>NC_083434.1:37662357-38966107 GCF_020745735.1 Hemiscyllium ocellatum
CCATAGCAGCACACCATCCTTCTGCTCGTATAACTATAGCCTGCCAAGTTAACAATCATTGAACAATTATGTTCTAATATAAGGGGTTTCTTCATTATCCAGCATCGCAGAAAACCTAAAAGAATGGTGGTGGAATAAATAGCGAGCAGGGATATGGGGAAAGGGTATGAGATTGGTAATAGAACCAATGCAGAAGCACAATGGGTTGAATGGCCAGCTTCTGCATTATTACAATTTTGTGGTAATGCTGGATATTTGCCTGACTATAATACTTCAGCCTAACATTGATGTAATATAGCATTAATTCCAACAAAGCTCCAATTTTGCAGTCAGTCAAATTAAGCTACACACACTTGTACAGGGAACACCAACTTTTTGACTGTGAGAGAGGAAAATGCTGATAGGTTGGCAAGCAGATTCTGATTGGTAGATGGGTTGCCATGGAGAAAATACCAATTAATGATGATTGACAGTTAACCTCCAGCCTTTCTACTGTACATTTTCAACTCTTCTAATCATCTTCCTGAAGCCCATCTTTTCCATTTACCATGCCCTCCTTTTTTGACTCAGCACCCATATTCCTTTTGCCTATTCATGAAGAACTTTGGGATTTTTTAATGTAAAAGATATTGCACAAATGCAAACTGCTGTTCAAATTGAAGTAAGAGATTAGCAAGATCAAATTCAAGAAAGGGAGTTGAGAACCACCTCGATAAAGCAGAACTATCTCCTTCCAGCTTTAAGAGATCCGATTGTAAGATAGCAACAATATAAAAAAAATTCCCAGTCAATCCACTTTTTAAATTTCGGTCATAAACATTTTTATTGATAGCAATTAGACCTAATTGAGCCATCTGTTTCTCAAAACTTTAATCAGATTTTGGATTGATGCCTAAGTATGAGCATTCAGTTATACGTTGGGCAGAGTTGGAAATGGATTATGTAGGAGTCTGTTATCTCTGCCTAGCTGTGAGGTCACAACCATTGTACATTATTGCAACAACAGTCTCTACTGTTTTGGTCCACAATATGACTGTTCACGTGGAAACACACGGCCTCATATTTTCATGGGATGCAAAGTGCATTGTGATGGGGGGGGAGAACACAGGGGTACTGCTAATCCTCATGGCAACCAGCAGGGGTTGTTTTGGGTCTGTGGTTGGGGAGGGGAGAGCTATAAATAGAAAACTGATAGTTCCCTCTGAAACAACTCGACACAGACTGCTATCCCGTCATCAAGTCACCATTTACTTGCACGGGGAGAGTCCTTGACCCTGATCCAGCGCTCTCAGAGCCAGCTCTCAGAGTCCGCAGAATCCCCGACACTCCTGTTTATTTTTTTTATTTTATTAAACAATTACAAAACAGTTTACATTTACAGTTGTATACAACAGCAATTTTACAAGGGATAGGAGCAGCAAAGCCAGGCCCCAAACCCCACCGTTCAACCAGTTTACAGGGAGATGAGGACAAACCTCGAATCCCAGTTTACGTTCCTGTTTATTTTTTAAAATTTTTTTTGTTTTTCTTTTTTGTTCTCTTTCTTTTATTGATGTGGGCAGCTGGTCCAGGTACACTCTTGTTTTTTTTTGTTTTGTTTTTTTTTCTTCTTTTTTTTTCTTTTTATTAACCCCCACACTACCGCCTAACTGCGGTAGTGCTTATTATTTTTATCCCCAGCACCCATGGTGTGTGTGTGCAGGTGTGAGACACAGTGAGAGACAAGGTGTACAAATCTTTATTCAATTTCCACCACCAGGAAAAGTAGACACTCTTGTTTATATCTGTTAGCCAGGGCTCTCTGATTGGACCAGATTAACAGCTCCAATCAGGGAACTCATTCTATGATATCCACCTGGCTGACATCATCACAATCACTACATCCCACCCCCTCGGACTCCAAGCACATGGTCATTCTTTTTTTTGTAGCTCCTCCTGGGGTGTTTTGTCACCAGGTCAGGTTTTCCGAGTCTTCCTCTGTTATGGGTGCCCTGTAACACACAGCAGCTCACCTCTTGCTCTCGGAGCATCTCGGAAGAAATCCCTTCTCTTCTTCATGTCTCGTCTCCATTAGCAACTTTGTTGGAGCTACACCTGTAGTTGCATGACAGCTGGTCCTCCAACCAAATAGGAACTAGGACAGTTTGGAATCTAGTGAAGCTGCAGGCTGTTTCTTTGAGCCTGCCTTCAAAGTTTGGACTGCTCTTTACACTAGACCATTGGATGATGGATGGAATGGAGGTGTCCTTATATGTTGAAACCATTGGAGTTTGGGAAATGCTCACATACCCTACTGGTGAATGATTGCCCATTATCTGTAACCAACACTTCCGGGAGTCTGTGTAATGCAAAAGATGAGTGCAATTTTTCTATTGCCATTCCCATGTTTGATGAATGAACTATGTACATCCAGCCACTTTGTGTAGATGTCCACAATGACTAAGAACATTGAGCCGATGAAAGGATCTGCATAATCAATGTGTAACCAAGTCTAGGGTTTACCCAGCCATTCTCATGAATGTGGGGAAGCTGCTGGCAGTCATTTTTATCCTTGTTGGCACTCTGGGCACTGCCCCACAATATGACTACATCTAGATTGGGTGTTTACTTCCATCAGAGTACCCTGCAACTCTTAATTGCTGCATTTTCCAATGATCAAACCAATCGTAGTGCCTGTTTGAAGTCCAGTTGGGCTTTGGCTAGTAGGCACGTTTCATGGTGACATTATTAACTGCACTCTTGTTCTCTCAGAAATAACTCCTATGGAGGCTGGAGTTATCCCATCATCAAGTCACTCTTTATCTACACGAGGAGAGTCCTTGACATTGATCCAGCTCCTGTGGAGCCGGCTCTCAGGGTGAACAGGACCTCTGACACTCTGGTTTATCTCTGTCAATCGGGGCTCCCTGATTGGACTCGATTAACAGCCTCAATCAGGGAACTCGTATTCCATGAGGTTCTACCTGGCTGACCTCATGACATTCAGTACACCCTCAAACCTCCGCTGCGGCCTTGGGTTAAAGTTGCAGGTTGGGCCTCAATGCCAGCTTTGGTCCTGATTTAATACCTCAAGTATGAACCTTGTTTCTTTCCTGTGAGTGCCTGCCAGTCGTCAGTCCATTAGATTAGATTAGATTAGATTAGACTTACAGTGTGGAAACAGGCCCTTCGGCCCAACAAGTCCACACCGCCCCGCCGAAGCGCAACCCACCCATACCCCTACATTTTACCCCTTACCTAACACTACGGGCAATTTAGCTTGGCCAATTCACCTGACCCGCACATCCTTGTGACTGTGGGAGGAAACCCACGCAGACACGGGGAGAACGTGCAAACCCCACACAGTCAGTCGCCTGAGTCGGGAATTGAACCCAGGTCTACAGGCGCTGTGAGGCAGCAGTGCTAACCACTGTTTTTTTAGCTTGAATGGTTGGTTGCAATGCAGTGAAACCAACAGCTGAGTTACCTGAAGGGCCTTCTATCTTAACCCCTCTCCTTGTCTGAGGCATGGTGACCCTCAGGTTAGACCACCACCAGACATCTCTCTTTAATGAGAGAGCTAGAATACAGTGATTTTACCTTACTTGCTAATAGGATGGCAGTGGGATCAGAGAGGGTTAATGCCTGTCTTTATTTTAACCACTTCCCTGTCCAATTTCTCGCAGGTGTGGCAGTCAAAATCAGGATCAGGTTGCAGAGTTAATAATGCCCTTGAACTTGGAGGAGTTATTATTCTGGAGAAGGTTTAAGTATCTCTCCTCCTGTTAATGTGTTGAAGAGAGGGGACAGAACTGCAGGTAAAAGTCAGTGATGATACTTGCAAATGTTGCCCTTCACCCTGCCGGGAGAGCTGTGGATGTCCTGTGGTTAGTTATCTGCAAGGAAGTTGCTAGCCTCTTTAATACTAACAGAATCAAAGTATGCACATGTTGACTGTGAGGGTGAAGTTATTGAATCACGGAGAAGTGTCAAAGAGCTACATGACTTACTCCTGTTCCTACAGTGTTCTACATTACTGATTAATGCAAGCTCCAAACTAGAACAACATTATTTACACTGAACTTTTTAAAGAACAAAAAGCTCCAAGGCAATTAATTCACAGGAGCATTACAAAGTAAGATATGACATCGAGTTACACCAGGAGATATTAGATCAGACGATCAGAAGCTTATAGGAGAAGGATTCCTGATGAATGGCTTTTGCCTGAAACATCAATTTTCCTGCTCCTCGGATGCTGCCTGACCTGCTGTGCTTTTCCAGCACCACTCTAATCTTGACGCTTATAGGAGAAAGGTGAAGTAGAGGGATGGAGAGGTTTAGGGAGCACATTCATAGAACAGGTACTAGGCAATTGAATTCACTGCCACACACTGGAAAGAGTAAAATCGAGGTGCTCAAGAGACCAGGATTGGAAGAGTGCTGGTATTTCGGAGGGATGTGGGGCTGGAGGAGTTGACATAGATGAGTGATAAATGAAGGTTTGCTGATATATGAGGTCCGGAATTATTTCTAAAGTCCTTTGTTTTTGCAAGCTGAATTAAATAAACCTCAGGATGAACACTCAGAAGACCTGAGTTTGGAAGAAGGACTCACTGGGCTCAAAATGCCTTCTCTCCACAGATGCTATCAGGCTTACTGAGTTTGTCCAGCAATTTTTATTTTTGGCTGGTAAGACATGCAGCATTGTCCCTTGTGGCTGTGGGAACATTATTCTCATTGTTCTGGCAGTAGGCATGTAAGCCTATGATTTATTTGCACACACTCTGGGATGGGTTGGAAATTCTCTCCATCAATAAAGTTATTTCATTGCTGCATTCTGCAGTCAACTGGTGTTCCATAGTGGCCAGTGGTTAGAAATGAAAGATGTAAAGGAAAGCCAAATTTATGGTGTGAATTTCATGAACATAAGGCACCCTAAAGGGTTTAACAGCCAATGAAGTGATGGAAATACAGCAGCCAGTTTGCACACAGATAAATGATAGTGATAATAATTTTGTGCTATTGATTGATGGCAAAATGGTGGCTGGGACACCAGCTGTTCCTACTCTTCATTGAAATTGTGCCATGCAATCTCAGAGTGCGGGCAGGGTCTTGTTTCACCATCTTATTCCAATACTGGAACTGCCAACAGATCAGCTCTCCAGTACTCCACAGGGAGTGTTTCTTTTTGTGTTAAAGTCCTCAGTGAAATGTAAACCCAAAAACCATCTGAATTATGAGCTAGAGTGCTGTCCAATGTTCTAGAGCAGCGACACAACAAACTTCACAACCTAGCTGCTGAGACATTGTGCGTTCCATAGCTGAATAAATCTGCCAGTGTTTATCATTGTGGCTGTCTCCTTTGGCTCTTAAGTGGCCACCGCAGCATGTCGCTTCTGAAATGTGCACAATGTAAAATTCACTTCCATCTGCTATTTAATTGTGGATCATAAATGTCGTTGGAAAAAAACCTAATTAACCTGTCTGAGGAAAATGAGACAAATATAGTATTTAATCTCCCTTGTGGGGTCTAACTATGTGGAAATTGGCTGCCTCATTTCCAATTTGGAAACATAAAGTGCACTTCGAAAAGAACTTCCATCAACTGCTTTGGGATTCCCAGAGATCCTGAAAACCATGGCATAACTGTAGATTTTTTCTTTTCCCCTCATGATCCCTTACTATTGACTGTCACTTTCTTTGGTGGGATTATTGTAGAGATTTAGACAAGGAACAGATGTAATAAAGTCACCAGCTGGTCTGTCTGAAGCCTAACATTCTTCCTGTGCCAAGACAAGGTCACAAAAATGAATATATTGTTCTCATCAATTCCGAACCTGACTCTTAAAAATAAAAATGAAAGCTTTGAAACTTTTTTGTCTTTCGAAGTTGATGACGGAAAATACCAATTCTGTTTGGATGGGTTGTCAAATCAGAATCATGCCTTTCCCCCTCAGTGGTAGCATAAATAAATTAAACATTCAGTGGGTATAATGAGAAATGGTCAATTAAATATTAAGTAAGGTTTCATTTTAAGCTGAAATTCTGAGCAAATAAAATATTAAGCAGAGAATTCAAGGAACATTTGTCACAACAAAGAATAAAACTCAGCTCATTTTTTACAAGTTGCATTTCACTTAAATTTTATATGACTAGATAAATGACTTTGGTGACAGTATTACAACTAGATTATAGAAAAACTCAGCACCAACTTGCCAAATAAAACAACAACATGTTACAATTGAAAAAAATGCCATTTTGTTCAGGTAACTGAGAGAAGCATTATGAGTTCTGTATTTATTGTAAAATCTGCAAGGTGTAAGGTAAGTAAATTGAGTTTACATTCTCTGGAGTTTCGAAGAACGAGAGACAATCTTATTGAAACATATAAAGTTATGAAAGGGCTTGACAGTGTATTCACTGGGGGATTGGGTGTATTGTAAGGGAAATGTAAAACATTGTGTCAGGATAAGAACTGAGATGAAGGAAACAAAAACTTTCACTGAAAGAGTTGTGAATCTTTGGAATTCTCTGTTACTGAGGGTTGTGAATGTTCCATTATTCAATGCATTTACTGTTGGCCTAGGCAATTTTTTGTCTTTCAGGGAATCAATGGATATAGGGGATTGGGCAGCAAAGTGGAATGGAAACTCAAGATCAGCCAGGACTGAATGGCTGATCAGTCTTGACAGGATATAATGTGTCCTCCTATTGCCTGTGTTCTTGGATTGTTTATTTTTGGATTCTGCATCAGACTGCACAAAGAATGAAAAAGAGAGCTCTTTATATTATAACACTGCTACCACCTTCTTGATCTTTGATGCTCTTGAAGTATTTTACATCAAGACTGAAAATATTAGGTGATTCTTTATCCAGAGGGATGATATAAATGGTGAGATTAATCCGGTACAGCAGACAATGCTATGCCTTTCATCATCATTAAAAACAATTTATGTCACACCTTTCAGCATCTCAGGGTGTCTCAATTAACCACAGCACAGCTAATTGTCCAATTACATTCGTGAACCCTCAAAGGTCTAACAAGCAGCGTTGAGATAAATGATGAGACAATTTCTTTCTCTCAAGTTCAAAGAGTTGCTGCTGATTGAAGAATTTGTTGGACTTTTTTTTAACTTGAGAGGAGTTTAAACATCACATCCAACAGATGACAACTGAAATGGTACAGCACTCCCTCAGTGTCACTCACCAGACTGTCAATGTGGACTGTCAATGTTCTTAAACCACTGGAAAGAATCTAAGAATCTATGGCCATCTAATTTGAATATGAGAGCTAAGGCAAGCGTATGACAGCTGAGCCAGAGAGATGTTATCCTCATTACAATAATGCGGTCTGTATTACAGTGGATGAACTACTCAGATAGTCTTGTGTTTTATAAGTAGGGAAAATAACAATTGCATGGTCATAATACTTCCACAACCTTCTGTAATTTTTTAAAATCCTGACATATGTAAGCTCCCACACGAGCCAATGAGACTGTCTAAAGACAACCTGAAGGAATTGTAACTGTGATACGACAAGTAGATAGTCGTAACAAACATCTACTGCAAAACTGATATCACCAACATCCGATGAATTTCTCACCATTTCTGTGTGAGTTTACCATGAGAAAAATGACTACCTGACAGCAATCAATGCATTCCAAATCAACCAATTAACGATGAACTGTTATGGTCGATTTTGAAGAGCTGAGTCATGTGCAGTAAAATTATAAGCTGTAGTTTTCAATCAAACACATCCCATTTCCAGTAAAAGTTTCAGAAAGCTTTGCGAATTAGCACCCCGAGTGGAATATATTGTGTCAATCATTCTTAAAGATGAAGCTATTGAGGGAGCTTTGAAATGCCAGCTTGCCATCCATTAGGTCAACAGAAAAATAAATATTCAATTCATTACTAATCACCTTCCTGTGACAGGTATAAAAAATGTAGATTATGACCACAAACATGTACAGTCACTTAGACTGAGTTATTTGCACTTTTTAACATATGATGAGAATAAGTAAAACTTGGCTAGATGATAGACTGCTGATTAATATTAGCTACTCCTATCAGCTACTATTGTTTTTAAGCTCTAAAGTGGTAAAGGTAAAGTCACTGAAGTCTAACTTGACCATTAGAGCTGCTCTCTCATTAGAGTCAACTGGTGATGGTTTAACCTGAGGGTCACCACGGACAGAGGGGAGAAGCTGAGACAAAGAGTCCTTCATGGTAACCTCACACAGCACAGGAATTGAACCCACACTGTTGGCAGTATTCTGCATTGCAAAGTAGCCATCCAACCTCTGTTCTAAAGTGGAAAGTAACAATGCACCTTGATACTTTCTGTCCAGAAGGAATAGACTTTAATGTCTTTAACATCTGATCTGTTTATAGTTCTGTATCTAGAGTCAATTCTGAATAAACATGATAAAGGTTTACTGATTGCCTTATTTATTTGGTTCAGTTGTATTTCTGAGAGATATTGAGAAGGTGAAACTTCACCAAATTATCACAGCACAAATGTTTTTGTATCTAAGGTGGCAACGAGGAATGGCGACTTCGTATACTTTCACTGTATTCCTGTAGGGTGGCACAGTGGGTTCAATGGTTAGTGCTGCGTCCTTGCAGCACCAGGGACCCGTGTTCGATTCCACTCTCAGGTGGCTAACTGTGTAGAGATTGCACATTCTCCCCATGTCTGCATGGGTTTCCTCTGGGTGTTCCAGATTCCTCCCATAGTCCAAAGATCTGCATGTCAGGTAGATTGGCCATGCTAAATTACCCACAGTATCCAGGGATGCGCAGGCTAGGTGTTAGCCATATGAGATATAGGGTTAGAGTATGGAGATGTATCTAATTGGGACTGTATGATGATTCTGTACTTGAGTACACATGATAATAAAACCATACTCTAATTCTAAAAAGAATCTTGAAATGATTAATTGGTTTGGATTGAATTTAATGTATTACTTGGAAGGACTTTTTCTAATATGATTTAATCTTGCTCCCTGTTAAAATGTCCTGCAATAAACTCAAATGGTGAGTTTTGGTGGAAACTACATGGGCTGTTACGATGGTTATTTCTGTCTGTTGGAGCAGTTGATGAGGAGTAGTTAAATGATAAACTGTTTTGTTTAGCATTTCAGAAGAGTTAAAGTCAGAAGTCACACAACACCAGATCTTAGTCCAACAGGCTTATTTGAAATCATAAGCTTTCATAATACTGTTCTTTCATCACCTGATGAAGGGACAGCATTCCAGAAGCTTGTGATTTGAAATAAACCTGTTGCACTATAACCTGGTGTCATGTGCCTTCTGACTTTGTCCATCCCAATCCAATACCAGCATCCTCACATCAGTAGAGTTAAAGTTATGCCATTTCTTCTTCATTTGTTTGAATTTTAATTATGGTATAAGAATAAAGTGTGTTTTGTTTAAAGTCTAGTAGTTTGACCAATCAATTCACATCTGGAATGCATCTGGAATATTTGAGGGGGTTTGGACCAGTTCATAACACTTGCCAACTGCCAACTGAACCTGCATGTTAACCTTAAGAGAATCCCAAACTAGGACACCCTAGTCCCTTCATGTATCAGATTTCTCACCTCTGCTTCCAGACTTCCCTGAAGTTCTGGTACGCTGCTGGTGTCTTCCACTGCAATAACTGATCCAACGTGTCTGTTCAATTCCTCCGCCATTTCTTTGTTGCCCATTACTACTTCTCCAGTCTCATTTTCCAGTGGTCCAATGTCCAATCTGCCTCTCTCATATTGTTTATATATCTAAAACACACTCTTGCAATCATTTTTATATTACAAGCTATCTTACCTTCAAATTTCATCTTCCTCTCCCTCATTGCTTTTTTTTAGTTACTTCCCAATCCTCTGGCTTACCGTTTCAGCACATCGTATGCTTTTTCTTTTGTTTTTATGCTGTATCTGGTTTCCCTTGTCAGACACGATTGCCTTATTCTCTCCTTAGTATGTTTCATTTTGCTTAGGATGAACTTCTGTTGTGCCTCCCAACTTGCCTGCAGAAACTCCTACCATTGCTGTTCTACCATCTTCCCTGCTCAGCTGCCCTTCCAATCAACAGCGACATGGTGGCTCAGTGGTTAGCACTGCTGCCTCACAGTGCCAGGGACCCGGGTTCGACCCTAGTCTCATTTGACTGCCTCTGTAAAGTTTGCACGTTCTCTGTGTGGGTTTTACTCCCACAATCCAAAAATGTGCAGGTCAGGTGAATTGGCCATACTAAATTGCACATAGTGTTAGGTGCATTAGTCAGGGGTAAATATAGGGTAGGGGAATGGTCTACATGGGTTACTCTTAAGGGGGTTGGTGTGTACTTGTTGGGCCGAAGGGCCTGTTTCCATACTGTAGGGAATCTAATCTAAAAACTCCTGGTCCTCCCTCATGTCTTTGTAGTTATCTTTACTCAATTGTAATACTGTTACATCTGATTCCAGCTTCTTCCTTTCAAACTGCAGGGTGAAGTCTATCATATTATGACCACTGCCCCCTACCTTAAGCTGTGTACTGTAGTTTGCCTCATTACACATCATCGAATCCAGAATTCCCAGTTCCCTAATCAGCTTAACCACAAGCTGCTCCAAAAAAACCAATTGGTAGACATTCCATGAATTCCTTTTCTTGAGATCCACCACCAAGCTGATTTTCCCAGTCCACCTGCATATTGAGGTTTCCCATGATTACTATAACAGTTTTTTTTACATGCCTCTTCTATTTCCTGACTTATTTCTGCCTCACATCTTGACTACTGCCATAACTTCCATCAGGGTCTTTTTGTGATTCCTGAACTCTACCCACATAGATTCCATGCCTTCCAACTCTATATCATTTGTTGATATCAAATTAATTTAATTTCTTATTAACAAGGCAACCCATCCCCTCTATTCATCTGTCTGGCTTCCCAACAGGTTGTGTATCTTTGGATATTTAGTTCCAAGCCCTGATCCCTTTGCAGCCACATCCATGTGGTACCCACAACACTGTACCTGCTAATTTTAATCTGCGTTACAGCCCACTGTCCTTGTTTTGTATACTGTTTGCATTTTAGTGCACCTCCCTCAGTCCGACAACTCCCCACATCTATTGTAGCTGAAGTTACATTCCTGACCTTTTCCATATTTTGTGTCCTATTACTTGGTCTGAAAACTTCAATAACATCTGCTGTGCCTTCCCACCCCTTTAACTTTATCCTTAATGTTTTATGGAGCGGAACCCACCCCTCCTCCTTATTTAGCTTAAAGCTCTATCCAAAACCCTAGATACACAATTTGTTGGGGTTCTGGTCCCAGCATGATTCAGGTGGAGGCCATCTCACTGGAACAGCTCCATCCCTGCCCAGTGCTGATGCCAATGCCCCCTGAATTAAAACAGGTTTCTCCTGCACCAATCTTTGAGCCACATGTTTACCTCTTTAATCTCATTGATCTTGTGCCAATTTGCTCATGACTGAGTCAATACACGACCAGAATACATGAACATCAACTGGCCACAAAACAACGTGACTCACTCTCACTAGTATCCTTACTTACGGATGAAGAAGGACACCATTTTGACTGGGAAAACACATCCATTCTAGGACAAGCCAAACAGAGACATGCACGAAAATTCCTTGAAGCATGGCATTCTAACCTGAACTCGTATCAACAAACACATTGACTTGGATCCCATTTACCACTTGCTGAGAAAAATAACAGGAAATGGCATTACCATAGGAAATGATGTCTCCACAGGAAATGACATCACCAACCCAAGGAAACTCAAACATAGAAATAGAAAGTGAGCTACACCATCAGTGCTTCATCTGGAGCCGTACTGAAGCTGTTACCTAGTATGGTGATGAAACGTCTGAAAACGAACCTTCCAGCTCACTGAGCAAACCTCCATCCAGAACCTCAACCTGAGCTACAAAACCTTTCAAAACTCACCAACTGAGGCAATAATCCAGAGATTATTACTTTTTTGGTTCTGCTTATTAAATTAGCCCCTAGTTGCTCATATTCCCTCAGCAGAACATCTATCCTCTTTCTACCTATATTGTCGGTATCTACATGGATCATGACAACAGGATCTGCCACCCTCCCCTCCCACCGCCCCCTCCCCACCCCTGCCTCCACCCACCCCCACTCTAGTTTTATCTGCAGCCCCAAATGGGAGATCCTGAACACAGGCACCAGACAGGTAACACTGCCTTCAGGCTACAGATAACATTGTCTATTCTCCAGACTATACCATCCCTAATCCCAACAACATTTCCCTTTTCTCTCTGCTCTTGAATGTCTCGCTATATCACGGTGCTATGGTCAGTTTCCTCATCCTCATCCTTGAACTATATGCTAGCTCATGCTGTGTCCCACTCTGGATGTGATCTCTCCTTCCTGACCTTGCAAAGGGTACTCAGGCTGGTTGTTGAAGTGGGGGGAGGGGGGTTGGTGGCGCCGGTGTTGAAGTGCGGAGAGAGAGAGACAGAGAGAAAATAGCAAAGGTCTTTTCCAGAGGATGGGTGCATTCAAAACAAGGAGGCATATTTTTCAGGCGAGAGAACAAAGATTTAAAAGGGATCTGACAGGCGACTTTTCACACAGAGGGTGGTTTGTATGTGGAATGAACTGCCAGAGGAAATGGTAGATGCAGGTACAGTTACAACACTTAAATGACATCTGCATTGGTACATGAATAAGAAAGGTTCAGAGAGATATGGGCCAAATGCAGGCAAATAGGACAAGTTTAGTTTGGGAATCTTGGTATGGATGACTCAGACTGTAACTGTGCTGTCTGACTCCATGACTCAATGTCAGGTCACGTCATGTCCAGCCCCCCCAACCAACCTATCGGTTCCTCTCAGCACCTTTCCCAACACAGGAATTGTAAAACTTGCACCCACACCTCCCCCCTCACCTCTGTCTAAGGCCCCAAAGGAGCCTTGCACATCCATCAAAGTTACACCTGCACTTCCACACATGTCATTTACTGTATCCATTGCTCCCAATGTGGTCTCCTCTACACTGGGGAGATAGAACGCCTACTCGCAGAGCGCTTCAGAGAACGTCTCTGGGACACCTGCACCAACCAACCCCAATGCCCCATAGCCAAACAATTCAATTCCCCCTCCCACCCCACCAAGGACATGCAGGTCCTGAGCCTCCTCCATCACCACTCCCTCACCACCCGATGCCTGAAGGAAGAACACCTCATCTTCCACCTTGGGATTACCCAACGCAGTCTCAATGTGGACTTCACCAGTTTCCTCATTTCCCTCACCCCACCTTACCCCAATTCCAACCTTCTAACTTGCCAGTGCCCTCATGACCTGTCCTACCTGCCCATCTTCCTTCTACCTATCTGCTCCACCCTCCTCTCCGACCTATCACCATTACCCTGACCTCCATCTACCTATCGCATTCTGAGCTATCTTTCCCCCAGCCCCACCTCCCTCTCATTAACCTCTCCACCCCCGAGGCTCACAAGCCTCATTCCTGATGAAGGACTCTTGCCTGAAACATCGATTTTCATGCTGCCAGACCTGCTGTGTTTTTCCAGCATCACACTCTCAACTCTGATCGCCAGCATCTGCAGTCCTCACTTTCTCAATGTGGGCATCGCTGGCTCGGCCAGCATTTATTGCCAGTCCCCGTTTTGTCGTTGTTTTTCTCCTGGCAGCTCTTAACACTCCTCTCTCCCAGAATCCCCAGAACATGGTCTGAGTCTCTGGATTTATATTCAAGCAATAATACCACCAGCCAACACCTTCCCAATTTGCAAAGCTGAGAAAACAGCTTTAAACTTTCAGCAAAGATGCTCACCTAACTGTGAGCAGGAAAACTGAGGTAATTAATTCCCTACAAATTAATGTATCATACCTAAATTAAAGATGCATAAGTTCAAGAGCTACCAGAGGGAAGAAAATGCAACCGATGCTATTGTAATGAACAATTTGCCAATTGAAACAAAGCAATATTTTACGTTTTTATCTCATAAAGATTTGCATTTATATTTTGTCAAATCTCAAAATGTTGCACATGCAGTGAATTAGTTGAGCTAAGTGTTTGTGTTAGAAACAAGCGTGCAATCATTTAACAGATTTCACCAGTTCACAGAAAGGGTCTTAGTGTGATGGCTTTTTGTACGTTGAAGTGTGAGAGTTTTTTTTTAGATTACTTACAGTGTGGAAACAGGCCCTTCGGCCCAACAAGTCCACACCGACCCGCTGAAGCGCAACCCACCCTGACCCCTACATTTACCCCTTACACTACGGGCAATTTAGCATGGCCAATTCACCTGACCCGCACATCTTTGGACTGTGGGAGGAAACCGGAGCACCCGGAGGAAACCCACGCAGACACAGGGAGAATGTGCAAACTCCACACAGTCAGTCGCCTGAGTCAGGAATTGAACCCGGGTCTCAGGCGCTGTGAGGCAGCAGTGCTAACCACTGTGCCACCATGCCGCCCAAAGTTACTTTTTTAAAAAATACACTATTTGTTTTTATAACTTATGCCTGTTGCCTAGCATCAATTTAAATACTATGATGCCTGGGAATTGAATGTGTTGCTTGTTGTTATGACATTAATTTTAATGGAAGAGTTCTCATTCTGCATCTGTGTCTAAATGCCCCACACATCAACTTAAGTACAGAAGATATTGTTACTAAGTGACTGCATTACGTAATGAAGGAGCTAATGAAACTGAAGAAGGTGCAGCTGAAAACTGAAAAGTAGCCCTTGAGAAATCTCAAGAAGAGCCCTCAGCAAAGCAGATATTTAACCCTTAGTAGTGATATACAGTACAAACCAATGTAACAGGTTAAGCTTTGTGCTGAAGTATCATATTCAGAACCCAAGCTATTTAGAGGGTTTACAGAGTTGTTGTCAGTCTATTTTCTTAACTCAAGGGTCTCACATCAATCCTGTGATGTAGTATTTTCTATTTTCATTTTAAATTTGTGCCTGCAAGTTTCCTGCTCTATTTTTCCAACTCTCCCTTCTTTTTTATCTTTGTCCTCTGACAGACTTTTTTTTCCCATTTTTGTTGTTTTTTTTGATTGCTTGCTTAATTCCACTGTCCGGCAAAAGCTCACGTTTAAAATTCTCATCCTTATTTCAAGTTCCTGCATGGCTTTTCCCTTCCCTAACTCTGTGACCTCATCCAGTCTGACAATCCTTCAAGATCCTTTCACTCCAATATATGGTCTCCTGTGGATTCCCAGTATTTAGCATTCCACCATTGTTGACTGTGCCTTCAGTACCCACTGCCTGAGTACCTAGATCTGGAATTGTCATCTCTATTAAGAAACTATTCATAACCTATCTCTTTTACTAAACTGTGTTCACTTGTCCTTCACCTTCTCACCTCCAAATCTCACTGAGGAGCAGTGAACCCAGAAGGGAGAGATTTTGAAGACTTCAGAAAGACATACTTTGAACCCCTTATTGATGTAACTTATGAAAAGTATCTGTTTTACGTCAGAGCTCGAGGGAAATAATTGATCAGTATGTGTTGGCACTGATAGATCTAGCAGTATACTGTGAGTTTGTTGTATCATTACTTAAAACGCACACCAAAAGAAATGAAGGGGGAAGTTGTCCACAGTGGTACAGCTTTCTGCAGAGATAAGAAGCTATTTCCTCAATCCAGTTGGTCTGCAACTGTGTTTGTAAAACAGTAGTCTATAAGGTCATTGACACAGTTTCCTGATAGCTATGGATTTCTATTGTACTCAGATGCTTGTCTGCCAATAATTATAGTGCATAAGTAACTCGTCAGCCAACTGAGTGCTGTTACATTGTCTAGATTCCAACTTCTTCAGAATTTACCAACATTTCGGGTGAAACAACAACATCAGGTGAATTGGCCAAGCTAAATTGCCCGTAGTGTTAGGTAAGGGGTAAATGTAGGGGTATGGGTGGGTTGCGCTTCGGCGGGTCGGTGTGGACTTGTTGGGCCGAAGGGCCTGTTTCCACACTGTAAGTAATCTAATCTAATCTAATCTAATCTACAAATTCCAAGGTTTCAGGATTCACGGGGCACTGAAAAAGGCCTTGTGTTCTATCTGACCTGGGCTGTTTGAAAGAGCAGTCCCATTCATCCCATGCTTTCTCAATAGCCTTGTAATTTTTCTGTTTTAAGTATGGAACTATAATAATTTTTTTGAAAGTTAATATTGACTCTGCTTCCACCAACATTCCACATGCCCTGGCATTTTACAAAGATTAATTGACATATGAACATTTGACATTTCAGGTTTAATTATATCATTGCAACTGATTTGAGGAAATGTTATTCTAACTCAGACTGCGGTATGGCCAAGCACAAACCACACCTTTTTTTAAAGATCAGTCCTTTCAGACCTGCTATTGACGTACCTCTGGAGTATGTAGGTGTGAAACCTCACCTCTCTATTCAGAGGCAGGGATACTGCCACTGCACCACCAGGGCTGTTTTAACAGAGCACATTATTAGCAAATCCACCAACTCAATAGAATCTTTAATTCCGAAACATTAATTAATTAATAATTATTGATTAACAAGAGTCAAAAAGTTACATGATCAGATAGGTTTTCAGGAGGCAGTTGAAGTCTAAAAAAAGACAAAGAGTTTTGGAAATGAAGATCTATAGTGTAGCATGGTGGGCACTAATCAAGAGGAGGGGGTGTATGAATAGGGAATGCTATGTTTTTCTTTTTCGTATGCTGACTTAGTAGGTAAATATCAAAACACCAACTCTCCATAAGGGATTGTTGTTGTGTTAGACCATAAGACATAGTGGAAGTAAGGCCATTCGGCCCATCAAGTCCACTCCGCCATTCAATCATGGCTGATGGGCATTTCAACTTCACTTACCAGCATTCTCCCCATAGCCCTTAATTCCTTGTGACATCAAGAATTTATCCATTTCTGCCTTGAAGACATTTAGCGTCCCGGCCTCCGCTGCACTCTGCGGCAATGAATTCCACAGGCTCACCACTCTCTGGCTGAAGAAATGTCTCCGTATTTCTGTTCTGAATTGACCCCATCTAATTCTAAGGCTGTGTCCACGTGTTACCATGGAATACCAGACCAGAAGGGCTGCTCTCTAATTAGAGAGAGAAATGACTGGTGGTGATTTAACCTGAGGTCCACCAGACCTCAAGCAATGGAAGAAGAGTCCTTCATGGTAACCTCAAACCAGTGATAGGAATTGAACCCATACTGCTGTCTAAACCAACAATCCAGCCAACTGAGCTAAACCAATTTCCACATAAGGGATTGGTTAAAACAAAAATATGTACATTTATTTACAAAATATTTGAGAAGTTAGTTTGTGTACGAAACAGTTCTAGAGCTTGTGGACATGACTGAGTTGGTAGCTTCCTCAGAACAAACAAGGATTCAGTCTGAATCACATGATACATTACATCATTTCCCTTCTCATAATGTACACAGAAAACATTACACCATAAATGTGCACCACAACAGAAATGTACTGCTGGGGCAGTTGCAAGGGTAAATTAAAATGAGGTCATCGTGATGGTTATAAATGAAAGTACAGAATGGAATCTGAGGTATACATAGGAACAAGGGTAGGCCATTCGGCCTTTCAAGTCTGCTCTGCTATTTGCTATGATCCTGGCTGATCTTCCAACTCACTGCTTTTCCCCATATCCTTTATTCCCTTTAGCGTTAAATGCTATGTCTAACTCCTTCTTGAAATCACGCAATGTTTTGGTCTCGACTGCTTTCTGTGGTAGCGAATTTTCTAGGTTCATCTTTCTCTGAATAAATAGATATCTCCTCATCTCAGTCCTAAATGGTTTACACATTTTCCTTCGACTGTGACTCCTCATCATTGGGAACATCTTCCTTGCATCTACTCTGTCTAGTCTTTGTAGAAATTCATAGATTTCTATGAGGCTCCTCCTTTGTGGAAAGGTGAGCACTGTGGTATTTGGATGATCAGCAAGAGACGAGTATGGGGGTCTTGATCCTAAAAGTGATAAAATCATGAGCAAGGGCTTTAGTCTGAGATTGAGCTAGGTAGAGATTCAGGTGAAATTGATCACAAGTTGACAGATATGCTGTTGGGTGTGAGATAGGAATGGAAACTCAGTTCAGAGTTGTACATAGACGACACAACATGCCAACGTCAGCCTGAGTGAACAGGAAGTTGATTGGACAAAAGATTTATCCAGGAGTGCTACTGGCAAGACAGTTTCACTCAGCAAGTACTTAGGTTTAGAATGCACTGCCAAGAAATATGGTGGAGGTAGGTTCAATTAAAGTATTTAACAGGGCACTGGATGATTATTTGGATAGAGTGGTGTGCAGGGATCTGGAGAAAAGGCAGGAGATTAGCATTCGCTGATAGAACTAGTGCAGGAATGATGAGTCAAATGGTCTTCTGTGCTGTAACAACTCAGTGATTCCGAAGGCCTCTGTCAAACTGTAGAAGACTGAATGGGCTAGAATTTCAGTCTGGGATTAGGAACCTGAAGTTGGGACCAGTTCTGGGATTAGGAACCTGAAGTTGGGACCAGTTCTGAGTTCTAATCCCATACAACGTGTTCCTAGTCACACCACCCGGTTTTTGATGGTGGGGAATGGTTTTCTCACATGTTTCCAACAGCGGGAAGTCCATCTCATCTCTACTTCTCATCAGTTCTGGTCCCACCAGACTTCGGTCAACTCTGTTTCTCTCTGCACAGCTGTTGCCAAATCTGTCGAGTTTCTCCAGCACTTTCTGGTTTACACCTGGCATTCTTCTGCCTTTTCTCCAGATCTCTGCACACCATTTCTATCCAAATAATCATCCAGTGTCCTGTTAAATACTTTAATTGAACCTACCTCCGACACATTTCTAGTAGTATTTTGCTTTTATTAACATAGGATGATCAGCCACAAAGAAAGGGGAAACAGTGTGGCCTTGAAATTGCAATCACAGAGGAGGTGGAGGCCCCAGACAGAAAATACATATTATTCTTGTGATGCCTAGAGGAGGAGTCATGTGACTCCTGACTCCAAAATACAGTAATTTTGAAGCTTACTTTTTCTATTCCCCTTCTGCTGAGTTCTCCAGATTTTTATTTTGATGTCCATGGCACACCACCCAGGGGAGGTTGACCTTTGTATGTAAGTCATATTCCACCGATATCTATCCATCTGCATATTTTCATGGAGACCACCATGAAAACGTTTATTGGCGTGAGATGTGGTGGATGGGAGTGTAAATCCACCATCTCCATTCTAATCCTGCTATCAAGTGGATGGGCTTTATCTTTCTACTTCATTCACAAGATATGGGAGTCCCTGGTTGGGCCACCCATTCATTGTCCGTCCTTAATTGTCCTGGAAAAGATGTCGGTGAGCTACCTGTCTTGAACCGGTGTAGTTGATGTGCTTTAGTTGATTGCTGTTAAGATGATGTGAATTTGACACAGTGACACTGAAGGAAGGGTGAAATATTTTCAAATGAGGATGGTGTGTGGCTCAGACAATGGTGTCCCATTCATCGGTTGCCTATGTCCTTCCAGATGATAATGGGTTTGGAAGGTGCTGTCCAAAGAAAGTTAGAGTGAAAACCCTAAAATCTCTGAAGATACCCATTGAACACAATCCCTTTTCTCTGTCTCAGCTTTCTAGTCATCAGTCTGAAAATGCTGACACTATATCTTTACATAGCGACCCCTGGTTTTGGACTCAGGGCCATTCTTCCTGTGCAATCATTCTCCTTCTTTATATCCCAGAGTATTGTGCACAGTGTGCGATGCCCCATTTTAGGAAAGACATGACTTAGAGAAAGTGCAGAAGTGATTTACAAGAATGATTCCAGGAATGAGAGACTTCAGTGATGAGGAACAGACTGAAGAAGTTGGACCTGCTCTCCTAGGAGAGAAGAAGACTAAGAGAAAATATAAGCAAAGATTTCAAAACCGTGAGCAGGCTGGATTGAGGAGTTAAGGATTAGCTGTCCCTGCTCGTACAAGGAACAAGAATGAGAGGTGATAGCTTTAAATTCAATTGTGTGAAAGAATCAAAGGTAATGTAATAAAAAAATCTTTTCACTCAGGAGTAAAATGCACTTCCTGGGAATGAGGTTCAAATGTGGTGTTCAAGAAGGCATTGGAAGGAAATAGCACACAAAGGTATGGGGAGAAAGTAGGAGATTGGTGTGGGGTTTGAAGAGCTGGTGGAAACATGATGGGCTGATTAGCCTCCTTATAGAATTCTGTGATCCTATATGTTTTACTTCCATCATCCATTGTTCTCAAAGAGTTGACCAATTGTGATTTCTGACACAAGGACAGATGGTGGTGTATACTGGTAATGTCCCTGAGTTAGTAACCTGGTGCTCATGGTCTGGGAGTATAGGTTTAAATCAATCAATCAAATAAACTCAATTGATAAAACTAGTCACTGCAATGGTGACCATGATAACCAGCAGCATCAGTTGTTGTATGAATTAATGCTCTTTAGTGAAGGAAATCTGCTGACCTAGTGTGTTCTGGCTGACATGTAACTCCAGACTGATTCCAATGTGGTTGACTCTTAAATGCTCTCCAAAATTTCAAGATACTCAGTTCAAGGGCATGTCCAATGAAAGAATGAAAACATATAAGCCCAGAATCCAGCTCTAAATGGGTATTCACAGTGAAAATACTATGGCTTTTAACTCATTATATATAATCCATAAACATAATAAATCTAATTTTTTGCTTTCTTCTTTATAAGTGCTTTGGTACATGTGACAATAAATTCAATTCAATTCAATTCTCTATGCAATCCTTAAAGAGTTAAGTAGAATCTCAGTAAAAAAACAGCCCCTTAGAATGTATGTAACAGGTTTAAATTCTAATTTTCCCTGTCTTGCACTTAATCCTTGATAACTGGGCAATTTTAAATTTATTCCTTGCATAATAAATGAATGATTCTATTTGTGACTTGACAATCTATATTGCCTTCGCCCATACTTTTACATTTCAAATAAAAAATAGATCTCCCTTCTTTGAATCAGATTTCTTACTTGGTTTTTCTTTTGCACATTTTTGGCTGAATAACATACGTGATTCTATCTTGGGTATACCAATCCCCAGTTTTTTTCACATTGTAACATAAATTGGTGACTGCATCATTTAAATTTTTGTTGCTTAGCAGCTTTAAGCAACAATTATCTATGAGTTGGATTCTCCCATCCCAAATGGGACAAATAAGTAGGCAATAAATGCTGGCCATGCCAATGAGAGTCATATCTCATTAATGAATTCAGTTAAAACAGGCATTTTAAACAACAAGGAAGAAAAGACTTCCCCAGTGAATGCACGAAGCTTACACAAATGTCAAAATAAAAGGCTATGAAAGTAATATGTACCAAGACCTTATAGCATGGCACCATTTGCAAATTAATGACTGCCAGAATTTGGGGGACCAACCACCTGTAAGATTTTTCTCAGCACAGAACTTTGGGATCTGAGCCATAGACTCCCTGCAGCATGGAAACAGGTCATTTGACCCAACAAGTCCACACAGATCCTCAGAAGAGTATCCTACCCAGACCCATTCTCCTACCCTAACACTCTGCACTTCCCAAGACTAATGCAAATTAGCCTACTCACCCCTGGGCACCACGAGCAATTTAGCATGGCCAATTCACTTAACCTGCATATCTTCAGACTGTGGGAGAAAACCGGAGCACCCAGAGGAAACCCACGCAGACACAGGGAGAATGTGCAAACTCCACAGACAGTTGCCCGAAGCTAGACTCGAGCCCAGGTGCCTGGTGCTGCGAGGCAGCAATGCTAACCACTGAGTCACCATGCTGCCCCTATCAATTGGAGCATTAGTTCTAATTTCAAATGATAAGTTATAGCAAAACCCACAGTTCTAACCAAGCCCCCATTAGTAGCATTGTTTCTAGAAAAGGCTTCAGTGATAAGCGCAGACAAAGTCACTCAGTCATGATCCGATTGAATGTGCAGCAGGCTCAAGGGGCTGAACTGCCTGCTGTCCCTATTTCTTATTGCCTTAAACTGACCAATAGTGTTAGTTAGATCAGTTAGCTGGATGGGCTGGTTTGAGATGCAGATTGATGCCAATGGTACAATTCCTGTAGTGGCTGAGGCCACTACAAAGGTTGCACCTTCTTAACCTCACCTCTGGCCTACAGTGTGTGACTTTCGGCATAAATTCACACAAAGCATTTACAGAGTTAATGAGAAAATGACCTATAGTGACTGTCGATTAGGTATTTATGTCAAAATATTTTCTATTTCTAGAATTTTTAATGCAAGACTTATTATCATCGGAACACCTTCAATTTGCCCTCACAGTCACACACCACTCTGACTGGGATATATTTCACTATTCACTCAATGTTGCTGCATTAATAACCTACAGTTCACAACCTCACACCTTTGGTGCAGCAACTTCAACACAATGACTGCAACAGTTCAAGGAGGTCTATCTTCATGGAACTAATTTGGAGGGATAATAAAAGTGGCCTTGCTAAGACACTCACATCCTGAAGGCTTACTTAAATGAACATGTCTTTTATTGTTATTCACGATTGGTAGAACACTACATCCCTCATTCATAAGCATCTTGGAGGAATATGAACCCATCATTCATATCTTTAATGGCTATTACATGCTCCAGTTTCTGACGATGTTATGAGAAGGTTGTTTAATGACTGTTGGATGAGTCTCTGAGGTAAGCTATAACATAAATGTGATCTCAGTAGTCGTGTGAAAAGACTCTGCTAAGAAGTCAGAACTAGTACTCTTCAGCACACCCTGCTGTTTAGATTTACTTTCATGTACTTATTCTTAATAAACTTTGTTCCCTTGCTAGCTCTATAACCTCCTCTAGCTCTACATCCTTCCGAGACCTCTGCATTGATCCAACTTTGACTGCATCCTATCTCTCCCTTTCTCTTTGCCCTACTATTGATGGCTGTACCATCAATCATCAATGCCATACCCACTTGTGTTCCTCAGTAGATGTTTCTGTCTAACCAACCCTCTCTATTCCTTTAAGAACATCTGTAAAACCTACTCTTTTGCAGCAAATTATTAATCATCCAAAGTAAATCAAAAGTCTGACCTGAGCTTGTATTAAAGGCAGAACAGCACATATTAGAACAGGCATACTGTAGTGTGCCTTTTATAACATGTAATGATGCTGCTCCTTTAACAAGGTTATGCTGTCCTTGGCTATTTTTTACGGGGAGGTTGTAAAAACAGTGACTCTGGTTTGGAAGGGTTTTAGGGTCTATTTATTTATAGCTAACAAATACTGCCTCAGGCAAAAGGCTTTCAAGTTTAAAAAAAATACTCATACAATGAATGAGGAGTGGCCTGTTCTCCCAGCTCAGCTTTTCTCTGGTTTGATTTGGTGTTTGCAGTCTGGCTGTTCACTGAAAGCAGTCAGACAGATTTGAGGCTGAAGATCCAAGAAACAGCTGCATGGAAGAGAATTTCCATGCTGCTGTCTCTCTCTCTCTCTCTCTCTCTCTCTCTCTCTCTATCCTGTAAGACCCGTGTTTGATTTGATCTTTTGTGTCGAGGGGTGTTTATGGGGATTGTTGCAAGTATTGGGAACAGCATCATGAAGTTGGGATAAACTTTTGGGTTTTCAGACAGGTTAAGTTATTTTGTATTCTGTTCTCTTTCACCTGTGTTTCATTCAGTAATCTTGTAACTAAATCCTGTTTGTTTAAGATTAAGTGGTTTGACCAGCTTCATCACTCCTGGAATATCCATGTTATACCTGCTTAACACAATTCGCAAAGTTAGGGTCTGGGTTACTTTCTTGAAATATTTTGAGGGCTTTTGGCCTGGCCCATAACAAACAACAGTAGCTTCCATGTATGTAGTGTCTTTAAATTAGGAAAACATACTAGGGGTACTTCATAGATGCATAAACAGACAATATTTGACATTAAACCAAAGGACAAGACCCTGGAAGGGATGATTAACAACTTGCTGCAAAAGGCTAGGTTTTACAGATGCTCTGAAAGGAATAGAGAGGGTTGGATAGCCAGAAACATCTACTGAGGAACACCAGTGGGTATAGCTTTGATGATTGATGGTACAGCCATCAACAGTAGGGGAAAGAGAAAGTTGAATCAATGCAGAGGTCTTGGAGTGATGTAGTGCTAGAGGAGGTCATAGGGCTAGCAAGGGAACTAAGCTATAGACAATGAGAATTTCATGTGTGAAGCATGGGTTAGGTGGTAATGTAGGTAAAAGATGTATATGAGACTCAGGGCAGCTTAGAATATGGGCAGCTTTTCTAACATTGATTTTAAATACACACGATACAGTGCTCACAAGATCAATTCATTATAAATGATTTTACTGGCTTCTTAATAAAAGAAAGAGTCTACTATAAAATTCTCCCAATAATGTATGTATAAATATAACAGACAACAGCATTCTGATGGTACATTTTTTGTGAAATGTAAATACCAAGTAATGGGATAGAATGATCAAAGTTTGGGGGAAGATTTGTAGCTCCGGTGCTCGTTGTTGTGGTTCTGTTCGCCGAGCTGGGAATTTGTGTTGCAGACGTTTCGTCCCCTGTCTAGGTGACATCCTCAGTGATTTGGAGTCTCCTGTGAAGTGCTTCTGTGATGTTTCCTCCGGCATTTATAGTGGTTTGAATCTGTCGCTTCCGGTTGTCAGTTCCAGCTGTCTGTTGCAGTGGTTGGTGTATCGAGTCCAGGAACTGGCAACAGGAAGCGGCAGAGACAAACCATTATAAATGCAGGAGGAAACGTCACAGAAGCGCTTCACAGGAGGCTCCCAAGCACTGAGGATGTCACCTAGACAGGGGACGAAACATCTGCAACACAAATTCCCAGCCCGGCGAACAGAACAAGGGATAGAATGACTCAATGAATCACTCAACACCCTGGTCCACTTCAAGCATCACAGAGTTTCTTATTTTACATCAGGGATTTCTCCCCCCAAAAAAAAAGAAAACCATGGAATTTAAACACAGTTACCCAGTCCATTCTGTCTGGCTATCATCTAACAACTCACCCAATTACATGGATGCAGTGATTTCAACAAATTCAGCCAGGAGATCCTCATAGAATATGAGTTCCCTGATTGAGGCTGTTTTACTGGTCCAATCAGGGAGCCTTGGCTGACATTTATAAACAGGAGTATCAGGGGTTCTGAGAATTGGTTCTGAATTATCTGGGTCAGTGTCATGTAGTATGCATTTGTAAATAAAGGGTGAGTTGGTAATGGGATATCGACCTTCAGGGAGTTATTTCACTGGAGGTCTTAACGTCATGTGAATGTGTGATCAGTGTGTCATCAGACCTTTCCCTTCCATCCCATGATGAATACCAGCCTCTGGACTATACCATGATGAATACCAGCCTGGTGTGGAGGCTTCTATCAGCATTCCTCAATCTGTATTTTATCTAATTGCCTGTACACAAGCAGCTACTGTTCCAAAAGACCCATTATATATATTTCACAAGGCCCTTTGTATATCATGTTAATCTAGTTACCTTGGATATACTGTCTGTGAAAGTAGCTAAGTACTCCAACTTACAGTTTAACTTCAAACAACAGACTTTGGAAGCTGCTGTTTCAGATAAAAATCTTCCTCAGCTATTTTAAGTCAACTGAGAATCATTCCAACCATTTTATACCATTTTGACCATGAGCAGCTCTAACACAATCATCAAGAATAAGTTTGAAAAAGACTTTTATTTAATTGTCTTAAAATAAGCAATATAATGACAGGTGACAAATAGGTCACTTGTTTTCCAATAATCTTTGAGGCATTTGCATGAAAAGTGGAGGGCAAATAACTTCCAGCACTTCAGTACACAGAAATTAAAATCAGCAGAAATGGTATAGCTCAGTGGAATCAGAGCAAAACCCAAACAGAAAAGGCAAATATTGGAGTAATGAAAATGGAGCTGTGGAATTCTTCCTCAAACATTAGATATGAGACATTAAATAGGAACAAGCACTTTTGCACATCTCGTTTTTTTCAAAATCAGTCATCAGAATGCATGAATTTAATTGGCTTTTCCTGAAAGTTAGGAGAATGTGAGTGTCAAAGTGTGAGGCTGGAAAAGCACAGCAGGTCAGGCAGCATCCGAGGAGCAGGAGAATTGATGTTTCAGGCATAAGTCAACATTTTAGGTATAAGCCCTTCATCATTCCTGACAAAGGGCTTCTGCCTGAAACATCAATTCTCCTGCTGCTCGGATGTTGCCTGATCTGCTGTGCTTTTCCAGTACCACACTTTTCGACTTTTCTTGAAAGTTGAAATTTAGCTGAGTGTATTAAAATAAATACACAATTGAGTTACTAAGCTGAGAGCAGTGTTAAAGTTGCTGCTCCACTCACTCCATGGGCCTAGTAACCTCTAACTTGATTGTTTTTTGTTTGTATGCTTCAGTCTTTGTCAAGCCATCAGATCTTAAGACATAGCAGAAATTAGGTCATTCAGCCCATCAAATCCGCTCTGTCATTCAATCATAGCTTTTATGATAAACATTTCTTTAAATTCAGTAGTATTTAAAACTAAACATTTTTTGGGTTGATGGGTCTTTCTTGAGACAAAGATCAGGAGGTCGATCCAAGGTGCTTTGTATCTATCCCTTTATCGTACTCTGGGGCTCTCTGAACAAATGTACGTTGGCCTTCATCAAGAGTAGCTGGAAATGGTGCAGGCATTTGAATGGGGTGGAGGCACAGTGTACAATAATAGGATATAAATATGCTAATACAACTGATGCCATTATTATTCAGCAGAGTTGAGAAAACATTCCAGGAAACTGTATTCAGTAACAAGTGGGCTTTCCTTTTATTCATTTTTCGGATGTGGTCGTCACTGACCAGGCCAGCTTTTATTGCCAATCCCGAATTGCCCAGAGGGTAGTGAAGAGTAACCAACAGTGCAGTAGGTGTACAGTCACATGTAGACCAACAGTTTCCTTCCCCAAAGGGCATTAGTGAACGAGATGGGTTTTTCCCCAATAGCAGTTTTATGGTCATGAAGAGGAAGAGGTGCCGGTATTGGACTGGGGTGGACAAACTAAAAAAATCACACAACACCAGGTTATAATCCAACAAGTTGATTTGGAAGTACTAGCTTTCGGAGAGCTGTTCCTTTGCCAGGTAGCTTGACTAACCACCTGATGAAGGAGCAGCGCTCCAAAAGCTAGTGCTTCCAAATAAACCTGTTGGACTATAACCTGCTGTTGTGTGATTTTTTTTACTTAATGGTCATCATAAGCCTCTTCATTCCAGATATTTACTGAATTCAAATTCTACTAACTGCCATGGCAGGATTTGAGCCCAGGTCCATAGAATGGCACAGTGGCTCAGTGGTTAGCCCTGCTGCCTCACAGTGCAAGGGACCCAGGTTCGATTCTCTCCTTGGGCGACTGTCTGTGTGGAGTTTACACATTCTCCCTGTGTCTGTGTGGGTTTTCTCCAGGTGCACTGGTTTCCTTCCACAATCCAAAGATGTGCAGGTCAGGTGAATTGGCCAAGCTAAATTTCCCATGGTGCTAGGTGCATTAGTCAGGGGTAAATATAGGGGAACAGGTCTGGGTGGTTTACTCTTCAGAGGGTTGGTGTGGACTTGTTGGGCCAAATGGCCTGTTTCCATACTGTAGGGATTCTAAAAAAAAGAATGTTACCTGGATCTCTGGATTGATAAAATCACAAGGATATCCCCCAGTATTGAAGGGAGTGGGAGAGTGGTACTTTAGGATATGGATTAAAGAGGGATTTTAGGGAATAAGACCAGCAGTAGCCTCAAAGAGTGCACCCAGGGAGCCTAGAGTCTAAAAAGATGGAGCAGATTTCATTTGAGATTTCAACTTCCTTGATTTTTCTTTGGTGTTTATCCTCTCTTTTAATGCTAAGATTTCTTGACTGGTCTTTGTTAATTATCTTTCAAGTCACTGCCTTCACTTTTGATTAATGCACTCCCCACCTCCAAGTTGAAAGGACCATCCACCCACACCCATGCTATTCTTGTTGCTATGATTGTGATATAAATATTGAATTTCTCAGAGATGTATTCTGCCTTAATGTTTTAAGTCTAAAACAATCAATCATTTGAAATGTGACAGGAAATGACCAGATACTTCCAGCACATTAAATCAGCCCATTTACAATCACATAACATGTTCATTTTATTGTGAATTGTATTTATCAAAGCTGAAACTACCTTCAAAATAAGCAATGAAAAATTGATCTTTTATGCATCCTGCTAGCAAACTTAGTTTGTGCTCCATAATAAGCAGCTCAAGCAACCTTTCAGTACTTTAACAAATTATGATTAACTTTTAACATAGTAAAATGCCTCCAAGTGTTTTACAGGAGTGTTGTCAGATGCAAAACCATTTCAAGGAGATCTGGGCCACTTTTGTCCAGATCAACCAAATTGTTTTGAACTCCTCCATGACAAAGTTTAGGTCAGCTCACTTTGTGTAATTCAACAATTAATTTACGGGGCCTTTTTGAGCAGTTTCTTCACATTGCGTTTTCTACCTGACATCTGTGAGGCACCCCATACTCCACATGTAAACTTTCTTATTTTAAGAGCCAGAAAAGCTTTGATAACCTAAATGTGCATTTCATTTATGGGGTGCAGCCTTTTGCACACAGTCTCATGAACTGTTATAATGCTTTCAAGGAACAGGAAGGGATTGTTTAACCTCTCTGCCCGGTTCCAATCAGATCCTAGCTGAAATGCATCTCAATTGCATCGACTCATCTTCGCAAAATGTTATTACACATTTCTGGAAGAGTTGGGATTTGAACCCAGGCCACCTAGCTCAGAGGTAGGGATGCTAGCACAACAGCCCCTCTGACTGAACTTTGTAGCTCAGTGTTAGATAGCAGAGTAAGTGGGCAGGCTGATCATAGGTCATTGAGTGCCTTGTCATATTATAACCTTGGTACTGTCATCTCTGTTCTGCCATATGCATGACCATGATCTAGTGATCATGTGCTCACTCACTGGGTGTCACTCTTTCATGTATTGGAGCAGAGTCACTGATCCAGTGCTCGGTCTCTCTGCACCTCAAGTGGGTTACTCTGCAGTGCACACAGCAAGAGTGATGGTGGGCGTGTAGTCACCAACATTGCCTGAAATAAAGGACACTGCAATTATTTGGTCATCATCAGCTTTCATGCTGGTTATTTACCACTTGTCGGGTCTGGAAGTAAGTACAGCCCCTGTTGACCACAGCATGCTTGGGAAGCACATGATGTTCTGAGGAAATGTGAAACAGGCAGGAAGACTGAAAAACATGCAAAAACATTGGGCAGAGTCTTCCATCCTAGAAGCAGGGGTTGCCTGATGATAAGAAAGTGACTTAAGCACACAGGTATCCCAGAATCTTGCCCCAGTCCAAACTCCACAGGAAATACATTCTGAGAGGGAAGGTCCAAGCTCAATCTTCCCAGCCCACTGCCAATTGAGGCACTAAAGTGGTCAATTGATGACTACTTAGAGGGTTTTCCCCACCTGCAGGTTGGGGCAACAAAGATCATACCACCTAGCTGATAAACAAGTGTGGGCAGTTGAGGGGGGGCCCGTCTGGAAGGGGGTGTGTCCCATACTCTGCACTAATCTGGGCACAACCAAGGGACTGGATAGGAGTTGGGTCACTTTGAATCACATTCTTTCCTTCCATCCAAACTCTCATGGATCTTTCTTCCCATCACCTCCACTGGGAGAGGACCCGCAACCAATCAATATTCAAGTTCAACCCTCACTCCTCCACCGTACAAATATGGGGGTGTTGCAGCAGCCAGGGCTTCCTTCATGCTGCTGATGAATACACTCGCAAGGCGGGACTTCTACAATTGGAGTCTCGATACTTTTGATCAACTTGTTCAGAGATGTGAGTACATACCTTTGGAGCAGGTCGACTTGAACCTGGGCCTCCAGGTTTAGAGGTAAAGACATACCACTGCATCACAAGATCCCAACGATCAGGATCTAATACTGGTTGAAAACCTGCTATCCACCAATTAGGATCTGGCATATGTTCAGAGCTTAACAGGAAGTGGCCTTTTTCCTGTTCATGTCCCTCGTTCCAGGCTTAATCCAAAAATAGCATGTTTCTCGCTAGCAATTATACAAGGAAAAGTTTAAATGCTCAGAGCCACTCTGACAACTGACTGAACCCCAAACCTCCCTTTCTAATCATTGGGTCAAAAGTTAAGTCTTATGTAACCTCCTCACCCTCAAGTTCGACTTGGGTATCACTGGCATTTATGACCAATTACCACTTGCCAGTGAGAGGAGGGCAGTAAGCAAGTCCTCGGTTGGGAACACATCCACACCGTCAGGGAAGGAATAGAGTATGTCTGTGGTTGGCGTTTTCTGGCATCAACCGCAATGTTATTGTTTTATCGTGATATAGAAAAGGCATTTAATTAATCATCTTGATAACTGGGAGCAGGTTTTTTTAAAAACATTATGCTGTTACCACAGAGTAGGAGGACCAGAATGAATGTGCACTCCACCAGATTTGGTTATAACATTACCGAGATGGGACCTCCCCCACCCTGGTTATATTCTCTTCCACCCTCTTCTGATGGGCAGAGATATAAAAGTTTGTATACATGTACAAATAAATTGAAGAACAACTTCTTCCCTGCTCTTATCAGATTCTTGAACGGATCTCTCAAATGTTAATGTTGATCCCTCTCTCTCTCTCTGCACTTTCTCTGTGGCTGTAACATTGTATTCCCCACTCTGTTCTGCTACCCTGACGTATTTTGTGTGGTATGATCTGCCTGTAGAGCACACAAGCAACACTTTTCACTATAAGCCCATCATGGTCAACTGCTCTATCCACAGTGGATGGAGGATTTCAAGACTAGGTGGCATATTTTTAAGGTAAGAGGAGAGAGATTTACAAAGGACATGAGAGACAAATGTTTTACACAGCGAGTGGTTCACGTGTGGAATGAATTTGCTGAGGAAGTAATAGATGCAGGCACAGCTACAACATTTAAAAGACATTTGAGTAGATACATGAATAAGAAAGATTTGGAGGGATATGGGCCAGGAACGGGCAGGTGGGACTAGTTTAGTTTGGGATTATGTTTGGCATGGACTGGTTCTGTGCTGTATGACTCTATGATTCTATGTAATGACAATCAATCAATCATCAGTAATCCACAATAAGTGATATCAAAATGTGATACTGCAGACACTAGAAATAAAACAAAAATCAGAAAATACAGGAATATTTTAACAGGAAAACGTAGTTACAAGTCAAAGACCTTTCATCAGACTGACCAAAGATCATCAATGTGGATTGATAGCTGTTTTTCTCTCCACAGATGTTATCCAACCTGCTGAGTATCTTCAGCACTTTCTGCCTTTAATTTGCAAGCTGTCTTTTCTGTGATGTATTTTATAGACACCATTAATATTTATTGTGTAACACCCATTCAAAAGCTTGCCAACAATAGTTATTGATTGGCTCTCCCTGGAGGTTTGTCAGCTTGATAAATACACAGGAGGCATTTCTTATTCAGACCCAGTTTGAATCGAGGTTGACACTTGAGGTTTTGCTGGCATTTCAAAAGATCAGCAAGTTGTTTTTTTCCACCCCTCCACACTTGGGATTAAGAGATAACTTCTTGGTGCTCTAACAAGGCACAGCAAGAGATGGGTTAGATCGTTTTTAAATCCGTCTGCCAATCTCTCAGGATGCTCAAGGACAATCAAAGATTTCACACTCAGGCTGATAGCAAAAGCAACAAATCATAGAATTGTAACAGCACTGAATGAGGCCATTCGGCCCATAATGCCTGTGCCAACTCTTCAAGTGATCATCATTTCTTCATGCTGATGTCCAGCTTTTGCCCCATACTTCATTTAAATTTTGTTAACTTTCTTAAGAGAAATGAAACATCAATTATTATTTATTCTACTACTTTTAAATTAATTTATTGGAAACAGGTAAGTACTTGCAGCTTAGAAACAGGCCATTTGACCCAATAGGTCCATACTGGTCTTTATCCTTCATAATAACCATCATCCACAAGGAACTCTAGGGACTACTCTCTGAGAAGGGCTTCATACCTTAAAGTTAAAAATCTCACAACACCAGATTATGGTCCCACAGGTTTATTTGGAAGCTTGTACTTTCAAATAAGCCTGCTGGACTATAACCTGATGTTGTGAGATTTTTAACTTTGTCCACCTCAGTCCAACACCGACACCTCCACATCATTCAAACCTTAAGAGGTACCACTTCACATGGACCAAGGAGGAAGGCAAGTTCCAAGTCTACCTCAAGTGGAGGAGAAACTGAACCCCCACTGTTAGCATTATCCTGAAGCATATACTAACTATCGGAACTAATGAGCTCATACATCCAGCACTGTCTGGTAAATACACATTTCACTATTAATTGTTGGAGCTTACAAGTAGTAAAAATTAATTACAGTACAGCTCCTTGTAAACAAGATAGATCACAGAGCAGCACAATGAGCAGGCCCACCTTCACGTCTGTAGCGGGAGCATCTTACCATTGCAGCTTGCACAGATTCCATGGATACATCAAACTCTTCACGTTTCCTGATACATGGGCACTGGGCGTATTGTCAAAGCCAATAAGACAATGGGACTTGAGAGTTTAAATACCCCTGAGTCTATTTTTTTTCTGCTGTAGAGAGGGGGTTGTGGAAAGTAGTTCTAAACTGAGACCAAAACATGAGTTTTTATCACATGGAGAGGCATCTTCACCTTAATTCAAATTTTTTCAGGTGGTTGAATCTTGAATTCTCTCCCCAAACACAACAATCAATACTTAGGCTTAGATTGGGAATGAAGGTGGTTCATGCTACAGATATGCATGGTTCTCAGATGTAGCTACACACATAAAACCGTCACTTCCTTCAAACGGGTCTGACTTCCCAAAGGAAGGAGTGAAAAATATAATCTGTGCATTTTGCACATTCTCCCATATCTGCGTGGGTTTCCTCCCACAATCCAAATTTGTGTAGATTAGGTGAATTGGCCAGGCTAAATTGCTCTTGGTGTTCCGGAATGTATAGGTTAGGTGTATTAGTTAGGGGTAAATATCGAATAATACGGTAGGGAATGGGTCTGGGTGGGTTACTCTTTCGAGGGCCAGTGTGGACATGTTAGGCCGAAGGGTCTTTTTCCACACTGCAGGAATTCTATGATTCTGATTTTAGATTTAGCAGGAGAACTATAGAAAATATTTGGAAAAGTCAGGGGCATTTTTTTTTTAATGTGTCCTGGGATGTCTGTTGGAGAGGTAGGATTCCTTTAGGAAAGGTCTGGTGACCTTTGGGATTTTTAAAAGTAAACATGAATGTGCACAAAAACTGGATGAACCTTTTGGAACTGTCGATTTCATTGAGAGGAATCAAGATGTCAAGGCAAATTTAAAGCAGTTAGGAGAGCTAAATATCTTGTTTTTTCAAAAGTCTTTTCGCAATGTTAACATTACAGTGTTTGCTATTTCAGTTTGTATATCGACATTAACCTAAGGGCGATCAAGATTGAATTTATGCTTTATTTTTGATTTCACAATCATTGATTGTCACAGTGGGTTGCCTGTCAGTTCACAGTTTGATTGATTGCTCCAATTGTTTATAAAGTCTTTGAAGTGGTGTAATAAATAAAAATGATTGTTTTTATAAGGGATTAAACAGCTGAAATGAAGTTAAACATAATGAATGTAGTATAACAATAAGAATTTTTTTTGGTTTTAGTATTCTTAGGACTAGACCAAACCCCTCAAAATATTCAGAAGATAGTCTGGATTAAAGATAAATATAAGGTGCTGCATTCCAGATGCAATTTGTTTGGCCAAACTATCAGATTGAAAGCAAAACACACTTCATTCATCCACTATAATTAAAATACAACAAAAGAAAGAAGGAATTGGAATAACTTGACTCTAGTGGCAATCTTAACAGAATAATAGATACAATTCATCCAGGATGAAAGACTTCAGTCACATGAGAAGGTTGGAAAAGCTGGGCTTATGCTTCTTAGAGTGGAGACACTTCAGATCAGAGTTGGGAAAGGTGGTTGACATCATGAGGAATCTACACAGAGCAGATAGAGAGAAACTATTCCCAAGAGCAGGAGGATATAGATTTAAAATGATTGACAAAGGAATAAAAAACGACATGGGGAAAATCTTTTTAAGGATAAAGGTTTAGAAGACACTGTCTGAACGTGTGGTGAAAGCAAATTAAACTGCAGCTTTTAAAAGGGATTATTTCAGGGAATAGAATTGCAAGACCACCATGTAAGCATTGGATGTGGGACCAATCAGATGTCACTTGTAAAATGCCAGCATGGGATTGAAAGGCTGAATGGCTTGTCTCTGTGCAGTGACCATGCAAAGATTCTATGGTACTGTTGTGATGAGGATCTCCAGCAGTTCCTCACAGAATCTTTACCAGTTTAATAGATTGTAAAAAAAAATTTAATTACTCCAACTGTACGGGAGTACAACTGTGAAGAAAATGGCTGTGAATTACTTTGCTATTAGATACTGTGTGACCATTGTGACCTTCTGTGAAAATGATCTAACATTATGCCTTTCAACTATTGCTGGTATTCTCCGCAAAGCACTGTCTCTATAGCAGTAAACCTGGACATTTGATCTCTCTTCAGCTTTTACAATTAGTGTATAATTAATACAATTTAATGAGATGAGGGTATGTACTTTGTGCCACCTGCAGAATCATAATAATGAATGAAAAGAAATGAATTACAAGAGTAGCACCTGTTATCTCAGGCGAGTTTGATATTACTGATTAAATGCAGCTTGTGCATCCTGTTCTATTCTCTCAGAGTAAACCGCACAACTGAAGCTGCCATATGAGATTTGTTCTCAGGTCAGGAGGGCAGTTTGATTCTTTTGTAATTAGATTGTTGGAGCTGCTGTGAGAGCAAAAACCAACTGAGAACCACAGAACAGAACTTAGTGCTTAGTTAATCAGTTCATTTACAAATATTGAATAAGGTAACCCTTCCATTGTCATTTCGACCTGTTTCTGGCTGGGACAAAGATTGCTCTTTGCAGATACTAAGGATAGTACAGAATTGTCAGGACCAGAATGGAGTAGCTACAATTGCTTCAAACAGAGGCATTTCCCAGCTTTATTTTTCTGAGAAATTATCCTGAGATGTTGGTCTCCTAGCAGGACTTTTAAGAGTGAAGACTCCAGATATTGTGATGGATGGGTGCACTACTGGTGTGGGAGAGGCCGGCTGGACAAGAGGGTCTTTTTCTACTTGTCACTGTTCATCTATCTGTAATCCCAAATCCACATATACAAATCCCGCCGAGGCAGATGGTCAGATTTGAATTCAATAAAAAGAAAATAAATCTGGAATTGAAAGTCTAATGATGACTATGAATCCATTGTCAACTGTTGGAAAAAAGTCCCATCTGGTTCACTGATTTCCTTAAGGGAAGGAAACTGTCATCCTTACCTGGTCTGGCCTAACAGGTGACTCCATGCCCACTGCTCCTTGGGCAATTAGCAATGGGCAATAAATGCTGGCTAGTGAGAGCCTATCCCACAAATGAATGGGGCGGCACAGTGCCTCAGTGGTTAGCACTGTTGCCTCACAGTGCTAGGGACCTGGGTTCAATTCCAGCCTTGGGTGACTGTCTGTGTGGAATTTGCACGTTCTCCCCATGTCTGCGTGGGTTTTCTCTGGTTTCCTCCCACAATCCAAAGATGTGCAGGTCAGGTGAATTGGCCATGTTGAATTGCCCATAGTGTTCGGTGCGTTAGTCAGAGGGAAAATGGGTCTGGGTGGGTTACTCTTCAGAGGGTCGGTATGGACTTGTTGGGCCAAAGGGTCTGTTTCCATACTGTAGGGAATCTAATCTAATAGCTTTTTAGAAATTGCTTCCTGCTTTCCTCTGCTTGCTATTTATTTTACACTGTTGGTGTTCCATTCTCTGATTATGTAAATCTTACGTAATAGGAGCAGGAGTAGACCATTCAGCCCATTGAGACTCCCCCATAACCCAGTAAGACAGTGGCTGATCTGATAGTGCTTTTAACTCCATGTTCCTGCTTGAAGTCCATAACTTTCAATTCCTTTGCCCACTAAAACCTCTTCTAATTCAGTCTTGAATGTATCCAATGACCCAGCCTACATTGTTCTCTATGAAAGAGATTCCTAAACACTAATGACCCTCTAAGAAAAAAGGTTCATCATCATCATCTCTGTCATTGATGGGAGTCACTTTATTTTGTAACTGTGTCCTCCAGGTCTCGGTCTAGGTTTCTTCCACAAGGAGGAAATGTCCCACCCAGCATCTATCTTACCAAGCCCTCCCCCCTTAAAATCCTATATGTTTCAATTAGAAACACAATTGTTTGTTTCATTCCCTGAACAATACAGTTCTTACAATTAATGAGAGGCTCGTGAGAGAAGTGACGCAAAGTCAGTTATGATGATGTTATTTTTGCACAGGAGTGAATGGACTGCCCATTTCACACCCTAGTCAACTCTATTTCCAATAAATTTGATTGTCAAGACGAGCGGGTGGGGTTTAAAGTAGGTTGGTCATTTGCTATCACCTACCCTTGTGCTATGTAGGCCAACTTCATCCCTTTGACATGACATGATTAACACCGCACTCCTAGTCTTGTATTGCTAAGTGGATGTTGGGCCACGAAAATCTCCTAGTCCAGAAACTTTTTCTAATAGCAGTCATTCTTTTGATTTCTTTTCTTCTATGTTTTCTTCCTCTTCAGAATCCTTATTTTGGGTGAGTGGAGTTAAATTACATTGCAATCTCGCGCATGACATTAGCAGAATTCAAGCTGTTTTGCACTCACTCGATGTCAGGAAATTACAGATCTCCTTTACAATCTGGTGCAAGTTGTTATGATGTGAATTTATAAGAGCCAATCAGCTCTGTGAGTGGTAAAGTGGCAGGCAAGCAGCAGTAAATTGTTCTCCACCATCCATCTTTACTCTGCAATTTGCTTGATTCCTTGAGCAACATGTCAAAGTGACAGAGAATGCAAAATAAAACAAATTCTGGAACCCAGAAGGATACGTGCCTAAGTGAGAAGTAGAGGAAATAAGGAACTATGACGCAGTGCTTCATACAAGAAGAATGTGAAACTGGGACAACATGTTTAGGATGGACACTTGCAGTCCAATGGAGATGGAGAAGGTGAGGGAACTGATGACTTGATTCTACAAAGAGCCAGCAGGGTTTCAATGGGCAAATGACCATCTTTTGTACCATAACGACTCTATTGGTGAATCCCTTTAGTGCTGGTAAGGGGGGAGGGTGATTTCATCAGGGCATGTGAGGAGGACATCACCTTCTTACCTTAATCGAATTACTTCTGTTATAAAAATGAGGGTAAGGCCTGGAGTACAGGAATAGAGTTAAGCCAATCTGCATATCAAGGCTGCTCTGCCATACTAGATCACGGCTGATCATTTCCTCAATGATATTTTCTCATTACTATCTCTGTGCATCCTTTGGCCTCTGAAGCCCAACAATTTCTGTCTTGAACTTGCTCAATGATTGAGTTTCCACAGCCCTCTGGTGTAAGAGTTCCAAAGATTTACTACTGTCTGAGTGAAGACATTGCTCCTCATCTCATTCTTAGATGGCCCATCTCTTATTCTGAGTCAATATCCCCTGTATCTTGAATCACCACCCAGGGGAAGCATTTTAACCACATCCATCCCATCACACCCTCCAATAAATTTGTACGTTTCATTGAGATCATCTCTCATTCTTTTAAACTTTAGAGAATACAGACCCAGTTTCCTCAATCTCTCCTGATAAAACAATCCAGTCTTCCCAGGGATTATTCTGATGGGAAGAGTCACCAAACAAAGGGACCTTGGAGTGCAGGTTCATAAATCCTTGAAAGTGGAAGACAGGTTAGTGAAGAAGGTGTTTGGTTCTGTTGCCTTTATTGATCAGTGCATTGAGTATAAGGGCTTGGTAGTCATGTTGAGGCTGTACAGGTAATTGGTTATGTCACTTTTTGAATACTGCATTCAGTTCTGGTCTCCTTGTTATAGAAAAGATGTTGTTAAACTTGAAAGGGTTCAGAAAATATTGACAAAGATATTGCCAGGTTTGGAGAGTTTGAACTATGAGGAAAGACTGAAGAGGCTCGGGCTATTTTCTCTGAAGGGTCAGAGGCTGAGAGGCGACCATTATAGAAGTTTATAAAGTCACGAAGAGATATCCTGTTCATAAAAAAGGAAAAAATAAAATCATGTAGCAGAATAGATAGGGTGAAAGTCTTTCTCCCAGGGTAGTTGAGTCCAAAACTAGATGGCATAGATTTAAGGTGAGAGGGGCAAGATTTAAAAGGGACCTAAGAGGCAACTTTTTCAAGCAGAGGGTGGTGCAGATATGAGGTGAGCTGCCAGAGGAAGAAATGGAAGCTGGCACAATTACAACATTTAAAAGGAATATAGGTGGGTATATGAAAAGGAAAGGGATGGGGGCAATTGCTGGCAAATGGGGCTAAATTAATTCAGGATATCTGGTCAGCATGAACAAGTTGAATCAAAGGGTGCTGTTTCCGTGCTGTACATCTTTATGACTCTGACTCTCCTGCTTCCACAGCAAGTATTTCCTTCCTCAGACATAGAGACCAAAAGTGCACACAATATTCCAGTTACACCAATGCACTATAAAACTACAGATTGGCATTTTTACTTCTGTACTCAATTCCTCTAGAAAAGAATGTCAACAACATTGTGCCTTCTTAATTTCTTGAAGCAGAAAACTATCATTGAATGTCATAAGAACTGATCTGGTTCACTAATGCCCGGTAAGGGTAGAAATCTGCCATCCTTGCCTGGTCTGACTTGCATGTGATTCCAGGCTCATAGTATTTGGTTGATTCTTAATTGCTGTCAATTACAGATGGACAAAAAAATGCTGGTCTTGCCCGTGGCACCCACATCCAATGAACAAATGAAAGAAAATGCAGATGGAGCCAAAGTAAAGAAAGTTGGAAGAAATGAGAAAGAAAAATTGCCAGCAGCCTGTAAGACCCCAGTCCTATCTGAAAGCCAGCTATGGATACAGTCAACACATTTCACAAGTGAGAATAAGACAGCGCATATGCCAAAGGAAGTTTGACAGGATTGTTGACTACTGCCAGGAGACTAACAAGAAAGCTACAACTGCAAAAGGAACAGAATATCTACCAAGGTCTTATGGAGCGAGTCACTTTCCCTGAAGGGTGTTCAAGTCAGCCAAGTTTCATTGAACAGGCAAGTGAAGCAGGAAAATACAAATACTTATTGCACTGTGTGACGTTAATAGAATATGGCATTATTTACTCAAGTGAGTGATTGTTTACACAGGTTTTGAAGGTAAATAGAGATGAAGAGCATGAATGCCTTTTAGGGAAAGTTAGATAAGTGTTCAAGGCAGAAAAGACTGGACTGACAGGTTGATGGGATGACATGAAATAAAGTGGCAGGAGGCTCATGTCAAAAAACTGGCATTGACCTGTTGGACTGCATGAGGAAATGCATTTTCCATTTGAATGGTGAGGGATGTACTGCAGGATAGAAAACAGATATCAAATAAAACTTAAAAAAATACTTGGAACTAAAATTGCAAGGATATGAGAAAGAGCTGGGGACTAAGATGTAACTAAAATTGATCTACAAAAGAGCCAGCTCAGACCCAAAGGGCTGAATGGCCTGTAGCTCTTTTATACAATACGATTTGATAGTTCAGTTCAAAAATTAGTGGCACAGAACTTGCCTTCGTGTACAAAAAGTTCAAAATAAAGAAGCAACTGGGGAGAAAGAAGGAAGCTGTACAGAATTACTCTTCTCATTGCTGGATAATGCAAGTGCATAATCACAGAAAGCTATGTGGCCCACCTTTTCTATATTGGTTTAATCTAAGATGGATCACTTTTTCTTAAGCAACGTTTTTAAGAATATGGGCCAAAAAGAGGTATACGGAGTTAGGCAACAGATTAGCCAGGGTCTCATTGAATGGCAGTACAAGCTTAGGGGGTGGGTTGGAATGTTCCTATTACTCTCTGTGTAAGCAATGCATCTATACCATTCCTCTGCCTTCTCTCCACATTCTCCTTCACATTCTTCCTGCTCAGATATTAACTCACTTCCCTCTTGAATACCTTGATTGTATCATACTGTTATGCAGGACCTTAACCCACCTAAGAGTGGCAAGGTCTATGTTGCCTCTGTCCATGTCTGACTGGGGCAGCACTGAAGGTGCTTCCATTGAATTTAATGCTTCTGAGTTAGAAACAGTGATTCTCATTTAAGGGGCTAAAGTTAGTCATTGTGGTGAGGGTCCTGCCAACTGGGATGGATGGGTGCTTGAATGACTACTGTTGGGATGTTGTCCCTGGTGTGGAAGACCAACTGCCTCCTGGAGCTACTGACCAGTTAGAGAGTCGGCAATTCAGCAGCCAACAATACTGATGGTGGAGGGATGGATTGGTCACTGCTGGGACTGCAGCTAAATGAAGAGGATGCCATCATTGGAGGATTGACATTGGTGAAGGCAGACAGTGCTATTGGCACCAGGATGGAGAAGGGGGGGTGTCAGAGAGTGCCAACATTGGAGAACCCCATTCCCAACCTCTGAGCATACTGTGAGAGAATCCTGGCAATTCCACCCCCTCTTACTCACTCCCCACCCATCCTATTACTGGTATGTTGCCAGCATTGATGGGAAGAGGGACTTAGGTAGACAATCAAGTAGCTCAGTTGGTCTCTGGATTGAAAAGTCATCCATCATTCTCTGGCATGACAACAGAAGAGATACTCAACAAGTCCCATCACTGCCCATCATTTGCCACTATTCTCCTCCCTCAACCACCAAGACATCTCCAGATGATTGGTAAAACCCAGCTCAGTGTATGTGTTTCAGGTGACTTTCTAGTGACCCTGTTCCTTGTGTAAATGTGACATGAGGATACAATCAGCCTTGATCCTGAAGCCCAGATTGATCAGATTATGAATGTACAGTTTAACAAAGAGGGGCTCGTTTTTTGACCTTAGCTCTAGTCCTGGCCTCACTGTAGCTCACGACAGAAATATGGATGCAATTTGGTCAGAAAAACCCTGTGTTTAATACCTGAAACAACAGAGAATACAATTAAATGTGGAGGGAAGGAAAGGAGAAAGAGGGGGATGATTGCAAAAATAAAAGACTCACATCAGAATGCCTAGCAGTTTTAAGAACTCAAAGAGTTTGTGGGCGGCACGGTGGCACAGTGGTTAGCACTGCTGCCGCACAGCGCCTGAGACCCAGGTTCAATTCCTGACTCAGGCGACTGACTGTGTGGAGTTTGCATGTTCTCTCCGTGTCTGCGTGGGTTTCCTCCGGGTGCTGCGGTTTCCTCCCACAGTCCAAAGATGTGTGGGTCAGGTGAATTGGCCATGCTAAATTGCCTGTAGTGTTAGGTAGGGGTATGGGTGGGTTGTGCTTCGACGGGTCGGTGTGGACTTGTTGGGCCGAAGGGCCTGTTTCCACACTGTAAATAATCTAATCTAGCAATGCAGTAAAATACTCTTTTCTGACGCGGCCTGTGATAAAGCAATCTCAGCTGTATTGACTTTAGTCTAATGATGTAGATTAAACTATAGTTTAATGGTGGCTTCTAAAACTGCAATCGTTTGGAATTTCAACTATCATTTAAGTTAATTAGATCTTCACTAATTTAAAGACTCGCTTGAGCACTACCACTGTGTGTTGGTAGTGTGGGGAATTTTTAAAAAAGGTAAAAATGGAAAAGGGGGAAAAAAAGGAGTGTCAGAGTTTCTGAGGGAGCTGAATCAGTATGTGAAGGACTCTCCATTTTGTGTTAATGAGGAGAGGAGACAGATCTCTAAACTGCCTGGCCCACTCAGCTAGTGTTGTTGCTGTTGGTATTTCCTACTGAGGAGAGTTTTCCTGTTTGTCTCTTCCCCTTGTTTCAGGTAGACTTTGTTTTTATTTTTTGTTTTTTCTTTATTGTTTATTGTGATTGTTTTTTTTCTGTTTATTTGTGTTAATTTGAAGCTGTGAAATGAAAAAAAAAGACTCATTTGTAGTTTTTGCAAACTGGCACAAACATTAGCAAAAGTCACCATAACTTTGAGACTGCCACATTGTGAATGGGGAGGTTTTTGACATAGACACTCTTGGCTCTCGGAAAGGAAACATCAAGGAGGGTCACGGCTGTAACACATATATTGAAGCTTCATAGAAAGTTTTGCGACAAAGATCAGCCAAAATGTTGGAAGACTTTCCCAAGGATGTGTAAAAGGGGTTAATAAATTTGTAATCAATTTAGTTGTAATGTGTTGTTTTTATTTTTGTTAAATTATTTACCTTGAGCACAGTCAAATTTAAAAAAAACTATCATTCAATCACCGAACGATCTCTTCTTGTTCACTTTAATTTACACCGCTGTTTTCTGCCCAGAGACCATGTCATTCAGTTGCCGTTAAACAAGATAAATGACTTTTCTGCTGTACTCCTGAAGTTATAAGCAATATTGTATGATTGATGACTCCTGACAATAGACATTTGAGTTGACTTATATGGTGTATGAGTCAGGATCAAGCTGCAGATTATTCTGTCAACTGTGATTCTCTGAGTACCTGATGCTCAGAACGCTCTGAGATTACCTCAGTTCCCCAAATGATACAGTGATTCCACATGCCTGCCCAAAGGGCAGTCTGGATGAGCTGTTACTGAGTTGCAGAAGGCTTGGATATGTTTGTAGAAAATGAGGCTGGAGACGTTTGGGATGCTCTGCTCAGAGCAAGGATTGTTGAGAGAGGATTTAAAAGAAATGGTTTGAAATCTCAATGAGTTTTGATGGAGTACATCACAAAAAGAAATGGTTCTCACTGTCAAAAGGATCAATAACCTGATCCTTAAAATTAAGGCTTAAAATTATTTAGGAAATGAATCAGGAACAGCACGTTTTACACAATGAGCTGTCAAGGTTTAGGAAACACTGTGTGAATGGCTTATGGAAGCTTGTCAAAAAGGAATTAAAGTAGAAAAAGCCTACAGGGGTCTGGGGAAAGAAATGGATGTGAGATGAATTGGTTAGCTCTTTCAAAGACTTGGGATAGATATGATAAATTAAATGGCCTTCTTCTGCCCTGTATTATCCAATTCCTCTGATAATAGCCAATCAATGCACCAATGATTGATCATTCCCAGTACTATTAATAAAGAAGGAATATTTCCCACCAAGTAAACACCATGGAAGTCCTGCATTTGTTCCCATGTCAGATCCTGAAATATTTCAGTTCTGATGTATCTACCATTTGCTGAGAAATGTACAAGCATCATAGAATCCCTACAGTGTGGAAGTAGGCCATTCAGCCCATCAAGTCCACACTGACACTCCAATGAGTATCCCACCCAGATGCACCCCATCCATGTATTCCTGCATTTCCCATGGCTAATCCATCTAGCCTGCATATCCCTGCACACTATGGTCTATATAGCATGGTCAATCTACCAAATCTGCACATCATTAGACTGTGGAATGAAACCAGAGCACAAGAGAAGAATATGCAAACTCCACACACATAGTCGCCTGAGACTGAAATCAAACCCAAGTCCCTGGCACTGTGAGGCAGCAGTGCTAACCACATGCCAGCATGCTGTCCTAATTCAATTTGCAAATTTTGTGAATTGCCCCTCCTAGATTATTTCAAAAGAATTTTTTTGATAGCTGTGAAGTTCCCATATTTGCCTCAGTGGGGTCAGCTGTAAACCATGGAGAATTGATAGGGTCTGAACAGTTCAACGTGATTAACCAGTTCAAAACGAGCAAGGAGTTGGAACTTTTAACCTTGACAATAGTGTGAGACAGACAAAATCAGGTCATCTGTCCATGTCACATGCTCATCGTCCATTTCCTTTCTCTATTGACGTCAAAGGAAAGGACAAGTAGGCAAGATACGTAATATGCAGCTGACATAACATCACCACCATAACATCAAGGCTGAAACCTCCAAAAGGCTTTGGGTCAATGCCAAAGAATTGTTTGAAACATATATTTCTCATGTACAGCTTAGAATATGGTACACTATCCTGCTAAGGAAACTGCTTGGCATTAGTGAAGGAGCAAAGGAATGAGACTGACACAGACATGATGGCCAAATGATTACTTTTTGTTGGGTATGATTGTATGAGGGAAGCCTTTCCCTTTTAAATTAATAGTGAAGTACAGAAAAGTCAGTAATTAAATGGCATCAAAAAGAAAAATTCCACTGTGTATTCCTTCTCCCCAAATAAATGCAAGGGGGTAATTTTAACCTGACTAATCAGATGGAATTGTCATAATTTTAACCAATCTCATCAATTGGGAATTTTGTTTTGGTATCGAGGCTGCTTGCCTATGGCTGGAGAATCAGTAAGATGCCCTCAGTACATCTCTTTGGAAAGCCTGTCGAACCACATGCCATAGAGGCAGAGGCAAGGGCAATCGTAGGGCTTCCTCTGGAATCAGGACCCAAGGGAGCATAAATCTCTCCTAGCCAGCCAATCAGAAGCGGGCAGCTCTGGGGCTCAGCAGGGCCACTGAGGAGACTGTGGTTGCTGCAGGAAGAACATGTTGCACAATGCCAGGGTTGTGGAGACTCAAAGGCACAGTTTGGCAATGTTGAGGGGAGGGGCTTTGTAAGCTGAGGTCCTGGGGCTGGAAGGAAGGGCTCCTTATTGGTGTAGCATTGGTGACCATGGTGGCTCAGTGGTCAGCACTGCTGCTTAGATTCCAGCCTGTCTGTGTGGAGTTTGCACATTCTCCCTGTGTCTACATGCTCTGCTTTCCACCCACAGTCTAACAACATGCAGGTTAGGTGGATCGGCCATATTAAAGTGTCCAAGGATGTGTAGGTTAGGTGGATTAGACGTGGAAAATACAGGGATAGGGTGTAGGAGTGAATCCGGGTGTGATGCACTTCCAAGTGTCGGTATGGACTTGTTAGGCCGAATGGCCTGTTTCACACTGTAGGGATTCTATAAAAATTAGCAACCTAGAACGAGACAATTAAGCCTAAAATAGTGGGATAAATATGAACAGGGTATTTAGCAATCTCCTGATTTGGCTAAAGCTGTGGAAAGATCCAGAGGTTAGTGGGAAAGAATATAAAAATAGGACTTACCTGTAGATCAGGAGGAGTCATAAAGTCATAGAGTCATAGAGATGTACAACATGGAAACAGACCCTTTGGTCCAACTCGTCCATGCAGACCAGATATCCCAACCCAATCTAATCCCACCTGCCAGCCTCCATATCTCTCCAAACCCTTCCTATTCATAAACCCATCAAAATGCCTCTTAAATGTTGCAATTGTACCAGCCTCCACCACATCCTCTGGCAGCTCATTCCATACACGTAACACCATCTGTGTGAAAAAGTTGCACCTTAAGTCTATTTTATATCCTTCCAAGCAGATTAGCATGGCAAAAGGTAGAGACTAGTTGACCGTCTGGAAAGAGAGAAAACGACTGCATAAATCTACAAGACACTTGGGAGGTATTGTAGGCTTAAGGGGCAGAACAAGATTAGACACACTATTGTTTAGTATTAAAAGTTCTTATAATTTATTTCCCAATAAAGTTGAGACTGTTTGCATTGCTACCAGCTTGTGTTTGTAGTGATTTGACCGCATCAGTATTATGGAACACCTGGGCAAATTCGTTCAAAACATTCTGGTTGGAGTTGTCTAATTTGTTTAAGAGGGACTAGGCAACAATGGGCTTCCCACTCTGATCCTTTCCAGGGTCAATTAGGCAGTGTTCATCCCTGGTCAAGGAATCCCAACCCCCAACTCAAGACAACAAGTGGCCCATACAATGTGACCTGTCATTGCACACCACTTGCAGTTTGGTTAACCCCAGTAATGTGGATGAGGTCCTTAAATGGTCATTAATCAGCCTCCAGTTGGTGGGAAAGTTCAGGACGGTTGAGCATGGGACATCCCACCTATAATATAACTCTGGTGGGAGCAAGAAGGTGATGAGGGTGGTCTGACTGCTAGCAACAGCAGAACTGTACTGTTTGTATCCAATGTTGGCTTCATTCCCACTTGATCTCCCTCTGCAATGAAATCAGTAAATAATGATGTATGGGTGTAAACTTCATGTCAATATGGCCCATTGGGTTTCTCAACTGGAGAATTAGATCAAACCTTCCACCAAGGTAATGAATGCGTTATCATACAGGAAGAAAAGGATTTAAATATTTGCAACCACCCAGAGACTCCTGTCAATGCCAGGAATGAAAGAGGGCAGCAAGACAGACTAAGACTCCTGCAAAGAACAGAAAATAAATGAAGGCAGCAATGGTTACAAATCTGTTCAGCATTCAGCAAGCGACTGAGGGGAGTTTCCACTTAAATAGAAGACAGATTAAATGACACCGTAACGCTGATGTTCCAATATGCTTTTATACTTTGTATAAATTATATACCAGCTAGTTTGAATAATGTGACTATTTTTTAAGTAAGAGCAAGTTTTCCAACATTATATTTCATATATGTCTACATCCAATAGTCCTGCATTCATAATAAAGCACTTTGCAACATCCTCTGCACGTGAAAGAACCAATATAAATTAAGTCTTTCCTTCAAATGTTAAATTGGACAAAATATCTTGTTCTGTGAGGCAACAAGTTCTGGAAATTAAAAATGCACGAGGTGCAAGTTGATTTAGTCATGTCACTGCTCCCTCTTAAGAAATAGGATCAGGAGTAGGCCATTTAACCCATTAACCCCATTCTGCCACTCTGACAAGCCTCTTAATGGAATGTGGCAAATTATGGACATACCATGTGTCCCAAATGAATACATCTGTAGGTAGAGTAACCATTGCAAAATCTTGATCTATAAAACTGAAAAGAATTAATCCATTCAGCCCATTGAGTCTGTTCCACCAGTCAATCATGACTGATATGTTTATCAACCACATTTCCCAACCTTCTCGTGTCACCTTTGACCCCCTAACTACTGAAGAACTCTGCATATTTGTCTTAAATATACTCAATGATTTGGCCTCAACAGCTTTCTTCAGTAATAAGTTCCACAAATTAACAACCCTCTGCCTGAATAAATTCCTCCTCATCTCAGTTCTAAAGGGTTGCCCCTTCACTCTGATGCTGCGCCCTCAGGTCCTAGCCTCTCCTACTAGGTAGAGCATTGTTTCCATGTCCAGTCTACCCAGGTCTCTCAACAGTCCATAATTTTCAACGAGATTACTCCCAATCCTTCAAAACTCCATCGAGTACAGATCCATACGTATCCTCTTGCAAACATCCTCTGGACCCCCCCTCCAATGCCAGCACATTCTTCCTTAGAAATGGGGCCTAAACCTGCTCACAATATTCCAAATGCACTCTGAACAGAGCAGCCTTAGCAATATATCTCTGATCTTGCATTCTTGCCCTTTTGAAATGAATGATAACATTGCATTTACCTTCCTAACTACCAACCGAACCTGCATATTAACCTGAAGAGAATCCTGTACCAGGACTCCTAAGTCCCTTTGTGCTTCAGATTTCAAAAGCATTTCCTCAATTAGAATATAGTCCATACCTTTATTCTTTCTACCAAAGTGCGCTATCTCACACTTTCCCCCCAATGTATTCCATCTACCAATTTCTCACTCTCCGAGCCTGTTCAAGTCTTTCTGAAGCCTCCCCACTTCCTCAACATTACCTAATCCTTCACCGTTCTTTGTGTCATCTGCAAAGTTAGCAATAATGACCTCAACCCTGGAGTGATTGTAATGAGGTCAGCCAGGTGGACCTCATAGAATATGAGTTCCCTGATTAGGGCTGTTAATATGACAGATATAAACAGGAGTGTCACGGGTTCTGTTCATTCTGAGAGCTGGCCCTGAGGTAGCTGGATCAGTGTCAAGGACTGTCCATATGTAAATAAAAGGTGACTTAGTGATGGGATACCAGCTTCTGTGGAGTTATACCAAGTTCCTTCATCCAAATTATTCATGTAAAATGTGAATAGTTGTAGTTCCAACACTGAACCTTATGAAGCTCCACTAGTCACCAGCTGCCATCCTGAAAAAGATCTCTTTATCCCAACTCCCTGCCTTCTATCAATCAGCCAATCCTCTATCCATGCCAGTACCTTGCTTCTACCAGCATGGGCTCTCATCTTATTTAGCCGTCTCCTGGGTAGCACCTTTGTGTTTGGAACACAAGCAGCAATGAGAGTAATTGTTATGTATTGGTGAGACAGTGGACTATATGGGTAGCATATCAATAAATACAGCGATTCAGAACTGTTCTGAAGAAGACTCATACTGGAACCAAAACATTAACATTGTCTCTCCCCAGATGCTATCAGACTTGCCAAGTTTCTCCAGCATTCTCTGTATTTGTTTCAGATTGCCAGTATCTGCAGTATTTTGTTTTTACATTGAGCTTCATTGGAGCAATGTAGGGAGGAGAGAACCGAGAGGTGATAATGAGAGTGGGGAGGAGAATTTAAATAGTGGACACTCCGAAGCTGAAGGTCATGCACGTGGACTGAATGGAGGTTCACAAAATAATCACTTCAACTGTGTTTGGTCTCCCCACTATGGAACAAGGTGCACTGTCTACAGCAGAGTGCTCTGTTTTGAAATAAATTCGGGCAATTTGATATCTAACATGGAAGAATGGTTTAGGGTCTGGAAGAAATGGAGATAAAAGTGAAACTGTTTTGGTTTCATGCTTTACCAGAAGGTGCCATGGGAAAGGCAGTGGGTGGTGGCTCAATGAGGGGCCCACAGAATCACAGAGACCATAGTTCCTTTGAAATGAACAATCAGAGAGGGAGAAAGGGTAACTTGGAGGGTGTGGGGTGGGAGGCTGACTGTGTTTGGCGGAGTTGGTGAAAATTTCAGAGGATAGTCTGTTGAATATAAAGTTGGTGGGGTGCGAGGTGAGGGCAAAGAGAGCCTGAGACAGATTCTGGTAAAGAAGGGAAAGTGTATGAGTTGAATTATGGGAATGGAATGGACAAAGTGTATAGGGAATGCTTGGTTGAGGAGAGAGGATGACACATCAGAAGCGCTGGTTTTGGAAGTCTACGTATAATAGATTGCAGAAACTGCAAGAATGGAATAGAATCCCTGCAGTATGGGAGGACGTGTAGTTGATGAAATGGAGAAGGTTGCTGGGGTTTTCATCAATATTGCTTGGTAGCATTTCCTTGGAAATGGACACCGAGAAATCACTGAAAGGAAGAGTCAGAAATGGATTGCGTCGAAATGAGGGAGACTCGAAAATGAGGAAAGCAAAATCAGTCACCAATGTGCAAGAAAGAGAGGTGAGGGAACATATTCAGCTGAAAATTCCTAATGGTGTTTTAAGATGTGATCAAAATGATTGCAATAAGGCACATACATTTCAATATTAATTTCATTTTAGTACATATGTGAATTAATAATTGTTCATTTATATTATATATGTAAATGCTAAATGGTTAGGTTAAACTACCAAGGAGATATACTTAAACAAGTGGGTCACACACTGCCTTTCTGCTCAGACAGCAGTGGCACATGGAGCACTATCTCAGATTTTCACATCACTGGTCTCACAAATCCCAGACCGACGGTGAAAATCTAACAAGAAGACAAAGTCCCTGATGTTAATGCTGTTCTGAATCTAATGTCACATGCTGTATCACCATTTCCCAGTACTCTTAATCCTGTTCCAGACATACCGTTGAGTAGAAAACAAGTTGAAAACATCTAGGAGAAAGTGAGGACTGCAGATGCTGGAGATCGGAGCTGAAAAATGTGTTGCTGGAAAAGCGCAGCAGGTCAGGCAGCATCCAAAGAGCAGGCGAATCGACGTTTCGGGTATATGAAGAAGGGCTTATGCCTGAAACGTCGATTCTCCTGCTCCTTGGATGCTGCCTGACCTTCTGCGTGTTCCAGCAACACATTTTCAGCTCAAATTGAAAACATCTCCAAACGGTTCTGTGTGAACCACATAAAAGAATTGTTCCCACATTCAGTCAAGGTTATGTCATTCCCTCTCAGCCACCAGGCCTACTTTTCATGTATTTTCCCACTTAGCTTCAATTGCTCGCGGTCATATCCAATTAACCTTTCAGGATTAATCCTTAAAGGTTGGTTTGGAGATATTATTTGTAAGCTTAACATTACAGGAAGGCAACTAACTGAAACAAGGAATGTTTCATCTATCCCACAAACAGACAGTAATCACTAGGACCTATGGAGGTGTCCATAATGACATGTTCTTTTTGGAGGAATCGCGTGCAGTCAAATAAGGATTTGCTCTTGTGAGAACTGGATCAACCAGGTGGAGGAGTGTGATGCTGGACATGGACAAGTTGAACCTCCACCTCATGTTCTCAAGTCGCCATAGTCTAGAGGGATTCAACTTCCATAGGAGATAGGTATCAGTTACAGCCAGGAAACTGAAACCTGTTAACATGAAAGAAGGCACCAGAAAATCTCTAGATGTCGGTGACAAGAGATTGGTCATGAAAATAAATGTTGACTTGGAGTAGGAAGAATTCACTTCCATTGGGTAAGAACATAGGTTCATGAAAGAAATAGGTCCACTGTGTGGCAGTGTTTGTGGATCTTGTGTGGGAGGCAGGAGCAGGCTGAATGGAATTGGGATCTCTGAGGTTGGAGGCCAGGCAGGGAAGATTTCCAGAGGAGAAAAGTTCAGTGACAGTGTGGAAAACAAGAGGTAAATCATGATATGAGGAGGAGGGTAAGAGGGAGAGTCAGACAGTTGCTGTTCTGCCTCAGCAAGGTGGAAGTCAGCTCGCCAAGTTACAGTCAGCTCGCCTCCTTGTCAGCAGGTTATATGACAGGCTGAGATGGGATATTGCTTCAGTCAATTTGCAAGGACCTGCACTCAAACAGAAAGCTGTCTGAAAGCTATTTGTGTGGACTTTTGTTTTGTCCAATCCCTCTGGCATTTTAGTTGACATGGCTTGTAGATCTCTTCCTCTTGAGTGCTCAGCTAAAAGCTTCTGAAGACACACAGGGTTCTTGTTACTTTCAGCTTGTGATGCTGATAAAAGTCTGCTCAATGCACAAATCTGCCTTTTTTAAAATGAGCTAAACCATTCGAGCTTTGAAACTCTCAAGCCATCTCAACATGAAGCAGTATAATTGAGTGTAAGTTGCAAGTCTATAGGCAGCACATTGATAATCAGTTGCAGCTTTGATTAGTACATCCTTCCTAGAGAGGTTTCTGCTTCAATTAACTTTGTCAAAACACAGATCAAGATCAAGGATTATTTGTGTAAGAGCTAGAGGGTCAAAGGTTTAATTAACCTTTCCCGACTCAGGCGACTGACTGTGTGGAATTTGCACGTTCTCCCCGTGTCTGCGTGGGTTTCCTTCGGGTGCTCCGGTTTCCTCCCACAGTCCAAAGATGTGCGGGTCAGGTGAATTGGCCATGCTAAATTGCCCATAGTGTTAGGTAAGGGGTGTATGTAGGGGTATGGGTGGATTGCGCTTCGGCGGGTTGGCGTGGACTTGTTGGGCCGAAGGGCCTGTTTCCACACTGTAAGTAATCTAATCTAATTAACTGGGAACCAAAATGTAGTCAAGGTCATATTTGGCTCAGTCGGACTGCTGCCAGCATCTTTGACCATAGAAATTGTATCTAACCTCCTTATTTTACTTCCCAGGTACATTGCATTGACAATGGTAGTTGGGATAGGACTCAGGGGAGAAAGGGGCTGCCAAATGGGTGAGAGGGCTTTATAGCCTACTCTGAGTATACCAGCACTTCTTTATGAATAATGCAGGACTTGCATTCCTAAAATGGATGTTGTTTAAACAGCTACAACTCATAGCTTTCCAATGAAAGGCAATCCCACTTGATTGACACCCCCTTCGACATTGGTCTCTCCATCATTGATGCACATTGGCAGCAGTGTGTACCAACGATATGAGACTTTGCAGCAACTGGCCAAGACTCCTATGACAGCGCCTTCCAAACCCGTAACCTCCACTTCGGAAAAAAAGAGCAGCAGACACACAGGGAAGCCATCATCTCTAAGTTCCTTTCCAAGCCACCGCCACACCCTGACTGGTGAATGTGTATTACCATTTCTTCACTGTCATTGAGCCAAAATTCTGACGCCCCTTTTAGACTGTCTGTGAGTGTGCCTACACATGACAGACAGGAGCAGCTCTATAAGGTGGGTCACCAACACTTTGCCAAAGACAGCTAGGTATGTGTGAGCTTTCATCTCATGAAAGAATTTTTAAAATTACCTCTGGATTTCACTTTGGGTTTTGTACTAGAGATTTCTAATAGCATGGTAATGATATGTATGCAAAGCATTCAAGTTGGTTCATGTAATACAACATTACATTATTTGGATCATTCTCTTTTGGCACAATTTCCAGTTTAAGAAGATCATGCAGTATGTTGCTACAATATGTTTGCTCCCATCAGAGGATGTCTGCAGTGCACAATTATCAGAATGCAAAACATATTACGTATCATTTGGCTCATTCAGAATTTAATGGTGACAATAACAATTTCAAAGCATAAGCCTGATTTGCAGCCAAATAAATGACAAATAAAGTAATTTAGCAGTTACTTAGTTATAATATTTTAATAATAGTGCACTTATTATCAAAGTCTTCTGGCATTCCAATCTACCCTGACAGTTCATCATTCTACTACTTAAAACCTAAGTTAGCATGAGTAAAAGTCCCAAGCAAAATCAAGTGGACCCTAAAAATAATAGGTCACAATAAAAAACCTTAAATGGATTTTTCTTTCAGTTACTGGCCAAATTTTGCAGATACTATGATAGTAGGATATTGGTGTTTCATTAGACCATAAGACCTTAAGGAGCAGAAGCAGATTATGGACATCCACTCCCTTTATACGTCTATCCCCTAACAGGATGCCTCCGGGCTCTCCACTTCTTACTGGAATAAAGGCCTGAACTGTCCCCATGCACCACCACCCTCCTCCACCTGACCAAGCTCATCCTCACCCTGAACAACCTCTCTTTTAACTTCTCTCACTTTCTTCTATTATGGACCCGGCCAGACTCCCTCAAAACCATTTTAAGAAGATGGCCCAGACCCTAACTTTTAGTTATTTTAAACAGGTGCAAGGTGAACATTCCAGGAGCGATGCAGAATCACTCCGTTTTAAACAAATCAGAATTTATTTATGCAAGAACAAAAGAAAACCAAATTTAAAATATCAAAACTACTTGAAAATCCAACCGATATGAAAATGTAACTTAACAAAGAGCTATTCTGATTTCCTGCAACATCTCATAAACACTCTCTTGGCAAAAGGTAAATTCAAACACAGGTTCTTATAGGAGAGAGATGTCAGAAAGAGAAAAAATCAACATGGAGCTGCTTCATTGGGTCCCCAGCTAAAACTGACTGAAAACTAGAATAAACCCTAAACTGGGAGGACTGCCCACTCCACTTTTGTTGTACATTTTTTTTATATACCTGAAAGACTTTTCTGATTGTTGACTTGGGTAGCATCTGTTAGCCATTATTAAAGTAGCCAATCCAGACATTTCGGCACCTCTGCCTTTACAACTCCTCTCAAGAAAAAGCCAAGGGCTGAATAATCTTGTTAAAGGAACATCATCATTACACTTTAGGTCAAAGAGATGATCATGGGTACCCACATGGGCCCCAGGGATGCAGCATATGTGGAACATTCCTTGTTCCAGTTCTACTCCAGCCCCCCCATCCACACCTCTTTCTCCAGGACTGGGCGTTCAGCTATAATGTGCACTTCGTTAATGTGAATTCACTATATAACACGAGTGACGAACTGAGGACATTGTTTCTATAACATGAACTTTTAAAACGTGCATTGGTTATAACTTGATTGTGGCCCCATTAGTTTAAATGGCACTGCTATGATGCAATTTTCTTATAACAGGGGATTATACGTTATAGCAGAACTGACTGTATATTGATGAATCCTCAGTGATGCATCCCTCTCTCATCCAGAATTGGAAATATTTATCTATTTTGCTTTCAATTTCCACCTCACTTGCACCTTCACCTGGTCCATCTCTGACTCCTCACTTTCCTTCCTCAACATCTCTGTTTCCATATCTGGGGATAAATTGGCCACCAATAATCACAACAAACCCACAGGTTGCCACAGTTACCTTGACTATACATCCTCATACTCTGCTTCCTGTAAAGACTCCATTCCAGTCTCTCAGTTTCTCCATCTCTGTCCCATCTGTTCTGATGATGCCAATTTTGATAAGGGACTCCCCCCAGAATGTCCACCTTCCTCAACCAAGGAATCCCCAGCAGTGTAGTGGACAGGGCCCTCAGCCAGTCAACCCCATCTCCTACACTTCAGCCCTTACCCCCTCTCTTCCCTCCCACAACAGCGATAGGATTCCCCCTTGTCCTTACCTACCATCCCACCAGCATACACATCCAGAGGATTATTAGCTGCAATTTCTGCCACCTCCAGTGAGATCCCATCACCAGACACATGTTCCCCTCCCCTCCATTGTCAGCTTTCCACAAGGATCATTCCCTCCATTCCTCCTTCATTCTAAATATGTCCGCACAGCCCCCCGGCACGTTCTGCTGCAATTACAGAAGGTGTAATACCTGCCCATTTACTTCCTCCATCCTCACTATCCAAGCATCCAAACACACCTGCCAGCTGCAGCAGTGCTTTACCTGCACTTCACTCATTCTAGTCTATTGTGTTCCCTGCTCACAATGTGGTCTCCTCTGCATTGCGGAAACAAAATGTAGACGGGGTGACCTCTTTGCAGAATACCTATGTTCTGTCCCCAAAAGAGACCCTGAGCTTCCAGTTGCCTGCCACTTCAACACACCATTCTGTTCCCTGGCCAACATCTCTGTCTCGGGCTTGCTGTAATGCTCCAGCAAAGCTCAGCACTAGCTGGAAGAACAGCACCTCATTTTCTGCTGAGAGTCCTTGCAGCTTTCTGAACTCTGTATCGAGGTCAACCATTTTAGGGCTTGAGGCACCTTCTCCAATGCTTTTTCCCACTCCCATACACCAGGCCTTGTTATCACATGGGCTGCTATCACACAGTACCCATTGTCAGTCACTAATAGCTCTCATCAGCAGCTATTCATTCCCCAGACTGACCTTCGACCACTCCTTTGCCTGTCCAAATGTGTTTCTCTCTCTTTAGGTTCTACTTCCACCTATAATTTACTCTCCGCAACCCCATCCATTCCCCTACCCCATTTTCTATGTAAAGATCATCCTTCCTTAGCTACCATCAGTTTGAAAGAAGGGTGTACGGACCCGAAACATTAACTGATTTCACCACAGATGCTGCCAGACCTGTTGAGATTTTCCAGCAACTTCTGCTTTTTGTTTTGGATTTCCGGCATCCGCAGTTCTTTCTTTTTTTTTGTCTAGTAATTTCTAACTTCCTGGGTTACTGTCCATGAGAATGCTTCAGTGTGATTGGCTGCTTGTCCTCTATGACAACATCACCCCTTATGTAACAGTCTTCAATGCTGACTACAAAATCCAGGCAAAATCATTATGGCACAATACCCATTTCCAATGTCCAAAAGGCTAGGTTTTCTTTGGAGATCCTCTCATGAATATCTTAGAAACTCTGTCTGACCTACATGATTAATGACATGGAACATCATAATCTTTCTTATATTTGCTACTTCCAGTGATGTTGTAAAATGTTTTAAAAATAAAAATATTGAAATCTTGATATTGCCTTTAGCAAGGTAAACTAAAGGGTATTATTTGAAAGGAGATACAGGACAAGAGGACATGGGTGTACGTGCACAAGCTATTGAAGGACATTGTTGAGGAAGAGATCAATAATATAAACAGTGTCATGAGCTTTGTAACTGGGGACACAGATTACAGATACAAAGAAGCTGCGAAAAACCTCTGTGTGAAAATGTACCTGTATCAGAAACGGAGCACTGTGTCCAGTTCTGAGCACTATATTCTAGAAAAGAAGTGAGGATGCTAGAGAGAGTTCAGAAATCATGAGAATAGCAGGAACGCCAACTTCGATAACACTAAAGTTATGAAAATAAATTGGAGATACTGGGGCTGGTCCACTTCGAGATGAGAGGATTTAAAAGAGATTAGGATGGGGTGTTCAAAATCTCAAGAGTGTATGGGGAGAAACTGTGCCCACTGATGAAAGGACTGTGCAGCAAAAGGCCCCAGATTAAGATCCCTGGAAAGGGTGACATTAGGAAAATCCTTTTTCATGTATTGAATGGTGACAATCCGGAATACACTACCCAATGGAGTGGTGGAGGCAGATTCCACAATGACTTTCAAAGGAGATTTGGACATTTATCCTGAATGAAAAATGTTTCAAGACAACTGATAATAGGCAAAAGAATGGGAATAATGAGCTATTCCTGCAGTGCGGGTTGAGTGGACTTGTTCTGTGTTGTTAACCAATCTGATGTGATAATTCTATAATGACTAGAAACATAGTCAGAAAAAAATAGATCAAATATATTTCTGGCACAGAAGTGCACAGTAACAACGCAAATTCCCCTGATTAGACATTGGAACAAAACTGGAGAGATAGGGAGAAATTCCTTTGATACTTTCCTTTATATGCAATTCCCATCTCTTTTAGACATGATAATTTGATTTTCTGTTGGGTTTTGAAAGGTCCTGGCCTTTTCAAGACCTTTGCATATGAACAGAAGGTCCTGGAATTAAATGCTAAACCACAAAACTTCTGAATTATTCTGCATTCAGTTTAACTGGACTCCCAGGAACGCAGAGCTCGACTTTGATCAGGGGTTCATTTTGAAGCAGTAAATCGCAGACTGAAAGTACTCTCCCACAATAATCCTCACTCGCCCTGATATTCCCTTTGAAGAAAACTCTTCTGAATGGTAACTTGCTTAAAATTGAAGAAAGCTCCGACTGGAAGTTTCAGTCCTGTGAATTTCATACTGCGAAGGAAGATTGCTTTCTGAAATAAAATCAATGCTTTCATTTCACGCCTAATCCAATATTTCTGAAGGTGAAGGTGCTTTTATTCCAATGCTTGAGGCAAAAAAAATGGCTGAATGATTTTGTGAATGTGAAATAGCTCACATTCAATCATTCACTTCTATTTGTGTGTCTTATTTTGTAAAACACCTTAGCGTTCGGTTAGACTATTGATCCAGTGAAATGTAGCATTTGCTGACAAACAGGGATTGTGACATTTAGGTTAGTACTTATTCAGAGTGTGAGAACTTTTGTTCCTCCTGGAACAAGGTGCCTAGGATAGGAGGGATGTGATATGTTGACAGGATGTAGTCACACTACAGAGCGGTTTTCTGAGTCTGTTGCCAGGACTAGAGAACTTTAGCTCCAAAATGCTGATGTTGTTACCTGTGGAACAGAGGCAGCTGAAGGGAGATTTGATTGATGTGTAAAAAATTATGAGGGTCCCAGATTGAGTGAACCGGAAGAGCCTGTTTCCCTCGAAAAGGTTTTCAAATAAATAGTGGAAGGATTAAAAAGGTGAAAGCTAAATAGTAAGGGTGATAGAAATCTGAAACAAACACAGTAAATGCTGGAGAGATTCAGAGAAATACAGTTTTTCTTCAGAAAGAGAGGAGTCAAACTAGAGGGAAGATGATGGCCTACTGATAATATTACTGGATTCTTAATCCAGAGTCCCAGGTAACCATCTGGGGACCAGAGTTTGAATCCTGCCATGGCAGATGGTGGAATTTGAATTCCATAAAAATCTGATGACCAGGAATTCATTGTCAACTGTTGGAAAAACCCAACCAGGGAAGGAAACCACCAGCCTACCTGTGACTCCAGCAATGTGGCTCACTCTTAATCCTCTGGGCAAGTAGGGATAGGCAATAAATGCTGGCCCACACAGCAATGCCCTCATCCCTTGAATGATTAAAAAAAAGGCTCAAAACGTTAACATTATTTTTCTCCACAGATACTGCCAGATTTGCTGAGTTTCTCCAGCAATTCCCAGTATTATAGGGGAGATTGTTAACTTGATTCTTTGGTAGAAAAGGTGTCAATGCTAAAACCACCATGTCTATAAAGCTCAAATTTCCTCATCAATTTCCTATGAGGTTTTGACTACCTCTCCAGACCTGAGAACAGTCTATCCATCTCCTCTGATTTCTATGTCTTCACCTCTTGTCATTCAGTTTTGTAATCTTTCAGTTCTCATATTTTTCCCCCCTTCTGTCCAATATCTCTACAACTGTCTCTGGGACAAAATCTGCCTTGAAGGGTTACTTCTCTATTACCCTTTCCCCAAAAGGACCCATCGAGGTTCCAGGCACTGGCCCTTTTGCTATGGTAACCCAAATGAAGGGTTTAATGTTCTGCTTTTGCTCCCATCCCCGAGACAGGTTCAAAAGGTGAAGAGGCAGGAGGGTGCAGGGTCAAGATTCTGCCAACTTCATGCTCCTACAATCATGTCCATGCCCATCCAGAAACAAAGTGAGGCTGCCATTTAGCCACTAAAGGCCCAATTTAAATCTTCATTCCACTTCAGCCAGTAATGACAGGGACTTCCCATCTACTGCTGCCCCCAGCAAGCCTACAGCTGGCTACCCCTCCCTCCACCCCCCTCCACTCTCTGCTCAGTTGAGGGGACCCAGTATTGGAAAGGAGGTGCAGAGTCACGGGATTCCTCCACCCCTGCCCTTGCTTCCAACATCCTTCTGACCCCCCTCACCAGTCTCCCCTTCAACAAGGCCCTCTTTGTGTCCACATTCATCCTTATGTAGGGTGTTGATGTTAGGCCCCATAGCAATGCAGATAGTGACCATTCTCCTCATTGATGCTGCCATACGTGGGCTTAAATAGAATGCAAGTCCCCAAAGCGTCATGGGTAAGTGTCTGACTGGAATCTAGCTTTGGCTTTAGTGAAGGAAAACACTGCAGATCCCCAGTCATTTCTCCCACCGGTCAGTAGGCAAGGCACCTACCATCTAATCTAAGTGGCAGCCAGCAATGCACATTGATGACCCTTCACCTGTTCTAATGAAGGGTCCTCAACCTGAAATTAAGCTCTGTTCCATAGATACTGCCAGGCTTGCTGAGTTTTTCCAGCATTTTCTGCATTTATTTCAGATTTCCAACATCTGCATTTTGCTTTTGTAAAGATCATGCTAATGTAGACTGCCTCTGGCTTACTTAACCGTCTAGCATCATCCAAGCATCCACATTGTGATACATTTCGGAGCCAAATTTGCCTGTTTCTCTTTCAGAAGCTAGAAGAAGTATTAGCATTTGGAAAAACCAGACAAGGGTAAAGGTGCCAACAACAAACAGGCAAAACATTAAAATTGATTTGATTGTGAAAGCAATTGAAGGCTGAAGTGTTTTATTTATTACTTCCCTTTGTGATAAGTGGTAGACTGATATTTGGCTGCATGGATGACTGGTTGGCTGACTTGTTTGATATAGGGGAGCTTTGACTGTAAAGGGAGAGATTTTAATTGCTTCTGACAGACTGCGTTAGATCACAAGGAGGCAGAAGTGTGAAAATAACGGGTCTATGTTCATCACTGACAAATCAGGTTGCTTGATGTTACTCTGACAAATCAGGTTTTATTTTCTGAATACAACAACTAATATATTTAGGTATAACTTAATGTTAGCGAGAAGAGAACAGCAGAGTCTATGCTAATTATAAAGTTTTGCAAACGACGATAAACTGTCAACATGTAATTATTGATTAAAACTGTAAACTTCTTGCCCCACTCACTCATATAGACACAGACAGAGAAAAGAACATTAGGGTAATGGGCAGGGAGAGAAACAATTGCTGATTCGTCTAATTTATTAGCACAAGTCCTCAGCTTTTGATAGAGTATTCTTCATGTTTCCCAAATTCTCCAGTTCTTTGATCTTTTCCATAAGGTTCGTTCATTTCTTCTCAGGAAGCACAGAGCAGCTAGTTCATAAATTATAAAGTCTCAGACTTATTGGCTAAAAGCTTACAGCAATGGATGGCAAGAAATGAAACTTCTTATGGTTTTATCTTGATCAGGAAAGGGATCAAGGGTTATAGGAAAAGGTAGGAGAATGGGGTTGAGAAATGTATCAGCCCTGATCGAATGGTGGAGCAGACTGGATGGGCTGAATGGCCGAATTCTGGTCGTATGTCGCATGATCTAATGGTCTCTGGTCTTAAGCTGTTTTCACTGGAAGGGGGTGGGGGAGGAATGGGGAGGGGAGGGATCACCACCTCACCTTCTAGAGATCTGAAGACTTTTACCAACATTGTTCACAACCACATGCTCTTCAGCTGCCCAAGAAACAGTCAGAGTATTGTCCTTGAGCTTATGACTGTTAGCATCCACAACTGGTCACAATTCCACATTCCATTCAGCAACTTGTTGCCAGCCGAACATCACTTAGTGCGTCCACCCCTTTGCCATGCCTTCTCCTCTACCACTACCCATCCCTCACCCCCATTTACTGACAAATGTAAACAGGACCCACGATGGGTTTTAGTAATTTGCTTTATAAAATACAGCAGTTCCCTCCTCAGTGTTGTGTTGTAAAATAACCCTTTGCCCAATTCAGTCCGCACTTAAGAATAAAGAAAACTAAGAAGGTAGAGTCTTTACAAAGACTTCAGATCAGTGAGTAGGTGGCATAGTTTGTGAACTTCCTCATTTTGAGTCAAAATTGCTTGAGTTCGATCTCTACTCCATGATTTAAGGTTGTACTTAAGATTGTCATTCACTTTGGTAGGAGTAACAAGAAGGTGGACTACTGGGCTAATGGTAGGCTACTTGGTAGTGTGGATGAGCAGAGGGATCTTGGTGTCCATGTACACAGATCTCTGAAAGTTGCCACCCAGGTAAATAGTGCTGTGAAGAAGGCATATGGCGTACTGGGCTTTATTGGTAGAAGAATTGAGTTCCGGAGTCCTGAGGTCATATTGGAGTTGTATAAGACTCTGGTGCGGTCGCGTCTAGAGTATTGTGTGCAGTTTTGGTCGCCATACTATAGGAAGTATGTGGAGGCATTGGAACGGGTGCAGAGGAGGTTTACCAGGATGTTGCCTGGCATGGTAGGAAGATCGTATGAGGAAAGGCGGAGGCACTTGGGGCTGTTCTCATTGGAGAAAAGAAGGTTTAGGGGAGATTTGATAGAGGTGTACAAGATGATTAGGGGTTTAGATAGGGTTGACAGTGAGAACCTTTTTCCACGTATGGAGTCAGCTGTTACTAGGGGACACAGCTTTAAATTAAGGGGAGGTTGGTATAGGACAGGTGTTAGGGGTAGATTCTTTACTCAGGGGGTTGTGAGTTCATGGAATGCCCTGCCAGTATCAGTGTTGGACTCTCCCTCTTTATGGTCATTCAAGCGGGCATTGGATAAGCATATGGAGGTTATTGGGCTAGTGTAGGTTAGGTAGGCTTCGGTCGGCGCTACATCGAGGGCCGAAGGGCCTGTACTGCGCTGCATTTTTCTATGTTCTATGTTCTATGTACTTTTGCCTGGTAATCCACCAAAAAAGCTGAAATGTTGGAACAAGCTCTGTCAATTGGTGTGGCAGGTAATGGATTGCTATCTGGTTAGTTGAGATAGAGAGGACCAAGAGATATGTATATAAATCGCACTGATGTAAAACTGAATTAAGTATCAGGAGATTGCTCTTTTTACTGTGGGGCACAAATTTAGGACAGGAAACAGAGGGTGGAGTTAGCGTCCTCCAATGATGGCTGCCTTGGTATCCACTCCATCAGGTTCACAGTGAGGATGTCCTGCTACCTGTATATCCTGCCTCTTTGTCTGGAACCCCCTCTCATTTCCCCTTTGTCCTGATGAAATGGTGTATGGCTGATGCTGTTACTGGCATTGATCCTCCTGGTCCTATTGTTGTTGTCATTGCTGCTCCGCTTGTTCCTTATCCATGATGCAGGTTAGAGCTGTATGAGATTATGTGCAGTTTTGGTCTCCTTATCTGAGGAGGGATGTTCTGAGGAAGTGCAACAAAGGTTTACCAAATTGATTTCTGGAATGACAGGACTGGCTAACAAAGAGGGATACAGTAGCCTCATGTTCAATGGAAGAGATAAAAAGAATTGCAGATGCTGGAATCCAAGGTAGAAAAGCAGAAGGCTGGAAGAACACAGCAAGCCAGGCAGCATCAGGAGGTGGAGAAGTTAACATTTAGATTCAGAGATGGCATCATAACCCTGGGGAAGATAAGAGCTGGCGTCTGAGACCTCTCTCTCACTATCCAAGGACCCAGACATACCTTCCAGGTGAAGCAGTACCTGCTTCAGATTTACCTGCGCTTCACTCAGTCTATCCGCTGCTCACAATCTCGTCTATACTGGGGAGATAAAACATAGACTGGGCAATCGCTTTGCAGAAGACTTATGTTCTGTCCATAAGTATGACCCTGAACTTCCTGCCACTTCAACACATCACTGTGTTCCCTGGCTCACATTCCAGTAAGTCGTGTTTCCATATATGTGCTCCCCTTGACCTTTGAAATGAAAGTGGTCACAGCTTTGGAAGGTGCTGTCTAAGGAGTTTTATGTCACAGCCTTGCTGCAGTGCTCAAGCTAAGCATAGAGCAAGCTGGAAGAACAGCGCCTCACTTTCTGCTTGGGAACCCTGCAGTTTTCAGGACTCAATACTGAGTTCAAAAACTTTAGGGCCTGAACACCCACTCCCCTGTCCTTACCCCAAATCCCACGCACAGATACTTATCATCACAGTGACTGCTACCCCATACAACCATTGTCTCCCAAGCTAATCATTACCCATTTCTTTGTCCAGTTGTGCTCCCTCTCTCTGGGCTCCAGCTTCACCTACCATTTACTCCTCCCTTTTTCCTCACCCCATCTTCAGCATTACTTCCTAATTGCAGTCAGTTCTGAAGAAGGGCCACTGAACCCGAAAACCCATTCTCTTCACACATGCTGCCAACCCGGCTAGAGTTTCTTCAGCAATTTCTATTCTTTTTTCAGATTTCTAGCATCCGCAGTTCTTTGGTTTTTATTGGAAACGGCAGAATCACCTTGCGTACCTGCAGTTTTCACAGCCTTAACCACCTGCTCCACCTGGCCATAAAGATTCTGCCCAATGCATTTGGAAGTTTCTTTTCTGCCACATTTTGGGCCATGATTCCAAACAATGGCAATGTTTTTGGGGAGCAGGAGGTGAGACACTCAGTGTATCCTGTCACTGCTCCTGCAACTGTTCGTATGAGTTTAATGTCCAATCAACGAATCACAGTAAAAGTTGATTACAATTAGATGGCATATGTTTGGGTCAAGATGAACTTTCCAATTCAACTGGGGAGCACCACATTGCCTTATGGCAAGCCCATTCAAAACATTGCCATTTTGCTTCCACTTACGCCACAATAAGTAATGAAGACTGTAAAGGATGTCTATATACAAAAGAACTCATCTCTTTCCTGCACTTAAATAACTTGAGAATGAGATGTGTAGCCTGTCTGCTGCAGTGTTACTGACATCCTGGCCTTCCTTTTGAAGGGCTGTGATATTTTAATGGCCCCGTGTCATGTAGCTCTTTATATGAAGCCTTCACATTGTCTCCTGTGGTAGAGGCAGCAGCTCCCTGGAGTATGCTCTGATATAGCAAGCTGACAAAAGCTGATCAGCAGCCCTGGGAAAAGTGTTCCAGCCCATCTCCCGCACCCCCATCGCAACAAACAAACAGCTGACAGCAAAAGTGACTCCTACAATAATGTCTTGCGACATGTGACAACTAAATGTTCAACTTCAAAAAAAGACATGGACCAGGGCTCATCATTAACGTGAACTGCAGTTGTTTACACCATGGGCATCAGCTCCATTGCGAGAAATTTTTAAAAAATAGAATTGTCAAGGCTGTGGTTTGCAACAATGGCGGATTTTGAATTTATTGAAGGAAAACGCTAGTGTTGTAGGTTGTAGATTTATCTTGGTTGCTGTGGGAGGGTGTGGTAGCTGGATCAGAGTTGGGAGCACATTCTGGTGAGAATATCGCTGCCACATCTGTGCCATTGGCCGAGGCATTCAGAGGACTGTTGGAGATCAAGCAACTGCTCGGCCCCAGGCAGGAGAGGATCCTGTAGCATTAGCAATCAATAACTACGTTGAAATGTACAAACAGAAACAGGAACAGCAAGCAAGCTATTGGAGACATTGGAGTGAAAGTTGGAGGATCCCACCAATGTCATCTATACCATGCTGGTTTTGCATACATGTATCTGGCATCTCCATGGCAAGTTTTCAGCTAAAGGCTCATTGGCTGTTGGAGATACACACAGACTTGTACTTCACCCTGCTTTAGCCATTGATGGTCAACATTGAGTAGCTTCCAGTTGTTCCTATGTATCTGCTCTCCTTGTCCTTCTAGCAAGAAGTGCTCATGGGTTTAGATGGTGCTGTCGAAGCCGACTTGGTAAATTTCTGCAGTGCATCTTTGTTGATAGTACACACTGTAGTAACTGAGCGTCAGTGGTGGGTGGGTGGAATGAATGGTTGTGGATGTGGTGGCAATCAAGCAGGCTGCTTTTTCTGGATGGTGTTGAGCATCTTGAGTGGTTAGAACTGCACCCATCCAGGCAAATGGGGAGCATTCCCTCACACTCCTGACTTGTGCCTTGTAGTTGTGGACAGGGTGTGGGGAGTCAGGAAGTGAGTTACTCACTGAAGTTGATGTTCCACATTGGTCCAAACATGGGAGAACATCAGTGAGCGGTTTATTGCTGAACAACTGCTGCTAACAGCACAGTCGATGATGCCTTTCATTGATTTACTGGTGTTGGGAGCAAACTCCTGGCGGTAATTGGTTGCACTGTAATTGCCCTGTTTTTTGTATACAGGACATACCAACCCTCATCTACTGTGTCCGTTGCTCTCAATATAGTCTCCTCTACATTAGGGAGACAGGGCGTCAACTTTTGGAGCATTTCAGGGAACATATCTGGGACACATGCACCAAGCAATCCCACCGCCCTGTGGCTGAACACTTCAACACTCCCTCCCACTCCACCAAGCACATGAGAATCCTGGGTCCCCTCCATTGCCAAATCCAAGCCACCCGATGCTTGGAGGAAGAATGCCTCATCTTTCGCCATCGGACACTGCAACCACATGGCATCAATGTCGATTTCACCAGTTTCCTCATCTCCCCTCCCCCAACTCATCCCAGATCCAACCCTCCAACTTGGCACTGGCTTCTTCAACTGTACTACCTGTCCATCTTTCTTCCCATCTATTCTCTCCACCCTCCACTCCGACCTATCACACCCCCCACCTCCACCTACCTATCACCCTCCCAGCTACCTTCACCCTGGCCCCACTTCCACCCTCCTATTTATCTCTCAGCCCTCTTCCCGGCTCCACATTCCTGACTAAGGGCTGTTGCCCAAAATATTGATTCTCCTGCTCCTTGGCTGCTACCTGACCTGCTGTGTTTTTCCAGTGCCACACTTTTTGAGTGAATTGAATTGGCTGAAGACTGGACCTGTGATACCAGGGATCTCAGGAGGAAGACAAGATGGATCATTTCTCTATCTGATTTGTCCATTCTTGCTGCATTTTCCTAAACGTTTCATAGGTGTCCCCTTTGTCCTCAGAATGGAAAAAAATCCATTCTCTTTCTTAGAAATGAAAAGCAACATTATTCTGGAAGGAACATTGGTATTTCTGAAAATAGGAATTGTTAGAAAGGTTTCAACACAACTTTAAACCTGACCTCACATTAACTTGTGGATTGAATTAGATTAGATTAGATTAATTACAGTGTGGAAACAGGCCCTTCGGCCCAACAAGTCCACACCGACCCGCCGAAGCGCAACCCACCCATACCCCTACATTTACCCCTTACCTAACACTATGGGCAATTTAGCATGGCCAATTCACCTGACCCGCACATCTTTGGACTGTGGGAGGAAACCGGAGCACCCGGAGGAAACCCACGCAGACACAGGGAGAACGTGCAAACTCCACACAGTCAATCGCCTGAGTCGGGAACTGAACCTGGGTCTCAGGCGCTGTGAGACAACAGTGCTAACCACTGTGCCACCGTGCCACCCACAATTCTTGGTAACACACGACAAGAACAAATCCAAGCAGCCATGTGTTCAATATTAACATCTTCTCAATGTTACATTGGTCCCTGTTCCTGACTCCATCTTAACCCAAAGAGCTTTAAAGGAGGCAAATGGGAAATGACCTAAATAGAGAATATGCTGAACAAACTGGTTAAAATAAGTAACTTTTATTCTTTAATCAGCCTCACAAGAAGCTGGTGCTGGTCTGTTCCAGTTCACTCAGGGAGTGGTTAGTGCTTTTACAAGCATGTTGTAGTCTGGAGCCATGGATAGTGAAAGCAGAGGCTTGAACTTTCTATCCACCTCATGACTGACTAGAAATCTCTCCCACTCTTACCTCCTAATGAGTATTTGAAGAATTTGGATGTTGTTACTCAATTTGTTTGATCAAATTGAACACACCTTCCTTGGCTGTAAAGCTCCTGGTTGGGAGTTGAGCTCAGCCTTTGACTCAGAGGCAGCGCTGAGACATTACCCACTGCACCATAAGCTTAAAGTGAAAGGAGCCCCAAGCTCTGAAGAACAATCAAGTACGACAGTTTATTCTCCCTTTCACTGACACATACGATTGTACTTGATGCAGCAATATTAATAATTATTTTTGATGATAATTTCTCCATCCTCTAAATTAAATGAATCTAAAGTAATTAAGTTAATGTTCTCAGTAAAATAGCAGAGAAAAGTTATATTGATAAATATTGATCTGCCATTATTACAGTTTCAGGCCTTTGGTTTCTGACTGCACACTGCAACAATTTAAGAAAACACACTGAAGTGTGATTGGCAGAAATAGGGAGCTGCATTTTGAGCTCTGGCCCCGACTGATTGGAACTTGCAATCTATTTTACCATTATTGACTTATCTATTTGTCTGCGGATTTTGATCAGTCTGACACAGATGGTGTAGGCTCCCTTCCCAATTACTATGAGTTAATAAATGGAACTTTGTCACAAGCCTATAAGCAACTGACATTTGTTTTCAAAGCTGCAGAGTCCACTAAGACATGACAACTCATTCGTATTATGAATCAGAACAGCGCAGCAAAAATCCAAACCAAATGAATCCTGGTGTAAATCGTTTAAGCAAAGCATTTCCACCATTCCAATCTCAAACCATGTCAATTCAGCAAACTCAAGGACCAGAATGCTGAAATAAATCAATTCAACGAGGTCAGAATGCATATAATCCAGCTCAGTTTTAACCCTTAACTGGTGACAAAGGTCTGAGGGAGGGTTAGTTTCAGGAAATCTAAGCCCAGCCCAACTCCATCACCATATCCTTTAAACTTTAATGCTCAGAAATCAGACTACAAAAGGCTGCTGAGCCTAATTTAAACACCGGATTTTTGGATCTGTTCAGTGTCAAGGCAAAAATTTAATGAGAGGTAACCACTTGACAATTGATTCAAAGCAGGAGTTGCCTGTACCCCACCAAGGCATGAGGCTCTTCCTAACACTTCTGTAGGCTAGGAGCAGCACAGGTATTCTTCTTGGAACCCTCAACCATGCCTTTGGGTTTTCTGGATGCATGGATCTCCAGCCTTGCACCAGCACACTCCCCTCAGCATCTGAGGAGTGGACAGCCGGCCAAGGAAGGTATATTCATAACGTGGTCAAACAGGTCGAGTGTCAACTTGCAAATCCGACCAACGCACGCCAATATAAGGCAGTAAGACCAGGAGACCTTCCTGGTCATTCCTGTGATTGAGAGAAATTAGAAGCTCTATGATTACTACCCATAGCTTCAGACTACACAAGACATGTCAAAGCGCGTGTTGCCTCAGCAACTCAGCTCACTTTATGCAGGATCCACCATCATTGCCTTACTTCGAAATCATTAGCTCATCTGAAAACACTTGTGTCTCAATTTTCTAAGCAACTGACAGGGAGCATCATTTTATTGTTTCATCAGAGGGAAAGAAAAGGCCAATAAGGGATTGGAAGTTCATTTTCACCTCACCTTAAGTGAGGTTTGAGGTGTAAAACCTCCTGCCCATCCACTGTCACTTGCTAATGAAAGCCTCATTTCTCCCCAGCTACAGATAGTCATGTCTGATTGATCAGCACTAACAGCCTTCTCCCACCACTCAAGTTCATGATTGCTTGGTCTGACAAGCTCCAAGCCCATTTCTTGTAAAATGCTGACAAGCTGACAGTTCAGATGCTAACAGCCGGCAATAAAGCTGACATTTGGCAGGACTCCCTTATTCCCCCCGGCAGTTAGAGATCTGAATTCTTTTTATTGCAGAGTAGTGCATCTGTGGAATTCTTTACTGCATTGGACTGTCAAGGCTGGGTCATGAAGTATATTTGTGGCTAAAAGAGGCAGATTTTTAATTAGTAAAGGAATCAAGAGTTATGAGGATAAAGCAGGAAATTGGAATTCAGGATTATCAGATCAGCAATGAACAGGAAAACAGATCTGATGGGCCGAATGGCCTATTTCTGCTCCTATATCTTATGATCTTACAATATATTTTGGACAAGACGTATATCTTATGTGTCTTCTACAATCATCTTTTCATGCTTATTTAGAGCTCTATGATCAAATTGTTTTCCAAGCATTGTAAAAGCACCATATTCCTCTGTACAATTTGCTGTGAATGCAGAACATTTTGAATGATCCTGACAACGTCATAATTCAAAATAAATTTTCTGCCCTGACCATGACCTGGCAAGAAAGCCAACCTGCACCAAAATTCCTAATACTACACCCCACACACCAGCAGCTTTGAACAATGCCAAAACAATGTGGGTATCCAGACAGCAGGAGGTAAATGTAAAAACATGTACAAGATGCACACTGTTGAGATAAATATACTTTCCTGATCTCTTTACCATGCTCCTTCCTTTTGTTCGTTTCTTCATGTTTAGCAATGGTGTTGAGCATCCCAGTGGGAAGCTGTTGTTTTCTGGTCTTGATGTAATGTGACCGTCACTGGCTCTTTGTTCCCCATTCCCTGGGACTGAGTGTCTTCCTCACATCAGGTCTGAAGACTGTAAGATTCAATCACATAGCTCTAGCTCTGGAACCAGATGGAAGCCAGCACTGCAGATTGCCCACCCTAAAGGGCATGAATGACCCAGATTTTTGAAAAAGTTATCATTGATAGTTTCAAGCTTTGTATCCCAGGCTTATGAATTGAGTTTGAAATTCACCAGCTGCTATTTGAGACCATGCCACCAGAACATCAAGGGAGATTGTCTAGATTATTAGACCCAGTGACATCGCTATGCCACCACGTCCCTCTAGTGCTTGGAAGAAAGGGGCATAGTGTGGGATGCAAGGGAGACCATGTTGCCAAATTCATGCTCTGCCCTCTGCTGGTACCTGTGTGTCTGGATGTGCAGACAGAGGTCAATGTGCCTTGGTTTGTTGGCTTACAGCAGACAGAGATTCCTAATCATAACCATAGCTAGGAGGGCAGACCCATTGTCACAACAAATTGGAATATAAGTCCATGGGTCCCAGGAATCAGCCATGATCATATTGAATGGCAGTGTAAGTTCTGTGGGTAGCATGGTCTGTGTAGTACATGGGTCTGAAAGGTTTAATGCTGACCAGTGCCATAAGCACCATACATTGTGACAATGTCATACGGACTTGTGAGCTTAACAGCGTAGGATCTTGAAGGAGTGGAACCGAATATGTGGGCCTCCTCAAAGCCTCTGTGGCAAGGTCCAAATCCATGACTCTGACATGGAGCCAAGATGGCAGCTCGCCAACATCTTCCTCAGGGCAAAAAGAGGTGGACAGAAGAAACTGGTCCAACCACTGAAGCCAAACATCTCATGACGAAATGGAAGATATGTTTTTGGCCTGTAGTCCCTGCGAGGCATTGTTACAAGGTGATTACTTCGCAAAGAAAAACCTACATCTCTGGATCAAATAGTTTCTCATCATTTAAAAATGAACCCAACAGTTTTAATAGGCTGAACATTACATTTATGATGCAAATGCTGTCAGTAAGATGAAGAGAAAATGAGCAAAGTTAATTTTTTAAATAATGCATAAAATGTCAGACAAGGCATGAGAAATTAAGAATGATCTACTATAATAAGCTTTGAAAAAATTGTTTTTATCATGGTTCTAAAATAACTAATTATAAAATTCATAGGCGTCTCTGACATTCACTCATCGAAACTCAGCTTTCTGATTGTTACTTGGAGGCTGGCGATTCAGGACCACATTGAACAGATGCTTCATGTTCTGTTTTAACAAACAGACATAGATGGCAAGTACGCATGAGGCTTCACCACACCATCAAATTAGCATCTTGGGCCCTGTTTGAATTCATGAGGGCTAGTCCCATGAGCAATCACTTGTGGAGCTGTTTGAGCCTCAGTTCCTTCAGCATGCCTTTTATATAACAAAAGCAAAAGTAAAATCACCAAAGTCTGACCAGACCTGTTCTCTCATGAGGAAGTGTGTGTGTGTGTGAGAGAGAGAGAGAGAGAGAGATGACTGGTAGTGGTTTAACCAGAGGCTCAGGTGAGGGAAGGGATTGAGAATGTGTACCCTTTTGTGGTATTCTCGGCTGGTTGAAGTAATTGAAGCCATGCTGTTGACATCACTAACTAGCTACTTAACCAACCCCCAAAAGCAAAAGGCAAAAAGCAAGGTTTAGTGGGCAGAGCTATCATGGCAATGGGTTTGCTGTCAAGAAAGTGAGTGGATAGTGTCCATCATTCTGTGTGAGTGGCTGAAGCCATGGAGAAAGTTCAACATTTAAAAAGTCAAATAATTTTGATTTAGATTGCAATTAATGTGATCTATTTGATGCTTTAACGATACTGACATGAAGTGAAATAATCTGTAACATTACTCATATGTAGACATTTTACAATAATGAAGGCTGTCAGCTCAGCACTACCCCCTTGACTATACAAAATATTTTTCCAGTAAGAGGTGTTAAGCAGAGCAAAAGGGTTACTGTAAAACATGTTGGGGAAATAACATCACATTGCTTAGTTCCCCTTGTAGTTAATCAAATGTTAGGGCAGGGAACCTTGAGTCACTGTTTCCTGAGAGCAAACTTTCCACTGAAATGCAAAAGAATAGTGACGTCTAAGGATGGATCAGTTTGTAAAAGCAACCCAGGACCATGTTTTGATGCTGACCCCGATGCTGTCCAACTGTGTGGTCTGCTCGGAGGTGACTCATTAACAGGCCCCCTCTAGAAATCTTCTCTATTGGGGGTGCAGCTGGGTTGCGTAAGTACAAAGGTGCTGCTGTGGCTGCTGAACTGACGCTCAATTATTGAACGTTAAGATAGAGTGTTAGCTGGATCCTTCAGCTCCAAAATTGCATTACCAGCAGCAAACTGTCAAGGAATGGAGGGATATGGCCCATGGGCAGGCAAAAGTCATTGGTTTGGATAGAGCTGTCAAAGGAAATATGGTAATTACTGCAATACATCTTAGAGATGACACACACTGCTATCACCATGGGTAAATGGTGAAGAGATTGAATGTTGAAGGCGGTGGATTAGGTGCCAATCAAGTGTGGTGCTTTGTCTTTGATGGTCAAGTGGGGAATATTCCATCACACTCTTAAGTTGTACCTTGTAGATGGAAGACAGACTTTGAGGAGTCAGGAGGTGAGTGACTCACTGCATAATTGCTAGCCTCCTACCTACTCTTGCATTTATATGGCTAGTATTTATATGGCCAATTCAGTGCCATTTCTGGTCAATGGTAAACCCCAGAAAGTCATAGTTGTGGATTCAGTGAAGATAAAACCATTGAACATCAAGGAATGGTGGATAAATTATCTCTTGTTAGTGACGGTCATTGCCTGTCTAAAGTCCATATCTTTTTACTCTGCTTTATGTTTGATTGTGGACTGGAAGGACTGTATTAAAAACCAAAGAATTGTTGCATTTTTTAAAAGCAAGTTACTGGAGCTCATTGGGAGTTATGTTTACTTTGCTGATTTGCAAAAGGTTGGGGACGGGGCTGGTAAGATAAGATGGCACACCATCAGGTCTGTGTGTAGAGTAAGATTTAGATGGCAAAAGATCATTGATTGGTTTAGGCAGTTGGATGCCAATGGACATCAGCCTACTAACAGCTCTCTGATTGGTTCTGGTGTAGCTGAATAGTTGGTATGTGTAAACAATACTGGGACAAAAGGTTTCCAAACTAGAAGGAAGATGTGTCTCTGCATCTCTGCAGCAACGAGCCCAAACCTAGAAACAGTTAGTTATCCTCTTCCACCATTCTCTGTAAGCAGTTACTGTCAACAAGTAATTATGAAACCGAACAATTAATGTGTATATCCCCTGGATCCTCAGAAAAGAACTGAGAAAGTGGAAGGGAGGAGACTGGAAAGCAGAAGGTCCTGTGGAGTGGTGCTATTGAACTGTGATTCCTAGTATTTTTCTGTAGCCGTAACACCAATATTTTCTTTAATTGTCTATGTGTGGGGGTAGACATTTTAAAGGCAGACAATTAGAATCGTAACTAATAGAGTTATATGCTACTAGTTCATAGTTTGTCTACCTGCAGTTAGAATTAATCCTTTGTAATAAATAGTAGTTCTTGTTAAGTATATAAACTTGGTTAGTGTTTTTCTTAACTTGAATCTTTCACACAGGTCAGTTGGAGATTTTAAATCTTTAACTTCTGTGATGACTCCGGAAATTGTGAAGCTGTAGCATCAGTGCACTTTCCAGGTAGGTTGTAATGCCTGACACTTGTGTAGGGAAGATATTACATGCCACTTGTCAGCTTAACCCTGGATATTGCTGCATATGAGCACGGAGTGTTTCAGTATCTGAGGAGTCCTGAGTGATGCTGAACATCATGTAACCTTCAGCCAACATCCCCGATTCTGACCTAATGATGGATAGAAAGTCATTGATGCAGCAACTGAAGGTAGTTGGTCCTAGAATGCTATCTGTGAACTCAAGTAGCACAGTGGTAGTGTTCCTACCTCTGAGCCAGGTGACATGGGTTCAAGTCCCACTTGCTCTAGAGGTGTATTATAGCACCCCTGAATGGGTTGATTAGGAAAATACCTACCCTACAGTGATATTGTTGAAATATATTGTCCCAACTCCAACAACCACAAACGCCTTCCTTTGTGAAAGGTACGATTCTAATCAACGGTGAGTTTTCCCTGATTTCTATTTACTTAAGTTTTGTTGGAGTTCATTGCTGCTACACTGAATCCAATGCTGTCTTGATGCCAAGTGATATACTGCTGAGGTTGTATTAGGCTCTGATCTGACCATATTTGGAATATTGTGAGCAGCTTTGGGCCTCATATCTAAGGAAGGATTTGTTGGTTGGGGGCGGGGGGTGGGGGGGGGTGGGCAGGGTGGTCGAGGTGTCCAGAGGAGGTTTACAAGAATGAGCCTGGAGATGAAGGGCTTCTAATATGAGGAGGGGTTGAGGACCCTGTGCCTATACTTAATGGATTTAAGAAGGATAAGGGGGATCTGATTGAAGCATATAGAATGCTGAGAGACCTGGATAGAGTGGACATGGAAAAGATGTTAGGGCACCATCTCAGAGTGGAGGGATGACCATTTAGAGCTGAGGTGAGTTCTTCAGCCTTCTTCAGTCAGAGGGTAGTGAATCTGTGGATTTCATAGACACAGAAGGAGGCCAGGTCATTGTGTGTATTTAAGACACAGATAGGTTCTTGATTAGTAAGGGAATCGAGGGCTATAGGGTGAGGCAGGAGAATGGTGGAGCAGATTCGATGGGCCAAATGGTCTAATCCTGTTTCAATATCTTAGGGTTTTATTGTCTTGTAGCAGTCAACCTTTGGAAATCAGCATTTTATCCATGTTTGGGCCATGTGTTGAGGTCAGGAGCTAAGTGGCTGCTATCAACCATCAGGCTAATCCTTTATAAGGACCATTTCATAACATGATCGATGATCCCTTTCATCATTTTGCTAATGATACAGAATAGGCTGATATGATGGTCATTGACCTGAATGGGACATGTCTGGGCCATTTTCAAGTCAATAGCAATGCTATAGCTGTACTGCAAAAGCTTGGTTAGGAGGACAGCTGAGTCGGGAGAATGAGTCTTCAGTACAATTGCTAGAATCTTGAGAGAACCCAAAGCATTTGCAGCATCCAGTACCTTCAGCTATTTCTTGATACAATGTGGAGTGAATTGGATTGGTTGAAGACTGGCATCTGTGATGCCAAGGGCATCAGGAGGAAATTGAGATGAATCATCAACTTGGTACTTCCAGCTTAAGATTGATGCAAATACTTTAGTTGTATCTTTTGCACTGATGTGTTGTATCTCCCATCATTGAGAATGGGGCTATTGTGGAGTCTCCATCTTCTGTTAGTTGTCCAACTGCTTGTGGAATGACTGCAGACCCTGGTATGATCTGTTGGTTGTAGGATTGCATGTTGTTTCTGCTGCCTGTCATACAAGTATTTCTGTTTGGTAGCATCAGCAGGTTGACACCTTATTTTGAGGTGTCCGTCTGCACCCTCCATTGAATCAGGGCTGATCCCCCACATGACGGTTATGGAAGAGTGTGGGATATATGGGCCATGGGTTTACAGACTGTAATTCAATATATTTATGTGGTTTATGATAGCTCACAGTGCCTCATGTATGGCCTAGGATTGAGTTGCCAGTTCAGTATAAAGTCTGCTCTATGTAGCACAGCAATGGTGCCACACAACACAATGCAGGTATTCGTAATGCCAAGACAGGGCAATGTCTCTATAAGAACTGTGCGCTGGTCACGTTTGCCAATCTTATCATGGATGGATGTCTCTGCAACAGGTAGATGGGTGAGAATAAGGTCAAGTAAGTTTTTCTCTCTTGTCTGTTTCAATACCACCTGCTGCAGACCCAATTTAGCAACTCTGTCCTTTAGGTCTCAGTCACCATTCCCTCTAAAGCAGCATGTGCATGCAGCCACTCCAATGGTCTGCACATTAAAATTGGCACCAGTGCACTGATGGATTTCAAAAGTCACTGCCACACATTGGCCTGAGAGGCCTTCTCAGCCAGAAAGAAAGTTAGATGGCACACTGGTCTCAGTCTGTAGTGTTATGATTGAGCCACTGATGCCTCTTAACCCATTATATATCCTATGCCATTGCCACCCTCAGGGTGTTCAACATGGAAGAGAACTAACTCATCAGCCAAGGGGTTGCAGTAGGTAATAATCAGCAGGAGGCTTCCTTGACCATGTCTAACCTGATGCCATGATAAAGAACAAAGAGCAAAGAAAATTTACAGCCCAGGAACAGGCCCTGGAGCCCTCCAAGCCTGTACCGATCCAAATCCACTGTCTAAACCTATCGCCCAATTGCTAAGCACCTGTATCCTTCTGCTCCCCTTCTACTCATGCATCTGTCCAGACACACCTTAAATGAATCGACCATACCTGCCTCTACCACCTCTGCTGGCAAAGCGTTCCAGGTACCTCCCACCCTCTGTGTAAAGTAATTTCCATGTGTTTGCCCCTTAACCTTTTCACCTCTCACCTTGAACACGCGACCTCTTGTTATTGAATCCCTCACCCTTGGAAAAAGCTTATCTCTATCCAACCTGTCTGATTTTGTAGACCTCAATTAGGTTCCGCTCAATCTCCTTTTTTCTAATGAAAACAATCTTAACCAGGGTCGGTGTGGACTTGTTGGGCTGAAGGGCCTGTTTCCACACTGTAGGGATTCTAATTCTAATTCTACTCAACCTCTCTTCACAGCTAGCACTTCCATACCATCCTCGTAAACCTTTTCTGCACCCTCTCCAAAGCATCCACATACTTGTGGTAATGTGGCGACCAGGACTGTGCACAGTATTCTAAATGAGGCTGAAACAAATTCTTGTACAATTTTAACATGACCTGCTAGCTCTTATACTCAATACCCCGTCCAATGAAGGCAAGCGTACCATATGCTTTCTTGACCACTCTATCCACCTGTTCAGCCACCTTCAGGGTACAATGGACCTGAACTCCCAGTTCTCTCTGCCCATCAACTTTTCCAGAAGCTCTTACGTTCATTGTATAGCTCACTCTAGAATTAGACTTGCCTAAATGCATCACCTCATATTTGCCTGAATTGAAATCCATCTCCCACTTCTCCGCACAACTCTCCAGTCTATTTATATTGCCCTGTATTCTTTGATAGTTCCCTATGCTTTCTGCTACTCCACCAATCTTCATGTCATCTGCAAGCTTACTGATCATACCAATAGTGCCCTCTTCAAGACCACTTATATATATCACAAACAACAGTGGGCCCAGCACTGATCCCTGTGAAACACCATTGGTCACCTTTCTCCATTTCAAGAAACTCCCTTCAACTACTCCTCTCTGTCTTCTGTTGCTCAACCAGTTCTTTATCCACCTAGTTAGAACACCTTGCAACCAAGTGACTTCACTTGCTCCATTAGTTTACCAAGGGGAATATTTAGAATCCTTACTTGTATGCTGTGACTGTAACTCAGAGTTGCGTCTGAAATGAGCCCAGAAGAAACCATGTCTTTTCTATTCATCTCACTGCTCTTTGAACCTCCTTAACAATCAGATTGCTTGTCCCTGGAGATGCAGCTGTCAGTCCTGAAGAATACAGTTAATGACTTCAGTCAAACTCTCTGTACCAAGACAGAAAAAAGACAACACAAAGATGATTTTTTTTGCATTAAATCTTAATATGTTAGACTCAACTGAGCTTGTTTGAAGTAATGCAATGCTTAGAATTCTAATGGCCAAGCTCTATCAGCAGAAGTGTTACCAGGACTTAGTGCCAGGGAGCAGAGGGTAATGGTCAAATTATGGTTTTGTAACTGGAAGCCTGTGTTCAGCGATGTGCCACAAGTTTCCGATCTGGCTCCCTTACTGTTTATTGTGCCAATTAATGATCTAGACATGACTGTCAAGGGTAGATCGGTAAGTTCGGCATGAAAATTGCTGGTGTGGTAAGTAGCAGTGAGGGAAACCTAAGAATGTAAGAACTAGAAGCAGTAGTAAGCCATCTGGCCTCTCGAGCCTGCTCTGCTATTCAATAAGAACATGGCTGTTCTTTTCCTGGCCTCAGCTCCACTTACCCACCCTCTCACTGTAACCTTTAATTCCTTTACTGTTCAAAAAGTTATCTATCTTAGCTTTAAAAATATTTACTGAGGAAACCTCAACTACATCATTGAGCAAGGAATTCCACAGATTCACAACCCTCTGGGTGAAGAAGTTCCTCCTCAATCCAGTCCTAAATTTGATCCCCCTTATTTTGGGGCTATGCCCTATTGTCCTAGTGTCACCTGCCAGTGGAAACACCCTGTCTACTTTTATCCTATCTATTCCCTCCATAATTTGATACGTTTCTATAAGATTCCTCTTGTTTATATTAAATTGCAATGAATATAATCCCAGGCTACTCAGTCTCTCCTCATAAGCCAACCCCCTCAATTCTAGAATAAACCCTGTGAACCTCCTCTGCACCCCTTCCAGCGCCAGTACATCCTTTCTCAATTAAGGAGACAAAAACTGCATGGAGTACTCCAGGTGTGGCCTCACTAGCACCCTACATAGCTGCAACATGACCTCCCTGCTTTAAAGACCACAGAGCAGTATAAATGGGCTGGTCAGGTGGATTGAAAAGTGAAAAATGGAATGTAATCCTGAAAAGTATGAGGTGGTGCATTTTGGGAGGACCATTAAGGTCAGAGAGTATATATGATGAATGGCTGGACCCTAGGAAGTACAGAGGATCAGAGAGACCTTGGTGTGTATGTCTATAGATCCTTGAACGCAGAATGACATGTCGATGAAATGGTATCGGGAAGATATTTGGGATACTTGCCTCTATTATTCAAGGCATTGAATACAAAAGCAGAGAGGTAATGACAGAGTTGTGTAAAGCATTAGCTGGTAAAAACTCGAAGTACTGCGGATGCTCTGAATCAGAAACAACCTGAAATTGCTAGAAAAGCTCAGCAGGTCTGGCAGCATCTGTGGAGAGAAATCAGAGTTAACCCTTTGGGTCCAGTTCTGAAGAAGGGTCATTGGAGATAAAATGTTAACTCTGATTTCTCTCCATAGTATGAGATATAGCCAGACCTGCTGAGCTTTTACATTAGTTAATGAGTACTGCATATAGCTCTGCTCACCACAATATAGGAAGGCTGTGATTCCATATGAGATGTGTGGCAGAGAATCACCAAGATGCTGCTTGGGCTAGAGTAATTCAATGATGAAGAGAGACTAAATAGGCTGGGATTGTTATCCTCAGAGCAGAGAAGTCTGATAGGGCTGTAAAACGCTCTGAGGGGCAGAGACAGGCTTGATCAGGAGAAACTTTAGTCGACAGTTCAATTTATCAGGGGACACCTCACTTTTAACTAAAAACTAGAAGGTTTAGAGGGAATTTAAGGAAATGTTTTCACCAGAGGGTTATAAACTGCCAGTGGCAGGAGCCCTCAAGATACTGAAGATGAGTACTTGAAATGTCATAGCATACAAGGCTATGGTAAAGGGGCTGGAAAATGGTATTCGAGGACATGGATATTTGATGAGCAAGCGCAGCACATGGCCTCTTCTTGCGCTATAAAAACTCTCTGACACTAGGAGGGAACCCCAGCCAATCACAGAGATAGACAATACCTGTTTACCAAACCTGAAAGTTGGAGTACTTGAGTATTGCTGAATGGGATCGGGATATCAACCTCCACAGAAAATGATCAATTTTCCAGACAAACCTGGAGCGAAGACTGGGGGTTCCTGGTACATGGAGCTGGACAAAAGCATGGGTTCAAATCTCACCACAGCAATTGAAATGAACTTAGTTAATCTGGAATATAAAGACTGACTGAGTAATTGTTCTAAAGCCCCCGTCTAGTTTATTAACATTGTTTAGGGAAGAAAAGCTGCCATTACCACCCATCCTGGCCTATATTAAAATCCCCAACACAATGTGGGAGACTCTTAACTGCCCTTCAGAATGCCCAAGAAAGCTACTCCATTCAAGATCACTTAGGGAGAGGCAATAAACAATCTTCCCATGAAAGATTGAACAAAAACAGCCAAATGTATTGCAAATGCACTGCAAAATAGTAATATTGATGTCAACAAAGTAAAAGTATTTCTCTGCAGAGAAATTGAATATTCAACAGCTTTATAATCATGAGTGACAGTGGTTAAGTGCTCAGAAAATAGACACAAATCCATTGCATACAAAATAAAGTTCTCTGTGGTTTAACAGTACAACATGCCCTGGAAACAAAACTTCACACAGTCTTAGTGCGTAGTTAGTATTTGTTCTCCCTCTTAATGTGTTAGTCCTTCCATCTACAGTGCTGTGTGCAGTTTTGATCTCCTTTTCAAAGAAAGGATGTGGTTTTCATTGAGTCAGTGCCTGAGATGACAGAATTGTCCCATGAGGAGAGATCAAGGATTTGTACAGATCTGAAGAATGAGAAATTATCTCAATCAAACACACAAAGTTCTTAAAGGCTGACGCAGGAAGTATTTTGGCTGGATTTGGAGGGCCAGGATCTAGAAACAGGGATCACAGCCTCCGAATAAAGGTAGACCATTTAACACTGAGGTCAGGAGGAATTTCTTCACTCAGACAGTGATGAATATTTGGAATTGTCTACCCCTGAGGACTGTGGTGATTCGGTCTTTGCGTGTGGTCAAGATAGATATCTATTCAACAAGGCATATGGCAATAATGCAAAAAGTCAGTGAGGTTGTAGAGTAGCACAGAGGCTCAGTGGTTACCACTGCTGCCTCACAGCACCAGGGACCCGGGTTCGATTCCACTCTTGGGTGACTGTGTGAAATTTGCATATTCTCCCCTGTCTGTATGGCTTTCCTCCAGGTGCTCTGGATTCCTCCCACAATCCAAAGATGTGCAGGTTAGGTGGATTGGCCATGATAAATATGGGGATAGGATAAAGTATTTGAGTCTGGGTGGGATGCTCTTCAGAGGCTCATTGCAGACTTGATGGGCTAAATGGCCTCCTTCCACACTGTAGAGATGTTATGATCAGCCATAAGCTAGTTGCCTGGGGAACATCAATATGTGCAAATTCCTACTTGTCTTGGGTATTTGCCATCATCGCTCAAAGGTTCCCTTTTACGTTGGCCAGGCATGTCCTTAGAACGGTATTAATTCTGTTTATACTCAGATATATAACCCAAATCATGTCCTAATGATATCTGCAATGAGAGAATGAGGCTTTTGGCTTTTACAAATAAAATATCTATGTAGAAACAAACCTTACATTTTCCACTTAAAACAATAAATGCTGGAGATCACATCAGGTCAGGCAGCATCCATGGAGAGACAGCATGCTAACGATTTGAATCTAGATTACTCTTCATCTCCATGGATGCTGCCTGACCTGCTGTGATCTCCAGCATTTAAAACAATGAACAAAGAAAATTACAGCACTGGAACAGGCCCTTCAGCCCTCCAAGCCTGTGCTGATCCAGATCCTCTATCTAAACCTGCTTCCTATTTTCTAAGGATCTGTATCCCTCAGCTCCCTGCCCATTCATCTATCTTAAATGACGCTATTATGCCCGCCTCTACCACCTCTGCTAGTAATGCCACTCTTAGTATCATTTGCAAACTTGCTAATCAGGCCACCTGTACCTTCCTTCAGAACATTTATGTTTAACACAAACAACAGCGGTCCCAACACGGATCCTTGTGGAACATCGCTGGTCTCAATTCTCCATTTTGAGAAACTCTTTTCCACTACTACTCTCTGTCTCCTGTTGCCCAGCCAGTTTTATATCCACCTAGCCATTACACCCTGGATCCCATGCAATTTCACTTTCTGCATCAGCCTACCATGGGAAACCTTATCAAATGCTTTACTGAAGTCCATGTATATGACATCCATAGTCCTTCCCTCATCAATTAACTTTGCCACTTTCTCAAATAATTCTAATAAGGTGGTAAGACACGAGCTTCCCTGCACAAAATCATGTTGCCTATCACTGATAATTCTATTTTCTTCCAAATGGGAATAGATCCTATACCTCAGTATCTTCTCCAGTAGCTTCCCTACCACTGACATCAGACTCACTGGTCTATAATTACCTAGATTATCCCTGCTACCCTTGTTAAACAAGGGGACAACATTAGCAATTCTCCAGTCCTCCAGGACCTCACCCATGTTCAAGGATGCTGCAAAGATATCTATTAAGACCACAGCTATTTCCTCTCTCGCTTCCCTTCTGTAACCTGGGATAGGTCCCATCCAGACCTGGGGACTTGTCCACCTTAATGCCTTTTAGAATACCCAACTCTTCCTCCATCCTTATGGCAACTTGACCTCAAATAATGAAACATCCATCCCTAACCTCAACATCTGTCATGTCCTCCTCCTCGGTGAATGCCAATGCAAAGTACTCATTAAGAATTTCACCCATTTTCTCTGACTCCACGCATAATTTTCCTCCTTGAGTGGGCTAACCCTTTCTTTAGTTACTCCCTTGCTTCGAATATATAAATAAAAAGCTTTGGGATTTTCCTTAGTCCTGTTTGCTAAAGATATTTCATGATTCCTTTTAGCCCTCTTAATTCTTCATTTCAAATTGATCCTACTTTCCTGATATTCTTCCAAAGTTTCATCTGTTTTCAATCACCTAGATCTTATGCATGCTTCCTTTTTCCTCTTAGCTAGTCTCACAATTTCACCTGCAATCCATAGTTCTCTAATCCTGCCATTTCTATCCATCATTTTCACAGGAACATTTCTGTTCTGCACTCTAATCAAATTCTCTTTAAAAGTCTCCCATATCTCAAATGTGGATTTACCTTCAAACAGCTGCTCCCAATCCACATTCCCCAGCTCCTACCAAATTTTGGTACAGTTGGCCTTCCCCCAATCTAGCACTCTTCCTTTAAGATCACTCTTGTCTTTGTCCATGAATATTCTAAAATTTATGGAATTGAGATCACTATCCCCAAAGTAATCCCCTACTGAAACTTCAATCACCTGGCTGGGCTCATTCACTAACACCAGGTCCAGTATGGTCCCCTCCCAAATTTGTTGTTTTCAGTACAGATTCCAGCATCTGCAGTAACTTGCGCTTATATTTTCTGACCCCTTCAGATCCTCAGAGCCTAGGGTCAGAATGTAATGTACCACATTCCCCCTTCCCCCACAAGGCAAGACGGTGCTGGGGGTGGAGTTAATTTAATCAAGTGAGGAGGGGAGCCAGTTCTCTGTGGATCAGAAAGTAACTTGTTACATGGTGGCCATCCGGATGTTGTATAATTTGGGGCAGCACAGTGGCTCAGTGGTTAGCACTGCTGCCCCACATTCTCCCCGTGTCTGCAAGGGTTTCCTCCAGGTGCTTCAGTTTTCTCCCACAGCCCAAATGTGCGCAGGTTAGGTAAATTGGCCATGCTAAATTACCCATAGTGTTAAGTGCATTAGTCAGAGAGGAAATGGGTCTGGGTGGGTTACTTTTTGGAGGGTCGGTGTGGACTTGTTGGGCCGAAGGGCCTGTTTCCACACTGTCGGGAATCTAATCTAATTTCTCACAAAGGGAAATATCATTCAGGCAGGAAACACAACTAGACGCAAACCTGAGTGAACCAAAACCTGCACAATTTCAGATGAGACCTACAATCCTTTAAGTATGGAGAAAAGGTTATGTCAAAGTCAGGGATACAGATAATCTCATACAACTGGATGCTGAATGCTGATCATGAAGGGTTCACAGGTCTTTGGATGTTTTTTGAATCGTCAATTGTGTGCAGGGATGTGGAGAAAAGGCAGGAGTTTGGCAATAAATAATAGAACCAGAGCAAATAATAGAATAAGTGCAGGCATAATGGGCTGAAAAACTTCCTTCAATATTGTAATAATTCTGTGATTCTCTGATCAATGATATACTGCTATCAAAGTCCACTGAGACCTTTGTACCTTCGGCTAAGTCCCTTTTCTTTCCCTCTCTATATATCCAGCATCAAGTCCCTCCTCAATACACATTGATGGAAATGCCAAAAGCTTCCAAATTGTGGTTTACACCAGCTCCAAAAGTAAATTTTCTTCATTGTAGATGCCTACATATTTCTCAAAGGACTCTGTAATTGTAATTCATCTTCTTTCTGAGTCACTAATATATCTCTATATTTACGTCACTGGAATTCTTGGGTCTAATAAACAGAGTATAAAAGCAATGGAATTGTGATAAATTTTTATTGAACTGTGGTGCCACCTCAACTGGAGTCTTGTTTCCTGCACTGGACTTTCAGAATGAGGCAATGGTTTTACAGAGGGTGCAGAATAGATTCACAGGAATGGTTTCAGGGATGGGAGACTCCAGCTACTGGGATAGAAGGGGAAAGTTGGAGTTGTTCTGAGAAAAAAGAAAGTTGACAAAATTTGTTGGAAGCGTTCAAAATCAGGATAAATCCAGATAAAATAGATGGAGAGAAATTTCCTATCGGCAGAAGAGTTGAGAACCAGACAACACCATGAAGAGGTTGTTAAGAAAAGAAAATCCAACAAAGACATTTTTAAATCAGGGAGTGGCTATGATCTGTAATATACTGACTGAGAGAAAAACAGAATTATTACAGTGGAGGAGGAAGACGTTTGGCCCATCATATCTGGTTCTATTAACTCATTCCAATTTCTTGTCTTTTCTCCATATCCCTGTACACCATTACTGCCCACAAACCATCCAATGCCATCTTGAAAACCTCTGTTGAACCTGTCTCCACCACATTTCCATGCAGTGCAATTTGCTGTGTGAAAACGTTTTTTTCTCACATCACCCTTGCTTCATTTTCACGTCACTTTTTAAATCTATATCCTCTCAAATACAATCATAGGCTTTCAAAATTGAATTGGATAAGTACTTGAACAGAACATTTGCAAAGCTATAGAGAAAGGGCAAGAAGGGAATGGAACTGGCTGAGTTGTTTTTGCAGTGAGATGCCATAACATGATGGGCCCAATAGTCTCCTTTTGATTGTAACTATTCTGTGTTCCTACATAATCCAAGGGGATTTTTTTTGCAAGACAGCCAACAAATTTGTTTCTCTTTGTATGATTGCAACTCTTTAAGTGTTCAGATTTATTAAAGTGTGCGGGCATTTAGGGGTGGGAGGGTGGCTCAATGGTTAACACTGCCACCTCGCAGTGCTAAGGACCTAGGTTCGATTCCAGCTTTAGGCGGCTGTTTGTGTGGTGTTTGCACATTCTCCATGTGTCAGTGTGGGTTCCTCCCACAGTCCAAAAACATACAGGTTAGATGGATTGTCCATAGTTTCCAGCAATGTGTAAGTTAGGTGGATTAGCCATGGGAAATGTAGGGTTACAGGGATTGGGTTGGATTCTCTTTGAAGGGTCAGTATGGACTCAATGAGCTGAATGGCCTAATTCCACCCTATCGGGATTCTATGACATATTGCCAGAATACTGGGGTGATACTGCAGTTTACTCTGTGACCTGGGGTCTCAGTGTTTTAAGGCATTGCTGGAGGAGCACATTTTTAGGTAAATACCAGTGAGCCACTTGTCCAATTTGCAATGTTATTGTTGGTGTTGTAAATGTAAAAGAGTGCAAAGGCAGTCAGAGGTTGGAAGCACTCATTTGAATTGCTCAGGGGAGGTTGTGATGGGACTAAAATTAGCTGCTTCTGTTAAGCCTGTGACAGGAAGTGATTTGGAAAGCAAACTGGGACTGACTAGAGCTGTCAGGCCTGACCCTTAAGGAAACAGAGCAAAGATAATGATGTTTTTGTCAGTAAAACAACACCATCCCTCAAGTAAGAAAAGTGCAAGCTTAGCTCAACTCTAAAGCTTTTAGGGACTCTTTATTTTGTGAAGCTTGTGTCCTCTTAGCTATCGATTGAAAAATATTGTACACAGCTTAAGTGGTTTGAAATCACTTTGTCCTACTCATTTCATGACAAAAAAGTCAGTTTCCTCAGTCCCAAGGGAAATATAACCTCGTTTATTTTCTTACTGATCAGGCAGGTTCTTCACAGTCTTCTAATGCCGTGGATTATAAAATAATCAAATGTCCTCTTGAACAATAAAGTGTAAAAGTGAGGAGAGTCACAAGTTTTGTTTGATCCTCCATACATCAGGAACCAATTTCATTCAATTTCCCCTGATTCCAGAATCCTAGAGAACTCTGAGCATTTACCAAGGAGGGATAGCCATTCAGAGAGGGACAGGACCGCAAGTGTCACTGGGGGGCTTAGTACAAGGGGAATGAGAGGGAACTACGCAAAGTGTACAATTTGCACTTGCATTGAAACATTAGATAAACCTAAGAAGATAGGAAGATAGCAACAAGAATAGGCCATCAGCTCCTCCAGCTTGCTCTACCATTCAGTGAGACCATAGCTGGTCTGTGGCCTAAATCCACATACTTGACTTTAGCCTATATCCCTTAATACCATTACTTGGTAAGAACTTATTGTGAATTCAAATTAACAACTGATCATGCATCCACTCCCATTTGTGGAAGAGACTTCTGAACATCTACCATCGCTTGAGTAACACCTCTCCAGATGCTGCCTGACCTGCTGTGCTTTTCCAGCACCACACTCTTGACTCTCATCCCTAATGGCCCTAGTTCACAGACTATTCCCGTAGTTCTAGAATCCTAAATCCACTCTGTCTTTTCTTGATAATATCTTGAAGTCTTCGATCAGATCACTCCTTAACCTTCTAAATTCTGGAGAAATCAGGCCTAATTCGCATAATCTCTTCTCACCACTTAACCAGTAAAGACATGGTCTCATTCTTGTAAACCTACATTGTACTCTCTCCAAGGCTGATAGATGCTCCCTCAGGTTTGGTGCCCAGATCTGCTCACAGTATTTCAAGTGGGCTCTAACCAGGGTTTTGTATAACTGATTTGATTTGGTTTCTTATTGTCACATGCACCTAAGTACAGTGAAAAGTTTTGTTTTGCTGTACAGGCAGATCATAACATACAAGTACATACAGGCCATGATGTGTTTAGACAGAGTGAAGCATACAAAGTCATGGCTGCACAGGAGGTGCATAAAAGCAAGATCAACATTAGGGAGGTCATTCAGTAGTCTAATAACATCGGGGAAGAAACTGTTCTTGAACCTGTTGGTGCGATGTGTTCAAGCTTCTACCTGACTGAAGAGGTTGGAAGAGATCATTACTGGAGTGGGAGGGGTCTTTGATGATACTGGCAGCCTTTTTACAGCAACGAGAAGTGTAGGTGGAGTCCATGGCTGGAGGTTTGGTTTTCATGATGGTCTGGGCTATGCACACAACTTCCTGGAACTTCTTCCGGTCCTGGACACAGCAGTTGCTGTACCAAGCTGTTATGCACCCAGATGCAGCATAATGTAAACTAATGAGCCTCTAACATTGTCCTTGTTGGACCACTGCTCACATCCCGTCAAGTTGTGTACCTAGCCACTATCCCAATTTTTTTTTTAACCAATTTCCCAGGTGTGTCAGTAATTTTGTCTCAATTCCATGGACTTCTATTTTAGTTAGCAGCAAAGCCAGAGGCTTAACTGAGCTGGGAGAAAAATGGAAATCAAACGAAGAAGTTTTGGTGATAGAAAGTTTGGTCAAATGACTGGGTCTTAAGGGCACTCTTTGGAGAGGGAAGTTGAAGCTGTTGCGTTTGGGGAGAAAATTCTAAGTAGTAAGATATGGCAGCTGGAACCATTGCAACCAATTGAAAGTTGAAGGGAGAAGGGTACGTACAAGAGACCATTTGTTTTTCAGATGAGGTATTACACATCTGAATGCCTATTGAACTGGATATTATTGATCCCATGGCAAAATTTGAAGAATAGAAGGTGCCCCAGCATAAAAGAACAAATTCATTTTTATGCTTCCATGGTCTGTGAGTATTATTGGCCAAAGTTAGCATTATCGGCCATTCCTAATTGCCCTGCCTAAGCTATTGGTGAGCTATTTGAACAGTTGCAATCCATTTGGTATCTGGAGCAGCTGGATAAAAATGAGCAACTTGCTTGGCCACTTCAGAGAGCAGTTAGGAGTGAAGCACATTGCTGCAGGTCTGAAGTCACATGTAGGTCAAATATGGTAAGGATGGCAGATTTCCTTCTCAAAAGGACATGTTGAATTTGGTGGACTTTGACGTGGCGTGTAGGGGCAGTCGTGACATTAGCTGAGAGTGTGGTGCTGGAAAGCACAGCCGGTCAGGCAACATCCAAAGCAGCTCATGTTGCTACCAAACATACCTTAGGTTTCCATTCTGAACATCTGAGAGGTGGCTATTCCTTTTTCTGCTCATTGTTTGTGGCCCATAACGGTTTCTCCTCACCTTCAGATGACTGCTGTCTGGCTGTAGTAGATTTCTACAATTTCGACTATTTATACTACTGGCATAACACTGTTATTTGTAAAAACATGGCCAGGAAGGAAAGGAGTTTGGAGGAATAAAGTCTTCAAAAGGTTGGAAAAGCAGCAAGGAGAAGGGGAAAGAAGCAAAAGGCAGAGAAGATGGCTCAGGCATGAGGAAATGATCATGAGAGAGAAAGCACAAGAGTCAGTGTAAAAAGCAGCAAGTGAGAGGTGGAGTGATGGGCTGAATGGCCTACTTTTGCTCCCATGTCTTCTGGATTTGAAAGGACTTTTCTTCGGTTTCCATTGTTAGTCCAGTAGAAGGCTGTGAGAAGACCAAAGGATAATGGCAATAATAGGGATCTCATGGGTCTTCCATTGAGATGTAGCTGAAAAATCCCTGCTACATTTCAGGTCAGTTACAGCCTTATCCAATGTTTAGCATTGATATTAATATGGATTTAAATTAAGGGTTATAGAAGAAATCTCCAAAGTATGGCAAAAACCGACCATTGGTGATTCATGTTTGATATTGGCTGAGAATGTTTCCAGCAAGTAACTTTAGGACTCAAACACTTGTGTAAAGCTCTAGATTTTGTAAATGACAGCTTATAATTCTTTCTGATGTTAGAATCAAGTATGTTTTCATTTTCCCAATGATTTAACTCAGAAGGGTCCACCACAGAGATTCTGTGCATTATAAAAAATAAACCTCACAAAAATGAATGTAGTAAAGCATGGTGTAAATTCAGGAAGTACAGATGACTAGATAACAGTAGACAATTTATTGAACTTACTGAAATAGTTAATTCACATGGGATATTTTACATGGCTCATTTTAATTCAGTTTCAAGGCATTAGCCAATAGTCCACATTGTTTAAGCAAGATATATGACTGTCCATGGTAATCATTGATCTGTAAGTGGTTTAAGCTTTCCTGGTCTAACATTTATATTTGTTTAAATCTATATTTTTATGAAGGGGCTCAAACTTTTCTATTTCAGCTACCATACTTGGCTGTCTTTCGAAAAGGGATTGGAGCTGGAGTTTGTGTGGAGTGTGGGGGCAGTTGTGACATTAGCCGAGAGTGTGGCGCTGGAAAAGCACAGCTGGTCAGGCAGTACCTAGAGCAGCTCATGTTGTTGCTAGGCATGTGCATCAGGTTTCCATGCTGAGCATCTGAGAGGTGGCTATTCTTTTGTCTGCTCATTGTTTGTGGCCCATAACGGTTTCTCCTCACGTTCAGATGACTGCTGTCTGGCTTTAGCAGGTTTATGCAATTTCAATTATTTATACTACTGGCATTAGGGGTGGCATAGTGGCTCAGTGGTCAGCACTGCTGACTCACAGTGCCAGGGACCTGGGTTCAATTCCCTCCTTGGGTTACTGTCTGTGTGGAGTTTGCACATTCTCCCCGTGTCTGCATGGGTTTCCTCCGGGTGCTCCGGTTTCCTCCCACAATCCAAAGATGTACCAGTTAGGTGATTTAATCCATGCTAAATTGCCCATAGTGTTAGGTGCATTAGTCAGGGTAAATATAGGGTTGGGGAATGGGTCTGGGTGGGTTATACTCCAGAGGGACAGTGTGGACTTGTTGAGCCAAAGGCTTGTTTCCATACTGTAGGGAATTTAATCTAATCTAATCAAAGAAACCCAAACATATAAATAGAAAGCAGGAACCATGTACAGTGCTTCGCCTGAACATCTGGAAATGAATCTTCCAGCTCAGCAAGCAAACCCACATCCAGAATCTAACCTAATCGTAACACTGTTATTTGTAAAAACATCTCTGACTAGTATATACAATACCATCTTTTTTTGTATTATACAGTTTATATCAGCTGTATTATATCAGCTGTCTTACACAGTTTTTTGTATAAGACAGCTGATAGCAGTGTTCCATTTTGCCATACAATGCTAACATTTTACCATATTGATTCTCATTTTACAGCACCACCCAGGGCCAGCACCTGAAAAGCAAATAGCCATAAACAAAGAACTGCAGCAATATTTCAGCACCATGGAGAGCGGCAGGTGTCAATAGCCACAGTGACACCAGAGGCTTACAACAAACACATGGTACTCTATCATCAATCTTCCGTACTGTTAATCAAAATTGTGAACTATCAATTTTCAACTTCTATCAGCTGATCTTAATACCAAAAACCATCATGACCTAAAAGAGGAAGTGGTGGTTTAGTCACGTTGTCACAGGGCTAGTAATCCAGAACCCTGGATTTTGGTTCCTGGGTCAAAATCCTGGAATTCCCGTCCCAAGGGCATTGTGGGTCTACCTACAGGACATGGACTGCAGCAGTTCAATAAGGCAGTTCACCACCACCATGTCAAGGGCAAAGCAATAAATTCTGGCCCAGACAGTGACACCAACATCTCACAAATGAATTTTAAAAAAACACCCAGGCTAATATTCTGGTGATCAAACAAAACTAGAAATTGTTGGAGAAATGCAGCAGATCTGTGGAGAGAAAGCAGGGTTAATGTTTCACGTCCAGTGACTCTCTTCACAACTGAAAGCAGTTAGGAAAATGTAGCATTTATGTTGATGATGGGAGAGACAGAGTTGATGTTTTGAGTGTGATACCACTCTTCTTCAGAGCTCAAAATCCTAACTTCCAAAGAAGATGGAGGACCTGAAATATTAACTCTGCTTTCTCTCTCCACAGATATTGCCAGACCTGCTGCAGCAAATTCAAGTTTTGTTTCAGATTTCCAGCATCCACAGTTTATTGTTTTGTGTTATTAAAGCCAGCTAGGTGCTTCCAGTTCCAGCATTTAAATGTGGCAAGATTAAGTAATAATGAGACGTCTGATACTAGTTTGTGGGTGGCACAGTGGCACAGTGGTTAGCACTGCTGTCTCACAGCGCCTGAGACCCGAGTTCAATTCCTGACTCAGGCGACTGACTGTGTGGAGTTTGCACCTTCTCCCCGTGTCTGCGTGGGTTTCCTCCGGGTGCTCTGGTTTCCTCCCACAATCCAAAGATGTGCGGGTCAGGTGAATTGGCCATGCTAAATTGCCCATAGTGGTAGGTTAGGGGTATGGGTGGGTTGTGCTTCGGCGGGTCGGTGTGGACTTGTTGGGCCGAAGGGCCTGTTTCCACACTGTAAGTAATCTAAACCTCCTGCCGATCACTAGCAAGATTCTTATTTTGTCATTGAAGTCTCGGGTGGAAAATTAGGCTTTTCTGAGAATGCAATTTTTTTGATTAAGCCATATTTTACCAGCTGACCCATCATTGTCCATATTGTTCAGAGGCTGGGCAAGTATCACCCTGGGTCTTAATTAAAACGCGATATAGCTGCTTGCTAAAAACAAAATTGGAAATTTTCATCATGGTTGACCAAGGAGGTTAAAAAGAGGCGAGCTGATTCACCCCTCCTCACCTGTTTACAATAAATTAGAGAAGATCAAAGAAAAGGAGGAAATAATAGGCATTTACAAATGATTTTTTTGTAAAAGTACCAAATGTACTTCACCAGGGACAGCCATCACCCTGTATATTATTACAATCTTTCAATCGTTGCAGCTGAATTGCACACCAACATGACAGAAATTAAATTAAGACCTTCAATGAAAAACAACATTTGTTTCTGATTCTTCTTCTTCTGCCAAAAACTAAACAAGTTTCAATTGAGATCAGGAATTCACTTCCAGTCTATTCACTCAATTCTAATTCATTGATTATGGAAGTGGTTTGCTTTTCACTCACCCATTGAAATAAACACCCACTGCGTCATCAAAACTAATGCTACTTTTAATCATATTCTTAAGTTGCAAAGAGGCATTCAGTAAGGAGTACAGGTTACATCCTGAAGCATCATAAATAACACACTTACAGCACATTTATCAAAGTCAGGCTTTTAGCAGAACTACCGAGTGTAAGCAAAGGAAGGAAAATAATGAACCTCAGTCATATATGATTAGCAGAAATAACATTTAAAGAGGGCTGTTTTCGCTATCTGTTTATCTGTAGAATCCCATTAAGGGAAGACTCATCCAGCAATGATACACCTCCTGGTACATTTTGCTTCACCAGGCCATTGAAATGTCTTTTCAGGATTGTAGGAAAATATTTAATTACACACTCTGCATTCCCCCATCATTTTGAAGTAATAATGATGGCAGAACTATTGAAGTTCAGCATCATAACTCAAGGGAAAAGGATATTGAATCCTGGAATTCACACATGTCCGCTTCTGGGGTAAGATGGTGATGAGCAGTAATGTCAAATCTCAAGTAGCTAGGGAACTTCAAATTCAATTAATCAGATCTGGAATTGAAAGCTAGTCTCAGTAATGGTGATCATGACAACTCCTATAGAACATGCACCCAGAACCAGGCTAGAGTTGTCCCAGAGGAATCTCATTCCCTTGACATTGGTGTGTTCAGTGTCAGGATCTGAAATTGCATCATATCAATGTGGAAGTGATAATATATATCTGTAGACTTGGACTCATTTTATACTGATGCATTGTAGTGTTTGTCATAATGTTTGTCATAATTTGCACCAGCCCCATTCGCACTCCGAGGCTCACTGGCCTAAATTCCTGGTTCACCAATGCCTTGATTCTAAACTAATTCATTCTCACTTTAATATTCCTCCATGGCCTTCCCATTTCTGTAACCACTCCCAGACCTAAACCTTCCAAATTCTCTGCACTCTTCCTACTCCGGTCTATGCACCAATTTCCATTGTTTCACATAGGTGGCTATATCTGCAGCTGCCTGGACTTTTATGTTGTGAAAGTTTTCACCCACTTAACATCTCCACCTCTCAAACTTTCTCTCATCTGTTAGGCACTCCTGAAAACCTACTTGTATAACTAAGCCTTTGGTCAATTGTCCTAACAGCTCCTCATATGTCTCAGTGTCAAATTGTGTTTGGTAATGTTCTTGTGAAGTGTCTTAGGGCTTTTAACTGTATTTAAAAAGCTACATAGATGTTGCATTTCACCAGAGACATGACTCCTTTGCTAAATCATGTAATAGCTGGGATGAAATTTCCAAGATTTTCAAAAACAATTACTTTACTTTAATATTTTCTCATACCTCATACCAAAGGGTTTCTCTCTTATTCGGGGCGGCACGGTGGCACAGTGGTTAGCACTGCTGCCTCACAGCACCAGAGACCCGGGTTCAATTCCTGACTCAGGCGATTGACTGTGTGGAGTTTGCACATTCTCCCTGTGTCTGCGTGGGTTTCCTCCCACAGTCCAAAGATGTGCAGGTTAGGTGAATTGGCCATGCTAAATTGCCCGTAGTGTTAGGTAAGGGGTAAATGTATGGGTGGGTTGCGCTTCGGCGGGTCGGTGTGGACTTGCTGGGCCGAAGGGCCTGTTTCCACACTGTAAGTAATCTAATCTAATCACCTCTATGCCCGTCTTGTAAAAAATGCATTTCTTATAAAGAATTTTGCCTGACCATCATTCTGGGTGCAATTGTTACAATCAGGGATTGGTCAGTTTTTTTTTTATCCTCTTCTGATGACGAGTCACTGGACATGAAATGTTAACACTGTTTCTCTCCCACAGATGCATCCAGTCCTACTGAGTTTCTCCAGCGATTTCTGTTTTTGTTTGTTTCAGATTTCCAGCATCTGGTGTTCTTGTTTTATTTCATCCTCCTCTATACTTGATACATTCAGCAAGTAGATGATTCATTCAAATGGTCTTGCTGCATGTCATGCAGTCTGCAAATTGCCAACTTGTCCATTCACAGCACGGCACAGGTACACAGTGTGAACAGACCAGATCTGCTGTACATAGAATTTGAATAGACCTGCAATTACCACAGGGAGAACAAAAGTGTCAGTACATTTGTAGAATCAAGGCAAGCTATTACGGTGAATAACATCAGCTTTGTAGAACACGGAGACATAAACATCAATGAGTGAAAAATAGCTTTCCAACAGATTGGGGACTAGCACACCAGGGACAGGGCAAAGAAGACAGTGTGGTGACACAGTAGTTAGCACTGCTGCCTCACAGCCCAAGGAGCCTAGATCCAACTCCAGCCTTGGGCGACTGTCTGTGTGGAGTTTTCACATTCTCCCCATGTTTGCGTGGATTTCTTCTGGCTGCTCTGGTTTCCTCCCACAGTTCATAAAGTGCGGAGCTGGTAAAAGCACAGCAGGTCAGGCAGCATCTGAGGAGCAAGAGAGTCAATGCTTTGGGCATAACCCTTCTTTAGTCCTGATCTTTCTCAACCAGCACTGATATGATAAGCCAAATGGACTCCTGCTGTGCCAAAACATTTTCTATTTTTTTACCACTTTGCTCAAAAGGATGAAAACTGTTTGTAACGATCCACCAAAATGGTTGTGAAATTATGGATGCTGGAGTATTCAAACATGACCTGGATGCTGAGCTGGGTGAGCTGAAATAGTGCATGAACATGCTCAATGGGTTAGTGGGCCATGAAATGCCCTCATACGTTTCTGTTTCTTATCTTGTTGCTGAACCATGCAAAAACTGTGATACTGGCAGCATCGCGGTCCATCCTCAACCCTCTGTATGGTAAAGAAAATTCTTCAGATCACAAGAAGCAGGAGCAGGAGTAATCCATTCCATGAACCCCCAACCCAAATTACCATTCAAGAAGAACATGATTGTGACCTTAATTCTACTTTCCTGGCCCCACCCCATAACCATTTCAAACTTATATATTCAATGGCTCCAAAGGGAAAAGAATTCCAGAGAGATGAAATTCCCCTCATCTCCACTTTAAGTGGGAGACTCTCTCATTTTAATTCTAGACCATCAACAAGGAGAAAATAAATCCTCCCAGTCTCCATCTTATCAAGGCCCCTCAGAATTCTATGCTTCAATAAGCTCACCTCTCATTGAATACAGACCCAACCTACTCAACTATTCCTTAAAAGACAACCGAATCATGTTTAGACCCCGAAACGTCGAATTCTCTATTCCTGAGATGCTGCCTGGCCTGCTGTGCTTTGACCAGCAACACATTTGCAGCATGTTTAGAATCAGCCAAGTTAACCTTCTTTGAAAAGCCTCCAGTGCAGGCATATCCCTCTTTGATAAGGAGGTCAAAGCAGCACATTCTAGACCAGATGCAGTTTCTGAACAGTTGAAATTCTGCATCCTTCCATTTGTTCTTCTTGCCCTTGCCAGAAAGGCAAACATTGTATTTGCCTTCTCAATCAATTACCAAAGCTTAAGTAACGAATTAAATTTTATTCATTTCAAACAGTGGCAAGAATAAATTGTGACTTACAATTTGGTGGAACACCAGCCAACAATTGTTTCAGGAGAATGTCATTGGGTCCAGTGGCTGTAAACCTTTTGACAATGTGTCAAGTCAATGATAAGATAGCTGGTATTAATATCACCCACGAAACCTGATTAGCAGACGGCCAATTTATCCATGCAGGTTACTACCCTGATTATGATGGCAGAGTATATGGAGCTTTTTGTGAAGCTTGCGTTGGAAACCTTTTGCGCACCAAGGGTGATAAAACTGGCTAGATCAGCAATTGGGATAGATTCACAATGTAAGTGAAGTGAATACCAGTGAAGTGATTATCCGGGAAGATTTCATGCTGAACTGCTGATTAATAATTCCGTCTTCTCTGCACCACCTAAGAGACCTAAGGGGCAATGTTTTCACGCAGAGAGTGGTACGTGTATGGAATGAGCTGCCAGAGGATGTGGTGGAGGCAGGTGGCATTAGATTGGGTTGGGATATCTGGTCGGCGTGGATGAGTTGCCCCTTAGGTCTCTTTTATATCTTTCCCCTCTCACCCTAAACCTATGCCCTCTAGTTCTGGACTCCCCGACCCCAGGGAAAAGACTTTGTCTATTTATCCTATCCATGCCTCTCAAAATTTTGTAAGCCTCCATAAGGTCATCCTCAACCTCCAATGCTCCAGGGAAAACAGCCCCAGCCTGTTCAGCCTCTCCCTGTAGCTCAAATCCTCCAACCCTGGCAACATCCTTGTAAATCTTTTCTAAACCCTTTCAAGTTTCACAACATCTTTCCGATAGGAAAGAGACCAGAATTGCACGCAATATTCCAACAGTGGTCTAACCAATGTTCTGTACAGCCACAACATTACCTCCCAACTCCTCAAGACTCTGACCAATAAAGGAAAGCATACCAAACGCCTTCTTCACTATCCTAGCTACCTGCGATTCCACTTTCAAGGAGCTATGAACCTGCACTCCAAGGTCTCTTTGTTCAGCAACACTCCCTAGGACCTTACCATCAAGTGTATAAGTCCTGCTAAGATTTGCTTTCCCAAAATGCAGCATCTCACATTTATCTGAATTAAACTCCATCTGCCACTTCTTAGCCCATTGGCCCATCTGATCCAGATCCTGTTGTAATCTGAGGTAACCCTCTTCACTGTCCACTATACCTCCAATTTTGGTGTCATCTGCAAACTTACTAACTGTACCTCTTATTCTCACATCCAAATAATTTATGTAAATGACAAAAAGTAGAGGACCCAGCACCGATCCTTGTGGCACTCTACTGGTCACAGACCTCCGGTCTGAAAAACAACCCTCCACCACCAACCTCTGTCTTCTACCTTTGACCCAGTTCTGTATTAAAATGGCTAGTTCTCCTTGAATTCCATGAGATCTAACCTTGCTAATCAGTCTCCCATGGGGAACCTTGTTGAACACCTTACTGAAGTCCATATAGATCACACCTACTACTCTGCCCTCATCTATCTTCTTTGTTACTTCTTCAAAAAACTCAATCAAGTTTGTGAGACATGCTTTCCTATGCACAAAGCCATGTTGACTATACCTAATCAGTCCTTGCCTTTCCAAATACATGTACATCCTGTTCCTCAGGATTCCCTCCAACAACTTGCCCACCACCAAGGTCAGGCTCACCGTTCTATAGTTCCCTGGCTTGTCTTTACTGCTGTTCTTAAACCGTGGCACCATGTTTGCCAACCTCCAGTCTTCTGGCATCTCACCTGTGACTATCGATGATACAAATATCTCAGCAAGAGGCCCAACAATCACTTCTCTAGCTTCCCACAGAGTTCTCAGGTACACCTGATCAGGTCCTGGGGATTTATCCACTTTTAACCATTTCAAAACATCCAGCACTTCCTCCTCTGTAATCTGGACATTTTGCAAGATGTCACCATCTATTTCCCTACAGTCTATATCTTCCATATCCCTTTCCACAGTAAATACTGATGCAAAATATTCATTTAGTATCTCCCCCATTTTAAGTGGCTCCACACAAAGGCCACCTTGCTGATCTTTGAGGGGAGAAAGTGAGGTCTGCAGATACTGGAGATCAGAGCTGAAAATGTGTTGCTGGAAAAGCGCAGCAGGTCAGGCAGCATCCAAGGAACAGGAGATTCGACGTTGCGGGCATAAGCCCTTCTTCAGGAATCTTTGAGGGGCCCTATTCTCTCCCTAGTTTACCTTTTGTCCTTAATATATTTGTAAAAACCCTTTGGATTCTCCTTAATTCTATTTGCCAAAGCTATTTCATGTCCCCATTTTGCCCTCCTGATTTCCCTCTTAAAGTATACTCCTACTTTCTTTATACTCTTCTAAGGATTCACTCGATCTATCCTGTCTATACCTGACATGTGCTTCCTTCTTTTTCTTAACCAAACCTTCAATTTCTTTAGTCATCCAGCATTCCCTATACCTACCAGCCTTCCCTTTCACCCTAACAGTGTTTGAATAAATTGTGTTTTGCTTAACACCAAGTAATTTGACCAGTTCAATTACATCTGGAACAAAGCATTTTACATTTGCCTTTAAAATAAGAAAACGTTAGCATCTAGGCTACCTTCTTAAAATATTTGGCGGGGGTCTGGTCTGGTCCATACCACTAGCCTGCCAATCTTCTATCCATACCAATCTATTATCTCCTACAGCATGAGCTTTTGTTGTGTTGATATGACCTTTGATGTGGCACCTTATCAAATGCTTTCTGAAAATTCAATCTATGCTATTATGAATAATAGTTCAAACATGGTATGTAATTGTGTAACAAATATTTACAAGGAACAGGAGTAAGCCATATCATTCCCTCAAGCCTGCTCTGCCATTTAATAAACACATGGCTGATCTATTTTATATCTCTGCAGATCAGATAAAATTGCACAGGAACATAAATGGAAAGGAGATTTGAAATGACTCACGCAAAACAAATCTACATGTAAACTATTTTCTGTATTGATTACAGCGTGACATTTGGATTAAATGCTTCTCTTTAGTCACCTGCTGAGGACTGAACGGGCTGGAAGATGCTCTGCTTTTCATCAGACTATGAAATACTGCATTTATTCAAACAGATGTGCCACTTGCATCTCTTTAACAAATCACTTGCAGCAATTTTAGCACTGGACTTAAAGAGTTCAATCATGTTGATTATCTATTAACATTTGTTGCACAAGTTAAGGGAAGCTAAGTTTTGATTGAAAAATACAGATTCAAATTATCATTTTTGTTTCTGTTATGAAAAATTGCTCAATCATAGAGATTAGGAATTCTACACTTTTGGCCCATTCTATCTGGTAAAATGGAAGTCAATTAACATCTCCAATCTTGTGGTCCAGTGGTAGTATTCCAATCTCAAGTCTAAGATGCCCAGGTTCAAGTCCCACCTGCTCCAGAGGTGTGTAATAATATCACTGAACAGGTGTGATTACAAAACTTTGAAAGAATAAAAGGTCTCAAAGCCCTTAGTTTTGCACAGGAAGTTAGAGGACTAACACAATGGAGGAAGAAACCTTAATGATAACATGGATCAATCATAGTTCCTTGTCATTCTCCTGACAGGATCAGAAGATAATGAAAAACTAAGCAGACATTATGGTACATTAATGTTGCATAGCACCAGCAAAGAACACACTCAGATTTGAAGCAGTAATTGCTATATTTATAGATACATGTACATCTGGGAAGTATTAAGTCTTTTGGAGATGCCCCTCAAGATAATTCATTAAAATTAATATCCTAATTAGGATTGAGAGCGGTTTTCTGACACTTTTACAAAAACAAAGTGACTACCTTCCCTGAGGAAACATTGAAGAATAGCTTTGGCATAAGTGACATCCCTTGTCCATCAAACTGAATTTAGATTGACAAACAATATTTTGATGAGGAAACGGCCATTTGCCTGTCTTTCTTGATGACAGGTTACTCTTAAGCTTGTTGAACAAGGCATGAACTGACGTCCATCAGTGAAGGAAATGTTGTTAATTAAACAGAAGTGGCCTCAACATGAAAATTAATACACATCAAGATCAGTCCCTGCAGGGCAAAATGCATGAGCCCTAATGTGATAAGATATTGTACAGTTCACAGACTTAATCATTCAAGCCCACAAATTAAGGGTATGTTTATCCTAAGATTCAACAGATCAATCTTCACATTGCAATCTAACTTCACTGGATCCCAAAAGGCAGCCCGGCTTCCTAAAAATAAAAATTCATATTGTTAATACCAAAACCTCTAATTAAAATATTAAAAATCTATTTGGACTTAATCAGTGTCTATAGCATTATACAATAATTAGAAATATTTTTAAAGAATGATAAAATTAAACTCTACTTAAATGTTTTATGCACACAGGTAGATAGGATAGTGAAGAAGGCATTTGGTATGCTTTCCTTTATTGGTCAGAGTATTGAGTACAGCAGTTGAGAGGTCATGTTGCAGCTGTACAGGACATTGGTTAGGCCACTTCTGGAATGTTGCATGCACTTCTGATCTCCTTCCTATCAGAAAGATGTTGTGAAACTTGAAAGGGTTCAGAAAAGATTTACGAGGATGTTGCCAGGCTTGGAGGATTTGAGCTATCAGGAGAGGCTGAACAGGCTGGGGCTGTTTTCCCTGGAGAGTCGGAGGCTGAGGGCGACCTCATAAAGATTTATAAAATCATCAGGGGCATGGATAGGATAAATAGACAAAGTATTTCCCCTGAGGTGGGGGTATCCAGAACTAGAGGGCATAGGTTTAGGGTGAAAGGGGAAAGATATAAAAGAGACCTAAGGGGCAACTTTTCCATGCAGAGGGTAGTGCACGTATGGAATGAGCTGCCAGAGGAAGTGATGGAGGCTGGTACAATTACAACATTTAAAAGGCATCTGGATGGGTATATGAATAGGAAGGGTTTAGAGGGATATGGGTCAAGTGCTGGCAAATAGAACTAGATTTGGTTTGGATATCTGGTTGGCATGGATTAGTTGGTCCGAAGGATCTGTTTCCATGCTGTACATCTCTACGACTCTATGACTCTATAACATGATTTTTCTCACTTCTGCAAAATAATTACATGGTTAGATTCAAATTTACGAGAACACATCCCACCTTAATCACAAATTTTAGTCAATCAAATTGGCATGATATTCTAGAAAAGAACATACTGAAAATGCTCAACAGCTGCATCTGTAAAACATAGTTAATATTTCAAGTCATTGATTTTTCGTCAGAAGGTGATCAACCAGAAATGAAATCTCTGTGCTCCTCCAATTCTGCTCTCTTACGAATCCCAATTCTAGTCATTCCACCAATACCCCAGCTATAGAGGCCTGAAGCTCTGAAATTTCCACCCTTTTGACCATCTCTCCTAAAATCTTCTTATGTAGCTTTGTATAAGGTTCAGTGACAGTTTCATTAAATTTGATGGATATGATTGTCAGAAGCTATCACCCATAGAGGGCACTGGTTAGCTCAAATGGTTTGCTATGCAGAGTCGTGCCAACATGAATTAGATTTTAGATTACTTACAGTGTGGAAACAAGCCCTTTGGCCCAACAAGTCCACACCGACCCGCCGAAGCGCAACCCACCCATACCCCTACATTTACCCCTTACCTAACACAACGGGCAATTTAGCATGGCCAATTCACCTGACCCGCACATCTTTGGACTGTGGGAGGAAACCGGAGCACCCGGAGGAAACCCACGCAGACACGGGGAGAATTTGCAAACTCCACACAGTCAGTCGCCTGAGTCGGGAATTGAACCCGGGTCTCTGGTGCTGTGAGGCAGCAGTGCTAACCACTGTACCACCATGCTGCCCAACTGTGTTGGTCCAACTCCCACACCAGCTGAGATTCTCATGAAGAACCTTACTTTTCAACCGCTCCCCTCACCTGAGGTTGGACCACCACCATTTGTCTCTGTCCAATAAGTGAGTAGGTCTATAATGACTTTGTCTTTTTAGATTGCTATGGAGTGAATGCAACAGAGGTTCACCAAACTAGTTGCCAGGTGGTGGGACTGTCTTATGAAGACAGGTTGGGCAGTTTGGGCCTGTTTTCCTAGAGCTTCAAGGTGATCTCATTGAAATCTGGAAGATACTTAAATGGATAGTCGGGGTAAGATCAGGTAAGATGTTTCTCCCTGTCTGGAGCACCATTTAAAAATACAGGAATGCCACTTCAGTCTAAGACAAGAAGAATTAATTATTTTACTCAGAGGGTTGTGAGCATTTGGAATTCTCTCCCACAATGAGCTGTGGAAGCTCAGACCTTGTGTATGTTTAAGGTAGAGATTGATATATTTCTGATTACAAATGGCATAAAGAGGATGGTGTGAGTAAAAGACATTGAAGTGTTCCAAAAGCCATGATCATATTGAATAGTGAGGCAGACTCAATGCAAATTGTTCCTATAGTCCTCATGCTCCTCCTACACCAATGACCAAGTGGCTTAGGATAACTGAAAGGACATTGCATATGATTGGGGTTACAGGATTAGCCCTGGGAGGAGATTGATGGGGTAAGCAAAAGGTAGTTGTTTACACCATTCCCATTATTGTCAAGTGTGGCGATATAAAACAAGATAAAACACAAATGATAGAATAGAAATAGAAAAATGCTGGAAATGCAAAGTAAATCAGTCATCATCTGTGCAGAGAAAAATACAGTTTAATAATTCATGCAAGTTTCTGTGCTGAACGTTTGAAAAGAGCCAAGAATTATAATGGAATTGGAAACAAAACAAAGGTAGAAGGAGAAAGATAACAGTAGCAGATAGCTCAAGCACTGAGTGCATGTTAAAGAGTGAAATGAACTGAAACTTGCTCACAAGGCAACAAATATATAAGAAGTTGTTAGATAGTACAGTATAATAGACTACCCCTGTAAGGGACTGCAAGATATTTGAACAAACAAGTGAATGTATAAATAGCCAGGATAGCAACAGAATGGAGAAACCTTTGTACTAAAGGGCTTATGTGGTATAACACTGGAGACCAAATTTTGAAGATCAAAGTTGGAAGAGAAGCGGAACACCATAGACTGTATGGACGTATTTGGCACAATAGTTGCCTAATCTGTATTTGAACTCTTGATGTAAAGGAAGGTTTCCCATGTGTGACGAGCTGTGCAATGTAAGAGGTAGACCTAGGTTATTCTTACACTGGAAAGGAGAGCTGGGGGCACCTGGGCAGTAGACTTTGGAGTAAAGCTTTTACATTTTCAACCTTGAGTTATGTGTGTTTTCAACAACATTTTCCAGAATGGCTCAGCTGCTCCCTCAAGTCGAGAGAAAAGATCCCACGTCACTATTTGGAAGAAGACCAAGAGTGTTCCTACCAGCATCCTCACCAATATTGAACCCTCAATCAGTTTCATTTGGAACAAATTATCTGCCCATTTGAACATTGCTGCTGTTGGACACCTGTTGCGCTGAAACTGGCTGCAGACTTTCCTATAACACAATAATGATCATTTTTCAAAAATAATTTCATTGACTGTAAAGTGCTTTGATACATCCAGCAGAAATGAAGGGCTTTACATAAATTCAAGTCTTATATTTATTGCACTTTTGTCACACTTTGCATAGTAATTATTTGTCATTTAAATCTTGAAAGGGGATAATAATCAAGAGAAATAATACAACCACTTGAAGCACCCTGTAATTTCTGTCTTTAATCTGCTGAATCCACTTAAATAACTCAAATAATTTCATGTATTCATATGTCTCTGTTAGCATCATGCAATCACTGCAAAACCGTGCTTTACAAGGGAGGTGAAATGTGAAATCCATTAAAAGTGGCTTAGAAAGCCAATTACACTAAAGGAAGTATACACCACTGGCACTGACAGAAATAAATGGGTTTGGTACATTTAAACGGCACAAGTGGGTGTGTGTCTGTCTGAAAATGTCACGGTCAGAGGGACAGAGTATAGTCAATTGAAGTGATTCAGAGAAGCACAGTTATCATATTATCAACTCATAATTATATCATTGGGATTGTCATCTCCATTAAACCCCTCGGGACCTTAACACTTTCCTACTGGATAGGCTCCTGCGGTTTAGAAAAATGCATGTGAAAATGTCTTGATCTTTCTGCAGTGAATTCCAGCCTCTCAAGCTATATTTGATGTTGAAGGCATGAGACTTACACTAGTTCAAGAATCTTTCAAAGTATCTGGGCATAGAACAGTACAAGATGAACAGAAACAGCTGTTTAGCCCACACATACAAGTTAGTATTAATGCTCCATTCATTTCTCCTCATCTTTTCTGATCCAATTACAACATACAGGTGAGGAAGAAGAATCAGCTACTTGGCCATTTCAGCTTTTTCTGTTTTTCGACAAGATCGTGGCTGGTCTGATTTTAACCTCAATGCTATATTTCTGCATATCTTCCAATAATCTTTCATCCCCTTGGTAATCACGAATCTATCTACTTTTCACCTTAAAAATATTTAAATTCTAACAGTATAACCCGTTGCTTGAGCAATGCGCACCATTGCTCCCTAATGACTTCTCATAGATCTGAGGTGGACAAGTTGGAAGTATTGCTGATGACAATGTATTATCATGACATTGTTACACATATCCCTCAACCCATTTCTTCCACCTGGCTCTAAAGTCAATTTGCTCACTCATGTTTCTATTGAAATTAGAAGAAAATGGGGGATGTATGTACATTGAATACTCATTACATTGTATATTGAAATGAGAGGATCTCCTACAAGGTGGTATTAAGTAGCATTCATCCCTTTAGAAGGAGAGGTCACCTCATTGAGACATGGAAGATTCTGAGAGGGTTTGATGGAATAGACGCTGAGAGACTCCAATCTTACAGGAGAATCTTAGAAAGACCATTTCAGAATGAGAGAGGGATTAAGCATATTCAAGGTTGAGACTCGTAGAGTTTAGAGGATAGGGCAGAAAAGAGAAGTCGAGGTTGAGGGTGAACATAATGAATGCTGGGTCGAGAGTGTGGTACTGAAAAAGCACAGCAGGTCAGGCAGCATCCGAGGAGCAGGAGAATCGACGTTGCAGGCAACAGCCCTTGGGTTCACAGGGACATAAGTCCAGACTGGGCGTTAGATGGTGGGGGGGAGGGGGGAGAATGTGTATTGGGGTTTGGGGAAGGAGTTAAGGGAAGCAGGTTTTGCACCAGAAGGGATAGGTGAGACTGCCATCACCTCACCACCCAAAGACTGTGTGGTATCATCAAACTGAGAGGAGCTCTGTGCAATTTCAATATTAACTCTTTCAGAACTATTGTCTTGTACGACAATGCCCTACAGCACGTGGATGCCTGCTCCCCAAACAGAAGAGAAAACATCAAATCCCAAAGGAATGATTTGCTGATTTGGTGTAGACTTTATCAAGTTTGTGCACATCCGCACTGAGAGACGCCAACTCCATCTAAGTTAGACTTAGATAACATGTTGCTCAGAATCTGCTGGAGCCTGCAAGCCCTTGATTATGTGTTTGAACAGTATGACTATCAAAGCATTTGTCTCTCCTGTAGATTTCTGTAGATGTAGGGCAGATAAAACAAAAACAACAGAAAGTTAAATTTATATAGCACTATTGATATATTAAAGTTTCCCAGGTGGCTTCACAGGAAAATTATAACACAGATATGATGCCGAACCAGGAAAAATATTAAGTCAGGCGATCAATAGCTTGGTCAAGAAGTAGGTTTTAAAATGTGTTTAGAAGGTGGTTGAGGAATGGGACTTGGTGTGAGTTAAGTTATGGGAAGCGGACATTGGATGATCTCACTTTTACGGTGAATAGAGCATGTGGTATGATGCCAGCTGATGACAATACTGGACAAATCAGATCCCACAGTGAATCCTAGATAGACCATAAGTTTCATTACTTTTATTTTTGCTTCCTGTGTGAAGTTCAGTAACTGAATAAATTCATGAGGTCACCGATGAACTTATAACTAAAGAACAACTTTATTACACAAAAGAAAAACATGAACTGCATTACACTTTAAAAGAGAAAAAAAGTGTAATTACAAATACCATAGAGAAAGGTTCAACTTAACAACAACCTTACATTCTCTCAAACCTCCATGAAGGGTCATCCTTGTCTCCATGGTAAAGCTTCTTTCAGCTACAATCTTTTTCTTTGACAAACTTCTGCATTCACACAATGCTATTTTCTTTAGCTAATGGCTGAGATACTTAAAGAAGCTGCAAATTCACTTACTAGTTAATATGTGTTCTTTGAACTCATTCCTTCAATGGTTTTTTAGGATATATTCCTTGTTAACATTTTAACAGCCTCTGTTTCTGGTTTTCCTCTAAGTGATTTGGGATTTCTTCCCTGATCCTGACTGCTTGAACTCCTAATAACAACACCTCTAATGTTAAAGTCCTCTTCTCCCTGAATGGAACATCTTTTATCTGAACGAATCTGCTTCTTTCTTTCTTCTCTCAGTTGTAAAACTCATGTCAGCAAATACCTCAGCAGTTATCTCCCCAGGTGGTTCACTATTCATTTATCAACAGTCACATGATTCACTGGTTTTCTTTTCACTAATTAAAAATGACTTGCTGACCTCTTCAAAAAGGTAGGTCTTCACAGGAGTGATTTTTTTTGCCACAAAAGCATAATAAGAAAGAATAATAAGATATTATGAACCTTCATCACGTGAGAGACCAGCCAAAAGTGTATTGGAGTAGTTAGATTTAGAGTCCTAGATGAGAAAAACATAAGCATCAGTAGCAGATGAGTTGAAGTCAGACAATATTACAGAATTGGAAATAGGATGGTGTTATTGATGGTAAATTTATGAGGTCAGAAGCTCAGCTCAGGATCAAAGCACAAGGTGCCAAACAGATAAATTTAATCTATGGTGGTTGCCTAGGTGAGGGATGGTATCATTAGCTAGGGAAAAGAAATTGGAGTGTGGGGAAGAAAAAAGCAATAACTTCAGTGTTCCTAATATTTAATTTGTTGTAACTTCAGTTTATCCATTGCTGATAATTTGTCACAAGTGATCATATTGACTGTAAAATCCAATGAGTTCATCTGATTCCAAAAGAGGATTTTTATTCAAAAGTAAAATTTGTTTAATAAAATCTTATTTTTCTTTGGTGACCAAAGAAGTCACTGTAGTGTCCAGGCAGCACGGCCCTAGAAATCTGTTCCATGCTTGCTGTCAAATCATCTGTTTTAGGTAACAATTCAAAATCAATCCTATTGATTTATCTTCATCCCTTTCTACACTGTGACATGAACTTTAAATTAAAGTCTCAATTCAGTCCATCTCCATGAGGACATGGGCCTCCTTACCCATCATTTTGACAGCTCTTGCATCAACTCACTCACTCACCAACAAGTCACTTATCACATCTACGCCCTTTTTCATTCCATCCACACCTCACTCATTAACAGTATCATGGCAATGTTCACCCCACATCCTTATATGATTTTCTTGGGCTGGCAAGATGAAAAAAATTAAAGGAGGGAAGCAAGATAGGAGAAAAGAAGGAAAGAGAAAATAAATAGAGAGAAAGAGAGAGAAATAAGAGGATAGAGAGAAATAAAACAGAAAAATAAAGGCAGAGGAAGAAGGAAAGAAATGCTCTCTTTCAGGGCCCCAACAGTTCAAGAAGGCAGTCAAGATTAGAGTGGTGCTGGAAAAGCACAGCAGGTCAGGCAGCATCCGAGGAGCAGGAAAATTGATGTTTCGGGCAGGAGCCCTTCATCAGGAATGATGAAGAAGGCAGCTCACCACCAATCAAGAATGGAAACCAAATGACCAGCAATAACTTCAACCCATGAATTCATAACAAAAAGAAGGGACCGGCGACCTGAGGGCACAGATATAAAATAGAAGATTGGCAAAAGCACCAAAGACCACAAGAGGATTTACTTTGCTTTTCAAAACACAACTTTTTGTAATATGGAATACACTGCCTGATTGGGTTATAGAACCAGATTCATGAGTAACAGTCAAAAGAATTGTTAAATAGCTGCAGGGAAAACATTTGCAGGGCTGGAGGAAACAGAGAATTAGTTGGAAAGTTCTACTGAATTCCAACAGAAGCAAAGAGAACTGAAGGCTGATACTTAGCAATGCAAATATGGAAAGGATAAAGACATGGAGAAACCTGAAACATCTTCTTCAGAATGCAACTCAAAGGCAGGCCCAACTCAAACTATCATGATTCCCACCACAGTCAAGGAGGAAGCTCCTGAATCTGCCCCAGAATTGAAATTGAATTCCAAAACGGGGAGTACCAATCTTTTCCCCATCTACCCCCCAGTGTCCCAAGGAATCTTTGTAGCTGCTCAGATCTACAAACAGCAATGGTACAGGCTCCAATTTTCTGTTGTGGCTGTTGAGGCTGACTTTCTCTGGGGCTGTCATTGCCTGCCATTGGCTGTGTTGGAATTATTTGCAGGTTGATTTTAGAGTTAGAATGTCAGGGATCAAGACCCACCTACTCCAGAGGTGTGTAATAATATCTCTGAACAGATTTATTAGAAAATATTTTAAAGAAGAGGGCTAGACCTTGTCAGATGTCAGCTAGAAACCCTAACTAGAATCATAGTGTGGCTACTCTCTGTTGTTTTGGGTGACTTGGCAGCTCAGTGGCTAGCACTGCTGCTTCCCAGGGCTCTGAGTTCAATTCTAGCCTTGCAGAGTTTTTGCACTTTCTCCCTACATCTGTATGGGTTTCTGCCAGGTGCTCCAGTTTCCTCCCAATGTCAAAAGATGTGCAGGTTAAGTGGATAGGCTAGGATGAATTGCCCATAGTGTCCATAGATGTGCAGCTATGTACATTAGCCATGGAAACACAGGGTTACTGAGATGGCATGGGTTGCTCTTTCGAAGGTCAGTGCACTCTCAATGGGCTGAACAGCCTCTATCTGCACTGTAGGGATTCTTTTCTATGTTGTTTAGCATGTCTGGCCACATTATGTTCATAACTTCCTTGACCATCGAGACTGATGTGGGATTTGAACCCAGAGGCGGGGGCACTGCCCATTGCACTACAAGCCCGCTGTTGTTAATCAGTGCTGGTGTTGAAGGTGAAATCTGATGCACCAATACATTTAGCTGACAAAGGAAGTATGTGCTTAGAAATAGATCACTAAATTCCCTTTAAATTAAACAAGATAGAAATACCTTCCAGATTTTTATCTATTACTGTGAGGGCGCCAAAAACAAAAACACAGCAACTTTCAATAGGAAGAAACTAAAGATAAATGTGCAATCACTTAAATGGTTCTGCTTATCTTGGTGTAAAAGTGTATGATGATACACATCATATTTCACACCAAATGTGCAAAATTGTACCAGTTGCTTTGTTCAGGTTTGTCCACATGTACATAATAAGCTATTTGGAAATGTTATGAGACATTATGGGATTTGAACCTGGACCAGAGGTAGGTCTTCATATCTGGCCTAATCTGGGCCTAACCAAACAGTAAAACATTTTAGATTGTTAATCAGACAGAGATTCTCCACAGAGAGATATTTTTCTGATATGATGACAAATTTCTCTGCATGCCAGATAGCAGGCTGACGAAGATGATGGAGAATGTGTCACACATTCACTTGTTGCAGCCTCTGAGTCAAAGAATTTTGCATCACTTCTCAATCCCAGTAGCAGCAGTGTGCACCATTCTCCAAGGTGCACTGCAGAGCAATGCACCAAAGACAACACTTTCTAAACCTATGACCACTTCCATCTAGGAGAACAAGGGCAACACCACCAGCACCTGCAAGTTCCCCTCCACATCACTCAGCATCCTGACTTGGAAATGTATCACTATGCTTTCAGCGTCGCTGGGTCAAAATCCAGGAATTCCCTCCCTAAGGGCATTGTGGGTCTACATACAGCACACGAACTGTAGTGGTGTCTGCAATTCACCATGTAAAAAGAGGCATGTCAACACCACTTTCTCACCAGCCAGTGACACCCATATTCCACAAGTAAATGTTTTTTTTAAAAAACTGACTTGATTTTAAGAAGCTTACCTAATTTATCCAGTGATTGAGTTATAGAGATCAATAAACCCCTTTGGCAAGAAAGCTGACTGCAGTCAGGCAGCAGTCAGGACAGTATTTAACTGGACAGAGTTGAAAGTTAGTTTCCCACCTGACTGCTGAGTAGAAGTGTTAATGTGCTCTGCTGTTAGGGCTGGACTGAGATTCCAGGAACCTAGTCAAATGTCATTCATGAACGTCTGATGTTAATGTAAGTTTGGATGTAAGAGTTACAGTCTCATGCAAGTAAACAAAAAGTGCATTAGTCAACATAAAAAATTGGGTTTAAACAGCAAATTACGAAAAGAACTAGGAAGGTGCTTTTAGACAATAAAGTCAGAAATTGCTGGAGAAACTCAACAGGTATGGCAGTATCAGTGGGAACAAAGCAGAGTTAATGTTTTGAATCCAGTGACTCTTTATCAGAACAATTTCTGTTTTTGTTTCAGATCACCAGCATCTTGAGTTCTCTGTTTTATTTAAGAACAACAAAGTAATTCGAGATTTAGACGCAACATCAGGACATCATCACTACTGAATTTTGTTCAGCAGTCTGGACATTACAAGCTACCTGAACATGAACTTGCAGAGGTAATGCCTTTCAGTAGATAAAGAATTCAAAAACTCACAAGGGGAAAGGAGCTGTGTGCATTATGCAGGTGCTGGGTATAACATTTCTAGGTTTCAATATCTTTTTAATTTAGGGCTGTTTTCGGAGATAATCTAATTTATCCCAAAACTAAAACACTCACCGACACATAATACCAAAGATTAAAGAAGGTGATTGATGTACCCCATCAAGGAGACGCCAGCTTCACAAACAGGGAAGAAGAGAAAATTGATGAGACTACAGTAGACTCTAATGATCTGAATCTAGTACAGAATTTAACTGTGACTAACACTGTGACTTGTGCTAAGCAACTCAAGCTATGTAAAGTACCAGGAAATACAGCTTGATCAACACTGCAAGTGGAGTTGGAGGAGCAATAATCATGAAAGATAATCATATCTGTGCACAAGATCATTCTGTAGGCACGATCAAATAGATCAATAAAACTTCTGTGGATCTGATGTACTAACTCAGATACAGGAATATCTTTAACTGTTTAATTCAACTTGCTAAATGAATAGGTTATATCCATTTCATGCAAATTAAAATGGGGCAATGAAATCAACTTTATTGTTGTGGTTCTGTTCGCCGAGCTGGGAGTTTTTGTTGCAAACGTTTCGTCACCTTTCTAGGTGACATCCTCAGTGCTTGGGAGCCTCCTGTGAAGCGCTTCTGTGCTGATTCCTCCGGCATTTATAGTGGTTTGAATCTGCCGCTTCCGGTTGTCAGTTGCTGTCCGCTGCAGTGGCCGGTATATAGGGTCTAGGTCGATGTGTCTATTGATAGAGTTTGTGGATGAGTGCCATGCCTCTTGGAATTCCCTGGCTGTTCTCTGGCTTGCCCTATAATAGTGGTGTTGTCCCAATCGAATTCATGTTGTTTGTCATCTGAGTGTATGGCTACTAAGGATAGCTGGTCGTGTCGTTTCATGGCTAGTTGGTGTTCATGGATGAGAGTTGTTAGCTGTCTTCCTGTTTGTCCAGGACAAACAGGAAGACAGCTAACAACTCTCATCCATGAACACCAACTAGCCATGAAACGACACGACCAGCTATCCTTAGTAGCCATACACTCATATGACAAACAACATGAATTTGAGTGGGACAACGCTACTATTATAGGACAAGCCAAACAGAGAACGGCCAGGGAATTCCTAGAGGCATGGCACTCATCCACAAACTCTATCAATAGACACATCGACCTAGACCCTATATACCGGCCACTGCAGCAGACAGCAACTGACAACCGGAAGCGGCAGATTCAAACCACTATAAATGCCGGAGGAATCAGCACAGAAGCACTTCACAGGAGGCTCCCAAGCACTGAGGATGTCACCTAGAAAGGGGACGAAACGTTTGCAACAAAAACTCCCAGCTCGGCGAACAGAACCACAACAACGAGCACCCGAGCTACAAATCTTCTCACAAACTTTGAAAATCAACTTTATTTTTACAGCCTTAAAATGACTTTTAAAAAAATATACATGATTGATAATTAAATTTTACTTTTGGATGTAGGTTTGCTCGCTGAGCTGGAAGATTCATTTCCAGACATTTTGTTACCCTACTAGGTAACATCTTCAGTGGGCCTCAGGCAAAGCAATGCTGAAAATTCCTGCTTTCTATTTATATGTTTGGATTTCTTCGGGTTGGTGATTTCATTTCCTGTGGTGAAGTCACTTCTGGTTCCTTTTCTCAGGGGGTGGTAGATGGAGTCTAACTCGATGTGTTTGTTGATAGAGTTCTGGTTGGAATGCCATGCTTCTAGGAATTCTCATGCGTGCCTTTGTTTGGCTTGTCCTAGGATGGATGTGTTGTCCCAGTCAAAGTGGTGTCCTTCCTCATCCGTATGTGAGAATACTAGTGAGAGAGGGTCATGTCTTTTTGTGGCTAGTTGGTGTTCATGTATCCTTGTGGCTAGTTTTCTGCCTGTTTGTCCAATGTAGTGTCTGTTACAGTCCTTGCACGGTATTTTGTAAGTGACATTAGTTTTGCTTGTTGTCTGTATAGGGTCTTTCAAGTTCATTAGCTGCTGTTTTAATGTTTTGGTGGGTTTGTGGGCTACCATGATGCCAAGGGGGTCTGAGTAGTCTGGCAGTCACTTCTGAGATGTCTTTGATTTAGGGGAGAGTGGCTGGGGTTTCTGGACGTGTTTTATCTGCCTATAAATAGCAGGAATTTTCAGCATTGCTTCACCTGAGGCCCACTGAAAATGTTACCTAGGAGGGTAAGGAAATGTCTGGAAATGGACCTTGCAGCTCAGCGAACAAACCTACATCCAAAACCTCAACCTGAGCTACAAATCTTCTCAAAACTCACTAATTAAGTTTTACTTCACTCTATTCAATCCTTCACATATTTAATTTAACTGACAATTGATTCATATACTTTTTCATTAGCTCTTTAGTCCTTCCCATTCATACCTGGTCTTTGTGTTCTAAAAGCTTCCTGAAATATTTGTCACCTTGCATCTAAATACAATGCACATTATAAAAGTAATAATTGACAGCAAGTGCTTTCCATGTACAATTATTAGCTAGTCAGGTTTCCAGAGCTTACAGGAAAATTTATCCCAAAGGTACTAAATCAAAACAAATCTCCAAAGTATTAACATTGAAATATGAGAAAATGAAATGGTTTTAAATATAAGATGATTTCCTGATCTAAAAGTCACAGCAAGATCCAGGATTCACACTTTCAAGATATTACATTAGTGGTGTCTAGTGGTTTGTCACATAGACCACTTGTCTGATTTGTCTGCCTTTCACAAGCCCAACACCAAAGTTAGCCTTTCACTTTCTTCACAGTAAGTAACAGAAAATTCATCTGAAACTTTTTCTGACAGAGATTCATAAAATCAGGGTGAAAACAAGTCTCCTTCACATCCTAGACACTATGTACTATCACACCTATACCTGTTTCAGAGTGGCAATAAATGATCAAATTCACTTAGAATAGGCACAGGTATAAGTCAGGATGGAAAATTAAAATGGTATGGCTGATTTTAAGAGCCACATTGATGGTGAGTAGCTTTGCTCTGATCCTGATATTTATTACTAGTATAGTAATAAAAGGAGAAATCAGAAACATAGAACATAGGAGCAGAAAGAGACCATTCAGCCCTTTCAAGCCTGCTGTACCACTCAATATGATCATGTTTGACCATCCAACTCTGCACCCTGTTCCTGCTTTCTCCACAGGCTCTTTGATACCTTTAGCCTTAAGAACTGTCTTTAACTTATTCTTGTAAATATTCAGTGGTTTGGCCTCAGCCACTTTCTGTGGCCGAGAGTATAAAATAATTCACCTTGCTGCCAATGGGACTAGATTAATTTAGGATATCTGATTGGCATGGATGAGTTAGACTGAATGATCTGCGTCTGTTTTCTGCATGTTTGTCCAATGTAGTGTTTGTTACAGTCCTTGCACGGTATTTTGTAAATGACATTAGTTTTGTTTGTTGTCTGTGTAGAGTCTTTCAAGTTCATTAGCTGCTGTTTTAATGTGTTGGTGGGTTTGTGGGCTACCATGATGCCAAGGGGGTCTGAGTAGTCTGGCAGTCACTTCCGAGATGTCTTTGATTTAGGGGAGAGTATATCTCTATGACTCTATACTGAATACAACATGCACCTAGGACAGATAATAAGAATTTTGAACCAACATTATGGATTGGACAAGATTCCAGGTCTCAGAGATAATCTCCTTCTTGTCCTTTTAAATGACGATGTTATCTTTTCACCACCAAGAATTTCCCCAATAAGGAAATTAATATGTTAACTCTTTTTTTTTAATCCCAATAGCTAACTTTGTTAAAGTTGTGTGCAATAATCTTTGGCATACTACAATGGCATGCCTTTTGTTGGTCCCAGTCAAAGATTTGTGAAAATATTTTATGTGTGTATGAGATAAGTTAAGGTATGTATCATCACAAGCTGCAGTAGAAAGGGAAACATAGATGTCATTTTTTTTTCCAGCCAGTGTATCCTAAATGGAACATAGGACTATAAAATGGTGTGCGATTCCTAAATGAAATACACCATAACCATCCTGAGGATGGCCATTCATCAGTTGAACTGACTGCTGAGAACGAATTACTTTAAAATTAAGCAAAATTTAAGCAATTAAATCATAAAGCCATCCCTAGATATTATCCTAGCTAACATTATCTAATGAATCACAAACAGATCACAAATCCTCATATTTGTGGTGGTCAGTTTTTAAAAAGGTTTTGCCGTAAGTGTAGTGGAGTTTATAAAAGTGGAATCAATCTGCTTGGAGAACACTACTTTAGATTAGATTCCCACTAGTATGGAATCAGGCCCTTCGGCCCAAGTCCACACCGACTCTCTGAAGAGTAACCCACCTAGACCCATCTCCTGTTAAATGATGCACCTAACACTCTGGGCATTTTAGCACAGCCAATTCACCTGGCCTGCACATCTTTGGACTGTGGGAGGAAACCAGAGCTCCCGGAGGAAACCCACACAGACACAGAGAGGAATGTGCAAACTCCACACAGACAGTCACCTGAGGCTGGAGTCAAATTGGGGTCCCTGGCACTCTGAGGCAGCAGTGCGAACCATTGAGCCACTGTGTCTCCCCTTTAGCACTGACTTATGAGGATGACTGACAAAGAAATGGATTACTGGAAAGCCAAGTTTTAATCTGTTTTTAATGGCAATGTCAATCTTTGTCAGCCTTTCTGTGTTAGTGAGCAGTTCATTTGTTCCTCTGCTTTTATTCTAAATGAATCTTTCCCTTACTGCTGCAAGGGCTATCTGGACTAATACAGGATATTTTTAAAGACTGAGCATCTGAGGTTAGAAGCTAAATACTAGTTAAAATAGTTTTGCAGGCAAAGAATATTACACATTTGTACATTGTCTGAGATCAAGAATGGTAAAAGAAAGGCCAGCTTAAGTAATGTAAAGTGTGTGGAAAACTCAGTGGCTTCAGTCAAAATCAAAGATTCAAGACGGTAACATAAACATAAAAGGACTTGGTCACCTCAGCACTTTATACTTGAATGGCTTTGTCTGAGGTTGGATAGGCTAGGACCTTTTTCATGGAGAATAGGAGGTTGAGGGCTGACCTTATAGAGGCTTATAAAATCATGAGGGGTATTGATAAAGTGAATGGAAGGTGTCTTTTTCCTAGGACAGAGGATTTCGAGACTGGGGGCATATTTTTAAAGCGAGAGGAGAAAGATTTAAAAATAGACAATTCTTTTACACAGAGAGTGTATCATGTATGGAAAGAACATCCAACGGATGTGGTGGATGTCAGTGCAGTTGGAATGTTTAAAAGACATTTAGATAAATACATGAATAAGATTAGTTTAGATTCCCTACAATATGGAAAAAAGCCCTTCAGCCCAACAAGTCCCACTGAAGAGTAACCTGCCCAGACCCATTCCCCTGACTAATGCACCTAACACTATGGGCAATTTATCATGGCCAATTCACCTGGCCTGCACATTGTTGAAAGAAATCAGAGCACCCAGAGGAAACGCACGCAGACATGGGGAGAATGTGCAAACTCCACACAGACAGTCACCCAAGGCTGGACTTGAACCTTGGTCCCTGGTGCTGTGAGGCAGCAGTGCTAACCACTAAGCCACCATGCCACCCCCATAAGAAATGTTTGGAGCGATATGGGCCAACTACAGGCAGGTGGGACTAGTTTGGTTTGGGATTATGGTTGGCATGGACTGGTTGGACCAAACGGTTATTTCTGTGCTGCATGACTCTATGATTCTATGACTCTATGATTAAGAGCAGGAACAAGATTGATCCATCAAATTAAACATGAAAATGAGATGCTTATTAGCACCGAATATTGTTCTTCATGCGTGTAGACTTCAAATTAATTGATATTTTGCTTTCCAATACTGTTAGCTTGTAATACACATAAATAACCTCACTAATTTATAACCTCAGACTCTGATCACTGCAATTATTGATATTTGGTATCCATTTGTCCTAATTTCTTGATTTGTTCAATTGCCTGTATAACCTTGCCACTCATTTTATTAAGTGAATCTGCTCATTACTGTGTTGCTACTCGACAGCTAAGTAACCCAGATTACATTTATGCTTATCTGTTTAGTGTTCATGAACCCAACTCTAGCTTTAGTGGTGAGTCGTCAAACATGGTTAGCATTTGATTATGGTTTTACTTCTTCAAAATTTGGCAAGGAAAAAAATGCACTCACTGTGCATCTTAAGGAAAACCTACCAAAGAACCGGTTGTAGTTTAAATTAATTTTGATTTGAAGTGAGTTGATGGAGGCATCATTGACCTTCACGTCTTCACCAGGAAGTAAAAACCCAGATTGATCCTTTGTAAAGAATTAAAGAAAGAAATTAAAGATGCAGCAAATTCCTTCGTGTATAATTATTACATTACTGAGACTCAGCTTTATTTTTTTCAAGGATCACTATGAATTATACCTTCAGGAACCATTTAGAAATTATGTTATTCATCAGTATCATCGAGAACTAACTGTAAGGAGCAACTTCCAAAATATTACCATTGCATTATCACAAAATCCTTTCAGGCTGAAAGAAGTTAACTGGTTTGCAATTACTCCCGAAAGTCAGCTTTCACTCAACTAGACAGATGTTATCTTTACGTGAATTATACTTTGGTCAAAGATTTGTTTAATTCTGATAAAGCCCATTTAGTTGAAGTTGGCTGATTTTCAAGTGTATATACAGGAACAATTTTTTCTTAAATGGGCAAGTACTATTATATTTTAGGAACTGACAAGTTCTTCACCTTTGCATCAAATTTGGCAATCCTTTTCATAGCTCTTCAAACTTTTGTAACTTGTCAGAGTTGGGGTAATAATACCATTCAATGTAAATGTGAGGAAGAAGCATTTGTATCGGACACTTGATAAGCATTCAGACATGAATCCCGACATTTTGATCGCTTACATAACTTGGTGGCAGAACAGACTTAGTACTCAATTTTGACCAACTTCAGTGATCTGTATTCTAGTTCAACTACTGTACACTAATGGAATAAGAAAATGAGAAAAGGCCACAGAAGCTCTCCCAGCGATATTAAAGCTTCCATCAAAACATAGCTGGATTTTAAAATAACTTGAATACACAAGCATCTTTTCTCTTGCTTGCTAGATAATAAATAAAATTTATCAAAGAATATATTTTCTCTCATACTTAGTATTTTGATGTTGGGTTTCAGATTTTTTCTTTATTTTTCATTCATTCATAGTATGAGGGTGTCAGTGGTTAGGCCAACATTCATTGCAAGGATTATAGTTTCCTTCCCCGAAGGACATTAGTGAACCAGTTGGTTTTTTTGACAATCGACAATGAATTCATGATCATCATTAGACTTTTAATTTCAGATTTTTTGTATTCAAATTCCACCATCTGCCATGGCAGGATTCAAACCTGGGACACCAGAACATTACTGGTTTATGGTTGTGAGGATCAATTAATATAATCCCAAAGTAAATTAATTATTTTTAAACATCTTAACTTATTAAATAATCATTTTACAATCCAAACAACTCAATATCTAGACTATGAATTCGCTGCCTGACCTGCTGTGCTTTCCAGCACCACACTCTCGACTCTGATCTCCAGCATCTGCAGTCCTCACCTTCTCTTATAAATTTGCATGAGCCAATTTATGGAGGGGAATGGCAGACCATTTAAAAATGCATTTTCAAAACATTTACAAAGTAGCCTTCTGGATGTAGAGACTATAAAATAGGGACAAACGAAGTCAGTATATAGGACATGCCACACAATCTAATAAACTGCTCTGAAGATATTGCCGTTGAAAGGACTTTTATTCCTTTGCCATAAGGCTCCTAGCCTCTGTTATGAGAATTGCATTCTGCCAGGAAATCTTGCAAATTTACATCCAACAGATGTCCCAGCACGTTTTGAATATGATTCATGTGACTTTTATTTTGTTTAGTGCTTCATGATCATTCCCTTAATTCAGCCAATGTTGCTATCCAAGCTCCAGTGGGGAAGAGACAGGGATGAATAAAGAAGAGGCATTGCAGAATAGAAAGTGGCTTGGAGCCACCTTGCACTCAGTATTAAATGTTCACTTACAAACAGCGTAATTTTTACAAATACTTACAGCCATCATGGTTGATCATTACCAATCTAATTACAACTCACCTCATCCTTGCCTACCCCAATAACATTTCACCCCCTCACTTACCAAGGATTAATTTATCGCTACCTTACAAATATTCAAAGATTACTTTCACTGCCTTCTGAGAAAGTGAGTTTGAGAGACTCAAGACCCTCAGTGAGAAAGAGGTTCTCCTCCTATCTTAAATGGGTGAACCCCGATTTTTAAACGTGACCTCCGACTTCTAGATTCTCACACAAGAGAAAATATATTTCCACATCATCCCGTCTAGACCATTCAGGACTTTATGCTTCAATCAAGTTGCCTCTCACTCTTATAAACTCCAGTGGATATGAATCCAGCCAATCCAACTTTTCCTCATAAGACAACATGCCCATCCTAGGTATCCATTTAGTTAACGTTCTCTGAACTGTTTCCAAAGCCCTCCTTAAAGAAGCTGACATATATAGTTACACTACACTCCAGATGTGGTCTCACCACTGCCCTAGAGACCAACATTAACCTCCTGGCTTCTGTGTTCAATTCCGCTTACATATGTATAACATTCTATTAGCTTTCCTAATTACTTGCATGATAACCTTTTGTGATTCATGGAGTAGGTCATCCAGATCCCTCTGCATGCCAGACCTCTGCAACTTCTCACCATTGAGAAAACATGTTTCCATCTTATTCTACCTGCCAAAATGAACAACACTTTTGTAGCAAGCCAAGTTATGTCCAGCTACACAATGCTGCAAGATCTCTGCCTAGATTCCCTGGGTGGTCTTGGAAATTTGAGAGTCATATTACTAGAGGTGACATGAATCATAACTGTGAATATGATGGACCATGCTTTTCTGTGGCAGAGCATATGTTGTTGCTTATTATTTCATTTTTGCATGGCATATTATGAAAGGAACAGCTGATTAACAGTCCAACAAGTAGATCTGTGATCTATGTAAACAGGGTAAACAATCTTTTTAAATTATCAGATTGAAAGATTGTGAAACTGGCAGCACAGAAACCAAACAGAAAGTGTAGAGTATGCGCAAATTCACTGTCAAATCAGAAATTAAAAGAGAGATAAATTGGAATAAGAGAAATATTGTAAAAAAGTAAGAGAAGTCGACAAATAATTACAATAAACATGTTATTTGTAAAAAGCTCTATGCTAAGTTAAACTTAGCAGAATGGGACTTTGTATTTGTAGCCTTTAACGTTCAGAACTGGAGAGGATATTTGAAAGTAACTAATGGTTTTCACTTTGTTATCAGAAGTACTTGCACTGATCTAAATTGTGCCATGACTTCTCATTAATGCTAACTCATGGGTTCAAATCCCGCACCAACAGACGTTACCATGAAGGACTCACCTTCTCAGCCTCTCCCCTCACCTGAGGCACGGTGACCCTCAGGTGAAACCACCATCAGACATCTCTCTCCAGTGAGACAGCAGCACCTTGGTCTGGCAGGGCAACGTGGCTTTAATTCTGAAGAAGAGTCACTGGACTGTTAATTCTGCTTTCTCTCAGCAGATGCCGCCAGACCTGCTGAGTTTCTCCAACCATTTCTGTTTTAGTCAGCGTGTGAAATGGATGGTTATTTGGATAGAAATAATGTGCAAGGATGTGGAGAAAAAGCAGAAGATTGGTAGGAGGTGATGATGGCTGAAAATGTGTTGCTGGTTAAAGCACAGCAGGTCAGGCAGCATTCAAGGAACAGGAAATTCGACGTTTCGGGCATAAGCCCTTCATCAGGAATGAGGAGGAAGAGAGCTTCTTCAAGGAAGGCATCCTTGCAAGAGGATTCGCAGTAGGTTAAAATCTTCGGGTAAAAAATGAGGTCTGCAGATGCTGGAGATCACAGCTGAAAATATGTTGCTGGTTAAAGCACAGCAGGTCAGGCAGCATCCAAGGAACAGGAAATTCGACGTTTCGGGCATAAGCCCTTCATCAGGAATGAGGAGGAAGAGAGCTTCTTCAAGGAAGGCATCCTTGCAAGAGGATTCGCAGTAGGTTAAAATCTTCGGGTAAAAAATGAGGTCTGCAGATGCTGGAGATCACAGCTGAAAATATGTTGCTGGTTAAAGCACAGCAGGTCAGGCAGCATCCAAGGAACAGGAAATTCGACGTTTCGGGCATAAGCCCTTCATCAGGAATGCCTGATGAAGGGCTTATGCCCGAAACATCAAATTTCCTGTTCCTTGGATGCTGCCTGACCTGCTGTGCTTTAACCAGGAGGTGACTATGCTCATTTGGAGAGCCCCACCAGACTGGATGGGCCGAATAGCCTCCTTCTGCACCCTTACAATTCTGTGATACTGTAATTCTTGTGAATCTCGATTTGAAATGTTTAAATTTAGATTTTAATTTATTTGGCAGAGTAGAGTTATTGATATGTTTCTGTGCAGCGTGACTGCATTTTTTTTCCGTGTCTAATTACAAGTTGAAAATGCAATTCAAAACCGATGTGGAACTAAACGGTGGGCCATTCCACTCAGTAACTCTACATCTCGGGAACCTGGGATCTCAGCACACCCTTTTCCTCCCTTAGGAGGCACGTTAATGGGCTGTATTCCTCCCGAGCAGGGCGTCAGTTCCTGACTCTGTATCCCTGTCTTCTCCCAGCTCCTGCTCGACTCAAAACTCCCAAAATCTCAGCCCTGGCTCTAAGCTCCGTTTGAGAAAATAAACCCCCAGCAATATGGAACGGCATATTTTGCAAGCTTCGATGTTTTGGATGTGTGGGAATTGGTAGCGAACGGGGAAAGGGTGTGCTTATCCAAATAAATATTGGAGAAGAAATGTAGAAACGTGAGTTTAATTAATGTGTAAATACTAAAAAAACATAAAAGCAGATGAGCAGCGATACTGTAATTGTAAAAGCCGCGATTTAAAAAGAAATTAATGGGTTTCATTCTGTCTGCTACGTCCCCCAATTTGCCTGAGATCCTCAGATCACTGTTATACAGTTCGGGTTAAGCTATTATCGAATTGAAGTACTGTGTGGCTAAAGCCAGGGTTTACAAATCGATATTTAGAGTGTTAAAGCAGGGGGTTACAGGGCAAATTTAACTGAGACCACTGTGGGGGGTTAAGTTTGTGATTTCTGACCCTCCCCACAGACACACATATTTTCCCCTGGAAACTGACCCTTTGCTGTCAGATATTCTCTGTGTACCGGGCTGATGGAGATTGTGAACAACATTTGGAGGGGCTCTGACTAAGTTTCCCGGTGTAGGTGCCTGTGGTGCGGATGTTGGGTATAGAAGGTGCTGTCAGTGATGGGATCCACAGTGTGGCTGGTGCCAGGGTCAAAGCTCCCAATGCGCTGTTTTGTTTCAAGCCAGAGTGGAAGGAATACCAGCGCTGGGCACTGGAGGACAATCCTATGGAGAAGCTGAGGAGAAGGATGGGAAATTCCCACTCCATCCCCAGACAAACCCCACCCCAAGCCCCCAGCCCGGGTTAATCCGACCCCGGGGCTCCCGGTGACCAGGGGAAAGCTCCCTGTCTCCTCCAGCGTTCATTCACTCCGAGTATCACGCTCATCCCCAGCCCCTTATACACTCAATCCCCACAGTCTCTCTCCCTCATTGCGACCCGCTCACTCCCTCCCCCCGACTCCCTCCCTCTCCCTCTGAGCCCTCCTTCTCACTCCCAGCCCCTCACTCCCTCCCTCTCCCTCCCAGCCCCTCACTCCATCCCTCTATAAGGCACTCCCTCCGTCCCTAAGCCCCTCACTCTTTTCCTGCCTAAGCCCCTCACTCCCTCCCTCTCCCTCTGAGCTCCTCCCTCCCTCTATAAGGCCCTCCCTCCCTAAGCCCCCCACTCCCAGGTTTGGTTGATGTGGGTAGTGGGCAGGAGTTACGCTTCACCAACTTTGCTCTGGGATATGTTTTGTCCCAACTCCCTCCCGTCAATCCAGGTTGGTCCTGCCTCCCTCCCTCCCTCCTCCTCCTCCTGTCTTTATAAATAGCGCTGCCGCATCCAGCGGCGGATCTCCGTTCTCCCTGGAAGGAGAAGAGTTCACGATCAGTCTGGGAGCACCACACCGACCGGTAAGATGCCCCCTTTGTAAGGGGAGGGGAAGGGGGTAGCTTTTACTGATCATCCCTAGATAAAGTTGAAACAAAGACAGATGCAATAGAACTATTGAGTGAGGTGGCATTACCTGGGCTCTGATAATAACGCGTAGCAAAAAAGCTATTTTGTTTTTAATTAATAAATATTCGTTAATATACCTAACCTGCTGGGATAATGTGGAGCTTTGTATGTGTGTGTGTGTCTTCAGAATGTCTCGCCCTGCTGTGTTTTGCAAACACTGGAAATATTGGGGAGTTAGAGAGCTGTGTTTTGAAGTTAGTTATCTCCTCTCGCAGTCTTCCAAGTGCTCCCCAGTTCAGGCGTTTCTGATCAGCTCATATTAAATATGGATCCTTCTCTATAGACAAATCTTCACCGATAACTCCTGTGGTCTTGTCACCCATCCGTAACTGAGACAGGGTGTAACGATGTACACAGAATAACGGGACCCGTGTTCCCTGGAGCATCCAATCCCCCCCCTCTCTGGCCGTTCACCTTTTGCAGTACTTTCTTTGCACTCACTGCTGTTTGCATCCCATACGGTGTCAGCCACCAGCGGGAGTTCTGTGCCTGGTCGGTTAAAGGAGCAGTGGAAAGGGCAGTTAGAGACGCCCCTAACGACCCAGGGAGTCCTGGAGAAACTCAGCAGCTCTGGCAGCAGCTGCGGAGAGAGAGAAACAAAATTAACAAGAGTCCAGTCTGATTTCTTCAGAACTCTCTCTCTCTCTCCACAGCTGTTGCCAGACCTGCTGAGTTCCTCAGTTTTCCCTGGGTTTCCAGCATTCCCAGTACTGCTCTCCTTCATTGCCAGCATTAACAGGTCACAGAAACGACCTGAGAAGTAATCTGAACCAATTGAGGCAAGTAGCTCTCTGGTAGTATTTCAGAAGCAGATAACTGAAATCACACTCTCTGCTTCTAGTGGGTAAGTGAGCCTCAGGGTTTTGAGTTCAGTTAGTCCATAAAACCATAAGAAATAGGAACTGGAGTAGGACATTCAGCCCTCAAACCTCCTCCACTGTTCAATAGGATTACCACTGATCCAACATTCCTCAAGTCCACTTTCCTGACTTTTCCCCCACACCTATTGATCAAGAATCTATCTCAGCCTTAAATACACACAAGGATCCTGCCCCCCTCCCCCCAGCTCTCTCTGGTTAGAAGTTCCAGACACTCACAACCCTCTGAGAGAAGAAATTCCTCCTCATCTCCGTCTTAAATTGGTGCCCCTTTATTCTGATACAATGCCCTCTGGTCCTAAACTTTCCCATGAAGGCAAACATCCTCTCAGCATCGACCCTGTCGAGGCCCATATGTTTCAATAAGATCACCCTCTCATTCTGCTAAACGTCGGTGAGTGGAGTCCCAATCTGTTAAACGTTTGCTCAACAATCCCTCTACATCGGGGATCATCCTCGTGAACCTTCTCTGAAATGCCTGCAGTAAAACAGTTAAATCTGATTTGCGTAGTGTTCACACAAGCGCCTCTCTACTTGCACTGTGTACTGTTTCTGGCTGTGGTCAAGGCATAACAGAGTTACTGGATAACTTCTTCAGTTCAGTACACTGCCGAGCAATGTTTTTATATATACATATATATTTTAGGAGGTGAGATGAACAAACACAGGGTTTGATCAACCAGGTATTGTGAATTATTAAAAAATTTAGAAGTGGAGATATATTGGCCCAGGCTTACAGTCTTAACGTTGTTGTTTGCTGGTTGTTACTGACAGGTAACAGCTGTCTCCCGGTCTGAGCAGCGCTCAGATGCTGTGTCAAAGTTGCCAATGAATTTTCAGTGTATATTCACACAAAATGAAGACCAGAATCATTTGAGATTTTCTCTATTCCTCCCTCTGATCCAGGCTGTTTTATCAAATATGTAAGTGTTTCATGAAACAAACGGTCCCCAATAAAACTGGTAAAAGCCGAAACCACCCATCACCGATTTGAACTTGTTCGATTTTGTTCAAATTAAGTGAATCTTGTCTGATCAGAACAGTCTGAAGAGGAGTCACTGGACCTGAAACATTAACTTAACGTTTTCCCTCCATGGATGCTGTCAGACCTGATAAGTTTGTCCAGAAATTTCTGTTTTTGTTTGTTCTTTCATTTGACACAGAATATTGGAAAGTGTCTTTGTTTGATGGTAGGATAATGTAACTACTGAGCACTTGATACAAACTGACATCAAATGGTACATTTTCAAAGCGGCCTTCCAAAGAGAAAATCAACACACAAAGTCAGCAGCAACACAAACTAGACATAGCTCTCAACAGTCAGTCATGCAGTAAGGCAATCACGGGGCAGATGGATTTCTACAATGGCTTTATTTTTAGTTAAACAGAACTTATAAACCTCCCGAGGCACCTAACCATGTAAACGCAGGGAAGGCAACATTTTCACTTTCACCACTCCCAACTTCCCAGTGTCCAAGGCCTCAAATACTCCTCCAGGTGTAATAGCTGCAGTTTGGTTAATTTGTGTACAGTACTTGCTGCTTGAGATGTGGCTGCTTTATGTGAGATGGACAAAATTCAGATCACCTTGTGGAGCGTCTCTATACAAACTTCAGGCCCTTTTAATTTCTGCCTCACTCCTGCTCTGATCTCTCTGTCCTTAGTCTTCTACACTGTTCTAAGGAAGCTCAGTGCAAGCTAGAGATACATCAGGTCCTCACACAAACAGGCGCTTTACAGACTTTCAATCTCAACACTAAATTCAACACTTCGGACGATAACTACTACTCTTATTTTTTGGACAGCAGCATTCTGCTGTTGACGTTTGCACCTCTTGTAGATCCGAATTTTGTTTCTTTACTTTTCTCATTTCCATTTCCTTTTACCTTGCAACAATATCCCATTCATCATTTAAGTTATTCCGCATGTGAAGTTTGTTGTCTCTTGCCTGCTGTCCTTCTATACCTCTGGACTTGCATAAAACCTCTCTTATATCTTAATAATTTTCCCGGTGTCAGGTAAGGCTGTGGACCTGAAATGTTAACTCTCTTTCTCTTTCAACAGTCGTTGCATAACCTGCTGAGAGTTTTCCTGCATTTTTTTATTTTTATTTCAGACTTAAAGCACCTGCAACACTGCTTTTATGCCAAAAGTATCTGCATCTGGTCACTTCACAATGTAAAAGATTTTGCTTGCTATGTTGTCTTACATTTTCAATATCAGGTCAGGCTTCATTGAAGGCTTATACTATCTCCTAGTGTAATATCTATGCTTCTAGTTGTACTTTTTGTCCTCGCAGACACAAAATGGCTTCATACCTGTGGACCCTCACTGTTGGTCCAGATCATTGCCCGGTAGTCCCTATCATGATTTACTTACAACTAACTCTGTATTCGAGACGGTCATGCTGCACTGCTGAGTGCTATATAAATTGGACAATTCACAATGAGTTTACGCCTCACTGAGAGCTCATTCTCCTTTCTAGGTGAATATTTTTACCTGCTGTATATTTTCAACACTGAGCAAGCAAGAGTGTGTCCAAAGCCAAATGACGTTGACGTTCTGAGGAAGGGTCACCAGACCTGAAACATTAACTCTGACTTCTCTTCACAGATGCTGCCAGAGCTGCTGAGTTTTTCCAGCAATTTGTGTTTTTTTTGATTCTGATTTACAGCACCTGCGATTCTTTCGCTTGTATGGTATTGACCTTGCTCTGAGATTTATATTTTCTATGTGCTAGAGTGGTATGATTGCACAACAACTGGATTTGGCATGTAGTATGTGAAAATCGACCACTTAAATGAACAAATTCAATGCATGATATATTCTATTAACACAAGCTTTCTTTGTGGAGTCTTGTTCACTGGGACATACTGGGATTTCTCCATTGTATCAGACTTCACTCCAAACAGTGAAGAGTTTCCTCCCAGTTCCCATTAACTATCATTTTGCTCAGGTTCCTTGATATTGCATTTGGTCAAAAAAACTGCCTTGACTTTAACAGGCACTCACTGCAACCTCACTTCTGGATTTTGGCTCTTTAGTCCAGACCAATGCCAGAATATGGCCAGAAGCTGAGTGACCCCGGCAAAATTTAAAATGAGCAGGTTATTGCAAAGCAAGTGTAATTTGATAGCACTGTTGAGGAGCCCTTTCATCACTTTGCAGATAATCAAGAGTAGACCAATGGGGCAGTAACGAACTGGCTTGGATTTTTCCTGCTCCTAAGGTCAATAAATTGTATGGAACCCGCACACAATTTCCAAATACTCATAACTGGCTGCGGGGTTATAATCAGCACAGTGATGTTTATTTTGAACTTAACAGTTCTATTCCTGATTTAGCTGATAATGGTGGCGATAATTTTTGCTGACGATTTTCCAATCCTGGGTGTTACAATTCCTCTCCTTGACAAGAACAAGGAGCTTTGATACAAAGCAGAAAAAACACAGCCAGTCCTATAGTGAGAGCTCACCTTCAAACACTGAATTAAAATAATGTAGATGCTTGCTTAACCCAGCTGAGGAATTTGAAAAGCAAAATCAATTCTCAAACAACAATTCAGATTTTAAGACAAAATAGTTATTTAAAAGTAGCTTTTGCTAAAGTTTTTCATCTTGCACTCATTAGGACCATTCACAAGAATACAATTTCATGGGCTAACCAACACGAAGGAGAGGAGATTGATGAGTGATGAAGAGAATACTAAGTGCTCAGGCAGCACTCCCCTCTCATGCAGTATAAATGTTGGTTTTCCTGCACCGTCCTGATGAGTGAAAGAGGAAATACTTCAATAAAATGTCTTTATCCAACAGTACTCATTTTAAGAATAGCTCAGTATTCTGGGGCAATGTTTTAAGCAGCCTATTCCCATTGGATTGTCAGTGATGAGAAAGATATTTGTGGCAAATAATGTGAAAACGTTAGGTCAATTATTCAAAAAGCATTGGCTGTTGGTGGGCATTATTTGGAAGTATATCCTCAGCATTCTTTTGTTCAATTGTTGTGAATCTGTTGCACTGGTGTGAAAGCTTTGAAACAATTGACTGCTCAAGGTTGAAGTGTGCCTATTTGAGGTGATGGGTTTCACTACACCTTGTCTGTACTTCCTTTTATTTCCAGCTATGAACAGTGGGATCTGCGTGTGTGTGTTTCTCGCGGTTCTCTACTCGGGCTGCATCGGCAGACTCATCAACGGGTCTGATGATGGGAATCCAATTGGCAGGGAGCTGAAGCAAAGCATTGCCATGCACCAAAGGCAACTTCGGGAAGCCCAGTCCACTGATCAGGTGAAACCTTTCCAGAGCAGTGAGCAAAGAGCCAACCTGGGAGCTCTGCTCACGCAATACCTTCAACAACTCAGGAAAGGTGAGTTGCACCAACTGCCAATTATAATGGAACTTACTATTCAACAATTTCTGCAATTGCTGACTGAATACATGTGGCTGAATGTACAGAGGTTTGTTTTCTGGCAAGTCTCAGTATGTAGATCTCTAGATAGCATCAGAAAAGCATCTGGATGATTTAACATCCATCAGAATTCTTCATTCCTGCAACACCAATTATAACAGCCTACCCAAAAATTATCATACTGCATCTCTGCTTGGAGATGTAAGGGAGACATATCACTTTGTTAAAGTTTCAGTGCCAGTAGAGCACCTGAAGAGCTGACGTCACAGCTATAACTGTGCAATGAATGAATTAGATTAGATTACTTACAGTATGGAAATAGGCCCTTCGGCCCAACAAGTCCACACCGACCCGCCGAAGCAAAACCCACCCATACCCCTAAGTTATCCCTTATCTAACACTACGGGCAATTTAGCATGACCTGCACATATTTGTGACTGTGGGAGGAAACCGGAGCACCCGGAGGGAACCCACGCAGGCACGGGGAAAATGTGCAAACTCCACACAGTCAGTCGCCTGAGTCGGGAATTGAACCCAGGTCTCTGGTGCTGTGAGGCAGCAGTGCTACCCTCTGTGCCACCGTGCCGCCCAACAAGAAGCCTTGTCTGTTTAATTTTAGCTTTGCTGGTTTTTGCATTGTGCCCAAATACAGCTCCTAAAAATGCCAAAAACACCTTCTCAAAGGTTACCGTCATCTATGAGACCAGGAAAAAAGCTGAAGCTGACCATCTCTGGAACATTGAAACACTACGCAGATTCTGTATTTGAAGCATTGGTTCAGCAACGTGTCACTGGGCCGCACCATCACATAATCTTCCTCCCCTCAAATTATTTTCCTCGTCCTTTAACCAATCACTTGAAAATCAATACCGAAATTCAGAGCAACTGCATTGGTAATGGGATATTTGTCTAACAAATTATAGCTCTCATTAATTTGTTGTATGAACAACCTTAATCAGGGAGCTAGTGCATTTGTGTGTTTGCAAATGACTGAAGTATTTTTCTTTGTTCCCTGAATCTAAGCAAACCCCTACACTACATTGCCTGCCCTCATCCTTTAACTCCAGTGGGAAACAGTGCGCATTTCAGAAGGAGCAGCCTCTTCTGAAAATGATTTGAATCAGATCCAAGTGCAATAATAGTGCAGTTACAACTCCCTTGCGATTTCAATCCACAATAATTTATGAATGCTTTCTTGGCTGAAAATGTGTTGCTGGAAAAGCACAGCAGGTCAGGCAGCATCCAAGGAGCAGGAGAATCGATGTTTCGGGCACGTGCCTTTCTTCAGGAATGAGAAGGGCTCATGCCCGAAACATCGATTCTCCTGCTCCTTGGATGCTGCCTGACCTGCTGCGCTTTTCCAGCAACACATTTCTGATCTCCAGCATCTGCAGTCCTCACTTTCTCCTAGAATGCTTTCTTGGGTCAAGGTTTGGGAAGCTCCTGATGTGATTTTCTTGGCATGCATAGAGACTTAGTCTTGACCACCCCCAGAGTGTAGGCTGGATGCTTCCGAATGTTATTGAACAATGTTCTATTTGTTGCTGACATGCAACCAGCAATGCCCAACTTCAGGTGATTGAATGTCTTGAGTTTGCTGCACTTGTCTATGTTTGTCAAAACATTAGACCTGGTACAGACATTCACATTGGGATATATTTTGACAATCCAGTGCCAACTTTAGCTCATCATAGCTGTCTTTTTGGACAAACGTTTTATGCTGAGTTCAGAATAATGTCATGTGAGTTTGATTCCTATTGAACTGAAGTAGATTTGGTACTTGTTTCCTCAACCTGCCCCTGAGAATGGAAGGCACTGCCTATTTACCACTGACCAAAACTACCAGGAAAATAGCTTAGGATAAAGTCTAAGCAGCCAAGGGTCTGCCTTCAGGCACAATACAATTGGCAATGCAGCATCATAGGGATCTAATAAAGGTATTCAAAACGATAAGGAGTCTGGACAGAGTGGATAGTGGAAAACCTGAGTGTATTGAGAACAAGAGGGCACAAATTTAAAACAGTTGGGGAAAAGGTGAGATGAGGAAAAGTGAATGGTGGGGTTTAGAATGCACTGCTTGAGAATGTGGCAGAGGCAGTTTAAACAGAGAAGGGGGTAGGTGGGTAATGTAAAGGGACAGTGAGCAGGATTGTGTTGAGAAAGCGATAGTATGGCATTAACTGAAATGCTCATTGGGAGAGCTTGCATTAATGTGATGGGCTAAATGCCCCCTTCTGTGCTGTAGTGATTCTGTGAATTATCAGAATAATACTGTAGATGACAGCATTTTAGCCTTTGGTATAGGTAAGTTGATCCACTTGCTTTGTGTCTTTTGAACTGCATGAGCTTGCATTTAACGGAACAGTTCCAACGTTTGCCTTCACCTAGCGAACTCCCCACCTCCACTAAAATATTTTAATTGTGCCTGTTTTATTTGTTCTCTATCTCTAGAAGTCATGTAATAATCTCATTTTTAAAAAAATTGTTTCGTAATAGAGTCTCAAAAAGAGCAGCTGAACAATATTTTGTGGAAACCAATATCTAGCCCCATCACAAGCCAGGACACCTCAAAAAGGATCAATAAGTTTAACAAATTGTTTGATACCTTAATTGGTCTGATTCATTCCTGTCAAAAAATTGAGATTTGACTTCAAACTTTGGCAATGATAAAGTTGCCATAGTACTACCAGATTACAGTGCTGCTCTCTCATTAGTGAGAGAGATGATTGGTGGTGTGTTTAACATGGGAGTCATCATGAGTCAGGCAAAAGTAGGGTCTTTGATGGTAACCTCAGCTGGTGCAGTAATTGAACCCACACTGATAGCATCACTGTGCATTACAAAGCAGCCATCCAGTCAAGTGGACTAACCACCCCCCAGCCGGAAAAGGAGCCAATAATAGCTAACACAAGGGACAGGTCCTGCAGGAATGGAGGACCCACAAGCATTTTACTTACTTTCAATATGTTTGCAATATCTTGTTTTCTCCCTTGGACATGCACTGAACCCCTAACTAGAAGCCATGTTAACCATGTAGGCAGGGTGTCCATCTGAACCAGTTGTAATGTTTTTTGAACATGTTAAGACACTCCTTTCTAAATTTGCCATGAACCAGACAGAGAATTGGCTACACCATGTCTAGCTGAGGAAGTACAGTAGTCTCATCGATTGTCCTAAAAGGGATCTTTAAAATCAACCTAAAAGAGTTGCATACCATAAATGGAAAGGCAGCTTAACCTCTTTTGTTATGATGTTAATTCATGAGAAATAAGTGGTGCTCCTTGGCTTCACAGCATTTCTATCAGCTCAGACACGTCACTGCCTCTGGTCCAGTTCCCCAACAACCCCCATTACCACCCTCCCGCCTTCCCCTGCTCCCCTAACCTCCGCAGAACCATAATCAGATGATTATTACATTAGATTACAGAAACTTACAAATATATTCCTTCCCATCCACCAGGCCTGTGTTGGCTAAGAAACAGCTCTGCAACCGAGCCCCATTTTCCAGCCTTTAGTCCGTAGCTCTGTAGACTGCTGCACTTAATTGCATCACTGGGGTTTTATTCCCAAGTGCAATGAGAGTTTCTGGCTCTATCATCCTTTCAGATGGTGATCTTCAGCCTGCCGCATCTAATGGGCAGAATAGTTTCGCCTCAATCCCCATCAAATCCTTTCACCAATTACTTTAAATAGTGGCTCAGCGTTGGAAATGTGCTGAAATGTTTAATTGGCATCAGTTGTTTGCAGGTTTTACATACTTGAAAACATACACATAAGGAACAGGTGAATAGGTCATTCAGCTCTATGCCTGCTCTGCCATTTAATAAGATCAGGCTGAATCGGATTGTAACCTCAACTCCACATTCCTACCTACCACTGACAAAACTTTACCCCTTGTCCGCCTGTCTCTCTCTCTCTCTCATTTCAAAAATATAAAAGAACTTTGCATCCACCACCGTTGATGAAGAGATTTCCAAAAATTCATGACTTTCCTTGAGAAAATGAATTGTCCTAATCTTGGTCTTAAATGGGTGATCCTTATTTTTAAACAGTGACCACTTATTTTAGATTTGATCACCAGAGGAAATAAACTTTTCCTTATCCACCTTATCAAAGACTTTTAGGAGCTTTGTATGTTATAATTAAGCCACCTCTTACTAGTCTAATCACCTGTGGATACAAAACTATCCTGCCCAACCTTTCCTTATTAGATAACCTGTCCATTCCAGCTTCTCTAAACTGCATCCGACACACTCATTGCCTTCTGCAAATGAGGGGATCAATATTGTGTACAATGCTCCAGAAGCAATTATTCAAGACCATAGTTCCATGGTAGAGGGTACAGAATGAATGCCCACCAGGCACTTTCTCAATGATGCAGGATGGGTTGAAACAAGGGAGTTACTCTAAGTCACACAAATACATCTCCCAGTGCCGAAATACACAGAGGTATCCCCATGGTGAACAAGTTTCCTGATTTTCGATTCTCCCTGCCTCTTCTGGGGAATATAGATTAGATTAGATTGCTTACAGTGTGGAAATAGGCCCTTCGGCCTAACAAGTCCACACCGACCCTCCGAAGAGGTCGGTATCCCTACATTTACCCCTTACCTAACACTGCGGGCAATTTAGCATGGCCAATTCACCTGACCAGCACATCTTTGTGACTGTGGAAGGAAACCGGAGCACCCGGAGGAAACCCTCGCAGAGATGGGGAGAATGTGCAAACTCCACACACACAGTTGCCCGAGGCAGGAATTGAACCCGGGTTTCTGGTGTTGTAAGGAGGCAGTGTTAACCACTGAGCCACCGTGCGTTTGATTTCCATCTTTGCAACATGATGTCCACGAAAACAAATGTGCTGTTAACTCATTTAGGTTAATTCATATAAACAACAATTGTAGTTGATGTGAAATTCTGCATTAACTCTCAAGTGTATTTGATGACAAACATCTTTCATGATTAAACATTGAAAGAATACTCTGTTCTACACTAAATACGAGATTAAATTATGATTGGGCTATCTGGTTAGAAATCAATCATTTTTTGTTTTATATGTTAACATATTGCAAATGCAATTATCTGGAATGTAAATGCAGGGCTAATCTGTTTGAGATTTATGGTAGACTATTAGCTACAAAGTAATCAAATAATTGGACATTTTCTCCTTGGAAGTACTGAGAACATTTGCTCACGTTTCTAGCTTATTACATCTGTAATCTAGCTTATTACAACAAAAATCCAATTTGGAGAAGATGGGATTTTAAAGAAGGATTTTAACAAAAATATTGATTTATTTTAGAAATCATTCAAAGTATATTTTTTTTTACATCTGACAGCCTGAACAGGAAAAGGCTGATTCTACAAGACTTTGAAATACAAACAATTCAAATTAAACAATGCTATAAAAATTGCATTGGATTCAACATTACACTAGTGATGGCTAAGAACATCTCATGTTTAAAATAAGTAGTTCAATCTTGAAAATAAACTTTTATTTCACAGATGTAAGACACATATTATCAAGTCAGGGTAATACAGCACAGAAACAGACCCTTACGTCCTCAACCATACCAACTAGACATCCCAATCTGACCTAGTCCAATTTGCCAGCATCTAGACCATATCCCTATAAACACTTTCTATTCATGTACCAGTCCAGACACTTTTTAAATGTTGTAATTGTACCAGTCTCAACCACTTCCTCTGGCAGCTCATTCCATACATGCACCACTCTCTGCGTGAAAAGGTTACCCCTCAGGCCCTCTTAAAATCTTTCCCCTCTTAGCTTAATCCTATACCATCTAGTTTTGGACTTACCCTACCTTAGGAAAAAGACCTTGGCTATTCATCCGAACCATGCCCTTCATGATTTTATAAACCTCAGTAGGGTCACCCTCAGTGTCCAATTCTCCCAGAAAATAAGTCAAACCCTCCAGTCCCAACAATATCATTGTAAATCTTTCTGTATCCTCTCAAGTTTAACAACATCCTTTCTATGGAAGGGTGACCAGAGTTGTACGCAGTATTCAATAAGTGGCCTCAGCAATGTTCTGTAATATGCTGCAACATGACTTCCCAAATCCTATACTCAGTGTTCTGACCAATGAAGACAAGCAGGCCAAACACCTTCTAAGTTTGAGGTTGGCTAATCTGGTGTCAATATCTAAGAAAGACTGTAGGAAAAGCCAGGGAACTGTAGACTGTTGAGCCTTACATCAGTGATGGGTAAGTTGTTGGGGGGAATTCTGAGGGACAGGATTTACATGCATTTGGGAAGGCAAGGACTGATTAGGAATAGTCAACATGGTTTTGTGCAAGGGAAATTATGTCTCACTAATTTGATTGAGGTTTTTGAAAAGGTGACAAAGAAGATTGATGAAGACAGAGCAATAGACGTTGCCTATATGGACTTCAGCAAAACGTTCAACAAGATTCCATTTGGTAGACTGGTTAGTAAGATTAGGTCTCTACGTAAGCAGGTGAAGTAGGCCAATACGAAATTGACTTGAAGGCAGCAGACAGAGGATGCTGGCAGAGGATTGCTTTTCAGACTGGAGGCCTGTGAACAGCAGTATGCCACAGGGATCAATGCTGGGTCCACATCTTTTCGTCATTTATATAGATGATTTGGATGTGAATATAAGAGGCTTGGTTAATAAGTTTACAGATGACACCAAAATAGGTCATGTAATGAACAGTGAAGAAAGGTATCTCAGAGTACAATGGGACCTTGAACAGATGGGCCAATGGTCCAAGGAGAGGCAGATGAAATTTTATTGAGACAAATGTGAGGTTTTGCATTTTGATAAGGCAAACCAGGGCATGACTTTTAAAGGTAATGGTAGGACCCTGGGGAGTGTTGCTGAACAAAGAGACCTAGGGATGCAGGTGCATAGTTCCTTGAAACTGGACTCCCAGGTAGATAGGATAGTGAAGAAAGCATTTGGCAAACTTGCCTTCATTGGTCAGTGCATTGAGTATATGGGCTGGGACATCATATTGAATGCAACATTTAGGACAAATCTATGATGAGAAGATACTGCACAAAATATAGATTAATTGTTGATGCACCCAAAAACAGAATTAGTTCTATCTCATTTACATGGAACATTAACGTCTAAATCTAACCTGCTAAGAAAAAAAAATTGTTAAATTTAACTGATCAACAGGGTACAGCCCAAGAGTTTTAGCTGTTTAATCTATACATTCTGAAATGAAAGCACATTTTCTATCAAGTGTGTTAATTATCCACAAGGTTTATGAAAGGCCATTTTTACTGATGGCTATGGTTAACAATGTACATCATAATGTGTCCACTCCATCTACCCACATAAGCCTTTAGGAAACTTAACACCTCCCTTCTTCAAAAGCACTAGTTCAACATGTTTAAAGTTTTGGTTAAAGTAAACTGTGAATTGAGATTACTCAGCAGTTATCAATAATATATATATAACCTCCAAATTGATCACTGTCTCACTTGTCTACCTGTCACATCTACAGATTAATGGTCTGGCGTAAAATGTTAGAAGTTAACACTTTGAAGGTTTGGAGAGATATGGGCCAAGCGCAGGCAGGTGGGACTAGTTTAGTTTGGGAACATGGTCAGCATGGACTGGTTGGACCGAAGGGTCTGTTTCGATGTTGCACGACTCTGACTCTCACAAAATATAACATATGATGTAAAATATTTGACCAATATTTTCAACATCATGGTTTGCAAAAATCTCCTGTTGACCTTCTGCTCCTCAAAGAACTAAAAACAGTACAACCCAGGAACAGGCCCTTCACCCACCAAGACTCCAGTGACACATGATGTCTTTCTAAACTAAAAACCTTTTGCCTCTGTATCCCTCCATTCCCTACCTGTTCATGTATCTGTCAAGATGTGCTAACTTATCCACCTTCACCACTTCCCCTGGCGGCAAATTCCAGGTTCTTAACAGTTTTGTGTAAAAAGCGTGCCTCTCACATCTCCCTTAAACTTAACCCCTTTTACTTTAAACCTATTTCCCCTGGTAAGTGACATTCCCACCCTGGGAAAAAGACTCCGACTATCCATTCTACCCACGCCTCTCATCATTTTGTAAACCTTAATTATCTTGCCCCCACACTTCGACATTCAAGTGAAAACAAATCAAGTTTGTCCAAACTCTCCTCAAAGCTGATACCCTCCAAGTTGGGCAACATCCCAGTAAACCATTTCTTTACCCTCTCCACAACCTCCTTCTGGTAGTGTTATGACCAAAACTGTGTGAATATTCCAAATGTGGTCAAACTAAAGTTGTGTACAGCTGCAACATGACTTGCCAATTTTTTATACTCTATGCCCTGACCAACAAAGGCAAACATGTTATACGCCTTCTTGGCCACCTTATCTACTTGTGTTGCCAATTTCAGAGAATTGTGGACCTGTACAATTAGATCCCTCTTTATGTTGCTAACATGAAGGGTTCTGCCATTTACTGAATACTTCCCTCCTGCATTAGATCTTTCAAAGTGTATCACCTCACACTTGTTTGAATTAAACTCCAACTGCCATTTCTCTGCCCAAGTCTCCTGTCTATCTATACCTTGCTGTATTCTCTGGTGATCTTCCTCCCTATCCACAGCTTTGTGTCATCCACAAACTTACTGATTGAGCAGTGGATTGGGCTAGAGGGCTGACTGGTCTATTTCTGTTCCTATTTCTTGCGCTCGATATCTCATGTCGAAATTAAGTGGCGATTACGCAGAACATTCTTCAGACCTAGTTTTTGCATTTTGTCTTCCCAGGTTCTTTGGATAGAGGCACCCTTGTGGGAAGCAAATTGCAGAACCTGGATCCCTCCCACAGGATAAGTGATCGGGATTATGTGGGATGGATGGATTTTGGTCGACGCAGTGCTGAAGAATATGAATACGCAGCGTAAAGAAATTATAGTACAACCACATTCCCAAGTCTGTACAAAAGAAGAAAAAACTTTGATTTGAAGTCTTAAAAATGAGTGTTTCAAATTCTATTCACTATGGTCCTTAATGTGAATTTGTTTGTAAGACTGTATAATGCAATATACATATGAAGGATTTTGCAGAATTGTCTGGCTCTGTCCAGTTTCTTATTAATATTAATGATACAAGATTGAAATAATTCAGTATCTCGTCTGTCAGTTTAGTACATCACAATAAAAAGAAGCAAAACTGAAACTTTGTTTAATGTTTTAACACATGTCATGGAGAAAACAGATGGAAGGGAAGGTAGCTCTTCCTCAACATTGAGACCTATTGGTCATGAGGAATGGAAGGTAACTTCATTCCTGGCATGCAATGATACAGACTGAAGACCTCTAGTCACTTCAGAATGTCCAAGTGACATGTTGCCCCAATGCTACAATGTCAAACATTTTTAGAACAGCTCTGAGGAAGGGGTTATGAAAGAAGCTGACCATTGTTAAACCATTAGTGCACAGATTAACATGTTCCCTTCTACAAAGAGCAGCTGAAGTGAAAGCTCCAAGAGAGGGCAAGAAAGATATACAATAACGGGTCCATGACTTCCATTACTGGCTGGATTGAAGAAGCTGGGGTTCTTCCTGTTTTAAAGGGAGAGTTAGGAGACCAATGCTCAGAACCACGAGGAAGCAAAACAGGCAGAGGGGGAAATGGTGTCCATTAATGGAAGGGTCGAAAACCAGGACACCGATGTAAAACTAATATAAAAATGTAAATTTTAGAACACAGATAGTGCTGTGAGGTGGAAAGCACTGCACTCAATCATAGTTTACAAGAGAGGATTGGATAATCATTTAAAGAATAGAAGTATTATAGGGCTAAAGGACAACAGGGTGAAATTGAAACAAGACAAAATGCCAATCAGGCTCAATGGATTGAATATCTTCCTTCTCTGCTGTAACCATTGTACAATTCAAAGGTGTCTGAGCCACACAGTCTGGATTGAGTAACAACTGCAAAGATACCATTAGGCTGCAATGATTACTGCTCTGCGCTAACATCTATATTCTATTGACTTCTGTTCAGCTAATTGGTGCTATTTGAGTAAATTCCATTTCGATGTTGAAAGCAGCCACTCTCAGCCCTTGTCCGGAGCTCAGTGTTTACATTTACATCGACATAACAATCATACAACTGTGATGAAATTTGGAGCTAAATAGATTGAGGAGAATCTATTTTATTGAGAGGGGTGTAGTGTGATAACACTAATGATTATGTGTTGCATGACCAGGCTGATCATTTGGAGGTGGTGGATTGAAATGTCAATTGCTTGTGTTAGATTTCCTGTGTTGTTTCTCATGGAAATTATATACAGAGTCACTTCAAACAGGCGCCATTGCTACATGAGGGCTGTTTGATTAGTAAGGTGGATAGATTCTGGTGAGTCTTCAGTGCTTGGGATGAGATGTTGCCAAAGTGTTTTCCTTGTGTTCAATGCATCTTGTTACTTTTTAATATCATACAGAGTAAATCAACTTGATTGAATCTTACCTTTCACTGTGCTAGGGATCATAGTTTAGAGTTTTACAGAGGGAGCAAAATAGAGGGATCTGTTCAATTCACATTTGCAAACCTGCAGATTGATAAAGTATTTTTTAAACATGCATACCAGATCTTGGCTATACAAGTAGAGGTATTCAGAACAGAAGCAAGGAAATCATCTCAAATCTCTTGAAATCACTACTTACACCTCAGCTGGAATCCAATTCTTTTTCCACTTTTCCATTTAGCACAAAGAAACCAAGCATAAAACAATACCATGGGTTCATTACAGTACACATGATCTATGTAACTATATGTATAAATATATATACTTACAGTGTAACTGAAAGGCTATGTAGACACATCTCACCTGCAGTTTGGCTGCTATCTTATGTCAATAGATTACGTTCAATTATACATTATGCCCCGTCACATGGATGGTGGACAACAGCTTAAGATACACCCCCTTAGAGGCACATTACAATACTTCTGAGCAGCAGTAGTTAGGAGGGATATTAATGACTAGAAAAGATGTTGAGGAGATTCACCAGACTGTTAGAAACACAAAGAATGGTGGAAAAACTCTGCAGGTTTGGCAGCATCTGTAGAGAGTGAAACTCTTGTTTCCAGTCCAGGATGAGTTTCCTCTCTCCACAGATACTGACAACCCCATTGAGTTTCTCCATTATTTCTTCTGTTTTTGTTTCAGATTTCCAGCATCTGCAGTAATTTATTTTTATTCACAAGACTGATACCAGGTCAGATGTCTGGTTTTCTATATTAGTATAGTGACAACATTTTATTGTGTCATGCACTTTCAGACATCCTGTTATTCTGAAAAAAAACTACATCTGTATTGCTCTATATGCAATGCAAGGTTTCTTCTCATTATGCTTGTGATGATTTTTTGTGAAGGATACTTCAGGGTATGTGGACAAATAGCAGGAGCTGGGATTGTTCCCCTTAGAGTAGGGACGGTTAAGGGGAAATTTAACAGGGACTTTCAAAGTTGTGATACAAACAAAACAAATTCTAGCTGGAAGGTCAGTGGGATACAGATTTGTGGGTGGCACGGTGGCACAGTGGTTAGCACTGCTGCCTCACAGCGCCTGAGACCCGGGTTCAATTCTCGCCTCAGGTGACTGACTGTGCGGAGATTGCACATTCTCCCCATGTCTGCGTGGGTTTCCTCCCACAGTCCAAAAATGTGCAGGTCAGGTGAATTGGCTATGCTAAATTGCCCGTAGTGTTAGGTGCAGTGGTCAATTTAGGGGAATGGGTCTGGGTGGGTGTGCTTCAGTGTGGACTTGTTGGGCCAAAGGGCCTGTTTCCACACTGTTAGTAATCTAATCTTTAAGAAAATCATCCAAACAGCAGGAAGGGAGTGAGGATTTTATATTACACAATGGCGGCATAGTGGCTCAGTGTTAGCACTGCTGACTTACAGCAGCCAGGGACCAGAGTTCAATTCCAAATTCGGGTGACTGTCTATGTGGGTTTGCACATTCTCCCGTATCTGCATGGGTTTCCCCCGGGTGCTCTGGTTTCATCCTGATGTGCAGCTTAGGTGGGTTGGTTATGCTAAATTGCCCAGTAGTGTGCAGGCTAGGTGGGGCAGCTGTTGGAAATGCAAGGTTACAGGGTAGGGGAGTTGATCTGGATGAGATGCTCTTTGGAGGGTCGGTTTGGACTCAATGGGCCTAATGGCCTGCTTTCACACTTTAGGAATTCTATGATAATGGAATATTTTATCTGGAATACATTGAGTAAAAGTCTGATCAAAGCAGATTCAACAGCAACTCTCAGAGGTGAATTGAATAGAAATTTCCTAAGCAAAAGTCTGCATGGATCTAAGGAAAGACCAGTTGCTTTTTTCTAAATTGGAATTGTCTTTACAAAAAATCATCACAAGCATGAGAAGAAACCTTGCATTGCATATAGAGCAATACAGATGTAGTTTTCTTTTCAGAATAACAGAATGTCTGAAAGTGCATGACACAATAAAATGTTGTCACTATACTAATGTAGAAACCCAGACATCTGACCTGTGCAATAGCAATTTCCTGCAAACAACAATGTGATGATAATCAAATAATTTGACTCAGCGGTTGCTAATTGAGGGGTAAATATTGGCCATATTGGAAATAAGCCGACTGCTGCTCACAATGACAATACGGAATCTTTCACATCCTCCTGAAAGATCTCACCTTGGCACAATGACTCAGCGAAATGATGGACCTCTCCAGCTCCCTGCACTCTCTTACACTTCCCCCAGAGCATCAGCTGTGAGCTTTGGATTATCATTCCCAACTACATAGTGCTGCCCTCATTCCCAACTATTCCCACAGTGCTGCCCTTTCATTCCCAACTATTCCCACAGCACTGTCCTCTCATTCCTGACTATTCCCACAGTGACACCCTCTCATTCCCAACTATTCCTACAGCACTGCCCTCATTTCCAACTATTCCCATAGTGACACCCTCATTCCCGACTATTCTCACAGCGCTGCCCTTTCATTCCCAACTATTCCCACAGTTGATGTGCTGGAAACTTTGGCAAACATTAACATTGATAAGTCCCTGGCGCCAGACCAGATTTATCCTAGGTTGCTCCGGGAAGCGAGAAAGGAAGTTGCTAAACCGCTGGCAAAGATCTGTGCTTCCTCACTCTCCACGGGCACTGTACTGGAGAATTGAAAGGAGGCGAATGTTGTTCCTCTTTTTAAGACGGGTAATAGGGTAATCCCTGGCAATTACAGACCAGTCAGTCTTAAGTCTGTGGTCAGCAAGGCTTTGGAAAGAATTCTGAGGGATAGGATTTATGACTATTTGGCAAAGCATAGTGTGATTAAAGACAGTCAGCATGGCTTTGTGAGGAGCAGGTCATGCCTCACAGATCTTATTGAGTTCTTTGAGGAGGTGACGAGACAGGTTGACGAAGGTCGCCAGTGGATGTGGACTTCAGCAAGGCATTTGATAAGGTCCCCCATGGCAGGCTCATTCATAACATCAGGAGGTATGTGATACAGGGAGATTTGGCTGTCTATATTCAAAATTGATTGGCTAACAGAAGGCAGAGAGTGGTTGTAGATGGAAAGTATTCTGCCTGGAAGACCGTGTTGAGTGGTGTCCAGCAGGGCTCTGTTCTTGGTCCTCTGCTCTTTGTAGTTTTTATAAATGATTTGGATGAGGAGGTTGAGGGGTGAGTTAGCAAATTTGCAGATGACACAAAGGTTGGAGGTGTTGTCAAAAGTAACAAGGGCTACTGCAGGCTGCAGCTAGACATAAACAGGATGCAGAGCTGGGCTGAGAAATGGCAGATGGAGTTCAACCTGGATAAATGCAAAGTGACGCAGTTTGGAAGGTTGAACTTGAAAGCTGAATATAGGATTAAAGACAGGATTCTTGGCAGTGTGGAGGAACAGAGGGATCTGGGTGTGAAAATACATAGATCCGTCAAAGTTGCCACCCAAGTGGATAGGGTTGTTAAGAAAGTAAATGGTGTTTTGGCTTTTATTAAAAGAGGATCGAGTTTAAGAGCCGTGAGGTTTTGCTGCAGCTCTACAAAACCACACTTGGAATATTGTGTCCAGTTCTGGTCGCCCTATTATAGGAAAGATACAGAGGCTTTGGAGAGGGTGCAAAAGAAGATTTACCAGGATGTTGCCTGGACTGGAGAGCTTGTCTTACAAAGAGGGGTTGAATAACCTTGGACTTTTCTCTCTGGAGAGGAGGAGGAAGAGAGGTGACCTGATCGAGGTGTACAAGGTAATGAGAGGCATGGATACAGTCAATAGCCAAAGACTTTTCCCCAGGGCAGGATTGACTGGCACAAGGTGTCATAGTTTTAAGGCGTTAGGAGGAAGGTATAGAGAAAATGTCAGAATTAGGTTCTTTACATAGTGTTGAGAGTGTATGGAATGCATTGCCAGCTGTGGTGGTGGAAGCAGAGTCATTAGGGACATTTAAGTGACTACTGGACATGCACATGGATAGCAGTGAATTGAGAGGTGTGTAGGTTAGGTTATTTTATTTTAGATTAGGATTAATCCTTGGCACAAAATCATGGGCCTGTTCTGTGCTGTACTTTTCTATGTTCTATGACATTTGTCTCCCTGCTGCTGATGGTTAAATCAAACTCTTTCCTGGTGTGACAGAGTCTGTCCATTTGTTGCTGATGCCCCTTGGTGCAGAACTCTTGCCCATCTTCACAAGCTTGGAGCCTGTCCTCGGTGAGGACCCAGCCTCCCTCTGTGTTGGATTGGAGGTGAGCAAAGCTGGGCCTCTCTCAGACTACTGCAGAATGTAAGGAGAAAACCCTCAGGATAAACCGAAGGCATGTGATAGCAGCGAAAAAAGATGATTATCCAAATGATCTTGGTTCCATAATGTCATGATGTTAGTTTAATATCTGTGTTTCATTTTTATAAAACAACCAATTGACCTAGCATTGACTGCCATTTCTGGAAATCAAGATGTGGTGTAACAATAACGTCCCTGGCCTAGTAACCCAGAGGCCCAGGCTAATGCTCAGACCCCATTACTGTAGCTGGTGAGATTTCAGTGCAATTCCTTAAATACTGAACCAGTAATGATGAGCATGCAACTATCACCAATCACTATGGAGAGCCATCTGGTTTACCAACTCCCTTTATGGGAAATGAAATCTACCATCCTTACCCAGTTTAGACTACATGTGACCCTAGTGTGGTTGACTCTTAACGGCCTTGTGGGTAATTAATGCTAGCCTGGGATAAGATACCCCATATTCTCTGTGAACGATTTTTTTTAATTTAAAAGGTTTGATTATTGGCAGAATAGGAACCTCCTTTGGTGTGTGAGCATTTCTCCTGGGGAAGGTGGGGGTTTAGGGTAAGAGGGCAAAAATTTAAAAGGGACCCAAGGGACAACATTTTCACACAGGGTGGACCATGTATGGAATGAGCTGCCAGAGGAAGTGGTGGAGGCTGGTACAATTACAACATTTAAAAGGCTTCTGGATGGATATATGAATGGGAAGGGTTTTGAGGGATATGGGCCAAGTGCTGGCAAATGGGATTAGATTAGGTCAGAATGGATGAATTAGAGTGAAGGGTCTGTTTCTGTGCTGTACATCTCTAGGATGCACATGAAGGCTGTTAGTTACCCTTAACCTGGGCAATTGAGTCAAACAGCTGAGGTGTGAAGAGTCAATCCATTTCCCACACACTCATGTCTATTTGACAGGTGGATCCTATGATCCCACTGCAATTGACAACTCAACAAATGAAAACAGTAAGATTGCCCATTAGACAGACTCTGATTTTAGGCTCAGTAAAATGGTAGTATCCGGCAGTACACAACAACGCCGAATACTTCATACAGCGATTTGAAAATAATTTTGGGCAAAACCAAGCTTACCAAGTATGTTATATAGAAGATGAATGTTTAATTTTACCCCAGAGGGAGAGTGAGCTCCAGGAATCAGACACTGATCAGCTAATCTGGAATAGATACATCTAACACAATTTACAGGAACCACAAATTGAAACATATGCTCATGTGAAATCTTTTCTGAAAAGGATACTGCTTTATGACTCCTGACCCTTGTCCTATGAAGCTGAATACTCTGCTTCAGGTATAGCTTGTGAGGAAGGGTGACTTGACATGAAACTTTAACTCTGATTACTCTCCACTGATGTGGCCCAACCTGCTGAGCTTTTCCAGCAATTTCCGTTTTTGTTTCTGATTCACAGCATCTGGGATTCTTCTGGCTTTTTAAAAACAGTCATGGCTTGTTCAGAGTGTGCAACATGACTCAGTTGATCCATTAATCTTATAAAAAACTAACTTCTCTTTGGGCTTTTATTGCGAAAATTTGTTCTCAAAATTTTCCAACTTTCACATATACCTGCTCTTTCTCACCCTAGATGTGACATGTCTGTGATGGACTCCTTTATGTTGCTCAAAACTGTTTTGCAAAAACTGTAACCTTACAACATCACAGATTTGTCTCTTTTGGGAATTTGTACCTCACTTTTTGATACTTTAATTTCTTCCTGGAATGAAACTAATTTGATCAGTCTCAGCTCTATTGAGCAGAGAGAAGGCGGAGGAGTCAATAGACAATAGGTGCAGTAGTAGGCCATTCAGCCCTTCGAGCCTGCACCGCCATTCAATATGATCATGGCTGATCATTTCTAATCAGGATCTGCTTCCTGCCTTATCTCCATAACCCTTGATTCCACTATCCTTGAGAGCTTTATCCAACTCTTTCTTCAATGAATCCAGAGACTGGGCCTCCACTGCCCTCTGGGGCAGAGCATTCCACACACCCACTACACTCTGGGTGAAGAAGTTTCTCCTCATCTCTGTCCTAAATGGTCTACCCCGTATTTTTAAGCTGTGTCCTCTGTTTCGGCACTCACCCATCAGCGGATTCATGTTTCCTGCTGCCAGAGTGTCCAATCCTTTCATAATCTTATCCCCCCTCAGTCTTCTAAACTCAAGGGTATACAAGCCCAGTCACTTCAGTCTTTCAGTGTAAGGTAATCCCTCCATTCCAGGAATTGACCTTGTGAACCTACGCTGCACTCCCTCAATAACTAGAATGTCTTTCCTCAAAATTTGGAGACCAGAACTGCACACAGTACTCCAGGTGTGGTCTCACCAGGGCCCTGTACAGCTGCAGAAGCACCTCTTTGCTTCTATACTCAATTCCTCTTGTTATGAAGGCCAGCATGCTATTAGCCTTCTTCACTACCTGCTGTACCTGCATGCTTACCTTCATGGACTGGTGTACAAGAACACCCAGCGTCAAATCTAGGAGATGTAAAAACTAGACCAGGACTTTCAGGAGCAGATTTAGAAAACACTTCTACTATAAAGTTGACAACAGCTTTGAGCTTACTTTTTGAAAAGTTAGTTTGAGGGGATGTGGGTGTCATTGACAAGGCCAGCATTCATCACCCATTCCTCCTGAACTGAATGGCTTGCTCTACTATTTCAGAGGGTTTTTCAGTATCAACCACATGGCTGTGGGTCTGCAGTCACATGTACGCTAGACGAGGTAAAAATGGCATATTTCCTTCCCCAAAGGACATTCATGAACTAGATGGGTTTATGCAACAGCTCAACAGTACATGGTGCCATTTGCCAAAGTTGAACTTAAAGAAACAGACTATCTACAATGGTGGGAGATTTAAACCCTTGTTGCCAGAATATCACCTGGACCTTTGGATTGCGAGTCAAATGATTTCACCATTATGTCACCACCTCCCCTAACTGGGGTGCTGTCCCCTGCTTGAGTAACCATTCACTCAGCAGCACCCACCTCTCCCATTCAAGTTGCTCACTCTCTACACCTGTCAAGAGGCGGTCTTGGGGAACATAGCTTCATTGGTATGGGATCAGGAAACCCATTTGGTCTCCCAACAACAGGCCATGAGAAAGTCGTGTCCAATGATGCAAACAAAGACAAGAAAAAAATTGTCAGGGCATCCACTTTGGGTTGTCAGATAGTGATCCCGAAGCACGAAGCACAAAACAAGCAGTTCAGGGAAATGCCTGTAGCTGTTAAACATTCTGCTCAGTCAGAAATCCAGAATTCACACCTGAAGATCCAGGTTCGAACTCCAGCTCACAACTTAACGATCAAAGAACATGCAGAATATGTTTATTGGCTACTTGACAAATGCAACACTTTCCAACAGCAGGCTTTAAGAGGAGAAATTGGCTAAACGATGAAAAGAAAAAATCTACACCCTCACTATCCAATGTTCTGGTCTACAACAGTTTGGTATCTTATAGATCAAGAGACCAAATAATCTATTCTTGCTCCTCCCCTTCACTCAATTCTACAGCATGGAATCAGACCCTTCCATCCAACTCATCCATTCGGACCAGATATCCTAAATTAATCTAGTCCCAATTGCTAACACTTGGCCCATATTCCTCTAAACCCTTCCTATTCATATACCCATTCAGATGCCTTTGAAATGCTGTAATTGTACCAACTTTCACCACTTTGTCTGGCAGCTCATTCCATACACACACAACCATCTGTGTGAAAAAGTTATCCCTTAGCTCCCTTTAAATCTTTCTCCTCTCATGCTAAACCTACGCCCTCTAGCTTTGGACTCCCCCACCCCAGGGACAAGACCTTGGCTATCCATCACATCTATGCACCCTCATAACTTTATGAACCTCTATAGGATCACCCCTCAGTCTCTGACACTCCAGGGAAAATAGAAAAAAATTTCATGTGAACTTATGTTTCAATTCATGGCCCCTATAAATTTTCAATTCAGCCTCTCCCTACAGCTCAAACACTTCAACACTGGCAATGTCCTCGTAAATCTTTGCTAAACCCTTTCAGGTTTCACAACACCTTTCCAATTCCGGTCTCCCAACTATAGAATTCAATATTCCAAAAGCAGCCTAACCAAATGTCTTGTATAGCCGCAGCATGACCTCTCAATTCCTACCTTTATTGGTCAGTGCATGGACTGTAAGTGTACCAGGTGCCTTCTTCACTATCCTGTCTACCTGCGACTCCATTTTCAAGGAAATATGAACCTGCACTCCAAGGTCTCTTTGTTCAGCAACACACCTTAGACCTTACCATTCAGTGCATTAGTCCTGCTCTGATTTGCCTTTCCAAAGTGAAGCACCTCACATTTCTCTAAATTAAACTCCATCTGCCTTTCCTCAGCCCATTGATCCATCTGATCAAGGTCCTGTTGTATTTTGAGGTATGCTTCTTCGCTGTCCACTACACCTCCAATTTTGGCATCATCTGTAAACTTACTAACTATACCTACCATGTTCACATCCAAATCATTGTGTACTATAGACTTGCATTCTTTTCTCATTTGTTTTTTAATCCACAAAAGAAAATAACATTTAGCCATAAGGCCAATCTGATCTTGCCCTGTCATACCATGCCTGGTTTCGAATTGGGTAAGACGTGTGAATTCTATTATTTTATAATACAGAAAAAGGGACAAGTTATTAAAGGTTTGGTCATAAATCCAAACCGTATCCAATTACTCAACCCAACAGGGTATTGCAGTGTTCAAAAGCTGAAAATTGCAATCATCATATGTCGCTTATATAAATTTTGCAATGATCAAATAAGGTGATAGAGCGCACTCTGCTGGCTCTCTCCAGCTACTGCATTTCAATGAAATTGCAGTTTCATTACACAGCTTCATTGATGCAGTGAAACTGGATCATTTGGAAATAAATGTGCAACAATGTCAAGATTAACATATATTGTCCTAAAAGAATAACCATTGATGTTTTAGAGCCCACATACATTTGCGATGTTAAAGAAAAATCCCATCTTTAAAATGTTTTAAACATTCTTTGAATGTGGTCTAACTACAGGCAATTCCATGGAGCATGACGTTGTGTTAGGTTAGCGGCTACAATTAGGTTAGATTCCCTAAAGTGTGGATACAGTCCCTTCAGCCCAACAAGTCCACACAGACCTTCTGAAGAGTAACCCACCCAGACCCATTCCCCTACATTTATCCCTTCACCTAGCACTATGGGCAATTTAGCATGGCTAATTCACCTGACCTGCACATTTTTGGATTGTGGGAGGAAACCGGAGCACCCGGAGGAAACCCACGCAGACACGGGGAGAATGTGCAAACTCCACACAGACAGTCGCCCGAGGCAGGAATTGAACCCAGGTCTCTGGTGCTGTGAGACAGCAGTGCTAATCCTTGAGCCACTGTGCCACCCTAAATGGAGAGAGAGGTGGAGGGAGAGGTGGAGGGAGAGAACAATGAGGAAGAGTAAAAGAAAGAAAAAAGTGAGAAAACGAGGAAGAACAAACTTGTGGCAGAAAGAGAACGGAAGATGGGAATGGACAGAGAAGGGAAAGAAATAAAGAGACAGAGAAAAGAGTAAAAGGACAGAAAGAGAAAATGAGGGAGAAAGAACATGAGGGAGAGTGAATGCAAGACAGAGAACGGGAGGGGGAAAATTAAAGGAATAAAAAGAGAAAAAAAGAGAGGAAAAAAGGAGGAATAAGCAAGTGAATGAGACACAGAATGCAAGGAAAAGAGAATGAGAGAGAGAAAAAAGGTGAGAGCGAGAAAAGGGAGACTGCGGAAAAGAGGGGGACAAAGAGTTAAAAAAGGTGCGAGAGGCAGAAAGAGGTAGAAAAGAGGGAGAGATATAAAAGAGTGAGAAAACAAGATAGACAGAATGAGAGAAGGAATGAGAGGGAGGAACTGAGAAATTGAAGAGGATGAGAGAGAAGGGGAAAGGAAGAGAAAGAAAGTGACAGAACAAGGGAGAGGAAGAATGCATGAGAGAGTGTGGGAAAGGGAGGGAGAGTAACAAAAAACGAACTAGCAAAATGAAGAAAGAAGTTTGAATTCCCATTGAAATTATTTATTATAATATCTAGAAAGAGTGGAAAAGGCTCAAGTTAAGAAAAATACCAAAGTTTTGGAGCATTCTTTTTTAAACAGAGAAACGAAGGATGAAGAGAATAATATTCGACTGTTGTATTTATTGTTCCCAGCAGAGGACAGCACTGTACAGATCCATCACCTGAGTATAATATGTTTCTCCAGAGAACGATAATACCTAGTAACTGTAATCATTATCACAATAGTCGAGCTGGTAATGAGAATGGGACAAATTTGGCCAAAGGCTTGAAACAGGCTCTGAATGAGTGCTGTGCTGATATGCAACACTGGTTTGAATGGGTGGCTCTAACTCAGAATTTTCAGGCTAATTATTGCAATAGAATCACACCTATAGGCACTACACTGCTCAGTAGTGAAACATTGGTGAATTGTAATCCCCCAGAAGCTGTGTATATAGCCTGCACCCATCCACTTCCACTGAGGACGAAGAATGGGACACAGCATTCAGGACAACTCCGGTCCCGAATGAGGGGTAGCCACAAATCCATGGAAGTGGGTGGAACTTGAAGAGCTAATGGAGGAGTCAGGATGTCCTGTAGCTGCAGTGAGACAGAGAGCTCATCTCACCTTCTCATCCTTGAAATATCCACTGTCTGTTACGTTTCACTATAATGGTTATTGTTCCAATGACTACAGGACAAAAAAAAACCTTTGACATTACTACTTATTGAGCAATAGTAAAGATGTGTACTACTAACAACTATTCATACACTCCCTGTACATTGGAACTTTCAAGGACCTACTTGTGTTACAAAGGTTTTCAAACCTCCATCAGCCATCCAATTGAATGGCAGAGTAGGCTCAATGGACTGAATGGCCTACTCCTGTTTCTATTTCCTATTGTTTTATGTGAATAGGGGAAAATGATCGACGTTGCAGGAGCACTAAAAGTCCTCCAGAAATGACCAGTTTGCTCCCAATAAGCTTGCTGCCATTGGAAGTGGGATAACATAAGCTGAGGTGATAATAACCAATATTTTCAGTCTTTTTAACAAACTCTGGAGAAATATTCTGCCCTGAATGACCTCCTGGCTACCGTACCAGTGATGCACCGAAGATGCACAACCTCATGTTAAAATAAAGACACACTAGGTAGACCCTTTCAGCAAAGGCTCTCATAGATGCTGATCATTATCACACAATCGAATTCAGGGCCCCATCATCACATTCTACGAACTTGGGATTAAACTCGTGACCTTCCTTTTCCACGGCTTTCTTGTGCTTACCAGCCTGATATTGCAATTAATACATTCTGTATCATACAATTCAAGACATTCACTGCTTTCAGACTTTTGAGGTGAACGGATGCTAAAAGTGCATGTTTTACCATGAGATATTCAATAACTTAATGCATCCTTAATTGCACAGTGACTTTATAAAATGTGAGTATGTTTGTGGTATAATGGCTGCTGAAAGTGTGTTGCTGGTTAAAGCACAGCAGGTTAGGCAGCATTCAAGGAACAGGAAATTCGACGTTTCGGGCCAGAGCCCTTCATCAGGAAGGCTGCTACAGCCTTGGAGTATGGGTGGGAAGGTGACATGAAATTGTTGGCAAGAACGTAGAGTAGCAGCAGGGAACAAAGTGACTGGGCAGCAGCACTACTGGTCAAGCTGGTCAGGTCTTAAAGCAGGTGACAAGGGAACCAAGAGGGAAAAACATACTTGACCTCATCATTAATGAGCTGTTAGCTGCAGATGCATCTGTCCATGACAGTGTCAGTAAGAATGACCACCACACAGTCCTTGCAGAGATGAAGTCCCACCTTCACATTAAGAATACCCTCCATTGTGTTGTGTGGCACTATCTCAGTGCTGAATGGGACAGACTTCAAATAGATCGAACAACTAAAGACTGGGCATCAATTGTGGGCCATCAACAGCAGCATAATTGTACTCCAACACATTCTGCAACCTCATGACCTGGCATATGCCCGACTCAACCACTACCATCAAGCCAGGGGATCATTTCTGGTTCAATAGCGAGTGCAGGAGGAGCACCAGGCGTACCTAAAAATAAAAAAGGTGTCAACTTGGTGAAGCTACCAAACAGAACTACTTGAATACCAAATAGCATAAGCATCCGGTGATCCTACAACCAACGGATCTGATCTAAGCGCTGCATTCCGATCACATCCAGTTGTGAATGGCAGTGGACAATTAAACAATTGACTGGAGGTGGAGACTCCACACATGTTCCCATCCTCAATGATGGAAGAGCCCAACACATCAGCACAAAAGACTGAAGAATTCACCGCAAAGTTAAGCTAGAAGAGCCAAGTGGATGATCCATCTCAGCCTCCTCCAATGGCCCTCAGCATTAGATTTACCAGCCTCCAGATAATTCCATTCACTCCATGTGGTATTAAGAAATGATGAAAGACACTAGATTCTGCAAAGGCTATGGGTCCTGATACCATTTTGGAAACAGTATTGAAGGCACATGCTCCAAAACTTGCTAATCACCTCACCAGGCTGTTCCAGTACAGCTACATCTATCCATAATGTAGAAAATTGTCCAGTATATAAAAAGCAGGACAAATCCAATTACCACCCCCATCAGTCTGCTCTCAATCATCAGTAAAAGGATGACAGTTGTCACCAACAATGCTATCAAGTAGAACCTGCTCAGTGATGCCCAGTTTGGGATCTAGCAGGGCACTCAGCTCCTGACCTCATTTAAGCCTTGGTTCAACCATGGACAAAAGAGCTGAATGCCAAAGGGGAGGTGAGAGTGACAGCCCTTGACATCAAGTCCACAATCAACAGAGTGTGGCATCAAGGAGCCCTAACAAAACCGGAAGCAGTGTATCCAGGGTCAAGCACTCTGCTAGTTGGAGTCACACCTGGTGCATAGGAAGATGGCTATAGTTGTTGGAGGTCAGTCATCTCAGCTCCAGGACATCTTTGCAGGAGTTCCTCATGGTAGTGCCCTGAACCCAGTCATCTTCAATTGTTTCATCAATGACATTCCCTCCATCATAAGGTCAGAAGTGGAGATTTTGGTTAATGATTGCACAATGTTCAACACCATTTGTGACTCCTCAGATACTGAAGCAGTCTACATTCAAAACATCTGGACAATACCCAGTCTTAGTCTGGCAAGTGGCGAGTGACATTTGCACAACAGAAATGCCAATAACGATCTCCATCTCCTTGACATTCAATGGTGATGCCATCACTGAATCTCCCACCATCAACATCCTGGGGTTACTACTGACCACTCAACTGGACTTGCTACATAAACACAATGGCTACAAGAACAGGCCTGAGTTTAGGGATACAGTGACACTCACTCACCTGATTACTCGAAGTCTGACCTCCATCTACAAGGCACAGGTCAAGAGTGTGCTGAATCCTCCCTACTTGCCTGGATGGATGCAGCTCCAACAACATTCAAGCAGCTCCACATTATCCTGGACAAAGCAACCGCTTGAATGGCACCACATCCATAAGTATCCACTCCTTCCACCACTGACGCTCAGTAGCAGCAGTGTATACTACTTGTAGGATACACTGCAGAAACTCACCTAAGCTCCCAAAACTACATCCCCCAAACCCATGACTACTTATATCTAGAAGGACAAGGGCAGCAGATACATGGAAACACCTCTAACTGCAAGTTCCCTCAAAGCTAATCACCACCCTCACTTGGAAATACATCACTATTCCTTCAGTCTTGCTGAGTAAAGAGCCTGGTGGGTCAACCTACAGCCTGTGAACCACAGCGGTTCAAAATGGCAGCTCATCACCCACTTCTCAAGGACACCCAGGGATAAGACTTAAGATTAGATTAGATTACTTACAGTGTGGAAACAGGCCCTTCAGCCCAACAAGTCCACACCGACCCGCCGAAGCGCAACCCACCCATACCCCTACATATACCCCTTACCTAACACTACAGGCAATTTAGCATGGCCAATTCACCTGGCCCGCACATCTTTGGACTGTGGGAGGAAACCGGAGCACCCGGAGGAAACCCACGCAGACACGGGGAGAATGTGCAAACTCCACACAGTCAGTCGCCTGAGGCGGGAATTGAACCCAGGTCCCTGGCGCTGTGAGGCAGCAGTGCTAACCACTGTGCCACCGTGCTGCCCTCAATGCTGCTCCAGTCAGCAATGCCCATTTCCTGAGTGAATTAAGAAATCATTGATACAGATTCGCATTAAAAGAAGTTGTAGTTGGCTGGGTTCAAGGATTTAAATGTTAATTCCATCAAAAATGTATTCAACTGCTCAGTTCCTTTTGTTACTTGTTGTTCACTGGCTGCTTTGCAGTGAACTGACATTTATTAAATAAACAGGATTTGACTTTTCTCACATTTTCTAAGCACCAACGGCTTAGAAAGCATAGGAACAGGAGTAGGCTATTCAGCACCTCAACAATTCAATGAGATCATGACAATCTATGGCCTAACTCTATGTTCCTGCCTTTGACCCATAACCCCTTAAACACCTTTGTTTAACAAAAATAAATCTCAGATTTAAAATTAACCGATCTGACACCAATTGCTGATGGTGAAAGAGTTCCAAAGATTTATCACCCTTTGTGTGTAGAAGTGCTTCCTAACATCTCTCCTGAGCCAGCTGGTCCTAATTCTCAGGACACCCCCCAGTTCTAGAATTCCCAACCAGTGAAAACGGTTTCTTAATTTACCCCATCATTTCCTGTTAATATCTTGAATACTTCAATCAAATCACTTACAACATTAGACAATTTAAAAACTATTCAAATATTAGTAAGATCTTGACCAGATGGGCCAATGGGCTGAGAAGTGGCAGATGGGAGTTTAATTCAGATAATTGTGAGGGGCTGCATTTTGGGAAAGCAAATCTTAGCAGGACTTATACACTTAATGGCAAGGTCCTAGAGAGTGTTGCTGAACAGAGAGACCTTGGAGTGCAGGTTCATAGCCCCTTGAAAGTGGAGTCACAGGTAGATGGGGTAGTGAAGGCAGCATTTGGTATGCTTTCCTTTATTGGTCAGAGTATTGAGTACAGGAGTTGGGAGGTCATGTTGCGGCTGTACAGGACATTGGTTAGGCCACTGTTGGAATATTGCATACAATTCTGGTCACCTTCCTATCGGAAAGATATTGTGAAACTTGAAAGGGTTCAGAAAAGATTAAGGATGTTGTCAGGGTTGGAGGATTTGAGCTATAGGGAGAGGCTGAACAAGCTGGAGCTGTTTTCCCTGGAGCTTTGGAGGCTGAGGGGTGACCTTATAGGAGGTTTACAAAATTATGAGGGGCATAGATAGGTAAAGACTTTTCTCTGGGGTCAGGGAGTTCAGAACTGGAGGGCATAGGTCCAGAACTGAGAGGGGAAAGATATAAAAGAGACCTACAAGGCAACGTTTTCACACAGAGTGATACATGTATGGTATGGTATGAGCTGCCAGAGGAAGTGGTGGAGGCTAGTACAATTGCAACATTTAAGAGGCATTTGGATGGGTCTATGAATAGGAAGGGTTTTGAGGGATATGGGCTGGGTGCTGGCAAGTAAGACTAGATTGGGTTGGGATATCTGGTTGGCATGGACGGGTTGGACCGAAGGGTCTGTTTCCATGCTGTACATCTGTGACTCTATGTACAGTAATCTAAATTACTGACAAGGATAAAACATTGCTAATTGTCAGCAGAATCTTCAAACTGCTTTACAGTGTTTAAACATGCTTTGTAAATATTCTTTACCGCATGGATGTTGGAAAATGGGCTGCAATATGTTAGATATCTTTATTGTTAGAAATTTTCATTTTTATTTTTAATGCTGGACTGAAGTAAAAGCAGAAAGACCGAAAACCAGGACAGTCTGACAGCAACTAAATGAGAAAAACTGGTTAAGAGTCAGGATAAGAATTTTCCAGAATACAGAATGAGTGGCACTTATGAAAATGAGAGATGTTGGTTATAGCCTTCTCCTCCTGCCTTCTAATGACATGCTAATTAGGAGAAGGCAGCCATTCAGCCCCCAAAGTCAGATCCATGACTGATCGGGATTTTGGTCTCAATTCCACATTGCCACCTACCTGTGGTAATTTTGGACTCCTTCCTTGATCAAGGATCTACCTACCTCGGCCATCTGAGTATTCAATGACCCAGGCTCCATTGCGCCCTGGGAAGTGTTCCACAAACTGTCAAATCTCAGAAATAATTTCTCCTCTTCTCTTAGCAAGGTGGCAGTGTTCTAGTGATAACGTCACTAGACTAGGTATCCAGAATGCCAGGATAATGGTGTCACCTCGTTCCATTCTCTGCTGCGAGGAGAAGCTCACTTTCAGCAGGCACCCTGTCAAGTCCCTTCAGGATTTGATGAGTTTCAAAAAGATCAGTAAAAGTTATTTGCAAACTATAGCTTCAATTCAGGCACTACATGCTTTTTGCTCATTTCGGCAGAATCTGCTTACACCCTGTCCCGTTTCCCTCGAGGATGTTGATATTTGAAAGGTAATGATCCACAAACTGCCGACCATTTCCAACTTGTCCTCGAGGTTACCCGGATTATGAAGAAAGTGGGTCACAAAGTGCAGGTAGCATAAAGCTTTTTTTAATGTGGGATATGACCAGGAACACAGTGGCTGCTTGTGGCCTCACCTGATCTCCACTCAGGCAGACTGACCATCAACTTCCAAAGGTGAACTTGTGCTTGTTACTCTGAGAGGCCAAATAGCTCAGAATTGCAACTGAACCAACAGTGATTGCAAAACAAATATTGGATGCACGGACTACTACTGTAGCATTGGTCAGACATGCCACAGCCTTTCATTAGACCAAATTACTTATGGGGTGTGAGGTTCCAGCTCTAACATGTTCCTTATCAGATTTTGGATATTTCTAATCAACCCATTCAGAGATGGTATTACACCCTCTGAAAAGGCATGATCAGAACCAAGGCCTCTTGGCTCAGAGGTAGGGACACTACCATGCACCTCAAGGGCCCTCTTTTTTAGATTTTCTCATGACCCCCTGACAACAGGGTGTAGACTAAATGAAGGATTTCTTTTTTAAAACATACATGACAGTCAAGGACATTTTTTTTTAAAAAGACACAGTTTTTTAAGTAGTTTACACTGATTTATTCCAACTCCTGTGGAGATGAATTGTTACTGTTGAAACGGTCTCATACATTAGATCCCAATCGGAAAGTGTTATTGTGTCCCTGTACGTGCACGGCCTGATTGGTGGAAAAACTCCCCTTGATTGTACGCTTACAATTGGCACCTTCCTTCAACAGACTGACTGACTAATGGACCAGTAGTGACCTACAATATAGGGAACCACATTAGGCTGGCTATATCATCCAATACATTCAAAATCACTCCTGACCCCCCTCTTCAAAAGAACAGAAATTTAATCGCTGGGGACCAGCATTCACAACATGGTGTAAAAGTGGAAACAAAATCTCAATATTCATTTTTTAAAAAATTTGCACAGTAAGAAATCATAAGGAGGCAGTTAAAACACATGCAGTAATTGTCTTATTTGTTTCCAAAATATATAGAATAAATGCATGAGACCACGGTGGGTTACCTTAGAAAAAATAAACTCAAGATTCAAAGGGGCCTGACAGCTGTTGGTTGTGAACTATTTGACACCAACATGTATTTACAACTAACAGTGCAATTGGGAATTCTGTATTTAAGTTCCCTTTCCCCTCACATCGTGCATTAATTCAAGTGATTTATAAAAGTCACAAACACTGGATCCTGTAATAATTACTAGAGCTAATCTTACTCCATTGCACACACCTAGAGACTATGGTTATCCTTCAACAAGAGGTTCAGTACATGAATAAATGTGGCTGTCAAAACAACATTTTAAGTTAATAGCAAAAACACACACTTTAAAAATGATGCTTCATACAATGAAACAAATTATTTTTCTTTAAAATACAGTGCATTAGTTAAAACAATGTCCTCTGCATGTCCATAACAGGTACACAGTGATGACACTGAAATGGACTGCATACTAAGTACAAAGCAGCTCCAAGTCTCTGATTGTACTGTGTAGTCAAATCATCATTAAACAGTGCAAAATTCAATCTACCTGCATTCATTAAAAAGTTAATCTTAGAACATCCACTTCAATGTGAGTGCATGTTTTAAATCACAGAAGAGTACATCCTTAATATATATATATATACATATGTATAGCTAAGTCCTTAAATTAAATTAGTTGCGTCCAATGAATTTCAGACTGTAAATCTATATACATAATTTTACAAAGTTTGTTTTATTCCTATCAGGCACTAAGTCAATGTATCAAACACAAAGTCAGTTCATTGGTAGTCAACCAACACTGTGCTTAACTCTTATTGTAGATTAGTCTGTTTGGGTATTTTGGCTCCCATAAGGATTCCTGAACTCATTGGAGCAGGTCCTTTCATTTGCATGCTGGCACCCACCATAGTGGGGAAACTGCGATTCCGTCGGATGCCGGTGTTCAGCTGAATCCCTCCAATAGCACCAGTGACCACTTGGGTGCAGCCTAATGCGAGGCTCTCACCCATCAGACTGCCCTGGGCAAAGGCGTTCACTGACCCTGGGGCCCTGTTAAGAAAGGGTCCTTTGTTGTCCATCACTGAAGACTCCTGCACGGGTGTAACACTTGGCTGGACTACTTTGGCAATGCCAAGCCTCTTCACTTTGTCAACCAGGTTGATTTTGGAGATACTCACATCTGTCTGGCTTTCACTGTGCCTCATTGGTTTGTCCCCTCTCATTTCCTTTAACATGGAACTGGCTGGCTTAGAGGCCAGGAAATTGTCATAGTGACTGCAAGTGCCCTTGCATTCAAATGGAGATGGAGATGGGCACAGGGAATACAATGGTGAGTTGGGTGGGGTAGATGGTACAAAGGTTGGTTTGGGAATATGGAAGTTTGCAGTGTTGTTGAGGCCCATCCTGTCCCAGCTGTATGGATTGTACACAGCTGCTGAAATCCCTCGCTCCTTCAGTAACTTAACCAGGCCCAGAGAGATGCTCATTGTGGTAGTACCTTCACGGAGGTTAGTGAAGGATTCAGCCAAGCTCAAGCGCCGAGGTGTACACGGAGTACCAACTGGAGTTGATTTTATATTATTCAAGATCCCACAAACTGGAGCAGGCGCAGAGTGAACACTAAGAGGGGGGAGAGAAAACAGGAAAAAAAAACTTAGCAAGTCCATTGTTATACATACATGAAACTCATTTTTGAAATAATGGCTCCCTAAGTAACAAGAGGCATTCTACTTTTTTAAATTACAGTGAGGAGGAGGAGGAACATTACTGCTTGCAAGTTTCCCTCCAAGTCACACATCATCCCAACTTGGAACTATATCCCCATTCTTTCAATGTCATGGATCAAAACCCTAGATCTCCCTCCCTAGCAGCATTGAGTGTTTCAACATAATAAGGACTGTGGTGGTTTGAGAAGGTAGCTCACCACCAGCGTCTCGGGGGAACTTAGTATAGGCAATAAATGCTGGCCCCAGCAAAGCCAACGGTCTCAATTAACTTTTAAAAAACAAAACAGAATAGTTTAAAAAGCTCACTAATGCGAATAGACATAACCCCAGAGAAACAGACACAGAATATACTGAAATCACAGAAATATTGTGACTGAACAGAACATGTAAAATACGCATGCTTTAATGAAGGCTGAAAAGCCCAAAGCATCTATATTTATGATTGTATTTAACACAGAAAAGCATGACATCAATTTGCATTAAAAAAAACCCAGCTGACATGGTGAGTTAAAATCTCGAGCAGAGACAAGCAGAGTTACAATAGAATAGAGATAGAAAACGAGTAACAAAAAGAGAGATAATTCTCAAGTATTCCTCATATTGGTGATCAATGATTAATTGTTGTTAAGAATTCTTATTTCCTTAGCTTGTTAGTAAAGTGATATGAGCCTTCATGATAGGAGGTTATGAAAAGGTCAAAGGAAATGAGCACACTAGCTCCCTGGGGGCACTCCCAAGAAAACTTATTTCCCTCATTATGTTCTGACAATTAATTGCAAATTCAGAATGGTGACAACCTGGAGAAAATCAAGTACCCTCTCTGCACAAATGATTTGTAAAAATCACACAAGGAGTTTTCAACCTCATGAAGGGACAATCACACACACAATATGGAGGGTGAGCCAGAAAGCGGAGATATAGCTGCACAAAATATCAAGGAGTCGGTGTTGGACTGGGGTGGATAAAGTTAAAAATCACAACACCAGGTTTAGTCTAACAGGTTTCTTTAGAAGTACTAGCTTTCAGAGCGCAGGCCCTCCATCTGATGAAAGAGCAGTGCTCCGAAAGCTAGTACTTGCAAATAAACCTGTTGGACTAAACCTGGTGTTGTGCAATTTTTGACTATATTGAACAAGGAATAGTCTAGATGGGCCAAATGGAATGATCTACCCCTGCTCCTATTTTTGGCATTGTTGTATTACTGGCTTTTGGACAGAGAGATGGGCTGCCTTCTCTCTCAAACAATGTGCTCACATTTCCAAAGTCAATGGCTTTCCCTATGACACATAATCACACGTCAATGCATACCCACTCAAAAAAATTGGCATTGTCATTAAGACAATGTTAAAATGAGTAGGAGATTTGTTCTAGGAACTCTTGCCTATTCAGAATTGAACTGAGATTTCCCAAATTTTTTGTACTTATCAAAGTTCACTCGGAGTTCCATTTAAAAGAAAAAAGGTCACCACATGGGAAAAGGGAGCATTCACTCCATCGTCTTCAACACGTTTCACCATTTGGAAAGATTATGGGTGGTATCTCCCTAACTATTACAGCTCCACATCTTTAACACATTTGCCTAACAAAGATTAAAGATTATGTTGCTTCATCTTGGACTCATCCACTGACAGAAAACGTTTCCCTCTCTCTGCCTCAATTATCCCTTTCAAAATGCTAAAAAAATCCAATCAGATCAACTCTTAAATCTTCCAAATTACAAGAAGTTACATGATTGGGTTATACAATTTCACCTTGATGTAACCCTGGTAACAACCAGGTGTGTCTGCATTTCCCTTCTACAGCCATCTAGAACCCCACATTAATCAACTTTCTAAATGTTCAGTGAACCACCTACCTTCCCCCACCCCCAAAGTATATTCCTGATCAAAAACGCACTGCATTTTCTGGCAAGAGGTCTCCACCAAGACTCTGGGAAACTGCCTAACTGTCATAGGACACCTTCTCCCAACGTTAGCTACAGACCATCTGATGTGTCATTGAATGATTATAGGACAGGAATTTACCATTTGGCCCATCATGTCCATGCTGACCCAATGTAAAAGAATTCCGTTCCCCACATTCTCTTCAAATTATCACCCAACTTCACTTCTGAAAGCCAACATTGAATGTGTCTCACCACACTCTCAGGCACTGCATTCTATTCTGTCTATGACTGGTGAGTGCTTGGAGTAACAGGAACATAGTAGTTTAGTTAATTACCCATTTTGCTAGCTATTTATTGAGAACAACATTATTCTTTAATCAAATTTATTTTGAATTTATTTACGAAACCTGGTGAAAGTCTCTCATTCTAGGTAACCATAATAAGAAACAAGATGATTTTGGTGTTGGCGCAAGGCATTTATACTTTTGGCTCACAGGGTAGTGGAACTTGATTTCCAGCACACTTTCCCTCCATCAAGGTCATTGTAACTAAATAACCACAACACACTTAGCCGCAGGGCTTTTAAATATGTGTGATTATTTTGACACATATGCAATTTTCGGAACAACAACTGGACCTGGTTTAACCAACATGAGATAAGGTACATTTGTGCAAATTAAACAAACTAGCAGAAATGTGTATACACAAATATTTCTGTAGATGTATATGCTGCCACATCCTACATAACATAAATGCACAGCAAGTGAGTTTGTAAGCATGACAAGTGTAAAACCATAAGACACAAGAGCAGAAACTAGACCATTTAGGCGGCACGGTGGTACAGTGGTTAGCACTGCTGCCTCACAGCGCCAGGGACCTGGGTTCAATTCCCACCTCAGGCGACTGACTGTGTGGAGTTTGCACGTTCTCCCCGTGTCTGCGTGGGTTTCCTCCGGGTGCTCCGGTTTCCTCCCACAGTCAAAAGATGTGTGGGTCAGGTGAATTGGCCATGCTAAATTGTCCGTAGTGTTAAGTAAGGGGTATATGTAGGGGTATGGGTGAGTTGCGCTTCGGCGGGTCGGTGTGGACATGTTGGGCCGAAGGGCCTGTTTCCACACTGTAAGTAATCTAATCTAATCTAAAAAAAAAAACATGGCCCATGTACAAACCGATTAGCCTATTTTCCCGTTAAAAAAATAATGTGTTTCTAGGTGTCAAAACATCCCCATCACTCATTGCTTCTAAAAACAAATAAGTCAATGTTGTATTATTTAACAAATCAAAGGAGCTGGAGTGAGATTAAGATCAGTACAACTTGAGATGATCAAGTGTGGCATTGGTGCTGTGTTGCCTGAGCTCAGATCGGACTATTTGCTGAAGCACAAAAGACTCGCAAAATTTGAAGAGGAGCTGGGACTGGCAAATATTCTGGGATTCTGCAACATCAGCACCCCATTGTAGAGATAGGGAATATTTACAGAGTTTTGCCCCAACAGGCTAAACAGTTCAGACAGAATCCACAAGAGTACATAGGTGCCTGATCTGTGCATGAAATCAAAACTTCCAATACTTGTGGCATGCTTTCTTATGTTTCCACCTTAATTAATGTGAAATAGCAAATAAACAATACTATGCCACCAATAATTGGAAATCAAAGCAGACCACATTCATCAACAGGGGAACACTCCTTGATAACTAGTCACTTGACACTGCTAAAACAGGGCACTTTAAACACTGCCAATTTACTCATTTATCACCAAATCTTTCCCTATAGTTTCTTAGGACTTGCACTTTTCAAATATTGCCCCTATGTACCAACTACATAATGGAGCTATGTTGAATGGCAAGCAACCGTTAGCTTGATATTCTAGTACTGGACAAAACACGGTTAGGGATAGTGCATCAACAGCTACTTGGTTAGAATTATTACGTTTTCCACATGCCTCACTTCCACCTCTATTGGGCCAGCTTGGATATCACTGGCAGTGCATCTCACCCTCGTGGGTCAATCTTTGCCCTATATTTCCCTTCAAATACGGTGACATACTGCAATTTCATCATCCTCATCAGACCTGTGGAAGATCATTAGCTGTTAGAAAGTTGTTCAGTGTCATTTTATGCCAATATTGTTAGCATTTGCATTGTCCTGCACTTATAGCTTTCCAACTCATTCAGTTGCAGAATCATATGACGGAAGGTGACCTGTTCTCTTTCAGTTACTTGACCAAACAATTTTTGCACCCAAAATTAGGTTGGTCCATATCTTCAAACTCATAAATCATCACACAAATTAGGTCTAATAGTGTTCAACTCCAGGGCATGTCTCCAAGGGTTTGCTGATGTTAAAATACACACATTTACAAAAACAGATATACACCACTGACAAAATGTAGAGGAAGATTCCAAGTTCAACAGCCTCATTTCTAGGAAAAGAGTGAAGTCTGAGATTAAAACTTGGTTTTCCAAATTAATATTAAAGTAAAGAACATGATGGGTTTAATTAGGCTGTGCCTGGCTTAAATAATGCAAATCTACCAATTTATTCCAGCATTTTTATCTATAAGTCCCTTCAAATTACATTACTTTAGAACAGTGATCCTGTAAATAAATGCACAGCAAGTGAGTTTGTAAGCATGACAAGTGTAAAACCATAAGACACAAGAGCAGAAACTAGACCATTCAGCCAATCGAGTCTGCTCCACCATCCAATCATTGCTGATAAGTTACTCAACCCCATTCTCCCACTTTCTTCCTGTAACCCTTGATCCTCAAGAACCTATTTACCTCAGCCTTAAATATATTTAATGTCCTGGCCCCTACACCCTTGTGTGGAAATAAATTCCATAGATTCACCAGTCTCTGGCTAAAGAAGTTTTTCCTTATCTCTGTTCTAGTAGGTTTTTCTTTTAATCTAAGGCTATGTCCTTGGGTCCTAGTCCCTTCAAACAATGGAAACATCTTCCCAACATCTTCTCTGTTCAGACCATTCAGTATTCTATGTTTTAATTAGATACTCCCACCTCACCTCATCCCAGTAAACTCCATCGAGTATAGACCCAGAGCCCTCAAACATTTCTCAAATGTTAAGCTTTTCATTCCTGGGACCACTCTCATGAACCTCCTCTGAGCACACTCCAGGGCCAGTACATTCTTCCTGAGATAATGGGACACAGACCTGTGCACAATTGAGTAGGAAGGTATGTTGCAAAGATGACCTAATGAAGATGCAGACTGAAATAATTCAGCAGGTCTGGCACGGTGGCACAGTGGTTAGCACTGCTGCCTCACAGCGCCTGAAACCCGGGTTCAATTCCCGACTCAGGCGAATGACTGTGTGGAGTTTGCACGTTCTCTCTGTGTCTGCGTGGACTTCCTCCGGGTGCTCCGGTTTCCTCCCACAGTCCAAAGATGTGCGGGTCAGGTGAATTGGCCATGCTAAATTCCCCGTAGTGTTAGGTAAGGGGTAAATGTAGGGGTATGGGTGGGTTGCGCTTCGGCGGGTCGGTGTGGACTTGTTGGGCCGAGGGGCCTGTTTCCACACTGTAGGTAATCTAATCTAATCTAAAATGTTAACTCTATTTTCTCTGCCAACAAATACTGCCAGCATGTGGAGTTTCTTCAGCAATTTCGGTCTTTGTGTGTTTCAGATCTTCAGCATCCAGAGTTCTGCGTTTATTTTGTTACAGCTGGCTTAAGTGGATCATTGAAAATCTGGCAGATGTGAACATAAATGGGAGTCGTTCACTTTGCAGAAAAAATAATAAAGCAGAATACTGTTTTAACATTGAACCACTGTGGAACTGTGAAGTGCAGAGAGATTTAGGTGCTCATGCACATCAATAACAAAACATTATGCAACAAACGGTGAGGCAGCGACTGAAGTGCTGCTCTTTATTTTGAGAGTAATATAACAAAAGTCAGGATGTTGTTTGTCAGTTATTTTGGGAAAGATGTAAATGCATTGGAGCTGGTCCAGAGGAAGTTTATGGTACTGATACCTGGAACGAGTGAGCTGGCTTATAGACAAGGTTGGACAGGCTGGACTTGCTTTCATTAAAGTTTAGAAGAGTAAGCGTTTATTCAATTGAATTTTATACGATCCTAAATGGTCTTGATAAGAAAGGGTGTTTCCTCGTGTGGAGGAGTTCAGCATTAGGAGGCATTGTTTTAAAATTGGGAACCCCCTTTTAGGATGAGGGTGATTTTCTTTTTCTGAGGGCTGCGCAACTTTAGAACTCTGTCTCAAAAGGCAATTTGATTAGATTCCCTACAATGTGGAAACAGGCCCTTCGGCCCAACAAGTCCACACCGACCCTCCGAAGAGTAACCCACCCAGATGCATTTCTCTCTGACTAATGCAGCTACCACAACAGGCAATTTAGCATGGCCAATTCACCTGGCCTGCACATCTTTGGACCGTGGGAGGAAACCGGAGCACCCGGAGGAAACCGATGCAGACACAGGGAGAACGTGCAAACTCCACACAGACAGTCACCCAAGGTGCAGTAAGGCAGCAGTGCTAACCACTGAGACACTGTGCTGCCCCAATGGAACCAATGAAGTAGGATTTTTTAAGGCAGAGGCAGAGTGATCCTGGTCAGGCAAGGGAATGAAAGATTATTAGGGATCGATGGTGAGAGAAATTTGGAACACAGACAGATAAGCCATGAACTTATTGAATGGCAAAACAGGCTTAAAGGGGTAAATAACCTATTTTTGCTCATAATTTGTATGTATGTTCATTTGAATAGGCTTTACATTGTAACAATATCTGATGGATAGAGCCATTAACAAACTTGTTTAGGACTGACTAGTCTACATGAATTGAAAAATCTATTTATTTTAACAAGGAAGATTAGTCAATGATTTCAAAATCATCTGCAATTAAGGTAGTTTAAAGTGAGACATCTGCAGTAAATTAATCATAATTCAAAGGATCTTTCCCAACCCCAGTCCATCCTATTACAGTCAGTTTTCTGTCCAGTTCTAAATTTAACATACCTGCAAGACTTTAAAATATTGATTATATACGTCTGAAAGTACCCTACAAAAGCAGCAATAAATAGTTTAATTCCTTATACCCAAAAAAAGTGCTGGAGAAACTGAGCAGGTCTGGCTGCATCTGTGGAGAGAGCATCAGAGCCCGGTATAAACCTTACTCAGAACAGTCCTCATGCACTTAAGTTTCCTTAAAGTTTTTTTAAAAAAACAATACAAGTTAAAATTGGTTTGTCAGCACACAAACGTGAAGAAGGCCCTGCACTTACCTTGAAGTGACTTGTGCGAGTTCATCAGAGGGATGAAGAATGCGGCAGGTTGTGAAGGTAAAGGTGGAGCTGGTGTGTGACATACATTTACCAGGATAGTAGACTGAAGTAAGAGATCGAGAGGTTGGGGTTGGGAAGGAAAGGAAAACAGCAGAAAACACAGACATCAGCAGCTATTGCAGCAATCATTTAAAGCTAATAATCAAATTTTTGACAAAGTCAACCCCAGACTATGCAACCCTTTCCAGACCAGCCATCCATCTTTCTCCAAAATTAGATACAATTCTCAGATTTTGTATTGTCTTAATATTTATTTTTTCCACAGGAGTTCAGGTCTGCCTGGACTGGGAAGGGTAGAAGGCATTCATTTTTAAACCTCATTATAGCATTATTTCAACATCCCAAATCAACACACTGATAATGCTCAGCAGGATCAATGACTCTGCTTGGAACATGCTGAAGCTGAAAGAATTACACACAAGAAACACTCAGCCATGAATGCATCAGCTCACTCAGGAACCGATGAAGAGGAACCTCAGTTCAGTTGATTCCAGAGCGACTTTGAGGAACTAGCACATAAGAGTTGGTTATTATAAAGAATATAAATCCCTTCGTACAATGCTAATACAGAAAGTAGTTAGACAGGTGATTGAGGTTAATAAACTGATTAATTGGCTAGGTGCATATTGGGGGGTGGGGGGTGGGAGGGAGTCCTCTCGGCAGCAATTGGCAGTGTTCCTATCCCTAAACCAGGAGGCCTAGTTTCAAGCCCCACCTGCTCCAGAGGTGCGTAATAACATCTCTGATCAGGTTAATTAGAAAACTAGGTTGGACAGAGGAAACAAGGGCTCTTGTGGCACAGTGGTAGTGTCCATACCCCTGGACTAGGTTGCCTGGGTTCAAGCCCCACCTGAAGTGTGTAATAAAATCTGGGACAAAAAAATATTAAGTGGGTTGAAGGCTCTCTTGCAGCACAGTGGTAGTGTCCCTACCTCTGGGTCAAGGTTCAAGTCACACTTTCTCCAGTGGTTTGTCATAACTTCTCTGAAGAAGTCAATTAGAAAATATCATTGACTGGGTGGATATAAAAGGGAAACAAATGAGATTGGGGTGAAGGGGGAACAAGTGAAGTGTGGAGTGACCTGCTAGATGGACTAGTTAATAAACTCTCACAAAGAAACATGTCTTGGTTTGTCTGACTGTCTGGCTTGGATCCATTTGGATACACAGTGAGATTGTGTTGTGCCATAAATATATGAAATATTGAGATAAAAACTACCTTTTCTGTTTAAATAATAGTTAACGTTACAGCAATAGCTTGGTTTTCTGCAAATCTACATGATCTAATCTACTTGCAGCTTAAATGACAAAGAAAAGTTTCACTTTCTTAAAAGGCTTCGTAATTTTCAGAAACAGGAAGAATAAGACTAACATACATGAGAAAAGCCAAGGGAAATAACTTATTGTTTTAGAAAAAACACTGTCATTTAGCTTTCCAGTGCACTTATAGATGCAGTAGATCTACTTTATTGATTTGTCCAAATGTGTATGTCCCTTTCTCCATGACTGCAATCTTGCGTCCAAGAGTTTTTAAGAGTGCATTTTACAGGGAGTATTTAACCATTTCATTCATCAGCTCAGTCTTGGCTTTAGAAAAATTTTTTAACATGTAATAGAACATAATTAAATGAACATACCTTAAATAACATTTCAGGTGGGTAGTGAATTTAAATAATAATGAATCATTAATTAAAGAAAATATCTATTCAATTAATCCATGCAAATCAGCAAGTAATTTTTTTTAAACTCCAGAGAAACTGGAGAAAATTAGAAGATGGAACAAAACTCCATTCTTAAACTAGCAAAGTTGGGCTTATTCTAAGTACCTTAATACCTGGAAGGGTAGAATCTCACCAGTTTCTAGATTACAAACTGGTTAATTTGTTGCACTTGTACTCTACATCAGTCACAATACATTTCTTTGAATCACCTCCCCCTTCATAAACTGCTTTTCTGAAAATAATTAGCAATGCAAATGAACCATCAAATGGAAGAAAGTGTCAAGACATCAGTTTTCCTTCACCCCTTAACCTGGTTCTTCTCCTTCCTGGAAGCAATGACTAATGTTGGGACATGATTACACAGCTGCTGGCCAATAAGTATACCCTTATTGAGAACAGCACAACAACTTTAACCGGTGTATGGTTGAGCCACTCAGACCAGGAATATCCCACCTACCCTTAAATAGCAGTATTAGATTAAATAATACATTTAGCTTCTGTGGGCCCAAGCAATGTAGGGGGAGTTTAAAAACAAAATCAGGGTTTGTGGTCTTGATCCTCACTGGGAAATGGCAGGCAGTAATATCAGCCAAAGGCATGATTAGCGTATTTGTAAATACTACACACAAGTCAACTTTCACAAGTTCATTCACAAATAAAGAGCTATTGACTTAGTCAATATTAGAGGGTGACCAATATTTCTGATCCAAGCAAATGTTTAAAGGAAGAAAGGACAAAAAGGGACAAAAAGCCATTGGGAAGCCCCACCGAAGCTGGAAATTTCATTAGCATCTCCATTTCATTGCCTCCTCTAGGGCTGCAATCTTGATGCTCCACATTAAAAATGCACAATGTATACATTTATGGTAATGATTGGTCACTAGTTCAGTGAAAACAGTTACCAAGTCGGTGGAAATTTTTACTTTTGTCATAAACTTCCCAAATATAATATTTAAAATAAGTTGCACGCGACTTAACGGGTATACTGCTAAATTTGCATTGCGTAAAGTAACTGCAGATTTGGCATGAAGCTCACAGAAACAAGAAATTAGTTTATCTTTGGCATTTCAGTGTCTATCAACAGTTTAACTCACATACTTTCACACTTTGGCCATCATACTGACAACAGCCAAATAGAAGAATTAAATAAGGGACTTGCCATATGCATTGTAAAAGAGAGAATATCAACCCCACTGAATTTAAATGATTTGAAAACATGGGAAAGTTTCCTACAGTTTACACCTATTCATCTGATGCCCAAGAGGAATTTATACAACCTCCAAAATGTAGATGAACACAATTTAGGTTCCAGGATTCCCGCTCTCAAATAACTGTTCCTTACTGGACTATCACATGAGCAGAAAGATCCACAAACACAATATCCTGACACATCATCGAGTGAAGAGCTAACAAAGGAACAGAAACAGAAAGTAAAGTGCAAAAACTAGCTCATACTTTTAAAAAAGTGATATACTGAATCATAAATAAGAGCTTTTAACGGAATGGCAGAGAGTGAGGGTATTTAACCGAACATTGGTTTCTATGCTACATTACGGTTTAAATCAGAAACTGATCTGAGAATGAAAGTGCACCACTTAATAAGGTGTGACGATGTAGAGGTAGTAGTTTGACCTGAACCAAATGCTCCAACATTTAGTTAACATCCTGTCGAATAGTAATTCTATGTGACAGGAGATGCTCCCTCACCAGAAGCCTCATCACCATCCGCTGTCTCCTGTGTCTCCACTTTGTTTGGCTGACACTGCATCACTAAAGTCTTGCTGTGTGATACAGGCACTTGTTCATTCGACCTCTCACCTGAGGTCTCCCTGTGCTGAACCGGGGTTGAGGTAGCTAGGCCCCGGAAAGAAGGGTCGCCGGGTTCATCTTCTTCATAATCCGTTAAGTGGTACACCTGCTCAGTGTCCAGCTCAAGAGGCCTGAAGCCCTTGGTGACAACACCAGGCCGTGGGTCAAGGATTCCTCCAAGGTTTGGCTGGGCCAGTTGTTGCCAGTGGTGCAAAGTTGCTGAACCTGTTAAGACAAACACATTTGCATCTATAATCAAATAAGGTGGCTATTGAAACAAAGACAATTAATAGCGGTGATTTAAGAAGTAGGCGGAAGTGTTACACTGCCAAGTCATGCATGCGCTTTTAATGCATTAACAAATTAAGCATCTAATTTTTAAAAATAGCTTCTCTAATATTACATGCTATGTGCACATCAACTCATTTGATTTCATTAAACAGTGCTCTTTTAAAAAAAGAGATCAATTTAATAGGAAACTGTGAAATACTGGAAGTCTGCCTTCCCCACTGATGTTCTGTAACATAACAGATTTTGTCATCCCAGGAGATGTTTTAACCTTTTAAGAGGCGAGCATGCTATTATAGCTATCCATTGGAGACTGCAAGGTACAATTTCAGTTTAGTCATTATAATTAGTGCCATTTAATTCCTTCCTTTAGGATAGTTCTGGCAAACCTTCACCATTAGATAACATATTAGCGTTAGTCACTTTTGGAGCAAAATTAGTACAAAGCAGTTAATCGTGATGGGTTAGCGGCAAATAAATGAGAGAATAAACATTTCAAAACAAGTAATGCTCAAGGCAAATTAAAGAAGCATTTTCCAATTGTTAACATCCGTTTGTTAACAAATGCCTTCAGCAAGTCAATATTCTGATAATATTACCGGTAGGGATCACTGCAAATATATGCGTCCACTTCCAGTTGTAGGTGTCAGCTTTGCACAATCGTTCACACTTACAGGTGAAGAGAAAAATAATCTGTTTCCACATGCGTATGCTAGCCTCTTAAAAAGAAATTTGCTGGTTTCATAGTCACCCATGCAATTGATTACTCAGATGAAGGTCAAATTCAAGAATTAAAAAGTGTTTATTTTTACCTTTCACTAAGGTATTGATTCACACTGGGATATTCTCTCTCATGGGCAATGACAAACTTCCAGTAGGTCACCAGGGAACACTCTTCACACTCCAGTCTAAGGTACTGGACAGCAATTATGACAGGAGTCCACAGAGACCAATTATAGGACCCCATATGGCTGAGATGAACTAAGTCAACACAAAACAGTGGCAAAAACTGCAGCTGTCTGGGTTGCTAAGCTTTGGGATATTATCAAGCAACAGATCTAGCCTAGAGTCAATTGAAAACTTGGCAAAAAGACTGCATCAGAAGCTAATACTTTTGATGATACAAGTATCTTTATGCATTTTCAATTAATCCATTTTTAAACATGGGGATAATGCTGTACTTGTGTTTCAAGATATATAATAATTTAAAGTAAGAGAATTTTAAAAGCAGCGTGATCTAGTAGTTTCAAATATACATGAATGAAAAACAACCAATTTCCCCAATGTTTGCCCATTTACAAAATAACTCCAAAAGGTATCACCAAAAATCATGTTCATATATTGCATTGCAAAGGAAATTCAGTCTACAAAAGACTAACTAGGATGCGCTCTCTCACATTGACAAACAATTGTTTGTCAATCAAATGTTTGGCTACAAGAGGTATGTGCTCGGAAAAAGGCTAGGAGCAGTTTATAAGCTGCACCAACTTTTATCATCGCACAAAGACCGCAATCAGGGTAGATATCAAAGTTATTGATTTCACAAATACCATCATATAATTTTACGAACCATTTCACAATCACACTTCTAATCACTTGACCGAATAAATGCCTTTTGCTGTGCATAAATACAAGGCTCTGGGTTATGATCAGTTTCCTTGCCACTTCCCATTGAATAAACATTGCCGTGAGCCCATCACTGTTACTCAAGTTAGTCAGTTCAAAAGAACTGGTCTTGCCCTCAGCAAGTCTGATTTTAAATGATGTTTTGTCCATATCTATCTGATCAGTATTAGAAGATTCTGGCTCAAAACCAAATACCGACAATTACCATAAATATGACAAGTATTTGGAGCAGAAGCTAAAAGTTTTGGAAAATACAGCACCTTCCCAAACAGTCTTAACTATTTTTAATTTAAAAAGGTATTACTATCAATAAATAATTCAAAAGCTGATTCCCCTGATAGCTTGACTTTACCATCACTTGGGATCTCTCGCTTAAATATATATTACAGTACCTAATGGCATAAATTGAAAGAATGCAAACAAACCTAAAACGGTAGAAAAAGAATTGAAAACAGATTACACACACACACACGCGAACGAGATGGAAAGGAAGAACGAATAGAAATGAGAGACAGATACCAAAAAGTGAAAGGCAGAAATCCAAAGAACATTTTATTTGCAACAAGAATGAATGAATGAATGAGCGTTGCTCTATCTCAAGAGCATGAACTGAAAAATGGGTGAATAGATTGAAACAAATTAAACAAGCTTGTATCGCTAATAATAATAGATGTATCTTTTTCATTAAATACATAACTATCTTGAGCTTTTAAGAAACTGAATTTTTTTTAATTACAGGAGGAGTAAGAAATATTCCTTTATATTTAACCCATTCAGCACTAAATTTCCTTTGCAGTTAATGAACATGACGGTCTCAGTTTGTTAATTAAGAGTAGTAAAAGATTCAAAACAGACACAAACAAGTACTTTAATCAAGGTAGCTGATGGCAGTTTCTTTAATATTAAAAATTTTGTTGGTTTTCCAACAATAGCGAGCGGTGTAACAATTCTCTGAAGGGTCAAAAGCCAGGATTATTTCAGAGGGACCTCAAACCAACACCGTGGCTGGCTATCTCTGAAATAGAAAGAATATTTGGTACAAAGCGCTCCTGATGTTTTATGATGCATTAGAGACCAAAGAGTATCGAAGACCAGGACAGAGAGAGAGCGTTGCCTTGTATCACCTTCCAAGGGCTTCACAATCTGCAGTTTCTCTGGCAGGTATGATCGGCTGCTGAAAGACATTCCTGAAAACCTCGTGAAATCAGATATCCCAGAAAGGTTGGTTCCCAGTGACATGATGCTTTCGGTCGGTGTTGCAGAGCCACTCGAGATTTCCCCCTTTTCTGCCAGCTCTTGCAACTTCCTCTCCCGCTCATCTTCGAAAAATCTCCTTTCACAGAGATAGTTCTCTCTCCTTAGAGACAGGCGACGGAGAGCTGCCTGTAAATCCCTGGATCCGGGAGTCCCTGGCTGCCCTAGCTTCTTATCACTGTCCTCAATTCTGAAACAGAGGGGTTAAAAAAAAAGCCACTTATAGTCCATATTTAAACACCAAGCCAAATAAAAAAACCCTGGTCTAATGCTAGCTGAATAATTAACAGATCAGCAATTGGAGCAACAATGTAAATTCAACACCTCTGGGACTGGAGGCTGAATCCAAGACACACAGAAGGGGATTACTTTGAAAAACGTAAACTAATCTCAACACGCCTGTACACCAGTGAGTGATATTTTCCTTGGGTATGATAAGGGACATCTCAGTGAGGCATTTTGGTCAAAGCTGACAAGTGAGCAATTAATATAAACCTTTTACCTTTTTGTAGAGTTATACAGCATGGAAAGAGACCATTCTGCCCAACTCATCAATGCAGACCAGGTTTCCCAAACAAAATATGAGTCCCCTGGGCCCATATCCCTTGAAACCCTTTCTGTTCATGTCTATACAAATATCTTTCAAATGTCTTAAAAATACTTCCATCTACCACTTCCTCTGGCAGCTCATTCCACATTTAAACTACCCGGTGTCAAAAAAGTTGCCCCTCAGGTCCCTTTTAAATGTTTCATCAGAGCGCTGGTGTCTGTAGCTGGTGACAGTGTCTCCTCTGAACAGTTTACTGATGAGAGTCGAGGGTGGGTGTGGAATTAAAGCCAGTTTGGATCACTTTGAAACATTTTCCTCGAGTTTCCGATCAACTCTGGCTAATCTCAAATTTAGCAAGGCTCATGAAAAAGTCACTTAGGGGAGCGCTGAACCAGTTCTGCTCCTTTCTCTCCCATTCCCTGGGAGCAATTATTCTTTTATACAAAGTACCGTCAGCCATGGGCTGGTATCCAAAAGATCAGTCTGGTTTCAAAAAGATTAAGCCCAAAATTTCACTGGAACAGAACATGAAACAATTAAATATTGATCAAGGGAGATGAAGTGAGTTTTACCAATCAGGGAAAGGGGAGGGCAAAGATCTATTTATTTCACAATTTAATTCATGCTAATTCATTAAACAGTTCACTGTTTGATTTATTTTACATACCCTTCAGTATTTTTATAAGTCTCTGATCAGCGCCAGCATGTCAAAATGAAAGAGCTGCTTCCAGTTGTGGACTGGAATCCCATTTGATCCATCAGGAATGTACCTACTATTCCAAAGCATATTCCATTTATTCCAACCCCCCAACTCTTCCTGCAATCCCTGGAGCATTTTCTCCTTCAAATATTTATCCCATTCCCAGTTGGGCATTAATATCGGATTCAAATATATCACCTTCTCGGGCAGTGCACTCCAAATCCTAGCCACTCATTGCATTAAAAAAAAGCATTTCCTTACATCACAAAAGCAAACTGACTACAGATGCTGGAAACAAAAGCAGGAAACACTACATGGTTAGGTCATCAACCTGAACCATTAACAGTTCTCTCTGTCCACATATTTCTATCCATCTTTCCTGAGCATTTCAGCAATTTCTGCTTTTATTTCCCCTCCTCAACTGTGGTTCTTGTAGCAATTGCTTTAAATCTGTGCGCCCTTATCATTGACCCTTCATCCACTAACAACAGACTTACTTTATAGAAGTAAGCCATTCAGCCCTTCAAATCCAAATCAATCCTTTGAAGAGCATCCAATCCAGACTCACTCCCTTACTCTATTGCCCTACATTTCCCATGGTTAATCCAGCTGGCCTGCACATCCCCGGACACTACAGGCAATTTCTCATGGCCAATCCACCTAACCCGCACATCTTTGGACTGTGGGAACACCCAGAGGAAAGCCACGCAGACAAAAGGAGAACATGCAAACTTCAGACAGTCGCCCAAATCCAGGTCCCAGGCACGATGAGGCAGCAGTGCTAACCATTGAGCCACTGTACCATTTCAAACTCATGTGTTCCCCAGCCCCTTCTAGAAAGCAGCAACAATTACTGGGACATAGTATTTTATCCTGTCTCCAGCACTAACTTATTTTACTTCAAGACAACTTGAGATGGGAGGCACCAGATTCAAAATTTAGGTACGTGAAAAGAATTCAAGATTCTCAGGAGTGTAATGGGGCACGGTCTGGTGCAAGATTGCGGAGTGTTGTTGGAAAACCGCAGCAGGCACCATCAATTATTATGAACAAATCATGAACAGGTGAATTCAGTTAAAACTGCATTTGTCTCCTTCCAGTGGCACAGGAAATTTCAACACTATGTCATAGAAGTCACAGAAGGTTTATATCACAGAACGAGGCCGCTCTGCCCATTATGACTAATGTCCAAAAATCAAGCTCCAATTTCCAGCCTTTGGCCATATCCCTGGAGGTTACCGGTACCTATCCTGACATCTGCTCTTTTAGGCAGTGAGTTCAAGACCCTGAACTTCTTCCACCCATTCCTCCCCACACCCCTCCACCCCCCCCCCCCCCCCCCATCATCTCTGCCCTAATTGTTCTCCCAATTGATTAAACCAATGTCCTAGTTACTGACCACACCACTAAAATAATTAGGTTCTTTTCATCCCATCTTTTCTCAAAGATGTAGACCTCAATCAAATCTTCCCTCAGTCTCCTCTGTTCCAAGGAGAATGACCTGCAACTTATCCAATTTTTCCTCAGAGCTGCCTTTTTCCAGTCCTGGCAACATCCTAGATTCTCTCGCCTGCCTCCTCTCGATTGTGATAACACTCATACACTTATGCAGTGACGTGCCAGTGGCATAACCTCGCGTGCTTTAACCTCGTGGCAAAACTCCCGCTTAACTGAACATTAAACACCTTGGTTAAACGATGGAGTTGCCTCACTCACACAAGTGCACACCTTATCACAATCAAGATGTGACCTCCATTCCTTTATCTTTGAAATGATCTGAACAAAAAAAAAGAAAAACTCCAGTTCGCAGTCAATATCTCTTACCCTATTTCATTTGATTCTGTTTCCAAAAGGATGCTGTTCGTCTTGTTGTCTATGACTATATTGGTGATGTCGCCACCGTGGAAACTAGACCGAGGAGTGCTGATACAGCTTGAGAAGCCAGAGTTCATTGCTGAGGACTGGTTAGACCCTGGGATGTTCATTGGTGACGGTGCCTGCGATCTTTGTCTCACAGCTTGATTCACTGTGCGTACAGTTTCAAACACCCGTTTCTGCTGATGTCTGTAGGAATAACAAAGCTGTTAACAGGCTGATCACTGCTGCGCTTGGCACACACGTACAGAGAGTGCTGAGGCTGCAACATGGTGCACATTTGCTACACAACTCCTCATAGCTGACAATTAAGCTGCAAATTAATTTGGAATTTAAGAAACAGGACTGTGGCAGCTTCTGGACACAAAGGCAAGGTCTGCATCAAGGTAGATGAAGCAAACCGAATTTTCCACTGGCATTTCTCAACCCGTGAAAATAGAACGTACCATGAATTGTTCCAAGTGCAAAATATGTTTTCACTGAATGCATTGATTTGTAGATCTAGGGCAGGTGATGGCCTAGTGGTATTATTGCTGTACTGTTAATCCAGAGACCCTAATAACCTTCTGGGAACATAGGTTCGAATCCTGCCATGACAGATGGTTGAATTTGAATTTAATAAAAATCTGGAATTAAGAAACCTAATGATAACCATGAATCGATTGTCAGAAAAAAACATCTGGTTCACTTATGTCCTTCATGGAAAGAAATTGCCAGGTCTGGTCTGGCCTATATGCGACTCCAGACCCACAGGATGTGGTTGACTCTCTGCTACCCTCTGGGCAATTAGAGATGGCCAATAAATGATGGTCTAGCCAGTGATGTCCTCATCCCGTGAATGAAATTTAAAAATCGTTCCACTATTTCCATAATTCCACCAAATGTTTCGAGGCTAAATGTGGACAATATGGAAGAAGTCACCAAAATCTTAAGAATCAATGGTCAATAAGAAAAGACTTGCATTTACATTCCTGACTGTAGAACAGCCAAAAACACTTCCAATGAAGTATGTCGTGAAGTGTAATTACTGTTGCACCGTTGGAAATGCAGTCTTGCACATAAAAACTTCCATCAACAGCAATGCATTAATGACCAGATAACACCACTTTTTGTAAAGCAGAACAGGTCGACTGAAGGATGAATAATGGTCAGGACACTGGAAATAGTTCCTCTGTTCTTCTTTGAAATAGTGCCATGGGATAACTTAATCCACTTGAGGGGTCAGATGAGGACTAGGTTAACACCGTACCCAAAGTTCAGCAAGATACTTCTTAAAAATGAATATGTTCAATTTAAACTGTGGTTTGTTAGAACCTAACTCTGTTAAGATGCTCAGAAAAATAGATGTTGGGGTTGAGCTAATTATATCAACAAAGAACAGTACAACACAGGAACAGGCCCTTTGGCCTCCAAGCCTACATCTCTACATTTTGTCCTTCCATGTTAAAACTGTCTTCACAAAGAAGAAAGAAATTAGTCTTATTTTCTTTTTACTTCAGTTCAATTTGTTTGTTGTTTTTGCCAAAAGAACATTAAAAGAGAGAGGGATCTTGTGCCTCAGAACATCCAGATTCTACCTCCAGCTACCTCGAATGTGTCACAGTGTGAATCAGATGGATATTGTGCGAATGTTAATAGTGATTAACATGGTCACTGTTAGGCTAGATTTTTATTCCAGATTTTGTTTGCTAATTGAACTCGAATTTCACAATCTGGATTTGAACTCTTGTCCCCACGACAGTAGCTTGAAGCTCGGGATTGTTCTAATGTCCAGTGGCATTACCACTAGTCCATTGCCACTCCTGATCAAGACACGTAATATCCTGATGGGACTTTTGGTAGGGTGGATTCTAAGACAGTAGAATGAGGGGGCACAATTTAAGAATACTGGGTCTTCTGTTTATGACAGAGAAGGGAATGTTTTCTCTCAGAGGGTCATGCATCTTTAGAGGTCTGCCTCTATCACACTCTGGGGAACAGAATTTTTTTTTAAGGTAGATGGGTTCTTATCTAACAAAGGAACCAAAAATTGATCAGGTCAGGTGAGAATGTGGAGACTGAGCTCATAATCAGATCAGGCATTATTTTACCGAATGGCCTCCCCTGCTTCATATGTTTAAATGGCCTAGGCCTGGTTGCATTCATTAAACAGATAACAGGGACACAGGTACAGGAGCAAGCTGTTCAGCCGCTCAAACCTGTTACACCATTCAATTACATCACGGCTGACCTGTACACCTCCCTTTGGCCCATATCCCGTAATAATTTTTTTTGTTAAGCAAATGTATCTATCTCAGATTTTAAATTAACAGATCCTGTATCCACTCCCATTTATGGAAGTGTTTCAAACATCTAACAACCTGTGTGTATAGAAGTGCTTCCTAACATCTGTCCTGAACAATCTGGCCCCAATTTTTACTCTAGGGCCCCTAGTTCTAGAATCTCCAACCATCTACCCTGTCTTTTCCTACTTGTGCGATATAACACGAGATTCAAAATGCCAGATTGTTCAAGTTTTTTTTAAGATGTATGTTCGCACATTGTTAGTAGAAAGCCTTGCAGCAAAACTATTTACTTCAGTACCATAAATGTTTTTGCACCATTTGAAACATGACGTCATGCCCTGCTGATAGTCTCAGAGATACAGCTAAACTACTTTAAATACTTTTCAAGAACATAGCTGAGCTTCGGCTGTATTCAAAGCTAAACAAATTTTAATTATTTATTTGTGTACACACAACAGCTGTGTTAAGTAAAACACAAGGGAATGTGGAAACTGAGTCATATGCATATCAGGCCAAACTAGATATAAAAATGCAGTGACTTAACTCGGGTAACAAATTCAATTTTGCTGCAATGTTAATTGACAATGCCTTTCCCACATAATGCCCTTTGCTTTCCCATTGTATTACATCATGTACACAACTCTTAGTAATTGAATTTAGCAACGTGGGTCAGTAAACTCATGAACACTCCGTTATGCTTGCACTTGTAAATGAAATTACAGAGTCTCTCAGGCATTGTATACACCATATTTTTTCTATCAGTTATCTGCAAAATACACCACAGTGATCCAGTGGTTAGCACTGCTGCCTCATAGTGCCAGGGGCCCAGGTTCGATTCCAACCTCAGGTGACTGCTTGTATAGAGTTTGTACATTCTCCCTCTGTCTGCATGAGTTGCCTCCCACAATCTAAAGATGTGCAGATTAGGTCAATTGGCCATGTTAAATTGCCCCTTGTGTTAAGGGATATGTAGGTTACGTGCATTAGTCAGGGGTAAATACATGATTATAGTGTACGGGAATGGGTATGGGTGGGTTACTTTTCGTAGGGTAGACTTGTTAGGATGAAGAACTTGTTTCCACGCTATAGGGATTCTAATTAAATGAATTTTGGCTTACTGCTAGGCAAACATGAACAGATCTTTCACCTTTAAAAGACTTCACGTTTAAATAACATAAATATGAATAGCAAATCTCAGGACTCTGCAGCAAGTCACTCAGACTCCCCAAAGCCTGTCCACCATCTACAACGCACAAGAATGATGAAATAGCCTCTGGTGGCCTGGATGAGTGCAGCTCCAACAACTCTCCAGCAGCTTGACAGGACAAAGAAGCCTGTGTGATCTGTACAACATCCAGAAAGATGGATGATACGGGCCATTGCTGTTGTGCATCTACAGCTTCGACAGTGACTTCCAGACTGGTCACCTCTACCAGTCAAAATATTGAAAGTTCCTTTTCGTCAGCCTACCTGCCATGGACTGCAGAAGTTTAAGACATCAGCTCACTACCACCTTCTTAAAGGCAATTAGGAATGGCCAAAAACGTGGGGCTAGGCAATGAGGACCACATCCCGGGAACAAATAAAAACATATACAAAAATGCACCAATTGATTTCCAACAGCATAGGGGTCACAGTCCTGGAGACCAGAGGTACAATAAGTATAAGGTATACCTAAAACAGTTCAATGAATGTAAGTGTCAATGGTAAATGAATGAGAACTGGTGCTCAGACCATTCCTAATGGTGAATGAACGAGTGGTTGGTTAGAGAGTAGTGGTTCCAATGTCATTTTCTCTCTGGTTGAGCTTTGTTCTGCCAAAGTCCCAAAACCAGTGGGAAAGTGAATTTTATATCCCACTGATGACATAAATTACAAGTGTCTGAATTCAAACAAAAAAGAGAGCAACATTCATTGTGCCTGGAACTGCAAGATTCTAAAATGTTAGGGTACGTATTATACTTATGTCCAAATGTCTATTTTTGAAGTTCTTTTGAAATTTGCAGCTCACTATCATTAGTGCTCCCAGAGCACCCAATTTGGGGTAGAAATCCAAATGGTGACAATGTTTCACAGAAGAACTTATACAAAAATTGTAGATGGCAGAGAGCGGTTTCTTGGTTACGGGAGAACGTAGGGGCAGGCAAACAATGGCAGTCCAAACCAACTCGTCTCCACATGTGCAGATCTATAAACGTGTTCAGCAGAGGACTGTGCTTGATCACTCTGAGTGATGCACAGTGTGTGTTCTTTTTATTTTAAAACAACAAGACCACAACACAGTCAGAGAATAGGAATGTACCCAAGCTAACACAGATTAAAGAATATTCTAAAAGAAAGGTTATTAAAAACCAGTTTTGCTTTAACATTTTAATGATAGGGTCCTTCATTAGTTCCAATAAACGGGCAACTGTTTTGCAAAAATATGTTGAAATTAAGTAGCTATTTTACAAAGTAGTTAAACTCACAACATTTAAGCACATTCTACCTACAGCTATTAACAATACTGAAGCTGATTTAATTATTTTCAGCTTCTACACAATTGTAAATAAGGGCTGACCAGGTAGAACTTGAGGAGGATTATTTTTTGACAAACAAAAGTTAAAGATTGCTCTTTCAGGACGTACTTTTGTTCCAGGGCAGGTGAGGTGTCCATCTGCAGTTCTTTACGCATCGACCCTTCAATTTCAGCAGCTAAAGAATCCTGTGAAATAAACCGAAACGTGAACCATATAGAAATGTGCACTGGATTAAGTGACAAGGCATCAAGAAATCCATTCCTCCAGATCTCCCAAGCTCAGGTTGGACAAACAATAAATGCTAAAACGACTTTTCTCTCCAGTGTGCAAACTGATAAACTGTGCAATGTAAGCTCATCTCCTTTTCTGCTTGGGCACTTCACATCCTCGAGGTGTTGAGTCCCATAACTCCAGAAACTGACATTATGTCAGCTTTTCCATCCCACCCCCAGCCTTGTCTAGATTGTGTCTTGTTAGAAAAACAACGAACTGCAAATGCTAGAAAATCAGCAATTTTTGTTTGTCTTATTCACTCTGCTCTTAGTACAGTACTAATTCTCTCCCTTTCACACCTTAACTCACACCCATTTTATATCACTTTCCCTCTTCCTCCACCATTGACAACACCTTTGTCTTTTGCACTGGGCCTCTGCATCTGCCAGAAGAATACTAAAAAAAAATTCCAACACCTTCTAGCCTTGCAGAGTCACATTGGACCTAAATTGTAAACTCATTTTATGTTTCATACTTTGGGCAAGTTAAGATTTCTTAGCTAATACCATTCTTTAAGTATTGATGAGAGTACTTTGAACTAATAAGGGACTCACAAGGTAGAGGCTCTGAAGAAAGAATCAATAGCTCTGACAGGTTCACAATTCTATCAGAATCCATTGTTCAGGCTATAGCCAAGACTGACCATATAGAGGGTGTGCCTTTAGTGTTTAATGGCATTCCACTTGATCACTGCAATCAGGGTCGGGGAAGGCTCAAGGACATGAGAAATTCAATGTCGTGAAAGAAAATTCTTCAATAGCATCATCAGAATGGGAATTGATGCTGTATTCCTCTGATGGTCCAGCTATTGGACAAATTCTATTATGCAAAGTTACAACAAAAGTTATCTTGAAACAGTGGACTATGTCCTTGCCTCTGAGCGAGAAAGCTTTGTGTTCACTGCCTCAACGACCGTGGAGTGGAACATGATGATAATTAAAGGATATTGGTAAAACTATCGAGACTTCATAACCTCAGGAATCATCTTAATGGCTGGTGTAGTAGGCTTTGTGGGCAAAATGCTCCTATTCCTTATGGGTTTTCTTGAATACTTCATCTTAGAATCCCAAAGCAGGTTCCATTCGTTTCATTAAAGCCTGTGGCATGTAAAATGTCCAACAGCTACTCAGCTGGTGATCTTACAGTATTTAGATGTTTCTGTTACTTAGTAACTAACACAGGATAACAGACTTGCAACTCTAACCTGTGCTAAAGAGGAATTATAATGGAGTAGTAAATTCCAGTTAAAGAACAAAGATCACTACAGTACAGGAATAGGCTCTTCAACCCACCAAATCTATGCACACACAACACCTTTCCAAACTAAAAAAGTTTGCCTTTTTGACATGGGCTATATCCCTCTATTCCCTGCCTATTCTTGTATTTGTCAAGAAGCCTCTTTAACGTTGCTAATGTATCTGCTTCCATCACCTCCTCTGGCAGCACATTCCAGGCACTTACCACCCTCTGTCTTAAAAAGAAATTGCCTCTCATCTCCTTTATCCCCATTTATCCTAACTCCACATCTCCTAGTAACTGATATTTGTATCCTAGGATGAAGGACTCCAACTATTCATCCTATCCTCACCTTTCAGAATTTTACAAAATTATACCAAGTTGCCCCTCATCCTTCAACATTCAAGTGAAAATAAACCAAGTTTGTCCAATCTCTCCCTCAGTTAATACCCTCTCGACCAGGCAGCATCCTGGTAAATGTTTTCTGTACCCTCTCCAAAGCCTTCACATCCTGGAAACCAGGATTGTATGCAATATTCCAAGTGTGGCCTTACTAAAGTTGCATACAGTTGCAACATGACTTGCCAATTTTTAATACTCAATGCCCTGACTGATGAAGGCAAGCATACCGGACGCATTCTTGACCATCTTTTCCACTTGTGTTACCACTTTCAGGGAACTGTGGACCTATCTGTCTTGATCCCTCTACATTGATGCTTCTAAGTGTTCTGCCATTACTGTATACTAGTCTGGATTAAACTCCATCTACCATTGCTCTGCTCGAGTATCCAACCTATATTAGGTTAGACTTACAGTGTGGAAACAGGCCCTTCGGCCCAACAAGTCCACACCGACCCGCCGAAGCGCAACCCACCCATACCCCTACATTTACCCCTTACCTAACACTACGGGCAATTTAGCATGGCCATTTCACCTGACCCGCACATCTTTGGACTGTGGGAGGAAACCGGAGCACCCGGAGGAAACCCACGCAGACTCGGGGAGAACGTGCAAACTCCACACAGTCAGTCGCCCGAGTCAGGAATTGAACCCGGATCTCAGGCGCTGTGAGGCAGCAGTGCTAACCACTGTGCCACCGTGTCGCCCACTAATGCTGTTGTATCCTCTGGCAATCCTCCAATCTTTGTCTGAAGCCTTGCTAAAGTCCACATTAGCAGAATAAAACTAGCACTCCAAACATGCCCAAACTGAACAGATGCACGGCAAGTGGACCATTGCAATATGGCCCTCCCACAGGTTTATACTTACCAAAGGGAACAGGCCCAGTGAATGATAGCGTCGTGGTGTGCTGTTTGGCATTGTTTTGTTACGCAGGTTCTTGATTTCCTCCTGTGCTTCGTGCAGCATCTCCATACACTCTGCATATTTGTCCTCCAGCTCTCGCAACTGTGGACAAAAATACACACATCCTAAAGATACACCACTATCATTAAGGCTCGATGGTTGGACAATGACGTAGCAGCAGTAATTAAAAAGTCATTCTCCAAACATTTATTTTGAGTAAATTCCACTTTCCCTTGAACACCCAGAACACCAGCCTACAGGGTTACAATAGCATGGAAATGTCAACTTTGCAGTACAGAACTAAAAATATTTACAGCCTATCATTTTGAACAAATGCCATTTCCCTCCAAATAGTTATTTTACTTTACTACATCATGCACGAATAGCAGTTGAGAGAGGAAGCTATCTGTATCTTGGCTGCTAGCATTATACTCATTTTTTTAAAAATCTGTTTGTTTGGAATTGCATTTGAACAGAAGCTTTTTGAGCAAGTGCCTGCGCTGAGTTCTAACAGTGAACACAGCAGCACATCGGAGATCAGGGACTCAATTACACTGGAATCAATCCACAGCCCATGACTCCAACAATATAGATGTGTAAATCTGGAATAAAGAGGAAACATATGCTGGAAATAGTCAACCTATGGACAGGAAGCAAACCAAATATTTCAGGTCATTAACCTTTCGTCAGAATGAAAGATGATTGAGCTGACACTTCCAGTGTCCAAGTAGGTTGCTTGAATTGCCATTTTTATATTTTCCTTCTCATTAGAGAATTCACACAGCGCAGGTGGTCATTCAATCCCATCATGTGTTTTCTGGCCTTTCAAATGAGTAAGTTACTTTGGGCATTCTTCGGTGTTCCCCCCGTAACTCTGCACATTCTTCCTTTTCAGACTACCTGCTGAACACAGGTAGTCGAATCTGCCTCCAGCATACCCTCGAGCAGGGTTTTCCAAAACCTTAACTATTCATTATGCGTAAAACTATTTTTTAGCTTCGCTTTTGAATCTTCAATCTGTGCTCTCATTCTTGATCCTTTCCCGAATGGGAACGTTTCTCCATCTGCTCTCAGAATCCCAACTCTGTCCAGACCCCTCAGTTTTGAATACCTCTCAAATCGCCTCCCTACCTGCTTTCACCCATATACACCTTCTCCAACCTATCTTAATAGCTGAAGCTCCTTGTCCCTGCCCAAAAAATTCCTGTGCATCTTTTTTATGCATTTTCACAGCCGCCCTAAAGTACAGTGCTCAAAACTGCTTGCAACACACTAGCTGAGACTTAATTAGTGTCTTATGAAAGTTCAACAACCCTCCTGCTCTTCGCACTGTACAGACGCATTAATAAGGCTAGGACACCCCATGTTGTTATTAACTACTCTGTCAACCCACCCTGCCATCTTCAATCACCTCTGGGCATATTCTGTGTAGCATTGTTCAAGATATGAGACATTCAATAAGGACACTAAATAAGTATTGGGATTTTAAAAGTGTGCAAAGTATGGGGAGGAAGCAGGAGATTGGCACAAGGTAAAGACTAAGTTACTTCATGGAGACCATGGCCGACTTACCTCAGCTGTGAGCTGCCGTTGGGCATCTTTAGCTGCACTCAGATGTTGAGTGAGTTCCTCATTTTCTACCGCATACTGCAGCAAAGACAAGCCATTCATTAATAATCATTGATCATAGATACAACCTGTGGTAGTTAACTACACAGCCCAGCTCAGAGCACAACTGCTTCTTTCTAAAACTCTCTGCATTATTCATTGAGTTTTTATGGCAAGCAGGCTCAAGATCTATGGAAAATAATTTAAGAGGGCCTGCCGTCCTGACTGGGTCACAAGAAAGCTAAATTTCCCATACAAAGTGAATGGGAAAGGACTCTTGTGTAAGGACTCACTTCCTTTGCCGTTAGCAGCTCTGAACAGGAACATTTCTTTCTGATCTTGGGCCTGGGAAAAACAGATTCAAAATCTCTATAACTACATCTGACATTTCCCTAAAACTCGGACATTTCTCATACCACTTCACCTGCACAAAGACGTAATTGATGGTTCTTGGACAAGGCTTTCTTGGAGGGAAGAAGTAGAGACACAGGAATACTACAAAACCTGCTCTAGATGTTGAGTGTTTTGAAGTCCAGTCTGATTAGCTCATTCAAACATTATTTCGCACTCTGATCATCCTGTGATGTAGTTAAATTATAGTTACAGGTTCCAACTTCCAACGAGAAACTTGGTCAGAACTCAAAGCTGCTTCCAAATGTCAGAAGACAATTTGACTTCTCTAATTTTGGGCTGATGCTACACCTGAAAGACAATGTTGCAATCTCAAATTTTGTCATATGACTACATTGTGACGGTCTTTACCATGGGTGTTCATTGCTACCTCAACATCGGATTAGATTTGCTGTTTTGATATTCAAAGGTTTAAAAACATTTATTCTATTTGTGCCCCTACCTTTAAACAATATGAATTATGAGATTAGTGCTTAAACAGGTTACAATGAAACATTAGTTGAATTTGCAAGTTAGTAAGAAACAGAAGCAAGATTAGGCCATTTGGCCCCTCAAGCCAACTCTGCTATTCAATAAAACCTTGGCTGATCTGGTTGTGACTTCAATTCCTATCTCTTGCCTACCCTGCATAACCCTGGATTCCTTTGTCAAATTCTCAGAGGCAAACTTGAAAGTTGCGCGTATTGAAAATTTTAAACAGTTAACAAAAATGATATTTGGTAATATGCTCATAGCATGTATGTAATCACCTTTGATCTGTGTCTCCCCAAGCAGGAAGTACAATAAATATGTAAACACCACAAAATTCTTACAGTGAATAAAATTACTAAAATCAAGTCTTTTATCTCAGTGATCCCTAGACATGTCACAGAACAAAGATCTTAAAAACAATTATCGTATTTTGACTACATGTACTCCTTTCTTTCAAAGATAGCATCAGTTCTTTGGGGCAATATCCTGTTCAGAATATCGATATTAATTATTTTTATATATTCAATCACGGGATTAGAGCATCACTGGTGAAGCCAGCATTTATTGTCCATCCCCAATTGCAATTAACCTATATTACTGTTGGTCTCGGGTAATTAATCAATGCCATTTTTTAAAAAAAAATCAATTAACTGGCTATAACCATGAGTTAAAAATTCCATCATTTTCTCCTCAAAGATTGAGAAAAAAATGGCCCTGCGCTGGGGTGATAGTTCACAACTCTTAAATGAAGATCCTTGGAACATTATTAAAGTTTGATATGGAGATGTTCCACATCATAAACTGAGTCCCACAACTCATTAACAAAAGTGTCAAGGCAGAGATGAGGAAACAAATGTATCATCAGCTCACAGCTTTTGACTTTTTCTGCAAGTCGACTATTTGTGATAGAAGATGAGTAATTTCCTCTTGTTGTCGCGCTGAGTCTTCAGTCTTCTTTGCCAGTTCCTCTGCGAGATTGACGAGTTGTAGATTTGCATCCCCTGGACAATTAGGTAAGAGAAGCAGAGTCAACTATGCACTCAGAATATCAAACACAGTTCAGTCAAAGAATAACATAAAAGAACACTATTCTACCAAGTATGGCTACCTGCTCTTGCCAGCAGTCAGCCCAGAGGAGCAGTAGCCACAACACTGAGGAGAAACATAGGTAGTCATGATTTGGAGGTGCCAATGTTGGGCGGGGGTGTACAAAGTTAAAAATCACACAACACTAAGTACCAAATCAACAAGTTTATTTGGAAGCTTTCGGAGCACTGCTTTTGGGCAACCTTGATGAAGGAGCAGCACTCCGAAAGCAAGTGTATCTAAATAAACCTGTTGGACTATAACCTAGTGTTGTGATTTTTAACGAGAAAGACAGGGGATTCCTCTGCAGGGAAATAGTTGGGCTATAGAAATTCATCCTCCTGGCTCAAGAGTCCCTCCAGTGTGAAACAGACCATTTCGTCCAACAAATCCACACCAACTTTCTGAACAGTATCCCACCCAGATTCCAACTCTACCCTATCCCTGTAACCCCATACTTCCCAAAGCTAATTCACCCAACCTGCATATCCCTGAATACAATGGGCAATCTGGCATGGTCAATCCACCTAACCTACACATCTATAGACCGTGGGAGGAAATCGGAGCATCCAGAGGAAACCCATGCAGACATGGGGAGAATGCGCAAACTCCGCACAGTCACCTGAGGCTGCAATTGAACGCGGGCGCCTGGTGCTGTGAGGCAGACGTGCTAACCAGCGTGCCAACCCCATCTTTTTGTTGCAGAACACACTCTAACCCCTCCCCACACTGCTGCTGGAAGCCATTGCCATTTAGCTAACAGACTATTCAGGAAAGATGTTAGGGAGCATTTCTACAACAAGAGTGGTGGTGGTTTGGAACTCTCTTCCACAAATGGCAACTGATGCAGGATCAATTAATTTTAAATCTGAGGTAGACAAATATTTGTAAAGCAAAAGGTGCCCAGGCACATGGTCCAAAAGGCAAGCGTAGAGAGTTAGGCCACAGATCAGCGATGATCTCATTGAATGATGGAACAGGCTCGAGGGCTGAATGGCCTACACTGGTGCCTTTGTTTCTATTCAAACTGCAAGCAGAAGTGAGGAATTGGCAGACTTATCCACTATTGGTAATTTGCTCACAGAACCACCAAATGGTCATTAATTATGCCTTTGTTGCCCACCATCAAGTTAACAATCATCTAATAGTTAATCATTTGTTAGGAATTGGTTAACTCAATGGTTTAAAACATTTAACACAGTAAAACACAAGTCGTGAAGCATTTGTTGCAGCAACCAACTGATTTGTGTGTGGCTTGCATACACACAGCCAACTAATTGGTACAGTCATAACCAGAAAGGACTAAATATTTTTCCTTTCTGGACTATAAACTGAAATCGAAGTATGACCGCTGGTTTGCTGAAAAACCAGGAGAGATTTGCAACTTAGAAAAATCAAGTGGTGCACATTTTTAGCTCTGCAAAGCAAGACTACTTTTCTGAGCAATGAGGGGATTCCCTTTACATGGCATAGCAATAAGAGTCTGTGTTAAAGAATAACTGCCTGACAAAAGCTCTCTGATTGGATGAGCTACAGTTTGTTACAAAGGTCCAAGTGCAGTTCGGCCAGAGGCATTGTGATACCAGGTGCGAAATATGTTACATTTAATATAATTTACTTTGGATTTGTGAATTTTGAACTAGCGGTTTATGGGTTGTGTGAATCTATCAAGAGGGCAATGATTAATTGGAAAGTATTTCTATGGACATAGTAATTTTAAAACACTAGTCAGGAGACTTTCTGAACACTGACGAGATGTTTAGATTGGGAGAGTTTACAATTGAACAAAGTAAACAGTGAAGTCCATTAAGCTTTTAGTTGGAAGAATCTGTAAATACTCCTTTGGGCCAAAGGGAAACATACATAGCTTGGGTTAAAAAAGGCTCGAGTTTCAGTTAGGGCAGGTTTACAAAAGCTTGGGGTGAAGCTGGATGTGTAAAACAGTTGCTGCCGAGAATCAGTTTAGGACTGTTAAGCAAGGTCACATTACTGTATATTATTTAGTTTATAAATCCAAATCACAAAGCATTTGATTACAACAGTGAGGGAGTCTCATGACGGGTAACTGAAAGCACAGTTAAATCAAGACTTAAACTGAGATATGAAAGGGAAGGGAATTCTCCCTAGTGGGAGTACTGCAAAGGAGTGCTTGAGTTTAATGGATTTACATTTTACCGTGTTCCAAAATATTTTGTATTTAATGTTAAATGTAAATATTTTGGATTAGTCTATCTTCATTGCCATTGCGTAGTAAACTTATTTTATTGTTAAACCCAAATCTGCAACCTTGATTGTCTGTGTTTCAGTTAAAGACTATCTCCTTAAAACAAAAACATTATCCAACAAGCCAGATTTCAACGTGGGATGATTCTAGTCCAATAATGACATCAGCCGGGATCATTACATCCAGAGACTGTGTCTTGAGCATCTGTCTCTTCTACCCTCTCTCCATGTTGGTGAAAAGACAAGTGAAGAACGATCATCACTTTATAGACAATAGCGGGTTATTACTTCTAAAAATAAAGAGAGACAAATTAACTCAACTGAAATTTGGACTTGGGATCTTTAGAATTTTGTTTTCCCTGCCTGTATTCTTCCTCTACCCATACACAGTGTTAAACATTTTGCCTTTTGTCTGTCTTAAATGTGTGTGTGTGCGCGCGCGTGCGCGCAGGGGAAAAAGGGGAGTTACTATGTGTATGACTTTTTGGGGTTTTTTAAAAGGGGTATAGTTTAAGTGACATAGAAATAAATTAGGAATCTTCTTTCTTCTACCATTTATTATAGTTAATTGTGTTACAATAAAGTGTTGTTTTTGTTAAATGACTAAACCTGGTATGAATTACTTTTGCCCTGAATAGCAGTTGTGCAAAGTGGTTATCTTGATGGACTCATTGAGATCTTACATATTTTGCAAGTTTGCAGTTCAGGGGACCAAAATCATCAGTGCAGTTTTACCAGTTATTATACAATATTGTGTACACAACACAGAACTCCAAAAAGGTGAGCTCTCTTCAAGGCAAGGTACATGAACAGTACCCCTATGTTTCAGTCGGGCAGACTAACCACATCAAGTACTGCCATCTGCAAAATGCCCCAAGGAGAAGATCCCATGAGGAAGCCAATCAAGTTTGACTCCCCACAATCTTTTTTTTAAACTGGCTCCCCCTTCCACCTTCTATTCTACCTTCTGAGGCCCAGTAAAAGTCAGTTCCATATTGCAGTATAAGACATTCACTTGGGAAGAGGAAGGGTGACTGTTGAAGATCAGACATGAGGGGAAATACTGTATGTTTATAAAGTCATTATGCTAACTTTAAATTTGTATATGTTAGAGGCAAAGTTGAGGCATATGAAAGGCTAGTTTCGAAAGTTTTAGATCTTGCTGTTAATATTTTTATTTCTTCTATTTTATTTCAGATGGTGAAGCTGACTGTAAATTGCAACAGTGGAAGATGAAAGGTGAACCATGTATTATACTTTGAGAACTGAAGTTTGTACAATATTAGCTATTCAAAACAAATTTTGCTTAATTGTTTCACTTACAGTTTACTTCTATTACCAGGGAAAACCTTGCAAAAAATGAGCCTAAATCCAAAATTGTTCTAAGCTCAGTGACCTACTACAGATCCAGGCAGTCTGGCCTCAATTTTAAAAACCATTCCATTTTTAAAATCTCTTCATAGCTTTGCCCTTCTTTTTCACCATAGCTTCCTCCAACACAAGCCTTCTGAAATCTTGGCACATCCCCAATCCTCCTCACTTTCTTTAGGTGTCATGACCCTAAGCTCCAGAATTCTCTCCCTAATCCTCTCAAGATCTTTTAAGACTCTCCATAAAACCTATCTTTTTGACCTAGATTTTGGAAACCACCTAATATCTCTTACGCAGGATGGTGTCATTCTTTGCCTGATGGTTATTGACTTCAGTAACCACAATGGAATGTTTTACTACTTCAGAGGTGTGTTAAAAATACAAACGGTTGTTGAAAAGCTTGCATTTTTGATATATTGCAGAACCTCCCCAGCAACTAAGTTGACATCAAAAGATTCAAAGGTGAATGATGCATTGCTTTTGATCTTAACCTTGACTTTTGATTACAAAATCATCTGGGTGCAACTAGTCATAAAATATCCTGCATTTAAAAAATATTGTATATTAGATTCCCTACAATGTGGAAACAGGCTCTTCAGTGCAACAAGTCCACACCAACCCTCTGAAGAGTAACCTACAAAAACCCATTTCCCTCTGACAAATACTTCTAACATTATGGGCAATCTAGCACAGCCAATTCACCTGATCTGCACATCTTTGGACTGTGGGAGGAAACCAGAGCACCTGGAGGAAATCCATGCAGACAATGGGAGAACGTGCAAACTCCACACGGAGTCACCAGAGGCTGGAATCAAACCCAGGTCCCTGGCACAGTGCGGCAGCAGTGCTAACCATGCCACCCACTGTAGTTGAGTCATACACAGGATGGGGGAAATGATTAGTCATTTGAAATGACTAATTTTGTAGGATTGTCCTGGCACTTGAAACATACTTAGCTCCTTCACACAGTCATTGACAAGTTGCTGCTCCTTCTCTTCGTATGAAATGGTCTCAGTCTGCAGATGACAAGTCTGAATGTCAAGATAAAAATGAATTGTATTACAATACAGGTAACAGTTTCACAAAATGTTTTTATTGTTAGTTATTATAATGTTTCAGGATGTATCGTAGATGATTAAATAACAAACCTTGGCTCCTTTACATTACTATGCGACAATGGAGAAATACTACACAAGCAACAATAGTACGTACATCTCTTCTGGCCAATAGAAGGTTACCAAGGAGGTGAATGCAAAGGTTTCTAAACGCTCATCAGCAACAAAAGTCTCTTTTAGACTGTGGATTAAAAGGTTAGCTATCATTTTTATTTTGATGATAATTCCTTACACACCTGCATAGCAGTCTGTCACAATAAAGCCAATCACACAGAATGGAACCAGAATGTATAGGGTTTAAGAGTTGCTGCCTCTTACACTGTCCTGTATGTAGTCTATACATTCAAGAGATAATAAAGTTCACTGACAAGGGTATGGACTACTGTCTATCAACAAGCCACTGAAATAACCACCACAGATGGATGATATTGTTTATTACTATGGACTGTGTGGCCAAGATAAACAGAGTTGATTCTGCACATGCAAGCTCCCTCAGATGACAAAGAACTGCCTCTATTTTCGTGTATGGACAATGATACTTCTGCTGGGATTAACCAGCTTCTATTTCAGATTTTCTAGCATTGGTATTGTGCTTCACTTTGATGTGCTACAGGAACTTAGTAACAAAACTGCTGAAACTTTACTTATCAACTTATGAACACTATACATGCTAAGCCACTGTTGTACAAAACAATGTACCCATCCTCATGCATAGAGTACCCAATTCTGACTGGCCATCCAGAAAGAAAAGGTTTAGAGTGGGAGCTAACAATTAATCATTTCTCCACATGGGATGAGAATCATTAGTTAGTTATTGAATGACACAGACTTGATGGGTTGAAGTGCTTTTTTGCTGTACTGTAGATGCCTGATGATTCTACAATCTAAGCCAGGGAGAATAGATGAAAAAGCAAAGCACTCAACCAAAATAAACTTTGCATAACTAGCAAAATAAAGCTATTTGATTTCTCTTCATTCCAAACAAGCAGTGTGTAGAGGCCCAATAAAGCATTGAGCCTCCAGGACAATACTGCAATTCTGACTGTAACCAACATCAACTGCAATCCTAGCTACATGATAGGTTAATTAAAAAAAAACTATAAATGCAGACATCCCTTACATCAATAATATTTTCATCTGGCTTTGATTCGAATGGGAGTGGAAAACAGATTTCTTTTACCTCTGTTCTTAAAACAACATTTTCTTCTTCCAGATCCTTCAGCTTCCTTTGAAGAGAGTCCAAATGAAAATAATTCTGTACAGATGAGGTAGACTCAATCCGTCTCAACCTGAGGGCATAACAAACAAAAAAAACCTCAAGGTCATTTTGTGCTCATTTGTTCATGACAAAGGCTTTACTCATTTACAAAATCAGCCTCAAGAAATAAACCACAATTAAGTTTTTGTTAATACTTAGAAAAATGTAGCCTGTGACAAATTAGAATGTTGAACAAATATTTTTATAAAATATTATTTGATCACATTGAACTTGAGGCTTGCTAGAAAAAAAAAGAGACATTTTATTCTAGTTTTTTTTAAACCTTCCATTCATCAGTCTTGCAAATTGTCCAGAGCTGTACAAGACAAAAAGCTTCAACAGGGAGTGCTTTTTCTCAAGCAATACTAAGTCCCTTGATTTGCTATAAAACAGAAACCACATTTAATGATTTCTACTGACATCCAACTACATTTTTTACTCACAGAATGTGGCATCACTGCCTACAAGACCATAAGGTACAGGAGCAGAAATACGTCATTTGGCCCATTGAGTCAGCTCCACCATTCAATGAGATTACGTTGTTCTGATAATCCTCAGCACATTTTTCCTGCATTTCCTTTTACTCCTTACCCAAGCAAAAATCTGTTGAGTTCAACCTTGAATAAACTTCATGGCACAGCCTTGACAGCCTTTTGCGGTGAAGATTTTCTACCCTCTGACAGAAGAAATTCCTTATCGGTATCTTACAGGGGCAAGCTCAACCTGAGACTATGCCCTCTGATCCTAGACTGTTCCACAAGGGGAATTACTTTTCCACTCCTATCCTGTCAAATTGCCTAAGAATCTCTCATTCGGTGAGATTCCAATGAGTACAGGCCCAACCTAGTCAACCTTCCCTTATAAGGTAGTACTCTATAGCTACTACCAGCCCTAGTGAATAAAAACTGAAAGAACCGCGGATGCTGTAAATCAGAAATAAAAACAGAAGTTGCTGGAAAAGTTCAGTAGGTCTGACAGTATCTGTGAAGAGAAATCAGAGTTAACGTTTCAGGTCCAGTAACCCTTACTCACGACTATTCCTGAAGAAGGGCTTATGCCTGAAACGTCGAATCTCCTGTTCCTTGGATGCTGCCTGACCTGCTGCGCTTTTCCAGCAACACATTTTCAGCTCTGATCTCCAGCATCTGCAGACCTCACTTTCTCCTTACTCACGACGAGCCTAGTGAACCTTCTCGGACTATCTCCAATGCTGGTCCATCTTTCCTTGTGGAGGTGGACCTAAACAGTTCACAGTATTCCAGCTGTGGGTTGACTAAAACAATGTCTGGCAAAACCTCCCTACTTTCATACTCCATCTTTTTGGAATAAAAGCCATCACTCCATTTGCTATCCCTAATAGCTATGCAAAAGATAATGGTAAACTGTCTTCATGCACATAGAAGTATAATAGGGCAGAATATTTTAGTGGAAACAATTTCTTTATGCCAATTTGGCATTACAGGAATGGCAGAATTTTATTGGGCAATTTCCTGGCCATTGATCACACTTAATCCAAAACACTGATGTCACTCTTACAAAACCACATTTAAAGACCAACAGTTCTACACCATCACCCTGCCAATGTTAAAATGCTATTGTCAGGACCATCAGATATAATTTTAATCCCTTGTTACACTTTTTTAATCCATTTGTTGGACGTGAGTGTCACTGGCTGGGTCAACATTTATTTCCCATCTCTAATTACCCTCAAGGAAGTGGTGCTGAGCTGCCTTCTTGATCCACTGCAGTCTATTTTACATTCACATTAAAATGGCTCTCTCCTGGTGTCAAAGAAAAAAATTACAAATGTCTGAAGACTTTTTTTAAAAAAAGATTTCAGGCACAGGTATCCGTGTTTAGATTAGATTACTTACAGTGTGGAAACAGGCCATTCAGCCCAATAAGTCCTCACCGACTCTCCGAAGAGCAACCCACCCAGACCCATTCCCCTAAATTTACCCCTTCACCTAACACTACAGGCAATTTAGCTTGGCCAATTCACCTAACCTGCACATCTTTGGACTGTGAGAGGAAACAGGAGCACCCAGAGGAAACCCACGCAGACACGGGGAAAATGTGCAAACTCCACACAGACAGTGGGCGACACGGTGGCACAGTGGTTAGCACTGCTACCTCACAGCACCAGAGAACCGGATTCAATTCCTGCCTCAGGCGACTGACTGTGTGGAGTTTGCACGTTCTCCCAGTGTCTGCGTGGGTTTCCTCTGGGTGCTCCAGTTTCCTCCCACAGTCCAAAGATGTGCGGGCCAGGTGAATTGGCCATGCTAAATTGCCCGTAGTGTTTGATAATTTTCATGGTTCAGGCATGCTCCCATTTTTAATTCTTTTTACACTGGTTCAGGGACACTTCTGAATGATGCTACTTGACAGGACTGAACAGAATACCTACGGTGTGGAGGAAGTGGAGTCACTCTCACTTTCTTCTGCCGCATTGGTGTAGAATTGTAGTAACTCATCTTTCATAGACAGCTCATGACGGAGTTGAGAAACCTGGTCAGTACCAGAGATGGGGGGTGGGGCATGAGAGAGAAATTTAAAAAACACTGTTGAGAACAGAAAGAACACGGAGCAAAAAAAACATGATACCATGACCAGCAGAACACAAAAGCAAAATACTGCATATTCTGGAAATCTATATGAAAAAGAAAATACTGGAGAAACTCAGCAGGTCTGGCAACCTCTGTGAAGAGAACAGAAGAAGTTATATTTCAAGAGTCAAAAAGTGCAGTGCTGGAAAAACATAGCAGGTCAGGCAGCATCCGAGGAGTAGGAGAATCAATATTACAGGCATAAGCCCTTCATCAGATAGATGGGTAGGGGACTGAGAGGAAGGGAGCTGGGAAGGCAATAGGTGGGGGTGATAGTGATAGGCTGGAGGAGAGGGTGGAGTGGTTGGGTGGGAAGAAAGATGGACAGTTGGAAAGTTGGATCTGGGATGAGGTGGGGGAGGGAGATCGGGAAATTGGTGAAGTTGACATTGATGCAGTGTGGTTGGAAGGTCCTTACGCATCCAGAGATTTTCCTGCATATCCAAACACCTCATCTGTTGTGCTCGCCCCCCCTCAATGTGGTCTCCCCATACACTGGGGAGGCTGGATGCCAACTTGGGGAATATTTCAGGGAAGGTCTCTAGGATGCACACACCAAACAACCCCACCAACCTGTGGCCGACCATATCAACAACCCGGCCCCACTCTGCCCAAGGACATGCAAGTCCTGGGCCTCCTCTAATGCCAATTGCAAGCCATGCAGTGCCTGGAGGAAGAACACCTCATCTTACACCTTGGTACCTTCACCACATGGCATCAACGTTAATTTAGCAGATTCCTCACCTCCCTTCCCCAACCTTATCCCAGATTTAACCTTTCAATTTGGCACAGGCCTCTTGAACTGTCCTACCTGTCCACCTTCCTTCCCTCCTATCCATTCCACTCTGACCTACTCCATCTACCTATCACTTCCCAGCTGCCATCCCTTCAGCCCCACCCATCTCTCAGACTCATCACCCAGCCGCACAATCCTGACAAAGGGTCAATTTCCCCTGCTCCTTGGATGCTGCCTGACTTGTGCTTTGCCAGCAACACACTTTTCGACTTTTATCTCCACACCTGCAGTCCTCACTTTCTCCTAATTTGTATTTCAAATCCAATCTAACCTAACTTTTGAGAAACTGGAAGGAAAAACAATACAATAGCCATTGGGACAGTTCAAAAATGCCTTCACGTGCCTTTTCTTCTCATGAGCAACTTGGCCCTACCAGCATTTTACACATTTATTACTTCTGTTTTTTTTAAATTCACTTGTGGGACATGAGCGTTGCTGGTCCAACACCTATTGCCCAACCCTAGCTGCCCTTGAACTAAATGACTTATTAAGCCATTTCAGAGGGCAGATGAGAGACCACCACATTGCTCTGGATCTGGAGTCACATGTAGGCCAGACCAGGTAAGGGTCACCAAAGGACATTAGTAAGCCTGATCGGTTTTTCCATCAATCGGCAATGGCTTTATGACTCTGAATTCCAGGTGTGATTTGTTTTAAAATTGAATTCAAATTCCCCAGAACATTATCTGAGTTTCTGGATTAATAGTCTAACGATAATATCACTATGCCATCACTTCTACAAAGTGGGCGGCATGGTGGTACAGTGGTTAGCACTGCTGCCTCACAGCGCCAGAGACCCGAGTTCAATTCCCACCTCAGGCAACTGTCTGTGTGGAGTTTGCACATTCTCCCTGTGTCTGCGTGGGTTTCCACCAGGTGCTCCAGTTTCCTCCCACAGTCCAAAGATGTGCAGGTCAGGTGAATTGGCCATGCTAAATTGCCCGTAGTGTTAGGTGAAGGGTATATGTGGGGGTATGGGTGGGTTGCGCTTCGGCGGGTCAGTGTGGACTTGTTGGGTTAAAGGGCCTGTTTCCACACTGTAAGTAAGTAATCTATCTAATCTAAACTTTGTCATGCTGAATATAAGAGTCAATATAATTCCACTGCTCTTTTCTAAAAGAGTGACCATGGGATTTTCTATGTCCAACTGAGGGGGCAGATCAGGTCAATATCTCATTCAAGAGATGGGAATGTCCAAAAAGTGCGGAATCCTTTCCGGACTCCACTAGAAGATCAACTGCAACTGAAGATTTAAGGTGAAGGGCTGAGGTTTAGGGGAGATTTGAGGAGAAATTCTTTTCCACCCAGAGGCTGATGGGAATCTGAAACTCTCTGCCTGTAAGGGTGGTAGAGACAGAAACCCTCAAAACATTTTAGAAGTATTTAGAGGTGCACTTGCCATACCAAGACACAGAAGGCTATGGACCAAGTGCTGGCAAGTGGGTATAGCGTAGTTGGGTGATTGATGGGCATGGACATGATGGACCCAATGGCCTTTTTCTGTGCTGTAGGCGTCAATGACTCTGATGTTGAAGCTTTCCAATTCTTCGATATCACAAACTATAAAGAGGCATCAAGAAAATTGAAAACACAGCAGGTACAACTAAATCTACCAGATAGCAAAGTTTTTTTTCTAATAAGGCATGCAATCGTAATACCCAAGATGCACTTACCTCCTCCCTCGCATGTTCCACTTGCTCCTCAAGGTGTTCATTCCTTTCAGTTAGCGTCCTGTTCTTCTTTAGCAAAGACTGACCAATCCGTGCAGCTAACTCTAAATCACGCTCTTTCTGCAAGTGACAACACAAAATTTAGATTAGATTAGATTACTTACAGTGTGGAAACAGGCCCTTCGGCCCAACAAGTCCACACCGACCCACCGAAGCGCAACCCACCCAGACCCATTCCCCTACATTTACCCCTTTACCTAACACTACGGGGAATTTAGCATGGCAAATTCACCTAGCCTGCACATCTTTGGACTGTGGGAGGAAACCGGAGCACCCGGAGGAAACCCACGCAGACACGAGGAGAATGTGCAAACTCCACACAGTCAGTCGCCTGAGTCGGGAATTGATCCCGGGTCTCAGGCGCTGTGAGACAGCAGTGCTAACCACTGTGCCACCGTAATTTAAGATTATCTGAATCAGTGAAAGATGAAAACATTGACAAAATAGTGTCTCCTTCTTCTCAGCAAAGCTCAGTTCAGTAAAAAATGAGGTCTGCAGTTGCTGGAGATCACAGCTGCAAATGTGTTGCTGGTCAAAGCACAGCAGGCCAGGCAGCATCTCAGGAATAGAGAATTCGACGTTTCGAGAATAAGCCCTTCATCAGGAAAGCTCGGTTCAGTACTACCATTTACCTACTGACAAGAATTTACAGAGTGGTTCATTAATCTCCAAGTTTGACTCATTCCATGTCAATCTGGATATGCTCAAGTCACTAGCGAATCAATGCCCTTCAATGTACACACTCCAACTCAAGTGATAGAATTAACACCTCCTCTATTCATATATTTTCAAAGCTTGAAACAAAGTTTGTAAACTCCATGACTCTGAGCTTCCTCCTCCCAAAGCAATGCAGTGTAAAAAATACTGAACAGACTTTCAATGCACATCTAGAGCAATAAATTCACACTCCCACCCCTGTGCATCTACTGATGTCCCCTGGTTTCTTTCGGACATGTGCTCATCATCTGCCCCACTGTTTTCTGGTATAGAACTGCAGGCAAGGATTCAAGGCACCTGCCGGTCTCAAACTAATTGAGCAGGTCAACAAAGATGACAACACACCTCTGAAATTAGTATTATGACAGCAGAAGACATCACCCGGGCTTCAGGCAACACAACTATAATTAGGTGAGCTAAGGAATCAGGTTACTATCTATTCTGTTCACCCTTCTATACTAAATCACACAATTGATTGTAATAGGTTTCTAAATCCAAGTGGAAAATGATACATGGTGCACGGGTACGTGTTCTATTAGCAAGCAATTTGTTTTTTTTAATTAAAGTTACTTTGATTATTGTCAATGCTCTCACTTTCAATTCCAAGGACAGCAAACCCACTGCTGGCTACGGCCCGTTCTTTGACCTCCAAGTGGTCATTTTCCTTTTTGCTCATTTTATCTTATGAGCTTGTTCAGCAAAATTACTCAAGAATAGATAGCATTACGTAGAGAAATAAGCCTGCCATTGCCTGTAGCATTATAAAACCCAGAAAATGAAAAGGGAATTTCACAGATACTAACTTAGCCCTATACATGCTCAACTCTCACCCTGAACCAGATACTCAGGAAATTGAGGAACATTAAGAGGTACTGGGAGATGCAGCCACGACAAAGATCAGCTATGACCTTATTGAATGGCCGAGCAGGTTCGGGGGGGGGGGAAAGAAAGCCTATTCTAAAGGGACACGGTTAGCCCAGTTGGGTGCATGGCCAATTTGTGATGCTAACAGCGCGAGTTCAATTCCCACAACGACTGAGGTTACCATAAAACGCTCTCCTTCTCAACCTCTTCCCCTTGCCCGAGGTGCAGTGACTTGCAGGTTAAACCACCACCAGTCATCTCTCTCTCTTTCCTTTGTGAGAGCAGCCCTTTGTTCTGGTAAGATTATAGTGACTTTATTCCCATTTGATATAATCAATTGTGGCACACCTAAGAAAAATGCTACTGGCAATTAGATCCAGCCAGAAGTACCAAGTGGGTGATCTATTTTGGACTGTTCCCAAGGCACCCATCATGCGGACACCAGGAGTGAGCCAATTCATGCCATGCCATATCACACTAAGCTGTTCAATGAACCGGGTAGAGCAAAAGCATCGAATCCTATAGTACTGCACACCAGAAATAACAACCTCCGACCCAAGTGGATCCAGTGCAGCTATATAATGTCATGATGTGGTAAAGAGCCCAGTTACACTTTATTATAATAAAAGGACATACCTTCCCTTGTCAATGTGCACCCTTTCCACCTCCTCTGAACTACCTGAAGTGGTATTAGGAGTCATTACAAGACTAATATTGCAGGTTCTAAGTCTACCAGATCTACTAAACTCTAGGCTTGATCGAGCCTTGTCTTGATTTACACATGGCTACAGTTAGATACTAGAAAGACTGAAGCCATTGCTTTCAGTCCCTGCTCCAAACTCTATCCTTCACCCTGGCAACAATCTGAGATGAAGTCACACGGTTTGCAACTTTGGTACCACACACGATCTCGAGATGAGCTTCTAACCTTGTGTCCACACCTTCAGCAAAACCGTGTATTCCAGCCTTGACAAGGCCAGACGGACTGCTGAAACCCTCATTCATGCCAATGTTTCCTCCAGATTCGACTACGGCAAAGCACTCCTGGCTGGCCTCCGACATTTCATAAACTTGAAATCTGTCAACTCACTGTTATTCACATCTTAGTAGCCAGTCCCGTTCCCTATCACTTCAAATATGAGGGGACTTTGGTTTAAGGTGAGAGGGAAAGAGGTTAAAGGAGATGTGCGAGGGAAGTTTTTTGTTTTAAACAACAGAAGTGACTGGAACACGTTGCCAGGGAGGTGGTGGAAGCAGACATGTTAGCAAAGTTTAAGAGGCATTTAGACAAGACACATGAACAGGCAAAGAGTAGAGGGAAATGGACCATGTACAGGCAGATGGGATTAGTTTAGAACATTATGGTCAGCTGAAGAGCCTGTTTTTCAGCTGTACTGTTCCATGGTCTATGTTCTATATTACTGTACTCACTGAGCTGTTTCGAGTCCCGGTCATAAAACATTTTTAGTTTTAAATTCCTCATCTTTGTTTACAATTTCAGCTCCCTCCATCCCTACTTCCATAGTCTCCTCTGGCCCTATACACCTCCAAATCTCCACATTCCTTTAATTCTAGCCTCTCAAATTCAGTTCATATTTCTCCACCACCACAGGCTGTAATTTCGCTTCACTGAGCCACAAGTTCTGGAATTCCTTCCTTCTACCCCTCCGTCTCACTTTCCTCCTTTAATGACAGAATTGTTATGGCGCAGGAAGAGGCCATTCAGCCCAACAAGCCTACACCAGTTCAGTGACCTGGTGCCAATCTCCTGCCTTTTCCCCACACATCATTTCGATTCAAATTATCAACCAATGCCTCTCTCAAACGTCTCAATTGCACCTGCCACTACCACATTTCCAGGCAAGATGCAGAGGTGCTGGTGTTGGACTCGGGTGGACAAAATTAACAATCACAACACCACATTATTGTCCAACAGATTTATTCGAAACCACTGGCTTTTGAAGCGCTGCTCCTTCATCAGGTAGCTAGCTTCCAAATAAACTTGTTGGACGATAACTTTAAGTTTTGCAATTTTTATCATGTCCAGGCAATGAATTCCATTCCCAAGACAGTTATTTTTTTTTAAAAAAACTTTCTTTGACTAAATGTTTGCTCCTCTGACACAATATCTCCTTAAATGGCTCAGTGGTGTACTTTACTTGGGATGTTTCATTACTTTAAAGGTGCGATATAACTCTAAGTTGTCATTAGTGCAAAGCTAATAGTGAAAGCTTTCAGAAGTTAAGTATACAGCCTCACATAATTGCAGAAAGTTCCTTATGGCAGGATCTCCAGTTGTTGCGTTCATGATCTTATGGTCATGAATTTCAAAATGCTGCCAGATGCCAACCCAGCAATCAGTTCCAGTTTACATCTGTTCAGATAACGAGACTCTACATGATTCAAACAGAGCCAGTTTTTCTCAATACATTTATTGTCCCACTCATTGTTCCAATGAAACAAATCAAACATTTTGACATGGCAGGTTTATGCTTTAAAAGTTGTGCATTGTGGCAAAGCTTGATAATTTTCAAATAAAATTAAAGCATTCCCTTAATTATAAGCTGTTTGAAGGTTTGTCAGGAAAAAAAGTCTAATCTAGGCTTTCAAACACACTTTAATAATATTTCACTTTCAATTTTATCAAACATTTTATTGACTGTAAGTAGTCACATTTGGTAATATTCTAAGTCAATGCTGCAACAATCTATGACTAAAATACATTTTCAAAACAAGATAAATGAGCACAGCACATCAATAGGAGGATTCAGTAAATGGTGCAATTTACTGTTTATCTTGTCATCAGCTGAATATAATAAACCTGGAAATATCCCCAAACACTGGCACTTTTGAGTGTGCTTACTGAGTTCAAAAAAGGGAAACTCCATTTCATTAGTTTATTATACCCTCAGTTGCCCTAACATTCCCAGACATTTGCAGCCAATTGCCACAAAAAGCTGAAAACAACAGTGTTTAAGCCACAGGGCAGAATGACCAATCCCTGGCTTGAACACTGTTTATAGTGAATGTACCTTTAGCCCCCAAAGAAAAGTGCTTTGGATTTCTCACTTCAACTGCTGCTCTGCCACGTTCTTCTAGAAGGAAAGTGCTCATACAATAACAAAGGTCTAGTCACCTACTTCACATAACCAAAATAAGGGAGCTTGTTTTCCTACACAACATATAAACATATCTATTTATAACACTGTCTGTATGGTAGGATTGTTATATTGCAACACACTTCACTAATTACATACTAGCCAAATTCCAACATCGGTGCTTGCAAACCACAATATGTAAAAACCTTTTTAACCACCATGCAAGTTAGCCATTCCTTCACACAAGCTTGTCTATACTTATCTGCCTTCGTTCCTTTGTTCTTCTACCTCACATCCAGCCACTCCTGCTGGAATTTCAACACAACAATATATTGTCCAGCTTGTACCATAAACTGCCCAAACAACACAAACCTCTCCCCTGACCAAGTTTCCACTTAAATCTCTAACCAGATTCTGTCAGGCAAAAAACCCAGCCACTCACTCCCATGAGCAATGCACCAGGAAATAAAATTATATATGGTGTGTCACAGTTCAGCTGTAGTTTCAGTTGCTATGTCAGTGTTGTAGTCCAGAGTTAGGTAGTGCTGGCAGACTCTCCAATGTTCTTCCCATCGCTCCTGGTCTGCCCACCTGCCATGAGCATACGTCTATGATATTTGCAGGTTGCCACACAAAATGTTTGGCCATCAGGTCCTGCAGGGGGGCTTAAACCCGGTACTTCTGGCTCAGTGGTAAAGACAGCTCCCACCATGTCACAAGACTCTTTTTCTTAGAATAGCAGCTAGTGGCAAGTGGTGTCTTGCAGGGCTCAATGTTGGGGTCGCAGCTGTTCACTTTATACATTAATGATCTGGATGAAGGGACTGGGGGCATTCTGGCGAAGTTTGCCAATGATACGAAGTTCGGTGGACAGGTAGGTAGTTCTGAGGAGGTGGGGGGGCTGTAGAAAGATTTAGACAGTTTAGGAGAGTGACCCGAGAAATGGCGGATGAAATTCAATGTGAGCAAATGCAAGGTCTTGCACTTTGAAAAAAAAGAATACAGGCATGGACTATTTTCTAAACGGTGAGAAAATTCATAAAGCCAAAGTACAAAGGGATCTGGGAGTGCTAATCCAGGATTCTCTAAAGGTTGACTAGCAGGTTGAGTCAGTGGTAAAGAAAGCAAATGTAATTTTGTCATTTATCTCAAAAGTGTTGAAATGTGAAAGTAGCGATGTGCTACTGAGACTTCATAAAGCTCTGGCTAGGCCCCATTTAGAAAACGGTGTCCAGTTTTGGGCCCCACACCTCAGGAAGGATATACTGGCATGGAGCATGTCCAGCAGAGATTCACATGGATGATCCCTGGAATGGTAGGCCTAACGTATGATGAACTGCTGAGGATCCTGTGATTGTAGTTGCTAGAGTTTAGAAGGTTGAGGGGAGATCTAATAGTAAGTTACAAGACAATGCCTGGCTTAGAAAGGGTGGACACAGAATTTGTTTCTGTCAGGCGGGGATCCTAGGACCTGTGGGCACAGCCTTAGAATTAGAAGAGGTCAATTTAAAACTGAAATGACGAGACAATTCTTCAGCCAGAGTGTGGTGGCCTGTGGAATTCATTGCCACAGAGTGCAGCGGAGGCCGGGATGTTAAATGTCTTCAAGGCAGAGATTGATAAATTCTTAATCTCACAAGGAATTAAAGGCTACGGGGAGAGTGTGGGTAAGTGGCGTTGAAATGCCCAACAGCCACGATTGAATGGCGGGGTGGACTCGATGGGTTGAATGGCCTTACTTCCACGACTCTGTCTTATAAGACTCTGATTTGATTTATTTCTGTCATGCGTACCAAGTTACAGTACAGTAAAAACTGTTGTCTTATGTACTTTACAGGCAGATTGTACTCTACAAGTACATCAAGGTAACAGAACAGAGTACAGGATACAACATGAGAAGGTGCAGGGAGAGATTAACATTAAAAAGATCCATTCAAAAGTCTGATAACAGCAGGGAAGAAGCTGTTTTTGTATCTGTTAGTACGAACATTTACATCTTCTGTCCAATGGAAGAACATGGAAAAAATATATAACCGGGGTAGAAGGGGTCTTTGATCATGTTTTTTTGATGCAATGGCAAGTATAGATCAAGTCAATAGATGGGAGGCTGGTTACTACACTAAAATCACTATCCATCTACCATCACCTGAGAAAAAGAGCAGGAAATGACATCACCGCCCGAAAGAAACCCAAACATATAAATAGAAAGCAGGAATCATGTACAGTGCTTCGCCTGAGGTCCATTGGTGATGTTACCTAGTATGGTGATGAAAATGTCTGGAAATGAACCTTCCAGCTCAGCGAGCAAACCTACATCCAGAACCTCAACCCGAGCTACAAATCTTCTCAAAACTCACTAAAATCATTGCTTTGAACTCAGCCAAGTCATTGCTACCAAATCTCAGTTTCTACTATGTCACGACATTAACTGCACTCTTAATTGCATACTTTTATGCAAGAGCCAAGAGTGTAGTGCTGGAAAAGCACAGCATGTCAGGCAGCATCCGAGGAGCAGGAGACTCAACGTTTCAGGCATAAGCCCTTCATCAGGGCAATCATTCCTGATGAAGAGCTTATGCCCGTAATGTCGATTCCCCTGCTCCTCAAATGCCGCCTGACCTGCTGCGCTTTTCCAGCTCTACACTCTCGGCTCTGATCTCCAGCATCTGTAGTCCTCACTTTCTCCTTACTTTTACATAACTCAGGATTACTGCTTCTCTTTTTATCGTAAACTGTTAAGTTTTGAAATTGAATCTTTAAGTTTCTGTGGAATTTTCAACAGCACAGTAGTTAGCACTGCTGCCTCACAGCACCAGGGACCCAAGTTCAATTCCAGCCTCGGGCGACTGTCTGTGTGGAATTTGCACATTCTCCCCGTGTCTGCATGGGTTTCCTCCAGGTGCTCCGGTTTTCTCCCACATTCCAAAGATGTCGAGGTTCGGTGGATTGGCCATGCTAAATTGCCCATAGTGCCTAGTAATGTGCAGGCTTGGTGTTACAGGGATAGGTTAAAAACAAGGGCTGCAGATGCTGGAAACCAGATTATAGATTAGAGTGGTGCTGGAAAAGTACAGCAATTCAGGCAGCATCCGAGGAGCAGAAAAATCGATGTTTCGGGCAAAAGCCCTTCATCAGTTACAGGGATAGGGTAGGCGAGTGGGTCTGGGCAGAATGTTCAGACAGCCTTGTGGATCCAATGACCTGCTTCCACACTGAAAGGGCTTTATGATTCTATGAGGCATAATATTAATTAACTGGCAACTTTGAAGCAGCTCACATTAAAAGGAATGAATCTTGTTTTTGCTTTGATCGAACATTATGTTTCTATAATAAACACTTACCTCTTCTAGCAGACGAGTGACAGCATCTATATCATTGTACGTTTTAGTCATCTGGCCCACTCTTTCAGCACATAGAACTGAAAAGTGAAAGAGATTTACAACTTTAACCATTGGCACAGAACTGCAAAACTTGGTCAGCATGCAAATACAAATTCAACAGAAAGTAACTGGTATATAATTCATTGAATTGTTTGTTTAAAAGAATTAATTATGGTCTAATGAAACAAGAAAATTAAATCAGCCACTTAATTTCTTTCAGACAAATCCATATTTTGTCGATTCAAAACAAAGTGAACCATTGGCTGAAAAAAAATTCATGAAAAACCTTTAGGGAACGATCCTTTGAATCAAATATTTAACACCAACATGGTTATGGTTAGAAAAAGGAGGAAATAAAAAGAAAAAAAATAGATTCCAGTCCACTACTTAATTTATTTGGGTTCAGAAATTATGCAGTGTTGCAGACTCGCTCACAACCCAAAAGTGAAGCTCATACGCGATAGTCTGACAATGGTCAATATTGGTGGGGTTCATCAAGATTGGCAATTGCCAAAGTTGCCCAGAATTAGGACACGAATTTCAAACTCCACTTCAATAATGCCACATTGCTTCCAAGAGCTGGATATTTCAGAATGCAAGCGAGCAAAGGGATAAGACAGATGCTGCCAGACGTTTTTATGAAATGTAACACATGATATCATAGACAAGGCCTTTCATGTTTCCTACACTCCTCTGAAATCCTCACAAGGTACACAAATATTGGCGGTGAATAATCTGACAGTAAAATACTACTGTTTGTGCAAGTCTGATAGAAAAGGGAGCCTACTATCAGGTTCTTTCAAAAGGAGCAAAAAAATTGTCGATCAAAAATATGACAGCATGAAAAATAATGTCAAAATATTTAATTATCCAACAATGGCTACTATTATAAACAATCAACACAAACTGTTAGATATGATTATTTTGTTTTCCATTATGACTATTAACATGTCTGTATTAAATAAAGCTCTGATTCCACAATGATAATGATCTATATGATGCTTTTTAAAAATCTAGATAAACTAGAAACTGTTAAGTCATAAACCTGACAAGTCATTCTCAGTGACCTATATAGTCAGACTTCCAACATCATGTTAAAATAGGTCACTAATATCTATACTAGGAATTTCTTTACCAACATCCAAGGAAACACACTGTACGTGAACTGGAAAACGCAGATAAGCCTTCGGCTAAAAAACATCTCTGTTAATGAAGTATTTTCTGAGATCAAGCAAAGCCTCCCTCATCTCTCAGTCCTCACTTCCCTTTCCCAACATCTGTTTCTATTTCTAGGGATAGGCTAGCCACCAACTCCCAGTTACCTGGACTACATTCTCAATCCCCCTGTATCCAGCAAGGACTCCATTCCATTCTCCAAGTTTCTGCCTCCATCTGTTCCGATGATGCTGCCTTCCACAGGAGAGCCTCAGAATGTCTACTTTTTTCCTCAATCAGGTGACACAGTGATTTATCTGCACTTCACTCAGTCTAGTCTACTGTATTCACTGCTCACAATGTGGTCTCTTCTGCACTGAAGAGACGAAACGCAAACTGGGTGACTGCTTTGCAGAATGCCTTTGTTCTATACACCAAAATGACTAAGAGCTTTTGGTTCCCTGGCTAACATCTGTATCACAGGCTTGTTGTTGTGCTCTGGCAAACCTTATTCCAGGCTGGATGGACAGCATTTCATTTGCCGCTTGGGGACTCTGCAGTCTCTAGGACTCAATGTCCAGTTCAATAATTTTAGACCCGGAACACCTCATTCCATATACTTTCCGCATCCCCAGACAAAACACCCTATAATGCCATGGGCTGCTTTCAGCACAGCCAACCCATTTTCATCTGTTTGTTGTCCCCCATTATCAGCTTTTCTTCATCCCTGGCTCATCACGATTTCACCAGTTTCATTTCCCTTCCCTCCCCTTCACTATTCCAGTCTCAAGCTTCCAACTCGACATCACCCTCCTGACCTGTCCATTGTTTTTCCCATCTATCCGCTCCAACCCCCCCGACCTATCGCTTTCTCCCCCACCTTCATCTACCTCCCCCCGTAACCTCACCCCTCCCCCCCCCCCCACCTCCATTTATCTGTCAGCCCTCCCAGCCCATAAGACTCATTCCCAATGAAAGGCTGATGCCTGAAATGTAGATTCTCCTGCTTCTCGGATGCTGCCTGACCTGCTGTGTCTTCCAGCACCACAAAATCAACTCATCAATCACACCTTTGTTTACCCAGCTTACCTCCTCTCTCTGGGTATCTTTCTGCTCTCTTACCCACCCCCTTGCCAGCCGTCTACTATCAATTCTGAAGAAGGGTCACTGGACTAGAAACATAAACTCTTCTTTCGTTCCACAGATGCTATCAGACCCAGGTTTCTCCAACAATTTCTTTGTAATTGGGAAGCATCTTTGTAGTTGGTCTGAGGTACAGCAAACAAAGGTGCAGCTCTCTTTTAAAGTATTTAATTGGATTGTTTTAAGGAGCTTTGAATTCTAGCAAAAAGTCACCTTTATGAAAATTCAAAAAGCTCCTACCTAAGGAGTCAAAAAGACTATGATCTGTTATAAAACCTGTAGCGTTTATGTGAAACAATAAAATATATTGAAAATATTGCTTGGAATTTATCCAACATGGCTGTAAATTTAACTGATTACACTGCTGCAAATCAGACCTTTACGAATCGCATAAAAATTTTAAAAAGCACAAGTTGAAATCCATGTAGGGAAGTCCTTAAAAAGCAGTTGGTTGCTTATTGCATATTCTGTGCTAGAAAGCTTTAATGCAAGAAAAATCTCAACATGTGCTGTCAGGTCAATTCTCCAAGGGATTCTTTTAAATAGAAATTGGAAAAACAGTACCATCACTTCCCCACTATTGACTTTCCAGAATGTTAATCATTTGTGAAAAATAGGCTTTCACATCATAGAAAACTCATTAAAATAGAACAGTTGATCAAATGATCCAGACTGGAATGCTATCAAATACATATTGCGTTGGCATGACTTGAATCACCAGAGAATGGATTCTTGGCAAGCTCAGAGACACTGGATTTCGGTCTACAATGTTCAGAATTAGGTGCAGCTGAAGAGAGAAAAAAACATTTACAAAAAAAACAAATCATTTCTTTAGTTCTTCCGATAAGCATTGAGCGCTCGACATCAGATAAGCACTCCTCTTTCAGGTTCAACATAAAGGCTTGAAGCTTGAATAAAAGAATTATAGAAATCCTCTAGTGTTACTTTTTATTATGTAGGAGGGCAGGGTGATACTCCTTTCAGCAGGATGGACAACTCCTAAATTACACGCTGAGAACAATTCTTGTATTTCAACTTGAATTGATTAAAATGCTCTTGCACCGATTTGAGACAGAAAAATTGTTTTCCAAAGCATTGCAAGTACAAAAAAGTTAAGATTTCAAATTTAAAAAATTTAAATTTGTTGAGAAAGTATCTATGGTTTTATAATTTCAAACCATAACATTTTATTTCTCATATGCTAAAAATATACTATTATAATCTGAAACTCACAATGGGTTAACATCAAATTTAAATTTATTCAATTTTGGCCAGCAGGGTTTTCACTTTCCCGAATCGCAAGAGTTAATGATACTCGATTTGCTCATGTAAAGCAGATGTAGTTTTTGCAAATATATTCAGAGAATAGTGGCAGCACAATAGGCCATTATTCAGCCAGTATAACCTGTGCTGGCTCTCTGCAAGAGCAATTTAGCTTCTCCTCACTCCCCTGACTCTTTTACCAGAACTGAACATCTTCTCCTTTGCCGACTCATCCTTCTGAAAGCCGTAACGGAATTTGCTGAATTTTCGGTTGCCAAGACTGCCTGCATGCGAGAGGTTGCAGTCATGTCCACTAGAGTGATCTGGGATGCATAGATTCAGTGCCATCATTGGTATTAGTTTAAGTTACTGATACCAAGTGGAGGAAGGATGTCAACAAGAGGCTCAGTCTCGGAGAATTAGATTTATTACAAATGTGGAGAGCTGTGTGTTTTTGATTGACATGAAGAGGATACAAGAGAGTGTTTTGCAAGGCCTCAAGTTATACTTGAGAGTACTCATTATAATGACTAAAACATTCTGGTACTCAACTTAGAGATAACTGAACAGCTCAAACCCATTGGTTAGCTGCTCCCAGGAACAGTTCTCTCTATACTCTTTCAGGTGAAGTTAATCTTGTGATGTCCTCTTTAGAATAACCCATACAAGCACTAACTGACTCATACAACAGATCCTGGATCCATCACCCGCATTGGCAGTGCATTCCAGATCAAGGTAAAACAAATATGAACGCAGATGGAGGAATGATCAGTCAACTGGCAGAAATGGAAATTTAACTTGTGGGTCATTGAAAAGGAAGTTCACAAAGGAATGGAGAAGAGTTATGTCAATAAGGTGGTTTGAGAGCATTCACATATAACAACTATAGAACAACCATAGAACAACTACAGCACAGAAACAGACCGTTCAGTCCAATGTATCTGTAGCTGCTTAGTAAACCAGCCATCCACTATAAGCCCACTTTCCAGCAGGAGTGAGAGATTGCCCTCCAGTCCTTCTTAGAATCACCTCAAATAGGTGCCCCCTGGTACCTGACCTCTCCAGTAGGTGAAGCAGGTCTTTCCTGTCCACTCTATCCAAGCCCTTTATTATTGTGTACGCCTGAATTAAGTCAGTCCTCAGCTTCCTCTAAGGAAAGCAACACAAGTTTATCCAATTTTGCCTCCAAGCTGCAATTTTCAAATCTTGGCAATGTTCTTCTAAATCCTCTCTGCACACTTCGAGAACAATTGCATCCTTCTTGTAATGTGGGTACCAGCAATCTCCAACTGTGGCCTAACTAATGTCTTATATGGTTCCAGCACTAGATCCCTGCTTTTGTACTCAGTACCTCAGCCAATGAAGGGAAGCATCTACATGCTTCCTTAACCACCTTAGGTCCCTGACAGGGCAGATAGATGAGGACATTCCCTCCAAAATCTCTCACTTCCTCTATCTATTCTGTTTAATGTTTATTCCTTTGCTTTGACTGCCACCTACAAATGCTTAATCCTGCACTTCACTGTGTACCAAGCAAAGCCATTCATTGGTAATTTCCCCAGTACACTCTCCTATTCTGCAGCCTTCATTTTACTGGGAGTAAGAGACACTGGCTTTAACTTGAGTCTTCCTGTTGTAAAGATAACTGAGATCAGATCAACATCCCACAACACTATGCAATCAAACATCAATGAACTGCTCCTATTTAGATTAGATTAGATTACTTACAGTGTGGAAACAGGCCCTTCGGCCCAACAAGTCCACACCGACCCGCCGAAGCGCAACCCACCCATACCCCTACATTTACCCCTTACCTAACACTACGGGCAATTTAGTATGGCCAATTCACCTGACCCGCACATCTTTGGACTGTGGGAGGAAACCGGAGCACCCGGAGGAAAGCCACGCAGACACGGGGAGAACGTGCAAACTCCACACAGTCAGTCGCCCGAGTCGGGAATTGAACCCGGGTCTCAGGCGCTGTGAGGCAGCAGTGCTAACCACTGTGCCACCCATTTCTGACAGGAACTTATACTTTTTCCCCCAGTCCTCCAATGCAGTAATATATCACGAAGCAAACTGATTCTATTGCTCGAAGGATTACTTGTCATTTTGGAGTTAGCTCTGATTCAGTGGTAAGTGATTAATTAGAATTCAGACATGGAAAGTTTTTTTGCATAAAGGAGGAAAATTTGAATGCGATTCAACTAGAGATGACTAATGCCATTGTCATTGTCAGCAAGATTGTAGATTCCAAACTTAACAGCATAACAACGTTATGTGGTGCTCACCACCCATCACGATATCTGTTGCAATAAAGAATCTCAAACCGACTTTGTTTACATGCCACAATACACTAAATTAAAAAATATTTGTAGCTAATAACTTACCATCAATCACGACAGAAATCCAAGAAACCTAGAATACACCCTTGCGCACGGAACCCAAAACTACAAACTGAAAGCAAAATTTGACGGATAAAGTCCACATGCACATCAATGGGAAACAAAGCAATCAGTATTATTTATATGGACTGTAGCTGTGCTGCCTTATCATCAGTATATTAATACACTACAAAGGCTCTTGTGTGTCTGTGAGATTGACCCTACTCTGAGCCAGGAAGCTTGGGTCAAGGCCCACTTGCTCCAAAGAGAAGCATTAACATCTCTGAACATGTTTAAAATAAAAATATGTTGTGGTTCTGTTCGCCGAGCTGGGAGCTTGTGTTGCAAACGTTTTGTCCCCTGTCTAGGTGGGATATGTTTCTATTAATGCATTATAAACAGAAACTTGAAAATGCACAAATGTAACTGCATACACATTCACACACAGGATCCATCTACCAGTTGTAAACTAATTATCTCCAGTGTTGACTCTGGACTTTTGTACAAACTGCAATGCTTCGGGTGTGCCAGAAAGCACGTTCACTGCTCCACAATAAAAATAAAATAGCACATAACAAACAAGCCACTGTGCGTCTATAATTAAATGGCAGGGCAACTGACAATCTCTGGAGTTGGCCAAACTGAAATGAATGCTTTCTGAAATTCCCCAATTATACACTGATTCATGCAGTTCCGTCACATCCACCAGATGTATCTGATTGTGAAAACTACCAGCAACACTTCAAATCTGCATGTGAGCTAACCTATTACAGCAGGCTCAAGACTAAATTCAGAAAATCAGTTTGTTACTGGGTCCAACATGCCTGCAGTTTGAAAGAGTCCTCCAACTCAGTCCTCCTCGTAGGGAGAGGGACAGACTCAGGAGGGAGGCAGACCAAGAAAGATAGACTCCTATCTTTACCTGGTCAGACTTACACGTGAATGCAGACTCAGCTTTATAAATATTTGAAATCTAAACATTTAGCCAATTTCCTTTTTAAATTTACTCAACCCGGTCATTAAACACCTCTAGCATATGCAGAATCAAAGAACAATGCCAAGAGTTGAGAGGAATAGTTGTGAAAGAACAAATCATAATTCCTACACTTCATTCCTTAATAGTAATACTGTCACTTTCAAAATGTTGTCACATTAATTGAACATTTGTTTCTTTGTCTATACTCCAAACTCAAACATGATGCATCACATTGACATGTTGGGCCTTAAGGATCCTGATGAGCCAACATGTCTACTGTGTGGTTGAAGACAGTGAACATGCTTTCCCCTTTTACATGCCCTAGCTGCTTCCTTTCTATAGTGCATAAAGCCAACTGGTAGCAAAACACTAAAGGAGAGTCTCTTTTGGTCAGTACACAGTCTCTCCATCAAGAAGTCCTTAGCAGCACCTCCTCACAGTGACACTTGGGAATGCATGTTGGTTTCAGAAATACTCAAGAGGAGGTTTGGACTTCTTAATATGCAGTGTGTGGGCCCACTGGTACATCAACACACTCCAGTACGGAGATGAACCTAGGGCCAGCAACAGACAGACAGTTCTTCTGTCTTGTGGGCACCTCAGGAGAGCTGAAGGTGAAGGGAGATAAAAAACCTGAAAGAGAAGTAAACGTCCATAGTGTGGAATTGGAGATCAGAGGCGATGCGTGAACAAATATAGGCTTTGCTACAAGCAATTTGTGTAATTGATGTTAGCACCTCCTGCCCCCCAGAAACTGTTCAGAACATGTTCTCTCCAGCAACAGGGACAAGTAATTTCTTGGAGGAGAAAGTGAGGACTGCAGATGCTGGAGACCAGAGTTGAAACGTGTGGTGCTGGAAAAGCGCAGCAGGTCAGGCAGCATCCGAGGAGGAGAATCGATGTTTCGGGCATAAGCCCTTCTTCAGGAATGAGGCTGGTGTGCCAAGCAGGCTGAGATAAAAGGTTAGGGGGGCACTGGGAATATGATAGGTGGAAGGAGATAAGGGTGAGGGTAATAGGCCAGAGAGGGGGTGGGGGGTGGGCAGAGGGGTCGGGAAGATGATTGCAGGTTGAGGGGGTGGTGCCAAATCCAGGGGTTGGGACTGAGATAAGGTGGGGAGAGGGGAAATGAGGAAGCTGGTGAAATCCTTCCCCACCTCTATCAGCGTTCCGGAGAGACAACTCCCTCCACGACTCCCTCATCAGATCCACACCCCCCCCACCAACCCAACCTCCCCTCGCTGCACCTTCCCCTGCAACTGCAAGTAGTGCAAAGCTTGCGCCCACACCTCCCCCCTCACCTCCCTCCAAGGCCCCAATGGATCCTTCAATATCCGTCGCAAATTCACCTGCACCTCCACATACATTATTTACTGTATCTGCTGCACCCAATGAGACAGGCTGCCCACTTGCGGAACATTTCAGGGAACACCTCTGGGACACCCGCACCGACCAACCCAACCGCCCCGTGGCTGAACACTTTAACTCCCCCTCCCACTCCGCCAAGGACATGCAGGTCCTTGGCCTCCTCCATTGCCAGACCCTGGCCACACGACACCTGGAGGAAGAGCGTCTCATCTTCCACCTAGGAACCCTCCAACCACATGGGGTGAATGTAGATTTCTCCAGCTGACTTGTGCCTTGTGAATGATGGGCAAGCTTGATGAGCCAGAAGGTGGGTTACTCGGTGCAGGATTCCTGGTCTCAGAACTGCACTTAGAGTCATAGAGATGTACAGCACGGAAACAGACCCTACGGTCCAACCTGTACATGCCAACCATATATCCCAACCCAATCCAGTCCCACCTGCCAGCACTTGGCCCATATCCTTCCAAACCCTTTCTATTCATATACCCATCCAAATGCCTTTGGTTGTTCTGGTTCAGTTTCTGGTCAATGATAAACCTCCAGGATGTTGATAACTGGGGATTCAGTGATGGTAATGCCATTGAATGGGGCCAGGATATGTTAGCTGAAAATGTGTTGCTGGAAAAGCGCAGCAGGTCAGGCAGCATCCAAGAAACAGGAAATTCGACGTTTTTGGCATAAGCCCTTCATCAGGATTCGGGCATAAGCCCCTGATGAAGGGCTTATGCCCGAAATGAAGAATTTCCTGTTCCTTGGATGCTGCCTGACCTGCTGCGCTTTTCCAGCAATACATTTTCAGCTCTGATACTCCAACATCTGCAGTCCTCACTTTCTCCGCCAGGATATGTTAGGCCATCAAAAACCTCTAGCATAAATTTTTCAATACTGATACCTTGTGGTAAGGTAACATTTTAGAACATGACATTTATCTTCTGATGCTGATGGCCAGGACAAAGTCTTAAAAAATAGATGAGAGTCTGTCCATTTGCTCTTGAAGGTGTTCCTAGATATAGGATATTAGTGCAGCATCTTTAGCTTGGAGGCACCCACTGGCAAGAACACAATTTAGCTGTGTCTTAGATATTGGGTAAGAAAAGCTGAACTACTTTCATCAATGTTGATGTGAGAGCTAAAAAGTACCATAGTCCTCCTGGATCACAAGACTGTGCTGTCATTTTGGAGGGACAGCCAGTGGTGGTTTAACTGAGGGCACCACACATCAGGTGAGGTGAGGTGGGGGGTGGGGGGGTGGGGTGATGCGGAGGTTGAGAGGGAGAGTGCTTCGTGGTAACCTTGGTCAGTGCTGGAATTGAACCCATGCTATAAGCACCAGTGTGCATTACAAACCACACATCCTGGCCACCTCCATTCAACTGAGGCAGTTTTGTGCAGGTGCTGCAGGAATACAGGCTTTCTATGCTTTGAGTTCAGACAGTATGATATCAGCATCTGGAACTTTGCTCATGGCAGATGAGACACTTTTTTCTTTATCTCCTCCGGTGAGGGTTTGCCCATAACAGGCAGCCTTTCTTTTGTGTCTGGAGCTTCCTTGAAGACTCTCTTCTCTCTAGAGTACAACTTAAAGTAATTAACCATCCATTTCTCCAGCTGTTTGTTGTCGTGAGTAATGGACACCCTAGTCTGTATGTATTTTTGCCATTTATTTTGCTGATGGACCTTCTCCGTTTTTAATTCCTTCATATATGTCCCTTACATTTGCTATGTTAAAGGACAAATGAGAATTTATTTACAATTGCAACCAGTAGTTATTGTCACACTGCCTAGCAGTTACTTGGACTTTACTTTGACCATTACTCAGTACATTGAGTCTTCTCAATTGGATCCCTCTTATAGTTAAAGTAGGCCACTTGTCTTCACTGATGGGTTCCATCACAGTGTTGCAAGCTTCAAACCAGTCAGTGTTTTCAACTGTATTGGTCTCTGTCCATTTTCATTTATTTTTTCCTAGGCTATGATGCTGGAGGTGGGGTTGGCCATGACTCATCTCAGTGCCCCTACATTGATATCCCACCCTGTTGGTGAAAATGCTCTGAGTTAAAGATTCTGTTGAGACTAGTGTTAAGTTGCTTGTTGAAATGATCTTTCATCTCAAGTGAAGCACAGTGTTGTAACATAGTTACCCATGAAATTACTTGTGTTGAAAAGTGTAGTGCTGGAAAAGCATAGCAGGACAGGCAGCATCCGAGGAGCAGGAGAATCGACGTTTTGGGCATAAGCCCTTCTTCAGGAATGAGGCTGGTGCACCAAGTGGGCTGAGATAAAAAGGTAGGGGGGAGGGAAACCAGGAATACGATAGGTGGAAGGAGTGAGGGGGAGGGTGATAGGTTGGAGAGGGGGTGGGGATGGAGAGGACGGGAAGAGATTGAGGTCAAGAAAGCGGTGCTGAGTCTGAGGGTTGGGACTGAGATAAGTCCATTTGGATGGGTATATGAATAGGAAGGGTTTGGAAGGATATGGGCCAAGTGCTGGCAAGTGGGACTGGATTGGGTTGGGATATATGGTCGGCATGTACAGGTTGGACTGTAGGGTCTGTTTCCGTGCTGTACATCTCTATGACTCTAAGTGCAGTTCTGAGGCAAGGAATCCTGCACCAAGTAACCCACCTTCTGGCTCATCAAGCTTGCCCATCATTCACAAGGCAAAAGTCAGAAGTGTGATGGAATACTCCCAAACTGCCTAGATGGGTGCAGCTCCAACACTACTCAAGAAGGTGCACACCATTCAGTACAAAGCAGCCCACTCGATTAGCATCCCATCGAACATCTTCAACATTAACTCCCTCCACACACAGTAGCAGCAGTTTGTACCATCGACAAGATGCAAGATTTCTTCGTCTGCAACTTCCAAAACAGGGATCGATAATTTCAGCAACTACATGGGAATACTGTTGCTGGCAATTTCCCCTCCAACGCCCCATCCTGATTTGGAATGATGTCATTGTTTCTTCGCCATTGCTGGGTCAGAATCCCTGAATTCCATTCCTAAGGGCATGCCCCCAGACTGCAGTAATCCAAGGTGGCATCTCACCATCACCTCAAGAGCAATTAGCAATGGGCATAAATACTGAGCCAGCCAGCAACAGTCATATCCCACTGAAAGAAAATGAAATTGCCAGCAATCTGTCACTTGATGTTTGAAATCACCTTACGAATTGCAGAAACTGCAGCCATCGTGTACCAGTCGAATAAAGGAATAACAGCAAATGACTAAGCACTCCAAATTAAAAGTCTACCAAGCCAGTGTCCTCTGCACTCCTCTGCTATGGCATGGCTTGGGTCAGACAGAAGAAAAAAAATTAGCAGTTTCCACCTCCATTGTTTTAAACTTAACTGTGAAATTTTGTCAGGACACCTTTAACAGCGGTCCTTGTGCATGCTAATCCCATCAGCAGACATTCATTGCTAAGCCAATGGCATTTCAGTTACAGTCACTAGGTATTGCTCTGTTATATATCTGGAGACCTCCTGTACAGTGACCTGAGTATTGGGCTGTGACTTACAACAAGTCCATACCTCCACTACAATGACTCCAATTGCTAAGACGTAAAGACAATAGATACTGACAACTAGATGACAGCTGTGACTTCTGGAGGTTGACCGTTTGGAAGGGGCAAGCAGAAATGGAAGCTCACCAGAGAATTCTGCACCATCTTCGTTCACTGACATCCTTTGCAATAAATGGAGAGACTGCCATGTTCAAGTGGGGGCAACAGATGATGCACAACAGTAGACTATCAAGGTGCAAGCTAACATTTTATGAGACACAAGGCTGTTACTCCATTATTCAAACAAATATGAGAGAATTAGTCCCTCCAGCGTTATAATGTGTTGTGAACTCACTCGATACCCATACATCTATATTTAATGTCATTAACCTTGTTTTTGAATCAGAAGAGTCTAGGATTAAACAATTTTTTTAAAACAATCTGTGCAGAAGCAAATTTAGCTTCTCTCCTAGAGAGGAGATCAAGACAGTTTATGGAATAAGTCACCTCAGCAGGACAGCAGTTTGTTAAGCTTCTGAAACAAGAGAGTTTGTTTAGAAATCTGCAGGTCACTGGACATGAGATTATTTAGGCTCTAGGATTTATGAAAAGATCATATTGGCAGACTTGGAAAGCAGCCATAGAATCGTCTCCACGATAAAGAAATTGTAAAAAGACAGTTAATTAGAATGTGAAGAGTTGAGAGATGGGTATAAATTCACTAGACTGTAATCTCTATCAGATAGTGTTGGGAAGCAGGCTGAAATTTTGGTCTACAGCGAGGTCATTCTTCAATATTTAGATTGTTTGCGGTGCCTTTTTTCTTTGTCTGCACTAAAGAAATTCTACAGCCTTATATCAACATTCCTCAGTGACAAACCACCATGTAAACTCACTTCAAAGCCAGATTTCATTCTGGGATGACTTGTTCAGTAACACCAATCAGGTAGGGTCATAACAATATGCTGAAAATGTGCTGCTGGAAAAGCGCAGCAGGTCAGGCAGCATCCTAGGAACAGGAGATTCGACGTTTCGGGCATAAGCTGCGCTTTTCCAGCAACACATTTTCGGCTCTGATCTCCAGCATCTGCAGACCTCACTTTCTCCTCATAACAATATGCTAAAAGGATTCTGCGAACATTTATCACAATAGTGTAAACTACAAAAAGTATTTTTTTTAGGATAAAAAAGTGAAGACTGAGCACATTAGACACCTTCATTCATTTACGTGTAACTCACTGAATGGGGATAGTTACTGAAACATTACCACAGAAACCAAAGATAGGAGCAGGATAATCCATCCCTTGAGCCTGTTCTGCTATTCAATATGATCATGGGTGATCGAGTTCAATAACCTAAGCCTATCCTCTCCCATATCCCTTCATCCTTTTAGACACCGCAGCTTTATTTACCTCCATCTTGAAAACATAATGCTTTGGCCTCAACCACTTTTTGCAGTCATTTCCACAGACTCACCGCTCTCTGGGTGAAGAAATATCTCATCTCAGTCCGACTAGATTTACCCCTTATCCCTAAACTATGACCATATCTTTCCTGCATTTAACCTGTTAGAATCTGGTAAAATACCAATCCCGTCCAATTCTTCTGAACACCAGAGAATATCGTCCTAACTGACTCAATCTCTCAAATGCCAGTCCTGCTGTCCCAGGAATCAGTCAGGCAAACCTTTGCTGCACTCCCACGATTGTAACAGTATCCTACCTCAGATAAAGAGACCAAAATGCACACAACATTCCAGGTGTGACCTCACCAATACCCAGTATAATTGAAGACAGACATCCTTGTTCCTGTACTCTCATCTTCTTGTTAAAAAGGCCAACACATCGTTTACCTTCTTAACTGCTTGCTGCACCTGTGCACTTACTTTCAGCCACTGGTGCACAAGGTCATCCAGGTCTCATTGAGCATTCCCCTTTCCCAACTTAGAGATTCAAGTAATAATCCACCTTCCTATTTTTGCTACCAAAGTGGACAACCTCACATTTATCCCCATTATACTGCATCTGTCCATTTGTGCATTTGTGGGCGGCACGGTGGCACAGTGGTTAGCACTGCTGCCTGAGACCCGAGTTCAATTCCCGACTCAGGCGACTGACTGTGTGGAGTTTGCACGTTCTCCCCGAGTCTGCGTGGGTTTCCTCCGGGTGCTCCGGTTTCCTCCCACAGTCCAAAAATGTGCGGGTCAGGTGAATTGGCCATGCTAAATTGCCCGTGTTAGGTAAGGGGTAAATGTAGGGGTACGGGTGGGTTGCGCTTCAGCGGGTCGGTGTGGACTTGTTGGGCCGAAGGGCCTGTTTCCACACTAAGTCTAGTCTAGTCTAGTCTGTCCACTCACTCAGCTTATCCAAATCACATTGAAACATCTCTACATCCTCCTCACAGCTCACCCTTCCACTCAGCTTTGTGTTATCTGCAAATTTTGAAATATTACGTTTAGTTCCCTCCTATTAGCATAAATATAAAATTCCAATATATATAACAATTAAAATATATAATGGTGGTAGTACTGATCGCTGCGGTACCCCACTAGTCACTGCCTTCCATTCAGAAAAGCAACCCTTTTTTAAAAACTCTATTTCCTGTTTGCTAAGCAATTTTCCACCCATCTCAACACACTACCCCCTAATCCCATGCAGTTTAAATTTTTATACATTAATCTAAGCGGGACTTCAAAAGCATTCCAAAATTCTAAATAAACCACATCTCCTGGCTCTCCCGATCAACTCCACTAGTAACATCCACAAAGAATTCTAGTTGGTTTCTCAAGTATGATTTACCTTTTATAAATCCATGTTGACTGTCTCATTCTACTACTAAGTGCTGTACTATAAAATTCTTGATAGTGGACTCTAGCATCTTCCCCCTTACTGATAGAAAACAGAATTGTACACCAATGAGTTTGACATCTACCTCCCTTTTTAAATAGTAGGGTTACATTAGCAACCCTCCAATCTGTAGGAACAGTTGCAGAGTTTTAGAATCTTGGAAGATGGCCAATGTTTCTAAGGCCACTTAAGTCCTCTGGGTTGCAGACAAGCAGACCCTGTGGATTTTTCAATCCCATTAATTTCTCCAACACCCTTTCTCAACTAGAACAGATTTGGTTCAGTTCCTCTATCTCATTAAGTCGTGTGTTTCCCAGCATTTCTGGTATGATATTCATGTCCTCCTTCGTGAAGGCAGAAGTATGAATTTAGTTTGTTGGATATTTATTTTTTTCCCCATTATAAAATGTTTTCTCCACACAATGGTCAATATAATCAATTGTGGGTTGCCATTCTCCTCTGATCTTCCAATGCCCCACCCCATTTCTCAACAGCAATTTCAACCTGTGGAAAATTCTTGGAATCAGATGAAGAACACAAAAACCTCCTCAATAGAAATCAAACATATTCTTAGAAAACATAGCTCATCCTTGCATTTTCTTTTCAATGACAGTTTCTCATCCCGCAATACTGAATTTCTTAGCTCCCTGGAGATGCTTCTAAAAGGTTTGACACCAATACGTTTAATGAGTATAAATTACTAGACATGCACAATAGGTATGCACCTATTTCCGAGGCATTATTTACCCCCCAGACATTTGGAAAGACTTAAAACAACAACAAACAAACAGAAACAACATGGGTTTGCAAAAGGGAAATCACGTTTGACAAATTGTGAGCATTCTTGGAGGATATCAAAAGTAGAGTTGATAAAGGAGAACCGATAGATACAATACATTTGGAATTTTTCAAGTGGGAAAGAACTAACTAGGGGAATTGTGCAAGGATCAATCCCAAGTCCTCAATTATTTACTCTCTGTATTAATGATTTGGAGGTGGGGCATCATGTAATGCAAATTTGCTGGTGATAGAAAATGGGTGGGAGGGTATGTTATGATGAGGTAAGCTGCACAGGGGTACAGATAAATGGAATGAGTGGGAAAAATCTTGGCAGGTGCAATTTAATGTAGGAAAGTTTGAGGTCATGTACTTTGAAACGTCAAAGGCAGATTATTCTTCAAGTGGAGAGAAACACCAAAATAAAAAAGGACAGTGCAAAGGAATGTGTGTGTTTTTGTGCATGAAACTCAAAATGTTAGCAAGCTGATGCAGCAAGTAATGAAAATGACAACTGGAATTGTTTCTTTTATTGTTGGGGGTTTGGAGTTCAAAAACAGGGAAGCCTTGTTACCACTGTACATCGCGTTGGTGAGCCTGCACATGGGATACTGCATAAATGTTTGGTCCCTGTATTTAAAGAAAGGCACATTGGCATTGGCAGCAATTTAAAAGTGATTTACTAGTCTGATTCCTGGAATGAATCAAGAACAACTAAAATAGCTTAGGTCTTTGTTCATTAGAGTTTAGAAGAATGAGGGGTGATCTGATTGAAACATTCAATTTTCTGATGGAGTTTAATAGGGTAGGTGTTGAGATGTTGCCACCAGTGTTGGAATCTCACAATTAGGGGCATTACTGCAGAATAAGGGAATATTCGTTTAAAACTAAGGTGCAAAGGAATTTCTTCTCCCACAGGGTTGTGGATATCTGGAATTCTCTACCCTGAGACTATTACAGGTTAGATCACAAAGTACTTAAGAGATGGATTGATTAATTGAAGAAAGGTCAGGCAGTTGATAGAGATACTGAGTACAAACAGAACAGGAGTAGTGATCTGAAGCAGATCAACAATGACCTTGTTAAATGGCAGAGCAAGGAAAAGGGCTGAATGGCTTACTGTCGCTTCTATTTATAATGTCCTTATGAAATAGGATACATAGTCATTTAGCTTTTTCTAAAACAAAAGCACTCAGGACAGGCTCTAACAGCACTCAAATTCCTCAACATCTAAGACAAAGCATTCCAACCAATGGTTTTTTTAATATAAAAATCATTCACCCCTTCACTGCTGCTTCCATCTGGGAAATGCACAGTTGCCAAGTCTTCTCTATCAGATTATAAACATGCCTGTATCGGGACCACGTGCAGGTCATTCAATCCCTTAAACCTTGTGCCCGATTCAAATAAGATCATCGAATGGATTTCTCAAATCCAAAACCTCAACCAAATAGAAGTACAGGGTCAGCAGGCACACAGGAAGACCAGCTACAAGAAACTCTGCACCAAGTTACACTTTAAGCTTCCAATTCAGAACATCAATGATGCCTTCACTGTCACTGGGATAAAGTGCTGGGACCTTTCTCCCTCCTTCACCAGCATTCTCTTTCTCTCTCTCTTTTTCTCTCTCTCTCTCTCTCTCTCTCCCTCTCTCCCCAACCCAAACCCCCACCACCACCCACCCTATTAAAAAATCTCTGAAAGGAGAATCAAAGCCACACGGACTGGAGCAACTTAAAGTAGTGGATCAGCATCCCCCTCCATATTGAGGATTAGGGACAGGCTGCAAGTGCTAGCTTTACCATTCAACTCTCAATTTCCATTAACACATAAAAAGGCCTTTTTTTCCCCTATATCAGGATTACCAATTTTTCATTGACACCTCAAAATAAAAAAAACTTAATGAATACAAGATTATTGCCTGATTTATACTTAAAAGTAATTTTAAACAGTACATAACAAGAACTTAAGAATTAGAAGGCAGTCATTCAGCCCCTCGATCTCGTTCCACCATTTAATACAATTGTAGCTGATCTAACCTCAGTTCCATTCCACTCCACTTGTCAGCCCATTCTCCATTATCCTTTATGCCAATCTACTCAAGTCACATGTAGCTATTTTAGTTTTATCAGAGAACGATAAATGTTTATCTGTTCCCTAGTTGAAATTGCAACCTTAATATTTTTGCATAACCTTTTCTGAATGTCACTGGCAAAGATTCACAGCCCAAAGCAGGTACAGCATCCACTTTGAAACTGGTGGACAGGTCAACGCAAAATTATTTATTACTATTCCCTTATTGGTGGGCTATTTCAAAACCCTGAATCTAGAAACACCCATGTCACTCGGGACATCACTTGCTAAGCACCTCTGTTGTGGGTCAGATATGTAACCTACTTGCTTCAAATGGTCACAAAGAGGCAGTTCTGAATATGAAAATAGCACTTTTGATAAAATGCACTCCAAAAATAGAGAGAAGTATCAAGGAACCGTACAGCATAAAGTCCTTTAGATAAATCATTTATTGATGCCAGATCATCATCAAAGCTTGATATTTGTTTTTTTTTATGGGGAGGGGCAGGGAAGGGGAGGTGGGGAGAGTGCAAAAGAAAGCATTTAAAATTTTCAAATTACTGCTAAAGAGTTGTGCAGAAACATGTATTCTTGTAATTTCAGATGAAATTTGAGTCAGTGAAATTAAAATGCACAGAAAGTGATCTTACTAAAATAAGAAAAATGATCAAGAACTGTTACCTTCTTCCAACAGGGTCCATTGTTCGTTCTCAAATGTAAAGAGACTGCTGTTACCATTCAGTTCACTTGCTGGACAGCTGTCATTCTCCAGGCATTTCTCAAGAGAGATTTCCAGTGCTTTAGACATCATCAGAATCTAAAACCTGCTAAAAGGGCAGATGGCATTGCCCAGAAACTGGTGCCATCCCTTTGCACTCTTGGGAAACGAGTGGCCAGTTTAACGTTACATTTTCCTCACCAAACACAAAGACAGACATCTTCATGACAGAACCATCTAAAAATGGTGAGTGACCAGTATGGTTACAGAACAGGTATGGTTAATCCATTGTTTCAAAACAGACTGAGGGATGTCAGATTCCTAGCCACTACAATAAACATATTTTGCAGCACATCGTTCATGAACCTAATTTGAAGGAATACAAATGTTAACCAGAAATAATTTCACTGTGTGACAAACCATTTTTTCCGACATGATAATTAATCTTGTTAAACACCATCTAGAATTCAAAACTTAAAGCTTCACCCCTACAATCCAAAGGAAAATGGCACAATCTACATGCCATAGCAACCTCATGAGGAAGCATGTAAAAGGTGTGTTGTAAACAAGACCCACCCTACACAATCACTAGTGGTGATCCTTTTTCAATAATCATCTTTTTACACTGATGACATGCAGAATCTTGGTTTGGAATACTTTTCAGAATAAGATCCTTAAATAGTCAAACTGGATGACTTAATGTAAGTGAAATCAATTTAGTGCATGAAGGTATTTGCCTTTAAATGTCACGAGTCTGTCACCAGTAACATTTGCTACAAGCAACTGTGTAATCAGAGAAATTACTGCTCTCAGATAAAACCATTTCAGCTAGCTGGCTGAGCACGTACAAGCACAGTCTTGGTTCATTGCTCCAACAATTTTTCAGTCACTCTCTACAGCAATGCATTTGGACAATAAGAAAGTCAGACAATGTCTCACTCTATAGCCATTTATATTGCTCGAAGGGAGCCCAATGCTAATGCACAATTCAGTGGGAAGTCGAGCTGAAGTTTGGTAGTCTGACCATATCCATGTAGGGCCAAGGGCTTACCAGCAGAGTTATCCAGGTGTTACACACCATAGCTTGAATGGACTGACAGCCAAAGGGCCAAATCCTATAAGATACCAGTTGAGATCAGAGGTCATGGAAGGAGTGAGTCACAACCAAGGATGGAGAGTAAGTTTGGGTTGGACAGGTAGGCAAAACTGCTTGAAATTGCAATGGGTTCACAGACTTTAGAAGTTACAACATAGAATAGCAACTTTAGAGTTCAATTGCATGACTTTGGCTCATTATAGATGACACCTTTAATATTTAAAAATCACGAAACACCAGACTATAGTCCAACAGGTTTATCTGGAAGTGCTTCATCAGGAGCAGCGCTCCAAAAGCTAGTATTTCCGAATAAACTTGTAGGATCATAACCTGGTGTTGTGTGATATTTAATTTTGCTCACCCCAGTCCAATACAAGCACCTCCACACTTTTGATATTGACACTATTTCTGTAGAAATGGATAGTTATTGTCCTTTTCTACACATTAGTTCATGTGACATATGTCACGAAGATAGGGCTGTTTTTGAGACAGAAGTCTTTAAGTTTATTTATGACACGAGCTGTTTATACAGTTACAATACTTATGATCAGGACCATATTCACTAAGTTTAGAAGAATGAGGGGGGTCGCTCAGAAATCTTAAGGCAAACACAAGAAGGATTTTCCCGATGACCAGGTAGCCCAGAACCAGGGAACACAGTCCAAGGATACAGTGTGGCCCATTTAGGACTTAGATGAGGAGAAATCATAGAATCATAGAGTCATACAGCACGGAAACAGACACTTTGGATGTTTTCACCCAGACAGTGGCAAGCCTGTGGATTTCTCTACCACAAAAATCAGTGGAGCCCAAAACATTAAATGTTTTCAAGAGGATGTTTTAGTTCTTAGACCTAAAGGGATCAAAGGGTATTGGGCAAAAGTGGAAACTGGGGATTGAGTAGGATGCTCAGCCAAAAGGTGATCATGTTGAATAGCAGAACAGGTTTTGAAGGGCTGAATGGCCTAATACTTTTCCTATTTTTGGTGTTCACTCACACACACAGTCTGAATTCCGTGCTTAATGACATTATTGTCTGTTATAAACATACACAGTTGACTGACTGAACACACTGCACTAACTCCATTACACAGAGCATGAAGGCAGGTAATCTTTATTCTGAAACAACTGGAAGATTAGTAGAGGTCTTCAGCCTCAAGGCACGGTAGATGAAACAGATGAAGCAGATAGGGAGAATCCATTCCTACTCGTACAAAGAATAAGTACGATAGGGCATAGATTTCAACTGACCTGGAAAAGAAGCAAGGAAAATCATCCTCACTCAGGAAGTAGTTCAGGTATGGAATTCACTGCCTGGAAGTATAGTGGAGGAAGGTTCAATTGAGGCATTTAAGGGGATGATTATTTGGATAAAAATAAATGTCCAAGGTTCTAGAGAGGAAGGAGATTGGCATTAGGTAATAGTGCCAATTTAGTGAGCCAGTAGAGACACAATAGGCTGAATAGCCTTTTTATGCTGTTACACTTGCGATTCTGTGATCATGCATCAGGCAGTGGCCTATAAAAAAAGGTACAAGCCTGACTGGTAACGTAACAAAGAACCAACTGCTTCATGTTTTGGAATGAGAAATAACCAAATCAATAAATGTGGACACAGGCCTGCGCTGAGTCAGCACTTATACTGAGCCAAGTAGAACACTTCATGCACTGAAATGTTATTTGTGAGATAATGGCAACAGAAAATATTAAACTTGCACCACTGGAACCACAGAACTGTTCAAGAGGTTTTAAAAGGCATCAAAAATGAAAAGAAACAAGGTTCAGCCCCATTTTTGAAATAATTCTGTTCTAGTCCCTATGTATGGTTTTTGCTCACAGGAAAGTAGCCAAATGATACTTTGTTCCACTAAGCCATCAGGAATACATGTTTGTTTTCATCTATTACCTGCCAAAATGAATCTATAAGAATTCCTGTTCAAACCCAAACTCTCAATCGTAAAACAAAATGCAAAATATTTAAACCTGCAACGTAACTCATGACAGAAATCCTGTCTTGATCCACGGAGTTCGGGTACAAAATGTTCTATCACAATTTTAAGGACAAAATAAAACAAATTTGGCATTAAGAATCAGACGTGATTCCATGACCAAAGCACAAAATTTGATCACAATGGTCCCACCCAATGACCTATTTGGAAGTAAATGTCCATTAAATATGAACCATAAAGGCATGACTGAATTACATTTGTGACTCATCTCCTTAAGATAGAAATTATTGCATAGCTTTGTTTAAACAAAATCAGCACAAGGTTCATTCCTTGTTCCTCACCATGGCCAACAGAGGAAGAAGCAAAATACTGCAGGTGCTGGAAATCTAAAATATAAAGAAAATAAATTGCTAAGAATACCCAACGGTTCTGGCAGATGGGCAAAACGTACTAAGGAACGAGAGTTCCACCATTCAAGAAGATCGTGACTGATCTGATGATAACTTGAACTCTGCATGCCTGCATAACCCAGATAGTCTTTCAGACCCTTGGTAATCAAGAACCTATAAGCCCTAAAAATATTGAAAGATTCTGCTTCCAAGATTCTGAAACAAAGAGAAAGAGTCAGAAAAGGAAATGGAACTGACCTGAAGCAAGTACAATGGTGATGCAGAGATACAAATGAGTGAGCTTACAATTGGAGTGAAAAGAGGACGACTTTTTAAAATGTCCAAAATAGGGAAGAGTGGGGGAATGAGACCAGTAAAATTACTGCAGCATCAACAAAGGCCTCTGTTACATTGTAACCATTTGGTGATTCTAGACTGAAATGAGAAGGTCCCATTGTCAGTCTCTCTCTGGATGGCTACATAATGAATTCCTATCCCTGGATTCTTTACCAGATCATGTTGTAATTAGAATGAGTGACAACATTGATCCGTATATATCCAATCTACTCAACACATTGCACCACACAGATAGAGTCCAAATCATCTCTTTGCAACATCCTTCTTATCATAATCCACATTTGATTGTGCCAACGTATGGCTGCACATATAGCATTGCACCACCACACATGGAGATCAGAGCCAAACCCATAAGTAAACAAATGATTCAGAGTTACACGTATCTTAGATTAACCTTGGCTGGAATAACTCTCTGCTCAATGAAAAAAATACTGTTAATGGCAGGCTCCCTAGCAACCTGAGAGATAATCATGAACAATGCAAAGCCAGTACTTGGGATTCACTGGCTAATAACTACTTCTCAATTTACTCAAGTAACATTCACACCACACAAATGGCAGGCAATGGCCATCTCCAATAACAGACATAGGAGAAAGTGAGAACTGCAGATGCTGGAGATCAGAGTAGAGGATTGTGCTGCTGGAATAGCACAGCAGGTCAGGCAGCATCCGAGGAGCAGGGGAATCAACGTTTCGGGCATAAGCCCTTCTTCTTGAAAGGTTTATGCCTGAAACATCGATTCTCCTGCTCCTCGGATGCTGCCTGACCTGCTGTGCTTTTCCAGCACCACACAATCAACTCCAATAAGAGACAGACAATCTAACCACCACCTCATGACATTCAATGGTGTTACCATTACTGAATTCCCCATTATCGACATCCTGCAGGTTATCATTGATCAGTACTCACCACATAAATACAATGGCTACAAGAGCAGGTCAGAGGATAGGAATACTTGAACAACTTACCTCCTGATGGAATACTCCCCACTTGCCCGGTTGAGTACAGTTCCAACTTTCAGGAAGCTTGACAACATTCAAGACAAAGTAGCCTGCTTGATTAGCACAGCATCCACTCCCTCCACCACCTGGCCCTCAGTAGCAGCTGTGTGTACTACCTACAAAATGTACTGCTGAAATTCAAAAAGATCCTTATACAGCATCTTCCAAATCCACAATCGCTTCTGTCTAGTAGGACGTGGACAGTAGATATGTGGGAATACCAACCATCTGTAAGCTCCCCTCTAAGCCATTCACCATCCTGACTTGGAAATATTAACATTCCTTTCATGTTGCTCTGTCAAGATCTTGGAATTCCAATTCCAATTGCATTGTGGGTTTACCAACAGCACATAGACAGCAATGGTTCAAGAAGGCAGCTCACCACCAACTTCAAGGACAACTAGGGATGGCCAATAAATGCAGGTCCAGCCAGTGATGGCCATCTTCCACAAGTGAATAAAAAATAGCTGCTAGCACCAAACACTTATTCATTCTGAAATCTGATTCAACTGCTGAGTCCAATGTTTTATTTCAGGAGTCATCTAAACATTTTGTAACAATTTCGAAGAGAAATTTCACATCCTGAAGTTCCATTATCAAGTCAACTTGTCATTGGAATGCAGCCTCAAGAGATATCACTAGACATCAAGAACAATTATTTAAACACATTAGGAGATTTGAACCATCTCAGTGAGCATGATTCACACAAGGGATGACGTTCAGCACAAGTTTAGAACTTATAAACCATAAAAGGCAATATTTACAGAGCCAATCAAATCCTTCAAGGCTAGTCTCAATCACTAACCAAAACTGTTCACTACACATCAATGGATTAACCTGTCAATAGGAGACTGCTACATCTCACTGGGGTACCATGCTGTGGCAATCAAGACTTTCCCCAAAGTCATCACAAAAGTTAAAGATTTTCTAAAAGTATACAAATATCCCAACTTACATGTCTCTTTAGGTCCAGGTTAACAGAAAGCATGGACCAGGTTTTCATAGTTAACAATTATTTCTAATAAATGCAATTATAGCTACAGGTAAACAATTATAAACTGCTGACATAACTTTAATAGTTAGAACTCTAAAATCCTTATAAAACTCTAAATACATGAAGAAGAAAAATAGTTTCCAGGGTGGAAGGAGAGACTGCGAAAGCATTTCAATGGTCCCTGGCCACAGGGTTTGCTGAGAAAATCCTTTTGGCTTGTGAAGCTCTGCTGCTCCTCAATCTTCCTACCCCAAAGACTTCCACTCGTTTGCAGGAAACACGGGGCGATTGGTTCACAATATCTCTGACATATTGATTCAGAGCCACAGCTTACAGCGACTGATGAAGGAAGTACACTGGCTTTATTCAGGCTTGAGTGGTACCGTGGTTACCATTGCTGCCTCACAGCGCCAAGGACCCAGGTTTGATTCCAGCCTCAGGCTAGTGTCCGTGTGGAGTTTGCATATTCTCCCTGCATCTGTGTGGGTTTCCTCCCAGAGTCCAAGGATGTGCAGATTAGGTGGATTGGCCGTAGTAAATGTGGCGTTACAGGAATAGGGTGGGATAGTCTCTAGAGAGTTGGTGCATACTTGATGGGCTAAATAACCTCTTTCCGCACTATAGGAACTCTATGATTCTCTGAGAGAAAAAGAGCTCCTTCCTTTATGGAGGTCCAATGGCTTCTTATCAAACATTCATACCCCAAGCTGTTCAGTTCCATGGGAATCGATCACAGTCACATAGAAGGCCTAAGTGGACAAATGGTTGCCATTTAGCTACTTGTTGTTAACCACATCTCCCTTTGTACATAACTCATGGCTACAGTTTGTATGGGGTAACATCTCCTACTGCTTGAACAAACAGGTGTGTAAACATGACTTGCAATGAGTGTCAGGTGACTTGCCTCTTATAAAAAGGTGTGGTAATCATTTTCACAATACTTGTTTTTAATTAAGCGAACAGTCCATTTCCCATTTCAGACAACAGAGACACAAACCAATAAAAAGGCATGGTCATTATGATAGACACAAAGTAACTTTCACATTTTCCCAGCTCTAACGACTACATTGGATGTTCACAACTGAAAGGTATTACCAGATACTCTAATCACCAATTCATCAGCTGATTGAGACAACTCAGGGAAATAATACAAATTCTATTACAGTGCATGGATAGGATAAATAGACAAAGTCTTTTCCCTGGGGGTGGGGCGTCCACACCTAGAGGGCATAGGTTTAGGGTGAGAGGGGAAAGATATAAAAGAGACCTAAGGGGTAACTTTTCACACAGCGGGTGTATGGAATGAGCTGCCAGAGGAGGTGGTGGGGGCTGGTACAATTGCAACATTTAGGAGGCATTTGGACAGGTATATGAATAGGAAGGGTTTGGAGGGATATGGGCCAGGTGCTGGCAGGTGGGATTAGATTGGGTTGGGATATATGGTCAGCATGGACAGGTTGGACCGAAGGGTCTGTTTCCATGCTGTACATCTCTATGACCCTATGAGATGCAGCAACAAGAGCTTTCATGGGGGCAACTCCTGCACATCCATACATGAACATCTTTACAACTTAAAATATATTGGAGTCTGCATAAATTATAGTTACGCCCAAATATAAAGTTGGGACAGAACATGCCAGAATGCATGAAGACCACAAATTTATTCAATGTGTGAGAACTATACTGTAAGAACTCTAATAAGATCTGACTTCCAAAACATTTTTAATTGATCAAAAACATCAGACATTCATAGAAATTCACATAACAGAAGGAAGCCAGTCAACCTATTCTGTCTGTTCCTACTGAGCAAGGAGGTAGCCGTTTCATCCCACTTTCCACCTCCTCCTAGCCTGCGAGGTTGCAGCAAGCTAAGTGCACGTCCAAGCATATTTTTAATATCCATGTGCTGAGTTGATGCTTCTACAACCTTTCCGAGTAGAGTTCCAGATTTTTCTTCCCACCTAAACTCCCAAGATCCTTCTGCCAATGGCTTTCGACTTATTAGTGAAAAAGGTGAGGTCTGCAGACGTTGGAGATCAGAGCTGAAAATGTGTTGCTGGTTAAAGCACAGCAGGTTAGGCAGCATCCAAGGAACAGGAAATTCGACGTTTCGGGCCAGAGCCCTTCATCAGGAATGAGGAGAGTGTGCCAGGCAGGCTAAGATAAACTGTAGGGAGGAGGGACTTGGGGGAGGGGCGATGGAGATGTGATAGGTGGAAGGAGGTCAAGGTGAGGGTGATAGGCCGGGGTGGGGTGGGGGCGGAGAGGTCAGGAAGAAGATTGCAGGTTAGGAGGGCGGTGCTGAGTTCGAGGGAATCGACTGAGACAAGGTGGGGCGAGGGGAAATGAGGAAACTGGAGAAATCTGAGTTCATCCCTTGTGGTTGGAGGGTTCCCAGGCGGAAGATGAGGGGCTCTTCCTCCAACCGTCGTGTTGTTATGTTCTGGCGATGGAGGAGTCCAAGGACCTGCATGTCCTCGGTGGAGTGGGAGGGAGAGTTAAAGTGTTGAGCCACGGGGTGGTTGGGTTGGTAGGCCCGGGCGTCCCAGAGGTGTTCCCTGAAGTGTTCCGCAAGTAGGCGGCCCGTCTCCCCAATATAGAGGAGGCCACATCGGGTGCAGCGGATGAAATAGATGATGTGTGTGGAGGTGCAGGTGAATATGGAAGGATCCCTTGGGGCCTTGGAGAGAAGTAAGGGAGGAGGTGTGGACGCGAGTTTTGCATTTCCTGTGGTTGCAGGGGAAGGTGCCGGGAGTGGAGATTGGGTTGGTGGGGGGTGTGGACCTGACGAGGGAGTCGCGAAGGGAGTGGTCTTTGTGGAACGCTGATAGGGGAGGGGAGGGAAATGTATCCCTGGTGGTGGGGTCTGTTTGGAGGTGGTGAAAATGACGGCGGATGATACGCTGTATACGGAGCTTGGTGGGGTGGTAGGTGAGAACCAGTGGGGTTCTGTCTTGGTGGCGGTTGGAGGAGCAGTGCTCAAGAGCAGAGGAGCGGGAAGTGGAGGAGATGCGGTGGAGGGCATCATCGATCACGTCTGGGGGGAATCTGCGGTCCTTGAAGAAGGAGGCCATCTGGGCTGTACGGTATTGGAACTGGTCCTCCTGGGAGCAGATGCGGCAGAGACGAAGGAATTGGGAATATTGGATGGCGTTTTTACAGGGGGCAGGGTGGGAGGAGGTGTAGTCTAGGTAGCTGTGGGAGTCAGTTGGTTTATAGTAGATGTCTGTGTTGAGTCGGTCACCCGAGATAGAAATGGAAAGGTCTAGGAAGGGGAGGGAGTTCACCTGCACCTCCACACACATCATCTATTTCATCCGCTGCACCCGATGTGGCCTCCTCTATATTGGGGAGACGGGCCGCCTACTTCCGGAACACTTCAGGGAACACCTCTGGGATGCCCGGACCAACCAACCCAACCACCCCGTGGCTCAACACTTTAACTCTCCCTCCCACTCCACCGAGCACATGCAGGTCCTTGGACTCCTCCATCACCAGAACATAACAACACGACGGTTGGAGGAAGAGCACCTCATCTTCTGCCTGGGAACCCTCCAACCACAAGGGATGAACTCAGATTTCTCCAGTTTCCTCATTTCCCCTCGCCCCACCTTGTCTCAGTCGATTCCCTCGAACTCAGCACCGCCCTCCTAACCTGCAATCTTCTTCCTGACCTCTCCGCCCCCACCCCACCCCGGCCTATCACCCTCACCTTGACCTCCTTCCACCTATCACATCTCCATCGCCCCTCCCCCAAGTCCCTCCTCCCTACAGTTTATCTTAGCCTGCCTGGCACACTCTCCTCATTCCTGATGAAGGGCTCTGGCCCGAAACGTCGAATTTCCTGTTCCTTGGATGCTGCCTAACCTGCTGTGCTTTAACCAGCAACACATTTTCAGTTTCGACTTATTACCCACGTTTGTTAACCTCTGCGCAAACGGGAGTAGGTCAACCTGACCCACTCTTTCTTGGGCCTTTCTAATTTGGCAGACCTTGACTCAGACTCTCCTCAGCCTCCCCAAAAGAAATAAACCCCAGAAATCCAATGTACACCCACCTCACAATTGAATGAATCAGCAATCCTTCCCATTGTACTATTCATCGAAAAAAAACATTTGCTGCCTTACTACTCTTGGATAACGTAATATGAGAAAACGTTGCATTAGAACTGGGGGAATGACAGAATGCATATCCATAGCAATTATAGTGAGGTTTCATAATTATACATTACACATTCTCCAGCTGCTGAATATAATGCAATAATAACGCAATGAACAAAAATGACTAGATTCAATTACATCATTTTGTGGCAATGGTCAATCGTTGTTTAATTATGTGACCTTTTAATCACAGTAAAAATTTGCAATACTTGACATCTTAAGCCCACAGCTGCATGTCTTACCATAAAACATTTCCTTAAGGCAAGAAATGTGGACGGAATTATATTGATATTGTATGCTGGAGTGAAAATATCCTTGTCAAGTTCTGAAATGATCAACCTTAACTGCTTTTAGACACTTACATAACACCCACTGGGGCTATTTTAAACAAAACCCATCAAGACAGAGCTGTAAGCACTTATTTTTTGTGGAAGGTATGGAAGAATAGCATCAATTTTAAAGCATATAGCTTCAATATCAAAGATTATTCTAAATTCCTTCTAATCTATTTCTGACTACTCTACACAACTGCAATTTCTCTCACAGGATATTGATCAGAAATTAACATATGGGAAGTGCTTGAAACAATGCTGAGAATGCAAGATGTCACTGTATTTCACATAAAATGCAAATAAACACATCATGATGAGGCTTGGCACAAACACCAAAAAATCCTTGCCACCACATCCAGGCTGCTGATAATAAAGCATCTGCGACTGCCTGACACTTTGCAAGGGGAGAAATGTTTTCCCCCTTGCGTTTGATGGTGCCCCGCTCAGTCGCACAGATAATAGACATCGATTGAACAAAGCTATATGAGCTACCAGTTCACACCCCACATGATGATCTTAAATGTCTGACCAAATCAACAATCAAATAAACCAGGGGAAACATTACCATCAGCACACTCTTCATAGTACCAGTCAAGCTCATAATAGTCCTCCTTCACAAATCTCTGCATACTTAATGCCCTTCAAAGAAGATTCAGCTACTTCACATGCTGAGGTCAAGAAAAACGCAGCCAGGACAGTCTTCCAGCTCCACACAGCAAGTGATTCAGGTGGTGATACAAGATCCAAAGTAAAAGACACATACTCAAAGATACACTAACGGGAGTAGAATAAAAAGAGAGAGATGCTCATACAGAATTTTCAGGGAGGGAGGAGGGTGCGGAAAAAAAAGTGCATCCATCTGCCAGAAACTCAAATCACATGCTGTGCAGCAAATGGTTTTAATTGAGGAGCTTGGGTAGGTGTCTGAAAGGCGGCCTATCATGTAGCCTCAGTCTGCTGCATCCAGCCTACGTCAGAGACACACACCACTGCCAGGCAGTAACTGTTCCACTGAAGAACAATCCATCTCATTTGTAGCTGGTTGCCAGGGTGACATGCTCAGAGACGATGCAGGCCAATTCCCTACATCCTCCCTGGTTTTTTTTTTCCGCACATCTAGGGGCGAGTCAAATGCTAGAAAATTCGCTAGACATGTTAAAGGATGTGGATTTGTGAACCTTCTACCTTGTCTAAACAGGGCATCAACATTGTGGATGTAAGAAGAAAGAGTGCGCAAGATAGTTAGGTAATTCTCTCTCTTCTCAATAAAAACTAAAAAAAAACTGCGGATGCTGGAAGTCAGAAACAAAAACAGAAATTGCTGGAAAAGCTCAGGTCAGGCAGCATCTGTGGAGAGGAATCCGTTAACATTTTGAGTCAAGTGACCCCTTCCTCGGAACTGAATTCTGAATTTTCTAGCAATTTCTGCTTTTCTCTCTTCTGTCCCACAAGCAGGTTTCAAGTCCTCATTGCTGACTTGGAATTCTTTTCCCTTGCGTTTACATCTGACGAGCAAAGTATTTTAAAGGTTTCATTCCCAGACTCCTACCTGCAGCTGGCATTCCAGCCAGTTAGCCAGAGCTACATCTCCACTGTCTCAAAACAGTCACGCGCACAAGGACAGGTACTGTTACAGTATTAGCCCATGAGTTTACAAAGAAAGGGAGTGGCATTCCTATTGCACTTCTCATAACCAATGGATGCCTCAAAATGCTCTACATCCCATGAAGTACATTTGAAGTATGGTCACTGCTGTGATGCTGAAAATGCAGCAACTAATTAGCATTCAGCAAACTTCCATAAACAGAAATGTGCTCAGGTTTTGTGGCATTGATTGTGGGGAGAACTATCGAGCAAAAGACTGGGAATAATTTCTCTGCTCTCCTCCAAAATGGTGGTGTGGGTTCTTTCAGATCCACCTAAGTTGGCAAACAAGGCATTGGTTTGACATCTCATCCAAAAAAATAGCAGCCCCACTATTTACATCTTTACTCTTCATATCTCTACACTGTTAAAAATCACAACACCAGGTTATAGTCCAACAGGTTTAACTGGAAGCACACTAGCTTTTGGAGACATGAAGGTGACAACCATTTGATGAAGGAGCAGCGCTCCAAAAGCTAATGTGCTACCAATTAAGCCTGTTGGACTATAACCGGGTGTTGTGAGATTTTTAAAATTTTGTACACCCCAGTCCAACACCGGCATCTCCAAATCATATCTCTACACTGGGAGGGTCAGCAAGGATTCTGAGCTAAGCTCTGGACTGGGAAATGAATATTCAATTCAATTCAAAGCCAGAAGGAAGAACTCAAATCTTTCAAATGTCATACTGAATTTAGGTGGGTTGACAAACACATTAGGCACCATGTGTAAATCCAAGTGATAGACAACTACCCCTTCAAGGGAGTTTGCCTGATATTCATGGAACAGAGCATCAGGCAAGGGAAAAGAAAATGCACCAATAAAAGCCCCATTCCTCAGTCCCGTATGGAGGAACGAAGGGGGCGACTGACAGAGGGGAGTTATTATTGGAGTCTTTCATCTCCAAGTGCCCTTCCCATTGTGAGATAGAGAGATCAGCAGCAGGAAGTCTGCACTAATATTCAAACTTGCACTTTTTTAAAAAATCCATTCACAGGATGTGGGCATCACTGACTAGGGCAGCATTTATTGCCCTTCCCTCATTTCCCCAAGAGTCAAGAGTCAACCACATTGCTGTGGGTCTGGAATCACACATCAGCCAGACAAGGTAAGGATGCCAGATTTCTTTCCATTAAGGACATTAACTAACCCGATAGCTTAATGACGACATGACCGTTGTGATAAAAACCTAACTTTTCATTCTAGATTTAGTGAATTCGAGTTTTGCCATTTGCCATGGTGGGATTTGAACCCAGAAAATTAGCCTGGGTGTTAGTCCAGTAACATTACCACTACATCACCACCTCCCCACAACTATAAGTATTCACATTGCAAGCCAGTCCATGGCATTAACATTTCTGTTCATATGTGACAGAGTGAAAATGTTAGAGGAAAGCAAAAACATGTTAAAAGAGAACCAGACCATGAAAGATATGTCACCTCTTGTTTCCAGTCAAACATGTTAATGTTTTGTTTATTCTACTGTTAAGGTTAAACATAAAAAGGGTGGAAAGTATTAAGTATCCCGTTAATGCTTTGAAGATCTCTCAGGAGATTGGCTGAGGTGTGGAGCCTAAAGGTCCAGGCAAGAGGACACGAAGGGGGTCATCTAACAGATTTTGCTAAAACATGGCTGCAGACAGCCTGTTTGCAAAGTGATATGGTGGCAAAATGGTTAGTCTGGCAGTTCATCCCTCAAATTCTCCTCGTAATATAGCATGAGCGACCATTAGGTTTTGCATGTTGCTTAAGAAATTGGAACTCAAATTTAGATAGTGTGCACGAAATCTATGTAAATATTTGGAGAGGTGGCAATCTTTACTGCCTTCCAAACTCCACATGCACATCAAAAGGGTGTGGAGGGAGATAGGGGATAACAGATGCCTCAGCATTCTCCACCACTCAGTTATGACTTCAAGCAGCTGGTTTGGCATATGGAGTTGCCACAAAGAATTGCAATTCACTAAGAAGGGAAAAGCTAAGTGAGGGGGCCGTCAGGTTGAAGAACAGCTTCTTCCCTGCCATTATTAGACTGAATGGCCTAACGTCAAATAATGTTGATCTTGCTTTGCACCCCTCCTGTGCAGTTGTGACCTGTATGCCTTGCTCTAATGCAATACAAAGCTTTTCACCTTACTTAGGTACACGTCTACAATAAGTCAAATCAATTCAGATCTTTGGGTTGGTGCGACACAGCAGTACCAGCTCTTCCAAACGCACAAAGATTAGAGCATGGCAGGAAGGGACAGGGTGAGGGGGTGGGGAGGGGTTGTGATATTATTGCTAGATTATTTACACAGAGACCCTGGTGGTGTTGTGGGGATCTGGATTCAAACTCCATAACAGCAGATTGTAGAATTAAAATACAATAAATAATCTGGAAATTAAGAGTCTCATCATGACCACATGACCATTGTTGATTGTTGTAAAAAATAATCTGGGTCACTAATGTCCTTTGGGGAAGGAAACTACTTAGTCTGACTGACAGTAATATGATGGACTCTGGCCCAATAAATGCTGATCCAACCAGTGATGCCAACATCATGTGATTGAATAAAGAATCCAAATAAGTTTGTAGAACTTCATAATCTAGAAGGTGACAAGATGTGAGACACATCTGGGGCAGTGCCACACACTTGGGAAGATTAGTGCTCAATCACCTGTCTTGGACCTTACACAGTAGAAACCTCAATGTTTGTCATGAAAAGGCATCATCATACCACAGCGGAAGACCACATGGTAGCAGTAGATGCAAGTAGGTTGGGGTTAGAGGAGCACTAAACTTTGAATTAAGACTGATCCTCAGCAATGGTCAGTTTCCTTTATTCAAAAACCCAAGTTAGAAGGCATTATAGTGCAAATCGATGCATATAAATTCACAGTTGGCAACAAATTCTGCAGAAAGAAACATCTGTGAACACAGTACCCTTTTTAGAAGCTGGATATTGGGCTAAAACGGTGCATGCTTCTAACTAGAAGTTTTACTTGATTACAGAGCAATTCTGGAGGACAATTCAAAACTTCAAAAAGAAACTATGAGATCATGACTAACTAACCCAGACTATTATGGAACCATAATTATGCAAACTTCATAGTTTAAAATACAAGTACAATGTATCCATATTCAGAATTTTTCAAAAACACTGCAGAATCCACAGCAGGTTTACCTAGTGATTGGTTGTAGAGATGATGGCAACCCTTACATTTTGAACTACAAGAAACAATGTTGAAGGTCAACAGCAAATCGGCTTATGATTCCTATCATTCGCATTGCTTGTTTACAGATGTTTAGTCAGTTTCAAAAATTCAAACCCATGTCAATTCAGAGGAATTCAACTCCCTCCAGGATTAATTCAAAACAGCTCTACAAAATTCATCACTTTTACTGACCTACTTCCTCATTCTTCAAAAGTTCTCTGCTCACTTTCACACTTATCCACCTCTTCCTCCCTTCAATCCACCCCACAATGCCTGACCTCCGTTCAAGTTGCTGGTAGTCTTATCCTTTTTCAACCATTCATTCTCCCACACTTCACCATCACTTCAGGCTGGTTACTTATTCTTGCTCAAAAGGATACTCCTAAACCCAGTTCATGATGGGGCAAGGCAAGGGAGGAAAGCAAACATCTCATCCCTGATGCCCAGGTCAATACTTTCTTACATATTCTCCCCAATTCAGTTTGTGCTGGTACTGAGGACAATGGAAAGAAAAACTTTTGTCAAATCCATCCTCGACCAGACATGGATATTGTTATCCAATGAAGGTCCACAATTAGTGAACATGAACAGATTTTGCTGAGTGTAACTATTTATTACAGTGGTATAAGAGAACATCTTATCTGGAGTGCTGCAGACCCAAGCCCCAGTCACATTTGACCTGAAGTTACTACAACCTAATATACTATACACATGTTCAATAGATATTCATAGATTAAATGCATAATTCCCTTAACTTCAGAACTACTAGAAATCTGGGGTAGGTATAGAACAAGAGAGAGAGAAGCCATTGTAATGACAGAGGAATTGGCTGGACATAGACTTTTCTTTTTATGACTTGCACTCATTTGTAAAACCAAATGGTACAAACAATTGATAGGTTCCAAAGAACATACAAGACTAAACTCAGGTGGCAAAGACTGAGTTTGGCACAAGACAGCAAGGCATTGATGCGCACGTCCAAATCCAAAGGCAATGCGTACGACTTCAGGTGGAACCTGCTTTATTAACTCATAATGCTCCAATGGAAGCAACAGTTTTGATTGCTCCTGGGAGTGGATGCTGTGGGCCCAGGCTTAGGTGTTCCAGACAACCTTTCTTTTAAAATCTTAACAACTTGGTTATTTCTACCCATGGGAAGGATAGAAGAAAGCTGCAGTACTCCAGAAAGAGTTAAATCTGATAGCAGGTCAGATTTCATGGAAGACTGCACACTGCTTACCCACAGATTATGTGTTCAACCCTACAGTGGAATGGGAGAGCTCAAATACATGATTCAAGTGCATAATCAGTGAAGTCAAACTGACCCAAACACTTGCCAAGAAAATAAATACCCCATTCTTACCTCAGTATTTACCTAAGCATTAATCCGTTTCTATCAGGTAATTGTTAGTAGGTTCCTGTTTATTGCTCTAGTCTGCGGGCGGCACGGTGGCACAGTGGTTAGCACTGCTGCCTCACAGCGCCAGAGACCTGGGTTCAATTCCCGCCTCAGGCGACTGACTGTGTGGAGTTTGCATGTTCTCCCCGTGTCTGCGTGGGTTTCCTCCGGGTGCTCCGGTTTCCTCCCATAGTCCAAAGATGTGCGGGTCAGGTGAATTGGCCATGCTAAATTGCCCGTAGTGTTAGGTAAGGGGTAAATGTAGGGGTATAGGTGGGTTGCGCTTCGGCGGGTCGGTGTGGACTTGTTGGGCCGAAGGGCCTGTTTCCACACTGTAAGTCTAATCTAATCTATGGTCTCTCTTTTTTGTTACTCATTAATGACAAAATAAATTTTCCCTTCTATCTAAGGCAGGGATAGGAATGGTGCCTAATTGCAGTTATAATACTGAGCGTTAATCTCTATTGCTGCTGTAATATTTAGGTGATATAATTTATTGCATACACCAACTAAGGTTGCATTGGCGGAGGGATACTGGCACCATTTCTCTTTGACTGCATTTTAAGGGCCCGTTTCGTTTGCAGTGGTACAGTAACACCCACTAACGATTCTTAATAATTAGTGGCTCATGTCTTAACACGATGTAGTTTATTGTATGAAAGCAATTAAGGACAAATTAAATTAGCTGGCTTGACATTGCCAGCAAGAAAATTGAGAGACAGCAGACGCATCTGTCCCGTTAAAATTGAGAGCTATTTTCCAGAATTCTTCACCTAAGATTGTATTAAGTTCCATCCGCTCTCAAACGTTAACCCTTGAAAGAATAATTAATAGGATCAGCTGGAATTCAAAGGAGTAGGGTGCAATTTCATTAAAATTTTCAAAATCTTAAAACAGGCAGTTTCTTCCCATCTACTCTGGTAGTTGATGAATCTGACACCAATGAGCACCATTTAAAAATTATAGAGAAAATACAAAATGCTCCTAAATAAAAAGGTGAAACCTTTTAAACTCCCTTCCCAAATGGAATGAGATGCTAGATTAATTACCAATTTTAAAATTGCATAAATGGATTTGTTATCTAAAGATATTAAAGATTAGGTCACAGATCAGCCATGATCGCACTGAATGGCAGAATGTGCAATGGCCTAAATTGACTCCGTTTTATCAGATCACCCAATTAGTCCCTTCCCTTTCTCTATGTGGGTATCTAATTAAGTTGGCATGTAGCAGAGTTTGTGGCAAGAAGATCACATCCAAGCAAAGGCATCATGTGCCAACTGTGCTCGACATTTCAGCATTTATTGAAGGCTTGTAGAAGTATAATGTTCAAAAATATTTTTTTATTTCTATAAAATAGCACAAATAGATATGTAAGATAGGTGTCAAAGGGCAGCTATAAATATTAATGTTTCACTGGTGTTCACAAAAGATTATTGACAACAACTTAGTCATGGAAAGTCTATTAGAAATAAGGTGCGGTTACAATAGAAGTACAGGGAAGCACGTATTGTAGAGGCAAAATACTGCTCCTGGCAGTGCCTTGTTTCACAAAAGACTTTATCTTCACATTCTTTTCCGGCAAGGCAGCCAAGCATTAGATCAACGACATTCATTCAACAATTTGAGGTGCGGCAATTTCTAAGGAAAGAGAGGTCATATTTAATTTATTCTGTGCCAAGTCACAAGTTAATTTTATAGTATTCTCTAGAGCTAGTAGGAATTTAGAAAAATCACCAATGATCCCAGATGACGACGACACTGGTCACGTTGCATTCCTGGATAACTTCTGGGATTCTGGATTGTTTGATTTTATGGTTTATTTTTGCAGTTGGTTATTGGCTGGACAGTCACTGAAAATATTCACATGATTCTGTTCGCCGAGCTGGGAATGCGTGTTGCAGACGTTTCGTCCTCTGTCTAGGTGACATCCTCAGTGCTTGGGAGCCTCCTGTGAAACACTTCTGTGATCTTTCCTCCACCATTTGTAGTGGTTTGAATCTGCCGCTTCCGGTTGTCAGTTCCAGCTGTCCATTGCAGTGGTCGGTATATTGGGTCCAGGTCAATGTGCTTATTCATTGAATCTGTGGATGTGCCATGCCTCAAGGAATTCCCTGGCTGTTCTCTGTTTGGCTTGTCCTATAATGGTAGTGTTGTCCCAGTCGAATTCATGTTGCTTGTCATTTGCGTGTGTGGCTACTAAGGATAGATGGCTGTGTCGTTGCGTGGCTAGTTGGTGTTCATGGATGCGAATCGTTAGCTATCTTCCTGTTTGTCCTATGTAGTGTTTTGTGCAGTCCTTGCATGGGACTTTGAATACCACATTGGTTTTGCTCATGCTGGGTATCAGGTCCTTCGTTCTGGTGAGTTGTTGTCTGAGAGTGGCTGTTGGTTTGTGTGCTGTTATGAATCCTAATTGTCGCAATAGTCTGGCTGTCAGTTCGGAAATGCTCCTGATGGATGGTAGTGTGGCTAGTCCTTAGGGTTGCGGCATGTCCTCGTTCCGTTGTTTTTCCCTTAGGCATCTGTTGATGAAATTGCACGGGTATCTGTTTTTGGCGAATACATTGTATAGGTGTTCTTCTTCCTCTTTTTGCAGTTCTGGTGTGCTGCAGTGTGTTGTGGCCCTTTTGAATAGTGTCTTGATGCAACTTCTTTTGTGGGTGTTGGGGTGGTTGCTTTCGTAGTTCAGGACTTGGTCTGTGTGTGTGGCTTTCCTGTATACCTTTGTGGTGAATTCTCCATTAGGTGTCCTCTGTATCAACAAGTCTAGGAATGGGAGTTGGTTGTCCTTTTCTTCCTCTCTCGTGAATCGGATTCCTGTGAGTGTGGCGTTGATGATCCGGTGTGTGTTCTCTATTTCTGTGTTTTTAATGATTACAAAGGTGTCATCCACATATCTGACCCAGAGTTTGGGTTGTATTTGCGGTAAGACTGTTTGTTCTAATCTTTGCATTACCACTTCTGCTATGAGTCCAGAGATGGGTGAGCCCATGGGTGTGCCGTTGATTTGTTCGTATATTTGGTTGTTGAATATGAAGTGTGTTGTGAGGCACAGGTCCAGTAGTTTGAATATGCAGTCTTTGTTGATAGGTTCAATGTCCTGTTGTCTGTTCTGTATGTCCAACAGGTTGGCTACTGTTTCTCTGGCTAGGGTTTTGCCGATAGAGGTGAACAGTGCTGTTACATCGAATGAGACCATGGTTTCTTTCTTGTCTATGTGTATATTTATGATGATGTCCAAGAATTGTTGATTGTATAGAGTGTCTGGATCCGCTGATCAGGTGTTTCAGTTTCTGCTGCAGTTCTTTAGCCAGTTTGTGTGATGGTGTTCCTGGTAGTGATACTATGGGTCTGAGTGGGATGTCTGGTTTGTGCACTTTAGGTAGTCCATAGAATCTGGTTGTTTTCAGATTTCATTCTTTGTAGGTCAAACCTAGTTATCTGTCCATTTTTTTGTAGGTTCCTCAGTGTGTTGTTTATCCTATTGGTGAACTGTGGGGTGGGGTCAAACTCCCTCTTTTGGTAGGTGTTGGTATCTGCAAGTAATTGTTGCGCTTTTTGGATGTAGTCTGCTTTGTCCAAGATGACCGTCATTCTGCCTTTGTCTGCTGGTAGTATGATTATGTTCTTATCATTTCTTAGTGATTTTACTGCTCCCTCTCCTTGGTGTTGAGGTTGTGTATTTGCCTTTTTCTTGTTATCAGGGGTACGATACTTTGCCTCACTGTTTGTTGCGTCTCTTCTGTCAGTCCATTGTTCCTGAGTGTGCATTCCAGTGCTTCTAGGAAGTTTGCTGTCTTAGCGTCTCTGTGGTTGTAGTTGAGACCCTTGGCCAGTATTGTTCTTTCTGTGTCTGTCAGCTGTCTGTGGGAGAGGTTTCTAACGCAGGTGTGTGGTGTGGTGTCCTCTCTGTTGTGTGTTAGTTTGGCCATTTTTTATCTTAGTGCCGTTTTTTTGCGGTGTGTGGTCCTGTTCTGTCCTACGGTGACGACCTGTTCTATGGTCCCGGTCCATTCCTGATTGGTGGTTTTTGAAATGAACGATTTTTGGCGTGCAATTTCTTGTCTGTATTTGTGAAGTCTGTTGTGAGCGTCTGTAATCATTACCTGGATCATCCTGAATCCGTTCTGTCTGGCTGTGTCTCTGGCTTGTGGGTTGTTGACTGGTGGTCTATATCTGACACATGGTGGAAGGATTCGATTCTTTCGGTATTCATGCAGGAACCAGAGTTGTTCCTATGTGGCGCTTAGGCAGTTGGCACAGGATTCCCATTTCCTGGCTTGTCTTAGCATCTCTTGCCCGTAGGTGTTCAAAGTTCGTGAGAAGATTTGTAGCTCGAATGCTCGTTGTGGTTCTATTCGCCGAGCTGGGAATTTATGTTGCAGACGTTTCGCCCCCTGCCTCGGTGACATGCTCAGTGCTTGGGAGCCTCCTGTGAAGCGCATCCACTCATCCACAGATTCAGTCAATAAGCACATCGACCTGGACCCAATATACCAACCAGCTGGAACTGACAACCAGAAGCGGCAGATTCAAACCACTACAAATGTCAGAGGAAAGATCACAGAAGCGCTTCACAGGAGGCTCCCAAGCACTGAGGATGTCACCTAGACAGGGGACAAAACATCTGCAACACAAATTCCCAGCTCGGCGAACAGAACCACAACAACGAGCACCCGAGCTACAAATCTTCTCACAAACTTTGAATATTCACATGACACTACCATTATACTTTTAACACAAGAACATATGTTTATTACTATAGTTTTGTGGGTATTTTTATGGAAGACAATTTGAAAAAAAAACAGTAAATTCTCCATAATCCTACCTGACCATCAGGCTGTTCTCTCCTAAAAGAATTGTCTGATGGTAGTTTTACCTGAGGGTCACCATGCCTCAGGAGAGGAGAAAAACTTGAGAAGGTGAGACTTTCGTGGTAACCTTAGCCAACGTGGGAACTGACCCACACTGTTGGTGTCACACTATCCCAAACCAGTTATCCAGTCAATTGAGCTAACTGATGATAGTAGTCTGGAACAGTAGACTGACAAGACCTGCAGCAAGATCTCTTATACCCAAGGTATGGCCCTGCTCAGAAATAAACCCTAAAGACAGAGGTAGGCAAAGCGAGGAAAAAGAAAACTTCAGAAAACTGAGCCCCAGAGGAGAAGCATTGAATCAATTATCCAAATGAAATAGTGCCCGCCCTTCTCGTTTGGATAATCTAGGTTCCTTTGTACACATTTGAACCTTATTAAACTAATTAGAAATTGCTGACAAAACTGGTAAGACCACAAGAATGCATACTTTTTGTGTGGGCCATGACATCTTCTGCAAAACTGATTTACTCTCTGGAGGTTAGAGGACAAGAGGTAATCTCAATGAAGCATAAGCATTTTAGAAGGTACAGTAAGTGGCTAGCTCCCTGGCTGAACATTTCAGAATTTTGGGTCACAGTCTAAGTTAAAATAATGGTGTCAGCTGTTTAGGACCATGACAGGGTTTTGAGCCACTTGTGGTCGAATCAATTAAGACCATAACACGTAGGAGCAGAAGTAGGCCATTCAGCCCATCAAGTCTGCACTGTCACTCAGATCATGGCTGATTGATCAACTGCACTTTTCCCCATAACCCTTGATTCATTTACTGATTAAAAGATCAATCTCAGCCTTGAATATACTCAATGATCCACCCTTCACTTCCCTCTGCGATAAAATAAATTCACAGATTCACTACCCTCAAAATGAAAATTCCTCCTCATTTCTGTTTTAAATATGTGACCCTTTATTCTAAGATGGCGTCTTCCGGTCCTCGACTCCCCGACAAGGGGAAAAATTCTTCCGGATTTGTTGATCTTCCAAGAATAGTCACCTCTCATTCTTTTGTATTCCAAAAAAGTACAGTGCAATCTATTCATCCTTGCCCCATATCATAGCCCCTTCATACCAGGCATCAGCCTAATGAACCTCTTCTGGATTGCTTGCAACCTCCATTTTCCTTATAACGAGCCCAAAACATTCTGTGGTCTGAATAGTGCCTTGTATAATTCTAGCAAAATTTCCCTGCTTTATGCTCCATTCCCTTTGAAATGAAAGGTAAACATTCCATTTGCCTCCCCATTAGCTGCTGAAATTTGGATGCTACCTTTGTGATTAATGGACAAGTACTCCCGAAATCCTTCAGTTGCATTGCTTTCTGCAGTCTTTCTCCATTTAAATAATATTCAACTTGCCAATTCTCCCTCGTAAAGTTCATATCCTCACATTTCCTCAGGTTAAAATATTCATGACCGAGATTGATAGATTTTTTTGAACATAAAAGGCATTAAGAGACAAGAAAAAGGGAAAGTAAAGTTGAGGTGGATCAGCCATCACTTTATTGAAATGAAAGCAGACATCAGAGATGATGCGATCAACTCCTCCTACATTGTGTTCATTTTCATACATTAATTTGCAAGTGAGAGAATGTGACCAGGAGGAATTGTAACCATATTTGGGCAGGAGTAGAAATGCTGACCCGAATTAACAGCCTCTTGTCTTGGGAGGATACAGCCCAAGGATCCAATTTAATGTGCTTTATACACTCGATAATTTGGGTAAATCTCTAGCTATAGCTTTATTACGTGCAGTTTTCTTGAGAAATCTGATTTCTGCCCCATGATATTTGCACAATAACTAGGGCAACCATTTCAAATATCACTTGGATATTATTGTGCACATTGAAAATTGGTGGAAAAATTTAACGTGCACAAGGCTTGCGAAACAAAGCTTTCAGGTGAACTGCAATCCATTAAAAGTTAAAACGTTTAAGAGATCCAACCACTGAATTAAATACAATCAAGATCTGATTAAATTATTCATCCTGTTTCACCACACCCATCCTGAGCTTGGCATTGTGCTGCTCATTTTAAGCTCCTGAGAAACACGCCCCCACCATACAGAATTCAGCAAAGGTCAAATGGCTAGTTTAATTTAATCTAATCTGATGGAGTGGAAATGTTAGTTGCTATATGCAACTGCACTGATATCAATGTCAAAGAGCTGATTAAACAGTTAACCAATTGATTTAATGGGAAGGCACATTGTATCAGGCTGGGGTTTGTTGAATTAGAACAAAGACTTAATTTAAAAAAAAGGAATGCTCAACATCAGCCTTATTCCTGATGAAGGGCTTATGCTCGAAACGTCGAATTCTCTATTCCTGAGATGCTGCCTGGCCTGCTGTGCTTTGACCAGCAACACATTTGCAGCCAACATCAGTCAGACCTAACTCTCAAAGAGTCAAACAGATCACACAGACAGAGCTATATACATCAACAAATGCAAACAACCACAGCTCCAACATGCATAGCTATTGCAGTAGAAACCAATCCATTGATTTATAAATTTCTTTCTAAACACTGGTATCTTACTTCTTGTGGTGTGTTAAGTGCGAGTGTCCTTTGCTCTGGGCCAATCAAGTCCAAGTTCAATTCCCACCTACCCCAAAAGTGTGTCATAACCGATCCAAACTGTTTGATTAAAATAACTAAACATAGATATTTGAGTCAACATTTTAGTGGTAATCTGGAACAATTTTTTGGTACGTAATCTCAGTTAAGATTCTTGGTGGGAACATTTATTACTACAATAAACATGCATTCTCAAACTTCTAGCACAGTAACATACACCATTTAAATTAAATTAATCTGATACATCCTAACATATATTTGGTGAAACATTACCTTAGTTTACTCCAGATAAATTGGAAAAACTAAGAACTTGACAACCATGTCACTGTAAAATACTCTTTGAATTGGGCTTGGAAATACATTAAGTGTAAGGATTATTTTCCCAACATAAGGTTAGAAATGAAATCTGTGAAAAGCCTCCCATGTACTACCAACAGACAACAAAACACCCCATCCCCAAACACAACTTTTTTGCTTTTAACAGGCAAAGTAATCTTTCACCTTTATTAAATGTTGCTAGCACGATTTCTTGTAAGATTTTAAAAAGCTGGACTTTCCAGGGTACAATACTCTCAAAGATTTACCAAAATAATTATCTGTGAAATGTAGAAAAAACACCCTGGGTAGGATTGCGATGAACAATATACTAATATAATGGCTTTACAACACATCTCCAGATCCACTCTCACTGAAATTTTATAATCCTACTGAGGTTTGTGACATGAATTCCTCAGTCCCTGAGGGTCATGCAGCCAGTAAAATTTCAGAAATGCTGTCAAAGAATCACTAAAAAGGTACAAAGCCTTTGAACTCTTACACATACATTTTAATTGTTCAACATTCCCAACCCATGCAAGGAACTAAAACACTGGAATGTTCAACAAAGAAAAAGGTCACACCATAAAATAAACCATACACAACTTAAACAAACACTGAGCAGGCAGGCACATACTTCCAAGTACATTTTTTAAAGATTGTGCTTCTGTTTGAAAACAATTAACCTTTGATTACCTGATAAAATAATTCAACTGAACCATATGGTTGGTTTCTGTCCTCCACCATTTTATGATTTTCTAACATTGACTATTATAGCTTGCTTATGTAAAATATTGGTCATGGGATAACTGGCAAATAAAAATCTCTTACCAAAGAGCTATATGAAGTCCCACGAGGTTTATAAGGGGTAAAGTTGCAAGATTCCTACTGGACCATAGGGCTGCTCTCTCATTAAAGATGATGTGGAGATGCTAGTGTTGGACTGGGGTGGACAAAGTCAGAATTCACATGACATCAGGTTAGAGTCCAACATGTTTATTTGAAATCAAAAGCTTTCGGAGTGCTTCACTTCACTTAACAAAGGAGCACCACTCTGAAAGTTTGAGATTTAAAGTAAACTTGTTAGACTATAACCTGCTGTCATGCAAATTCTGACTCATTAGAGAAAAACTAGTGGTGGTTTAACCAGAGGGTTACCATGCCTTAGGCAAGGGATAACATTGATTGGGGAAAGAGTTCTTCAATGGTAATCTCAGCTGGTGCAGGAATTGAACCCACACTGCTGGCATCACTTCATCATACATCAGCCGTCTTGCTAACTAAGCTAACCAACCCCTCAAGGTACATAGTGTGCCATTAAAAAATCTGCTCGTAAAATGTCCTTGCTTGGGAACATAAAGTAGTTCTATATTCTAGGACAAGACAGCATGGTCTCAAAACAGAAGCATGCCAATTTAAGACTGAGATCAGGAAGAATTTCTTCTGTCAGAGAGTGGAGTGTCTTTGGAACTCATCACAGAGAGCTGTGGGGGAGAGAAAAAAAGAGTGTGTATATTTAATGTTGAAGCAAACAGATTATTAATCAGTATGGGAATTAAGGGCTACATGGAAAAAGGCAAGAACGTGGATAAGGAATGTTGGATCAGCCATGCTGAATGGGGTAAAAGGCTCAAGGTGCTGAATGGCCTACCTCTGCACTTATTTCTTATGGTCTTAATTTAAAGACTGTAGAGGTCAGGCTTTCAGTAACATTATTTTCCCTCGGGTGAACAAGCTAGAAAAAGCTTCCACCCACTCCCACACATACCCACAATTCAAAGATGTGCAGGTTAGATGCATTAGCCATGGCAACTGTGAGATTATGAGGATAGGTCAGGGCTAGGACTGGGTGGGATGCTCTTCAGGAGGATCGGTGTGGAACAATGGACCAAATGGCCTCGTTCAGCACTGTAGGGAATCCATGAACACAAAACCAAATGGAGGCCTATGGTACCTGCAGAAGGTGTGTGTGCAAGGTAGCAATTGTTACTGAAGTATTAATTCAGAGACTTACGCTAATGATCCAGAAACAAAATTGCACATCCTGGCAAGGCAACTGGGGAATTCTAAATTAAGTAATTAAACAAAATTAAAATAAAAGGCTGATATCAATAATGGTACCTATAACTGCAGGATCTTTGTAAAAACTTATTCTGGTTCATATATATCTCCTTTAGGGCAGATCTTATTTGGTCTGGCCTAAATGATAAGCTACAACAGTGGAGTTGTCTTTAAAGGAGTTCATGAAGTGGCCTAGCAAATCACTCAGTTGTATTTAAGGCCCTTCACCACCACTTTTTCCAAGGGTAACTAGGAATGAATAATAAATGCCTGCTTTGTCAAAGTCTAAAGCTGGTCAACAAATAAAGCAAAATTAAACGTGCAATGAAGTTCTTATCTACAATAACCCCATAATGTCTTTTCGTTTTGTTTAACATAAAATAGTTTAAAATCAATAGGTAACTCATAAATTTTAATTATTAAGCTCCCGCCATTTGCGGAAATACACAAATACGAGAGTACACATTTAATTTGGAATCAAAAGTCAATTGCCTGGTGCGTTCATTATATAAGACTCATGTTTAGGACACATCAAATCCTTCACTGGGAGAGTTTACTCAAATTCATGCTGTAAAAAGTTCCATCAGTAACAATTTTCATTAAATTACACAAGTTTACATTCTAGTAACTAAGGATGCATATCACACTCATGTATTCACAAATCCTCTAACAGAGCTTCAATCATTCATACTACATGCTGCTTCCTCCAAGCAGGAGGATAATTCACCACATTTATCAGAAACTCCTATCTGAAACCTTTTCAATGCCTTCCTTGCATCCATGACTATCTGAGTGCCAACAAACTGCTCCATCAGACACTAAGATATGGAATGGGCAATAAATGCTGACCCAGAGAGCCATGCCCTATTGATTAGAACATGGGCCAGGTGAATCTTTACTGAAAATGTGTTGCTGGAAAAGCGCAGCAGGTCAGGCAGCATCCAAGGAACAGGAAATTCAACGTTTTGGGCATAAGCCCTTTTTCGATTCTCCTGCTCCTTGGATGCTGCCTGACCTGCTGCGCTTTTCCAGCAACACATTTTCAGCTCTGATCTCCAGCATCTGCAGACCTCACTTTCTCCTCCCAGGTGGATCTTTGACTTGGTGTGAGATCCTTGATTGGGATTGTTAACCTGGACAAATCAGGGAGCCCTGACTGACATATAAACAGGAGATTCAGAGAGAGTCTCCTCATTTTGGGGAATACCTCTGGAGCTAGCTGGTCAGAGCCCATGTACTGCGCACAAGTAAATAAAGGGTGACTTGGTGACGGGATACCAGTCTCTGTGCAGTTAGTTCTGCCCGCATCAAGTGAATGAATAATAAAAGGAGTGCTGAAATCACGTTCAACTTGCTTTTGCCTCAGTACGGGCAGTCAATCCTGCTGAGAATTTTTACATAGAAAAGAGGAGTAGGAGTAGGCCATTCAAGCCTGTTCCACTATTTGATATGATAATGATGGAGCATCCTACTCAGTCCCCTGTTCTTGCTTTCTCCCTGTACCCTTTGCTCCATTTAGCCCTAAGAATACACTCTTAATTCCTTCTTGAAAAGCATGTTGACCTCAACTGCTTGCTATGGCAGAGAACTCCACAGGCCCACCACTCTCAAAGTGAAGACATTGCTCCTCCTCCTCCTCATTTTCTGTTTTTATTTCAAGCTTCTAGCACCTGCAATATTTTTAATTTGATCTTCAATATTTTGATCCAGTTGAACATTCAGATTGAAACTACATTGCATCCTGCCAGAAATTGATATTTTTGCTTCGAATTCCATTTCCTCCACTCAATGTAGTTGGAACCATGCAAAAATATGGTATGGCATAGGAAGGGATCATCTGAAGCATTGTGCACACAATCTCTTAAAAAGGAAATATCCAGTTAGTCCCAATCCTGTCCTTACTGTACACCCAGATAATGTTCTATCCGCAGAATATTAAATTTATAATTCAGTCTGATTCCACCATCTCTTCATGCAGTAAATTCTGGGTAAAAATGCTTTTCATCACTAATCTGGCCCCTTGACATGTGGAGAGTTCATAGACAGCCGATTAGTCCAATGCACTCTCAAAAAACCCATTAAACCAGAAAAGAAGTCATCTGATTTTGAGTGACTCTCAGAGGAATAACTCTTTGTGCAAAAAAACACAAACAACCATTCAATCATGTCCGCCAATCCATGCTCTCAGTGCCTCATTCCCAGGGGGCATTAATTTTACAACAAGCCTATTTTGTTGTGATTTATCAAACTCATTTTGCATGCCCACCAACACATCAATCCCATGTTCATCACCCTTTCCCATTACCAGAACTCAGCTGAAATTATTCAAGTTGAAAATGTGTAGCTGATTAAAGCACAGCAGGTCAGGCAGCATCCAAGGAATAGGAAATTCGACGTTTCGGGCATAAGCCCTTCATCAGGAATGAGGAGAGGGTGCCAGGCAGGTTAAGATAAAAGGTAGGGAGGAGGGACTTGGGGGAGGGGCGATGGAGATGTGATAGGTGGAAGGAGGTCAAGGTGAGGGTGATAGGCCGGAGTGGGGTGGGGGCGGAGAGGTTAGGAAGAAGATTGCAGGTTAGGAGGGCGGTGCTGAGTTGAGGGAACCGACTGAGACAAGGTGGGGGGAGGGGAAATGAGGAAACTGGAGAAATCCGAGTTCATCAAGCACATCCTACCTTCAATCGGTCTGTTAACCTGTAGATTTCATGGACACATCAGAATTTCCATTGAATTTTTGTCTCAGTTTCCTCATTCTCAGCATTGTGCTCACTGGCCCATTGTGATCAGGATTACCTCTCTCCTTTTTAAAACTGAGATGTTAGAGCTCTAGTCCATATCGAAGCATTCAAAGATAGAGTTGGCAATTTTTATTTGAAAGGAAAAGTGCAAAATAAATGTGGAGTAAATAGAATTAAAATAAAGTTGGAGTCACTGGATACTGCAAAAGTTATGGGCTCTGACAAAAGTTATAGGCTGCTCCCCAAGCCTAGTTCTTACAGTACAGTCAGAGCTTTGGAATTAAGTGATAAAGTGAAACATTGCCCAGGCACATCCTGTACAAATTCAACCCAGCCAATTATTGCCCCACCAGTTGCGTGATGGAAGGTGTTGTCATCAGTGCTATCAAGCACAACTGGCTCAGCAATAACCTGCTCACTGATGCACAGTTTAGGTTCCACTAGGGCCACTCAACCCCTGACCTCATTCTAGGCTTGGTTCAAACATGGACAAAGAAGCTGAATTCCAAAAGGTGGGGTGACAGTGACTGCCTTTGACATCAAGTTCTCATTCAATTAAATTTAGTATCAAGGAGTTTGAGCAAAACTGGAACTAATAGGAATGAGGGAAACTTTACTTGTGAGACATGGGCATCTCTGGCTGGGCCAGCACTTATTGCCCATCTCTATTTGCCCTTCAGAAGGTTGGTGACAAATTTCCACCTTGAATCACCACAGTCCATGTGCTGTAGGTTGACCAACAATGCCCTCATGGAGTGAATTCCGTGACCAAACTAGGCAATACATTTAGAGGTCAGGATGGTGAGTGGCTTGGAGGGGAACTTGCAGTTGGTGGTGCTCCCATGTATCTGCTGACCTTGTCCTTCATGGTCTAGATGGAAGTGATCATGGATTTGGAAGGTGTTGTCTAACAATCTTCAGTGCATTTTGTAGATAGTACATACTGCTACTGAGCATTGGTGGAGGAGGGATACATGTTAGTAGATGTGGTGCCAACTAAGCAGGCTGCTTTGTCCTGGATGGTATAAGCTTCAAGTACTTTGGAGCTACACTCATTCAGACAAGTGGAGAGTATCCTATCGCACATCTGACTTGTGCCTTGTAGATGGTGGATAGCATTTGAGGAGCTAGGTGGTGATTTACTTGCCACAGCATTCCTAGTCTCTGACCTTCTCTTGTAGCGAATGTGTTTATGTGGCAAGTCCAGTTAAGTTTCTGGTCAATAATAACCTCCAGGATGTGAATAGTGGGTGATTCAATATTAGTAACATCACTGAATGTCAAAAGGCACTGACGAGATTCTCTTATTAGAGATGGTCATTGCCTTGCATTTATATGGCTCCAATGTTACATGCCAGTTGTCAGCCTAAGCTGGACATTGTCCAAAGTCACACAGCATGGAAACAGACCCTTTGGTCAAACTAGCCCACACCAAACTAACCTAAACATTTGCCTGCATTTGGCCCATATCCCTCCAAACCTTTCCTACTCAGGTACTTAATCAAACGTTTTTTAAATGTCATACCTGTACCTGCATCCATCATTTCCTCTGGCAGTCCATTCCATATACGAACCACTAAAAGAAAAGTTGCCCCCTCAGAATAGACAATAGACAATAGATGCAGGAGTAGGCCATTCTGCCCTTCGAGCCTGCACCACCATTCAATATGACCATGGCTGATCATCCTTAATCAGTATCCTGTTCCTGCCTTATCTCCATAACCCTTGATTCCACTATCCTTGAGAGCTCTATCCAACTCTTTCTTAAATGAATCGAGACTGGGCCTCCACTGCCTTCTGGGGCAGAGCATTCCACACACCCACCACTCTCTGGGTGAAGAAGTTTCTCCTCATCTCTGTCCTAAATAGTCTACCCTGTATTTTTAAGCTGTGTCCTCTGGTTCGGGACTCACCCATCAGCAGAAACATGTTTCCTGCCTCCAGAGTGTCCAATCCTTTAATAATCTTATATGTCTCAATCAGATCCTCACTCAGTCTTCTAAACTCAAGGGTATACAAGCCCAGTTGCTCCAGTCTTTCAGTGTAAGGTAATCCTGCCATTCCAGGAATTACCTCGTGGACCTACGCTGCACTCCCTCAATAGCCAGAATGTCTTTCCTCAAATTTGGAGACCAGAACTGCACACATACTCCAGGTGTGGTCTCACCGGTGCCCTGTACGGCTGCAAAAGAACCTCTTTGCTTCTATACTCAATCCCTCTTGTTATGAAGGGCAGCATGCTATTAGCCTTCTTCACTACCTGCTGTATCTGCATGATTACCTTCATTGACTGGTGTACAAGAACACCCAGATCTCTCTGTACTGCCCCTTTCCTAAATTGATTCCATTTGAGTAGTAATCTGCCTTCCTGTTCTTGCCACCAAAGTGGATAACCATACATTTATCCACATTAAACTGCATCTGCCATGCATCTGACTACTCACCTAACTTATCCAGGTCACCCTGTAATCTCTTAACATCCTCATCACATTTCACCCTGCCACCCAGCTAAGTATCATCAGCAAATTTGCTAATGTTATTGCTAACATCATCTTATATATCATTAACATATATTGTAAAAAACTGCGGACCCAGTACTGATCCCTGCGGTACCCCACTGGTCACTGCCTGCCATTCCAAAATGGAGCCGTTTATCACTACTCTTTGTTTCCTATCAGCCAACCAACTTTCAATCCAAGTTAGTACTTGGCCCCCAATATTATGTGCCCTAATTTTGCTCACAAATATCCTATGTGTGACTTTATCAAAGGCTTTCTGAAAGTCCAGGTACACTACATCTACTGGATCTCCCTCATCCATCTTCAGAGTTACATCCTCAAAAAATTCAGAAGATTAGTCAAGCATGATTTCCCCTTCATAAATCCATGCCAACTCTGGCCTATCCTGTTACTACTATCCAAATGTGCCATAATTTCATTCTTTATAATAGACTCCAGCATCTTTCCCACCACTGGAGGTTAGACTAACTTGTCTATAATTTCCTGTTTTCTCTCTCCCACCTTTCTTAAAAAGTGGTACAACATTAGCCACCCTCCAATCCGCAGGAACTGATCCTGAATCTATCGAACTCTGGAAAATAATCACCAACGCCATCCACGATTTCTCAAGCCACCTCCTTCAGTACCCTGGGATGTAGACCCTTCATCAGGCCGCGGGGACTTATCAACCTTCAGACCTAACAGTCTCTCCAACACCAATTCCTGGCAAATATAAATTCCCTTAAGTTCAGGTCCTTCAGCCACTGTTACCTCAGGGAGATTGCTTGTGTCTTCCCCAGTGAACACAGATCTGAAATACTTTGACCTGTCACCTTAACAATAAGCCGCCTAAGTTTTGAACTCCCCCACTCTAGGGAATAGGCTCTTGCTATTCACTTTATCTATGGCAGTCATGTTTTTACAAACTTCTATCAGGATACCTCTCAACCTCCTACACGCTGGTGAAAAATGTCCCAACTAATTTTTTTTTGAACAACTGAAACTCTCAATTCCCAGCAACCTCCTCGTAAATCTTTGCTGAAACCCCTTCAATTTAATAATATCCTACCTATAACAGGGCAACCAGAACTGCACACAGTGCTGCATTAGAGACTTCAATGTCCTGTACAACCTTAAAATGATGTTCCAATTCCTACATAGTGGTCTGAGCAACAATGCTAAACATGCTAAATGCCTTCTTAACCATCCTGTGTACCTGTGATGTAAATTTCAAAGAAATATGCACCTGAACCCTTAGGTCTCTTTTCTACAACACTACCCAGGGCCCTACCAACAACTGTATAATTCCTGCTCATTTGTTTTACCAAAATGCAAGACCTCGCTATCAAAGTAAATTCTATCTGTCCCCCCTCAGCTCATTGACCAAGATCTTGTTGTAATCTTAGATAACCATCTTCACTGACTACTATATCACCAATCTTTGTCATCTGCAAATTTATTAACTATGCCTCCTATATTTTCAGCTAAATTGTTTTTATAGAAGACAAATGAAAATGGACCCAGTACCAATCCCTGTGGAACTCTGTTGGTCACAGGCCTCCAGTGCGGAAAACATTAAGCCAATTTCATTATCAATTGGTAAGCTCACTGTGAATCCCACGTGCATATGGTGTTGTATTTGATCACGAACTGCTTCAGTATCTGAGGAGTCATGAATGGTAGTGAACATTGCGGAATCACTGGCCAATATCCCCACTTCTGACCTTATGTGGGGGCGGTCATTGATGGTTGGGCCCAGGACACCAGCTTGGGGGATTCCTGCAGAGATGTCCTAGAGCTGGGATGACTGATCTCCAACAACCAGAAATCATTTTTCTACGTGCTAAGGGTGACTCCCACCAGTGGAGAATTTGCTCCCGGATTCCAGCTTTGTCACGGCTCGTTGATGCCACACTTATTTAATGCAGTGTTGATGTCAAGGGCTGTCATTCGCACCTCACCTCTAGATTTCAGCTCTTTCATCCATACCAAGATAGCATGAGGTCAGGAGCTGAGAGGTCCGGATGAGATCCAAACTGGTTACAGTTATATCTGGCACATAGCAAGATGGTTGCGGTTAATGGAGGTCAGTCATCTCAGCTCCAGGGTCACTGCAGGAAAACGAATGCTTAAGCAGTTTACTTTTCTTCCACTGATGTCAAGCAAAGATGAACATGCAGCTGAAAGTGTGGAAATAATGTCCTACAGAATTATCCACTGAGAAATAAACGTATGACTGCCTATTCAGCTTGTAAATGCACAATTCAAGTATCACAGCTGTTACCAGGCCACCTTATTTGAAATTGTTCACTCACCTTTGACCATAGACAACCCACCCAGCCACAAAGTTTAATAATGTTATTGAGATTATACTTACGCATGTATTTTAGTGTCTCTTCTATTTGTTCATGGGTGAGATCGAGATTAACATCTGGAGAAATAAGAGGGGTGTGAAGCCAGTCGTCGTGGTCATAACCATAAATTGTATCGGCTCTTAGCTTGTAATGAGGCAGTTGCTCTTCCAGTAGACTGATGATTTCAACTTCTGGAAGGTCAGTACTGTTGCACACATCTGGTGGGAGGCAAATCAAGGCAATTGCATTAGAACCACAGATTAACTTTTCACTACACTATTGCAAAAGATCTGCAACAACTTGCAATTTCCTAAGCAAATCCTGATGCTAAATCAGGAGTGGGAGAGGAAGGAGGGGGACAGAGAGGGAGGGAGGAAGACAGATAGACAGACAGAGGGGGCATGAGGGTGAGTAAGGGAAGGAAGAAGGGAGGGAGGAAGGAAAAAAGTGCACATAGGAACGGAGGTGAGGGTTGAAGGAGTAGAGCAAGGGGGAGGGAGGAAGAGTGCACAAAGAGGAGGGATAAGGAAGAGAGCGTGTGAAGGGGAAGGAGGGATGAAGCAAATGAGAGAACACAAGAGAACATACATGTGAAACAGGGAGAGAAAAACAGACAAACAAACAAAAACACAAAGAGAAAGAGGCACTTAAACTATTCCAAACATTCAGGCCCAGGCAGCTCAATATATGCCATCCAAATAGTGCAATTTTGAATGCAAGATTTGAAAAAAGGCCAGAATTGGAGTGGAAAGTTCTGAGGGTTTTAGAGAAAGGTCACAAACAAAATTGCAAAAGGTTGAAGTTTGTCAATGCCTTTCAGTTAGTAATGATACAGGTTCAATGCAGCAGCTAATTTCTCACAGGCAAAAAGGGACCAAATTACCAGAATGATCTGAACAACAGACCTAAAAGTAAAACTAACCTGAGCACCACAGTACTCATCTCTGGTCACCTTCTTAGTTAGAAAAGCAGGAACGTCTTTACATCAGAGCATTTAAAGTCAGGAGAGATTCCAAAAGGGTAAACTCTCTGATTCAAATTGAAAGTGATTTGTTTTGCATGGTCAAATTCAGTCAGATCAGATGCCAGGCAAAGAACAGTCGTCAAAAAAAACTACTGAAATGGTGAATATGTTCAATCTGAGTAAATGCCAATTGTGCTCAGTGTCAGGCACCCAGTTCTAATTTATATGAGTACTTGTACTACTTTGATTAGGACATATAGGAAGAGACCATTTAGCCCACCAAACCTGGCGAATCATTCCATTAGACAGAGTCTTCAGATTAAAGTAGCGATTTTGTCTAAATTTATTGCCTTGTTCTCAATGCAACAACTAGCAAGAAATACCTGTTGATGGAAAGAACATGTCCATCAACACGTCCACATCGTGACCAGACTAGTCTCGTTTAAAATTGAAACAAGGCTTTTATTTTTTAATAATCATTAACTGGTGCATTCTCCATGGCAATACATCTTCTAGAGTCCACTTGCCAACCAATCAACATTCTCCTCTCATGCAGTACAAATTAGTTTTCATTTCTATTGGTATGCTAGCAAAGTGTCCTGGTGAGTGAAAGGTGAAAAGCTTTGACAAAACGTATATTTTCTCAGTAAGATTCAAGCTCTACCAAACAGCAAAGAACTCATCTGATCTGTGAACATGCCACCTTGCCTTATATCATTCAGCTTTCAATAAAAATAATTTACCAATATCAGATTTATAAGTAACAATCAATTCGGCATCAACACCTATGTTATGGAAGAGTTACAAACTTGTACCAGGTAAAGTATCAGCTCATTTCATGACCAATGATCTCAGATTTTTAGACAATAACTCCAAAATCTTCAATTTCTGAACTAATAGAAAATAATCAGCCTTAAACGTTCTTCAATATCTTGACAAATTTGATGGAATCATCCTTTCAGACTTCCAATTTTCAGGAAACACAGCCCTGGTTTGTGAAATCTCATCCTGAGTCTGGGTTTAGATGTGGAACATGTAGTCGTTAAATATTGCTGAGCCAACCGGTCCTCTTTCAGAAATTCAATTTCTCAGAACTTCAGTTTTCGCGGTAGAATCAGAATCGCACAGAAGTGCCAACACACTGACTTCGGGAGACTGGAGGACAAGTTGGAGTTGCTGCCAAGCACCTAGAAAAACTTTCCACAGTCAGGTCTAAACAGCATTAGTTTATTTTAAAATATTTTTATTGGATGGTTTAAGAATCCAAACTCAAGATGCAATTTATATTTAAAAGCTAAATTAGATTTATTTTCCTCTGAGTTGCACTGGCTGTAGTTTAGCTGTGACGTTGCCAGTTACTTTGCCAGCATTGGCACAATCCCACCTTGTGGCCAGACATAAAATTGCAGGCCTAACTATTCACACGAATGGGCATTGCTGGTGGACCTGCATTTGTGCCCTCCCTAATTATCATGTGTCAACTAGATCAGCTAAGGACCGCAGTTTCCTTACTTAAAGGATGTTAGGTCAGTGTGCATATTTTGTCAGAAGACAGGCCCTTAGATCATTGCATCAGAATGATGCAGAGATTCATTGGCAGTAACTTACCACTGCGTCTCACATTTGGGAGCAGTGGAAGGAGACAAGTCTCCCAAGTTCCTACCTTAGACAGAACAGGAATCCCACCACTGTTGTCATTATTTGGAACCACAATGCAATCTAACTAACTGAGCTAGCTACCCCCACTGTCCTCCACTGAAAGCTCCAATGGATTTCCGAAATGAATAGGCTCAGAACGTCTTTCCCATCATTTCCTGAAAGTGGACTGTCAGCAATTCTTTCAAGATCGCCAAGTCTCACTGTTTAATTGACCATTGCAATACTCAAAGAAAAACCACATAATCCTCTTAATATTTCACTGAGTCCGAGTCTGTCTCCCTCTCCTTCCTGACCTAGTTGCTCAGAATCAGATTTGTTACACAGTGCAGGAGGCTGCCATCTGGCCCACTGTTTATTATCTCATGCCAATTTCCTGCCTTTTCCCTCCCACTGCACACCACTTCTATCCAAATAAATTAGCCAATGCCCTCGAACGTCTTAACTAAACTTACTTCCACCACATTTCCAGAGTAATTCTAGTCCCTCACTACTCACTGTGTGGAAACATTTTTTTTCCTCACATCACCCTTGCTTTTGTTGACTCAGCACTTTATATCTATGTCCTTTCACTCTTGCTTCTGTACATCATCTTCAAACATCAGAATGTAGAAGCAGAAGTAGGCCATTCAGCCCACTAAGAACAGCTCCACTATCCAATTAGATCATCGGTCTCAAAACCACTTTCCTGCTTATATTCCTTGCATCATCCCATGGGAGAATAGAAAAATCCATTGGGAACTATAAATATTTGGACCAAATGGGTTATAAAAGTTTCTGACATGCCAATGTTGATAGAACATGAGTGCAACATGCTCTACAAAAATCATAAGAGCATAATATGTAGAAGTAGAATTAGGCCATATTGGCCCATCAATTCTACTCCATCATTCAATCATTCAAACGTTTCGTGACCCCATTTTCCTGCATTGGTCCCACAACCCTTAAATACAATCAACAACTTGGCCTTCTCAACCCTCTGCAATGAGTTCGTCAGATTCACCACTCTCTAGCCAGGAAATTCCTCCTCATCTCAGTTCTAAAGGATATCTTCATTCTGAGGCTGTGCCCTCAGGTCCAGTCTCTTCAACTCACGGAAATAACTTCTCCACGTCCACTCTATCCATGCCTCAGTATTCTTAAGTATTAACCAGATTCCCCCTCATCCTTCTAAACTCCATAGAGTCTTCAACTGTTCCTCATGTGACAAGGCATTTATCCCACAGATCATTCTTGTGATGATCGAAGCAATAAACTTGCAGTGAAACATCTCAAACCAACATGAAATCTATTCAGATCATCAGCTGCCCCTTGATTAGAGGATGGCATCCATGCAAGGTCACAGGATTCTGCTGTAGTTCTTCATGTGACATTGATTCTCAGCCTGAAGACCTTTTGGCATACAGGGCAGGACATCCCACAAGTTGGCAGGATCTGAAAAGCAGGATTGATTTCCATCTCTTACATGTCACAATCCAATGGGCATGCTGTCAACATTTTGAATAATCCATAGCAAACCCCTCCCAGAGATTAATGTTAATGAGGCAGTGCTTCAACGAAAGATTCAGAACATCTTAGTAGGGTTGTCTTTGTCCTCCTTGGAACAACGGCCGCTTGAGAGTTGAGCAAGCAGATGCTGGTGGGGAGGATGTTTCTTCAGCCATCTCAGTACTGTGTCGAATCTGAGTACTGTGTCGCAAAAGCCCAAGATGACGGCAGCGTAGGACACTTCAGATGGAGCCCATTTGTTTTTCTGTTTTTCTCTTTTACTTCTTACAATTTTTTACTCTTCTTCTCTAGGCCATGGACTGCCAGCCCCTGACTCAACCCAGCGGGGCAGTGTCTCAGCCCAGCACGGTGGCCTTTCAGCAGTATGTGACAGTCTCTCGGTCCAGTGTGATTCCTTGAAGTGCGGTCTTACCGTGGTTAAGCATTTAATGTTAAAACTTTCAGCTTTCTTTATTTTCTACTTAAAACTAAGGTGGTCTGCAATGTATCACTTTTAATCTTAGTTTGCATGTTTATGCTATATTATAGTTACTGAATGTTTAACTTTTAACTTCCTTCTTTCTAACTTGTTCTTAAGATTCTGTACCTCTGTACTCGTGCCTTGTGTGTGGGGACCTTCTATATATTTCACTGTAGATTAGATGAGATTACAGTGTGGAAACAGGCCCTTCAGCCCAACAAGTCCACACCGACCCAGCGAAGCGCAACCCACCCATTCCCCTACATTTACCTCTTACCTAAGACTACGGGCAATTTAGCATGGCCAATTCACCTGACCCGCACATCTTTGGACTGTGGGAGGAAACCGAAGCACCCCCACACAGACACGGGGAAAATGTGCAAACTCCACATAGACAGTCACCTAAGGCGGGAATTGAACCCGGGTCTCTGGTGCTGTGAGGCAGCACTGCTAACCACTGTGCCACCATGTACTCCTGTATTTTTGTACTTGTATACATGACAATAAAATCAAAATCAATCCGTCTAACTGTCAATCAGAAAGATGCTGAACTGTTTTGCCTCTGCAAAAAAAAGAGACACACATCCACGTGTCCTTTTGGTACCTCATGGCAAATTCTGAATCTTGGCTGTGAAGACTCAGTGTACAGTGAAAATTGTGAAAGCAAAGAATACGTAATTCAGCTTCAGAACTTCACTGCATGCAACAATGGATTCGACAGCACCACTGGCTGAAGCCCAGCAATGACCAACAATTATTAAAATGCGAAAGAAACTGGAAAATATGGTTAATTTCATAAAATAAAATAAAAGTGAATAAACTGGAGGAAATTCTTCGTCCAATCGCAAGCCACAGAATCTCAGCCAAGGCTGATGCTGTTCACAAAAAGTACACGGAGACAAAAAAAATCAACAGAAGAGGGGAAGAAAATTAGACAAAGAACATGAAACAAAATCAGTCCTTTCTGCTCAAGGATGCTTTAAGTGCAGATTTTCCAACAGAATTAAATCAAGAAGTTCAATTCCCCTGTTAATGAGGACCCATGCAACCAAACAAGTTCAGAATCCAAACTGACAATGTCTCAAATGTTGGAACAGAAGTTTTTTGAACAATTGCACTATTGAAAATAGGTTACTCACTCATGACTTTCGCTCTCAGTTTGCTCTCAACACTCCAAGAATTACATTTTAAAAGTTGTCACTTTCAAATGCCCTCATAAGGAGATGGAACAGGCAACACAGTAAGACAGAGCATCTAACAGATTCTAATCAGTATTCAGGATGGCAACAGTGGTTGTCATGTGAGTTATTAATTCCCTGACGAAGCATGGATTAAGTCATGACAATGACCAGGCGAACTGCTGATGTGTTTTTTTCACTCTCCATTCATTTACAACCTTAATCCAGGACTCCTTCGAACAAATGATTCATTTCTGATAAATAAAGGGTGCACAGAGAAGTGGCACTCATACTTCATAAAAAAAAATTGTAGGGCACTCATACATGTTTTACCCCCTCCCATACATGTTTTACCCCTCCCATACAACATGCAGAATTTAGGAATTGAAATTACCCCTACATATGGGGAAAGCTGAAGCAGTTCAGCTCAAAATTGAGTTCTGCAACAATCAGGTTTTCAGAGCCACGGTTCCCACTTGGTGTCCAACTCTGCTGCCACTCTATAGGAGTATGCTTAAGAGGGAAATCAGGAGGGCAAAAATGGGACATGAGATAGCTTTGGCCAATAGAATTAAGGAGAATCCAAAGGGTTTTTATAAATATATTAAGGACAAAAGGGTAACTAGGGAGAGAATTGGGCCCCTCAAAGATCAGCAAGGTGGCTTTTGCGTGGAGCCACAGAAAATGGGGGAGATACTAAATGAATATTTGCATCAGTATTTACTGTGGAAAAGGATATGGAAGATATAGACTGTAGGGAAATAGATGGTGACATCTTGCAAAATGTCCAGATTACAGAGGAGGAAGTGCTGGATGTCTTGAAACGTTTAAAGGTGGATAAATCTCCAGGACCTGACCAGGTGTACCTGAAAACTCTGTGGGAAGCTAGAGAAGTGATTGCTGGGCCTCTTGCTGAGATATTTGTATCATCAATAGTCACAGGTGAGGTGCCGGAAGACCGGAGGTTGGCAAATGTGGTGCCACTGTTTAAGAAGGGTGGTAAACACAAGCCAGGGACCTATAGACCGGTGAGCCTAACCTCGGTGGTGGGCAAGTTGTTGGAGGGAATCCTGAGGGACAGGATGTACATGTATTTGGAAAGGCAAGGACTGATTCGGGATAGTCAACATGGCTTTCTGCGTGGGAAATCATGTCTCACAAACTTGATTGAGTTTTTTGAAGTAGTAACAAAGATGATAGATGAGGGCAGAGCAGTAGATGTGATCTATATGGACTTCAGTAAGGCGTTCGATAAGGTTCCCCATGGGAGACTGATTAGCAAGGTTTGATCTCATGGAATACATGGAGAACTAGCCATTTGGATCACAACTGGCTCAAAGGTAGAAGACAGAGGGTGGTGGTGAAGGGTTGTTTTTCAGACTGGAGGCCTGTGACCAGTGGAGTGCCACAAGGATCAGTACTGGGCCCTCTAATTTTTGTCATTTACATAAATGATTTGGATGTGAGCATAAGAGGTAAGTTTGCAGATGACACTAAAATTGTGGGTGTAGTGGACAACGAAGAGGGTTACCTCAGATTATAATAGGATCTGGACCAGATGGGCCAATGGGCTGAGAAGTGGCAGATGGAGTTTAATTCAGATAAATGTGAGGTGCTGCATTTTGGGAAAGCAAGTCTTAGTAGGACTTATACACTTAATGGTAAGGTCCTAGGGAGTGTTGCTGACCAAAGAGACCTTGGAGTGCAGGTTCATAGCTCCTTGAAAGTGGAGTCGCAGGTAGATAAGATAGTGAAGAAGGCGTTTGATATGCTTTCCTTTATTAGTCAGAGTATCGAGTACAGGAGTTGGGAGGTCATGTTGCGGCTGTACAGGACATTGGTTAGGCCACTGTTGGAATATTGCATGCAATTCTGGTTTCCTTCTTATCGCAAAGATGTTGTGAAACTTGAAAGGGTTCAGAAAAGATTTACAAGGATGTTGCCAGGGTTGGAGGATTTGAGCTATAGGGAGAGGCTGAACAGGCTGAGGCTGTTTTCCCTGGAGCACCAGAGGCTGAGGGGCGACCCTTATAAAGGTTTACAAAATTATGAGGGGCATGGATAGGATAAATAGACAAAGTCTTTTCCCGGGGATAGAGGAGTCCAGAACTAGAGGGCATAGGTTTAGGGTGAGAGGGGAAAGATATAAAAGAGACCCAAAGGGCAACTTTTTCACAAAGAGGGTGGTACATGTATGGAATGAGCTGCCAGAGGATGTGGTGGAGGCTGGTACAATTGCAGCATATAAGAGGCATTTGGATGGGTATATGAATAGAATGGGTTTGTAGGGATATGGGTGCTGGCAGGTGGGACTAGATTGGGTTGGGATATCTGGTTGGCACGGACAGGTTGGACCGAAGGGTCTGTTTCCATGCTGTACATCTATGACTCTATCACATGGACACAATGCTCAAGTTGGTTGCATAGCCAGCAACAGCCATCTTTCATCCAAGTCAAAAGCATTAGGCCACTGACATATGCAGAGGAAATGCCACATACTTAATTCTCCTTCCTCTTGTAACATGGGCCTGTGAAGAGATAGTCAGCTAATACATTGGCTGCCTGCAGTAAAACTGATGTTGAGGTGGTATGGAATGGTCAAAAGGCAGGTAGCCAGCTCAAATCACTGTCAATCTTGGTTTGGAGACATCTGATTCCACGCCAGACGTTGAGCCCAGAAGTCTCTGTCACACCATTCCTGAACCACCCCTCCCCACACCAACAATACTGCAGACATCAATGTTCTTGGCCAAACCGACTGCAGAGGTTAAACCAGTCCTCTCTCTGATACCCACCAACTTACCTAAACAGTGGCGCACAAGCCTGTGCTGAGCACTAGGGAATCTTTCATCGACATAAGAAGGTCAAAAGGAATCCAGTTAGATCTTCTGGAGAAGTATAAAGTGATGCATTTTGGTGAGAAGGCCATGGAGAGATGAAATAAAAGGGAATGTTGGGCTACAGGGAAATGGGTGTTCTATGTACAGATATCAGAAAAGATGTTAGAACAGTTGGAGTGAGCAGATAACAAAGCATAGTGTCCTGGGCTGCTTCAACTGGCACAGAGAGCATAATAACAAGAACTTTCACAAGATTTGGAAGAGCCAGTGTTGAACTGGGATGTACAAACTTTAAAAATCACACAACACCAGGTTATAGTCCAACAGGTTTATTTCAAAGCACTAACTTTCAGAGTGCTGCTCCTTCATCAGGTGGTTGTGATTCAAACTCCTGAAGGAGAAGCACTCTAAAAGCCAGTGCTTCCAAATAAATCTGTTGGACTATAACCTGGTGTTGTGATTTTTAATTTTTAACAAGATGCTTGTAAGTTCTCAGCCCAAGTATTGTATGCAGTTCTGGATATGTTAACATTCTTGTATACAAGAATGGTTCCAGGGATGAGAAACTTCACATATGTGGATAAATTGAAGAAGATGGGACTGATCTCCATGGAGAGAAGCCTGCTAAGGGGAGATGTGATAGTTTTCAAAATGACACGAGGTCTGGACAAGTAGATCGGGAGAAACTGTTCCAGCCTGATAAAAAGGACCAAGATGATTCAACTAAATGAAAATTTGAGCTTATTCAAAAAGCCCTGCTGCCCATGTCTTAAACTCACAGCAAATCTGGTTTCCATCAGCACTCTGTCTTTGCTGACCTATGTTGGTTTCAGGGAAAAAAAACCCTCATTTTGAATGTTTTCACGAAGGAATTAGTATAGTTCTTAGGGTTAAATGTTCAAAGGGTATGGAGAGAAAGCAGGAACAGAAAAATGAGTTGGATGATCATTCATGACCATATTGAATCGTGCAGCTAAAGGGCTGAATGGCCTATTCCTCTTCTTGTTTTATATGCTGATGGGTTGATGTTAAATGTTAAAACATTACTGTGAAACATCCTGCATAACCAGTGCAAACTCTAACAAATCAAATGACAATGACAAAGTAACCATGCTGTTGTACTCAATCAACATCCACTGAGGGTCCAGTCCAGTATGAATACCAAACGAGAACTCAAACTCAGCCACATAATGATTCAACAATCTGCCAAGTATTTGCTCAGAGAAGATACTGTTTAAATGCTCAATGGGCATGACCTATGTGACAGTACACTTACCAAAACCAGAGAGATAAGGAAGGAGAAAATTCAACAAAGGACAAAGAGGCATGAAATGTGTTAAAGGAGGGACAAGCAGAGCAAGAATGAATAGAAGGGGTGGGGGAGAGAAAGCAAAAAAAAAGTGAGGAGCTAAATATGTAAGAGGATGAATTGAAATAGGAGGCAACTGGGAAGTTAATAAAAGAGATAGGACAGTACAGAGAAGAAAGAGAAAAGGAAAAGAGAAACAAGAAATGGCAAAGTGGACAGGAAATGGGTGGGGGGGGGGGGGGAGGGGAGAGAAGTGGGAAATTGTAGAATGGTAGGGAGCTGGTAAAGAATACATATGATTTCAGTGGAGGTGCAAGAGGGTTGATTATGTGAGGCCAAACAGGGCTTCTCACTGTATGCAAGCAAATGCATAGTCAAAATGCCATTGGGTGATGCATAAGGAGATGTGGTGTGCAGCAAGGGAAACTTGATGGTGATGACGGGGTCGAATTGCATCAAAATGGTCCGTGGGTCAATACAAAAAGGTGGGCGGAGAAGTTTTAAAACATTGATAAACCTGCTGGGATTGGAGAGGCTTGAAGTAAACTGTTGTTCCTTGGGAGGAGTGGGACAGTGAGGAGGATAGGGTAATGATCAAAGTTTGCGAAGTAGCTTAGAGGCAAGGCTGGGGAGATCCCTCCAAGGTGCATTTGTAAATAAGCAAGAAAATGAATTGAAATAGGAGGCAATTGGGAAGGCAATGAAAGAGATAGGACAATACCGACAGAGGAAGACAGTGTAGGAAGAGATATTAAAAAAAAGAGAAGGGTTGACAATGATAAACATGCAATGAAAAAGACCGACTATTGTTTCAGTTTTGAATTACTTGCACTTCCATATGGATCATACAAATTATTATGCAATTTTGTATTTGGCTGTTTTTTTTGGGGGGAGTGAGGAAGAGACAGATTGAACAAAAATAATTGCCCTTCCAGAATTCAGCATGTACAGATATAATTTATCACATGCTCTTGTAGCAAGGAATGACCATCCACATTTGAAGATTAGACAAACTCAATGCATTTAAAAAGTCATCCAAAATATTTACCTGAAAGCAGAGCAGGGTTGATTGACATAAGTGCAAGGAAGGCAGCAAACACAACACTCAACAAAACTAGAAGTGTAAAGTAAAAAACTGTCCCAACTTTTCTCGGACTGCTATCAACACCACAGTCAAGCTGACCTTTCTTAAGCTTCTTTCTGTAAATGTTCAGCATTGCCTAATTTTATTAACTGGAATACTTAACTAGCCTGGCGTGCAGCACACCAGCAGCACAGTGAAGGCCTTTACATTGCTCAACTGGACACTCCTCAAAGAAAAATATATGTGTAACAATGTACTTTAGATGTTTCCAATGAAACTGTGCAAGCTATATAAAAGTTGGATAAATCACTTGAACTGGTGTTTGGGTGCATTGATTTGTGGGGGTGCGGGGAGGGGGGGGGGGGGGGGGGGGGGGGAGGGAGAGAGTGGGGGAGAGGAGGTGGGAAGACGAGGAAAGGACAAAGTTCATGAGGTGAGTCAGAAAACCACATTGGCAAATTCAAGCTTTCATGAGCCAAACAGGACCGGACTAAACAGAGCTGAAAGGTTGATTTGTCAGACGGCTCAAAATGCTACTTCCTATTTATGAACCACAATCATGGACCTGAATTGATCCACTTTCAATTATTAATTTTGCCTGCAGTCAGTTTTCATCAATATAAGTATTATTGATATCATTCGGCAAAAGCTGCTTGGGAGACGTTCAGACTCATTAGTGCAGATTGTATGATTTTCCGGTTTGGTTTGTTCTCATCTCCCTCCAAGCACTTTTGTATTCAACTTGATCTACAACATTTTTGGTCTCTGTTTCTAAATTGATTCTCTGTACTCAATCCCTGCAACTGTTGCAACCGCACTTGCGTTGATTGTGCCGGCATCTCACATTCCTTTATTCATTCTTCAGCTTCAGGCAATTCCTCCAGGGAACGGACAAGTCAACAAACCAAATGAATGCAAAAACCACCCCACACAGAGCCAGACATCCTTGATAGCAAATGCACTCTGGAATTATTCCACACCCGAGCTACAATTCTCAATTTCCAGAAATCTGTGTTGACTTTAACACAAAAGGAAACCGCATTTGCCCAAAGTCACCAAACTTTCCCCAGCACAGGACAAAAGGCAGCTGTTTGGCACACAGTATCTGTCAGAAAAATCTAACTAATGGCACTGCCAACCTTCTCCCTGCGCCCTTTGTACACTCTTCCTTTTCACAAGAACCTCATGCCTTCTTAAATGTTTCCATTAAATCTGCCTCCATCAATCTCTCCAGCAGCACATTCCACACTCTAACCATTTGCCACATGGAAAGTATTTTCCTTTATTTGGTCGTTGCCAATTATCTTAAATCTCTGTGCTCTGTCGTTCTCAATCTTTCCACAATAGGATGTTTTCTCACTACCTACTCTGCCAGGTTGCTCATCAACTTTAGCTGGTCTTATAGATGTTTCCAAGAGAAAACAGTCCAAAATCCTGTACCTAGGTGGTGCGCAACAGGGGTCAGTATTGAAGCCACTATTATTTACAATAAGCATTAATGGCTTGTGCCATAACCAAGTTTGCAGACAGAAAAATAGATGGGAAGGGAAGTAGTAAGGATGACACTGTTTGCAGAAGGTTACAAGTAAGTTTGCCATGGACTACTCTCTCGTTAGGAAGCAGAGATGACTGGTGGGCAGTTTAGCCTGAGGGTTACCATGCCTCAGGCAAGGGAGAGGTTGAGAAGGTGAGAATTTCTTGGTGACCCCAGCTGATATGGAAATTGAACCCATGCTGTTGGTGTTCTTCTGCATGGCAAATCAGCTGTCCAGCAACCAAACCCCTTGAAAGATGGAGTCAGATTGTGAGAGTGGCAGTGCTCCCAGACACCATCATTTATGGATATTCCCAGTCCTGCTGCAAAAGCTATGGGCCCTAACAACATTCCAGCAACAGCATTGAACATGCATGTTGCAAAATTAGGTGGACTTAAGTTGCTCTAGCACAGCTACAACATGAGAATCTACCTGTCAATATGAAAAATTGCCCAGATAAATCCTGTTCTCCTCAGATACTGAAGCAGTCCATATCCATATGCAGCTGAAAATGTGTTGCTGGAAAAGCGCAGCAGGTCAGGCAGCATCCAAGGAACAGAAAATTCGACGTTTCGGCGATGAAGGGCTTATGCCCGAAATGTCGAATTTCCTGTTCCTTGGATGCTGCCTGACCTGCTGCGCTTTTCCAGCAACACATTTTCAGCTCTGATCTCCAGCATCTGCAGACCTCACTTTCTCCTCCCATAATCCATATGCAGCAAGACTTAGACAACACACAGGTTTGGGTTGACTTGTAGCAAGCAAAAATTGTACTAAGTGCCAGGGAATGACTTCTTCAACAGGGAAATTTAACATTCTGCTCTTGCCCTTCAATGACAGTACTGAATTATCCAAATTTCAACATGCTAGCGGTTACCATCAACCAGAAATTAATCTAGACTAGTTATCTAGAATGCTGTGACTGCAAGAATATGTCAAAGGCTCGGAATCCTACAGAACCTAAATCACGTCCTAACTCCCAAAAACCTGTAAAGTCAAAAGTTAGGTGTATGATAGAATACTCTCCACTTGCATGGGATCAGCGAAGTACCAACATTCAAGAAACTCAACACCTGAGGCTGAAGCATCCCATTTGATCAGCATCTTATCTAATAGATTCAATATTGACTCCCTCCACTTATGATGCACAGTGGCAGTCATATAAACCATCTATAAGATGCTGTGACAATGTGAACTTCAGAACTTTAACTTCAAACAGTCAGCAATAACTCTCTGGAATATGCGGCTTCTTGAGGTGAAAGCATAAGGAGAAGTTTTTATAGAGGAATTAAAAGCAATATGTGAATTCACCATCCCTAAAGGGGTGAATGGCAGGAAAAGCTATGTTTTAGATGGGCAGTTAATACCAAATGCACAAGGAACAGGGGAGCTACTTTTGATAAGAAGGTAAGTCAGACTTGAGGTCTTCAATAGTATAATCTATTTGGGAGATGAATCAATAATGTCACCTCTCAAACCTCCAGAGACAGACACTGTTGGTGGAATCTGGCCAAGTGCTATCATTAATCGGTAATAGCCAAGATGGGTTGTGAAGCTTAACTTGCTTTTTTGTCTTATTTTGGTTGCTACATGCAATAAAGTTTCAAACTGTTGTTTTAGTACTTGATTGCCTGAGTTTCTTAATAAGTAGCTGAATTAAAGGTAACTTGTGGTGATTTACCCACAACAACACTACCACAACTCATCAGGGCTCCATCGATAGCATCATCCAAGCCTGCGCTCTATGCGATCTAAAGGGGCAAAGACAACAGATACATAAGAAGACCCACGACTTGCATGCTTCCCTCCAAACCATTCACCAGTTCTTCACGGTCACTGGATGAAAATGTGGAACTCCCTCGCTAAACAGCAATGTGGGTGTACCTACCTACCTGACTCCAAAAGGTGAGAGGACTACCTATTGACCAGCACTTATCCGATTGAACATGCATGTAGGAACATCAGAGCTAGTAGCAAGAGTCAGCAATTCAGCCCCTCAAGCTTGTTCCATCATTTATTACAATCCATGTTGATACCAGAAACCAAAACAGAAATTGCTGGAAAAGGTCTACAGATCTGGCAGCATCTGTGCAGAGAAAGCAGAGTTAACATTTCAGGTCTAGTTACCCTTCTTCAAAACTCACGGCTAGAACTCCATGGTTGACATCATCTGGGCCTCAACTCCATTTTTCTGCCTGCTGTCCATAATCCTTCAACACATCACTAATTAAAAATCTGCCTATCTATCTTCTACTTAAATTTACTCAATGCCCTGGTATCCATCCATGCTGGGATAGTGAATTCCTTTGAGAAAAGTCAGTCCTCAACTCTTAAATCTGCTACCCCTTATCATCAAGCTGTGACCTTTCATTATAGATTGCCCCATGAGGAAACATCTGCTCAACATCTACCTTTTTTAATCCTCTTTAGCACCTTCTATATCTTAATTAAATCTCAATTTCTTCCAAACTTCAGAAAGTATAGGCCCAAACTGCTTAATCTCTCAACATAAAGACTGATCTCTCATTACTTAGATTACTTAGTGTGGAAACAGGCACAACGAGTCCACACCAACCCTCCAAAGAGCAACTCACCCAGACCCATTCCCCTACATTTACCCCTTCACCTAGCACTACGGGCAATTTAGCATGGCCAATTCACCTAACGTGCACATTTTTGGACTGTGGGAGGAAACTGGAGCACCCGGAGGAAACCCACACAGACACCAGGAGAATGTGCAAACTCCACACAAACAGTTGCCTGAGACGGGAATTGAACCCGGGTCTCTGGTGCTGAGAGGCAGCAGTGCTAACTGCTGTGCCCCCGTGCCGCCCAAATCTCTGGACATAATCCATTAAACCTCCTAACTTCCTACAGTGCATTTACATTCTTCATACACGAAAAATAATTCTCTTAAAAACAGTATATTCAACCCTAGAAGTTGTTGCATTGGTGCATAATATTTCCACTGACTTCACTTTGACATACAGATTTGAAAAAGATGATATATTCACAGTTTTTCACCACTGGATGGTGCTCCAAGCTGACAATATTGAACCAACACTGGGCAATGAGGATCTGCAATGTAGTAACACCTGCTTCACTTTAGATGGTGCTCAGTCTGTGCTGTAAGAATACAAACAACACTGGGTGTGGTAGTTGACGTCTTCACAGTGTTCCCAAAAGTACAGCATTGAGGTACTCTAAAACTTTTCCTCCAAACTTAAAAGCATTCTCCTGTAAAATAACTAATGAGAGTGTGGGAGCAGAGTCCTTGTCTGTACTTAAGAGTGAAACAAATAGATTCTTGATCAAAGGGCAGGAAAGTGGACATGAGGAATGTTAGATCAGCCATGATCCCATTGAATGGCACAGCAGGTTCAAGGGGCCAAATGGCTCACTCCTGTTCCCATTTCTCTCAGTCTTATTGTTGCAGGATATTCACATTCAAAATGAACTAAACCAAAAATAATGCGACCGTCAACTGTCAAAACGTGAACTGTTTGCTCTGCTGATTTCAGTAACTTGAGTTATTGACACATTAAACTTTATTTTTCCTTCTGTTCTCTTCCTACTTCTCTTCTAATTCTCATCGATTACCTCTAGACTCCACTACTTCGATACACTTGTGGCGGGCCCACATTTTGCTCTCTGTAACCTTGGGGTCATTCTGAACCCCGTTGCCTTGTGTCTAAAGCTGCAACAACTCCCTTGTGCCCATCACCCTTTTTCTTGCTAACTGACAATGGGTCTCCCCCAGTCAAGCAACATCAATCTTACCATGCTTCACCTCCCTCACTACGTCTGCGATCTCCTACGGTACCACAACCCACTAATGTCTCCTAATATCTTCACTAATGTCTTCTGACTACTGCCAACTTCAACTGCAGCACAATTGGCGCTTGTGCCTTCAGTTGCCAAGAACTGAAGCTCTACAACCCCTCATGTTTCTAACCTGGCATTCAGTTGTGTTGTGCCTCAACGTCAGTTATGTCTTCAAGCGACATTCTTGTGAAATCTTCAATGTTATAGCATGTGACCAGTGAATATAAAAATATTCCATCTTACCTCATCATCTAAAGCATGACGCTCGACTGGAAGCATGCTCTTTTGAAATATATAAATAGCTTAATACTAACCCAGCAGTATGTGCCTGAGGAATGTAATGTTTATATGTAATAGTTAATTGTACTAATGCTGTTGGATTCTTCAACCACACTATGCTTAGTATATGTTACAGTAGATACAACAAATATTGCCACATCACCCAGGAGGCAAATTTACACAATTTCCTCCTTTAAGGTATTGCCTACAATTTTGTCCAAGTTTTGGTCACCTGCCCCAGTGTTTCCTTATGTGGTACAGTGTCAAGCTTTGCTTTATAATGTTCCTGTGAAGATCAGTATTTCATTACAAGTGCTAGATAACTACAAGGATTCTCTCTCACTCACTCACCATGTTTTCCCCTCTTAGTTTTGTATGCATTGAACTGACAGGTGAACCAGTCTTGGCATGCGAGTCAAGACAGGCTGCAGAGTTTTGGGTGACCTTCGTTTACAAAGTGGGAGATCATCCAGGAGTGCTTTGTTACTTTATGGCTTAATCATTCCAAAGTCACAAAAGAAAGGAGTTTCCATCACTTGAGCTGAGAGAGGTGAAGTTACAGCGGTGCAAAGAGGCTGTCTTAGCGATGGCATGATTATTTGATCAGAAGTTCAGCAAAGGGGTTATAATTGCAAATTAGTTTTGTCTCGGATGGTTGCAACAAAAACAGCAACTTCACAGTACTTAACTGGTTGCTTATTCAAAATGTACATTACTTACCAGTAATGGTGCAGGCATCCCTATGTGCATCACTGCTGGAAGCATCTTCTGGGCAAACTGCCTCACTCACGTACTGCACCTCATCGGAGCCTGTTGTGCAGGCTAGAAATGGGCAATCAAGTGTCTCTGAGGCAGACAGAGTGTCAGCCGAGGTCTTTTCACTGATAGCTGTGGCGTCCAGCTTGACAGGTTTCACAGGATCAAGGAAATTGCCATTGATAGGACACGTGTTGGCACCTTGATCAGACAGACTGAAAACCAGCCCTGGCTCTGTGACCCTCCTGGAACCTTCAACGCACCTAAAAGACAAATTGGTATACAATAGTATTGCTTGGAACTCTCGCCTTGCAAACTTAATAACAAATTCACAGAAACCTGAAGAATTTATTTTAATAACCAAACAAATCCAGAACAACATGGCCGTGCAGCATTTCAGTACTTCAATACTGTCCTAAAATTTAAGTAAGGAACAAAAACCTTATCAAAACACTTGAGATCTTTATAGTAAAATATTTAAGATTTCCTGCTTTGTGAGAAACTCTGCCCTATTGATTATTTAAAGCAAAAGCAGAAAATACTGAAACACTTAACAAGTCAGTAAGTGAGATAGCAAGAGTGCAAGACCCAATTTAAAATTTCAGGTCAATGACCTTTCATCTGAACAGACAAAGAACTAAAAAAGGGCAGAGTTTGTGCTTTGGGAACAGTGATTTTGGTGCAAATCATAGCCAAATTTGCACTCATTTTTGCTGACTGCAAATTCTCCCATAACACTTTGAACTTGTCCAGGTATTTGTAAAAAATATTTCTCAATGTATTCAATACTACTGCCTCAGGAAAATTTGACCAATGCAACTGAAAATAGCTTCAATCACGAAAGAAAAACAATTTTCAAAATCAGCATCAACCCACAATCGGCAAGTAAAATCATTGAAATGACTTAACAATGCAACAAACTATTTTCCAGCTATTTTGGGATACAGTTGGTCAATTCATTACTGAAGTTTAAGACGAATCAATCAAATCCTTTTAAAGCAGACAGGAGGAGAAGAATAGTTAGCACAGTTGGCTAAATAGCAGTTCAGAATAACACCATCAGCATGGGTTCAATTCCAGTTCCATCTAACGTAGACTTCAGTGTATATAGTGAAATCTACCCCTCTGTCAAAATGGCACAATGTCAGGGCTATGCTTAGCCAAATGACTTAAGATGTCCTGGGTAGATTTACTGCCATCAATTCTTCTCACTTCTACTAATCCTTCTCATTATTAGTCTAATACAGGCACAATGCCATCACATACTCATCAGCAGAAATGAGGCTCAATCTTGTAAAACAGGAAGGGATAAGTATAGGTCATGCAACTAGTCATCAAGTGCTGAGTTCCATGAGGATCTCCAACAAGTTCAACCCAAGAGTGAGTACACACTGGTGATATTTATGTTGATCTTAGCATTTCAACCTCTTACTGGAACAGTGTTTAATCACACTGGTTAGCTCCTTCCAGAATCAGTCTTTTATATCCTGATAGAATGAGTTTATCTAATGGTGTCAGTTAATAATTTCAGGTATTAAGTGGCTTATACAGCTGACGAGAGACCTCTTCCCTTGCCCTGTAGAAGATGGCAGACCGGCACTGATAAAAACTACCAAGAGAAACAGGACAGGATGAAACATTAGCAGGCACTGGATGAAGAACTTGCCTTCTGGTTGAGTGCACATGAAGGAAGGAATTAGTATCTGTGTCTGGCTGATTGAGCCTAATTTTGAGAGTGACCTCCAAACGCCGCAAGTGAGCATAAACACACAACAGTCATTAATCCATTCCAGATTCATGGCTGGGTGTTGATAGGGTCCTCCCTCCAGGGCAAAAATAATAAAGAACTAGCCCAAATAGTTTACAGACAGTGGAGTCAAACCAAATGCAATAAGTGTTTAAAACTCCACAGTCTGCTGCGCCGGTTACACTAATCTCAGAGCAATTCCATAAAATCATAGAATCCCTACAGCATAGAAACAGGCCCTCCAGCCCAAAAGGTCCACACCAACCCACCCAGACCCCTTCCTTATATTTGCCCTGACTAATGCACCTAACTTACACATCTCTGAACACTATGGACAATTTAGCATGGCCAAGCCACCTAACCTGCACATCTTTGGACTGTGTGAGGAAACCAGAGTTCCGGAAGGAAATCCACGCAGACAGTGGGAGGAATGTGCAAACACCACGCCGACACAGTCACCTGAGGCTGGAATCGAACCTGTGTTCCCGGTGCTGTGAGGCAGTAGTGTTAACCACTACCATGCTGCGAAAGAACTAGAGCAAACCAGTGGCAACTCTAGCCTGATGACTGTTATATAACGGGCAAACACAAGTCTTTTGCACACAGCAACTTCCTGGGGTGAAATAAACATGAGATTAATCAATTTTTTGGGACACTGTTTGAGAGGAAATACCGGCTGGAATTAAAAACATGGATTTATATAGCAAATTTAACCTAGTAAAACATCCCAAGGCATTTCACAGAAATGTCACAAAAACAAATTCAATGCTTAGCCCATTCAAAGATCATAGCCCGGATATTTTGGTCTATGGCATAGGGTCAGCATTTGCTGTTCACCTCACTGTGAACTTGGCATACGCTTATTAACAGTGATTTCCTCTTATCTGGTGTCAGTTCCAGAGAGTCACCCTCTACAGGATATCACTAGTGCATTGAGAACAGGGAAAATTAATTGGTAATGCTTGTCAACCAGTTAAACTAAAGTATCTTCACAGAGAGACGCGGAATCCAAACTACAGTATGAAGCAGGACACAGATTACTTTTAAACTGTGAACATAAAACAAAGCAAAAATCATGAAAATACAAATGCTGTCGAGTGCAAGTAATACATGCAGTAATGAGTAAAAAAAACTTAAGGGAATGAGTCTTCACACTTGTGAAGTCAATTACTCCTAAATGCAAACTTAAAAATGTTCCAGTCAGCATAAAAGTGTGAACATAGTGGGAAGATAAAGCTAGATCAAGCATTATAACGATTTCAATTCTATACACATGACTAGGAACTGTAATAGATTAACCTGCAGAGAGGTAGTCTGGTTCTTACACCAGTTTCTGCATTTTCATGTTTAGTTGTGTGTGGGTGTCAGAGGTTGCTATCAGGTTTACCCAGCATTCTAATCAACAACATTATTATTAAATGTCAAAATATCACCAATAAGCCACTGAAGGTAGCAGGACAGGTTGCGAGAGGGGTTAATGAAGCATACAGTATCCTTTATCAATAATAACATGGAGTTCAAGAGTAAGATTACATTGAACTAGCTTGAACTGTGCTACAGTATTATACTCAATCTTAATGACACAATTAGAGGAGGATGTGAAGGCACCGGAGAGGGCACAGAGAAGATTCAGACATATGGGTCCACAGATGAGTTACGAAGATAGATTGGAAAAGCTAGGACTATTTTTCTTGGAGGAAAGGCAGATGAGTGAAGATTTGTTAAGGGTACTCAACATCATGAAGGGGCTGGGCAGAGTGGAGAGGAAGAAACAAACAGAGACAGGATTAAAGTGATTGGAAAAAGCAACAAGGAAAATCTTTTTCAAGAGTGAGTAGTTAGGGTCTTGAATGCACTGTCTGAGCATGTAGAAGAGAGATTCTTAAGGGAATTGAATTGTTCTCTGAACCAGGAAGAATGAGCAGGGTTACAGGGAGAAGGCTGAGGAATGGTACAAAGTGAGTTGCTCATTTGGACAGCAGGTGTAAACGTGATGGGTTAAATGGTTTTCTTCTGCACTGTAACAATTCTGGGTGACTCTGACTTAAGGCTTGAGGAACAGAGATAAAAACGAGAGAGAAAAGAGAGGCAAAGAAGTTTAATTGCAGGACAGGCAAGGAGTGCTAAAGTTTACGGCTTTATCAACTAAAGGCATTGCTGCCAACAATGGAACAAAAAAAAAATCACAGACGTGCAAGTCATCACAAGTTGTCGGAGTTCAGGTGGTTGTTTCAGGTTTAACAAGGAAGTTGCAGTTTGAGAAGATCAAGGCTATGGAGCGATTTAGTGACAAGGATGGAAATTTGAAAATTAACTTCCAGTTATATAAATTTACAAAGTAGGTCAGAGTTGGTGGAATTCCTTGAATGCTATCACAGTATCTTTAATGAAGGGATCAGTTGACACACTTATTCATCAAATGCAAGTCACAATATAGCACTTACTCAGCAGTAGCCTCTGTTGTGAAAATCTTTTTAAAATATTATTATTGAAGTATTTGTTTCAATCTAACTTTAGCCGTTTTAGTATCAGCTATTTAACAGAATAATTAAGGGATCATTTATGGCTATGTGGTAATTACTTTCCAGATCATTGCTCACAATTTTGATAAAAGATTCCATGTGGTTATAGTGGAAGGTATTAGACAGAAATGTACCTGAAAAAAAAAGACATAATATTCTCACAGTTATATCTGGTGTGACCATCAATCATATGAAGAGCCAGAAATAGAATAAATTACGTCGCATTACCGAAATCCCAGTCACATGAAAGTAAGTTTAATAGCAAACATTTTCTGTATGAAAGGAAGATCCTTGCAGTTGTTAACGGTCAATTATCTAGAATATCACTCGAGGACTTCAGTGTTCTAGGCCCTACTGTCTTCAGCTACTTCAATGAACCTTCCTGCATCATAATGTCAGAACTGGGGATGTTCCACAACATTCAGCACCATTCATGATTCCTCAGATACTGAAACAACCCGTGCCCATAGACATTCAGGCCTGGGACTGACCACTGTCAAGCAATGCCCATCTCAACTCCAGAAACTAACTATTTCAACTTGACTTTCAACAGCAATACAATCACCGAGATTCCCATCGATGTCTTGGAGATTACCATTGGCCAGAAACTGAACTGGAGGAACCATCAGAACACTGTTGCCTCTAAAGAACAGGTGAGCATTGTCGTCTTTAAAGAACAGGTCAGAGGCTAATGCAATAAACAACTCATCCCCTGGTTCCCTACAGCCTGTCCACCAACTACGGCACAAGTCAGGAGTGTAATACAATCCTGTCCACTTCGGTGCAGCCTCAACAACATCAAGGACAAAGCAGGCCACTTGATTGCACCACATCCATCACCTTAACTCCATTATCAATCTTAAATCACAGAAAGACATGTTCATTTCTACCTCTTGACTTAAGATTCTTTGATGATTGGTACCAAGCTCCGTCGTCAAGGAACACAACATGATCAGCCCTCTAACTATAAGCAGCAATCCCCAAAGATTAAGTTTTCTGGAAGTCTCAAAGTATCTAACTGAAAATGCATTGAGGGCCTTCTATTTGAATATTGGCCATGTGGCAAATGAAAGCACTGTTAGAGTCTTTGTAATTTCACTTGCAATCTACATTTGACTGACTGAAAGCTAAATAGAAATAAATCACTGAGCCGGGTATTTTAGTCAGCACCACTTACCAACACTAACATCTCAATTATGAGAAAATACTTATCTCTCAAATGATGTCAAAATAGTTTGTCAATTGCAGACGATGGACAATCTCCTCAACAGACATGGATATTTCAGGGATTTGATTCAAACAAAATGTATCCATTTTGCTACAAGCTGATGATTATTTTGGATCGGTCTTCAAATGAATCATCCATCAGCTCCATTACATTTAACAGTATAATGATAGATCTCATTCCAAGAATCCTGGATTAGGCAACCTGTGGAGTTGTGCTGTATTCCACTTTCTATAATCCTCAAAATGGTTCCAAATACTTGCTCACCTTTATTCTTGACAACTTTGGGGGTTAAGCTGAGAATTTCAATTGCTGGTTGTATCTTGGGCTGACTGGAGTTATAACGACTGAGCATAAACTTCTTATTCCCACTTTGTAGGTGAAGAAAAACTGAGGTAAGAGTCACACTAACGGGAGTGCCAATGTCAATTTTAAATCCTGTTGGTATCAATAAGCAATTACTAGTAGGTTCACTGACCAGTTTATCTTTGCCAAGTATTTACAACCAATAAAGGGAGGATTCACATCCTCCAGATATTTCTCCCACACCACAGTTCTTGTTGCAAATATTTTCTAAGAAGCCTTCCATTATTATTTACAACATACTGCCTCTCAAACTAAGACATTTTTATTTTTAATGCCCAAGTGACTGACTAAATGGTATGCATGGAGAAAGTGAGGACTGCAGATGCTGGAGATCAGAGCTGAAAAATGTGTTGCTGGAAAAGTGCAGCAGGTCAGGCAGAATCCAAGGAGCAGGAGAATCGACGTTTCGGGCATAAGCCCATTCCTGAAGATTCTCCTGCTCCTTGGATGCTGCCTGACCTGTTGTGCTTTTCCAGCAACACATTTTTCAGTAAATGGTATGCATGTCCTTGCAGCACTTTCTTTACTGTCATGGATGTGCTGTCACTGGCTGGGCCAGCATCAGTTGCCCATCCTTAATTGTCCAGAGGGGAGTTATGAGTTAACCACATTGCCATAGGTCTGGAGTCAAGTGTAGGTCAGATCAGGTAAGGAAGGAAGATTTCCTTCCCTGAAGGATATTAGTGAACCACATGAATGTTTACTAAAATCAACATTGTCGCCATTGGGTCAGTTTTTCTTTTAAATATTGCATTTTTTTATTGAATTTAAATTTCAACATGTGCCATGGATGGACTCAAACCCATGCCCCCAGAGATTTAACCTGGGTTTTTGGATTATTACGCAGCAAAATTATCACTATGTCATTACCACCCTGAGTTTTGTTCATGGCTTCATCGCCTTTACCTTTGGAATCACAACCATCCCATTAAACGTTTGCACAGCACCTCATTTGATCCCAAAGATTGCATTGAGGCCAATGGACAACTCAATAAACTTTCTCAAACACGATGCTTGGTCCATTTGATGCATTTCCAAAGATTCTGCATCTTAAAAACAAAATAAAATTGCTCCACAGGGCACATGCGCAGTGAAACAAAATGGTTTGATGAAAACCAAATATCAGAGAGCAATTCAAATGTGCTTTAAATGCTTTGGATTCTTTTGGTTCAACTAGTCAGGAGAAAAAAAACTTCTGTCCATACTACTTTGAAGTATTTGACTCTAGTTCCCTTCAAATGTTTACATATTTCAAAGTACTTTTTAAAATCCCTGTGTCATGTGCTTGAGTACACAAATACGTCTGGTCAACCAGTAACTGAACAATATTGTGAATATTTCGCATAAACCAAATCATCCGCCGACATTTCCGCCACCTCCAAAAAGACCCCACCACCAGGGATATATTTCTCTCCCCATCTCTTTCCGCCTTCCACAAAGACCGTTACCTCCGTGACTACCTGGTCAGGTCCACGCCCTCCCCTACAACCTACCCTCCCATCCTGGCACTTGCCCCTGCCACTGCAGGAACTGTAAAACCTGTGCTGAAAATGTGTTGCTGGTTAAAGCACAGCAGGTTAGGCAGCATCCAAGGAACAGGAAATTCGACGTTTCGGGCCAGAGCCCTTCACCAGGAATGAGGAGAGGGAATTTCCTGTTCCTTGGATGCTGCCTAACCTGCTGTGCTTTAACCAGCAACACATTTTCAGCTCTGATCTCCAGCATCTGCAGACCTCACTTTTTACTGTAAAACCTGTGCCCACACCTCCTCCCTCACCTCTATCCAAGGCCCTCAAGGATCCTTCCACATCCATCAAAGTTTTACCTGCACATCCACCAATATCATTTATTGTATCCGTTGCTCCCGATGCGGTCTCCTCTACATTGGGGAGACTGGGCGCCTCGTAGCAGAGCGCTTTAGGGAACATCTCCGGGACACCTGCACCCATCAACCACACCGCCCCGTGGCCCAACATTTCAACTCCCCCTCCCACTCTGCCGAGGACATGGAGGTCCTGGGCCTCCTTCACCGCCACTCCCTCACCACCAGACGCCTGGAGGAAGAACGTCTCATCTTCCGCCTCAGAACACTTCAACCCCAGGGCATCAATGTGGATTTCAACAGTTTCCTCATTTCCCCTTCCCCCACCTCACCCTAGTTCCTAACTTCCAGCTCAGCACGGTCCCCATGACTTGCCCGGACTTGCCCTACCTGCCTATCTCCTTTTCCACCTATCCACTCCATCCTCTCCTCCCTGACCTATCACCTTCATCCCCTCCCCCACTCACCTATTGTACTCCATGCTACTTTCTCCCCACCCCCACCCTCCCCTAGCTTATCTCTCCACGCTTCAGGCTCACTGCCTTTATTCCTTATGAAGGGCTTTTGCCTGAAACGTTGATTTCGTTGCACTTTGGATGCTGCCTGAACTGCTGTGCTCTTCCAGCACCACTAATCCAGAATCTGGTTTCCAGCATCTGCAGTCATTGCTTTTACCTTGTGAATAAGTAATATAGATCCTGAAAGTGCTGCTGTCCTATCTAACACAATAATACCCATGTCAGTCAATACTCCCTGCTTCTTGATCACAACCCTTACAATCATCTGCAGTGTGTTCAGTTGTCCACCTTGGTTGAGTTTTTCTTCAGAATTTCTTACGTGTAAATGCAAGCAGTTAATAACCTGAGTATTTTGCACAAATTTCACTCTTGACATCACATCTAAAAGAAGCACAGAGTGGTTCATCTGTTAAGAGATGGATGATTAGCTTCCAAACAGGAGTACAGTAAATGATTCCTCTTCCAGAAAGAGAAGCAAAGACCCTGGAAGAAATTTAATACGACCCAAAAGAACTGCAGATGTTGGAAATCAGAGGCAAAAACAGAAATTACTGGAAAAGCTCAGGTCTGGCAGCAAACAGCGGAGAGAAAAATCAGACTTATAATTTCAGGTGCAGTGACCCTTCCTCAGAACTAACCAGGGATCAAGTATCTTAGCTGCAGTCATGGCTGACACACAATCAGTGACTACCATCTCCTCAGTGGTGCTGTCCGACAACAGAAATTTCTGCTTTGGATTGCCTGGCAGCTCTTGGCACCTGGGACTTCCACCAAAAGAGCTTTTATCCTTAGAGAAGGTTTGCCAGTGTCCATTTAATGTGGTAGGGTTGCCCCAAAAGAGGCAACATGAGCAGTCACCAGTTGTTCAGCCGAAGGGCAAGACCCTGCCATCTCTATTAAATCCAGCCCATGAATATTTCTTCAAAGTAACTACCGATTAGAAAAAATGGGGCACAGGAGTGTGCTGTGGGGGAGGAGAAACATTTCAGTAATACAATAAAATAAGCCAAACTTCCCCTGGCAATCTAGCTGGCGCTATATTAATTTTGCACCTAGATATGGTGCCAATCCCATTAGCATCAAACATCAAACTCCATGTGATCAACCAGGAACCTGCTTCGGGGAGTAACGGAAATCATGTCATTTATTCAATACAGTCCATCTTTAATTGTGAAAATGAAAATAATTCAAGCCATCAGGCACAAAGGCATGTTAAATCTGCAACTGATATTGAAGCCTTAAAACATATCAAAAAAATAGAAAAGAAAGTTCATGCCTCAGCAAGGATCATTTTAATTTTAGGCTTAATTTTAAATAGTTTTGGAATAGTGCAATTGCAAGAAATTAGTAAATACTGCATTGAGCAGGCCAGTGTAGGCTATGAGAATGATTCAAGATTATCTCAAGGCTCCTGCCTGATTATAAGTGTAAAAGGGTGAGATTAGATTCCCTACAGTGTGGAAACAGGTCCTTCACACATCCACACCGACCCTCTAAAGAATAACCCATCCAAACCTGTTCCCCTGCCCTATATTTACCCCTGACTAATTCACCTAACACTATGGGCAATTTAGCATGGTCAACTCACCTGCACATTTTGGATTGTGGGAGGAAACCCACACAGACACGGGGAGAATGTGCAAACTCCACACAGACAGCCGCCTGAGGCAGGAATCGAACCTGGGTCCCTGACACTGTGAGGCAGCAGTACTCACCACTGAGCCACCATGCCGCCCCAAAGATTTAGAAAACTCAGTTATAATTCTGCACTTGACCAGCACCCAGGTTTGCTTAATGTCAAAAGGTGTTACAATTGAGATACTAAAAAAACGGACAACATGGTTGAAAAATTAGACCCAGGTACTTCAGGAGTCAAGCTGGGAAACAATTCTATATGCAAAGCGTGAAATTCTCTGGAATAAAAGACAATTTATGCAATCGGATTAGAGACCAATAGGTCGTTGTAAATTATCAATATCAAGTGAACGCGGCAAAGGAGAACATAGGGATTTCGATAGGGGCCCTTGTGGTACAGTGGTAGTGCCCCTCCTTCTAAGCCAGGAGACCCGGGTTCAAGTCCCACCTCCTCCAGAGGTGTGTAATAACATCTCTGAACAGGTTGGTGAGGAAAGCACACTTAAGAATATAGAATCAATCATGGAATCCCTATAGTGTGGAAGTAGGCCATTTGGCCCATCAAGGCTACACTGACCCACTGAATAGCAACCTACCCAGATCCATCCCCTACCCTAATCCTATCACCCTGCATTTCCCATTGCCAATTCACTTAATTAGCACATCGTTGAACTGTGGCAGGAAACCAGAGCACCCGGGGGAAACCCGTGCAGATAACATCCAAACTCCACACAGACAGTCACCTGATGGTGGAATCAAACCTGGATCCCTGGTGCTGCGAGGCAGCAGTGCTAATCGCTGAGCCACCGTGTCATCCCATAGTGGGTTACTTGTCAGTCATGACCTCATTATAATTTGGGGGGTAAGAAAGAACGACCAAACACACACCATCTCAAAGCAATAAATGGCCTGCTTCAGGTCCTGACAGATAGTTCTACCCTAAAAATAGTTGAGGAAGAAAAGTCTTCCAAGATATCAACTAGTCAATGCATTTTGAACGGTTTTGTAATAAACTCCTTCCAATATAATCAGCATGAATACACTACAAGATTGCATGTCCTTGTACTACATGTGCATGTGTATGTCTGTGTTTGTTTTGAGAGGTTGGGGGGGGATAGAATATTTTAATTGAGTAAATTTCTGTGATAATCTTTAACCATCACATACTGTTCCCACCATCAGAAGAAATGGCCCTGTGTACTTCTGTATTCTTCCACTACTCTCAAGTGTTAAGCTCAGAAACGCCAAATACAAGCAAGTTAGTGAAGTTAAAAATGAAACCACTGGAAGACTTTATAGTCAAAACATGCACAATTACCATCTTACTTCAATCTCAAAAGGACAGTTTGTAGGATGGTTACACAAAAATATCACATGCTTGTTTTTAGAATATTCAAACAAACCAGAGGAACATTCTTCAAAAGAGCAAAGCACAAGATTGCATCCTCACCAAAAAGAAAATGATAGGAACTCTTTGGTTAAATCAGCTGTCTGCTTCCTGTTTCATAACCTATGCAGAACAACAACACGCATGCCAAGTAACAAATTAACTCACAGCATTAGGTGTAAAACCTTGTATCCTGCATGGGTCAAAAAGTCACCAACTGAGCTATGTGGCCTTTTGCCGCTTGTTGCCTGCGTATAGCCGCTATTGAAAGAAAGAAGGTTTGAGTTTGCACGTGGTTAGTCATCAATGAAGCAGAAGGTACGGCTTCACTCATTGCTACAAGAAACAAAATACAATTGACACAGATATTCTTACTTTTAAGCTGTTTCTATCCAAGTATTAACATTTCAGATTATATTCACATAGGACTTAGAATAGTCAAGCTTTGCAATGTCTGACCAAGGAGGATAAGAGGGGAAAATCTAAGCAACCATTCTTAACCAGTGTGTTGTAAATTGTCACCATATAAGTACTGCAATACATTTCATACTCATCATATGATGGGATGCTATTTGGCTATTTTGAACTGCAAGACCATACCAATGTATCTGTTTGTTGGCCAGTGCCCTAAGGATAAATCCACCATCAAAACCAGCATCACATAAAAAGATAATGTAACAATAAAGCAATTTTCAAATTCCCTGACAAATTGTACATGGAATCTGGAAAAATACTAAACTATAGCAAGCAGACAAATTGGTAAAAATAACATCAATGCATTTAACCATCACATACTGTTCCCACTATCAGCAGAGATGGACCTGTGTACTTCTGTATTCTTCCACTACTCTCAAGTGTTATAAAGCTCAGAAACGCCAAATACAAGCAAGTTAATGAAGTTAAAAATGAAACCACCGGAAGACTTTATAGTCAAAACATGATGATTCTGAACTACGCTTAGATCAAGCAAAATGGCTTGATGTGACTGGATCAAAGAGAGAGCTTTCGTATGGATCAGAAATTCTCAAAACTTTGGTTCAAGTTAACTGTGCAAGTTATAACCAATAGTGTGGTTCTAATGTGGCATGTAGTGGTGTTAGGTGCTCTGGACTGTTAGGTGCAAGGTTTCAGTGGCCTTAACACCAAATATTCACACCAAATTTCAGTCACCAGCTACAGCTTCACCTAATCTGTACCAAAATTATTTAAGTTTCTACAGAGAATAAGCATCTTTCTGGGGAAGAACAGAACATGGACTTAGGAGTTTTTTTTTAAAAAACATCAGGATGTCCCAAAGTGCTTTCCAACCAATAAAATATTTTATCAAGTTTTACCAATGTATCATAGAATACGCACAGAAAGAGGTCATTCAACCCACTCTATCAGGCCAGTGCTTGTGCTCCACTTGAGTCTTCTCACAACTCTTTCTTGCCCAACCACAAACTTCTATTCCTTTCTTCTCCCATATCCAGCTTCCCCTCAAGTGCACCTAGACTTCTCACTGCTCTTTTTGGTCGGCAACAGGATTGGACAACATTGGTTGGTCTGATGTTCATGACCCATGCCTAATTGCCCAGCAGGCAGTTAAGCATTAACCACAGAGTGGGTCTGGGATCACATGTAAGCCAGACTAGGTAAAGTCACCAAACTTCCTTCTCTAAAAGCATGAGTGAACCAGATGGGTTTTTAAAACAATTGACAGTGGTTACATGGGTCATCATTGGGCTAGCTTCGTATTCCAGATTTTCCTTGAGTTTCACCTTTTCCATCACCTGTCTTGGTGGGATTTAACCTTATGTCCCAGCCTATTAACCTGTAGTTGTGAATTATTAGCCCTGGTGACTTCACCATCCCCACAGAAGTGAGCGCCACATTTTCACCACTCTTTGGGTGAAGAGCTTTCTTCTGAATCCTCAGCTGGATTTCTTCAAATGATCTTACACTGGTGGTCTCAGATTGTAACGCAAGGAAACTAAAATTATGCACAGCAGCTTCTCGCAATGTGATAATGGCCAAACAACCCAGAACACATGAACAACATCAGTGCTAGTGCTGTGGCTTTTTTCTGTCCACCAAACAGGTCAGACAAGGGCTCCAAGTCAAAAGTCATCTGATGATGTGGCATCCCTCAGGACTACAATGAGCTGCCAACCTGGAAGATATTCTCAATGTAGTTTGGATCCATAAACTTTCTAATTCAGAGTGTTATCACCATGCCAAGGCAAAACAAATGTGCATTGTCCATCAAACAAAGAGAAAATTCTGCTCCTGTAAATTCCACAGTGGTTTACAGGCAGAGTCATGGAGTTATACAGCATGGCACAAACCCTTCAGTCCAACTTGTGCATGGCAACCAGGTATCCTAAACTGAACTAGCCCCATTTGCCTGTGTTTCACCTGTAACCCTCCAAACCTTTCCTATTCATGTACCCACCCAGGTGTTTTTTGAAGTATTATAATTGTACCTGTCCCTACCACTTCCTCTGACAGCTCATTCAATATACACACCACCCGCTGTGTGAAAAAGTTGCCCTCAGATCCCTTTTAAAATCTTTTCCCCTCACCTTAAAAGCCTGTGCTGTCTTCAGTTTTGGACTCCCCTGGGGAAAACCGTGGCTATTCAGAAGGCTACATCTGCTGACATCAAGGTGCACACACAGTATGCTCAAAGTGGGGTGGGGAAATGTCCAAGGGGGGAGGGTGGGGATACAGAAACAGGAGAGGTCTTCTTGATTCTCCCTGCCACACCCACCCCCCAGTTCTCCAGTTCTGTGTATATGTGTAGTGCACACTTTGCATGCCCTGGACTCGGAGGGCAGTCGTGGAGGGTGCGCTTCGCATTGCGAAATGAAAATGCAGGTGTAGCTTCCCCATTGTCACTAACTTTCTAATCCCACAGTGTTTATCATGTACATGAGACCAAATTGACTATAAAGCAAATCCACATACTAATATATATTAAAGCTAGCAGTAAAACTCAAAAGTTGACCAAAATGTCAACTCTGCTTTCCTTCCACAGATGCTGCCAGTCCTGACAGCTATTTCTGTCTTTGCACCAGAATGGGACTATTGGGCCAAATGGTCTCTGGGATGAGAGAACCCCAATACAACATTCCAGAGATGAATGACCATCAGCCAGAAAATCAAAACAAATCACGGGCCTCAAGTACCATTATATATTTCACCTGTGATATTGATGCAAGCAAAACGTATAGCTGAACTGATCTGAATGGGTCCTGTGTCTTGCCCCCTCGCATGTTTTCGTCAGAGAGGTAGAAGTAAGTATTGACACTTGGAAAATACTCAGCCTGTGGTATTTAAAAACAAATGCACCTATTTAAGTTTACGTAAGCACAGTGGTTTTTAAGTGGACTGCTTTGGAAAACAGCACTATAAATATGAACAAGGCTCTCCAGATCACCCAGTTGTAGCCAACAGTCTATATCTTAGTTCCCCACTGCAGACATAGAATGGTACATCATAGAAGGGGGCCATTTTCATTCATTTTGCTTGCTCTCTTGCACAGATATCAAAGCAGCTACATTCTCCTATGTTTTCTCCACACGCTTGCACTTTTTTTTTGAAATGGTAAATATCCACTACTAGTTTGAACACTACTTCCCCTTTTCATAAGACTTTATAGGTGATGTGTAAGAAGCTAATTCAGTTCTCCCATGGCATTCTTTTGGCCAATTTTTATTTGCATTCACTGATTGCCAAACCTTTAGTCACCAGCAGGAGCTTCTTTGTATCTATTCTAACTAGGCCATTCACAATTTTGAACACCTCAGTAAATCTCCTCTCAACTTTCTTTACCATAAGGAGTCCAATCTCAGCTTTACAAATCCCTGCTTACAGCTGAACTTTGTTCACCTCTGGAGTCATTTTAGTGTCTCTCCTCTGCAAGATGTCAACATCCTTTCCAAAGTTGAGTGCCAAAAACTGAACACAAAAATTACTCATACATTTTAAGGACAGGGATTTTTTTGGGGAATGATGGGTGTACTTACATAGTGCTACATGCTTTAGGTAAAACGACCCATTTCATCAGATGGGTTTCTCACTGCCATTATAGTATAGAAACATGGGAGCTGGTGTAGGTCACTCAGTCCCTCAACTCTGTTCCAACCTTCTGGATCACAGCTGATCATCATCTTAACACCAGTTTTACCACACTGATCCCATATTCCTCAATATCATCTACAGAAAAAAATCAATTGAATGTATTAAAGACAGAGATTCATGACTTCGTTACGACAGCTCTCAGGTGAAGAGAATTCCGAAGATTCATTACCCTGCAAGAGGAGAAATTCCTCTTCATGTCAATCCCAAATGGTTTGCCCCTTACCTTGCTACTGTGTCCCTTAGTTCTTGTCCTTGCTCTCCATACAAGTTTTAAAAAAAAACTGCATATGTTGGAAACCATAAAAGAAACACAGTGAACACAGCCCAATCCATCACAAAACCCAGCCTTCCTTCCATTGGCTCAGTCTACAGCTCCCACTGCCTCAGGAAAGCAAACATGATCAAAGTCCCCTTCCACCCCAATTATATTTTCTTTCACTCTCTCCAATCAGGCAGAGGACATGAATGTTTGAAAACATTTACCAGATTTAAGAACAGCTTCCTCCCCGCTGTGATCCTAGGTGCAAAATTTGCTAAAGCCATGAAAGTGGATTTAAACTAATATAGCAGGGGGATGGGAACCAAAATTGTAGGACAGGTACAGAAGAGGATGTAAGTAGGGAATTCCAAAATCAAGTATCTGACACTGGCAAGCGAGAACCTGGTTTGAAGTGTGTGTACTTCAACATGAGGAGCATCCAAAATAAAACGGGTGAACTAACAGCGTGTGTTGGTACCTGGGACTTCGATGTTGTGGCCATTACGGAGACATGGATAGAGCAGGGACAGGAATGGCTGTTGCAGGTTCCAAGATTCAGATGTTTCAGTAAGAACAGAGAAGATGGTAAAAGAGGGGGAGGTGTGGCATTGTTGATCAGGGACAATATTACAGTTGTAGAAAGGAGGTTTGGGGACTCATTAACTTAGGTAGTATGGGCTGAGGTTAGAAACAGGAAAGGAGAAGTCACCATACTAAGTGTTTTCTATAGGCCTCCAAATAGTCCCAGAGATATAGAGGAAAGGATACCCAAGATGATTCTCGATAGGAGTGAGAGAGACAGGGTAGTTGTCATGGGGGACTTCAACTATCCAAATATTGACTGGGATCACTACAGTACGAGTACTATAGATGGGTCAGTTTTAGTCCAGTGTGTGCAGGAGGGCTTCCTGACACAGTATGTAGAGAGGCCTACAAGGGGCGAAGCCACTTTAAATTTAATACTGGGTAACGAGGCTGGCCAGGTGTTAGATTTGGAAGTAGGTGAGCACTTTGGAGACAGTGATCACAATTCTGTCAGGTTTACTTTAGTGATGGAAAGGGATAGGTGTACTCCACCGAGTAAGAGTTACAGCTGGGGGGGGGGGGGTGGAATTGCGATGCAATTAGGAAAGATTTAGGAAGCGTAGAATGGGGAAGGAAACTGCAGGGGTGAGCATATTAAAACTGTGGAGCTTATTCAAGGAAAAGCTCCTGTGTCTCCTAGATAAGTATGTACCTGTCAGGCAGGGAGGAAGACACAGAACACGTGAGCTGTGGTTTACTAAGGAAGTGGAATCCCTGGTCAAGAAGGCGGTGGTGGCTTATGTTAGGACAAAGCATGAAAACTCAGTTAGGGTGCTTGAGGGTTACAAGGAAGTCAGGAAAGACCTAAAAAGAGAGCTCAGAAGAGCCATGAAGAGGCATGAGAAGTTGTTGGCGGATAGGATCAGGGTTAACCCTAAGGCTTTCCGTAGGTATGTCAAGAATAAAAGAATGAGGAGAGTTAAATTAGGGCCAATCAAGGATAATAGTGGAAAGTTGTGTGTGGAGTCAGAGGAGATAGAGGAAGCACTAAATAAATATTTTTCGACAGTGTTCACTATAGAAAATGAAAATATTGGCGAGGAATATACAGAGATACTTGCATCTAGACTAGAAGAGATTGAGGTTCACATGGAAGAAGTTTTAGAAATACTACAGAATGTGAAAATAGACAAGTCCCCTGGGCCGGATGGGATCTATCATAGCATCCTGTGGGAAGCAAGAGAAGAGACTGCCGAGCCTTTGGCATTGATCTTCAAATCATCATTGTCTACAGGAATAGTGCCTGAGGACTGGAGGATAGCAAATGCGGTTACCTTGTTCAAAAAGGGTAGTAGAGACAACCCTGGTAATTACAGACCAGTGAGTCGCACTTCAGTTGTTGGTAAAGTGTTGGAAAATGTTATAAGAGATAGGATTTATAACTATCTAGAAAAGAGTAATCTGATCAGGGATAGTCAGCATGGTTTTGTGAAGGGTAGGTCGTGTCTAATGATTCTTATTGACTTTTTTGACAAAGTGACCAAACAGGTAGATGAGAGCAAACCAGTTGATGTGGTGTGTATGGATTTCAGCAAGGTGTTCGATAAGGTTCCCCACAGTAGGCTATTATACAAAATGCGGAGAAATGGGATTGTGGGAGACATAGCAGTTTGAATCAGTAATTAGCTTACTGAAAGAAAACAGAGGGTTGTAATTGATGGAACATGTTCATCTTCGTGTCCAGTTACTAGTGGCGTACTGCCAGGGTCAGTGCTGGGTCCATTGCTGTTTGTCATTTTTATAAATGACCTGGATGAGGGCTTAGAAGGGTGGGTTAGTAAATTTGCGAACGACACTAAGGTCAGTGGAGTTGTGGATAGTGATGAAGGATGCAATAGGTTGCAGAGAGACATAGATAGGATGCAAAGCTGGGCTGAGAGGTGGCAACTGGAGTTTAATGTGGACAAGTATGAGGCGATACACTTTGGACGGAGTAGTCAGAATGCAAAGTACTGGGCTAATGCTAAGATTCTTGGGAGTACAGTTGAGCAGAGAGATCTCGGTGTTCATGTACACAGATTCTTGAAAGTTGCGACCCAGATTGAGAGGGTTGTTAAGAAGGCATACAGTGTTTTGGCCTTTATTAATAGAGGGATTGAGTTCGAGAACCAGGAGGTTATGCTGCAGCTGTACAAAGCTCTGGTACAGCCACACTTGAAGTATTGTGTACAGTTCTGGTCACCACATTATAAGGAGGATGTGGAAGCTTTGGAAAGGGTGCAGAGGAGATTCACTAGGATGTTGCCTGGTATGGAGGGAAGGTTTTACGAGAAAAGGCTGAGGGCCTTGAGGCTGTTCTCGTTAGAGAGAAGGAGGTTGAGAGGTGACTTAATAGAGACATATAAGATAATCAGAGGGTTAGATAGGGTGGACAGGGAGAGCCTTTTTCCAAGTATGGGGACGGCAAACACAAAGGGACACAACTTTAAAGTGAGGGGAGATAGATATAAGACAGATATCAGAGGTAGTTTCTTTACTCAGAGAGGAGTAAGGGTATGGAATGCTTTGCCTGCAACGGAAGTATATTTGCCAAGTTGAAGTGCATTTAAGTCGTCACTGGACAAGCACATGGACGTACATGGAATAGTGTAGGTGGGATGGGCTTCAGATTGGTATGACAGGGCGGCGCAACATCGAGGGCCAAAGGGTCTGTACTACACTGTAATGTTCTATGTTCTATGATCCAGCTTATGAACAGACCTCTCATATATTAAAGTTGATCTTTCTCTGCAGCTTTAACACTATAATCTGCATTGTTTAATTGCCCTGATGTACTTAAGTAAAAGCATGATATGTGTGGTTAGCATGCAAAACAATACTTTTTGCTGTATCTCAGCAATAACAAAACAAATCACTGGAAAAAAAACTCAGGTCTGACAGCATCTGGACTTGAAGTGCTTTCTCACCAGAACACCCTTTCTACAGAACCAAGGGTAAGTACTCTTTCTGCACTTAACCTGTGTAGCCCTTTAAATAACTTCCTGAACTTTTAGGAGATCTCTTCTTGCTCTTCTAAACTCAAGATAAGCTCAGTCTCTTTGATCTCCCCTCACAGGACAGTCTTAGCATCTCAGAAATTAGTCCAGTGAATCTCCACTAAACTCTCACTCCATGGGTAGCATACCTTTCCTGATGTAAGGGGGCCTAAGCAGCACACAATACACCAGGTACGCAGCCTCATCAAGGTTCTAGGCAATTGAAAAAAGCAGTCTTTACTCCTGTACTTAAATTCTCTTGCAATAAAAACCCAATATCCTATTTGCATTCCTAATTGTTGCTGCAACTATACATTAGCTTTCAGTGACATATGTATAAGGATAGCCAGATGCCCTTGAACATCAAAACTTTCCAATTCGTGCACGTTTAAGAAATACCCAACACCTCAGATATCTTTTCTTGTGCAAGTTACAAAATTGTGAGATCACCAGCTGGAATATTTCAAGCAATTTCTGCTTTCAATTAGTTTTAGAGGAGGATCCAAGTACAATTTATCAATGTCCTCTTTTTCCATACTAAGTAACATTGCACGATCTAATTATTTTTGGACAGTGCGAGAGGTCGCTATATCTATTTTCGTTATACAAAAAAAGCACAATTCCTAATTCTTAAAGTGCATTAGCCAGTTATGACATAAATTAAAAGCAGCTGATTTCATCAAGATGAATGGTTAGACACAAAAAAATTTGTTAAAGATGAAATCGGCAAAACAAACCTTAAAATGTTCGTCAAAAGATTATGACTTAAAGGTGCCAATGTTGAATAGGGGTGGGCAAAGTTAAAAATCACACAACATCAGGTTATAGCCCAATAGGTTTATTTGGAAGCACTAGCTTTTGCAGCGCCGCTCGTTATGAACCACCTAATGAAGGTGCTGCACTCTGAAAGCTCGTGCTTTCAAATAAACCTTTCAAATGGACTGTAACCTCGTGTTGTGTGATTTTTAACTCACAAGACTATGGTATACAGCCACACAACGAGCAATTATATGGCAGTTCAGAAGAAAAATCATCAGTATTCTTCAACTTCCTACACTGCAAGTGTCTCGAAAACAGCTCCAAAAAATAAAAGCACATGCCTACTTGGGGGGAAAGAAAAAGTATAATTTCAGAACGTAAAGCAATTGAAGAAAACAAACATATAAGCTGGGAAAAAAATTTGAAAAGGAAATTTAAAAGAACATTCCATTAAAATGTTATAACTGCAAGACATAGGAATTTGCACTTGCATTCAATGAGATGATGGCTGATCTGATATCCCCATACACTCAATTCCACTTTCCTGCTATTCCCCCATAAACTGAAATTCCCCTACTGATCAAAAATCTGTCTGTCTTGAACATGCTTAACACCCTAGGCTCAACAGCCCTCTGCAATAAAACATTCCACTTCCTCTTCTCAATATTAAGTGACGGACCCTTCGGGTTGGTCCCTTCGTAAAGAAATAAAATAACCACTTATGCTTTGGTAATGATCTTATACAGGTCTCCGGACTTGACAATTCCAAAGGTACATGAACTTCCAAGGTGAAGAAATTCTTCCTCATCTCAGTCCTAAAAGGTTTGCCCCTTATCAGGAGATTGTGGCCTCTGGTATTACAATAAGAACTAAAGAAAGTATTTTGTAGATATGTTGCAATCAACCTGTAGAGACATGTTATGACACACCTCTGGAGCAGTTGGGACTTGAATCAAGACCTTCTGGCTCAAAAGGTAGGAGCCATCATTACTGCTATCCCCCAGGTTCAGGTGATGGTAGTATAAACACACCGTATCGACTGCCCACTGCATTCAAAAGGTGCATTGTTACTGTGAAGTAAAGTTTTGCTTAACAGGCAGTCTAATTTGGTTCGATTTCACAAGAAGGATCCATGTTTCATTACACCACTTTGAAAAGTGCATTAAATAGTAACTCCAAACAGCCCTAAAATAAAGTTTAGTGAAATGCCAGAGATGTTTCCTTCAACTCACTATGCTGTCTATCAACTCTGGTCATCCAGAGTCACAGGACATTAAAGATTATGGTTTGAAGTTCCACAATTTGATGAGACATTACTGCACAACAGCCTAAATGATGCAGATTAAAGAGTTCAGTTTATGGCAACAGACAATTGCTTCATACCTGCTACAATAATGATCCAGTTATACAATTAATCCTTGAGAGTAAGCAGTCAATTTAAAAATCCAAATTTTAAATTGTCTTGGCCTCAGAAACAAAATCTGCTCATCTTTTTGCTTTAAAAAAAAAACTCACCTTTGCAATAATTCTCATCCTTATCCAAACATAGCCACAGCAGAAAATCAGAAACACAGCAAGGCAAGTATTTTGCTTTCCCAGGCTGTAACCAGGTTTATGCTGCGGTATAGCAATGCACCCTGCATTCAGTCATTTCTCACAGTAAAAATGTGGGAAATTTAATGGACAGGTAGAAGTTTGGGTTTCAGTTTCCATGAATTTCATTCACTGTTGACAGACAGCAAACAACTGATTCTGTTCACCAAACCATCCCATTGCATTGAGAAACCTATGGTTTGACAAATACATTATTTTGAAATGTCTCCAATAAATATTGATTCTAAGCACTTCTAAAACAGGAGATTATGGGCAGCGCGGTGGCACAGTGGTTAGCACTGCTGCCTCACAGCGCCTGAGACCTGAGTTCAATTCCCGCCTCAGGCGATTGACTGTGTGGAGTTTGCACGTCCTCCCCGTGTCTGCGTGGGTTTCCTCCGGGTGCTCCGGTTTCCTTCCACAGTCCAAAGATGTGCGGGTCAGGTGAATTGGCCATGCTAAATTGCCCGTAGTGTTAGGTAAGGGGTAAATGTAGGGGTATGGGTGGGTTGCGCTTCGGCGGGTCGGTGTGGACTTGTTGGGCCGAAGGGCCTGTTTCCACACTAAGTAATCTAATTACTCTGGAATTTCAGGGATGCCAACATCTGGAACACAGTTACATGATGTTAGATTATTTTGGAAAGAAAAAGGCTACCATTTATATGGGATTTTCCATGACCTCAAAGCACTTCACAGCCAATTAAGTACTTTTAAAGCATTTTTATTTGTAATGTAGGAAATGTGGCAACTGATTTTGTGATTTTGACTCAGTAGTAAATACTACCCGGGCACACAGAGGAAAACTCTCATGCTCTTTTTCATGGGATCTTTTACATTCACTCCAACTGGGCGATAGGACCTCTGTTTAATGTGTCCACGAGAGTGCACCACTGCAAGGTATGCTTGATTTTTTAAAATTCAAATGCTGGAGTGGGATGCAACTCTACTGCCAAATGAACAAAGATACAAGGTCAAGTTTGTCAAGTTGGCTGTGAAGCCAACTCCACACAGCTCTCCGCTCCCCCCCCCCCCGACTCCAGGATACAAATGCTACATGAAGGACAGAAAGGGAGGCATGAGATGAGGGGGAGTGGCCTTTTTGATAAAGGATAGCATTACAGCTGTGCTGAGGGAGGCTATTCCTGGAAATACATCCAGGGAAGTTATTTGGGTAAAACTGAGAAATAACAAAGAGAATGATCACCTTATTGGGATTGTATTATAGACCCCCTAATAGTCAGGGGGAAATTGAGAAACACATTTGTAAAGAGAACTGCTATCTGGAAGAATAATAGTGTGGTTATGATAGGGGATTTTAACTTTCCAAATGTAGACTGGGACTGCCATAATGTTAAGGGTTTAGATGGAGAGGAATTTGTTAAGTGCGTACACGAAAATTTTCTGATTCAGTATATGGATGTACCTACTACAGAAGGTGCAAAACTTGACCTACTCTTGGGAAATAAGGCAGGGCAGGTGACAATAGGTGCAGGAGTAGGCCATTCTGCCCTTGAGCCTGCATCACCATTCATTATGATCATGGCTGATCATCCTCAAATCAGTATCCTGTTCCTGCCTTATCTCCATAACCCTTGATTCCACTATCCTCGAGAGCTCTATCCAACTCTTTCTTAAACAAATCCAGAGACTGGGCCTCCACTGCCTTCTGGGGCAGAGCATCCTACACACCCACCACTCTGAGTGAAGAAGTTTCTCCTCATTTCTGTCCTAAATGGCCTACCCCTTACTTTCAAGCTGTGTCCTCTGGTTTGGAACTCACCCATCAGCGGAAACATGTTTCCTGCCTCCAGAGTGTCCAATCTTTTAATAATCTTATACGCCTCAATCATATTCCCTCTCAGTCTACTAAACTCAAGGGTATACAAGCCCAGTCACTCCAATCTTTCAGCATAAGATAGTCCCGCCATTCCAGGAATGGACCTCGTGAACCTACGCTGCACTCCCTCAATAGCCAGAATGTCTTTCCTCAAATGTGGAGACCAATATTCCAGGTCTGATCTCACCAGGGCCCTGTACAGCTGCAGAAGAATCTTTTTGCTTCTATATTTAATCCCTCTTGTTGTTATGAAGGCCAGCATGCTATTAGCTTTCTTCACTACCTGCTGTACCTGCATGCTTGCCTTCATTGACTGATGTACAAGAACACCCAGATCTATCTGTACTGCCTCCTTTACCTAAATTCATTCCCTTTTGGTAGGAATCTGCCTTCCTGTTCTTGCCACCAAAGTGGATAACCATACATTTATCCACATTAAACTGCATCTGCCATGCATCTGACCACTCACCTAGCCTGTCCAGGTCACCCTGTAATCTCCTAACATCCTCCTCACATTTCACCTGCCACCCAGCTTTGTACCATCAGCAAATTTGCTAATGTTACTATTAATACCATCTTCTATATTATTAATATATATTGTAAAAAGCTGCAGTCCCAGTACTGATCCCACTGGTCACCACCGCCTGCCATTCCGAAAGGGAGTTGTTTATCACTACTCTTTGTTTCCTGTCAGCCAACCAATTTTCAATCCAAGTCAGTACTTTGCCCCCAATACCACGCACCCTAATTTTGCTCACGAATGTCCTATGTGTGACTTTATCAAAGGCTTTCTGAAAGTCCAGGTACACAACATCTACTGGATCTCCCTCATCCATCTTCAGAGTTACATCCTCAAAAAATTCCAGAAGATTAGTCAAGCATGATTGCCCCTTCATAAATCCATGCTGACTCTGACCTATCCTGTTACTGCTATCCAGATGAGTCGTAATTTCATCCTTTATAATTGACTCCAGCATCTTTCCCACCATGGAGGTCAGACTAACTGGTCTATAATTTCCTGCTTTCTCTCTCACTCCTTTCTTAAAAAGTGGTACAACATTAGCCACCCTCCAATCCGCAGGAACTGATCCTGAATCTATTGAACTCTGGAAAATAATCACCAACGCATCCATGATTTCTAGAGCCACCTCCTTCAGTACCCTGGTATGTAGACCATCAGGCCCTGGGGACTTATCAACTTTCAGACTTAAGTCTCTCCAACACCAATTCCTGGCAAATATAAATTCCCTTCAGTTCAGGTCCTTCAGCCCCTCACCTCTGGGAGATTGCTTGTGTCTTCCCCAGTGAACACAGATCTGAAGTACCAATTCAATTCTTCTGCCATTTCTTTGTTCCTCGTAATATATTCCCCTGTTTCTGTATTCAAGGGCCCAATTTTAGTCTTAACCATTTTTTTTGCCTTTCACATACCTAAAAAAGCTTTTACTATCCTCCTTTATATTTTTGGCCAGTTTACCTTCGTACCTCATTTTTTTCTGCGTATTTCCTTCTTAGTAATCCTCTGTCATTCTTTAAAAGCTTCCCAGTCCTCTGTTTGCCCGCTCATTTTTGCTATGTTATACTTTTTCTCTTTTGACTTTATATGTTTCTCAACTTCCCTCATCAGCCATGGCCACTCCTGCCTCCTCACAGGATCTTTCCTCTTTTTTGGAATGAACTGATCCTGCATCTTCTGCATTATACCCATTGACCGAAATGTCAGTAGGGGAGCATTTTGTGGCCAGCGACCATAATTTTATTAATTTTAAAATAGTGATGAAAAAGGCTAGACCAGATCTAAAAGTTGAAGTTCTAAATTGGAGGAAGGCCAATTTTGACGGTATTAGGCAAGAACTTTCAAAAGCTGATTGGAGGCAGATGTTCACAGGTAAAAGGGATGGCTGGAAAATGGGAAGCCTTCAGAAATGAGATAACTCTAGTCTAGAGAAAGTATATTCCTGTTGAGGTGAAAGGAAAGGTTGGTAGGTACAGGGAATGCTGGATGACTAAAGAAATTGAGGGTTTGGTTAAGAAAATGAAGGAAGCAAATATCAGGTTTACGTGGGATAGATCGAGTGAATCCTTAGAAGAGTACAAAGGCAGTGGGACTATATAGTTAAGAGAGAAATCAGGAATGCAGAAAGGGGACATGAGATAGCTTTGGCAAATAGAGTAAAGGAGAATCCAGAGGATTTTTACAAATATGTTAAGGACAAACGAATAATGAGGGAGAGAATAAGGCCCCTCATAGATCAGCAAGGCAGCCTTTGTGTGGAGCTGCAGGAGATGAGGGAGATACTGAAGAAGTATTTTGCATCAGTATTTACTGTGGAGACGGAGATGTAGGGAAATAGATGATGACATCTTGAAAAATGTCTATATTACAGAGGATGAAGTACTGGATGTCTTGAAATGCATAAAAGTGGATAAATCCACAGAACCTGATCAGGTATACCCTAGAACTCTGTAAGAAGCTAGAGAAGTGATTGCTGGGCCCCTTACTGAGATATTTGTATCAACAATAGTCACAGGTGAGATGCCAAAAGACTGGAGGTTGGCAAACATGGTGCCACTGTTGAAGAAAGGTGGTAAGGACAAGCCAGGGAACTATAGACCAGTGAGCCTGATATCAGTGGTGGGCAAGTTGTTGGAGGGAATCCTGAGGGACAGGATGCACATGTATTTGGAAAGGCAAGGACTGATTAGGGATAGTCAACATGGCTTTGTGCGTGGGAAATCATGTCTCACAAACTTGATTGAGTTTTTTTGAAGAAGGAATAAAGAGATTTGATGAGGGCAGGGCGGTAGATGTGATCTATATGGACTTCAGTATGGCGTTCGACAAGGTTCTCTATGGGAGACTGATTAGCAAGGTTAGATCTCATGGAATACAGGGAGAACTAGCCATTTGGATCACAACTGGCTCAAAGGTACAAGACAGAGGGTGGTGGTGGAGGGTTGTTTTTCAGACTGGAGGCCTGTGACCAGTGGAGTGCCACAAGGATCGGTGCTGGGTCCACTACCTTTTGTCATTTATATAAATGATTTGGATGCAAGCATAAGAGGTACAGTTAGCAGATTACACCAAAATTGGAGGTGAAGTGGACAACGAAGATGGTTACCTCAGATTACAACAGGATCTTGATCAGATGGGCTAATGGGCTGAGAAGTGGCAGATGGAGTTTTATTCAGATAAATGCGAGGTGCTGCATTTTAGTAAAGCAAACTTTAGCAGGACTTATGCACTTAATGGTAAGGTCCTGGGGAGTGTTGCTGAACAAAGAGACCTTGGAGTGCAGGTTCATAGCTCCTTGAAAGTGGAGTTGCAGGTAGATAGGATAGTGAAGGCGGCTTTGGTATGCTTTCCTTTATTGGTCAGAGTATTGAGTAGAGGAGTTGGGAGGTCATGTTGTGGCTGTACAGAACATTAGTTAGGCCACTGTTGGAATATTGCGTGCAATTCTGGTCTCTTTCCTATCAGAAAGATAAAAGATGAAATTTGAAAGGATTCAGAAAAGATTTACAAGGATGGTGCCAGGGTTGTAGGATTTGAGCTATAGGTACAGGCTGAACAGGCTGTTTTCCCAGGAGCGTTGGAGGCTGCGGGAGGTTTACAAAGTTATGAGAGACATGGATAGGATAAACAGACAAAGTCTTTTCCCTGGGGTGGGAGGAGTCCAGAACTAGTGGGCATAGGTTTAGGGTGAGAGGGGAAAGATATAAAAGAGACCTAAGGGTCAAGTTTTTCACGCAAAAGGTGGTACGCATATGGAATGAGTGCCAGAAGACGTGGTGGAGGCTGGTATAATTGCATTTGGATAGGTCTATGAATAGGAAGAGTTTGGAGGGATATGGGCCGGGTGCTGTTTCCATGCTGTACATCTCTATGACTGTTTGACTTGTCTTTGTTCTCAACTGTACCAGGCACAGATTGAAATCTTTCATCACGATCTCCCTGAGTCTCGACATTTCCCCCCACCCCTTACTAGTTTAAATCCCGCCAAGCAGTTGTAGTAAATCTCCCTGCCAGTATATTAGTTCCCTTCCAATTTAGGTGCAATCCGTCCTTCTTGTACAGGTCACTTCTACCCCAAAAGAGATTCCAATGATTCAAAAATGTGAATCCTTCTCCCATACACCAGCTCCTCAGCCATGCATCCATCTGCTCTATCCTCCTATTCCTGCCCTCATTAGCTTGTAGCAGCGGGAGTAATCCAGATATTACTACTCTCAAGGACCTCCTTTTTAAATTCCAGCCTAACTCTCTGTAATCTCCCTTCAGAACCTCAACCTTTTCCCTTCCTATGTCGTTGGTTCCAATGTGTACAATGACCTCCTGCTGGTCCCTGTCCCCCTTGAGAACATTTTGCACCCTCAGACATCCTTAATTCTGGCACCAGGGAAGCAACACATCTGCTTTTTCGCTGCTGGTCACAAAAACGTCTGTCTGTACCTCGGACTGGAGAGTCCCCTAACAATCAATCACTTGGAACCCAACGTACCTCTCATTACATTCGAGCCAGTCTCAATACCAGAAACTTGGCTGTTCGTGCTACACACCCCTGAGTGTCCATCACCCCCTACATTTTCCATAACAGCATACTTGTTTAAAATAGAGATAGTCACAGAAGACTCCTGCACTACCTGCCTACCTCTCTTATCTTTCCTGGAGTTAACCCATCTATTTGACTGCATCTGAGACTGCCCCACCCCGCCTCTCCCAACTGCCATCCATCACATCCCCTTGCTCATGAATTCCGCATTGCCTCTACCTGCCTTGTCAGATAACTAAATATCTGTTTTACATTGAAGACTCTTAACAAAGCTCATGCTCAATAGAGAAAGAACTTGTAATTTAATAAGTCTAGATTAGAGTGGTGCTGGAAAAGCACAGCAGGTGGGGCAGCATCCGAGGAGCCTCTTGTGTAGATCACTTTTCCTTTTCCAGCACCACTCTAATTTAGATTCTCATTTCCAGCATCTACAGTCCTCACTATTGCTTTGTAATTTAATAAGATGAGTGGAATATGAACGTAATAGACAATCCTGATAGATTTTCATGTATAGCACAGAGCAGATTTGAGTTTATGAAGCTCAGCTCCTTAATCTCGACTGTTCTGGAAGGCGAATGCCTCATCACCCGTACAAGCCAGGAAAACAAAGGCTGAAACTGACAGTGAGAAAGTTGGAAGATGTTCATGTGAGAGTGAGAGAGAGGAAACAGTCTTCTGTAAATTACATTCACTGACCGAAGGGTGCAAGAGACGGACAGGCAGAGACGGAAGCTGGTGGAAAGATTAACTCTTTGTAGTCTGATTTGAAGGAACATTGGCTGGTCATGGATTGAATGTTTGTGTGTTGATCCCTAGAGCAAGTTCTGGGAATGTTATGAATTTAATTTGCACTCTGGGAATCTAAGATGATTTTCAAAAAAAAAGCCATTTTGTAGGACAATGATACTGGACAAGTTAGCTGAGCAAGGTTACCTCATGACCTTTTTCACATTGTTTAGACTAGTCCCTCGTTATGATGTACAAGCCAAAGCAATTGACCATTTGGTCTGGCTTGATCAAGGTTTCCCACTTTGATGTGCATGTAATTTACTTAGTCAAGCACACTCAGACCTGTCAACAAGTTTCTTTTCCTTTGCAAACTTTTTGCCATTTATTACTGCTTACCTGATTAAAGGACATTGGCATTTTTGTCATTTCAATACCAAATTCTGTATAAAGACAACTTGTTAGCAGCAATAAGGGGAGCAGCCTGTGAGAGCTCTTCGGGTTGAGAGCTGGTGCCGCTAATCTGCTAATGGTTTTAGAACGAGAGATAACTATAAGCCAGGCTTGAGCTATATTACAGTGGAACATTGATATCATTGGTAAATAAAAGGTAATAATAAAGGTAAGAGTTTTATATTCCAGATTACCACAGAGTACGATCTCCAGGATGAATCACGAGAAACAAGTCAAGTTATCAGGGATTCCCTGAGCAGTTTGAATAGGTTCTTTAACAGGAGGGTACAGAAACTGTCATGTGACCACGAGTCCACTCAAAGTGTGGTGGGTACTGGATACTTTGATAATCCAGCTGATTACTTACAGTCAGGTCCCTGCTCAGGGGTCACAACTATGGATCTAAAGCTCAAAAGGAAATCTGTGTAAGCAGCAGGGTAAATATGGGGTGAAACACCTAATTCTGCAGGGTTCAGGCCAGTCACAAAAATTCAGGCAGGGTATAACTGACAATCTAAAGTTTAAATGCCCAATAGAAGTACTGCCGATGTGCTAACAGGCACTTCCTCAGAGCACCAAAAGGCTGGACAGCATTGCAAACTGAGCCGGATCAATATCTCTCCAGTATCAGAAGATTTTGAACCACAAGTGTTATGACTATTTCTCACACAGCAAGAATGGCAATGAGATCCCATACCAGTTTCAAAACTCGTACCATGTTGGAACTAAGCCATAAGTGGAAAAAGAAATTGCATGTTGATGGTGTCATAAAGAATTAAGGTTCTTGTAATTGCAGGTGGTCAATACCCAGCAGACGGCCATCACTATATTTTATTAGATTATTGCTACAATTTCAATGTCATCAGTCAGCTTTGCAAACAATTTCAATGCAACTGAAAGCACCGTTCAGCTTAACTGAGTCAACAAAAGATGCACCCTCCAATCAAGGTACCAATTTACATTTTGCAAGACATTATAATCACTTCGGCGAATGTTACTTTACATGGAGGAAAGAACCGTTCCCACTGGGCTTTGGGGTAGAGGAACAAACAATTGCAATGGCAGGTTCAAAATGATGGGCAACCACAAAGCACCCAGTTTTTATTTGGGACAGAAACTGACTTTTAAAAACTTCATCCTCAAGGCAATTTCATTTCACTATTTGAACACATTAGTGCTGAAAGTATGGCACCAATTGGAGGCAGAAAACAGGAAACACACTTCAAATGAGTCAGTTCTGAGCAACGTTCTTCCTATCTTCTGGATGCAGTAATAGCAAAATTGAATCAAAATGATGTTACTAATAATTAAAACCATGATAACAGTGAGAGTCTCTCTTCAGTTTTTATGGATTGTTGAGGCAATGGAAATATGCATTGGTACAGAGTTTATAATTTATTTTAGTCAAGTGCTGCAATATCAAGAAATGTCATCTCAGCTGATGCATTGGGTTCCGGGGGCTCGTGGTGCAGTGGTAGTGTCCTGTCTCTAAATTAGGGGGCCTGGGTTCATGTTCCTCCTGCTGTCGAGGTGTGTAATCAACAGATTGATCAGAAAATATCTGCACTGGGCTTCTGAGGGGCTTTTGTGTAACAAGTGGTTGTGTCCCTACCTCTGAACTGGGGGGCCTACATTCATTCTCCAAAAATGTGTAATCACACCTCTAAACAAAATTAAGAATCACAACATCAGGTTATAGTCCAACATTGTCTAGTGCACACCACCTGAAGGAGCAGCGCTCTTAAGCTTGTGCTTCCAAATAAACTTGCTGGACTTATCCTGGTGTTGTATGATTTTTACCTTTGTATACCTGAGTTCAACACTGGCACCTTGAAACCATCTCTATACAGGTTGACTAGAAAATCTGTCCTGGGCTCCACTTCATTTTCCATTTGAATTTCCCAATTATCCTATTCAAGTTCATTGCCCTCAGGCCCTCCCTTGTATGGCTGGAGCATTTAACTCTCCTGCAATTGAGAGACACCCCACACCTTGTCCCTGTAAATTCAAAGCCCACGAATATCTGTTTTGATTACAGACAAGTGCACTCCTGATCATTCACGAACCCTTTTGTGGGCGGCACGGTGGCACAGTGGTTAGCACTACTGCCTCACAGCGCCTGAGACCTGGGTTCAATTCCCGACTCGGGCGACTGACTGTGTGGAGTTTGCACGTTCTCCCAGTGTCTGCGTGGGGTTCCTCCGGGTGCTCTGGTTTCCTCCCACAGTCCAAAGATGTGCAGGTCAGGTGAATTGGCCATGCTAAATTGCCCGTAGTGTTAGGTAAGGGGTAAATGTAGGGGTATGGGTGGGTTGCGCTTCAGCGGGTTGGTGTGGACTTGTTGGGCCGAAGGGCCTGTTTCCACACTGTAAGAAATCTAATCTAATCCATTTACACACCTCCTTCCTTCTGCATCAATCTAATCTATACTGGGGGGAAAGAAATCACTTTGGTTGTCAACTTGAAAGTATAGCAATCCTTTAACCTTTGGCTCTCCCATCTGGTGAAATTATTCAACAGTTGATGATCTGAAATATCTGCACAGTACTATTTTTGGTTTTGTACCTGTGTCCTGGTTGTTCCCTTTGATAGCCCCATTTCACGTATTCAAGTCATCTACCCGCCAGATCATATCAGGCACTAACGCACTTGGCTCTTTACTGCCAAAAGTATTCATCAGACCAGAATCAACTCAGGAATGCACTTGCCTTGTTTTTCTGTTAAAAATCATTTCCAATAACCATTCTTCCTCTGCTCCCTCCATCAGCTACAACAATCTCAAGAACTTTGGATGTTTAAATGAAAAGCCAAATCTATTCCCATTGCCAAACAGTGTATTTAAAAATCCTGCCACTTAAAACCAGCCTTTCTACTTTACCTTAGCTGAAAGCTTCTTTAAGTTCAAACAGTCCCTCTTTCAAATGCTGGCCAAACTTCCTTTCCTTATCTTTTAGCTTGCTAACACAGGATAAAGTTGGTTTTTCCTTAGAAATATATTAATTGATGTAATTACTTTGAACAAGTTAATTCTTCTGCTCATTCAGCATCCTTCAGAGACATTAGTGCAGTTGTAATACCACTGGATGAGTCATAAGTCAAGACTAAACATGGGTTCAAATGACACTCCAACAGCTAGTGAAATTTGAATTCAGGTCATTAAATTTGGAATATGAAGTCAGTCTCAGGTGTTGGTGACCATGAAACTATCAATTGCTGTAAAAACCAATCTGGTTCACTGTAACCTTTCAGTAAGGCAATCTACACTACTTGGGTTGGCCTACATGTGACTCGAGACCCATAGTAATGCAACTAATGCTCAAAAGCCCTTTGAAATGGCCCAGCAAGCCATTCAGATGGAGGGTGATCATGGATGAACAACAAAAGATGGTCATGTCAGTGATGCCAATATCACATGAAAGAAAAAAAGGCAAATGATTATACTTTTAAGTCAATTAAATAACAGAGTTAAGTTCTCTTGCTTTCAAATTTCTCCTGTTCGCCACAGAGACTACGCTTTGCAGTCCAAAGACCAGAGTGAGCTCCAGGACAATAACATCTCCCATTTCAAATTTATTATAAATTATTTATACACCAATGGCTGAATTATGTTGGCTGATCCCCTTCTCGTTTTATACATTTCTTTTCAAAGGGCTGTCTAATGCATATACTATCAGGCTGTTTATTGATGGGGACAAACATGCAGTGTGCAAATAACATACCTTTTCAGTTAAAGCAGAGGGAGACCCCACACACACAAAATCTCATTCCAAAGGTTGGCACTTAAAAGACAATGTGTTTGAAATACAACATTATTTCACCAAAACTGCACAATGCAGCTTTTAGGAATAAAAAAAATCCACTTGAAGGTTCCACGGGAAATCGGATAACAGCTACAATCATTGATGCTTTCCTTTTGCAACTTAAGTAAACATGAGATAATGGTCAACAAGTCCATCAGTTATTCCCTTTAAACCTCAGTAAATTTTATTGATTTTCCATTGCTGTATCATTGACTGCAATCTTGACTGAGCAGCAACTTATTTTGAGATAGTACCTTTCACTTAAGTGTGCCACAGAGGTACTGGAGCCATGAGTTAATGGGGCATAGTAACATGGTCTATATTTGTGGGCGGCACGGTGGTTAGCACTGCTGCCTCACAGCGCTCGAGACCCGGGTTCAATTCCCGACTCAGGCGACTGACTGTGTGGAGTTTGCACGTTCTCCCCGTGTCTGCGTGGGTTTCCTCCGGGTGCTCCGGTTTCCTCCCACAGTCCAAAGACGTGCGGGTCAGGTGAATTGGCCATGCTAAATTGTCCGTAGTGTTAGGTAAGGGGTAAATGTAGGGGTATGGGTGGGTTGCGCTTTGGCGGGTCGGTGTGGACTTGTTGGGCTGAAGGGCCTGTTTCCACACTGTAAGTAATCTGTTGGATGAAACAGCAGAGGGATGGGGAAATCGGGAAGGAAGATAGTAGGAAGATGAGAAGTGTGCAGGAAGGTAAATGAAAGGAAAGAAAGTGAGGGAGAAGATGATAGGAAATGAAGAAATCGAGAAAGAAAAACAATTTTCAATGGTTTGTCCAATAAACCCCTCCATTTAAGATTGGGGTGCCACTGATCACAAAGGGTTAGGTGTAGGTTTTATAAAGGATAGGTGGGAAATGCCTCATGTGAGGACAAACTGCACCAAGGGTGGTGGCTGACATTTATGTCTTCCTTTATATCTGCATGGCACATAATCTGCTTATCTCCATTGCCCACATTATATTTGGTTCCAATAAAAATTGAATTCTTTGCACATTTGTTTTCCAGCTGAAAATGTGTTGCTGGTTAAAGCACAGCAGGTTAGGCAGCATCCAAGGAACAGGAAACATTACATCAGCTTGAGTATTCAACCATGATGCTGTTTGCACTATCAAGTTAAGTTGGGGGAGGGCTCTGTGATTTTCCCCCCATTTGTCACGTGCACCTTACTATCTACAGAAACTGAGGCCTAGTCACTTTTTAATTTATGTTCGAATGGCTAGAAATGGCAAGAGATCAAGGATAGTCAGCATGGTTTTGTGAAGGGCAGGTCGTGCCTCACAAACCTTATGGAGTTCTTTGAGAAGGTGACCAAGGAAGTGGACGAGGGTAAAGCAGTAGATGTGGTGTATATGGATTTTAGTGTTCGATAAGGTACCCCATGGTAGGCTAATGCAAAAACTACGGAGGTATGGCATTGAGGGTGCATTAGAGGTTTAGATTAGGAATTGGCTGGCTGGAAGGAGACAGAGGGTAGTAGTTGATGGTATAGGTTCATCTTGGAGTGCAGTTACTAGCGGTGTTCCACAAGGATCTGTTTTGGGACCATTGCTGTTTGTCATTTTTATAAATGACCTAGAGGAGGGGCTTGAAAGCTGGGTGAGCAAATGTGCGGATGACATGAAAGTCGGTGGAGTTGTGGACAGCGGAGGATGTGGCAGGTTACAGCGGGATATAGATAAGCTGCAGAGCTGGGCAGAAAGGTGGCAACTGGAGTTCAATGTAGCTAAGTGTGAAGTCATTCACTTTGGTAGGAGTAACAAGATGATGGATTACTGGGCTAATGGTAGGCTACTTGGTAGTGTGGATGAGCAGAGCGATCTTGGTGTCCATGTACACAGATCTCTGAAAGTTGCCACCCAGATAAATAGTGCTGTGAAGAAGGCATATGGTGTATTGGGCTTTATTGGTAGAGGAATTGAGTTCCGGAGTCCTGAGGACATGTTGCAGTTGTATAAGACTCTGGTGCGGCCTCATCTGGAGTATTGTGTGCAGTTTTGGTCGCCATACTATAGGAAGGACGTGGAGGCATTGGAACGAGTGCAGAGGAGGTTTACCAGGATGTTGCCTTGCATGGTAGGAAGATCTTATGAGGAAAGGCTGAGGCACTTGGGGCTGTTCTCATTGGAGAAAAGAAGGTTTAGGGGAGATTTGATAGAGGTGTACAAGATGATTAGGGGTTTAGATAGGGTTGACAGTGAGAATCTTTTTCCGCTAATGGAGTCAGCTGTTACTAGGGGACACAGCTTTAAATTAAGGGGAGGTAGGTATAGGACAGATGTTAGGGGTAGATTCTTTACTCAGCGGGTTGAGTGTTCATGGAATGCCCTGCCAGTAGCAGTGGTGGACTCTCCCTCTTTATGGTCATTTAAGCGGGCATTGGATAAGCATATGGAGGTTAGGTAGGCTTTGGTCGGCGCAACATCGAGGGCCGAAGGGCCTGTACTGCACTGTATTTTTCTATGTTCTATGTAGTTCATGAACTCTAGAGAAGAAACTTAGCAAATACAAACCATTTAGTGATCAAAATTAAAATATGTCCCCCCCCCCCCCCCCAAAAGTGCATCATTGAGGACACAATAAAAATATATCTTGTAATAAGAAGATCTCATGGCCCACAAGATCAAGGCTGCACACTTTTGCCCCTCTTGTTGCTCAAAAACCAGGCAAAACCTTAATCCATCTAGGTGGTAAAAACAATGACTGCAGATGCTGGAAACCAGATTCTGGATTAGTGGTGCTGGAAGAGCACAACAGTTCAAGCAGCATCCACAGTGCAGCGAAATCGACGTTTCGGGCAAAAGCCCTTCATCAGGAATAAAGGCAGTGAGCCTGAAGCGTGGAGAGATCAGCTAGAGGAGGGTGGAGGTGGGGAGAAAGTAGCATAGAGTACAATGGGTGAGTGGGGGAGGGGATGAAGGTGATAGGTCAGGGAGGAGAGGGTGGAGTGGATAGATGGAAAAGAAGATAGGCAGGTAGGACAAGTCCGGACAAGTCATGGGGACAGTGCTGAGCTGGAAGTTAGGAACTAGGGTGAGGTGGGGGAAGGGGAAATGAGGAAACTGTTGAAGTCCACATTGATGCCCTGGGGTTGAAGTGTTCCGAGGCAGAAGATGAGGCGTTCTTCCTCCAGGCGTCTGGTGGTGAGGGAGCAGCGGTGAAGGAGGCCCAGGACCTCCACGTCCTCAGCAGAGTGGGAGGGGGAGTTGAAATGTTGGGCCATGGAGCAGTGTGGTTGATTGGTGCGGGTGTCCCGGAGATGTTCCCTGAAGCGCTCTGCTACGAGGCGCCCAGTCTCCCCAATGTAGAGGAGACCGCATTGGGAGCAACGGATACAATAAATGATATTAGCGGATGTGCAGGTAAAACTTTGATGCATGTGGAAGGCTCCTTTAGGGCCTTGGATGGAGGTGAGGGAGGAGGTGTGGGCACAGGTTTTACAGTTCCTGCGGTGTCAGGGGAAAGTACCAGGATGTGAGGGTAGGTTGTGGGGGGGTGGGGTGGGGTGGGCATGGACATGATCAGGTAGTCACGGAGGGAACGGTCTTTGTGGAAGGTAGAAAGGGGTGGGGAGGGAAATATATCCCTGGTGGTGGGGTCTTTTTAGAGGTGGCAGAAATGTCGGCGGATGATTTGGTTTATGCAAAGGTTTGTAGGGTGGAAGGTGAGCACCAGGGGCGTTCTGTCCTTGTTACGGTTGGAGGGGTGGGGTCTGAGGGTGGAGGTGTGGGATATGGACGAGATACGTTGGAGGGCATCTTTAACCACGTGGGAAGGGAAATTGCGGTCTCTAAAGGAGGCGGCCATCTGGTATGTTCTATGGTGGAACTGGTCCTCCTGGGAGCAAATATGGTAGAGGCGGAGGAATTGGGAATACGGGATGGCAATTTTGCAAGAGGTGGGATTGGAAGAAGTGTAATCCAGGTAGCTGTGGGAGTCGGTGGGTTTGTAAAAAATTGTCAAGTTGGTCGTCATTAATGAAGATGGAGAGGTCCAGGAAGGGGAGGGAGGTGTCAGAGATGGTCCAGGTAAATTTGAGGTCAGGGTGGAATGTGTTGGTGAAGTTGATGAATTGCTCAACCTCCTCGCGGGAGCACGAGGTGACGCCAATGCAGTCATCAATGTAACGGAGGAAGAGGTGGGGAGTGGTGCCGGTGTAATTACGGAAGATCAACTGCTCTACATAGCCCACAAAGAGACAGGCATAGCTGGGTCCCATACGTGTGCCCATGGCTACCCCTTCGGTCTGGAGGAAGTGGGAGGATTCAAAGGAGAAATTGTTAAAGGTGACGACCAGTTCGGCCAAACGAATGAGAGTGTCGGTGGAAGGGTACTGTTGGGGACGTCGGGAGAGGAAAACAACGGAAGGCTTGGAGGCCCTGGTCATGGCGGATGGAGGTGTAGAGGAATTGGATATCCATGGTGAAGATGAGGTGTTGGGAGCAGGGGAAACGGAAGTCTTAGAGGAGGTGGAGGGCGTGGGTGGTGTCTCGAAAGTATGTGGGGAGTTCCTGGACTAGGGGGGATAGGACAGTGTCGAGGCAGGTAAAGAGGAGTTCAGTGGGGCAGGAGCATACTGAGACAATGGGTCGGCCAGGGTGATTAGGCTTGTGGATCTTGGGAAGCAGGTAGAACCGGGCAGTGCGGGGTTCCCGGACTATGAGGTTAGAAGCTGTGGGTGGGAGATCTCCTGAGATGATGAGGTTCTGTATGGTCTGGGAGATGGGGTCATGGTCAAGGGGGCAGTAGGAAGAGGTGTCATCGAGTTGGCGTTTGGCTTCAGCGGTGTAGAGGTCAGTGCGCCAGACTACCACTTCGTCCCCTTTATCCGCTGGCTTGATGGTGAGGTTGGGATTGAAGCAGAGGGGTTGGAGGGCTGCACGTTGTGAGGGTGAGGGGTTGGAGTGGGGGGGGGGCAAAGACAAGTTGAGGCGGTTAATGTCCTGGCAGCAGTTGGAAATGAAGAGGTCGAGGGCAGGTAATAGGCCAGCGCGGGGTGTACAGGTGGATGCAGTGTGTTGGAGGTGGGCAGGAATCCTGATTGTGAAAGTAAGCTCGGAGGCGCAGGCAACGGAAGAGTTGTTCAATGTCACGGCATGTATTAAATTCATCCATCACAGGTGGACAGGAAGTTAGGAACAGCTAACTAACATTAGTAAACAGAGGCATGTTTAATGCCAGAAAATGTCCCCAATTTTGATTTTTATCCAGTAAATGTCTCTGGAAGGTACTATGAAGAAAGGAGATAGGATTCACATTAGCTGCAATGGTACCTACTGTCATGTCACCCACATCCATGTCCTGAAGCTTTTCATTGGCAAAGGCAACATAATGGGGAGGTAAAAATGATAAAGGAAGCTTGCACTTCTTAAAGTAATAATTAATTAATATGCAATACACATCATACACAAAATGAGTGGACAACCTACATTTAGGTCATACCATTAATATAATGAAAGATTCTAAGAGAACTTCATAAAATTATTGTAAAACCAAATATGATAACCAAAAGCTTGTTCAAAGACGAATATTTATGGATCATCTTAAGGATGAGGAAAGGAAAGACTAAGAGGCAGCAACCAACAGTGTAGCAATCAAAATCAGGGCTACAAAAGAGACAAGATTAGAGGAGCACAGAAAATTCAGAGGGTTGTGGAAGATTACAGTACTGAGAAAGGGAAAGAAGTTTGGAACTTCAAAATCAAGACTTTGATTGACGAGCAGCCAGCGCAAGTCAGTGAAAACATAAGTGACAGTGGAATGGAGACTTGGAGCAAGTTAAAGCCACTGGTAGAATTTTAATGACCTCAGGTCGATAGAGTGTAGAAGGTGGGAAATAAGGAGTGCACTGAAATAGTCAAGTCTAGCAGCAAACAAGCACAACTAAGCTTTTCAGTGTATGAACGGACATGAGTTGGGCAAAGTCAGCATGTTAGAATGGAAACAGGCAGTCTCACTAACAAGCTGAAAATGTGTTGCTGGAAAAGCGCAGCAGGTCAGGCAGCATCCAAGGAACAGGAGAATCGACATTTCAGGCATGAGCCCTACTTCAGGAATTCCTGAAGGGCTCATGCCCAAAACGTTGATTCTCCTGCTCCTTGGATGCTGCCTGACCTGCTGCGCTTTTCCAGCAACACATTTTCAGCTCCGATCTCCAGCATCTGCAGTCCTCACTTTCTCCTAGTCTTCCTAACAACACAAACAGGAGCTGGAATCTCATTCTCAGCTCAAAACGTGAATGAAGGTGGGGTCAGGCTCCCCTTGACAACGTGGAAAATTTTGTCAAATTCAAGCAGAAATCTGTTAGCATGGATTTCCCTCCCCCACCAAAAAAAAGTGCTCAAGCTCATTATTCAAAATTCATGAAGTTTTATTTTAAATTATTCTAGAAATGATCCTATTTACTATAAACATCTAGAAGTAGTCTCTCACGATCTTGCTTATTTCTTCATGCAAAATATGTCAAATGAAGTTTCCATTGTGTCCTTCACACGCCCTCTCCTTTTTCTCGAGTGGCAGAGCAGCAGAGCTGCTAGTCAGAATAACCACGATAAACACAAACCAACACCCAATATTACACAGAAAACGTGCTCCATTGACAAACTACAGGAACCCTTTTGTCTTGTAACACTCAAAATAGGCATGTCCCTGGCTTCAACAAATGTCTGTCCAGACTGGCGAAAACGAGAACAAGACAACATTCCCATGACCTTCACAATCATGTGTGAAGAACAGCAAAGCGTCACTTACAGTGCCCCCTTTGGTGTTTTTCCTTTGCAGCATTTTTACACGAGTCTATTAATAAACCATTTGCATTTGAAATGTCATGAGACTGCAGGCTACAGCCAAGCATCCCAAATATATCATATCACTGATGCTAACAGGTTCCTATCAGTCAGAACAGCAGCATGTACAGCTCTATAGGCTGTTAGACAGGCTCATACACTTCTTAATTGGAATCATTGTTTTAAAAGATCATTCATAGTTGTTGTTATTCTCAAATGTTTTCGATGCAGGAAAATTAACGATTAACATTAATGTTTCTAATTACAGAAAGCTTTAATTACCGTGTTTCAATGAACTTGCTAAGGGCTATATATGTAAATTACCAATTTACTCTCCAAATTCGACTATTGAAAACACATGAGAACTCAGGTCAATGATCTGACATTAAAATGCTTGCAGCCTTGTGTACCATTTTTTAAAAAAGAAAATCTCCATTCTAAAAGGCAGATAACTGTGCGGAGTCAGAACATGGTGTTTCTGATGTTATGTAGATGACAGCATTTATAATACTTCCAAGTCAAGTGTTTGTTCCACTGGAAACCACTACCAAAAAAAACTTGAACAACAAACAAGCACAAATATTAAATCCAGGGTAATATGCACAATCCAAAAAAATTCCACCCACCCTCCACCACTTAGCTGCAATGACCTCTTGGGTATTGACAGTTTAATACAGAACAGATTAAATCTCAAAAATGACAACATCTCATTCCAAACAGTTTACATTTAAACACAGGCATTTGATTACTTGGCAATTTGCAGGAATTCAAACACAAAATACTAATTTCCGCAAATTTCTCAAGACCATTAAAGAACATCATGATCACATGCAATAAAACTAGCTACAAAAATACAGCTGCAAGATTTAGTTATGCCGTTGCTTGGTGATGAATACACAATTATCATGTTGGCAACATACCAGACCAGCCTTATAGATTTAACAGGAGACAAACACAAGTCTCCAATGTGGACATTCTGCGTCTGGAAGAAATCAGCAAACACAAAAAGTTCCCATCCTTTGCACAGTATGTACTTCAAATGGTATAGCACACCTCCAGGTCATTTACAAAAATAATTTTAAATCACCCATTATTCAGTGCCATACAATGCAGCACTTGACCAATTCATCATTAAACTGTTTACTTTTCCAGTGATCCTGTATATAAAAACAAAAATATTTGATCTAAATCTGCAACCAACAAGCTTAACCTTCAATCATTGCAAATGATGATTGAACTGTCAATATGTGTCTTTTTAATCAAGGTTTTCTGCATGTGGCCAGTAATCGGTTTCATTTTAGTGCTCATGACCCTCCTATGCTAGAAAATCAAGTTTGCATTTCTGTAGTGCATCGTTACATTCCATTTCAATGCTGCAAAGGAGGGAAATCAAGGCACTGATTCTTTTGTTTAAAAAAAAGTCTCAAATAGCAATGCAAAAAGAGAAAGAATGACCTCAGAAACAATACTGTGCAGTCACGAAAATAAAATGAAGAACTGCAGACCTTCAAATCTGAAGCAAAACAAAAATTGCTAGAGGATCTCAGCAGGTCTGCTTTATCCACAGAAAAAGCCAAGTTAACACTTAGGTTCTGATGACCCTTCTTTAGAATTGTGCGATCGTTGTTAGCCAGGACACTTAGAAGGTCAGCTCTACAACACCCCAAATGGGTAGACGTGATGATGTCTAGACATTAATTGGGTGAATGTTGCTGGTTGAAAGAAATTATTAAACATACATGTTCACCAAGAGACTTGAGCACAAAAATCAAGGCTTACACTGTCAGAGGTGTTGCTTTAATATTGCTGCTGAAAGCCAAAATGTCATCTGCCCTCTCAGGTAGACAGAAGGCTCATTTGCAATTCTTTAAAAAGAGGAGAAGGAGAGCTTCCCCATGGAGTTCAGGCCAATATGTATCTTTCAATCAACAGCGGAAAAAAAAAGAGAGTCTACCTGGACGTTATCACATTCCTTTTTGTGGAAGCTTTGTTGTATGTGAATTGGCTGCCATGTTTCCCACCCTACTAACAACTCCAGTTTAAAAGGAATTCCATTAGCAGTCGAAGTACTATTTGGCCTCTGAGGTCATAAAAGCATGACAGAAATGCAAGATTTTATTTATACAGCTCCATAGTGATCTGGTGAGTTTACAGAACAGCTGGAGCTTCAGAGAGCAGCAAGAACTATTGCCAAATCATAGCATTACACAGTGGGTGTTCACAATGGATGAAGCCAGAATTGTGTTCTGCTGTCTACATCAAGATGACTCTCAACACCACCCACCATCAAACTTTACACACACATGATAGTTACCTGGTTAATCTATGTGGTGATGTTTGACACCAATAGAATCATAAATCACATCCATGCAAGGAATCAATTCTCAGTGAGGAAATACAGAGTAAGAATAAAAATGCTTCTCCATAGTTGCAAAACCAAAATGATAATTTGAATTACAGCCCTCTTAGTCAAGATGCAAAGACAATTGTAAATCACCAGGAAAGAAGTGGAACTGAACAAATAGTTAGAATTAGTGACAAGACCATGGGTCCTGATGGTCTTCATCCTCAGGTCTTGAAAGAAATGGTTATGGTTTCCATGCTGAACATCTCTATGACTATGTATTAACCACAGTTTTCCAAAATCCCCAGATTCCAGGAAGGTTGGAAAACAATTGCAGGATTGGACAGATTCAGCATGCGTTTACTAAAGGGAAACATGCTTGACAAATCTACTACAATTCTCCTGGGGAATGTTGCTGGACAAAGAGACCTTGGAGTGCATCCTTGAAAGTGGAGTCACAGGTAGACAGGATAGTGAAGGCGGCATTTGGTATGCTTGCCTTTACTGGTCAGTGCATAGAGTATAGGAGTTGGTGGACATATTGCGGCCGTACAGGAATTGGTTAGGCCATTTTTGGAATTCCGAGTTCAATTCCAGTCTCTGCTATAGGTAGGATGTTGTGAAATTTGAAAGGATTCAGAAAAGATTTACAAGAATATTGCCAGGGTTGGAGGGTCTGATCTATAGGGAGAGGCTGAATAGATTGGGGCTATTTTCTCTGGAGAGTTGGAGGTGGAGGGGTTTATAAAATCATGAGGGATATGGATGGGGTAAATAGCCATGGTCTTCTCCCCAGGGTGGGGAGTCCAAAACTAGAGGGCTGAGAGGGGCAAGATTTAAAAGGGACCTAAGGGGCAATGTTTTCCCCCCAAAGGTTAGTGATTGTATGGAATGAGCTGCCAAGGATGTGAGAGGTGAGTAAGATCAAAACATTTAAAAGTCAACTGGATGGATATAAGAATAGAAAGGTTTTAGAAGGATATGGGCCAAATGTTGGCAAATGGGACTAGATTAATTTAGAATATCTGGTCAGCATGGATAAGTTGGACCAAAGGGTCTGTTTCCATGCTGTACATCTCTGACTAATTGTTCAAGAGCGTAACAAGTGGAGTTGATGAGCGGAAGTCGCTGGATGGGATTTATTTGGACTTTCAAAGAGCTTTCAACAAAGTCCCACATGAGAGGTTAATGTGCAAAATTAAAACACGTGGGATTGAGGTAGTATATTGAACTGAATAGAAACTGGTTGGGAAACAGGAAACAAACGTAGGATTAAACGGGTCTCTTTTTGAATGGCAGGCAGTGACTAGTTGGGTACGGCAGGGAACATTGCTGTTCAGCTAGTCATCTAAATAATCAAGATATTTTGTGAAGGGTGAGTTTTGGTTAAGAAAAAGGAAGCATGTGTCAGGTATAGACAGGAGGGATAGAGTGAATCCTTAAAAGAGTATACTTAAGAGGGAAATCAGGAGGGCACAAAGAGGATACGAGATAGCTTTGGCAAATAGAATGAAGAAGAATCCAAAGGGTTGTTACAAATACATTAAAGAACAAAAGAATAGCTAGGGAGAGAATAGGGCCCCCCAAAGATCAGTAAGGCAGCCTCTGTGTGGAGCCGCAGAAAATGGGGTAAGATACTAAACAAGCGTTTTGCATTAGTATTTACTGTGGAAAAAGATATGGAAGATATAGAATGTAGGGAAATAGATAGTGACATCTTGAAAAATGTCCATATTACAGAGGAGGAAGTGCTGGATGTCTTGAAATGCATAAAGGTGGATAAATCCCCAGGACCTGATCAAGTGTACCCGCGAACTCTGTGGGAAGCTAGGGATGCGATTGCTGGGCCTCTACCTGAGATAGTTGTATTATTGATAGTCAGAGGTGAGGTGCCAAAAGACGGGAGGTTGGCTAACATGGTGCCACTATTTAAGAAAGGAGGTAAGGAAAAGCCAGGGAACTATAGACTGGTGAGCCTAACATCAGTGATGGGCAAGTTGTTGGAGGGAATCCTGAGGGACAGGATTTACATATATTTGGAAAGGCAAGGACTGATTAGGGATAATCAACATGGCTTTATGCCTGGAAAATCTGTCTCATGAACTTAACTGAGTGTTTTAAAGAAGTAACAAAAAGAGCATTGATGAGGGCAGAGTGGTGGACGTGATCTAAATGGACTTCAGTAAGGCATTCAACAAGGTTCTTCATGGTAGACTGGTTAGCAAGGTTAGATCCCATTGAATATGGGGAGAACTAGTCATTCGGATACAGAACTGGCTCGAAGGTAGAAGACAGAGGGTGGTGATGGAGGGCTGCTTTTCAGACTGGGTTTGTTAGCTACTGGAAGCAGAAAGCAAGCAAGCATGAACAAGTCTTTCCTGATTAGCAAGCGATATGCCACACAGTGATCAGTGTTGAGGCTTCAAATGTTTAGAACTTTTTCAAATTACCTTGAAGAGGAGGCCAAAGTTATGATTGCTAAATTTGTTGACAATAAAGATCAGCAAAAAGAATGTTTGAGGACGACTTGGGAATCTATAAAGAGTTATAGATGTGAGTATGGAAAGATTGGTAAATAGAATATAAATGTTGGAAAACGTAAAAGACCATATTTTAAGTATTATGTACAGTATTTGTCACCTTATCTAAGGAAGGATGTAACATGTGCTGTCTGGGGAAAGGCTATGCACGCTAGGCTTGTTTGCTTCAGTTTAGAAGGTGTGTGTGTGTGTGTCTGTGTGTGTCTGTCTGTGTGCGTGTGTCTGTGTGTGATTTATGAAAGACCATTGAACAATGTGAACAATCACATCACCCATGATCTTATATTGATTGGTGGATAAAGCACAAATGGCCCACTCCTGATCTGTACATATGTACACCACACAGACTCTACCCATTTAAAATCACAGCTCAGCATCACTTTCTCAAGGGCAATTAACTATGGTAATAAATGTTAGCCTCAATAACAAAGAAAAACTATATTATAGAAGTAGTTATTGTTAGTTTTCTGACACAGCCAGTGTCTCTATTGGAAAATCTGATCTCTATTGGAAAAAAAGAGAAATTTCCAGGCACTTAATCTCTCAGTCTGCAGAGATATATATTTAACCAGACTCGATTCCAGAGCTGCCCAGTGTAATGGGTGTAAACAGCACAATTTTTATCAATGTAATTTCCTTCCTTTCATTGTTAAAACTACCTTCAAATCTATGAGCAACTAAGGCACTTCACTCTGGTGACACAAACGCTGCTGGAATGTGAGTGCATTGTGAAGCTTAGGCATCAGCATTTTAATCTATATTTCTTAGCTATCTTGAATACTTAGTCTGAAAACATGAGGCCCTGTTCTGCTGTCCATGTCTAAATCACAGCAAGCCCTGTTCACCTAACACTCCTGTGTGCACTGATCCACATTGACCTGTACTCAAGCATGGCCTGGATGTTAAAATGCTTATCCTCCCTTTTAACTCATTCCATGGACCGATCATTCCATGTCTCAAATCTTTTTCCAATCCTAAAAGCCTCCAATCTATCTTCACTCCACTAATTCTTACCTCTTGAGCATCCTTGCTGCTAAAATGATCCATGATTAGCGGTAGTGTTTTCAACTACCTCAAACCCAATTTCCAGGATTCCCAACCTAACTCCTCCACCTCACTCTCTACCATTCAAATACTCCTTAAAAATCTAGCTATTAGACTAAGCCCGCAACCATCTGACCTAATACCTCATCCTTAGATGGCTCCATATGATACTTTTATTTATTGTGCTCCTGCCCAGAAGGAAAAGCTAGTAAAGCTTTTGGACATGACATGACAATCTAATTACATCTTGTCTCATATACCTCAAAATGGCCTTCCAATATGACTAGTATATTCATTTCCTGGTATTACTGGATTTTCCCAGGGAAACATGTTGGGAGATTTTATTAGTCAAAAGGTACTATCCAACATAAATTGGTTGAGAAATTGGTTAAATTACATTTCCTAAATCTGTAAAGCACTGGAGGAGTTTCAGGAGTCAAACAGGGAGTTTTCAGAGACAGAATTTTTTGAAATCTTCCCATCATATATTACAGACCGCATTTCTACTGGTGTTGAAAACCTTTCAGTGAACATTTAAAATAGCTGCTAAAACTATGCATACTAGCAAGTGACAGCTACAGCTATTATCAAACTTCACTCATCTACTGTTTTGGTGAAGATAAACCTGGTCTGGAGCTAAATACGCAAACTCCTTAAGAAACCTGTCAACACCCAAATTTCATGGAATCTCAATTTGAACTGACTTTTGCTGGATATTTCATATTGGGTGTAAAAACACCAAATTTTATCCCAACATCATTGAGGTCAAGTCATTTCCCAACAGACTCCATGTGTTCAGGTCAATTACAAAACCCAGTCAGTCACTCACTCACTCATTTACATTACCGAATTGCAATACTAAAATTGCTAAGTCCTCGCTGTCAAATTCTTTCATACACTTTAATGGTATTTTATAATCTTACCTCCAAGATGGTGAATCATGTACAACATCAAACTGCTTTATCATTCGAAGAATCTGACCAATTTTCAGCAATTTTTAAAAGCCAGCATTTACTACCCAGCCTGAATGACACTTGAAAACAGTCCACCCTGGTTGGAACCCAATTTTGGGTCATTAACTGCACGGTAAATCCCTCAGCAAGTATTCTTAACCGCACACTGTTCAAAGTGCCAAATTACTATCCATTTGAAATTCCACAACTCTCCAAGTTTAAACCACTTCAGAATGACCTTAAATTGGTACAAATTGGAAGTAACACACAGTAATAGAGAGGTTAAGCTACAATACTTTTGGTTCACAAACACAGGGTGGGGGTGGAGTATAAACAAAACTCTATTAGAGGACTACATCGAATACAACTTCTTCTCACATTTTCCTTAGTACAATACCGCTCACAGGCTGTCCACTCACCTGCAATTCTTTACTTTAGGTAGTTCATTTTAATGGCACTTGGTGGACAAGAGTTGTTGAGCATGCAGCAGCCTCTGGGAAATCAGTCACTTGCACACCCCAAAGCAATTTCTCCAATTGCATCCCATCATCCAGAGATGAATACTTGAGCTATTGATCTTGGTTACATTATCACTGGCTTCACCCTAATTAATCCATTTCAGGAGTGTGCGCTTCTGTACAGAAGGACTCATTTCCTAATGCAGTCATACTAATGGAAAAGATGGCACTAGCAGTAAGCTGATGAGTTACTTGGACACTCATTTTACATTACAAGTTAAGACTAAAGCTGTCAGTTGAACTAGATTGTTCTGTACAAAAGTAAAAATCTTGATACTGGCCTGAAACTGAATTCATCTAAGAAGTGTTTTTTTGACAAATTTGTTAAGAATACACATTTATTTCTGGCTCAAGCTTCATAACATGAGCTGGATGTAAAATAAAAGTGTTTATAACCCAAATGTGAAAATGTTTAGAAATAAAATGTCAGGATAGTTCTTTCAATTTTTAAGAAAAGAATAAGAATTGATTTGAGGAAATATTTGTTACACAAACTATAGGAAAAAGCAATACTCCAGTTTACTGATACAACCCATGATGGGCACACATATTTCATTACAATAAGCATGAGATTATTCAATATAGTTGACAATATCTAAATAACGAAACCTGGATTATAAGTTTGGACAGTTAAATGCAGAAATCCATAGGTTGCTGGAAGACACGTTGCCTTCATCGACAGATGCACTTTTATTGTCCTCAATGTACCCGGCATTGAACTAACAAATACTGTTGTATTTGACTTCCAAGTTAGGCTGGTTCTTCAGAAGAAGTGTTTTATTTTTTAAAAACTGATAAGTGATAATTCCTCATGAACAATTTCGCAAAACTTGAAAATACACTTTCACAAGTGTGGAGTGTCATACTGCTCCAACACACAAAAACAATTAGCTGCAGATTTTATAAAAATGTTTAAATCTATACTGTCAGTTTGGCATTGCTCTCCCTTAATTGCCTGTGCACATTTCAAATTCTGCTTCCTGATCATTTATATCCAACTTATATTTCCTAGCTCTATACTCCTTGGCTTGGACTCTGACAGATTGAAGAATCTTGCTGTTGCTAAACCTGTTCCCTACATGCTGTGTAACATAATCATTCTGGAAAAACACTAGATTGGACAAAGTCCTGGCTGACAATCCCACAAAACATTGGGATTACAAGATGAGTGAAAATGTGCTGCACTTCCAAGTTGGAGAGAAAAGTCAGGATCGTTACCCTTTCATAGGATTCATTTCAAATGCACAACAATGGCAAGCACTTTCAACTGTTTGCCTTTAATGTGAATAATCTTGTATACTGTACTGCATCCACTGAAAATATGAATATGCATGAACTTTCAATTTCTGCTTTATTCATACCTAGGAAATAAACGTAGTTCAAATGATAGATACCAGGTGTAAGGTGAAGGAGAAGTAGATATGCTGTTTAAATTTAATTCATTATTTTGACGAAAGACTCTAAAATTTAGTTTGGAAAATTCATTGTTATATTTGGAACGGCTTCATAAATTGCTACACAAAAGGGAGGAAAGTGAACTATGTTGGGATGACAACACCCATATCCTTGCAGCTACTTATTGTACAGTATTGTACGGCTATTGACAAGTTTTCTGCACACAGCCCAAGAGTAAAAGCTGCACTCTCAAAGTCTTGGGCAGCACTAATTGCCCTTGATCTGAGCAGCTTGCTGGGACATTCAAGAGGGCAGTTAATTACATCGCTGTGGCTCTGGAGTCAGATGTAGGTCAGATCAAATAGAAAATTTATTTTCCAAAAAGACATTAATGGTGAACTAAAGAACATTTTATGATAATCAACAGAGCTTACACTGATGCAACTAGACAAACATTTAATTCCAGATTTTTAGTGACTTTAAAACGTGTACCATCTGCCAGGTTGGAATTCAAACTCATGTTCCTCGATGATTAGTCTGATGCACTGGATTACTAGGCCAGTGACATGACCACTATGACATTGCATCCATCGTTGGTCTTGCAATTTCTGTCTTCCATCCAAAGGGGAAGGAATATTTTTCAGCATTACTGAAAAATTAAGAGGTACGCTGTTGAATCTTTTTTACATGCACTCGTCACCACGGATGCACGAATGTAAAATTTCAAAAGGGTTCAATAATTTGGCACTCTTGCATCTGTTGTGATGAGTGCAAGAGGAATAGTTTCGATAGTGTGCCTCTTCTGTAAACTAATACAAAAAGGGCAACATGCTGGTATCACTTGATGTTGTTATCGTTGAAAGGGTAGGGGAGAAAGGAGGGACCAAGATGGGGATGGGGCTGGAGAGGAGAGAAGGAGGGGGAGTTGGAGAGAGTGAGTGAGTGAGTGAGTGAGTGAGTGTGTGTGTGTGTGTGTGTGTGAGAAAGAGTGTGCATGCGCATGCACGCATGAGAGAAGGAGGGACCAAGGTGGGGGGGGGGGTGAGTGGAAAAAGTGAGGGACATTAATTGTTTCTATTTTGGAAACAGAAACATTACATCTAAATAAAGGGAAATTCAATTTGTTGGCAAGGAAAAGGGTTTTTTTTTCCTCACAAAACGTCAGTGTTATTAATGACTGCAAGCAGCCACACTGGACTAAAAATAGAATCTGTTCATGAAACTTTCATCAGAGTACATCCTAAAAAGAGCATTAGACCCAAATTATGCTCATTTATGGATTTTCACTGTGACTTTGATTTTCAATGAATGCTAAAAATTCCAGCATCATGTGCTTGGTAAATATGAATACAAAAAGAATATCACAATATTTTATATTATGTACATGTACAGGCTCTTTCTAGTGGAACATTACGTCCAATTCTTCTGCTCCTACTCCCACTTTCCACAATTGTACATTGGAAACTGCAACACAGCAGTTCTGCTATACACAACCTCCCAAAATACAAAGACAAGAGCATTAAAGCAAAGCGATAGCACATTGAATTGACAAACCTGAATATGTTACAGCAATTAAGAATCCGATAAATGTACACATTTAAGAAAAAAAAAACTCATCTACCCACGAGAAGAATCTCTGCGTCTGTAACATGAATGGTACATGCAGACCAGGGTAGTTTAGACAGCCCAGAGAATTATCCACCCTTTACATTAGATTAGATTCCCTACAGTGTGGAAGCAGGCCCTTTGGCCCAACCAGTCCACACCAACCCTTCGAAGAGTAACCCACCTAAACCCATTTCCCTCTGACTAATGCACCTAACACTGTGGGCAATTTAACATGGCCAATTCACCTGAATTGAGGGATTCAGGTGAACTGCCCATCTTTGGACTGTGGAAGGAAACCGGAGCACCCGGAGGAAACCCACACAGACATGGAAAATGTGCAAACTCCACACAGACAGTCACCCGAGGCTGGATTCGAACCTGGGACCCTGGTGCTGTGAGGCAGCAGTGCTAACCACTGTGCCACCGTGCCACCCATAATTTCAGCATTTCTAACAGCAGCCAGGAATGAGTTTGTTTCTGCTTTTTGTAACCATGACAATGCCCATCTGTTTCAGGCTATAAGCAGTGTCTGAAGGGAAGGATATGCTGTGGTTCCGTGTTACTCATAACCCAGATGATTCAACCTCAACTGCTCAGTATACACTCTTTTAGATTAATGCCTATGATTGTGAATTGATGTGCTGCAGTCAAGTTTGGGCACAATGTGAAAATGGTTCCCTGTATTGATTCTTACAAAGCGAACAATCAATTGCTACGCCCACAATGTAAAACAGAATCAAAATCAAAGCAAGAGCCATTGGGAGTTCTCTTCCCAACAGCACAGTGGGTGCACCAATTAGACTACAGCAATTCAAAAAGGCAGCTCACCACCTCCTTCTCCAGGGCAGTCAGGGACAGGCAATACTTGTTGGCCCAGCCAGCAACATCCACATCCCATGAAAGGATAAATGAAAAAATAAGCCATTGAGAGAAGGTTCACTCAATTCAAACCCAGGATTTTGGGTGAGGGTATGTGGAAAGGTTGAACAAGCAAGGCCAGGTTCCACTGTAATTTACAAGAATGAAATGTGACCTTATTGAGACATACAAGTTCCTGAGCTGAACTGGAAGGGTGGGTGCTCAAAAGATAGCTCCCTTTGTCATCCCTATCTCCCTCCCCCCCCACTGCCTTAGATGAAGCAAAATGCTCAGAGAGACAGTATAGTTTTACCTCCTTCATCTTTATTCTGGGCCCTGGAGGGAGAGAGAATGATTGCACAGAGACACAATTTCACTGGAATAGCAGTTTCTCAATGAACTATATAGTCATTTTACAGGGAGAAGCATCCAGATAAGGCAACATACATACATTACAATCAGCCAATGTCAATAGTGAAGATTAAGTCATCTGCTGTTAAACAATAAATAACTGGCTTCACATAATAAATACTTTTCACCTTGTTAAACTGACCTCACATTCTGACTGCTACCTCATCTTGTTAAATGGCTCTACATAATGAAATGCTTTTCCACCTTGTTAACCCATTATCTTGCCTGCAGGACCCCATGTTCACTGCAAGTTCTTATCTGATCTGAATCATGCTTAGCTGAACCTCTTGTTTCACAAAACTTAACTCTTTCCTTGCCTGCTTATATCCTGAACACATTCTCACCTTCGTGGAGGAGACTGAAACAGTTTAAAAATAAGGGGGCACCTATCCAAGATGGAACTGAGGAGAATAATTTTGAGGGTCAAGTGTCTTTGGAACCTTCTAAAATCCAGAAAGAGGGCAAAACAGACTAGTTGAACACTTAAGATAGAAGTAGATAGATTTTTACTAACAAGGGAGTTGATAGTTATCAGGGGCAGATGGAAATTTGCAGTTGAAGCCATAATCAGAACTGCCATGACTGCAGTGAAGGACAAAGTAGATTCAATCAACAGTCTGTCCTACCACTGCTCCTGGCTCATCTCTTCTCCATCACTTAAGTAACTCGATCAATAATGAATCTCTTCTGCACACTCACAATATTAATACTTCCAATTGTTGAAGGACTTTCATTGCATTTATATGGAATAATCCATCATAAGACCAAGTTGTAAATCAACTGTAAATAATTAATCTGCAAACTGCTTTGTGACTTTTTCTAAATTTATGAGAAAAGTTTATTGTGTACAAATCAACTGTACTTCATGAATGTAGTAAATTAATAATTTCTTGTGAGAATAGGTACTTTTGATGTTTAACTTAGTGCAATTAACCATAACAGTTATTTGTGACAACACTGGGAGGTATGCGGATGATAAATTGACAATTTCGTAAATGTCAGCTTCATAGTCAAACCAGGTACACTTCTCTGATCAAAATTTTGCAGAGTTCATACACGCATACACTTGAAAAGACTTTCATGAGGAGATCCAAGATGGCGGCGACTCAGCAAGTCTGAGTTTACAGTGCTCTTCCCAAAACCTGGGTAAAGTGAGTTACTCACCCCCACCACACTTACCAAACCACCCAAAAAAATTTTCTAACCTTAATTAGCTGTTTACTATTATATTTAAGCAGTTTAATATTAAGTGGATAATGAGTAAACCAAAGGGATCCCGCAGCTCTCAGAAAACAAAGACCCCTCCCCCACCCTCCTCTCCTCCTCCGGCTGCAGCTGATGTAAAAACAGGCCTTGAAGAGATGATTGCCAGGCTGGAAACGACACTCGTCAATTTCATCGTAGAATCCAGACAGAGATGGAATGCATTCGAAGAAAAGCTGCAGAAACACAGCCAGGCTCTGGAGGAATTACAGGGCCGAGTGGAGGGGGCGGAGCTAAAGGCCACGACCTCCGAGGCTGCAGCACAAACAGCTGCAGAACAGGTGAGAGCTCTGGAGCAGAGAGTCCGGGCCTTTGAAATCTACATGGATGACCTGGATAATAGAAATCGGAGAAAGAATATCCGTCTTCTGGGCCTCCCTGAACAAGAAGAGAAGGGACAGTTAGCAGTATTTCTGGAGCGATGGTTGCCCCAGCTTTTAAACCTGGGGGCTGAAACTGACCGGGTAAGGGTGGAGTGGGCCTACCGGGTCGCAGTACGCGGATCTGGCCCAAACCAGCGCCCACGCCCGGTCCTGTTCCGGCTGCAGAGTTATAGGGAGAGGCAGATACTCCTGGACGCCTCCAGAAATCTTGGAAAGGATCCTAAAGCTATGATTCATGAAGGATCCAAGATTATGTTATTTCAGGACTTCTCCCCGGCTTTGGCACGAAGGAGGAAGGCGTTTGATGAGGTGAAGAAATGTCTAAGGAACTTAAATATTCAATACACCTTACGCTACCCAGCGACGTTATGCTTTACCCACGAAGGATCCGAGTATAATTTTAGATCACCAGAAGAGGCTAAGGAACTTTTAGACTCGTTTAAATAAATCGTAAGAGACAATTTATGTTGGCTTGCCTCTTCCACACTCCGTGGGGAGAAATGGATACTTTACTCTACTTTACTTTTGCTTCTGGGAGCAGGGTTGTCTTCTCTTGCTATTTTATGTTATTATACTTAATTGTAATTTGTTGGAGTTGTAATTTTATAGTTATGTGTGTTTGTACGTGGCATTGATGCTATCAGATATACTCAGGTATGGGTGGGGAGGGGTGGGGGTGGGGCGCTCACTGTCAACTCTAGCTCGGTATTATATCTAAATCCTATTAAGGAGCGCCCGGGTCAAGGGTGGGACACTGTTTGGGAGAGGATATGGTGGACCTTTAGAAAGGAAGTAAGGCCCCCTGAGAACAAGGGGGAGGATCTCCATTCAAACATGTTTTTTTTTTGTTCTTATTGTTTGGAAATAGTTTCCTTTTTATTATACTGTTATGAGTGTATTAGAGAACATTTTCTCTTGTTTGAAGGATGTAAGTGACTCAACTATACACTCTGGATAATTGTGGATTAGATTAGTAGTTAACTGAGTTTCATTGTTTTTCTTTCTTCTTTAGTATAATTCCTTTGAATTTTGATGATTATATATTTAAGATCTATTTTTATATTAATGTTTGTGCTTGAAAGTTCTGTTTATTTTTGTAAATCTGTCAAAATATTAAATTTCTAATAAAAATATCTTTTAAAAAAAAGACTTTCATAGGCCTAAATTCTGCATTGAAGCATCAACATTGGTGTTTCATTAAAAATATTTACTGGATTGAAGCTCGATTGAATTGCTATTGATGACAATACAACAGGTTGCACATGTACATTAAAATCCAGCTGTGCCTCATCACCACCCTCTTCTCAAGCTATCCATTGTTGGCAAAAGTTTTAACAGTTATGTTTAGAAGTCTAGTTAATAAAGCACACAGTTTTCCCTCTGGCTGTAAACAAAGAAAAATGGAGCATTTTTAAAAAGAAAATGCGGTTCAAGTGCGTCATAATATGCCTGTGGAACAGGTGCACCACAAGAGCTGAAAATGTGTTGCTGGAAAAGCGCAGCAGGTCAGGCAGCATCCAAGAAACAGGAAATTCGACGTTTTGGGCATAAGCCCTTCATCAGGAATGAGGCTTATTCATCAGGCTTATACCCGAAACGTCAAATTTCCTGTTCCTTGGATGCTGCCTGACCTGCTGTGCTTTTCCAGCAACACATTTTCAGCTCTGATCTCCAGCATCTGCAGACCTCACTTTCTCCTCGAAGGTGCACCACAAGAGCCCACTTCACTGTTATTAGATTGCTTGTGCCAGACATCCAGTCCAGGGTGCACTGCGACTTGACACTGAAGATTTAAAAGTCTTCCACTGTGCCCATGGATTTAGTAATTAATTTACTCGATTTCCACATGGATTTCAAAATATTCCCTGGCCAGGACCATTTTTATATCATGTACATGTACAGGAAATTTTACAGCACCCCCATTACTGCCACTGTTGAGCACACTGTACCAGTGCACAATGCAAGCTTCAGGAACAGCAGCTCCTCATTTGCTTAGGCACTTCACAGCTTTCAACAGTTTTAGACCAGAATCCCATTTTGCTTGTCATTGCAGATTTCCTCTTAATGTCACTTTCAGGCAGTGGCACACTTGCTCTAGGCATGGCTTCTTGTTTGACATAAAAATAGTAAATGCTGGAGAAACGCAGTAGGTCTAGCAGCATCCGTCGACAAAGAAACACTTTTGTTTAGGAAGTGACATAAGTGGTTTTGAAACATTAACTCTGCTTCGGTCTTCACTGGTGCTGCCAAAGCTGTAGAGTTTCTCCAGGACATTCGATTTTCATTTCAGATTTCCAGCATCTGCAGTATTTTGTTTTTATTGGACTAACTAAAGCAAAAGCTGGCCAATTACCATTCCCTTTGGCCCTTTGTCAATACCAATTGCAGATCTAAACATTCCCAGTTCGGCAAGTTCCATAAATTGAAATGTTAACTCTGTTTCTTACAACAGATGCTGCCTGCTCTGAATATTTCCAGCATTTTAGGTTTTTGAAATTTCCAAAACCCAGAGTAAAATCCCACCATTCACCAAGGGAAAGCAATTGCATAAACGGCAGACTGCAGACAAGTTGCATGCACAGTGTATACCTTTGACTTTAGGAATTAAGTTTTCTTGTAATTATTTTTCTTCATAATCACAGACATAATTTGCAATTAGTGAAAAAGTGCACACTAAGTGTTGCATGGATAAGCAAATTCACAAAGGATAGACACTAGTAGCAGGATTTCACTATAATTTTGTTTTTCACATATTCCACCTCTGGCACATCAGTCTCTATCTCCATCTCAGTTGCAGCAGCTAATGGATTATCACTTTCAGATCAAGTGGATCTCAAACCGGGGCCTCTTTGCTTGGAGATAATGGCACTAACCACAAGCTGCCGCCTCCCCCCACCTCCAAAACACAAGAGGCTATTTTAATCTCTTAAAATTTCTTTCTGATCAACATTTCCAGAAAGGTTATAAAATCATGAGTGGTGTGATAGGGTGAAGAGACAAGGTCTTTTCCAGAACTAGAGGGCATAAGTTTAGGGTGAGAGGGGAAAGATTTAAAAGGGTCCTAAGGGGCAACATTTTCAGACAGAGGGTGGTGTGTATATGGAATGAGCTGCCAGAGGAAGTGGGGGAGGCTGGTATAATTTCAGCATTTAAAAGGCATCTGGATAGATATATAAATAGGAAGGGTTTGGAGGGATATGGGCCAAGTGCTGGCAAATATGACTCGATTAACTTAGGATATCTGGCCAGCATGGACGAATTGAACTGAAGGATCTGTTTCCTTGCTGTACATCTCTATACCTCTACGACCATTGGAACAGGTGGGACTTGAACCTAGACCTCCTGGCTCACAAGTAGGGACACTGTTACTGCACCACAAGAGCTCCCCAGTCTCAGAGTTAGCTTTATTTTGAATGTATTTAAACTGTCACCAAATCACCTGTGTTACTATTGAAGCAAATCACGAGCACCACCCACCAGGCGTAGTGCAATGAAACAGTGAGGGGGTGGATTAAATTACGAAGGGAGTTGAACGGGGAAATAATGCATTCCAACTCCTGTGGTGCTACTTCTAAATGTACAGCCCCCAGTTAGTTTTGAAAAAAAAACTTGTTTCGACATTATTACACACCTCAGGGGCAGGTGGGACTTAATTTTTCCACCCAAGGGACACTCCAATGAGCTTTGCCTACTTACATCAACTCTGGAGTTGTACTGGTTGAGTGTTAAAGACACCTGCATTTCTAATAGCAATACTCAGCTCCAACCTCCTCCAGTCATTGCACTCTCCTTAGAACTCCCCGACAGCTTACATTCTAGTTTCAAAGTCTATGGACATGCCTTCACTTGGACAGTTTAGATTTTATTTTCACGTGTATTCAAGCACGGAGTACAGTGAAAAGTGCATAACTTTGCCACCGTGGCACCATCTTAGATACCAAATTACCTGGGTACAAATAAGGCTTAGGTACAAAGTAGTAAGAGAAATGAGAGTTAAACAGTTCAACATTACTTCATAGAATAGTAGGAAAAATAAAAGAAATAAGTGATTGCATCTCCTTACTGCTGCTCATAAATATTCTTACCACAAGGTTTGTTACCATGGTATGAAACCCCTCACCCATCCAGCCCAACTCCTCTGCAAACATTCTGTGATATCCATTCTGCAAACACCTCTTTCTGCTGCCCTTCACAAGGGAGATGTCTGTAGCTTTTCAGAGCTGATCAAGTGGCTAAAACACTGACTGTTTATTTTTGACAAGCAAAAAGAAAAATCCTTAACTATTCACATAGTCAATTTCCAACAGAACTCATTTTACACCTTTCACGTTGATCTTTCAATGGGGATTAGGGAGAGGAGGGAGAAAAAAAAAGAGAAGATTCTAGACAAAATAAGATGATAGGAGAATTTTCACACTTATTTATTTAAATAAAATTTGTTTAAACTTGTGGAAAGACAAAATTACACTGAGTCTTTCATAACTATAGCTACAAAATGACTTGCATTACAGAAATTAAATTTTAATGCCATTGGTAGTTGTTCCCAAATTTGCTGAACCACCTTGTATTTCAGCTGAAATAGTACTCCCCTCAGGATTAAGTAATACAAGAAATTAACTTTCTAACACGTTTATTTACATAAATTTGAAATAAAACCTATGTGAAATGGATGAAACAGAATACTTTTTTTTAAAAAGGTGGGTGTGGCTTCTGAAAGAGAGAAGTTCGAAAGCAATGTAATAGTCAATCAGAAAACTTTGAAAGAAAGAGAGTTGCAGTTATGTAGTATTTTCATGACCACCAGACAGCTCAAAAGTATGTTGCAGCCAATTAGAAGTGGTCTCATTTTTAGAGTACAAGAAATTCAATAGCCAATTTGCACATAGCAAGCTTCCACAAATAACAATGACCAGATAATAAATATGCTGTGATGTTCTGGATGTAGATTTGCTCGTTGAACTGGAAGGTTCATTTTCAAACATTTCATCACCATACTAGGTATCATTTTCTGTGGGCCTCCAGATGAAGCACTGATGATATGGCCCACTTTTTATTTGTGTTTAGGTTTCCTTGGGTTGGTGATGTCATTTCCTGCAGTGTCGTCATTTCCCATGGTGATGTCATTTCCTGTTCTTTTTCTCAGGGTGGTAAATGGGATCCAAGTCAAAGTATTTGGAATGACTTGGATCCTATTTACCACCCTCTGAGAAAAAGAACGGGAAATGACATCACCAACCCAAGGAAACCTAAACACAAATAGAAAGCAGGCCGTGCTACCAGCGCTTCATCTGGAGGCTCACTGATGTTACCTAGTAAGGTGACAAAACATCTAAACCTTCCAGCTCAGCAAGGAAGCCTACATCCAGAGCTTCAACCTGAGCTATAAATCTTCAAAACTCGCTAATGCTGTGATGTTTATTCAGGTATTAACCTTGGTCAGTGCACCAGGGTAAATCCTGTGCTCTTCTTTGAAAGTGTGCCATGGGATCATTCGCATTCAAGAGGGCAAACAAGAACTCAAATTATTTGTTGAATCCGAAAGACAGCTACTCAAACGGTGTAGCACACCCTCCATTCTGTACTGGAGTGTCAGGTTTTGTACTTAAGCCCTGGAGTGGAACTTGAACCAACATTAAAAGAGAAACCAACTGAACAGATAGAATAAGCACCACAACTTTAAAAAGAACTAAATTGTAAACTATTTTTTAAAACAATGACAGATTACAATACTCTGCAAAGTCAGCAGTTCATAATTATGCACATCCTATGCACCTTTAACCCACTCATTTGCATGTGATTCAAGCTACAAGCTACATTGGTGCTTTTGATCAGACAGAGAGGGTAAAGGATTCCTTTCAAGATAAAAAAAAAGAACTGCTTGAATGCATCAGCACAGAAGTGCATTATGCCAGTTTGACTCTTTTGCGTTTCAAGTTTAGCTCTTACTTTGCATTTCATCTTTCAGGAGCGTCAAGGTTCACAAGTTTAGACCCAAATTTAAAAACTGCACACATAGCAAAAGCTGGCAAAGTAATAGTTAGCTGTGCCAATATTAGGCTGTGAATTGCAAGATAACATATCAGCCTAGTGTCTGTTCCCTTCTATTAGATACCCCTTCTAAGTTAAATAGGCAAGGATACTGCAAATACTGGGAATCTTAGAGCAGGAAATGCACAGCAAGTTACCTTAAAAAGGAGATTGCCATCCTCATTGACTAACTGAGTTTGACAGTGTGGTATTGTCATCTACTAAATATCAACCACAGCCAAAAGCAAATTCCCACACCATCTAACCTCCATGGCTAATTTCATTGGGAAAACATAGTATTTAAGCTCTGAAGTCCACAAACACTTTGCAGTATTTGTGGTAACTTAAGACTGTGATCTCTCTGACATTACAGCACAAACTTATCCTGCCCATTTGCTCATGAAGCCACTTTATCTCATAGCCCCATATTGATAGTTTAACAAAAAAGTAATTTCATTTGCTTTCCCTACTCAGAATTGAAATTGTGGCTGAGATCATTAAGTTATAGAAATAATTTTCTGATTTGAAGACTTCTTTTCAAGAAATTATGGTTGGGCATTATTTACTGCACAAAGTAATTGTTGTGCAATCTACTTCACAATAGCAGAGAACTCCAATTATTAACAGGTAGGTTTTTTTATTACATTATGAGAACTAATTCCAAAATAGATGCAATTTGCAAAGCAACAAAGCAAATTTATGTATGTACACACTCAATATTCAGATTTGAGATGTTATAGCATTTGTTTAAATCTTGAGTGGTAATAACTGGGAAAGTACAGGAAAAAGGGAATTTAAGCAAATCCAGCAATTCCAACCAAAGTGGTAGACTTTACTTTCCCCTCAATTTCACAGTTAATCCAAATCGCTCCTTTTAATTTCAGGGAAAAACAACATTTAGGAAAGCAAATTACAGCAGCCTTTTGTATTGACATTAGTGTGACCATTGTCCATTGTAACCAACAACAATCATTGGAAAAGTTTAGCAGGTCTGGCAACATCTGTGATGAAAAATCAGTCTTTATGTGGGTTGTGGTGACCCTTCCTCAGAACTGGTTCTGAAAAAGGGTCACTTGACCTGAAACGTCAACCTATTTCTCTTCACAGATGTTGCCAGACTTGCTGAGCTCTTCTTGCAATTTCTGTTTTACAGCATTCATAGTCTTTCAGTTTTTTTTTTATTATCCACTGTAATACTGGCCCCAAATCATAGAAGTTACTGGCCTGTGATTATTGCAATGCTCTTTGCCTACTAATCTGAGAAACCAAAAAAACATGAAAATTGTCTTGAGTGCATTGTTAAAAAGAACTCTGCTTTATAAAGTAGAATCAACTATCTCGGCCATTGAAGTCACCGCATCATCAATCATCTTGGTGACACTATCCTGAAGTGACATTGGAGAGGGCGATCATCCCTCAAGTCACCCATGAACATTAATAGATGAAGGAGTTAGGATATACGTGAGGAGCTGCACTTAGGGGCCTTGTTCTATTAACAGCTCTAATATCTAAACTGTGCTGTCAGTGAACTTTGCCAAGATTCCCCTTCTATGTTCCCTATCCTATTGACTCAAATTCACTAGTTTAAAATCAGAAAAACTTCCAACGTGTGGAAAATTTTACAATTCCAAAAATACAACACAGTTTGGTTGAATCCCTTAAAACCCAATAGCAAATGGTTCCCAGGTACAAACACAGCATCAAATGTAATTATATATAATTTGAACAACTTGCAGTTTGCTTTCAAGGTTTCCTTATGACCAGAGTCTAATTTTCTTTCCAAACCTCTCCCTTATTGAGTTTAACATTTATTTTCCCTTTACGTCACACTGAATCATTTACTGATGTTGCCTGATTGCTGTGTACAGACGTAGCATTTTTCCAAAATCTCTGCCAGGACTGCATATAGCAGCTTCCCTTTGAGCAGCTGCACGATGTCAAAGTCTTTGCAAAGTTTCAGCAATCCTCTTTGATTTCAAGCTGCATACATTTTTGAAAGAAAACTCCAGGGAAAAAAGTTACAGTGGAATGGTGAGGATTACATTGAAGCTGTCACAAACAGATGAGTATTGAGCAGAAGTGACAGAAAATGGGACATGCACCACACAAGGTTACATTAGGACACATGATCTAAAGTTTTGTCAATGAATTAAATTTTAATTTTTGAAAGGTGAAAAGAGGGGTAGTAATTGTTTTAATTCTTTCATGAGATTTGGATATTGTTGGCAAAACCAGTACACACTGCCTATCTCTGTTCAGTACAGCAGCTTGCTAAGCCATTTCAGAGGGCAGTTAAGTGTCAACCACATTACTGTGGAACTGATGTCACATCTAAATCTGTTGTCCTTCCCCAGACTGATCAACTACATCTGAACGGGCACAGTGAACCAGATGTGCTTTGCGATGGTGGTTTCATAACCACTATCGAGTCCAGCCTTCATACCAACTAAGCTAGCTATACAGGGTCCCTTTCAATACCAGATTTATGAAGTTAATGAAAATTCCACTTGCTGCAACGGGGGATTTGAAACCAGGTCCCCAAATCACTAGCTGGGGTTTTTAAATTACTAGTTCAATGACATTCCAGAGCTCAGGGTCAAGTGGAAGATACACTGGCAAATGGTGAAACAATTTAGAAACAAGTCAGGCCTTTTCCACAGGCCAGAATTGGAATAGTACAAGAGATCTGGGAGGCTTTTGGAGGTGCAGTTGGTTAGAGAGATAGAAATGGAAGAATAGTTATAAATCATTTATGCATTTTTTTGAAAAAATAAATGGTTTTCATCTTCAAATCTGAAATTCTTTTAATTCAAAATGAGATCACAAAAATGTAAGTAAATGCCCAACTACCTAGAATTCTCTAATTTGATTTGAGTTGATTTTTGTTAAATGTACTCAGGTAGTGAAAAATTTTGTTGTGCATGCAGTTTGGGCACATCATACAAAATCGCATGAGGGTAATAGAACAGAGCAAGGAATACAACGTTACAGCTGCAGTGAGTTGCACAAAGAGCGAGACCAACATTAAATTTAGAATGAGGTCAATTCAGCACTCTAATTCACAGTGGTGAAGAAGCTGTTCTTGAATTGGTGATTTCAGGAATTATTTTAAATGTTTGGGTTATTTCCCACTGTATGAACAACACATGAACTGCTGATAAAAGGATTTTGTAATTTTGCATACTGTACGGAAGTCAAGAAACAGAGTCATTAAGAAGGCAGTCATCACAGTTCAAGACATTGAGGTGGATAGGGTTGTCAATTGGGAGTTGATATAGAAGTTTGGACAATGGTGGAGCAAACTCAGAAGGCTGAATAGTCAAAACTCATGTATATATTCTAATTCTTCTCTTCTGAGAGATTACTGGCTTTGTAAATTTTGATATGCTAATCCATCTGGAGAGCAGGAATTCAGTAAGCAGCCAATACCGGGCAAAGACCAACAACAGTGCACTATAGGACATGCCACTACAATACCCTGCTTTTAATACACATGTAGGTCAGCATCCAAATCATGTTTATCCAAAACTGGGGAAGCCAACTGACCCTGGTCAGTCAGCAAAATTCCACATCTTGATATCTCTCAGCTTTTTCAAAGATTTGCCGGTTTAATGTTTGCATACAATATGCATTTGCTCTTGCACCAAACTAAGATCATAATAAGAGAGTAGGACAAGAAAACTGATCAGTCAGTCCCCTCCATTACTCAATATGATCAAGGCTTTTAATCCACTTTCTTGCCTGCCCCCGTCACCCCTAGACTCCTTTCTAGATCAACAATCTAGTGAATTTAGCCTCTAATCTATATACCTTTGTCTGGTTTGTTTATGGAAAATGGGAGTCACTGGCTAGGCCAGTATTTTTTGCTGACCCCGAAATGCCCTGGAGAAGGTGGTGGTAGTGATAAATTGTCTTCTTGAACCACTGCAGCCCTTGGAATATAGGGATCTCCAAAGGGCTGCTCAGCAAGGAATTCCAGGATTTCAAATCGACCGATGAAAGAATAGTCATATAGTTCCAAAGCAAGATGGTGTGGGGCTTGTAGAGAACTTACATGTGGTGTGTTCCCACACATTTGCTGCCCTTGTCCTTCTTGGTGGCAGAGGCAAGATGCAGTCAAAGGAACCTTTGAGTTGTTGCAGTGCATCTTGTAGATGGTATACACTGCTGCCACTGTACAGTGGTGAACCTAGTAAATACTGAAAAAGAGATGGATGAAGTGCCAACACCAACACTTCATTGTTCACTAGAGAAGAAAATGCCACATGTTAACAACCCACAAAAGAATAAATTCAATTTTATCACTCAATTATTTTCACATTTAACTGAAGAAGCAAAAGAAAATTTCCAGACTTATTACTACTTTTAAGAGACAGACAACAGGTTAATGATAATATCCCTTCAGCTTTGCAATCTGAAATCAAATCCAGATCAGACTGACTGATCAAATGCATGTTCTGGCTTGTTTGCCTGCAGCAAAAAGGCTCTTCGTGAATTGTCTTTGTTAATCTCTCCACAAGAGCTGAAAATGTGTTGCTGGAAAAGCGCAGGAGGTCTGGCAGCATCCAAGGAGCAGAAGAAGAATGGCTCACGCCCAAAATGTCGATTCTCCTGTTCCTTGGATGCTGCCTGACCTGCTGCGCTTTTCCAGCAACACATTTTCAGCTCTGATCTCCAGCATCTGCAGTCCTCACTTTCTGCAAATCTCTCCACAAATCTAGTTCCTAACTGAGAATTGGCCTACAAGATGCAAATGTCTGAAAATTAGCATTAACTGGCAACTCATTCTCAGGAAACCCCAGGATGGTCAATGTGGGAAATGGATAAGAAACAAAACACTGCTGTAATTCAGTGTGGTTCTTCTGCCAAATCCTAGACTGAGGCAACCTGGGGGGATACTTTTGTCCAAGAAGCTCAGTCATACATAAAACTAAGGGAACCATCAGGCTCTGAAATATAAAGAATTTTGTTTTCTATGACTAATAACCCTTATTTTGACCATAAGATGCATTCAATTTTTTTGAAACATCAATGCTAGCCAAATAGCACAAAGCTGATTCATTTAAAGGAGGAATTTTGGGCTGGCAAGCAGCCCACCTTGTATTTTGATCAGCATGAACTGTGAAACACAGCAGCACTGTTCAAGAATCTTTACATACTGCATTACCCAAACAAAATGCAGCCTTATGACCTAATCAAGTTATATCTTTCAGTTGCTAGTTGCAAAAAAATTAAATTTATTCTCAACAATTGCCTTAGTCATTTTTATATCAACTGGGACAATTCACAGAGTTGGTCTCAATACCTCATTTGCTAATGGGATCTGCAATCAGTCCTCTCCATCGTAAGGCATGCTGTAACATATGCATATTGTCAGCTTACTCATTTTGCTTTCAACCCTGCATTAATGGAGTGCTTTGTTTTCAGTGTAGATCAGCCCTAAGAAAAATGATAAAGGATTGAATGGAAGAGGAATGAAGTAATTTAATAAACTAAGTTAACCATTTGATGCCTTTTCTCAACTTTCCATTTTAATTCCATCCCTATTGTCAGATGCTCATCATAAACTTGCAATTGATGCTTGTGCCTCTCATTCTGGAAAGCACATCAAAAACCTGAGGATAAGTGTTATGAAAAAGGAGGGAAAAAAAAAGAGTGGTGGGATTAAGGAAGAGTTAGAAAGAGCTAAATGCAAAGTTCAGCTAAAACAGTCGGTTTTGAGAAAGGTTCAGGCACATCAGGGTTGGCCAAACTACCAAAAAACGTCCAGGAGAGAATCACCCAGGTGGAAGAATGAAAAGCTATCATTGGTACAAACAGACTAAAGGAGAAATTAACATGCATTTTCATATGCCTCATGAGCAGGGCAACATGCAAAAGCACTTCACAGCAACCTTATCTAACAAATAATTCTGACCAAAGTCTCATGAGAAGATTTTAGGAGAACACAGAACAGTACAGAACAGGAATGGGCCCTTCGGTTACAATGTTATGCCAAACATGACATTAAATTAAACTAATGCCTTTTGTCTGCACTTGGTCAAAACCCTCCATTCCTTGCATATTCATGTGCTTATCTAAAAGCCCCTTATATACCCACATTGTATCTGCCTTGAATACAATCTTCTACCAGTATGTTAAAAAATTACTTTTATTTAAAAGGCGAGAGAGGGAAGTACAAAGGGAGATGTGAGAGGCATGTCCCTAAGTACTAGACATTTCAACTCTCGGAAAAATATTCAGACTGTCAATGCTATATATGCAACTCCTACGTTTATAGACTTCTCACAAGTCCACCCCCTCAGCTTCTACTACTCCAGAGAGAAAAAAAAAACGAGTTTTACGAGCCTGCTCAAATAGCTTATCTCCTCTAATCTAGGCAGCATCATGGTAAACCTCTTTTGCACCCAATCCAAAGCCTCCACATCCTTCCTGTAATATTACAACCAGAATTGAACGCAATACATCTGAAGAAGAGCTTATGCTCAAAAACGTCAACTCTCCTGTTCCTCGGATGCTGCCTGACCGGCTGTGCTTTTTCCAGCACCACACTCTTTGACTCTGATCTCCAGCATCTGCAGTCCTCACTTTCTCCTAAGTGTGGCCTAACCAAAGTCTCAAAGCTGCAACATGACATCTTTGTCTCTTGTACTAAATTCCCTGATCAATAAAGGTAAGCATGCCATCTGCTATTGCTACCATTACATTTACTGGTATGGCCACTTTCAGAGAGCTATGGACTTGAACCGTAAGATCCCTCTGTACATCAATCTTCATCATTGAATCCCTACAGTGTGGAAACAGGTCACAGTGACCCTCCAAAGAATAACCCACCCAGACCCATTCTCTTCCACACTCCATTACCCCTGACAAATGTACCAAAGCTACACATCTCTGCACACTATGGGCAATTTAGCATGGCCAATGCACATAACCTGCACATCTATTGATGGTGGGAGGAAACAGGAGCACCTGGAGGAAACCCACACGCACACAGGGGCAATGTACAAACTCCACACAGACAGTCGCCAGAGGCTGGAATCGAACCTGGGTCCCTGGCAGTGAGGCAGCAATGCTAACCACTGAGCTACCGTCTAGGCATATTGTTCAGGGCCCTGCCGTTAACTGTATACTTTTCTTAAACATTTGATCTCTCAAAGTGTTACATCGCACACTTGCCTGGATTAAACTCCATTTGCCATTTCTCTGCCTTTACCTGCAACTGATCTATATCCTGCTGTATCCTTTAACAACATTCTACACTATCTACAACCCCACCAATCTTTGTGTTACCTGCAAACTTACTGACCCAGGTCATCTACATTTTCAACCAGATCAGTTATAAAAGTCAGAGGTCCCAGTATGGATCCCTACAGAACACCATTAGTCACAGACCTCCAGCCAGAAAACTCCCTTCCACCACTACCCTCTGCTTTCTATGGGGGCAAGCCAATTCTGAATCCAAGCAGCCAAGTCACCATGAATCCCAAGCATCTTAATCTTCTGGATGACCTTACCATGAGGGACCCTGTCAAAAGCCTGACTAAAATCCATTGCTCTACCCTCACTGAAAAAAAATTCTTTCGCAATCTCAAAATGCCCAAACATATTAGCATGCTCCACACTAATCTCAATATCCTCCATGTCCTTCTCCTGGGAGAGTACTGACTCAAAATACTTATTTGGGATCTCACCCACATCCGCCTCAAAGTGCAAGTTGCCTCGTTTATCCTTGAATGGCCCTACTCTCTCCCTAGTTATCCTCTTGCTTTTAACATATGTACAGAGTCATGCAATATGTCATGTAATCCAAAAAAAAGAACACTGGCATTTCAATCCTCGCAAGGTTTCAACAGTTTGGGAACAAGAATTGGTTGTATATGGCCCAAGTGGCACCAATCTGCAAACATGGGGCAAGGTGAAGAGACAGGTTGCTCCCAACTACCATACCTAGCACAAGGTCCCAACTCACACTCTTGGTATCACTGCTATAACACACTCAAGCCATCTAGTCATCTCAACTAGCAGACCTCCACACTTAAATCAAAGAGGTCGGTTTTAAGCAGCATCTTAAAAAGATGGTTTGAGGCACTTAGGAAAGAAACTTAAGAGCTGAGAAGCATGGATTTGAATCAGGATTAAGTTACTGTCACAGCAAATGAGCTTAGTCAAAGCCAGATTTAGCTGATATCCTGAAGGACTGCTTAAGGGAGCATACTACAGATATAGAAGTAGGCTGTCTTGGTGAGGTGGTGAATATGCCACCTGACACAGTGAATTGAACAAGACAAATTTGTTAAAAGGCTGGTTCAGCCTAACCTAGTGAAGGTATGGAGGTGTTAGTATTAGACTGGAGCGGACAAAGCTAAAAATTACCTGACACCAGGTTATAGTCCAACAGATTTATTTGGAAGCACTAGATTTTGGAGCAATAATCCTTCATTGGGTAACTAGTGGAGTAGGATCATAGGACTCAAAATTTATAGCAAAAGATCATAGTGTCATATACTGATCCTGCTGCATCAGTGTATGACACTATGACCTTTTGCTATAAATTCTGTGTCCCTTGATCCTACTCCATTAGCTAACAGAAGGAGCAGCGCTCTAAAAGTTTGCACTTCCAAATAAACCTGTTTGACTACAACCTGGTGTCAGGTGATTTTTAACTTTAACTTGGAGGAGGAGGAGGACGAAGTCACTGCTAGAGGTGCACAGGGTGCAAGGATGTGATGCTTGCACAGATCATTAACAATTACCAATGTAGATACAACAGGTGACATCAACACATCGTGGCAAATTGCAGAAAGTTATACAATTTCTGATTGGTACATATTCTGAGTTTAGCTTTAGGAGCCAAAAACATGGTTGTGCGTATTTGTTTGAAAAATCTTTTGTTGTGTTTTTGATTGCGCTTCAGTCCCACATTCCTGATCTTTGGGCATCTGATGCAGAGGAGCTTTGGCAGATCAGAGGACTCTGCATGGGTCTGCTTCTGGGCTTGGCCAGGCTAGCTGTAAACAGAGCTGAAAATGTGTTGCTAGAAAGGCACAGCAGGTCAGGCATCCTCACTTTCTCCTGGCTGTAAGCAGACTCAGGCAGCAGGCTGTGGAGGGGTCAACTTTGCCAATTATCTGCCTCTCTTCTGATACCCAGATGTTCTTGGAGAAGGATTGCACAGTGTCCAATGGCTCTCGATGCCTTTAGAGAAAGGCGGACACCATAGGGGTGCTTTATTCCCTCTTCCAATTCCATTTTGAGTTAGTCTATTCCCACTTTCTCTCCTGTCCCCCATCTTTGATGGCTTACAAAGCTCATAATGGGCTTTGCTTGTAAATACTCAACTAGCTACATAGGTGTTTTGACTGGGGGGGGCCATTAGCTTAAAAAAGCAAGCAAAAAAATGTCAAGATGGCGTTGGGAAGGTCACTCAGTTGTGTGATGATACTTCTGGGTAGGAGAAAAGAAAAAGCAAATAAAAACAAACCAGGAGTAATTGGTTTGACAATAATATACAACTTAACAATTGAAATTAAATACAGAGTCGTAAATTATGGTAGTGTTCAACAATGTAATTCACAAAGGGTTGATAAAGTCCTGGAAAGAGTTGCAAATGAATTGGCAACATTTATGGGAAGCAAAGAAATGAATTCAGGAGGTCAAAGATCAGAAGAGAAGAAAGGCAACATGTATTATATCAAATCCCTTGTGGCTACTGAGCAAAATTCAACGGCCATGGGCCTGGGTCCCAACTGCTGGTTGGAAAATTGGTCGGAAAGTGGGGTTGCGTTCACATGCCAGGCCTGACTGAATGAAGTGCCTCTCAGTCATTTAACTGGGTGTCAGGTCTTCCCCAGGATTTAGGGTCCATCTGCAAAAAACCAGAACAACCACTGCCTTCTTTGGGAGCAGCACCACTGGGAGCGTTGCTGCTGATGGTAGTGCTGTGGAGGCTTCCCAAGGGTATGTACCATGCTTGGAATACTGTACAGATAACAGAATAGAGGATAATCAAGGAATTATTCAAATAAGCTCAGATCCAAAAATTTAAAATGCTGAAACAATGAAAAAAATGGTAAAGATCTCACAAATGTTGACCTCCAAGCAAGACTGAAACTCAGTAGCCAGCAAAGCAACACACTTAAATAGATGCTACCAATGGCAAGAGAAGCAATAACCAACATTGTGAAATTCTTCTGTGACCATAAATTGAGTCAAAAGCTTGAAAATGTTACTAAAAACAAAAAGATTACAAAATGCCCAGTGTGAAGCAAAGGAAAAAGAACAATGAAGTTCTGAATGAAAGAGAAAATTTGTTTAAAAAAAATTGTTAGTTGAAAGTTTCACTATCATAGGACAGAGACAGAAAAAAAGTCATTTGAGCCAAAGCAATTACATGTTTTTCTAATAAGTATTTGAAGATGTTTATTTACTGCAGAGTGAACTACTACAGTAAGCAGTTAGGAAGGCAAATAAGGTGTTGCCCATGTTTGCAAGAGGATTTGAGGTACAAGAATAAAAGATGTCTAGCTTCAAATATATAGAACCTAGGTGAGACCACACTTGGGGTATATGTGCAATTTTGGTCCCCCTTGCTTAATGAATGATATACTTACCATACAGGGAGTGCAGCAGAGGTTCACCAGACTGATTCCTGTGACAGAAGGACCGTCTTATGGAGGAAAGATTAACAAAATCGGGCTTGTATTCACTAGAGTTTGTTAGAGTGAGAAGTGTTCTCATTGAAACATAGAAAATTCTTAAAAGGGATGGATAGGTGTTTGCACACAGGATATTTCTCCTTGTTGGGTAGAGGGATGAAATAAGTCCATAACCAGGGGTTGGCCATTTAAGACTGAATTTCCTTCACTCAGATGTTGTCAATGTTTGGAATTCTCTACCCCCTACAGCCATCCACATTCATACATCAAGTAAAACAAAATTCAAATCATCACAGTTTTAGCAGACCATTGGGCTACTCTCCCAGAGAGAGACATGACTGGTGGTGGTTTAATCTAAAGGACACCATGCCTCAGACAAGGGGCAAGGTTGAGAACGAGAGACTTCCATGGTAGCCTCAGGTGACATGAGAATTCCATCATTCTGCATCGCAAGCCAGCCATCCAGCCAACACAGTTGAAAACCTGGATAAACAGAGGCTTCACTTCAGATGACCCAAACAGCTCAACTAGTTTTCTGGTTGTAAAATGTTCCCTGTTTCAGTACCATGTTTTACCCACCACACCTCTGTCTGTTAGTGGTCTCAGGGTTGAAGATTTTAGCAATCATTTCAGCACGGCCAATGGACCTCTTCTAAACAATATCATCTGCAAAATTTGTTGCAGCTTTGCAGGAGTCACCAAGAACAATTGAGAATTAGTTCATTGGGTTACACTATTTTAACATCATTTGTTTTAAAAAACATAGCATTATCCAAGGAAACAAAACAAACAGTAACAATGTAGAAATCCCATGATCCAGGTTTGCATTTTTGTTCTTTCAAATACTATATGACAACTGTATAAAAGGCCATCTGAGATTTAACCTTAAATCTGCTGACAGTTTGCTGTGGAGCCCTAGAAGATAAATAGGAACATAATTGAAAAGTATCTTGGCTTCCTGACAACTTCAGAGTCTGGAAAACATTTCGAAATCCTCTCAGTAGGACAATAACCACTGAAAGGCTTAGTGGGTGGCACGGTGGTTAGCACTGCTGCCTCACAGCGCCCGAAATCCGGGTTCAATTCCTGACTCAGGCGACTGACTGTGTGGAGTTTGCACGTTCTCCCCGTGTCTGCATGGGTTTCCTCCGGGTGCTCTGGTTTCCTCCCACAGTCCAAAGATGTGCAGGTCAGGTGAATTGGCCATGCTAAATTGCCCGTAGTGTTAGGTAAGGGGTAAATGCAGGGGTATGGGTAGGTTGCGCTTCGGCGGGTCGGTGTGGACTTGTTGGGCCGAAGGGCCTGTTTCCACACTAAGTAATCTAAAAAACTGTCAGCCTTCTCTTCCTGCTCCACACTCCCGCCGTGAGTAACTCGCCTTTTCTCAAACAAAAACTTGTGAGCATAACAATATTAAAAAGTAACAGAAAAAGTGATTTGAGAAAGTGATCACAAACACAGTTTGAAACAAATGCCTGTGTTTGTATAAGAAATTAAACAGGGATTGATCTTGCAGGAACAGGTCATCTCGGTATGCGCCATTAATTGGGTGTTCTCTTGAACTCTCCAGCTCCAATATATGCACCAGGAGCTCAAAATTACTCACCCACAAAATCTTAAATTTGCTTATAATAGTTCAGACAAAGGAAGATGTTTTCTTTTGAAAGTTTAAATGGATTTCTCTAACAAATTTTACCAAATCTTTTTAGCAGCGTAATGGCTGAAAGAAATTCTCCAACGAACATTCCTTTCAAAGGTCACGGATCATGTGGAATTTTTATCCAAGTTTAGATACAGAAGGACAAATCAACAATATTTAGTGGAGTGTGCTCTTTTTGTAAAATCTCATTGTTCTGTTTAAGGTTTCATATGTTCTGAGAAATATATGACTTTTAAATGGTGAATTCACAATAGAGGCACCAAAATGAGTGACACATTGGAATACATAAATTAAAAAGTGAACACCTTCTGGAAGTACTCAGCTGAACGACCACAAGAAAATTGCAGGAGCAATGCTTTTTCTTCAGGGTGCGGCACATTTCCAGACAGTAGCTGATTCATCACAGGACAAGCTAGACAATGAGGTAAAGTCAGCATTAAGTATTGCAATAGTTTGCTCTTACTGTTAAAGTTGGCTATGGATTCCCAAAATTATTTTATAATTCGTTCATGGGATGTGGGCATCACCAGCTGAGTTAGTATTTATTGTGATCCATAATTGTCGTCTTGTTAGGATCACTTCAGGTCAGCAAACCACATTGTGACTCCAAATCTACTCCATTTAGACCAAGCAAGGACGGCAGATTTTCTTCTTAAATTGCCATTAGGTTGCTAGATTAACAATATTTCAAAACATTTGGAAGGAGCTTCGGGGGAAATTGATGGGAAGCTTGTAATGTAAATTTCTGACCATTATTCTAATGAGAGGAACTGAGGGAATGCTACTTTGAAATGTTGGCTTAAAAGCCCAAACAGCATCATCATGACGATGGATCAAAACCACAAAATACTGTGAACATTGTTAACTTTTAAACTCCAAAATGTGTTTTATATTTTTTTAAAATGCAGAGGTACGTCTGGTAAAGAGCTATGTGGGACAATTGAATGACCTACCTGTGAGTTTCAGAAAAATTTGAGAGAGAGCAATGTAACAGGAAGAAATAACTAGTGGGTTAAATATCTCACACAGGATGCATGCTTTTTGGTTTATGCTAAGAAAATTATTCAAATCAATGATAACAGTAGTCTGTGTACGCTAGCGACGTGATATCCTAGCATGTATGGAATGAGGGTCACATCTCAGTTATCTAAACATCCCTGCACTGCAGGCAGAAGAGCAAAATGTCTCTCTCTCATGAGAGATATTTGTCAGCCAATGCTAAAACGAAAATCAGGACAAAAGGGTTTTAAACAACCTACAAAGCCAAGAATCTAAAAAAAACTGATCATTACCAACGACATTCACAACATTCATCTATTTGCATTTTACAAATAATTCAAAGGTCGATTTGTTAAAAACTCTACTTTTGGATTCACCCACAGATTAGAAATCAGAGGGTTGTATATAGTTTTATTATTTCTTATGTTTAGTAATTAATAAATGCACTGATTTTGTTCATTCAAAAAAAAAAGCCGGTTTAAAAATGGTCTGCTTTTAAAACATGTTCATCTCGAAGGGAAAAGTATCCACAATGGAAAGGATTCTTTTTAAAACTAACCTTGTCACGACCAACCAAGGGGGAAGAATTAATAACCATGGGGTGCCAGGTCAATCTTCCTTACAGGTGCTTGATGATTGGAGATATCCCATCTGAAACTGTAACAAATTGAAGAATCCCGCCCAAGGACAGGGTGTAACAGCACTCAGATTTAAAAGGAGACTGTGAATATGTTAAGGTTGAATGCAGTTTCCCCAGAACTGTAAATAAAAAAATTAGTTAGCCTTGCATCAGTAACAAATAAAACCCATGTTTTGGAAGGCTTTTGACCCCATTAGAATATAGATAAAGATATATTAAAAAAAAGGCAGATAGAGAGGCAATCAGGTTTTAAAAACTTAAGGATGGACACACCCAAAGTTTTGAGAAGATTCAAAGTTAAGTTGTACATTTATGGGCTAATTCAGGCTAGGCAAAAAACACGTTTATTCTTATCCAAAATACATGTTGTACCGATTAAACAAATCATATCTTGCCCGAAATGTTAATGGAGAATGGTTTCCACCAGCAGGGAGTGTCAGTAACCAGAGAGCCTGGATTGAAGATAATTGGCAAAAAGGACCAAAAGAGAGGGATGAAAAGAATGAATTGTACTCAGTTATGAATGTCTTAACTGGAGTGCTTAAATGACAGCAGATTCAACAAGAATTTCAAAGAGGAATTGGATAGATATTCAAAAGGAGGAACACATTGCATGGCTATGAGGGAAACATAGGACTAATTGAATGGCTCTAAAAGCCAGTGCCACGTACAATGAGAACAATCATACAGCAAAGCAAGTGGTTAATGATTTGCTGCAACATGATTCATATCTACTTGTGTTTTACCCTATTTTATCAGTCCATATTTCAAAAGGATGGATTTGTACAAGCAAAAGTCATAAATAATCAATTCAAATCAGTTTATACCCTGAAGGTACACTATTATACGTAATGGTTATTGTCAGCACACTCCCGAGCACACGACAATTAAAGTTGTTTAAAGATGAGCAAGCCTGTTACACAAAGAATCTCTGAGAAAATGACTGAGTGGTTGCAAGGAAATTAAAGATGCAAAAAAAAACATTTACTCATCAAATGAAAGCCATTCCAACAGTTCCACACGTACAGAATCCATGTAACAAAGACTGGTGAGTAAAATGTCAAGGATAAAGTGGATTTTATAATATATAAAAAGAAAGGGGTGGAGGCAAGGTGTCATAACTGAAATCGCTCATTTCTCCACTGCATTTCCAACAAGTTGCTCTGATTAAGGTGCCATCATTGCTCCTACATGAAAATATGTCATTTTAAATGTTATCCTGAAGATTATTACATGTAAATGCATTTGCCTTATTAAATTTAGCAGTCAACTAAGACAATGCACATGAAATCAAAAATAGAGCACATGTATTCAATGCATCTGATGTACCTTGTTCTCAAAAATATACACTAATTTAAATAGCAAGTATTAATACAAGGAGAAGAAAGTGAGATGGCAAGAGGTAAAGGGAACCATATTAGAACAGGGTCAAACAGAACATGTTTCTTTTTTCTGTTTTATTGTGGATAGTGTATTAGTGAAGTTATAAAGAACATTGTTACACATTATGTACTGCGCAGAGATGAACATGTTCAATTGCAGGCAGCCCATGTTGAACAGACTGCATTTACACCTCCCAAAGAGGCTAGATAATAAGATTATCAGCTATTACACTATATAGCTCACATATAATTTAGGTGTTGTAATTACAAATACTACTGCAGTCAAACTAGCTTGTTCTGGGAAAGAGGACTCTGCAAGAGGTAGGATCACAGATTATGAACTTCACAAACCCCACTTGGAAACGAGGCACATCAAACTTCAAATGAGGAATGCACTGCACTGGCCCCAAGTTTCAATAATCACATAATTTGGAACAATTTCACAAACTCCGTGGCCAACTTTTTAATCAAATATTCCAGTATCTCCTTGTGGACCTAGATATCAAATTTTGTTTGTTAAAGGTATACTGAAGGATCTTCAGACATTCTAGTATGCTACAAGGTGCTACGTTAGTACCAGTTTTGTTGACTAGTTTGTCTTGAAATGCTCATAAGCGTTGGCCATTTTGCAAAAGGACCTAACTTGTTAAGTTACCACAGCAGTATATGCTAACCCAAGTTGCCATGTTCAAGTGGTAAAATATTGCTAGACAAAACACTAATTGATTCTCACAGCATTGGTCTGGATTCTGTCCAAGAGTCATCTTTGTATGAATGGCATTTGAAGCTGGAAGGATGCAATTAAGCCAAAGGGGAAAGTAGAAAAAAATGCCATCATTAGCTCCTATTTTAAGATTACACATTTTGTCCTTATATTTTCATTGTAAATACCTGAGTTCATAACTGTAATAGAAACTGCAAATATAATCATATTGTATTTACATATTTCCAAACTTTGCCTTGCTACAGCTGAGGGGGTGGGGCATTACAATTTCAATATTTCCCAGATCAACCCAGGCATGGGAATTTCTAATGGAAAAAAAATTAACTGGATTGATTCATTTTAACTCATAAACCGAGACATAAAAATGCAGAAGGTCAATCATGCAAGAAATACAATTACAAAATATAATGCCCTTAAACACATTATAAAATTAGCAGAGCTACTTTTAGAAAAAGAAATTTAACATAAACTCGTGAAGCCTTAAAGAGGTTCGCCATCCCAATCATTTTCTATGTTTTGTGGCCCAAAGCACAAATCTGAAACACTTCAACTTTGAAACATCTTTCAAATGCTCCAAAGTTCCTAGTACAAGATAGCATCACTGCAGGGCATCATTCCAAAAAATATTTGAATGAGCAAGAACCCATCTCATTTTAATTAGCACAGAATAGTCTGATCAATTAAAAAAAAGTGCTTCTTTTGTTCTCAAGTGCAAAAGAATTAAGTAACACAATTAACACAAAACACAATTTACATCTATTCAACAGATTTTATGAACAAGAAACAAAGTGAAAAGTGTTTCTGAATAAAAGTTTTTTTAAAAAATGCAATTAATATTCAGCTTGGTAAGGCATCATCTGGAGGGGCAAGATTGCCTCTGATCCACTGAGTCGTCGCAGACAGATGAACTTCATTAAGGTAAAGAGGATAAGATTTCTCACGGGGATTATAGAGGATTTGGCAACATGATCAATGTTGTGAAGCTTGAATAAAGTCTTCACCAAAAAGCATAAGGTCTAGCAAAGGAAATAAACTGAAATAACTGTTAGTAAACTCATGGCAATGGGCAAAATATATCAATTTAAGGGATTGTTTTATAAGACTCTGTCCCCACCAATATAAAGATTGACTGCATGAGCAAGGGATATTATGAAATTTCATCAGCTTACCACCACACACCATACATTTGTTCTAATTTTTTCTGCTCCTTGCTCCAGCTGAGCAAAGGATAACTTTGACATTAAACATGACCTTGGCCTCAAGTTCCACTTTCAGTTCATTACTGGAGTGTCCATCTTAAATATTGACAAAATCCACCCTACCTTGCCCCATTACCTAAAGCACTTATCCAGGCATTGCCTTACTGACCCTCTCCATGCTTGGTTGTCCCACACAATACTTATTGGCCTTCCCAACTCCACCATATAAAGATCACATTTATAGAGCTCTCGCTCATTCAAAGAAAGATCCTCTAGACCTGCCCTGCCATTCAATAAGATCATGGCAGATCAAGCACTTAAATACATTTTACTCACCCCATCACTATAACCCTATATACCACCAGTAATCAGATATCCATTAATCTCTACATTAAACATAGTCAAAAAATTGAGCCTCTAAAAGTATTTGTCAGAGAATTCCAAAGGTTTCACAATCTTCATGTTAAAAAAAACTCCTCATCGCAGACCTGAGTGGCATCTCCCTTATTTTTAAACTGTGACCCCAGTTCAACAATCTCCAAAGAAAAATATCCTTCCTACATTTACCTTATTCATCTCTTGAAATATTTTCTAAGATAGAATGAGATCACCTCCCATTCTTCATAACTCTAGAATATACAAGCTCAGTTTGCCGAATCTCTCTTCAAGGACCATCTTGATGAATCGTTGTTGCAACCCAGCTATGGCAATAAACTTTCCTGAGTCAAGACCAGAATTGCACACAATATTCTAGGTATTGTTTAACCAAAGTCCTTTAAAACTGTAGCAAGATTTCACTATTCCTGTACTCAAATCTTCCTGCAATAAAGGCTAACATTCCATTAATTGTCCCAATAGCTTTCTGTACTTGTACTTGACTAACACTAGGTCCCTTTTTACATGTACACTTTCAAAACTCTTACAATTTAAAAAAACTCTACACATACCTGTTCTCCTACCAAAGCAGGTAACAAGATTAATAGATGGAGTTACATATAAAGCTCAGGGTAATGGCAGGAAAGATTTGAGTGGTTGAATTTCCTGTTCCTATGTGGATAACAATTTAGATTGATATGGTTAGAAAACTCACAATTCAATTCTAGGTTTTCTCACAGGTAGTGCAGAGAGAAAAAAAAGCAATGATAACCTTACACAAACCTCGTTTAGAGATGTGCACTAATTGATTCTACATTAGAATTATCATATTATTCCAGCACAATAGGGGGTCACTTAGTATACGGTGACTGCAGTGACTCTGAAGGAACAATTCACTTCTCTGCATAAAACTTCTCTGCCTAGTCCTTCTTTTCAGAACCAAGAATCAGAAAAGCCCATAACTATACTATGAAATACAGGGACTACTCAAACTCTCTTGCAGGACAAGGATTTAGTTTTCCCTACAGACATCTAAATAACAAGCCGAAGAGTTGGTAAATGGGATAGGCGGAGAGTATATCCCAGTTTCATTTTACAAGTTCCAATTGGAATGTGATTTGAAGTCTGGGCTCATTGAGATAGTTATAAAAATTACATGGAAATGGAGTTGATTTACTTCTGGGGAATCATTTGACAGGAGTGAAAGTTACATATTCACAGAAAGTCCAGTTGAAGCTAAAGGGATGGAACAATTGCAGGAACAGATCCAACTTTTTCACACAGAGGGTGGTACGGGTATGGAATGAGCTGCCAGAGGAAGTGGTGGAGGCTGGTACGATTGCAACATTTAAGAGGCATGTGGATGGGTATATGAATAGGAAGGGTTTGGAGGGATATGGGCCGGGTGCTGGCAGATGGGACTAGATTGGGTTGGGATATCTGGTGGGACCGAAGGATCTGTTTCCATGCTGTACATCTCTATGACTCTAAAACTAACAAGCATAGGTTTATGGGGAAAGGTGAAAGATATGGGCCAAATGCTGGCAAATGGGACTAGATTTTTTTACGAAATCTGCTCCACTTGGACAAGTTGGGCCAAAGGGTCTGTTTCCATGCTGTACATGTCTATGACTCTTGAAAGCCTTGTTTAAGCTTGCATCCACCACAGAAACACAAATAAACGAAGTTTCCAGATCCTAGTTACACTTGTCATGAAAGATTTTATGTCATCCAAGGATTTGGGTGAGAAAGGAAAAAGAGGCGATTGAGTTGGATGATCAGCCATGATTACAGTGAATGGTGAAGTCACTGGAGTCAGGGAAAGTCCCGGATGATTGGAAGATCGCTGTTGTAACCCCCTTGTTCAAGGAAGGATCAAGGCAAAAGATGGAAAATTATAGGCCAATTAGCCTAACCTCGGTTGTTGGTAAAATTCTAGAATCCATCATTAAGGATGAGGTTTCTAAATTCTTGAAAGAGCAGACTCTGATTAGAACAAGTCAACATGGATTTAGTAAGGGGAGGTCGTGCCTGACAAACTTGTTGGAATTCTTTGAAGAGGTGACAAGTAGGTTAGACCAGGGAAACCCAGTGGATGTGATCTATCTAGATTTCCAAAAGGCCTTTGATAAGGTGCCACACGGAAGGCTGCTGAGCAAGGTGAGGGCCCATGGTGTTCGAGGTGAGCTACTGGTATGGATTGAGGATTGGCTGTCTGACAGAAGGCAGAGAGTTGGGATAAAAGGTTCTTTTTCGGAATGGCAGCCAGTAACAAGTGGTGTCCCGCAGGGTTCAGTGTTGAGGCCACAGCTGTTCACGTTATATATTAATGATCTGGATGAAGGGACTGGGGTCATTCTAGCGAAGTTTGCCGATGATACAAAGTTAGGTGGACAGGCAGGTAGTACTGAGGAAGTGGGGAGGCTGCAGAAGGATCTAGACAGTTTGGGAGAGTGGTCCAGGAAATGGCTGATGGAATTCAATGTGTGCAAATGCGAGGTCTTGCACTTTGGAAAAAAAAGAGTACAAGCATGGACTACTTTCTAAACGGTGAGAAAATTCGTAAAGCCAAAGTACAAAGGGATCTGGGAGTGCTAGTTGAGGATTTTCTAAAGGTAAACATGCAGGTTGAGTCCGTGATTAAGAGAGCAAAATGCAATGTTATCACTTATTTCAAGAGGGTTGGAATATAAAAGCACCGTTGTGCTACTGAGACTTTATAAAGCTCTGGTTAGGCCCCATTTGGAGTACTGTGTCCAGTTTTGGTCCCCACACCTCAGGAAGGACATACTGGCACTGGAGCGTGTCTAGCAGAGATTCACACGGATGATCCCTGGAATGGTAGGTCTAACATACGAGGAACGGCTGAGGATCCTGGGATTGCATTCGTTGGAGTTTAGAAGATTAAGGGGAGATCTAATAGGAACTTACAAGACAATACATGGCTTGGAAAGGGTGGACGTTAGGAAATTGTTTCCGTTAGGCGAGGAGACTTGGACCCGTGGACACAGCCTTAGAATTAGAGGGGGTCAATTCAGAACAGAAAAGCGGAGACATTTCTTCAGCCAGAGAGTGGTGGGCCTGTGGAATTCATTGCCACGGAGTGCAGTGGAGGCCGGGACACTAAATGTCGTCATGGCAGAGATTGATAAATTCTTGATGTCACAAGGAATTAAGGGCTACGGGGAGGATGCGGGTAAGTGGAGTTGAAATGTCCATCAGCCATGATTGAATGGTGGAGTGGACTCGATGGGCCGAATGGCCTTACTTCCACTCCTATGTCTTATGGTCTTAAGTAGGTTTGAAGGGCAGAAGGTCCTGTTCCTACTGTCAATGTTTTGAGAAGTCCGTCACCTTTTTTCCCCTTTTACCTTAAATCTGCGCACAATGCTTTTCTATCCTTCCACACAGACAACAAACAAGGTTTGAGAGAATAAAAAGGGATGGATTCATTACTTGGGCTCACAGCCAGCAGCTTCTAAACCCATAACAACTATCTAAAAAAATCAACTGCTGCAGGCATGTGGTAACACAACCACTTGCAAGCTCCTCTCCAAGTCATTCAGTATCCTGACTCAGAAGCATATTGCCATTCCCTCACTACCATGGAGTCAAAAATCCTAGTAGTCACTTCCTATCTGAACTGTAAGTGTCCTTGCACCAACTCAGCTATTGTGGTTCAAGGTAGCAGCCCAGCACTTTATCAAGGGCATCTAGGGATGGTCAGTAAATGCTGGCCCAGCTAGTGATGTTAACGTTGCATGAGGTAGAAATTGAAGACATACAAAAGACATACCTTTTTCCAATTTGACTACAGATAAATGCTAAACATTACATAAAAGACTGGATATATGAAAACAAAATTGTTCAGGTCAGCAGCACGTACAGAAAGAAACAGAAGCAAAGCTCTTCAGCATTGTCATCGCCAATGTGAAACATGAACTCTTTCTTTCTCCACAGATGCAGGCTGACCTATGGAGTACTTCCAGCAATTTCTGTATCACCTTCTGCATGAAAAAGTTGCCCCTTAGGTCCCTTTTAAATCATTCCCCTCTCACCCCAAATCTATGCTCTTTAGTTCTGGACTCCCCCACCCCAGGGAAAATACCTTGTCTATTCACCCTATCCATGCCCCTTATGACTTCATAAATCTCTATAAGGTCATCCCTCAGCCTCAAAGGCTCCAGGGAAAACAGACCTAATCTATTCAGCCTCTCTGTGTAGCTCAAATCCTCCAACCCTGGCAACATCCTTGTAAATAGTTTCTGAACGCTTTCAAGTTTCACAACATCCTTCCGATAGGAGGGAGACCAGAATTGCATGCAATATTCCAAAAGTGGCCTAACCAATATGACCTCCCAATGCTCTGACCAATAAAGGAAAGCACACCAAACGCCTTCTTCAGTATCCTGTCTGTGACTCCACTTTCAAGGAACTATGAACCTGCACTCGAAGGTCTCTTTGTTCAGCAACACTCCATAGGACCTTATCATTAACTGCATAAAGATCCAGACAACGTTGGGGGGCGGGGGGGGGGGGGGGGGGGGGGACCAACGCTACCCTCGGGACACAAACTAAGTGCTACTACATACTGAGGATCTATCTGTACCCAGTGTTGCAAAGGATGGGCCTGGCCTCACTGCCGTAGAACACTCCAAGTAGTTGGACTGTTCTGTATCACTTGTCTTTCATGGAGAAATGTATGAACGAAAACACCTTTGACCACAAATCCACCAGGTCAGCACGTATGCATGTATGGAATGAGCTCTAAGAGGAAGTGGTGGAGGTTGCTACAAGTACAATATTTAAAAGGCATCTGGGTGAGTATATGAACAGGAAGAATTTACACGAACCAACTGCTGGCAAATGGGACTAGATTAGTTTAGGATATCCGGTCAGCATGGATGGGTTGGACAGAAGGGATTGTTTCCGTGCTGTACATCTTTACAACTATTTCCAGCATTTTGGTATTTTACTTTACAGTGGTTCCCGTGTAACCACAACACTGGCATCTTCCAAGTAATGTTGAAAATTGCCCAACAATGTACTATACACAAAAAGCAGGGCAAATCCAACCTGGCTAATTACCACCCTATCAGCAAACTTTTGATCATCAGTCAAGTAATGGAAGGAGTCATCAACAGTGCTATCGTGCAGCACCTGCTCAGTACACCCAGTTGGAGAGTCACCTGGGCCACTCAGCTACTGACCTCATTACAGCCTTGATTCCAATATATAGAAAACAAAAAAAATTGAGAGAGGATGGAAGTGACTGTCCTTAAATGCAAAAGCTGAGTGTGGAATCAAGAAGCCTGATAAAAACTGGAATCAACGGGGAATACAGAGAAAGCTTTCTGCTGGTTAGAGTCATACCTGACCCAAAGGAAGATGGTTGTGGTTCTTGGAGGTCAGTCATCTCAGGAGTCTCAGATAGTGTCCTAAGTCCAATAATCTTCACCTGCTTCATCAATAATGTTCCCTGTCAGAAGTGGTGATTTTTGCCAATGACTATATATTGTTCAGCATCATTCATGACTCCTCAGATGATGAAGCAGTCCATGTTCAATATCTGGACAATATCCAGATGGGTGGCATGGTGTCTCAGTGGTTAGCACTGCTGCCTCACAGCACCAGGGTTCCAGGTTCAATTCCCGCCTCGGGCCACTGTCTGTGTGGAATTTGCACATTTTTCCCGTGTCATGTAGGTTTCCTCCGGGTACTCTGGTTTCTCCCCCACAGTCCAAACACATGCAGGTTAGGTGAATTGGCCATGCTAAATTGCCCATAGTGCTAGGTGCGTTAGTCAGGGATAAGTGGTTTGGGTGGGATACTCTCCAGAGGATCAGTGTGCACCTGTTGGGCCAAATGGCCTATTTCCTCACTGTAGGGAATCTAAACTTCTAATCCAGGCTTGGACCAACAAATGGCAAGTCATATCCGTGTCACACAAGTGCCAGGCAATGATCTCCTCAAACAAGACAGAATCTAATCATTGTACCTCAACATTCAGTGGTACTAACAAAAGTGAATCTCCCAGTATCAACATCCTGGGGGTTACTATTGACTAGAAATTCAACTGGGCTAGCCATATAAATACAGTGATACAAGAGTAGGTAAGACGCTAGAAATCTTCCAATGATTAATTCACTTCTGAACTCCTAATAACTGTCCGCCATCTACAAGGCTGAAGCCAGGAGTGTGATAGAAACTCCCCACTTGATTGAATGAGTGCATCGCCAACAACACTCAACAAGCTTGACACCATTCAGGACAAAGTTGCCCACTTGATTTGGATCACATCCATAATCACTCCCTCCCTCCACTACTGACATACAGCAACAGCAGTGTGTACCATCTACAAGATACACAGCAAATATTCACCAAGACACCCGAGATAGCATTTTCCAAACTCAAGACCACCACCTTCTAGCAGAACAAGGTCTATAAATACATGGGAATACTGTCACCTGCAAGGTCCCTTCCAAGCTATTCACCATCCTGACTTGGAAATATATTTTGGTTCCTTCAGTGTCACTGGGTCAAAATGCTAAAACTCCCTGCCCAATGGCATCATCAAACATAGGTACAACACCACATGAACTCCAGTAATTCACAAAGGCAGCTCTGCAACAATCTTGTCAAGCCAATGACAGCCATATCAAATTGCTGAACAAAAAATGCTTGCAAAGATTTTGATTTAATTCCTCAGTAAGTATTTCACACAGGAAAAAAAAAAATCAGTCAATTCTCAATTTATTTGTCAATGCTGGGTCACCATAGTAATTTAGCTCAACAATAGTTTTTTTAAAAAAAATAAACACCAAATCATATTATTTGCACATTGAGCATTTATTGCCTTCAATTTGAACAAATTGAAAGTGCACAAACAAATATGCTTCAACTGAAGACTACCACTTGCACTAAAAACATTCCACATGAGACAATGAGCAGGTAAGGAAAGAGTTAAGTTTTGGGTTGTGAACAAAGGCTCAGCTAGCATGACTGACCAGATAAGAACTTGCAGTAAACAATGAAGTGCTGGAGACAAGAGTAGTGGGTTAACGAGGTGAAAAGCATCCATTAGGTAATGCCAGTTAACAAGGTTAAGAACATCTATTGTATAATGCTAGATGGTTTAATCTTCACTGTTTATGCTCGCTGATTGTAACAGTTACCCAATCAATATAGATGTTGCCTTATTTGGATGCTGTTCCCTATAATTCCTTAAGAATCTATAATTCCTTAAGACTATATAATTCCTTAAGAATCTATTGTTCGAGAGATAGAACATAGAAAAATACAGCACAGAACAGGCCCTTTGGCCCACGATGTTGTGCCAATGGTTAAACCTAATGTAAAACAAAATAACTTAACCTATGCACCCCTCAACTCACTGCTACCCATGTGCATGTCCAGCAGTCGCTTAAATGTCTCTAATTACTCAGCTTCTACCACCACTGCTGGCAACGCATTCCATGTATTCACAGCTCTCTGGATAAGGAACCTTCCTCAGATATCCTCTCTATACCTTCCTCCTAATATCTTAAAACTATGACCTCTCATACCAGTCAATCCTGCCCTGGGGAAATGTCTCTGGCTATTGACTCTATTCATTCCTCTCATTATCTTGTAAACCTCGATCAGGTCACTGGCCTTCCTCATTCTCTCCAGGGAAAAAGTCAGAGCTTATTCAACCTCTCTTCATAAGGCAAGCCCTCCAGTCCAGGCAGCATCCTCATAAACCTTCTTTGCACTCTCTCCAAAGCCTCTATCTTTCCTATAGTAAGGTGACCAGAATTGGACACAATATTCCAAGTATGGTCTCACCAGGGGCTTGTAGAGCTGTAGCAAAACCTTGTGGCTCTTAAATTCAATCCCCCTATTAATGAAAGCCAAAACACCATATGCTTTCTTAATAACCCTATCCATTTGGGTGGCAACTTTCAGAGATCCCTGTACTTGCACACCCAGATCTCTCTGTAGCTCCACACTGCCAAGAATCCTGTCTTTAATCCTGTTTCAGCATTCAAGTTCAACCTTCCAAAATGCATCACTTCGCATTTATCCATCTGCCATTTCTCAGCCCAGCTCTGCATCCTGTAATAGCCCTCAATACTATCAAAGGCACCTTCAATCTTTCTCAGATGACTGAGAACTCATGTCTCTGTGAACATGGGGAATCACTCCCTCTCCCTCCAGAGCCCAGAATAAAGATGAAGGAGGTAAAGCCATACTGTGTCTCTGAGTGTTTGCTCCAACTGATACAGGGCTAGGGAAATGGGACAACACATACATAATGGAGTTGTTGGAAGGTATGCAAGCTGGGAGAAGCAAAGTAATAATCAAGCCTCATTCCTGATGAAGGGCTTATGCCTGAAATTTTGATTCTCCTGCTCCTCAGATGCTGCCTGGCCAGCTGTGCTTTTCCAGCACCACACTCTCCGACTGATTTCCAGCCCTCATTTTCTCCTAATCATTATTCCAGTTCATTAGTTTCGTCAGTTTGTGACTAAACTGTTACAATTGTTTAACAAACAAACAAACAAACAATGGCACTTGTTCCAAAGTTAAAAATCACACAGCACCACGTTATAGTCCAACAGTAGCTACCTGAAGGAGCAGTGCTCTGAAAGCTTGTACTTTCAAATAAACTTGTGGACTATAACCTGGTGTCATATGATTTTTTAAAAAAACTTTGTCCACCCCAGTCCAACACCAGCACCTCCACATTATGATTTGTTCCAAATGAAGCAATGCCATGGGCCAATTTAAAGACCAAATATACTGAGAAAGCAAACCAAAAACACATTACACCACCATACTAGCTCATTGCAAGTTCAATATTTTCTAGTTGGACAATGAACAGAAACCAGGCCTGGAGATCTGAACATTCTCAAGGACAGTAAAATAGATATTACATTAAAAAGGAGAGCCATTTAGGGCTTGATAACTAATCTGTCATAATTTGACTGAACTCCGTTGGCAGATGCTCAGATGAAAGGGCAGGATCATTGTCTATTATGAAAAGTCATTGCGGAAGGGAGGGATAGAGAAAACATCTAATACATAAAGTTAAAGTAGAGGAGTTACAGGAGATTTGTTGAATCGACTAAATATTTTACTCATCTCACTTCAATATGGTTACCTTGAAGGCTAGAGAGGAATCAAAATTACTTTGCAATTAAAACCTCAAAATAATAAAATCAAGCCCATACTCAACAGACATAACCTTTAAAGTGTCTTTTTTAAAAAGTTAAAACCTTTTAATTGCTGCAAATTTAGTAAACTTGAGGGATCCAAACTTTAACACTTATGATTGGAACAATTTCTCAAGCTTCTGATCTCCATACTTAAAACATTCACCAATAAGAACAAGAGATTGAAGACAAGAGTTGAAAAGTGAGGTGCTGGCAAAGCACAGCCAATCGGGCAGCATCTGAGGAGCAGGAGAGTCAACGTCAAACATAAGTCTTCATCAGGAAGAATGTGTGCTCAAAACGTCGACGCTCCTGCGCCTCAGATGCTGCCTGACTGGCTGGGCTTTTCCAGCACCACACTTTGTGACTCTGATCTCCAGCATCTGCAGTCCTCACTTTCTCCTAGAAAAAATGAGCAACTTTTAATATTTCACTAATATTACACTATAAATAAAAACCAATACATTCAGAGTCATTGAACAAATAAAAATTCTTATTGCAGATTTCAGACCCCCCCCCAACACTGGGACATTTACATGGCTTTAGGCACATGAGGCTCCAATCCAATATAACGGCGCTTGCTTCACCTTCAGTCACCGTCTTGGTGTAATAGAGTCAGTGTAATATATTCAGTCATTAGGGAGTGTACATTAACAAGAAGCGCAGAATGTCAATTATAAAAAGGATATTAAAGCAATGTAAACAAATATTGTTGATGCTCAAGTTATAGAATTTAGAACATTAAACAATACAGCGCAGAACAGGCCCTTCGTCTCTTGATGTTGCGCCGACACATGAACTATTCTCAGCTCATCCCCCTACACTATCCCATCATCATCCATTATGTCTCAAAAAATTCAGCTATTGTAGTATGTGTTACTTGCAGTAGAATATAGACCATATCATGTTGGTAGTGGCTCAACTCAAATTTGCTTCTCTCTCAATATTCTTTGAATCCCTTGTAAATCAAGGAACTGTGCAACTCAGCATTTAAAATATTCTACACACTGGCCTCCACCCCTCCCTAGAGCAGTGTTCCTCAGACAAGCAACCATCCGAGGGGAAAAATATTCTCCCCATTAGTGTCTTCGATGAGTGACCTTCCCATCATCACTTCCAAAAGCAGAAATATTCTCAACATCCACACTCAGAATTCCATGTTTCAACAAGATCACCTCCTAAGATAACCACTTCAATCCAACAATCATGATGTGCTATTGGACTGGGGTGGACAAAGTCAGAAGTCACATGACGCTAGGTTTCAGTCTAACAGGTTTATTTAAAATCACAAACTTTTGAAATGCTGCTCCTTCATCGGGTGAAGCCTGGAGAAAGGAGTAGCAGTCTGAAAGCTTGTGATTGCAAATAAACCATTGGACTATAACCTAGTGATGTGTGACTCCCAGCATTCAGTCAAGCGAACCTTTACTGACCTGCAGCAAGATGACCAACGTCACTCTCCGGACATAAACTGCCCAAACAACAAGAAACAAACAGGTCATAGTCATAGACGTACAGCACAGAAACAGACCCATCGGTCCACCTCATCCTTGCCGACCAGATATCCCAACCCAATCTAGTCCAGAATCCAGAGAACACTCCTCCCTCAAAGGCAAGATAGTCGGCAGAACTGCCGGATCAAATCCAGCTGAGCTGCTCGGCCCTGAAGTGTCAAAGTCGGTATGAGCACTCTCATTCACTCCTAAGTTTAAGCCAATGATTTGTTATGTTCAAATTGAATAACTGCATATGTTGGAGGGGTCACATCCTGCTCCTATTTCTTAAATTTTTTTAATGATGGGGAGATTTTCTTGAGAGTGGAGTGGGAGAGTTTAAAGGGACAATTCCCTAAATGAAAATTAAATTTTAAAACTAACTCTAGTAAGATTTTAATACACTTCAAATCACATGTCGATACTCTTGTTAGTCAACAAACAGCTAAGAAGCATCTCATTTATTTCTGACAGCCAAGATTAAAAGTCAAAGTTGTTGCTTACAGTGAGTACAATGGTATGATTTTCTCTGCATGGAACAAGAAGTTTGCATTGTGCAATCAGCTATCACTTATCTAAAAAGCAGAGAAGAGGAGATTTTAGGTGTATAGCTATGATAATTTTCAACTCTGTACCCATCTCTCAAAACATGCACCATACTATACAAAGAGAGTTTTCTCTTCCAAATACTTTTAATTCTACAGCGATAGTGTGCCATGCCGTTGCCAATATACAAAATTGGATTTACACTCAGTCTCCATACAAAACATGACTGTGAAGGGAAGTGGACAAGATGGGATTCTGATTTTCAGAGTTAGAGGTATTGGATACAATGGGAATAGTAACCTCCAGATACAGTACAGATTGAGGAGTGAGAAAATACATCTGTGCCAGTATAACCTAAATAGAAAATAATCAGGGAGTTATTACCACCATCATTTGCTTTTTCCATTAAAAGGCATATGATGGAAGGCGTATGGAATTAGCACAATTGAACCAAGTTCCACTGTTGTTTCAAAGTCAACACTTGCATGATTAAGTAGCAAATTCATGACACCCATTTTAAGTTGGTGGTTATTTTGTGTTTCAATGTGCAATATTATCAAATTTCTGGACAGAAGCCCAAGGACAACTCAGTACACTCCATTTCCAATTCCCCTTCCTCTCATTGGCACAGCTGCTGTGGGATAGTTAGTGACCTCAAAACATTGACAAGTGTCTGTTCAGCCTAATATGCAGAGTAGACAGCTGTCCATTCCAGATTCTTGGGCAACTTCATTATCCACAACTTTGCTCTCAGAGGGATGATCATTTTACTACAATGTTACTAGTCACTTTTCTCCACTTCAGCTGCTTCAGGGCTGCCTTGCCCAGATGTATGACGGCAGTGCGATTTCTACTTTGACACGTCATGCACAACAAGCTAGCCTTGTAATCAAATTTCTGTCTGCCCCTCCAAATGGTGAAAGATACCTGATTAACCTTTAAAATTCTGTATGGCCTAACGGAACACTGTAGCAAGCAAATTCTGTTCATAACAAATTTGTTTACTAAAACCAGATATTTTCACACAACTTCCTTACAAAAACAACCTGAAACATTTGCTAAAACAAAATCTAAAAAAAAAGGCTTGAAATCAACAAAACTGAATAGGAATGAAAAATAAAGTCGTTCGTTGCTACGAGTCTTGAGAAGTTGTGCCACTGGAATGGAAAATCAGCAACATAGGTGCTTATCGTACGTTTATGAAAACTCGTTCAACATAGAAGTGATTTTGACATTAAATATTTAACTTAATAGCAGAGAGCCAAAATGGTTTGGCACAAGCTTCACAGTTCCCATGCAGCTACACTGTTTAAGACAAACATGAATAAATTGTTTGAAAAAATTTAAGCTGTTGAGCGTGTTATTCACCAATAATTAGATCCATTCCCCCACATCTAATTCACATCTCTGGGCTTGAGATCATGATGTTTATTCCTCTATGGTTTGACTCAAGCTTTTGACACTGATGATACCACCTTCTATTATGTCTTGTCCTCCATTTTTCAGGAGTGTGGATCCACCCCTGTCTCGTTCCACTCTGTCATCCCATTGTATTGCTCATTCCTAATTTCTATAATCTCCTCCAGCTCTGCATCCTTCTAAACTTCAAAGTCTGGCTCTTAATCGTCCTCAAAATTTCATCAGTACAACATTGGTAACTGTGATTTCAGTTAACAAGGCTTTAAGTTCCAAAATTCCCTTCTTAAACCTCTTCACGTTGCTTTCCTCGTTTCAGGTCACATCTTTGTTGTGTTAGATCACACAGCTCATATGGAATACACATTTAAAAGATACGTTCACAATATCACCACGATATCAAGGTATGTGATTAGATGGTAGAAATGTCTCAGTCTTCATCTTACTGGGGACACTTACAGCATAACACAAAGGAAACTGTGCTATAGCTTGTAACCAAATTACTCAATACCAATCCAAACGCAGTAATGTCTGTGATTATAACATATATAGATACCAGGAGCTGTAACAAACATTTATTGCATCTTTCAGTGCTATTTTATTCACATCTAGGACTGAAAGTTGCAGGAGCTAACATAAGTATTGCCTTGCCAGGTACAAATATCCTGGAGGTAAAAACTCACTGCATCAAAGCTTTTGATCATCGACCTTAACATCGCTATGTCATTTAGTGTTATATTTGTGTCATTAATGTTCCGAGAAGCTTGGGAGACATTTTTATTCCAAAGTAGTTATAGAAATGGAAGCAGTTGGTATTGTAGGCAAAATATTTCTAGCAATGATTCTGTTCTATTGTCATACCTTTACTTCAGAATCTATCCTTGCTCCATTCCTGTATTTCAGTCACATGCTACCCTTTGGCATCAAGTTCCTCTTATGCATTGATGGCATGCAGTTCCATCTCACCACCACCTCCCCTTTTGCTGGTATAATGCTGTCAGACTGTTTGTCTAAAATTCTGTCCTGAATCAGCTAAAGTCTTCTGTAATTGAACACTAGGAGGACTGAAGCCATTCTTGTGAAGCCCTTTCACAACTCAGCCCTAATCACTCATGTAACATCCTTCTTCGCCAATATCTCAACATCTAGCTGGACCACGGCAACCCCATCTTCTCTAACACGAACAGATTGTCCACTACTATCACAATATTGTCCAATATCATCCTAATTGCAATACCATTACAGGTAGATAGGAAAGTGAAGGCAGTGTTTGGTATGCTTTCTTGTATTGGACAGAGCAGCGAGAATAGAATTGGAAGGTCATGTTGCACTGGTTAGGCCACTTCTGGAGCATTGTGTGCAATTGGTCTCCCACTATCGGAAGGATGTCGTGAAACTTGAAAGGATTCAGAAAAAATTTACAAGGATGTTGCCAAGGTTGAAGGATCTGAGCTACACGGAGAGGCTGAATAGGCTGGGGCTGTTTTCCCTGGAGCGTCAGAGGCTGAGAGATGACCTTATAGAGGTTTATAAAATCATGAGGGGCATGGATTGGGTAAATAGACAAGGTCTTTTCCATGGGGTGGGGGCGGGGAGTCCACAACTAGAGAGCATAAGGATGAGAGAGGAAAATTTTAAAAAGGGACCTAAGGAGCAACTTTTTCATGCATATATGGAATAAGCTGCCAGAGAAGTGAAGGAGGCTGTACAATTACATCATTTAAAAGGCAGCCAGATGAGTATATGAATAGGAGGGTTTAGAAGGAATACGGGCCACATGCTGGCAAATGGGATTGGATTAGGTTAGGATATCTGGTCTGCATGGACGAGTTGGACCGAAGGGTCTGTTTCCATACTGTGCATCTCTATGACTTGGCTGGTGAAAATATCATCTGTGCATTTATCACCTCCAGACTCACTATTCCAATATTTTCTTAACTAGCTTCTCATTTTTCACCCTCTATGCACTTTAACCCATTCAAAATTGTGCTGCCCATATGTTAACTTACTAACTTGAGGTCCTGAGCCAGCCTTCATCTTAAAATTCCAAGATTCATGATTCCATGGTCTTTTCCCTTCCCTATCTCTGTAGCCAGGATTCTCAATCCACAAAGCTTGGCATTCCTTCAATACTGGCTTCAATGCATCGACTGCATCCTCAACCCCTTGGTCATGTCTTCAGCCACCAAGACCACAAACTAGAGATCCTACCATAACTGTCTCCATCATTCTCTCCCACAAACATGCCATCTTGACTCAGACTTTTTAAATCACTTGACCAAAAGACTCCTCTTTTGGCTTGGTAAGGCTCATCTGATTACATTTCAGAAATGCTGAGGGTGTTATTCTACATTTAAAAAGGTAACTATGTTTGTGCAGATTGTTGAAGAAAAATAGCAAAATTTTGCATACATCCTGTATTAACTAGTGCCTGTACTTTTTTTAAAAATCAGTGTTTGATGTTTAAACTTGCATGTCCATGATTTTAGTTCTGCAAAACTACAATAGTCAACCACTAAATATCTAACATAACATCCCAAATGAATCCACACTCATACTAGATCCTTTTGTTTTAGAAAAAACTAGGTGTCTTTTAACATCTTGCACAATGTCAAAGAGTTTCCAAAAATCAATTTTCCACAAGTCACTACATTAGGAAGACATGCTAAATGAATTAATTACATTTTTCATTGCAACCCAAGAATCAAAAGCCACATTCATCGCGTTCATGGCTGAACCAACATTTTTTTGCCCATCCCTAATTGTCCAAAGGCAATTTCTCTGGGTGTGGAGTTGCATGTAGGTTAGACCAAGTAAGTATAGCAGATTATCTTTCCCAAAAAGATTTTAATAAACCAGACAGGTTTTTACAACAATTGATAGTAGTTACATGGTCACCATTAGGTTAGTGTTTTCTTCCAGCTTTTTAATCGAATTAAAATTTCACGACTTACCGTGGTGGGAAGTGAACCCATTTCCCAAGCACATTAACTCACCCAGTGACTTTACCACTACGCCACCACATTCCGTATTACAGTTCGAATAAGAAATCTATCCCATCAAGCATCCAAAATAATTCAGTAATGTCATCAGAATGAAAAACATTCTCTACATTTCCATATAAGCTGGCAATCCATGTTAACACACTGTTTCAAATGGTAAGGACTTTGTAGCTGTCCTCATTACTCAAGACACAACTCAAGGGCTCTCCAGTGCACAGAGGCGTTAGTCTACCCAAGATCTCAGCAAACACGAAAGGCCTGGACTAGGGTCAGCTCAAGTGGGAATAAAGTGAGGTATGAAATTTGAACAGAGCCTCTTAACAGACAAGCAGAGTTACAAATAAGTTAATAGAATAACACAATGGGTATTACATAAATGAGAATACCGAATTGTGTTCAGACAATTCAGTTATTAGTCTATGATTCAAACCAGATTGCAATTAGACTTCAGATAAGCCAAATGAGGATGGCCTAGCTCCTAGAGTTGGTGTCACACATCATTGCTTCATATGGGAAACAGGCATCAGTTCACAGCCAGATTACAAGAGGAACAGTCCAGCTTTTCTTTTAGCAGCTGCTTTAGTCTACTAAATCTTTCTGGGAACTGTGGTAACTAAACTAAAAATTAATTTTGGTGGAATTTGAAAATCTGGCTTGAATCTTCTATCAAGAAGTACCAGCTAGTATTATAAACTCCAAGTTAAAATTTAAAATCTAAGTTGACATGACCTTGGTATTACAAAATGGTTTCCATGCTGCATTAAAAAAAGGACCAAAAAAAAGCATTGGAGTCTTATGGAGTCATAACAGCCATCATTGGCATTGAACAAAATAAATGGTTTCTAAAGCCCATGAAAGAAAATATGAAGGAGAATTTTTTTTAAAAATATTTCAAACCAAGAGTAAAAGAGCAGTTAACAGGAGGAAATTTCAATGTTGCAGAAAAAGTGGTATCAATGTGCAAATCTTCCTAAGTTTAGTTCAAAATTTTAAAATCAAACAAAAATCTATTCTCTAACTGCTCGAATCTTTTTGTTGACTACATATTTAACTATTGTGTTTGCTTCCCTGCTGCAATCAAACTGCTAGTTAGTTAGAGCACGAGCTGCTGGGCTGAATAAGCTTTCTTAAAAATAGAACTTTGTAAAGGTCATTACTCAATTCAATTTTAAGTACGGTTGGGTCAATGACAACACACCATTACATCTGATTTCAACTTCTCAAAAGTGAAAATGATTCTCATTCAGATTGGATCCAGTTCTCCCTTCCATTATAAAAAGCATTTACAGTACTCGATGATCAACTGAAACTACCAATATTCCCCCCAGAGTCCAAGCTACAGGGAAGCGTAGCATGAAGTCAAAGCTAAAAGCCAGGAACCTACTTGATTGCTCCATACAAACACATTAATGCCAGGTTTTCAAGCCAAGGCCCCCAGGGAGTGTGTTAAATTATTCTGGTAACATGGTGAGTTTTGGTTGAGCAGACAAGAGTCTAAAAATTAGAGCCCAAATTAAGGAGTGAAATTAGAGGCATTATTACACCGAGTGACATAAGCTTTGAACTTGGTTAAATAAGCAGCAATTGATACAAGACTAATTGGTTTTCAAATTTGATTGATTCACTTTCTGTGTGTATCTCTATACATTTGGTTAAAAGAGTAAAATGACAGATAAGTCATAATTGCGCAAATATGAAACAATGCTCAAACGACTAAATTCTAAGTGATGGTAGGGGAGGAATCTGATGTGTGAGTGTGCTCACATTATGGTACATCAAACTGTCAAGCACAAAATGCCTACATTTTCTGTACTTATTGACCCAAGACTTTAGAATTGTTTTTCAAAAGAAAAACAATGTTAGCGTGACTGTTTTCATTTGGGGAGGTGACATACAAACATACCAGCAATAAGAGTTGTTTTATGAGGAAAGGGTGTACAGTTGGGTTAAGAAAATATAAACAAAGAACAATTTTCAGCTACTTGGCCCTTCAAACCTGCACTGCTGTTCATTAAGATTATGTCTGATTGGATTTTAACCTCTACATTTCTACATTTGCAGGAGTATCTGCTATCCCTTTGGTAATCAAGAACCTAAATTTGCCTCTAAAAATATTTCAAGATTCCACATTTAATGCCTTTTGAGGAGGGTAATTCGAAAGATTCTCAATCCTCAGGGAAGAAAACGTTTCCTCGGCTCTCTTTTAAATGGGTGCCTCCTTATTTTTAAATTATGACCCCAAGTTCTCCATTCTCCCACAAGAGAAAATATTCTTTCGACATCCTCCTAGTCAAGCCCCATCAGAATTTTATACATTTCAATTAAGGCATCTCTGACTCTTCTAAACTCCAGAGGATACAGGACTAGCTTGTCTGGCTTTTCCATGTAAGGCAAGGCCCTCAATAATGTATTGGTGTAGCAAGCTTTCTCAGCACTCCTCTGCTCCTCCTTCCAAAAGTTACTATATTGAACATTTTGAAAAATGAATTGGAAATATGAGAACTGCTGCTGTTGGTGGAAGCATAGAATTATATGCTATTTAAACAAAGTGGCATAACCAAAGGATTATTTAGCATAAAAAAATCATGTGGTTTGTTAGTTAATAACTAAATCAAACAAAGCAAAATAAAATCCCAACAGTCCCTAGGCAAGACATGACACCCTATATAGTGAATGGTAATCATTTTTAAGCATTTACTGTTGCGAAAATTAGTGCAAATGTGAGAAGTGTTTATCTCAGCAGCTGTTCAATGCCTACAAATTTGTTCTAAACAAAATCTTGCAATAGCTAAGATTACCAAACCACTTCTACAACAAAATGAGAATCTGCCCTTCTCTCATTTTGGACCAATAGTAGCAATACAATAACCAGCTACACATATACAATTGTTCAAAAGTTATATTTGTGACTAACAATTTGGCTGCAAACCTTATTGCCCTAAAGGGAATGTTTCATACAGGCCAATGTAAATGCAGCATTTTTTATTTAAATTTGGCAGTCTGAACTCTTAGAGGAATCCACCCAGGAAAAATGGTTATGATACTTTACAACTTACAGAAAAGCTATCAATGTTTTGCATAAATGTCATTCCAGAATTACCAGAAAATTTAGTTCACAGCTATCAGAAATCAGAATATTAAAATTTTGAAAGTAATGATTCTTTTCAATCTAAAACAAAGCTCAGCTGTTGAACATTACTGTATTATATACCGTTGGATAGAATTGCAAGACTTTTCCAGCATCCAGTGGGATTCCAGGTTAAGAACTCTTCACATGGGATTATAATTTTTCCACCAAGTATTTTACTGATGAAGCATCAGGCACACTTCTGAGCAGAAGGTTCTGGATTTGTTTACACTTAATGCACGGCAGCATGGTGGCACAGTGGTTAGCACTGGTTGCCTCATGGTGCCAGGGTTCTGGATTTGATTCCAGCCTCAGACAACTGCCCGTGTGGAGTTTGCACATTCTCCCCATGTCTGCAAGAGTTTCCTCCCACAGTCCGAAGATGTGCAGGTTAGCTGGATTGGCCATGCTAAATTGCCCGTAGTATCCAGGGACGTGCAGGCTAGGTGGATTAGCCATGGGAAATGCAAGGTTACTGGGAGTGAGGGCTTGGTGTGGACAATAGGCTGAATGGTCTGTTTCCACACTGTAGAGATTCTACGATTCTCAGAAAAAAACAGTTAAAAAGGTCAACAGCAATGAATGCTTTTGCATTTGATTTCAGATGAACATAACTATTTGTTCTAGCTTAACTTTGACCATCAGTCACTAGTGTATTCAGAAACCGGACACCAAAGCACACTATGACCACATCATTCCATAGTACGGAGTCTTATGATCCAACAAACACAAAAGCAAAACCAAAATACTATGGGTTTTGCTCTCAGTACATTTCTGCCTCCAACAAGCTACCTATTTGTGGTTTTGTCAGACAAGCTGAATTATACACACTAAAATAAATACAACACCATCCAACTTCAAAACCTTCCACTAACAGATTATTCAGATTTAAAAACATTGGCACTGTACTGGTGGCAGTGCGCATTCATCAAAACTTGAATTGGAAGCTAAATGCTTCAAGTCAGGAAGGCAAGTGTTGTCAGCATGGATACTGTAAACGAAACATCAGGAAAGGAAGTGGGGTAGAAGAATACGCATGAGCTCAATTGTATGCTCTGCATTTCAATTGCATGTGCGCAGGATATATCTCATTTAAGTTTAGGAATGGCTTCAGTCGAGCTTCAGACTATAAATGAAGAGACAGACTATTCCAGAAACACAAATAACTCTTTCTCAAGATCACTTTGATCTCTGCTTCTAGCAATGCTGTAAATAACTACAGTCACCGAATTGGATACTGGGGCCAACAACTCTTCTAGCTATAGTTAAAATGAACCTTCAAAAACACTGGAAGGCAATTGATGAGTTATACACTGATGATCTAATGATCTTGCCATAAACATCAGCTGGTATCTATAACAGTACCTCAAACACAGCAAAGCAACCCCAGCAACTTCACTGTGTCAAATGTTGTTGAATCCAAAGAATCAAGATAATTTTCAGACAGGTGATGAGAGATGATGAGGTTTTAAAGGACATTTCAAAGCTTAGGACCAATGTAGCTAAGGTATAGGAGTGGCCAAAACCAGGGGCGTGCAAGTGGCAAAATTGAATGTCTGCCAATACCTCAACAAAAGGGAGCTGGAGTAGATTCCAGAGATAGGGCAGATCGAGGCCACAGAGGGATTTGTTAACAAGAAGGCAAATTTTAAAAATGGAGACATTGTCAGACAAAAAGTCTACATAGGTCACTAAGCACAAGGACGACTGGTGAACATGATTTATTGCTGGGTTGGTTAAGGGGCAGCAGATACGGCTAATCAAGATCATGCCTAATGCAGCTTAAGGGGCCAGATAGGACAGCATTAGCATAATCAAATCCAGAGGTAATAAAAGACATGAATTGCAATTGGAACACATGAGGCAAAGCAAGGTCAGAAATGGCCAATGAAAGGGTGTGAAATTAGGCAGTCTTGGTGGTATGATATACCAGGAGAAAATATTTACTCCTACTCAAAGCCAAGACCACAACAATAATATTGAACAAATTTAGGTAAGAAACTACATGAACAATGATTTTGCAAATGAATCGAAGAATTGCAATGAAACTTGAGTGATTAACAAGCATGTCACTGTCAGGCAAACAGCCGACAATTTATCCCAAAGTATAGGGATACCGTTTAGAACACTAGAACTAGGAGTAGGAGCAGGCCATTCAGAGCCTCAAACCTGCTCTGCCATTTAATATGATCTTGGCTGATCTCATCTCTACCTCCACTCCCCAAAACCCTTTCGGATTAAAAATCTGTCTCTCCTCAAATTTATTCAGTATCCTGACATTCATTATACTTGGGGGAAAAGACAGCTCCACAGATTCATGACACAGATCAAAAGAAGAAATTCATCATCTGTTTTAAACCGATCACCCTTTAGCCTAAAACTACGACCTCGCATTCTAGATTACTCACAAGGGGAGACATCTGCTCTGCATTTACTTTATCAATCCTCTGTGACATCTTTTATACCTTAAATTAGGCTTTGTCTCAATAGGCCTATTCTTACTAGAGTATAGGTTTAAATGATCAATCTCTCCTCATAAACCAAGTCTTTCATCTCTAGAATTAATCTAATGGACCTTCTCTGATTTGCTTCCTTTTACTACATTCATTTTCAGTAATATCATTTTGGACCACCACTGTATACAGAAGTGTCTACTTCAAGGACTCTGCCTCAAATCAAATCAATAAACAGTAAAATCAACAATATCAATAGATATGCTCACCCTCTCACCAGGGTTGAAAAATATGGTGCTGGAAAAACACAGCATGCCAGGCTCATGCCCAAAACATCGATTTTCCTGCTCCTCGGATGCTGACTGGCCTGCTGTGTTTTTCCAGCATCTGCAGTCCTCACTTTCTCCCAGTTGATCTCACCCTCTCACCAGCCTCAGCTCCCATTTATGTAAATGGATATGGAACATTTATACATCCATCTGCAGAATTTCTTTTCTGACACACTGTCTACTTTGGGATTTGCTAGAAGAATTAGAACAGGTCATTTTAAAGATGTTGCTTAGTGAGAGACCGTGGCATGCAGCTCACTAAATGGTACTGTGCTCAATCTGTCTTCAATTAGTCAATTCCTGTTCCTCTTCTGCAAAGTAACTAAATCTGCCTATCAGGTGTGCACAACATTCTGGGGGCTCTTGCAGCAAAGTGGTCAGCTGACTTACCACTTCAGCTCTCATTCATCGCCAGTCAACCCCTGACACTCTCATTTTCAGAAAAGGACACATGTCAAAAATGATAGCATTCGATTGCAGGCTTTTAAACGAAGAGCAAGCTGTTGGATTTTCTTCTTCCCATCCCCCAATGAGTTCTAGTCTCCACCTTTAGTAAACATCTGTTTCCTTAATCAAAGTCATTAGAATAAAAAAGTGTGTTACATGCATGCTGATGGGCACAGAAGGGGTATTATTAAATGTGCTATACCATCAGTTTTTAAAACTGCTTCATTTTATGCACAGCTTGTTGATTTTCCTTGTAGGTGTAACTTTCAAAAGGTACAAATACTGCATTTCAAAACACCAAACAATTTCAATAAAAGTCAGAACCTGCTGTGGGAACCAAGCAGCCATTAACTGACTATCAGCAGGTACTTTACTGAACAAGGACTACAGCTGATCCTTCTGTAGCACTTTGGTAAGTATTCAACAAAGGGTGCTAGATGGTGACCAAGGATGGATTACTGAATGGTTTCCTTTCCTCCAGTCCCCAAACTGCTCAGGACAAATCTGATCACCTCCATGTAACACTATCCACTTAAATGCTGGTGGAACATAAACATTAGTCTGTGATGCCAAAAAAAGCAAAGGCAGGAGTTTTCTTTCCTCAGACCATCACAACTGAAGGCAGTCACGGCTAGGCACTGAGGCAAAACACTCCAAACTCCAGAGATAAGCTGTTTACCTGTTAAGGTTAGCCAAGCAACTTGAGTTTGACTGGATTCACCTTATTCTTCCCTACTCCCATCAAATAGTGAAGGTCAGTTGTGGTACAGGATGAAAAGGCAGTTCCTTCCTGCTTTCTGGTGTCATTGCAATGTGCTGCACAAGTATCACAAGGCAAAACAACACATAAAAAAGGACTGGATTGAAGTATCAGCTCAAATTTCACTAACAACTGCTCATGGTCAAAGTGATTTAAAAACAGCTGAGCCAGTTTCCATTAGGATTAGCCAGCTCTCACTCAAACCATCATTTGTTTTTAAACTAGCCTGCTTTTCTCTCTCTAAATATTTATTGATCTATCTCACACCCATTCAAAAATCAGAACAGCCCCAGCATTCAAAAGCAGCCATTTGGCCCTTCATATCCGCACTAGTTCTCTGCAACAGCAACTCAGCCAGTTTTACTCGCCTGTTTCTACCACTTAACCTTGAAACTTGTCAATCTTCAGATAATGATCCACATCTTTCTGAAATCACAATGGAATCTGCCTCCTCCACACTCAGGATTTGGAATGCACTCCCTAGCCTCTCAATGCGCAATAAAATAAAAGTTTCTCTCATGTCACCAATGATCAGTCACAGACATACTAGTGTCCTCTAACAGTGTAAAAGTTTTCCTTTCTTTACTCTGCCCAGATTCCTCATGATTTTGAGCCCCAAATCTCCACAACTTTCTCTTCTCCAGGGAAGCTGGGGTCATTCCTCAATGTATTCAATGTAACCAAAGTCATTCACCTTTAGCATCACGCTCACAAAACATTTTGCCCCCTCTTGAATGCCTGGGTACATTTCCCAAAGGGCAAGAGACACAATGGGATAATGCCCCAGTTGAGGTGAAACCAATATTTTTTTAAATCATTCTTCCTTGTGTTTGTAAGGCTCAGGTACTGTTATTTTTATTAACTGGAGAGACATGGGCTTTGCTAGCTGGGCCAGCATTATTATCACATGTCCTTACTTGACCTTGAAAAGGTGGCGTAAAAAATGAGGTCTGCAGATGCTGGAGATCACAGCTGCAAATGTGTTGCTGGTCAAAGCACAGCAGGCCAGGCAGCATCTCAGGAATAGAGAATTCGACGTTTCGAGCATAAGCCCTTCATCAGGAATTGCCTTCTTGAACCACTATAATCCACACGCTGTGGATTGACTCAATGTCCTTAGGGAGTGAATTCCAGGATTTTGACCCAGAGATACTAAAAAGGTAAAGTGATATATTTTCAAATCAGGATGGCAAGTGGTATGCAAAACTTGCAAATGGTGGTGTTCCCGTGTGTCTGTTGCCCTTGTGATCATGGTGACGTCTCAGGATCTTTGATAAGTTCCTGCAGTGTATCTTGTAAATGGTACACACTGCTGCTGAGCATCAATGGTGGAAAGAGTGGATGTTTGTTGATGTGGTGCCAACTAAGCAGGCTATTTTGTCCTAAATAGCATCAAGTTTCTTGAGTATTGTTGGAGCTGCACACATCCAGGCAAGTGGGGAATATTCCATCACACTCCTGACTTGTGCCTTGTAGATAGTGGACAAGCTTTGAAGAATTAGGAGTGAATTATTTGTCGAATGATTTATAGCCTCAGACCTGCTGTTGTGGCTGCTGTGTTTATGTGGCAAGTCCAAACGAGTTTCTGGTCAATTGTAACACCAAGGATGTTAATAGTGAGGGATTCAGTGACAGCAACACCATTGAATGTCTAGACGCAATAGTTACATTGTCTCTTACTGGGAATGGTCATTGCCCGGTATTTGTGTGGCATGAGTGTTACTTGCCATTTGTCAGCACAAGCATAGATATTGTCCAGATCTTGCAGCATTTGAACATGAACTGCTTCACTATCAGAGGAGTTGCAAATGCACAATGTTCAGCACCAACCATCAGCAAATATCCCCTACTTATGACCTTATGATGGAGGAACGATCATTGATGAAGCAACTGAAGATGATTGGCCTAAGACACAACCCTGAAGAACTCCTGCAGAGGTGTTCTGACTTCCAGCAACCAAAACCATCTTCCTATGAGTCAGGTATGACACCAACCAGAAAATTTGCCCCTTATACCATTGGTTCCAGTTTTCCTAGGGCCCTGCTTACTACCCTCAGTCAGTACAGCCATGATGTCAAGAGCCAGAGACAAAAACACTGCAGATGCTGGAATCCAAAATAGTCAGGCAGGAGGCTGGAAGAACACAACAAACCAAGCAACATCAGGAGGTGGAGAAGTCAACGTTTTGGGTGTAACCTTTCTTCAGGACTGGGGGTGGGTGTAGAGAGAATTGCAGATAAAGAGGGTGACAGAGGCAGGGTGGTGAAGTGGGGACAAGTGAAGACAGGTAGAGGGTATAACCTGGTTGGTCAATGGGAGGAATGAATGTGGTAGGGAACCATCACATCTGGCAGAATATTGGAAAGATGTGTATCCAATTACCACATATATACACACACACACACACACACACAATGGATTTATGGGAATGGAGTCTCCAGCAAATGCCCTCCCCTCCCCCAACCCCAAAGGATGTTGAACAATCCCCCGAATGTAGTTTCTGTGGCAAAGGAGACAATATTTCGGGCACAGAAACCTCATTACACCACAATCAGTCGTTTACCTCTCCTCTTGTCACCACATTGCAATCAGCAAGATAGCTTTTCACTCTACTGGAACTGCAATTTATCTTTAAAAATAACACCCGTCACCGAGAGGGGGAGAAAATGGACAGGCTGGAGGTATTGTTAAAGTAATGCTGCATGCAAATACACAAAATACACACACGTATAAACAAAAGCGCTCTCATTCCACTGAGACGCGGGGACTGATAGCCGGCCTCCAATTGAGCTCAGCTCATTTTAATCACATTGTTCATGCCCTGGCATTCATACTCAAGGGGAGGGGAGATGGAGACGAGAGCTCTGCTGCTTCCATATGGCTTCCTCTGCGACACACAGAACACCAAGTAATGCGGAATTTTTAATCTTTCAGTAAACCATTCGGTGGTTCGGTACTTACTTGAGTGTACGCAGGGTAAGGAAGTCTTCAACAAATAACAAGCCGGTTTTCTTAGTTGCCAGTCAGCCGCCCAGTCCTCGCCGTGTCCTCTTCGACCTCTGTGTTTGTCTCCCTTTTGAGTCTCCGGCTTCTGAGAGAAGAGCTATTTAAGCAAAGTTCCCCACTGCCAACACTACCTTTGTGATCTCTGTGTAGCTCGCCCGTCCTACAGCGCTGCTATGGTCTTTTGTCCACTTTCCATGTCCCACTCTTCATTTGTTCGCCCTGCGTTCAGCTTCCTTCTCTACCGCACGGTGTCACAGCATCAGTCTACAATGGGGCGTGTGTATCCAGGAGGGAACAAGCGCTCATCCCACTTGCTTCCCCAAGCAAGCCGGCTTAACCCCAGCCCTGCCGGAATAAAAACACACTCTCTCTGGCGACCTCAATCTCTTTATTCCTCTGATGCAAAGAGAGCCAAGCGCTGGCTTCCCTTCCCCATGCTGCTCCCTTCACCGGGATCTCTCTGGTTGTCAAAGGCGGAGACTTGATACTCAGAGTTACGTCAGCCAATGCTGCTCACCATGGGGGAAGTGAAACTCGTCTCTCACATCCACTCAAGGTTCAACCCATTGGAAACCGTTGTGTTTTCCCTCCGCCCCTTTTGTCTGTGTTTCTCTCTCTTGCTGGTCTGTTTCCTGTCTTGCTCTACGGAATGCAATGTGAAAATCCACACGTGGAATCAGAATCATATGGTCAGGTCTGAAGTTAACAGCGGATGCTGGAAATCGGAAACAAAAAACAAACTCAGCAGGGTCTGGTAGCGTCTATGAAGAGAGGAAAGGAGAGTTAACGTTTCGACTCAGTTGTACAGCATGGAACCAGATCCTTGGGCCCATCATGGGTATGCTGACCAACAAATACCAAACTATTTAATTCCCTTTTACCTGCATTTGATTCATAGCCCCCTGGATTTCTAAATGCTCATCCAGATTAGATTCTCTGCAGTGTGGAAACAGGCTCTTCGGCCCAACAAGTCCACACCACCCCTCCGAAGAGAAACCCACCCAAACTCCTACCCTATATTTACCCCTGAGTAACACACCTAACACTCCGGGCAATTTAGCATGGCCAATTCATCTAACCTGCACATCTTTGGTCTGTGGGAGGAAACTGGAACACCCGGAGGAAACCCACGTAGACACGGGGAGAATGTGCAAACTCCACACAGACAGGCGGGAATCAAACCCAGGACCCTGGTGTTGTGAGGCAGCAGTGCTAACCACTGAGCCACTGTGCTGCCCATGCACCATGCAGCACTAACAGATGCTTCGTAAATGTTGTATCTACCTTCACCGCCCGCATGGGCATCATGTTTCATATTGCTGATCGTTTCAGAGAACATCTCTGGGACACCCACACTGACTAATCGTACCACCTATGGCTGAACATTTTAACTCCCCCTCCCACTCTGCCAAGGACATGCAGGTCCTGAGCCTCCTCCATCGCCAAATCCAAACCACCCAAGGCCTGGAGGAAGAATGCCTCAACTTCTGCCTTGGGACCCTGCAACCGCATGGGATCAATGTTGATCTCACCAGTTCCCTACATCCCGGTCCCAACCTTGCGTCTCGGCACTGCCCTGTTGAACAGTCCCACCTGTCCATCTTCCTTCCCACCTAGCTGCTGCACCCTCCTCTCTGACCTATCACTTTCACATCCACCTTCATTTACCTATCACATTCACAGCTAATTTCCACCCCAACCCAATACCCCTCTCATTTATCTCTCAGCCCCTTTGGCCCACAAGCCTCATTCCTGATGAAGGGCTTATGCCTGAAATGTCGATTCTCCTGCTCCTCGGATGCTGCCTGACCTGCTGTGCTTTTCCAGCGCCACAATCTTTGACTCTGATCTCCAGCATTTGCAGGATATTTTTCTCTTCTTTTTCTACCACACTCTGGGTGAAAAAATTCTTTCTCATATCTCCCCTAAACCACTTGCTTTTTACCTTAAACTTAGAATCCTCTGGTCCTTCAGTGTAGGAGCCTGAGGAGTGATTAGATTAGATTCCCTACAGTGTAGAAACAGGCCCTTCAGCCCACCAAATCCACACCGACCCTCTGAAGAGCAACCCACCCAGACCCATTCCCCTACATTTACCCCTGATGAATGCACCTAACACTACAGGTAATTTAGCATGGCCAATTCACCTAACCTGCACATCTTTGGACCGTGGCAGGAAACCAGAGCAAACCCACGCAGACATGGGGAGAATGTGCAAACTCCACACAGACAGTTGCCCAAGGCAGGAATTGAACCCAGGTCCCTGGCACTGTGAGGCAGCAGTGCTAACCACTGAGCCTCCATGATATTATAAAATTTTATAAAATTATGAGGGTAAAGTGAATAGCCAAGGCCTTTTGCCTCGGGTAGGGGAGTTCAAAACTAGAGGACATAGGTTTAAGGTGAGACGGGAAAGATTTAAAAGGGACCTGAAGGGCAACTTTTTCACACAGAGAATGGTGTATGCATGGAACGAACTAAAAGAGGAAATGGTAGAGGTGAGTAAAATTATAATTAGATTTATTGTCATATGAGGGGACCTGAGGGGCAACATTTTCACACACAGGGTGGTGCATGTATGGAACAAACTGCCAGAGTAAATGATAGGGGCGAGTAAAATTAGAATTAGCCTTATTGTCATTCATACTCAGATAGGTACAGTGAAAAGTTTAAGTTGTGTCTTGCAGTGCCATCTTAGGTACAAAGGTACCTAGGTCCAGATTTTTTAAGTTCAAGTCCTTTGGAAAAAATTAGAAAAATAAATAAAAAGTCCAACAAACCTTCACGCCATCTTACATGCAAAATACAAAATCTCAGGAATAAATTAGAAAATCAAAGAAATTTAAAGTTCAGAATAACAGTCCCTCTAATCCAGTTTGCATCAGCACCTCGCCTCCAGCCCAGGCAAGGCCTAACCTTCAGTCTGCACTAGTCCTCTCCACCAGTGCTGGGCTTCACCTCAAGGCTATGAGTGCTAGGCGTCCACTCTGGATTCACTTTGAGGCTGGATTCACTCAGATTCATGTGCTGAGTCTGACAGTCCGTGCTGAGTCTGACAGTCCATGCTGGCTTCACTTCAAGGCTTTTAGGCCAGACAGGTACATGGATATGAAAGATAAAGAGGAAAATGGGCCAAATGCAGGTAAATGGGACAAGTTCAGTTCAGAAAACCAAGTCAGCATGGACGAGTTGGACCGAAGGATCTGTTCCATGTTGTGTGACTCAATGATGTCTGTCAATGAGGGAAGAGATTCTCGTGATCTGTTCAATCTATATATCTCATAATTTTATATGCCTCGATATGAACCCATCCCCTCCTTTCTGCTCCAAGGAAAACAAATCCATCCTTTCCAGTCTCTTCTCATAACTGAGACTTTCTATCTCAAGCAACATCCTAGTGCAGGTCTTCTGTACTCTCAATCATGTCCTGTTGATAATGTGGTGATCAGAACTACACAGACTATTACATCTGTAGCCTAACCAATGTTTTATAAAGTTTCATAAAGAGTCTTGATCTAATATTTTATGCCCCAGCTAATGAAGGCAAACACTCCATATGCCATTTTCACCATTCTGCCTACCTGTGCTGACACCTTCAGGGATCTATCCCTTTGTTCCCCAGACCTTCCTAGCAACCTACTAATTGTGTATATCCTTCCGTTATCAGACTTTCCCAGGGTACATTACCTCACACATATCAGATGTCAGAAGTAGTTTCTTTACTCAGAGACTAGTAGGGGCATGGAACACAATGCCTGCGACAGCAGTAGACTCATCAACTTTAAGGGTATTTAAATGGTCATTGGGATAGGCATATGGACGAGAATGGAATAGTGTAGATTAGATGGGCTTCAGATTGGTTCCACAGGTTAGCGCAACATTGAGGGCCAAAAGGCCTGTACTGCACTGTAATGTTCTATGTTCTAAATTCTACCTACCATTGCTCTGCCCAATTTATCAGCTGGTCAATATCACACTATAGCCGGAGATCATCCTCCTCACTATCAACAATACCACCACTTTTTGTGTCATCTGCAAACTTATTAATTACACCTTCTGCATTCACATCCAAGCCATTACCATAATTAACAAACAGTATGACTCTTCTTCAGAACTTTTAAATCTGTAATATTAGTCCTATTTCTCTCTCCACAGATGATGCCAGACCTGCTGAGTTTCTCTGCATTCTCTGTATTTGGTCAGATCTGATCTGTTTACTGTCCCATGTGTCAGGTTCGCTTTTTAAAATTGTGCTCCAATTGCTGTTAAAAATCACAACATGCAAAACAGTTCTTTTTTTAAAAATGTATATTTTTACATACCAGTTACAACTAGGCCACTCTGCCTCACAAGCCTGTTCTATTATTTGATATGATCAATGCTGAAGTTCTTGAGAAGAGTCATATTGGGCTCAAATACTTCTCCCTGTTTCTCTCCCCGCAAACACTGCCAGACCTACTGAGTTTCTGATTTTATTTATGAATGACATGATTGAGGCCTCAGCTACACTTTCATGTCAACCCATGATACTCTGGGACCATTGAAAGAACCTGCTTATCTCAGCCTTAAAAAATTAAATCATTTAGCCTCTACCATTCTCTGGGAAAGCAAGTTTCAGAGACTCGCTACTGTCTGAGAGGAAAAAAAACTCATCCTTATCTTAAATAGGAGACTGACTGTTTTTAAAATATTTCTAGTCTCTACCACAAGTGAAAACATTCTTTCAACATCTACCCAATCAAGTCTACTCAGGGATTTTGTATGTCTCAATAGGATCATCTCTCATTCTTCTAAACTCCAATGAACAGAGGGCTAAATGTCCAACCTTCCTTCATAAGATAGCCACTTTATCCCAAGAATCAGCCAAGAGAACCTTCTCTACTGTTTCACATGCAGTTATAACCTTTCTTAAACTGTCTTGATGTGGTCTCACCAATGCCATATAAAACTATAACAACATTTTCCCACTTACATATTCCACTCACTTTGCAATAAACAACAGTATTCCATTTGTCTTCCTAATCACTTACAGTCTGGCATGGTAACTTTGTATGATTTATATACCAGTACACCCTGATCCTGCAGTACCAGCAACTTCTGTGTTCTCTCTGCAATTAAATATTATGCTGTTTCTCTATTTGTCCTGCAAAAGTGGACAAGTTCACATTTTTCCACATTATTCTCCATTTGTTGAAAAACATGTCTTCTAAATCTATGTTCAGTGATCTATTCTTCTCATGGATTGCAACAGCAACTTCAGTTTAATGGATTGTTATTAACATGTTATTTCATGACACGTGAATCCAGCATGATGATGGTCCTGTCAGTTGTGTCATGAACCTTGGAGGCAGGAATGCATTATTAACAGATGGAGGTTAAGAGAATGGAAGAGACCAAAATAAATCAGAATAAGACAATGACTTGATAGATTTTTTTATTTAACAGTCATGTAATATATCCATAATCTTTGATTCTGGTCTCGAGTCTGTGGTGTTTTTAGATCTCTATCAAGGCAGTGATAGGAATAGTATAATTGATCTCCATAACTGTGTGTCTGCCAGAAACCTGCTGGTCTTCCAGTGCAAAGAGCTATAGATGCCAAGTGTTGCAGATTGGCATATTCCAACTTCTAGGACTGTGTGCTAAGGAATACATGAGATGGCTTGGAGTGACAATTGCAAATGCTTAATAGGAGAAAGATCATTGTCTAAGGCCCTTTCACCATAACACACCGAGATTCTAGAAATTATGTAAAGTCCCTCACAGTATGCACTAGAGAATGTCTAATCTGAAGTGTAAATTTATATTGTAAGAATAACTCATAAAGCCAAATGTAGTGAAGCACCTCACGTAGTGTATCAAAATAAACTAAACCATATCACAACTTATGTAATGTTGCATGTGCTACTCTCATGATTTGTTTCAAAAATAGCATTTTGCATGTGGAAAAATACTAGTTGGGAGTTATAAGCTTTAAGCAGCCTGTGACCAATAATAGACATTTGTAAATATTATATCATATTTGCTTTAGTTTTAACTACGTTTATAATAGCATTTGATTTACACTAGTAGTGAGTCTAGAGAAGATTTGTAGCTCAGGTTGAGGTTCTGGATGTAGGTTTGCTCGCTGAGCTGGATGGTTCGTTATCAGACGTTTCATCACCATACTAGGTAACATTTTCAGTGAGCCTCTGAATGAAGCTCTGGTGGCGTAGCCCACTTTCTGTTTATTGTTTGAGTGTCCTAGGGTTGTTGATGTCATTTCCTGTGGTGACATCATTTCCTATGGTGATGTCATTTACTGTTCCTTTTCTAAGTGGGTGGTAAATGGGATCCAAGTCAATGTGCTTGTTGACAGAGTTCCAGTTGGAATGCCATGCTTCTAGGAATTGTCATGCGTGTCTCTGTTTGGCTTGTCCTAGGATGGATGTGTTGCCCCAGTCGAAGTGTTGACCTTCCTCATCCATATATAAGGATATTAGTGAGAGTGAGTCACGTCGTTCTGTGGTTAGTTGATGTTCATGTATCTTGGTGACTAGTTTCCTGCCTGTTTGTCCAATATAGTGTTCGTTATAGTTCTTGCAAGGTATTTTGTAAATGACATTAGTTTTGCTTGTTGTGTGCATAGGGTCTTTCAATTTCATTAGCTGCTGATTTTGTGCATTGGTGGGTTTATGGGTTACCATGATGCCAAGTGGTCTGAGTAGTCTGGCAGTCATTTCCGAGATGTCTTTGATGTTGGGAGAGTGGCTAGGGTTTTTGGACACGTTTTGTCTGTTGTTTGGGTTTGTTGTTCAGAAATTAGTGGACTGTTCATTGGGTGATTTTCCTCTGCTCTGCGTAGTTCCTCTGTGCTGTAGTGTGTAGTGACTCGTTGAAATAATGTTCTAATGCAGCTTCATTTGTGGATGTTGGAATGATTGCTTCTCTAGTTCAATATTTGATCCGTATGTGTTTTCTTCCTATACACACTGGTTTGAAGTTCCCCATTGTCTATTCACTCTACTGCGACATCTAGGAATGGCAGTTTGTTGTTGTTTTCCTCCTCTTTAGTGAAATTTATGCCAGTAAGGGTCTTGAAAGTTTCCTCTAATTTGTTTTGTTTAGTGATGACAAAGGTGTCATCCACGTAGCAGATCCAAAGTTTGGGTTGGATGGTTGGCAGAGCTATTTGTTTGAGTCTCTGCATTACTGCCTCTGCTAAGAACCTTAAGAATCCGTTGGTGTTCTGTTGGTTTGCCTGAGGGTTTTGCTGTTGAAGGTGAAGTGGGTGGTAAGGCATAGACCCACTAGCTTGACAATAATGTCCTTGCTGATGAAGTTGGTGGTGCTTGATGTCTGTGTCTTTCTAATAATGTAGTCAGTGTTCCTTGGCCTGATGTTGATGGATGTGAACAGGGCTGTGACATCAAAGGAGACCATTATTTCATCCTCTTCTATCTTGGTGACTTTGATGGTCTTCAGGAATACTTGGGTGGAGTGGAATGTCATTTACAAAATATCTTATAAGAACTGTGACAAACACTATATTGAACAAACAGGCAGAAAACTAGCCACCAGGATACATGAACCTTAACTAGCCACAGAACGATATGACCCACTCTCACTAGTATCCTTACATACAGATAATAAAGGGCACCACTTCGACTTGGACAACACATCCATCTTAGAACTAGTAAACAGAGACATGCATGAAATTCCTAGAAGTATGACATTCTGGAATTCTATAAACAAACACATTGACTTGGATGCAATTAACCAGCCCCTTCGAAAAGGAACAGGAAATAACATCACCATAGGAAATGATGTCACCAACCCTAGGCTACTCAAACATATAAACAGAAAGTGGGCTACACCACCAGAGCCTCATTCAGAGGTTCACTGAAGATGTTACCTCATATGGTGATGAAATGTCTGAAAATGAACCTTCCAGCTCAGCAAGCAAACCTACATCCTGATTTACATTATAAACAAGTGCTAAGAACAAAGGCACCTTTCAGAACTTCAAGATACAGCAAGACTGGGAGTGTAAAGAAAAAAGTGAAAACATCATGTAATTAAATATGTTTTTATTTTTGTGATTAGTTGGGTCCCTCTTTTAAAAAGCTGAAAGATTTGTTCATTTTTATTGTTTAATAACAGTAAATCAGTATCTCCTCGAGGATTCAACTAAAAACACAAATGTACTACCTAATTTCTTGTTTCTAAATAGTACCTAGGATCAATTAACACTCAAATGAACAAAGGAGCAAAACATCATAAAGCAAAATCATAAATACAAGGAAACTTCTGCTTTCTTTCTTTCCTCTCTTCATTGCTAATTAGTGATATCGCTATACACAGAACACAAGTGTCTCCTTGTTAAAGGGGCTCAAGCAATAAACTGAAAAATCCAACTTTATTTTAATTTAGTCCCTGCCCTCTCCTTCACTGTTTTGATCACACAGCATTGCCCTTTGAAGTGAAGGGCACTGCTTGTCACTGGCCACCTAGGTGTTTTCCTATCTTCCTGGTGGTGGAAATTGAATAAAGATTCATGCACTTAGTGGCTCTCACTGTATCTCACACCTGCACACACACACCATGGGTGCTGAGGGAAAAAAAAGCATTACTGCAGTTAGGCGGTAGTGTGGGGGGGTTAAGAAAAACTGAAAAATAAAAATCATAATTTTGATTCTTAGTGTCTATAATTCTTAATTAATCAATTATGATGATTAATTCTAAAGTGGAAGTATTTCTGCTCAGAATTGGCCTTTTTTTATTTGAAATTGGAGGAAACAATACATTCCAAGTTTTAATTTCAATTAAACTTTGCAAATGGTGAGGGTATCTCTTTCTGCAGGGCAGCCAGTGCCTACACTCCACCTGCCCTGTGTCCCTGGGCTTTGCTCCTGTCAATCTGGGCTCGGTTGCCAAGAGCAATCGCCTCAGCGGTAACCAAGGAACGGATCCATTCTTCACACAGGAAGAGGGAGGAAAGATCAGAGATGGAAGGACTGTTCAACAGGATTTATGCAGGTCCACATCTGGAACACTTATTCAAGTAGATTGAATTTATTATTTTAAGATTAGTAGAGTTGAAGACGATGGTTGCGCTCTTGTTGCTGCAGTGAAGAAGCCACAGGAAGAACACCCCCCCCCCCCATTTGGAAATAGTGGTTCAGACGGATCACACATCCGGCGGAGTCAACGCAGCGCCAACGGCCGGATCGCGAGGTGGTGGTCAGCGCGTGTCCGGGGAAGGAGGTGGTGGTCAGCGCGTGTCCGGGGAGGGAGGTGATGTTCAGCGCGTGTCCGGGGTGGTGGGTAGTGGGTAGTGGTGGTCAGCGAGCGTCCGAGGAGGGAAGTGATGGTCAACGCTTGTCCGGAGAGTGAGGTGATGGTCACCGAGTGTCTGGGGAGGGAAGTGATGGTCAGCACGTGTCCGGGAAGGGAGATGGTGGTCAGCACATGTCCGGGGAGGGAGGTAATGGTCAGCCAGTTTCCGCGGAGGGAGTTCTGGTTAGCGAGTGTCCGGGGATGGAGGTGATGGGCAGCGAGTGTCCGGGGAGGGAAGTGGTCATCAGAGCATATCCAGGGATGGTGGTGGTGGTGGTCAGTGTGTGTCCGGGGAGGGAGGTGATGGTCAGCGAGATTCCGGGGAGGGAGATAATGGTCAGAATGTCTCCGGGGAGGGAGGTGATGGTCAGCCAGTTTCTGGGAAGGGAGGTGATGGTCAGAGTGTACCCGGGGAGGGAGGTGATGGTCAGCGTGTGTCCGGGGAGGGAGGTGATGGTCAGCGAGTGTTGGGCAGGGAGGTGATGGTCAGCAAGTGTTGGGCAGGGAGGTGGTGGTCATTTGGTGTGATTGAAGAGGAGATAGTGGGTGTACAGAAATGGACAAGGGCAGACTGTGGTCAGCAGCTGTCAACAGAGGAATGTAATAGAATGGAGAAGTGCTTGGATAGTGGTGCAACAACAGTGCTCAAAGAGAGAGATAGTGGTCTCTCGGGGTGTTTGGAAATGAAGGTGGTGGGTCTGGAGTAGGAAATGGTTGGCAGGCAGGGTCTGGAGCGATAGACAAAGAGGCTGTGGTCAGTGGAGGTACTGGTTGTCGAGAGTCCATAGAGGTGATAGTGGTCGTTCTTGGGTCTCGAGAGATGGATTGGGGAGGATGTTGGTATTGGGAGGAAATAAGATAATGGTGAGCAAGGTTGTGGCTATTTTGGATCTGGATGGGGATTCTGTGGTCGGAGCGTCATCAATCTTATATAGCATTTGCACGGCTACATTGTGGGTATCTGCTCGGGCATTGTTTAATTGTAATTATGAGAGTGTCAGTGTCTGAACAAATTGCAACTGGTTTCTGTTCAAGAGATTGCTTATATATTCGTAGCCAGAGTATTTCCCACCTCACGCCAAAGATGCCTCATTACATGTTAGTTTTTGGTGACAGCATCCCATGTATAGGAGAGATGGTAACACAGGAGAGATTTATAATCCAGAGGCTAAGGCTAATGGTTTGGGGACGTGGGTGAAATTTGAATTCATAAAATTCCTACAGTGCAGATAAAAGCCGTTCAGCCCATTGAAGGTGCTCCAACCCTGTGAAAGGCATCCCATTCAGGCCAACTCCCCTCACCTTATGCCCACATTAACTCACATTAACCATGGCTAATTCATCTAGCCTGCAAACTACGGGGCAATTTAGCATGGCCAATCCACCGAACCTGCACATCTTTGGACTGTAGGAGGAAACCAGAGCACTTGGCAGAAACCCACGCAGACACGGGCAGAACATGCAAACTCCACATAGATAGCTGTCCAAGGCTGGAATTGAACCTGAGTCCCTTAGTGCTGTGTGACTCAATTCAATAAAATCTACAATTAAAAGGTAGTGGGCAGCACGGTGGATCAGTGGGTAGCACTGCTGCCTCACAACGCCAGGGACCCAGGTTTGATTCCAGCCACGGGCGACTGTCTGTGTGGAGTTTGCACATTCCCCCGTCTATGTATAAATTTCTTCCGGTGCTCTGGTTTCCTTCCACAATCTAAAGATATGCAGGTTAGGTGAATTGGCCATGATAAATTGCCCATAGTGTTAGGTGCATTAGTCAGGGGTAAATCTAGAGGAATGGATCTGGGTGGGTTACTCTTTGGAGGTCAGTGTGGTCTTGTTGGGCCAAAAGGCCTATTTCCACACTGTCGGGATTCTATGAACTTAATGGCAACTTTATAATCAATGTTAATTGTCATAAATATTCTTCTGGTTCGCAGATATCCTTCAGATAAAGAAATTTGTTGTACTTGCTTGGCCTTCATGTGATTTTGGACTCCTCACCCATTCAGTTGATTCATAATTATGCTTTGGAATAGTCTGGAGAGCCAATATTAGATTAGATTACTTACAGTGTGGAAACAGGCCCTTCGGCCCAACAAGTCCAGACCGACCCACCGAAGCGCAACCCACCCAGACCCCTACATATACCCCTTACCTAACACTATGGGCAATTTAGCATGGCCAATTCACCTGACCCGCACATCTTTGGACTGTGGGAGGAAACCGGAGCACCCGGAGGAAACCCACGCAGGCACGGGGAGAATGTGCAAACTCCACACAGTCAGTCGCCTGAGTCGGGAATTGAACCCGGGTCTCAGGCGCTGTGAGGCAGCAGTGCTAACCACTGTGCCACCGTGCCGCCCTCTTCCAGGGCAATGGGTGGGAGGGACAAATAACCAGTGATGCCCACATTTGATATAAGAATAAAACAATTCACTGAAACTGGCCCTGCCTCACCATCATCTTTTTGTAACTTCCCTGTGTCATCAGATGCTTTGCTCGAATTGAGTCCTGGTTGAACTCAGCCAAAATTTTCTAGTTAAATATGGGGAACACCAAAACTTCCCTCTAGGACATGCTGTACACCACTGTCCTTTATCTTTTGCATCCACCTAAGAGGACTGATGGAACCTCAACTTTAATGTCTTATCAGAAATATGCCATCCTTGACAGTGTAGTAATTCCTTCAACCTTGACTGGACTATCAGCTTATCAGAGACTCATTCAAATCTTTTGCTTTTCTCATGCCCTGCATTAAATCCAGCTCATATACCACCCCTGTCCTTGCTGAACCACATTGGCTTTTTATGCCTCAATGCTGTAAATATGAAATTGTCACCTTTGTGTTCAAGCTAGTTTGTGACTTTGCTGTTCATTAACTCCTACGGGCTCCTCACCTCTGCCTGTCATTTGACTAGACCAGGTAAGGATAACACATTTCTTTTGCTTATGACCTTGACGAACCAAATGGGTTTTCATGACAATCTGCTAGTTACCAGACCACAGTTGGTCACACTAGCTTTTCAAATCCTGATTACCTTTAGTGTCTGAACTTAAGCACCTAGCTGCTGTGGTGGCATATGAAGTTATGTTTTTGGAGTTGTGGTCTTATAAATTAACCGTTGATGAATCTCTCCTTTTGTGCCCATGTCTCAATGCTGAGATCATTGTCTTTGTAATCTCAAATGCTAGGACATTGATTATAAGTTTATTGTGTATATGTGCCCATAATTACTTATGTCTTCCTTTTTCATTTGATAGAGGTACAAAAAATGGAAAACTTTGTCCTTTATGAGGAAATTGGAAAAGGAAATAAATCAACTGTTTACAAAGGCAGAAGAAAGGGAACTATCAACTTTGTAGCAATTTTATGTATTGACAAATCAAAACGGCCAGAGATCACTAACAGGGTGAGTATTACTTGATAGTAGCATCAGAATTTGAATTCTCAGATAATTCAAGAAGCATATTGGCACAGAGTATTGTGGACCCAACATATTATCAACAGGATAGGCCTTGGCATATTTGAATTTATGTTGCTAATCTGGATTGTGTTGCTTGAGTTTGTTGGAGATAATTATACCTTTGTATTGAAATACAGCGGTACAGATTTAAGAGATTGAGTGTTAAAGTAGCTCATCTCCATTGGGCAAGAGAGGGATACTACCTTTGTGAAGCTGGAATAACAAAGAGGGAAATAATCTATGTGGGAGCCTAATTCCTGCCCAGTGATGGCTGCTGAAAGTTCAAATGTGCGAACATCAAGTGAGATATGAATCAGGGTGTACTGTAACTTCATAAACAAGAGGTCAGCCTGCACTCATTGTCAAGGTTCACAAGATAAGTGGATACATCAACGAGCTACTAAATGGCTGTTGCTTTGTGAAACTTTTCTCAGATACTACTACTGTCTTTAGGTAAAGATAGAATGTCAGCAGAAGCTGGGGTATCCCATAATGGGTCTTTTCCAAATAGTTTTAAAAATGCAATAATTAATTGAAAAAAAACTTGAGAGCTGATGTGTGCCAATGTGGTCACTTTAACAAGGTTATTTTGTCCTCTGGTTTTTTTAAACGAGGTCTCAGAAAGAGTCTAGTTTAACAATGACAGGGAAATCATCAGTTTTCCCAATTCATGTTTTTTTTATAGTTTGGTTTAGTTGTAGCAGAGAAGCTGCTGGTAGCAGGCACCTAAGCTCTGCTGCAGGGAAAAAGGTGCCATGCTTTTGCACATGATCCCTGGCAGACTTTTCTGTCTGAAGTCTCTCCTGGCTGTAAGAACCTGCATTTGAATTAACCTTTTGTCAAGGGGTGTGGTTATGGGATGTTATGGGAATTGGAACAGCTCCTTAGTTAAGTTGCGGTATCAAGTCGGTTGAGTTTTCAAATAGTTGAGTTACATGTAGTAGTTCTTCTATAATGCCGTAGTTGTGTTCAGCGAAACCTTGCTTAATTGAACAAATGGAGCCTTTGGGAAAAGTGGGGTTGGGGCAGACCAGCAAAATATATCATTCACAGTTGCTCAAAAATCAACCAGAAGTCTAATGCAAAGTATAACACAGCCTGAATGAAGGTTGAAATTATATTTATTAACAAAAGTAAATTTAACATAGTACATTTAACAAATGTAAGAAAGCTGCTATCTGTACAGTACCTCTCACAGAAAGCTGCTCTGTTGGCAGCTGGCATCAATGCATGCGCAGAGTGGCACGAGGACTGGGGTTGACATGCATGTGAAGAACCGTGCATACACTTGAGCGCATATATAGAACAGCATGCAGATGGGCACCTATGTCACGCATGTGTATACATCGGCACACGCGCAAATCGGCACAGAAATTTTGGTCTGCACATCAGCACATTTGCAGATTGAAGCACACAAACCGATCCCCACTGGAATCGCAATATTGCCAACTGAGTTAAGCGTTCTCCATAATACCATTCCCTAATTCTTCAGCAACAGGGCAGCATTGTGGCTCAGTGGTTAGCACTGTTGTCTCACAGCGTCGGGGACCCGGGTTCGATTCCAGCCAGGGGCAACTGTGTGGAGTTTGCACATTCTCCCTGTGTCTGCATGGGTTTCCTCTGGTTTCCTCCCACAATCCAAAGAGGTGCAGGTTAGGTGAATTGGCCATGCTAAGTTGCTCATAGTGTTCAGGGATGTAGACGTTAGGTGCATTAGTCAGGAGTAGATATAGGATAATAGGGTAGGGAAATGGGTCTGAGTGTGTTACTTTTTGGAGAGTCAGTGTGGACTTGGTGGGCTGAAGGGCCCATTTCCACACTGTAGGGTGTTATGACACAAGGTAAACCCTTCTGCTAATTTAAACTTGACACACAGAGAAGCTCACTTCATGCCGTAATCTGTTAAATTTTGAGAGGCAAAGAACTATCCCAGATTTCACTATTTAAAGTAAAAATTAACAATTTTAATTTTTAAGTCCAACAGAGAACATTAAAACCACAGCTATTTGCAACTCCTTTCTCCTATCTTTTATCTCCCACTCTATAATACTGGTCTGATAAATTCCCTCTTAAATTTACGGCAAATCAATTTCAAACCCAGTTGTTGTCTTCGGAAGTCGAACTTTCTCGATAGATTTCTCTAGGTCGGCTTCGATATTCTGCTGCACAAATTTCTTATGGACAGGTACCTTTTCAGAGAGCTATTCTGCTGGCAGTCTTTACTTGTGAGTGCTCTTCGTTGTTCTCCCTAACTTTTCAAAATGTCTGGTTTTATACCCCAAAACATCAGATCGTTTCATTGGTTTGATGTCATCAAAACAATAAATTCAAATTCAATTTGATTTTGGTATCTGGGGCATAATTTAAACTGGCTAAATTTGATTTGTTTTTGTACTATGACAACAAAGCACCAGCTATTTTTATACACCAAATGTTACATTTTTAAATGTGCAGCGCACTCTGTGCTTTCAGTCCTTACCAGCTTCCCCTCTCTCTCTCTCTCTTAAAGATACAGTACACCTATGTCTTCATAACTCAGGATTCTATGATTCTGTACATTATAGCCAAATTAAGCTGCCTAAATGCGGGTTATCCCAGAAGTACCTGGATTCTAAATTTTGATTTCTTTTGTTCGTATTTCAACTGTAGTATTTAAGTAGATGCTCTTTCGCTTAAAGCTGCAAGGTTTGACCAACAGCATTATACCTGAAATATCAACTTCACATCTGCCTTTAAAATAAGAAGACGTTAGGGTCTAGGCTACCTTCTTGAAATATTTTTAGGGGCTCTGGCCTGATCTTATATTGATGGAAATTAGGCACTGTTTTTCTCATTCTTCACCTTTTGAATTAACATAAAGTTATTAACAAAAACAAAATACATAATCATAACTTGCCTTTTCCCATTGGTTTTCAGTCACATTCATACTTCTTGTTGGGACGTTATTGCATTGATGCTAAGCGAATGGACCTTAACTTGTGTACAAGCTGAGGAAAACCACTTGAGGAAAAGCTTGCACCTTCCACAACCTCAAGACATCATTTTACAGCCAAAAAATTATTTTGAAGTGTAATCAAAGTTGTGATGGAGGAGAAAGCAGCAGTCAATTTGTATGTTGCTATTAAAAGCAAGGAAATAATGACCAAGCTATTTTCAGGAGCTGGTTAAGAGATAAATATTGACCAGGACACTGGGGAGAACTTCTCTGCCTCTTTAAAGTAGTGCCATCAGTAAGATAAAGTTCAGTTTGAAGTTTCTTCCAAGATTTGGCACCTTCAGCAGTGCAGCACCTCCACAGTCCTGCCACTGACCTGTCAGTATAGCTTATGCACTTATATCTCTGAAGAGGAACCTGACTGCTGGCTGAAAAGAAAGAGTGCAACCGTGGCCGTCATTCTACTGGATGGTGGCACAACTGAGTCATCGCTTGTCTTTAGCTAATATTTCCCATTGTGGGAGGTAATGGCCAAGTGGTATCATCACTAGACTATTAATCCAGAAACTCAGCTAATGTTTTGGGCACATGAGTTCAAATTCCGCCATGGTAGATGGTAGATTTAAGGATCTAATGATGACCATGAAACCGTTATTGAATGGCAGGAAAACCGCATCTGGTTCACTAATGTCTTTTAGGGAAGGAAATCTGCCATCCTTTCCTAGTCTGGCCTACATGTGACTCCAAGCCCACAGCAATCTAAATAACTCTTAACAGCCCTCTGGGCAATAAGGGATGGGCAATAAGCGCTAGCCTAGCCAAAGGTGTCTATATTCCATGAGTGAATTTAAAAAAAAGATCAGGTGAGGAAATCATAAGATACTTTTTAAGCAAAGTGTTGAAACTGACGTTGACATTCCAACTATGGTCCTGATTGAGATCCAATAACCCCACATAGAGCAGAAGTTGAACCTTGTAACTTGTAGTTAATGCTCTGAGAACCTCAAACATTGAAAATATCACTCTGCTTTGTAAACTGAAATGGAACACACATTTCTATTTCTGAAAGTTATCAGACTGAAAGTTGTTCAATGCTTTTCTGACTGGCCAACCATCTTCCAAAATGTTGAGCTTATTCAGACTTGATCAAGTCCTGTTCATCTGTCAATACATTTTTAATTCCTAAAATCCCTAGAGTGCTGTAAAAAGGCTATTCAGCCCATTAAGTCCCCACCAACCCTTCCAAGAGCATCCCACCCAGAGTCAGCGTCCTACTCTATCCCTGTAACCCTACATTTACCATGGCTAATCCACCCAATCCTCACAACCCTGGGCATTGTGGGACAGCTTAGCACGGCTAATCAACCTAACCTATCCATCTTTGAACTTGGGAGGAAACTGGAGCACCTGAAGGGAACCCACGCAGACACAGGGGGATCATGAAAACTGCACACAGTCACTCAAAGCTGAAATTGAAACTGGGTCTCTGGGGCTGTGAGGCAGCAGTGCTAACCACTGAACCACCATGTCACTGCCACAATATGGTAGTGCTTCAAATTTCAATCATGCATCCTGTGTTCAAATCCCTATCATCCTTTGTAATGTCTTTTAGATCCACAAATTGGTGACAAATCCCCTCCCCGCCATTATGACTTGTGCGTTCCCAATGTATTTTGCCTTTTTGGTGATGCTCACAATTTCAGTTTTCTCAGCCCTTTTATTGTTAAATCTCTGACTTCCTCCCTCTCCTTTAAGACGCTTTTGAATTCAACCACTTTGACCAATTTTCCAGTCACTAGTAATGCCTCCATATGTGGTTTCATGTCAAACATTGCCTATTTACATGGCTGTGAAGCACCTTGGGACATTTTAGTACATTGAAGGCATAACCTGAATGGTAGTTATTGTTTGAAAATGGCCTTGAAGAAATTGAGCCTAGGACAAGCAGATTGTTATTGGATATATTGGACTTCTAGCAACTTGCTTACATTACCATACAGGATATAAGATGAAAATTTTGCCAAACCTCCAAGGAATATCTCTTGTTCCCTTTCCCTATATCTTTTTCTGCCTTCTTTCTTGTACTGATGTTACTTTGATTTGATTTGTTATTGTCACATGTACCAAGGTACGTGAAAAGTTCTGGATGTAAATATGCTCGCTGAGTTAGAAGGTTCGTTTTCAGATGTTTCATCACCATAGTAGGTAACATCATCAGTGAGCCCCTGGTGAAGCACTGATGTTATAGCCTGCTTTCTATTTATGTGACTTACATCCAGAACCTCAACCTGAGCTACAAATCTTTTTCAAACTCGCTACAGTGAAAAGTGTTCTCTTACATGCTTTGCGGGCAGATTGTACTACACAAGTGCGTCAGGGTAACAGAACAAAATGCATTTTACAATTACAGTTGCTGAGAAGGTACAGAGAGAGATCAACATTAACATTAAAGTCCATTCAAAAGTTTGATAACAATGGGGAAGAAAATATTCTTGAATTTGTTCGTATGTGAATACAAACCTTGATATCATTTCTTGACAGAAGAGACTGGAAGAGAGTATAACTGGGGTGGGAGGGTTCTTTGATTATATTGGTTGCTTTACTGAGGCAGTGGGAATTATAGGTGAAGTCATTGGATGGAAGGCTGGTTTGTATAATGGACTGTGCTATGTTCACAACTCCCTGTATTTTCTTTTGGTCTTGGGAAGAATAGTTGCCATACCATGCTGTGATAAGTGCCTTTAAGGTTATTTTCCTGACGCTTCAGATATGTCAATCTGCATTAGCCCTCTCCTCCTTGTATCCTTGATATTTTGAAAGTAAGACATATTACTAACAATTCCATTATCTATTCATTTTCATTACTTGCCTGCTGTGGGTTTCCCTAACCTTTCCCTTTTCTTGCTAGCCTAATCTGTCTTTCTTGATTTGCCCCATCTTCTATCCTGTGCATTTTAAACTCATGATTCCTATTTCATGGATATTCACCTTTCATTATGGTTCCTCAATTTACTAAAAAAAAATTATGTTTTGCATAATCACAAGAAAGTAACCATTGATTTGGAAATGTATGTTTCATATAGGTCCGACTTACTCATGGCATTGAACATCAGAACATTGTACTGTTTCATGAATGGTATGAAACCAGCAATCACCTGTGGCTTGTTGTGGAACTATGCACAGGTAATTAAAAAGTGTATGTACAAGTGTTATCAACTTACATTGTTGGCATGAGTAGTTGTGCATCCCCTGCATAAGTATGAAAGACTAAATATGAAAACATTTATATTGTAGTACTTAGATTAACATTTTTGAATGTTTTCACCAAATATTGGCATTATTTGTTAGAGAAACGTTTATTTGCATTTGCTCATTTTTCAGCAGAAACATTGTTCTGGGACTTCAGCACAACTTAGTTACCAGTCCATTGTGAAATGTATAATTGTTGGGACTTGGCTGAAATAAGATTTCATGACAAGGCTTGGTTGCTTCTCTAGTTCATTCATCAAACTGAGATCTTTGTTTGTTAAATTAATCTGCAGTTCAGAGAAATTAATTGTGAGGTACCTTGGGTGCTTTGAGTTACTCTTCTTAGATAAGACTTTCTTTGTTCAACGCAGTCTTTTCATCAACTGCAGTTATAGGTCAGAACCACAAAAATGATGGTTTCCTGATTCCAATCTGTATGGTTCATTTTTAATTACAAAATGTGGAATTCAGCATGCGAAAGTATTCTTATGAATTGTTCGTAAAATTCATGCAAAAGGTGATAGTTGAGAGCTTTAGCACTTTTGTAAAATGCAACCTCCAAGATGCACTGCAAAATTTCAACAAAAGGACTCTTTAGACAGCACCTTCCGAACTCCATGACCAAGGGCATCTAGAAGGCCAAGGGCATCAGATAGCTAGGAACATCACGAACTGCAAGTTACTCTCCAAAACACAGACTATCCTGACTTTGAACTAGATCGCTGGTAATTCAGTGTCACCTGACTGAAATCCTGGAACTCTCTAATAGCACAATGTCCAAACGAACTCTAGTAGTTCAAGAAGGCAAATCAACATCACTTTCTTGAGGGCAATTAGGGATGGGCAATAAATGCTGGCCCAGCCAACAATATTCATATTCCCTGAATTGAAAGAAATGAAACTGACAGAAAGGGAATAACCAGTGGTTCATTTATTTATTCATTTATTTTGTCCCATTAGACCGATAAAAGGCCATTCATTAAATTATTCGTGAAGGAGTTTGAAGGACACACTTTAAAAAAATTATGTTTCTCTTCCTTGCTCTTTTTAATGCCTTCAGTCCTTGCATTCCAGTCACTGAATAGAAAAGCTGTAGGAGGAGAATAATTTAATTTAGCTCCTAATGCAGTTAGCACGAAGGTGTAGATTGCATTCTCTTGTACTTTTACTACTAACTTCATACCGTTAATCCTCTGTTGTCCATTGCAGGAGGCTCGTTGGCAACGGTCATTGCCCAAGATGAATATTTACATGAAGATGTAGTTAGACGGTTTGGTATTGACCTGGTGATGGGTTTGCGCCATATTCATGACCTGGGCATCATTTTTTGTGATCTTAACCCTGCTAAGGTAAATGGACACTATTGTTTAACATAAGGCACAGAGCTTCAGCAGGAGTTGAAGGATGAGTGCATTTGGCTTTTTGAATTTTAGCATTTTTGCTGCAGGAACATTGTGTCCCCACATCCACCACATCTTGGGTAGTGAATTCCTTGGATTCCTGATCCTTTCAGAGAAGCAATTCCACTGGCTTTGCCTCTGTACTCCTTTTCCATTACATGCCTTCCTTTGAAACCTTGGGCAAGGTTCCAGTCACTCCTCCCAATATCTCCTTTGGCTTGACATTCCTTTTTTTCCTCCTTTTGGAACTTCAAAATTGCTGTGTGACATTTTGCTGTGTTAAATGTACTGATTAAGTAAGTTGCTACTGTAAATGATAAGCTATCTCGTGGAATTTAAAGATGCAATTTTAAAATGCACTGTTGCACAAAAGATGATACCAATTTTGTTTGGTAAATTAATTTTTTGAAGATTGAATGCGCTGTTCAATAGCTGTCTTTTGCTTGTGGCATTGCCGGTTTCTCAGGTCCTTTTCTTTATACAGATATTACTGGATGGACCAGGCACGCTGAAATACAGTAATTTCAGTCTGGCCAAAGCGGAAGGAGAGAATCTGGATGAATTCTTTTTATTAATTAGTGGAGAAGATGACTTGGTTGAAAGCAACAATGGCACAGAAAGAACAAAGTGTAAAATTCGGGCCAGAGGTAACAATTCCTCACACAGTATTCCTATGTAGGATTGATAGATGATGTGAAATTTGGAATTTGGAATCACCTTTAAAACTAATTATCAGGATTCAGAAAGTGGCTTATTTTCTTAATGCCTCTCTCACAGTTGAACTCTGAGACCAGTTTGAATACCGTCTATAAATATTTGAGCTGAGATCAGGTAATGCAGTTTGGACAACCTACCTTCTGCATCTGAATAACTCCATTGTATACCTGGTAGTGACTTGCTATCTGACTCATCCAAAGAAGACAAGTTGTTGCAAAATTTTGGAGTATTTTTCTGAACTGTTGCAAGGAATAAAGTTGGACATTGATGCAGCCAAGCATCAGTAAAGTGTGTTCTCTTATCCTTTTTTTTACACTTTTACATAAGCCATCTGAATATGTATGGTTAAAAGCTATCTCTGTTGTTTTGTTCATAATAGGCATAGGGCTTCAGTTAATTCATCACTTACGGATTTATTTTGAATAGTTGTACCTTCTGAATTATGTTTCTAAGAAAATATGATTAATGAACTGTACTGAATAAAAGTATCAGTTAACTGGCTCAGTTTAGCATTCAGATTGTTAACTTCAAGCCACTTGAAGATTTGAGATCAAAATTTATACGGACATTCCAGGATGAGGGGAGTGTTGCATTGTTTATTAACAGTTCGGTATGTGGTCCTAAACCATGTATTGCCTTCACATCTGAGGCTACTTTACATAAGCAGGACAATTTTTTTAAGAATTAACCCTACTTTGTTTGAGTTAACTATGTCCATATTTGATAATTACATCTGAATTACAGTATATTTGTGGATGTCACTAATTTCTTCTGTCCTTTCTGGAAAGTGGAAAATAGCTCAATCAATTCATGGACAACTTGTTTAAGTTCATGTTTTTTTGCAAAATTTGACCTCCTACAAGAAAGGCATATTCCTTTCAAGTGCGACTGTGCAAGTTATTTTGGTATATTTCAATTGATCCAAACTTACTTTTTAGGGTCTTTAACTTACATGGCTCCAGAAATTCTGAAAGGTGAAGATTATTCTCCAGTCAGTGATTTATGGTCTCTGGGATGTGTGCTATATGAGATGTTCACAGGTTGGTTTTTGAACGTGTTCATTTGAAACTTTTACTTACTCTATCTGTGTCAGGACTGTATTGAAAAGTCACAAGTTTTACATTGATGTCTGTAAATGCCAATGGTCTCAACCTTCTTTCTCTGTCATTCCACTTCACATTTTTGTTTTTCTAAAACCTGAGTTGAAAGACTGCTGATAAATGTGACCATGTCACCCTGAAAAATGTGCAGACGTAAGAGTTACTACTTCATGGAAAAGTTGATATAAGTACCATTCTGTTGCTGAATTGGTGTGTTAAATGAATTGTTCAACCAAATTATTGCATTTATAAAAGTTATTTCTGTGTAAAGTTTTCTGTGATATGCAATGTCAACAGTTATGATAGTCCCCAACAGTAATTTCAGTTTTTGCATTTACTAAAATCTGGAATTCTCCAATACAAATATTAAAATGTCACAACCTTAGCCTGTCTGTGGGTTAGTGCTTGAATCAGGCTTGGGAACCTTACATTTTTTGCCATCCCTATAGTTTGTTGTATGAAGTAACTTGAGACAGACTGAATGTTTGAATCTGTAATATATGTCATGATGCTGCTGTTAAGAGCTATCAGGACATTACCTTGCCCATGTTTTGTTTTGATATTTCCTGCTATGTGGACATCAATTTTATCAGCGTCCTTGTCCTTTTGGAGTTGAAGTGCGCATTCTACCCACTGAACTGATTAACTTTGTTGCAGAAAGCACGAGCTTTCGGAGCACTGTTCCTTCGTCAGGTGGTTCTGGAGTACAATACTCCATATGTTTATACTAAGTGCAACAATGGTTGACATTTTTACTTGGGAATGTCATAGGAAACCTGTTACGTCTTACTGGTACCGTAGCTGGTACTGTTATGAAGCTGGAGCTGAGAGACATTGGGCAAGATTAATCAAGCATTACTCTGTATCTGATGATATTAACCTGTCATGGAAGTATTTGATACTGCCATTGTGTACTTGAATTAATTCTCTAGCTGTAACATCCTTCACCCTTTATCACAAAAATGTAGAAAGAAAAATAAAAAATTACTGTGAATTACTGAAAGTAAATTTTGCAGATCATGATGAAAATTTGAATTGATTCAGAAAGCAATAAATGATTTAAGATAGTGTCTCTGTAGGCATTTCGTACTGATGCGCAGAGTGTGATGCTTAAACTGAAACCTAGAATTGCCATTTGCATTAATATCAAAGTTTGAAACTTATGACTGCCATACTTTTTTAACAGGAAAACCACCATTTTTCTCAGAAAAACATTCTGCATTGGTTGAGATGATTTTGCATGAAGATCCATCACCACTCAAACCTCAAGGTTCAGTAATTTAAAAAAAATATTTTTTGAACATGCCTAAGTCACTATTGGATAACTATTGTTCCTTTGCCTCATTCCTATTGCTGTCACAAAGTTTATCCATACTTTTGCATCCTAGGTTTGTAAAATGCCTTCCATCCTTTACAAACCTGAACTTCTAATTTAGCCAAAACTCAAATGGTCTTTCTCAAAATTGACATCCCATTGAGCCTAGTTTTGATGATTTGCACAGATTTCTCATTTGTCAAAACATTACATTTGAAATGCTAATCATCTTCAAAACCTGTTCATGGCCATGTCATAGTCTATCTACATCACTTTTAGCTACACTCTAATTCTCTCTTGCTCTAGCTATTTAAGCATTACCTCTTCATTGGTGGAAGAGCCTTTGAAAATTTGGTCCTATTCTTTCCAACTCATTATGAAACGTTTCTTGAAACCCAGATTTTTCATCAATCTTCTCTTCACACCTCTTAAACTCTACTTAAATTGCTTGATGCCTGCTTGTCTTTCTACTTTCTTTTCACAAAGTACCTTGTGTTATTTATTGCATTGAAAGCTCTGTGCAGTTGTGTGTTGTTGTTCCTCATCCTATTTTCCTTTCCAGCAGGTATAGTCCCAGTTTGATTCATTGTATAGTATATTAAAAGGCAAGGGGGAACATGTTGTAAATGTGCCCTGGACCTGTGTTGCAACATACATGCCATAGAAAAGAGAAACAAATGATTTCTTTCTAAGTTCTAAATCTATTGTGCCAATATCACAAGGAGCTACTCTCAATCTGACTCTTTAAAATTAAGTTACATTTAATTACCAGAGGCAGCTGTTGAATACTGTTGCTTCAATTTTAAACAAGGAAAATGAATCACCAGCACGGTGAGCAAGAACTTTAGAATCAAAAATGTTGTGGAGATTGGATGAAAAATGCAATGGTTTATCCAAGGTGGGTGGGCAGGAAATCGTTGAGCATGACTGTCAGAAAAGCTTGGGAACGGATTGTCAGGGAGATCAATTCTTAGCCTGTCAACTGGATTTAAGAACCTGCCAATAATGCTACAAGAACAATTAGAGGGGTATGAAATCCATGGGGAATATAGATGAGATGAATAGCAAAGGTCTTTTCCCCTGGGTGGGAAAGTCCAAACGTAGAGGGCATAGGTTTAAGAGGGACCTCAGGAGCAACCTTTTCACACAGAATGTGCTGCCAATATGGAATGAACTATCAGAGGAAGTAGTAGAGGCGGGTGCAACTACAACGTTTGAAAGACATTTGGACAGATACATGGATGGGAAAAGTTTAGAGGGATGTGGCCAAACACAGGCAAATGAGACTGGTTCAGTTTAGGAAACCTGGCCAGCATGGACAAATTAGGCCAAAAGGCCTTTTTCCAAGCCCTGTGATTCTATGACTCTGTGTGCTGTAACTTACACATGGAGCAAGTGAATCTACTTATCCTTGTGTGAATATATGAAAACATGTTAATGCATTCTCTGTCAAGTGACCTCTTCTGGTCCTCCCAAAGCAGGACTTCATGGGCTATTTTACACATGTTCTTCTTTCTAGCTATTATTCCGCAAGACAGATTTGCCTTTCAGGTAAGTAAATGTTTTTAATGGCGTCTATCATAGAATCCCAAGAATGCAGAAAGAGGCCATTCAATCCATCGAGTCTGCACCAACTTTCCAAAAGCATATATCCCAAACCACACCCCCCCCGCCCCCGCCAACTCCCTTCCCCTATGTTTTGTTTTACTATGACTAACCCATCTGACATGCACTGCCCTTGACATGATGGGGAAATTTTTAGCCTACCCAACCACCTAACCTTTGGATTATCATCCAGTTCATTGCTGTAGTCAATTTACAATCCTGATTCCATACTCTGTTTCTGCAAACAGAGAATATAGTTAAGAGTCCAGATTTAGTTTGCTGAGTTCAGTGTGACTTAATTAAAGTGAATGCAAATTCTCCAACTTTACTTGTACGATTTAAACAGAAGACATCCAAGTATGAAAATTTTATTTTGTGGCTTAACTTGTTAGTTATGGGCAAATTGCTATCAAGTCTGAAATTTTACTCTTCTCTGTTAGAATCTACTGAACAAAAACCTTCCATTGAATTTATTGGTTTGATTGAAGACTTACTTCAGAAAGATCCTTCAAAAAGGTAATTCTGTAACCTTACCAGGGGATTTTGATGTTCACTTAGTATGGTTGAAAAGAGAAATCACTTTCCTGTTTAATAATATTCTGACATAAATGCAACAGATGGCTATAGACTGACTACAGCTTGATTGGTATGTTTCTTGTATATTTTGTATTTAGATTATAATTTTGTAGGAATACCTTCAGGCATTAATGTAATTTACTGTTTTCTGTTTGTGGACTGATTTTAATTATTTTGGTATATATTACAATACTCTGCTATGGGGGCTCAAAATTGTGTCATTTTATTCAAAGACCTACAACAAAGGCAGAAACAAAGTTGAGCCTGCTGTAGTACAAAAACAGAAGATGCTAGTTAAATTGTTGAAATTTTTGTTGAAGGCTATTGAATATATTTTCAAAAATTATTTTCTTGATCCTAATGCAGGCAGGGAGTTGAGACAAATAATTTGGCTAGAGGGATGGCAATAATTTGATCACGAATGACTAATTCTGCAAACCAGCATAGTCCAGAGGGGGTAATTATTGTGAGTTGAATACCCTGAGGAAAGAGGAAAATTGTGCAGGGGCAAGGTAGAACAGAGTATGATGTAGTTGGTGAAGGGAGTTAAGGCATAGAAGGTGGGGTGTCAAAAAGAGGAGGGAGGAATGATGAAGCTTTACATACGTTAAAAGGAGAGTTGGAGAACAGGGACTGGGGAAGAATTGAATGCTTTTAGATGACACAGCAACCTCTGGAGCCCAGAGGATGTGATTACACTGCTGCAATCAGTACGTGTAGCACAGAACAGTTACAATTGATTTGGAGATGCCGGTGTTGGACTGGGGACACCCAAGAACAGTTATAGGTGGGGAAGATATGGACAGGGAAGCTGAGGAGTCACAGAGTCATATAGCATGGAAATAGACCATTTGGTCTAACCAGTCTGGGCCAGTCATAATCCCAAACTAAAGTAGTTCCATCTGCCTGTGCATATCCCTCCAAACTTTTCTTACTTAGGTACTTGTTCAAATGCCTTTTAAATGTTCTAACTATACCCACATCCACCAGTTCCTTTGGAAGTTCATTCCATGCACGAACCACTCTGTGCAAAAAAAAGGCCTCTCACGTCTTTTTTAAATCTTTGTCCCCTCTTCTTGAAATCCCCCACCCTAGGGGAAAAAAAAATCTGCCATTCACTTTATCTATACCTCTCATGATTTTGTAAACCTCCATAAGGTTACCCCTCAGCCTCCTTCACTCCAGTGAAAAATGTTCCAACTTAATCAGCCCTTCCTTATAACTCAAACTCTTCATTCCCAGTAAATCACTTCTGAACCCCCTTCAGCTTAATAATATCCTTCCTATATGGGAAAAGGGAGGAGAAATAATTCACTTTCTTTGAATAGAAGGCTGGTATTTGAGCTGACCTGAAAACTGGTCCTTAAGCATTTGTCAAAGCAAACTAATCCTGGCTATAATAACATAAGAACTAGGAGCTGGAGTAGGCCAGTCGACTATTCAGGTCTGCTCGACTATTCAATAAGATCATGGCTGATCTCATTAAGGTCTCAATTACACCTTTTTGCCTGTCACCTATAATCCTTTATGGATCAAAAATCTATTGAACTCAACGAAGATTATAATTCATGATTCAGACCTCCATTGCTGTCTGGGAAGAGAATTTCAAAGATTGACCAACCTCTGCTAAGAAATTACGAGCAGCTCAGGACTAAATTAAAAAGCAGATCCACAAGGGTAATAATCACCAGATTATTACCTGAGCTACGTGCGAATTGGTGTCAGGTCTATGAGATGAGATAAGATGAAATGCATGGTTCAAAGGCTGGTGGGTTCTGTTTCATGTGGCATTTGCACCAGTACCAGAATAAGCTGCCCGTTAGGATGGGCTTCATTTGAAGCAAGCTGGGACCAATGTCCTGACAAACTATAATTAGGGTTCTAGATAGAGTATTAAACTATTTAGTTGGGGGAAGGTTCACTTGAATGAAAATTATAAAATCAAAAGGAAATGAGACAGCAAGGTCATGGAGTAATGAAGAGGTACGTAATAATTAAAGTGAGACCGGGAGGGGTGAAAAATGTATGCTGAATGCAGCAGAAATTAGAACCAGAGAGAGTAATAAGTGGAACGTGGAGATGCTTCCACTACTTGGGGAGAGTAGGACCCAAGGGCACAGCCTTCAGAGTGAATGGATGACCCTTTAGAACTGAGATAAGAAGGCAATTCTTCAGCCTGGGGCTGGTGAACCTGTGGAACTCATTGCTGCAGATGGTTATGGAGACCAAGTCATTGAGTTTATTTAAGACAGAGATAGACAGGTTCTTCATTACTAAGGAGATAAACGGTTATGAGAAGAATGCAGGAAAAATGGGGTTGAGAAACATATTAACCATGATTGAATGATGGAGCAAACTCGATATGCCAAATGGCCTAATTCTACTCCTATACCTTGTGGTTTTATGAGTGTCTGGAATTCTGTACCCCAGAGAGTTGTGATTGACACAAAAACATAAATTGCTGGAAAAGCTCAGCAGGTGTGACAGCATCTGTGGAGACAAATCAGAGTGAATGTTCTTTGTCCAGTGACCCTTCCTCAGAACCTTCCTCGGGTCACTCAACCCAAAACTTTAACTCTGATGTCTTCCCATAGATGCTGCCAGACCTGCTGAGCTTTTCCAGCAATTTCTCGTTTTGTTCCTGATTTACAGCATCTGCAGTTCTTTTGGCTTTTTTTTTAAGCTGTGGAGGATAGTTCACAAACTATTTAAAGAGAATGTAGAGGATTTGATTTGATGTATTGTAGTCACGTGTACCTAAGTACAGTGAGAAGCTATGTTTGCGGATCATAGTAAATAAGGATGTACAGATCATACGGTGCTTCGACAAAGTGAGGCATTCAAGTTACGCTACACAGAAAGTGCACAAAGCAAGATCAACATTGTCTGAAGTTAGGGAGTCCATTCATCAGTCGATTAACAGCCGGGAAGAAGCTGCTCTGGTGCGTGTATTCAAGCTTCTGTATCTTCAGTCTGATGGAAGAGGTTGTAGGAAAGCATTACTGGGGTGGAAGGTGTCTTTGATGTTTTGGCAACCTTTCTACAGCAATGATAAGTGTAAAAGAGTCCATAAATGGAAGGTTAGCTAATGTGGTGGTCTGAGGTATGCACTCAACCTTCTGAAGTTTCTTAAGATCCTTAAGAACACACACCGGATCATCACCGCCACACTCACAGGAATCCGATTCACGAGAGAGGAAGAAAAGGACGATCAGCTCCCATTCCTAGACGTGATGGTACAGAGAACACCTAACGGAGAATTCACCACGAAGGGATACAGAAAAGTCACACACACAGACCAAGTCCTGAACTATGAAAGCAACCACCCCAACACACACAAACGAAGTTGCATCAGGACATTATTCAAAAGGGCCACAACACACTGCAGCACACCAGAACTACAAAAAGAGGAAGAAGAACACCTATACAAGGTATTCACCAAAAACGGATACCCGTGCAATTTCATCAACAGATGCCTAAGGGAAAGACAACGAAATGAGGACACGCCACAACCCACACTCCCATACATCAGGAGCATTTCTGAACTGACAACCAGACTACTGCGACCACTAGGACTCATAACAGCACACAAACCAACAGCCACGCTCAGACAACAACTCACCAGGACAAAGGACCCGATGGTTTTGCTCATGCTGGGCAATGTAGTGTACAAAATCCCATGCAAGGACTGCACAAAACACTACATAGGACAAACAGGAAAACAGCTAACAACCCGCATCCATGAACACCAACTAGGCACGAAACGACACGACCAGCTATCCTTAGTAGCCATACACTCAGATGACAAACAACATGGATTTGATTGGGACAACACCACTATTAAAAGGGCAAGCCAAACAGAGAACAGCCAGGGAATTCCTAGAGGCATGGCACTCATCCACAAATTCTATCAACAGACATATCGACCTAGACCCTATATACCGGCCACTGCAGCGGGCAGCAACTGACAACCGGAAGCAGCCGATTCAAACCACTATAAATGCCGGAGGAATCAGCACAGAAGCGCTTCACAGGAGGCTCCCAAGCACTGAAGATGTCACCTAGAAAGGGGAAGAATCGTTTGCAACAAAAACTCCCAGCTAGGCGAACAGAACCACAGCAACGAGCACCCGAGCTACAAATCTTCTTACAAACTTTGATTTCCTTTCTGTATTCTGACTCATCATTGTTTGATATCTGTCCTGCCATGGTGATGTTGTCAGCAAGTTTGTAAATGGCATTCATTCAGAATTTGGGCAACACTATCATGGGTGTACAGGGTGTACAGTAAGGCGTTGAGAACACATCCTTGGGGGACTCCACTGTTGAGAGTTATTGTGGAGGAGGTGCAGTTGTCTATCTTCACTGATTGTGGTCTATGGGTCAAGAAGCTGAGATCCAGTTGCGGAGGGCAGAGCTGCGACCTAACTCTTAGAGTTTTGGGATCAGTCTGCAGGGATTAATGCTATTGAAGGTGGACCTATAGTTGATTAGTAGGAGTCTGATATAGGTGTCATTGTTGTCCATGTGTTCCAGGGATGAGTGCAGAACTAAAGAAATAGCGTCCGGTGTGGACTTGTTATGTCGATAGGCAACTGGCAGGGAATCCAGGCAAGCTGGGAGGCTAGAGTAGTGGGCTATGATCTGCCTCTCAAAGCACTTTGTGATTATGGAGGTCAGAGTCACTGGGTGGTAGACATTAAGCCGCGTTGTTTATGGTTTCTTTGGTACTGGAATGATGGTAGTCTTCTTGAAGCAGGTGGGGACTGGCTTGTAGGATGGAGAGGTTGAAGATGTAAGTGAATACCTCCGCCAGCTGGTCCGCACAGGGTCTAAGTGCATGCCTGGGGACACCGTCCACACCCATCAGCTTCCTTTGGTTTCTCTCAGGAAGACTGATCTGAAATCTGCAGTGGTGACAGAGGGAACGGGTTCATACAGGGTCAGGGGATACCACGATGCTGGCATCCTGTTTGAACCAAGCATAGAAAGCATTGAGTGCATCAGGGAGGGATGTGTCTTTTCCACTATCTTGCCCTGCTTCATTTTGTATCCATTATGTTGTTTAGGCCTTGCCACAGGTGGCAGGTGTCTATATGGTTAGTTTGGGCTGCTAACTTGGACCTGTACTGCCTCTTGGCATCTTTGATGGCTTTGCGGAGGTCATTCTGTGCAGTTCTGGATGTTTTTGGAATATCAGAGAGTTGGTAAGATCTGGGGCAGATTACTCATGATCTTGTTGAATGGTGGAGCAGGTTTGATGGTCCAAATGGTCTACTTCTGCTGCTATTTCTTACATTCTTAAATTATTTGAGAGAAAAAACTCCTCATCTTCATCTTCTTCTTAAATGGACACCCCGTTTTGATAGTTCCAGGTTTAGTTCTAGGTTTCCCCATGAGAGGAAATTTCCTCTCAGCATCTATCCTACCCTTCCTGATGAAAGGCTTTTGCCCGAAACGTCAATTTTCCTGCTTACCTTGGATGCTGCCTGACCTGCCGTGCTTTTCCAGCACCATTCTAATCTAGGCATCTACTATATCAAGCCTAGTCAGAATCTTACCTTTCAATAAGATTACTCCTCATTCTTCTAAACTTTAGTGAGTAGAGGCTTGGTTTCCTTATAAGGTCACCCTTTTATCCCAGGAGTCTTCTATGAAATGCTTCCAATGCAAACATATCATTTCTTAAATAAGGAGACCAAAATTTTGTGTGAGGCTCTTTGTGGTCTTAACAGCACCCTCTGTAGTTGTGGTAGATATTCCCTATCTACATGCTAACTTCTTGTGATTCAAGTACAGGTAATTTAGATCCCATTATTCTGAAGTAATTTTTTGGGCCTTACCATTTAAATTTTATTTTTCCTGTCAAAGTGGATAGCTTTGTAGTTTCACACATAACACTTGACTGATGTTTGACTCACTGAACTTACCTATATCACTTGGCACATTCTTTTATCTGGATTTTCATATTTTAAGCAGGGAAATTTCCCAGTGTTGCAATCCTATCTCCTACTGCTCAATTGGATTTTGATCTAGCAGCGGTAGACACAATTTGATCTCAGCATGCAACTGGAGGTGGACTGACACTGAGGCAGTCAAATTGAAAGGTGTCGCCTTTGTTCAAAGAGATATCGGTCCAATTCTGTGAACAGATGTGAAACCTCCCCTCACGTCCTACACCACTCCCCTAATCCTGTGCAGACCTGGTGGGAATATTCACACATTACTTTAATCTCTCCTTACTCTGATATGAGGTTCCCATCTGCTTCAAGAAGACCATTATCATCCTGGTGCCAAAGAAAAATCAGGCAATGTGACTTAATGACTCCTGCCCGGTGATTCTGACATCCATCATTATGAAATGCTTTGAGAAGTTAGTAATGGCACACATCCAATTCAGCCATCCAGATTGCCTTGATCTGTATAATTCGCCTACTGTTGCAATAGGTTCATGGTAGATGCCATCTCCTTGGCTCCAACATTTATCCCTGGAACATCTGGACAATAAGGACACCTACGTCAGATTCCTATTTATTGACCTTGGTGCCCCACAAGGCTGCGTACTCAGCCCCTTACTATCCTCCTTATGCACTCATGACTGTGAGACCAAATTCAACTCTAACTCCATTTACAAATTTGCTGAAGACACCACTATAGTGGATCAGATCTCAAACAATGACAAGACACAATACAGAGGAACATGGATCATCTGAACAAGATGGGCAGGCACTATTTCGTTTGGATAATTGACTATTCGATAATTGATTTTCTCTGGGGCTCAGAGTTTTCTGTGAAGTCTGCTTCTGTTCAGGAAACTAAGCAACAGCACACTGCGCACCACCCCCCGCCCACATCCATCCCCAAACTCCGTTCGAACCCACCCCGCATCCCAACCCCATCTACCCCCAACCCCAACTCCAATGCTGTCCACCCCGCATCTCCAACACTGCATGCGCCCCCCTCCCCCACATCCCCAACACTGCACCCCCCCACTCACCTTCCTCACCCCTGCCCCCATATCCGGGGCAGCCGGACACAATACCAACAGTAAGACTGCTGCTGGCTTTGTGGGATAAGTCTCCAAATAGCGCACACGCACACACACAACTTTACTGCAACCTTTTGACAGGTTCCACCTCTGTCCTGTACAGGACAATGTTGGAGAGATTATCTGGGGAAGGGGGGTGGGTGGGGGGAGGTTTGGTTTCACCCATTTGTTGAACTCCAGGGAAAATGTGAGGAGAGAAAGAGTGAGGTCAGTCGTTTAGCGATAGTGCCTCAAAATCATGTCTCACAAACTTGATTGGGTTTTTTGGAGAAGTAACAAAGAGGATTGATTGATGAGGACAGAGTGGTAGATGTGGTCTATATGGACTTCAGTAAGGCGCCCAACGAGACTCCCCATGGGAGACTGGTTAGCAAGGTTAGATGTCACGGAATACAGGGAGAACTAGTCATTTGAGAACTGGCTGAAAGGTAGAAGACAGAAGGTGGTGGTGGAGAGTTGTTTCTCAGACTGGAGGCCTGTGACCAGTGGAGTGCCACAAAGATTGGTGCTGGATCTCTACTTTTTGTTACATAAATGATTTTGGATGTGAGGATAAGAGGTACAGTTAGTAAGTTTGCAGATGACATCAAAATTGGAGATGTAGTGAACTGCGAAGAGGGTTACCTCAGATTACAACAGGATTTTGATCATATGGGCCAATGGGCTGAGAAGTGGCAGATGGAATTTAATTCAGATAAATGTGAGGTGCTGCATTTTGGAAAACAAGTCTTAGCAGGTTTTGTACACTTAATGGTAAGGTCCTGGGGAGTGTTGCTGAACAAAGAGACTTTGGAGTGCAGGTTCACAACTCCTTGAAAGTGGAGTCACAAGTAGACAGGATAGTGAAGAAGTATTTGGTATGCTTTCCTTTATTGGTCAGAGTATTGAGTACAGGAGTTGGGAGGTCATGTTGCGGTTGTACAGGACATTGGTTAGGCCACTTTTGGAATATTGCGTGCAATTCTGGTCTCCTTCCTATCAGCAAGATGTTGTGAAACTTGAAAGGGTTCAGAAAAGATTTGCAAGGATGTTGCCAGAGTTGGAGGATTTGAGCTATAGGGAGAGGCTGAACAGGCTGGGCTGTTTTCTCTGGAGCATCGGAGGCTGAGATTTACAAAATTATGAGGTGCATGGATAGGATAAATTAACAAAGTCTTTTCCCTGGGGTTGGGGAGTCCAGAACTAGAGGGCATAGGTTTAGGGTGAGAAGGGAAAGATGTAAAAAAGACCTAAGGGGCACCTTTTTCACACGGAGTGGTACGTGTATGGAACGAGCTGCCAGAGGAAGTGGTGGAGGCTGGTACAATTGTAACATTTAAGAGGCATTTGGATGGGTATATGAATAGAAAGGGTTTGGAGGGATATGGGTCGGGTACTGGCAGGTGGGACTAGATTGGGTTGGAATATTTGGTCGGCATGGACGGATTGGACCGAAGGATCTGTTTCCATGCTGTACACCTCTATGACTCTATGACTGTTCATGGCAGCATTTCAGTGAGCCGAGTTCGTGTTTAATCATTGTACCTGTAAACAAAAGACGCGATCAGGGTTGAAACAGCTCTTTGACATAATGTTTCTATCGGGACTTTGAGATCCCCTTCGGATAATCCGATATTTGGATAATTGATATTTGGATGATCAAGGTTCCTCTGTAAACGAAAGAGATCGAGAGCTGAAGAGCATGGTGTAAAGACAACAATCTCTCCCTCACTGTCAGCAAAATGAAGGAGCTGATCATCAACTTCAGGAAGTGGCGTGGAGAAAATGCCCCTGCCTGTGTCAAAGGCGCTGAGGTGGAGGTGGTCAAGAGCTCAAGTCCCTAGGAGTAAATATCATCAACAACCTGTTCTGGGCTATCTATGTCAATGCTACTGTCTAGAAAGCACACTCATGCCTCTATTTCCTCAGACGGCTCAGAAATTCGACATGTCCACAATGACTCTGATTTTTTTATAGATACACCATAGAAAGCGTACTCTCCAGATGCATCACGGCTTAGTATGGCAACTGCTCTGTCCAAGTGCAAGAAATTACAAAGGATGCATTTCAGCCCGTTATGAAAACCGGCTTTCCTTCTATTGACTCTTTCTGCTTCCTTAGGAAAAGCAGTCAACATAATCGGTTATAGTCCAGTTATACTCTCTTCCACCCTCTTCCACCTGGCAGAAGGTACAAAAGTTTGAAGACACATACCAACATATACAAGAACAGTTTCTTTGACACTTATCAGACTTATGATAACCTGTCATATATTAGAGTTGATCTTTCTCTGCATCTTCAGCACTATATCCTGCATTCTGTACTATTACCCTGGTGTACTCATGTAAGGTATGATTTGTCTGGTTAGCACGCAAAATAATACTTCTCAGTGTATCATGGTACATGTGACAATAATAACTCAAATCAAATTTACTCTCCCATCAAAATTAAGAAGTTCTGAAATGCCTGCTTTCATTAAGCGGTTGGAGCGAACAGTAAGACTGTAGCATGCAGGGCCTGACCTTCCTCTTTTTACGCACTTTGGAAAACTGCTGGTGCCAGAAATTAGAGTAGAAATCTCAGATAAAGTTCCTGGCTGCTCCTTTTAAAGTCTGCCCAACACTTTTCAGTCCTGATTCAGGATAACAAAATCTATCCCTCCTTACAATTTGCTTTCCCATCTATTGTTGTTCTTTGTCAACAAATGTAACTACAATCCAGTCAGTCCCTTCATCCAAGTCATCAGTAAATATTGTAAATGGTTGAGGTCCTAGTATTGATCCCTGTGGCACCTGATTAGTTACTGTTTGTCAACCTATATTCTGACTGTGTTTCTTGTTAATTAACTAACCTTCTATACATACTGAAAATGTGTTGCTGGAAAAGCGCAGCAGGTCAGGCAGCATCCAAGGAGCAGGAGAATAGATGTTTCGGGCATGAGCCCTTCTTCAGGAATCCTGAAGGGCTCATGCCCGAAACGTCGATTCTCCTGCTCCTTGGATGCTGCCTGACCTGCTGCGCTTTTCCAGCAACACATTTTCAGCTCTGATCTCCAGCATCTGCAGTCCTCACTTTCTCCTAACCTTCTATACATGCCAATGTTATTGCAGAGGCTGGATGTGAGAACAGGGTCAATTGCAGACCTCCTTGTGGAGTTGGTTATCTTATATAACATGTTAACTCAACATCAATTTTAGTGGCAGTATGCAATAATTGATCATTCCCAGTTTGTGACAGTCCTGAGACAGATTTGGTGAAACTTTAGCCCATATATATGAATTAGTAGTATTATTGTAATTCAATTTGGATATTGGTAATAGAAATTTGATGCATTACTAACCTCAAACTCTAGATTATTCCAAATAAAAGCCAACTTAGAAACCATGTACATTTGCACTTTAGAATATTAACTGATGTATTTTTAGTATAGATTTTTTAAAGATAAGCCATTAAATTTGGAAAAGGTACTGTACAATTTTAGCTTTTGTGGAATACATTAGACTTTCAATGATTATTTACATTTAACACTTTACTTCCAAATGAATAAAGTTCCACTTTTTGCTTCATAGGTTAAATTGGAGAGATTTACTACACCATCCTTTTTGGCAAGGAGCCTTTGCTGGATGTGAAAAATCCTTAAATAAAGAAAAGAACAGAAAAAGCTTGAGGTCAGGAGCAAAAGGAGATTGAGTATTTAACATTAAATTCAATTCCAAAGCCCCACTGTTTTCAGTCATAGCTGCCTTCTGTTCTTCAGTTTTAGCGTTATAGTTCTTGGTTTAAATTAAATGGTGTTTACTGGTTTGTAATTATTGTATTTAATGTTTAAAGATTGCATACCCTCTGTGATTGAGTGTCTTTGCTTCGGATGCAGTTGCATGTGAAAACAAAATTAGTGAAGTTTTACGATCTCCACACTGGGTTTAAAATTGGTGTGGAGGGTGCCATAAAATGCCTGTCGGACCACCTGCCCCAATCTGTCTTCTATTTTACAGAGGATAGAGATGTTGAACGTTTAAGTATCTTATTCAGACCCTGTTGCTGTTTAGCACACAGTGGGGCGAGAGTCTGTAAAAATGATAGCCCAGCAATTTTATTAGATGAGCTGCTCCTTTAGGAAACCCTTTGCCCAACAGCTGGGTGGATGGGCAGGTAAGGTTGTGGAGGCAGCGAGGCTGTTGAAGGATTTGGACAGGTGAGGAGAGGGGGCAAAGAATTGGCTGATGGAATACAATGTGGGAAAGTGTAAGGTTATGCACTTTGGAAGGAAGAATAGAAGCATAGGTACTAAGTGGAGAAAGGCTTTAGAAAGCTGAAGCACAAAAGCATTTAAGCGTACTAGTTCAGGATTCTCTTAAAGTTAGTATGTTAGTTCATTTGCAATTAGGGTGCCAACTACAATGTTAGCAATAATTTCAAGAGGGCTAGGATACAAGAGCAGGACTGTGTTGCTGAAGTTATATATGGCTCTTTGGAATGTTATGAGCAGTTTTGGGCCCTGTATGTAAGCAAGGATGTCTTGACCTTGGAAGGGGTCCAGAGGAGTTTACAAAAATGTTCCTGAAGATGAAAGATGGCATGGTGGCTCCATACTTAGCATTTCTTCATCAAAGCACCAAGGACCAGGGTTCGATTCCAGCCTTGGGTAGCTGTCTGTGCTGAGTTTGCACATTCTCTCTGGCCCTGTGAGTGCTCTGGTTTCCTTTCATGGTCCAAAAATAAGCAGGTGAGGTAGATTAGCCATGCTAAATTACTCCAAGATATTCAGAAAGGTGCGGGCTAGTTGGATTTGTCATGGTAAAGGCATGTTACAGAGATAGGGCGGGAACTCGGTTTGGGTGGGATGCTCCTTGGTAGGTCGGTGCACACGCAATGGGCTGAAGGGATTTTGAGATTCATATGAGAAGTGGTTGAGGACTCTGGTCTGTATTTGTGGAGTTTAGAAGGATGGGTGGGGGGGGAACGTCTCATTGAAACTTGCAGAACACTGATATGCCTGGATAGAATGGATTCCACCTTCCTGGGGTAATGAGGGCTGGGTCATAAATTTTGGCTTTAGCAGTGATACTCAAATCATGAAAATGAATTTAACAAAAAGGGCAACGATTTTTGGGTTGAAATACAGGCAAATTTTGTAGTTAAGAATAAATAAATGGATCATTTTACATGAACAAAATTGGAAAAGCAAACAGCTGGTGAATGGTTGATGTGTGTTCTAAGCTACAGCAACTCAGTTATATGATCTAAATTCTGTTCTTTTTCAGTGAATTTGTGAAATTCAATAACAGTTTACTACAAATTGGATAACAGGGAACATTAACTATTTAGGAAATATAGCTGATCTTTGTTTATACCGTATGTCAAGTTACTAGGGAAATGCTATTAACTGAATTCTTATATTATTAATTTACAGCATTTAGATGCATCAATAATCAGGAATCCATTTAATTTGGTGCTTGTAAACCTGTTAGATATTGAAATAAAATTTGAAATGATATACTGCAATTATTAAAATTATTGTCTGTATTACACATAAATATATCAGTATTTTTAAAATGAGTTGTAGGAGCGTAGCCCCCGACCGGGGATGAAGACTGGGGAGACAGGCAGAATTCAGGCAAGTGGCAGACCTTTATTCGAGCAGAAACTGGTCAATGCAGGGAGAGGGCCAAAGAATTTCCCCAAATCTGGCCTCGATGTGAGAATCCAAAGATTCTCTTGGTCTTTGGCTCAGATTGGAAGAGAGATCAATGACATACTGATTTTTACAGTAATGAAAAACAGCATTTTTATACATTTTGTATTACAATAATCACATACAGCATGGTCACTATTTCCTTCCCCTTTACTCCATATACCTAATCCTCTGAGACACCTTATCATTGATGGACATCCCTATGGACAGCCCCAGGTTACCATATTAGAGTCATAGAGATGTACAGCATGGAAACAGATCCTTCGGTCCAACCCGTATTCTCATGATGTTTAGCAGACATTGTAATCTCTAGGCCTTGGGATCTTTGTATGCATCGTGTTAATTAACATTTGACAGTTACTAATTATACTCCTTCTGGTCTGTCCCAGACTTGCTTATCTCCAATGACTGTTTGTAATATTAATTTCTTTTATACATTTATTTATAAAGCGTAGAGTTATATAGCTAACTCTAGTATTGGCACTTTGTGATTAATAAGTTGCAACTAATCGATTTCGTTCAGCATTCTGGGCGTCTTTAGAGATAGAAGAAAGTGTTTTCTGAGACTAGTTAACTTTCGCATTGATTAACTTTTTTTTCCAAATGCTTCTGTTATACTTTTAGTTATACGTATGTCTATGCTTATAATTGAAATCTATTCCTTTGAAGTTATTCACATTGTGAATTACTTCAAAGAAACAACCAATTACTGCAAAATAACTGGCTGCTTGTTTCACAGCTGTTCGATGAGTTAGATTGGCTGGTTCATGGGCTGAGATTTACACCCCTTGTTCTAGCTAGTACTATTCACTTAAGGGGACAACATTCTCTCATTAATGAGACTGGAATCAATCACTTGTCTATGCTTTGGCATCCTCTTATCAAATTGTCTCAGATGGTTGCCCTCAAGGCTGCCCAGTGGCCTTGGAATAGTCTTGTTCAAAGGTATCATTATGTTTCACGTAAATGTTAGAGCAGACTATTGATTCCGTTTAATCTCTTGTCAGCCCATTTTGGGCATCTTAATGCTGAAGCAGGCAGTGTTGCCTGTCTAACCCTTGTTGGCCATTTTGTGTCTTAAAAGCATGGGCCATCCTTACATGAATTGTTCAAAAGCTTTTCAATGGATTTTGCTTTTCTTTCCTATTGTTAAGTGGAGCAGAGGAAGCCTCCCTATTGCAAATGTTTTTAGTTAATTGCTTTTGGTGGTGAAAACCAGGACCTGGACAGTACTGACTGGGTATTTTTTACCACTGATTTTGAACATCAGGATTATTTTGAATGCTTGGAGATCACAAGTATGCATGCATACAAGGTGTACCAAAATTCCATGTACTTTTTTTTGCAATTCTAACTCTAAAAATTAGAACTGTTTCACGCATCTTGCATTTGAATTTTAGTGACAATGAAATTTGTTCGCCAGTCATCACTAGTGCGTTCCAACAGATTGGAGGAAGGAAAAGCCTGCAAACATCAAGCATTCAAATGGACAGCAACCAGCATCAAAAATCCTACAACTTAAGTAAAATAAAACTTATTATTGGTAGTGCTCTTTTCATTGTATATACTTTTGAGAATCAAGTGATGGACTATAAATAAATGTCTTATTATGCCTGCAACCCATGAACAAACATGCTTTCAAGTTTATTAAAAATGAGATTTGACTGGTCGGTTAATATGGGTTGTTTTTGATTTGGACAGAAATGCAAATAAACTGTGTAGGAAAAGCAATTAAAACATAAAATGTCAGATGGTATCTGCAGATTTTTGCATTTGTCTGCAGGAAAAGAATTTGGTTAGAGAACAGCTAGCATTTCTTTTGAAATGAGTAATCGTTGTTTGGAACAGATGATTTGAAAGGTGATGGATAAGGATTTGCTATTGAAACTTCATATGGCAATTTGACCTGTTCCTGTGTGAAGAGCATACTTTCAATTATGGTGGTAAACCAGGCTGTTGCCCACATTGAATTTCTTTAATTCGACATTAAGCTAATCACTTTCTTTACTTGGATTTCTGTCGATGTACTTGTTTATTTGGGCACAAGAGTTTTTGAAATGTTTAATTAATCATCCCAAGGTGCTAAATTATTTATAGTTCTAAACATCTTTAAATATTGTTAATCGAACCTCAGCAGCAATATTGTATTTCAATAAACTAAAAGAAAGTACTGCAGATGCTGAAAATCTTAAATGAAAACAGAAATTGCTGGACACACTCAGCAGATCTGGCAGCATCTGTGGAGAGAAAACAAAGTTAACATTTTGTGTCCAATGACCCTTCATTATTAGATTGTTTAAGATATAATGACATTCAGTTTGTGCAACATGTTGGTTGAAGTGGGGCGTATGTGTGCATATGTGGTGCGCGTATGGTCATTCTAGATAGAAGATAAATGTTTAAGGGTGAACCATCAGTATAGGGATATAGATTTAGATTGACAGCTATTTCTGAGGTTTAAAGGAAAGCATAGCTACTTGGATTGGTCAACGTTCTGTGAATGAGAGTCTGTGGCAGGACCCTCATCTCATTGATGTAAGGTAGTCAGTCTTGGAGTCAGAGAGACACATATGAAGACACATTGCATGTTTGTTATGTGCAGTCAGCACTATAATGCTGAAGGATGAAAGTTTTATTTCAGCCTGATCAGTGAAGTCTGGCTATTCTGATTATAGAATACACTAAGAGAACAAAGAGGTTGTGGTTTTTTTTATATACATGAATGCATCCACAGAAAATATATCCTCCTATAACCAGGAATGCTTGTTCATTTATTTCACATATATATATTGACAATAAGACTTTAATCGAGACTTGGCTCGCAGTTGATGATATTTCGTCCCTTACATCACCTCTATGTACCACCTCTAGCTTCATAAAATGCTTCAAGGCACTGGTCAGGAGTATTAACAAACAAAAATTGACAATGAACCATAGATGTTAGGACAGATGACAAAAAAACTTAGCAAATGAACAAGGACTTAAGGAATATTGTAAGAGAAAAGAGAAATGTTGATGTTTTGGGAGGGAATTCAAGAACATTGGGATCAGGAGCTTCAGGCTTTGCACCAGTGATGGAGTGAAGGAAACCTAGATAGTACAAGAGATTGTAATTGGAAGAGCACAAAGACCCTAGAAGGCTGAGAGGTTGCAGAGATGAGCAAAAGCAAGATCTGGAAAGATTTGAAAACCAAGATGAGAATTTTAAAACTGAGGCATTGCTTCACTGGGATCTAACGGAAATCATAAGGCCATGTGTGAATAGGACTTGGTGCATTGCGAGGTATGGGCAGCAGACCTTGGGTGAACTCAAGTTTACGGACAGAACTTTTGGATTAGCCAAGTGTACAAGTAAAAGACATGGTTGGGGATTTGAGTAGCATATGAGTTGAAACCAGGGCTGAGATAGGCAATATTATGGAGGTGGAAATGGCAGCCTAGGTAATGGTCGTGAATTTGGGAATTTAACCTGGTCAGATAAGGCAACAAGATTGACAGTAGTCTGTCAATTGTTCTCAGTTTATATTTTAAAGTATTTGTTTATATTATTTACTTATATTATTAAAGAATTTCATTCAATTGTTCTATCTTTTAAAGTAGCTTACTTCTGAAAAATCTTCAGTTTTGTGTTATTGTGTTGTCTTCATCATATACAATACTTCTATTTTAAATTGATATTTACTCACTATTTTGCAGAAAACCCTGCTGATTTACAGCCAAAAAGTGCCCAGGACTTAAATTCTAAGGAATCCATCTTCTTACTTAGGTACTCATAAACTCACAAATGTACCTTGTATTATTGAATAATTTCTCTCACTAAAGTTTGAGAGTTTGGAATGAGGTTTAACTTTACTGAAGAATTGCTGATTGTCAAGGAATAAAGTTACCTTTTAGTGTAGCTCTATCATAGAATTTTACAGCACATTCAGCACAGCATGTCTGCACTACTTTGAATCAACAATTCACTTCATGCTATTTCTCCCCTTTTCCCCATAACCCTGTACATGCTCCCTTCTTTAGATAATAATCCAATTCCCTCCTGAATGCCTTGATTGAACCTGCTTCCATCACACTCTCAGACAATTTATTCCAGATCCTAACCACTCACAGCATTAAATATTCCTGATCAGATCCCCATTACTACTTTTTCCTATTACCTTAAATCTATGGCCCCTTGTTGATCCATTTACTGTGTAGGAGCAGTTTATCCTTATATGCTCTATTCAAATCACTCATGATTCCCAACACTGACCCTCACATCAAGTCCCTTTCGTGACATGGGCTACTTTCGGTCCAGTGAGGCCTTATTCACCTATTTGCAGTCCTCTTTGTCAGTTTCTCTTTCTCCTGAGCATGCCATAATCCATCCCTCTGTCTCCCGAATCTTTCCCTCGGCTCCATTTCTGCTATCTTATCACCCCACCCCCTTTTTTTAACATTGACTTTAAGTGTGTGTGAAAGGGATTAACGCAGTCTCAACTCATTCCTCCCTTTATTTGAAGCAGCTCCCATCCAACACCAAGAACTAGCTTGAACGTAAGCCACAGCAGCAATGTAACTCTGAGTGCTCCACCAAAAGGCTCCTCTATTTCACCACAGGTATATTAAAACTGGCATTTGCTTATGATTGAATTTATACTTTTCAGTTAACCTGTAATGTATGTTCTGTGTTCCAGTTTCAGAATATATATTATTCTTGGTGAGGGAAGGAGCTTGGTACTTTGCTGGGTTTGGCATTTAATAGAGAACAGCCTTTTAAAACTGTGTTAAAATACATTTCATCTCAACCAGCTGTACCAAGCAATGCAAATTTGAGTATCAAGAAGTGCAATGTCAGGGGGGAGGGGCAAGAGACAAAGAGTGGTCACCTGGCAGATTTGAGAAAATTACATTACTGGCCTCTGACAAATTGGATGCTTTTTCGGAAAAAAATGTTTTTTGAAAAGATGAAAGAGAAACTTGTTTGTGTTTGAAATGCAGGAGGAGCTGATGTGATTGAACTTGATACTGTGAAGCTTCCAAGTATTAAGAACATTCCCTAGCATGATACTCCTCCCTTAATCCAATGAAGAAAACAAATTGGTAGCAATAAACCTCTGCATTTTTGTTCATAGACGTCTCTTATTTTTGTTCTGCTTTTATTCCAATTTTTTTCTATTACTTCCCTTTCCTTCCCATCATTTCAAGTGCAGTTCCTTCTTGGCTGCAAGGTGCTGGTTACATCCCTGTGAGGTCATTGCCGTTATGACTGTGAGTAATGACAGCCCATTCAACAGTTGAGGGCACTTGTAAAAAGGTCTGATAGCATTCTTAATCTGAAATCCAGAAATGCATAATTCGGGCACGAGTGCTGAAAGGAACTTAGTGCCATGATGGGAATGAGACACCGTTAAGTTTGGCTGTTCTGCCTTTCTCACCTGCTGTTATTATTCCATATTTGTCACTGTCAAGCACCTTAGCACAGACTGGCAATCAGACCATGCGTCTTATTAACTGCTATAATATAGCATTAACTTACCGTGCTGATTCTCTGAGAATGTTATTTTATCCTTCATTTATTTTTGACTTTTGTACTCAAGTGCAGTTTCAAAGCCATCATACTTATTGACTGAATATGCTTAATTCTTCAGAACATTAGAGAGTTTGAATATGATGCATGCAAACTTGTACCCGCTTGTACTGTCTGGAGTAGAGTTTATTATTAAAGTGTTGGAATTGTTACCACTATTTGCAGTACAGAATCCCTAAAATGTCCATATTTGTGTTTATTTTCTACCCAAACATCTTCAATCCTTCCTCATCTAATTGTATTAACATATCCTTTTATTGATTTATTCTTCATGTTAATCCATCTTCCAGTCAATCACGCTATACTTTTACATTTTAATTACCCCCTGCAATGGTAAGTCTTACATTCTGTTCACTGGTCAAAAAGGTTTTTACAGAATCTCCTACTGAATTTATTAGTACCTCATATATATTTTTGACCCTAGTTCTGGATGCACCATCGTTCCTATATAAATCACTGAGGGCCATCATATTGGTTTTGCTTCACCAAAAAAGACTGAAGTTGCATTGAAATCAGGTTAGAACAGTTTATGAAAATGAGCTATTAGGAAGGATGACAGATGAGTTCATTTTGATCAATGTTGCAGATTTGATTCTGATCCTGGTTTGAATGATGAGTTTTGCTACTTGTCATTCACATGTTGATTAAACTTCAAAAGTTAAAAACCTGCAAAGCAATCTTCAGGAAACTTTAAAGTATTATTCTAAAATCAATCTTGCACAGATCGCAGATGAATGGGAATAACCTTGAAGGCAAAAGTGGAAAATGATGAAGTGTCAGAATTATCTGCACTTTTCATGTTCACTTACTGTCAAAACTTCATCAGTTATTTATACTGGAGGCTTTGATCAAAATTGTTTTGCCTGCCATACAGCACAATAGACGTGCATGGGACAGCATGATTTCTATTAAGTCTGAAATTCAACAATGAATGTAACTTAAAATCAATCAATAATAATTTAGAAATGAGTCTTTGAAGGTCACTTGAAGATTCTTCACAAATATCTTCCTTGGAAAAAATAGGGCTTTTGTGTCATCATGTCCATAGCCCGTTTATTTAAAATACTGTAGGATATATCCTTGAACGAGGAATTCACAGTGATGTTAGACTGAATCTGATACTGTAAAGTCCAATTGTAGATGCAGTTACATATATTTTCCTTAGCAGAATGAATGTCATGTTAGCAGAAAGAATTTCCTCTGAATTTTACTGCTACTGCACTACAAAAACAAAGTTTCTGCATTTAAAAATATGTTTATTCCTAACTTGTTTTAGAACTGGAACTGTTTGACAGCTTTCTTCTGCCCCCTTATGGCTCAAGGTACAATTCATGTTTAGGTCAGAAATAATTTAGCTGTCAAAACCTTTATAAACCGATTTAGGCTGATTATTCCTCTTGACCAAGATCAGGACAGGAGTTTTCATGATTATTTACTTAGGAAAAGTAAGAAAATGCTATTTCTTTTCTCTTTGCATCTCACAACAGTGAGGAGGTATTTTGGGGAAAGTCTATTTTGAACATTTAAAGTTTATTCTTGTTTCACATGAGGCACATCAGGAGCCTTATCCTTGACACATTGGATTTAGCTATCACTGTTATTGGTGGTGGGAAAAAAATTAAATTTAAACAAAATGATGCATGGTTGGGCTTTAAGATGCAAATTTGACTCCCCTGTTTTTGCATGGGACAAGTTCATAACTGATTGCCATTGTGAAAGTGGAAATCAAAAGTTAGGGGTGTTTATGTAAGTGCTATTATTGTTGGCTAAAAGCAGTTTACATGAGTGAGTCTTTTGTTAGCATTTGTACTAGATTATTTGAACTTACATTAGCTTGGTAGAAATTTTGGACATGCAAAACTATTTTTCTGTCAGTAATTTCTGGTTTGTTACATAAGGATGTATCGATGGTTTGTGAGGAGCTTTCGCATTCTTCTCATGCCTGCATGGGTTTCTTTTGGGTGTTCTGGCTTTCTCCCACAGCCCAAAGATGTACAGGTTAGGTGGATTGCCCATAATGTCGAGAAATGTGTAGGCTAGGAGAATTAGCCATGTGGGATAGGCGGCTGGGGTGGGGATGGGTGAGACGCTCTTGGATGTGGATTGGTGTCGATTCCGTGGGCCAAATGGTCTGCTTCCACACTTTAGGGATTTTATGATTCAGCAAGCAATTTGCAACAGTTTCAGAAAGATATTTTCTCAGTCTGACTGAGAAGTATGTTTGGATAATTTTCGATCAGATTCAAGTCACCTCAGTGTAAAGTTTCCCAAAAAGAGGCTTTGTCTTATCTTAGCATTAACATAGAATCTGTTGGAATGATTCTTTCCACTGCTGTGATTTTACACAGGTACTTCTGAGCCATTCATGCCTTGGCATATTCAGAATTCACAGAATTTACATTTTGTTTTATAAAGCAGATTTGTAAAGAAGATCGGTGTCCCTTTCCAGTAAGCTGGCAGCAAAGGTCTAGGCGGAGTTCGGGCTCCTGAGCCCAGGGTTTGTCTGCTCCTTTTTCTGTCTGCTTTTCCTCATTTTCTTTGCTGCTTAACTTCTATCGGTGGAGGGTCATCTGGATCTAGCATGGTACCTGGCATCGGTATTAGTGGTTGCTACATCAACAGAGGTAATGTCAATGAGATGGCGTCTGAATGATTGGTGACTTTGATGTTGTTGGGTCTGGCACAGAAGGTGGCGAAGTGGTAACAGAGAAGCATTGGCTCAGTGACGGCCAAATGGCATCTGTAGAGTGGTGACTCCAATATTGGTGGTCTGGTGCAGGCGGTGGCATGACGGAGGAGCATTGACTGTGGCGTTAGTGAATTAAGCTCAGTGGTGAAAAAATGGCACCTGTGGGGTGTAACTCCTCATTGGTGGGACTGATGCAGGCAACAGCAAGACAATGGAGGAGGGATGCTGGCGCAGGCATTGTTGGTGAGCTGGCTCAGGACTCATGGCAGAGATGATAGAATAAAGATGGACACTCAGCTTTTTTTTTAAATATTCTTAAGCTATTCAAAATGGTGTCAAATCATGACAACAACTGAAGCTTTTCACCATATTTTATACGTTCATTAAAATACACGTGACAATAAAGCATTCATTATATCAATCCTCTGACTAATAACCAACATAAGCAACAACAATAGTTTGTAGATAATATACATCTGTGCTAATTACCAAATAGTGTTTTCATTTATACGTTTGAGTTTCTCCAGAGATGTTAAGTTGATGATTATGCTGTTATTGTCACTGAATTGTGGAGCAGCAAAACATTACATTTAATGATCTGTACACAGAATATAGTATATTGAAAAGGGTAATTCTGTTGTATTCATCTGTGACAGTTTTGACATTTAAAATTTACCACACAATGTGCAAAACATGTATTATGCATCTTCTGTTTTCAGGCCATTTCATACCAGTGGAATCTAAGAAAGAACCTCCTATTAGTTCTCTGAATTCACCCTCTTACCGTCAGTTGCTGTGAATTGGTTTTCATGTATTCTTCTTCTTAAAACACCTCACCTTGTCCTGGCCACATCACTTCATGAATTATTTTGAATTATAATTTTCTACGTTTTGGACTTTTACACTCTGTTCCCTAGAATTCCTGCATGGTTAGCAAAAGACAAAACAGTAAGAAGACTATCATTGTTTACCATATAAGGAAATAATTTTTAAAAATGATATTTTTAGCTAGTGGGTGACACTTCAGAATGAATGAGTAAGCCACTCAAAGGCATTTAATAAGATATCACATCAAAGGTTATTGCCAAAAACAAAAACTCATGATATAATGGATTGTATATTAACATGAAAAGTCCTTAGTTGGTAGGATTAGGGAAAACCCAAAGGCTTTCTATAGGTATGTCAGGAATAAAAGGATGACTAGGGTAGGTATCGGTCCAGTCAAGGATAGTAGAGGGAAGTTGTGCGTGGAGGCGGAGGAGATTGGAGAGACACTAAATCAATACTTTTCGTCAGTATTCACTCAGGAACAGGACATTGTTGCTGATGTGAATATTGAGTCACAAGTGATTAGAATGGATGGCTTTGAGGTATGTAGGGAAGAGGTCTGGGGAATACTGGAAAGGGTGAAAATAGATAAGTCCCCTGGGCCTGATGGCATTTATCCTAGGATCTTCTGGGAAGCTAGGGAGGAGATAGCGGAGCCATTGGCCTTGATTTTTATGTCGTCGTTATCTATAGGAATAGTGCCAGAAGACTGGAGGATAGCGAATGTGGTCCCCTTGTTCAAGAAGGGGAGTAGGGATAGCCCTAGTAACTATAGGCCAGTGAGTCTCACTTCTGTTGTGGGTAAAGTCTTAGAGAGAATTGTAAGGGATAAGATTTATGAACATCTGGATAGGAATAATGTGACCAAGGAAGTGGACGAGGGTAAAGCAGTAGATGTAATGTATATGGATTTTAGCAAGGCGTTCGATAAGGTACCCCATGGTAGGCTACTGCAAAAATTATGGAGGTATGGCACTGAGGGTGCATTAGAGGTTTGGATTAGGAATTGGCTGGCTGGAAGGAGACAGAGGGTAGTAGTTGATGGTATAGGATCATCTTGGAGTGCAGTTACTAGCGTTGTTCCACAAGGATCTGTTTTGGGACCATTGCTGTTTGTCATTTTTATAAATGACCTGGAGGAGGGGCTTGAAGGCTGGGTGAGCAAGTTTGTGGATGATGTGCAAGTCGGTGGATGATATGCAAGTCGGTGGAGTTGTGGACAGTGAAGAAGGATGTGGCAGATTTGATAGAGGTGTACAAGATGATTAGGGGTTTAGATAGGGTTGACAGTGAGAACCTTTTTCCGCTAATGGAGTCAGCTGTTACTAGGGGACACAGCTTTAAATTAATGGGAGGTTGGTATAGGACAGATGTTAGGGGTAGATTCTTTACTCAGCGGGTTGTGAGTTCATGGAATGCCCTGCCAGAAGCAGTGGTGGACTCTCCCTCTTTATGGTCATTTAAGCGGGCATTGGATAAGCATATGGAGGTTATTGGGCTAGTGTAGGTTAGGTAGGCTTCGGTCGGCGCAACATCGAGGGCCAAAGGGCCTGTACTGCGCTGTATTTTTCTATGTTCTATGTTCTATGGATATTCAATTGGTTGGCTGACAGAAAGCAAAGAATACACAAAGTATGTGCTTGTCTGATTGGCAAGATGAGACAAATGGAATCCAGCAAGAGTCTTTGCTGATATTTCAACTTTTTAAAATTTACATCTATAACTTTGATGAGGGTATTAAAATCATAGTAACTAAACTTAAAATGACACCAAGAAAATACGATGTGAAGATGTCAAGAGCTTACAGGCTGCCATAGATGGGTTGAGTGAGTGGGCACAAATCTGACAGATGGAATATAATGTGGGAAAATGTAGTTGTTACTTTTGGCAGGAAGAATGAAAAAGCAGAATATTACTTGAGTAGAGAATGACTGGAATTCGGAGGTGCTGAGAGATCTAGATATTCCAGTACATGAGTCACAAAATGTAAGTATGCAGGTAGATTAGGTAATCAAGAAGGCTCATGGGTTGCTATCCTTTACTACTAGAGGAATTGAACAGAAAAGTAATGATGTTATGCTTCAGCTATACTTGGCATTGGTGAGACCACATCTTGAATAGTCTGTGGTCTCCTTATTTAGGGAGTGATGTAAATACATTGCAGGTGGTTCAGAGAAGGCCAACTTGATTATGTGGGTTATTTTACGAAAATGGGCATGCTAGGTTTCTTCAGAAGAGAGAAGAGTGACCTGATTGAGGTGTATAAGGTCTTGAATGGCCATGACAAGGTGGCTATGGAAAGAATGCTTCCTCTTCTGAGTGACTTCAGCACTAAGGGACTCTATTTTAAACCAAAGAGGTGCCCTTTTAGGGTGGAGGTTTTTCCAGAGGTTTTGTAACTTTGGAACTGTTTGCCTCAGGAAGCAGAGTTATCAAGTATTTTTAAGGCAGAGGTAGATTCTTATTAGACAATGGAATCAAAGGTTACCAGAAGTAGATAGGAGCGTGGAATTTGAAACACAAACAGGTCAGTTGTGTTCTTATTGAATGGTGGAGCAGTCTCGAGAGACCTACATTTGCTCTTAATTCATGTATTTTTAAGATGGATGTCCTCTAAACCCCAAAAATGGCTTTTTGGATGAAGGTAAGCGGAAGGGGAAGAGCCTCAGCCATGGTGAAGGGCACCGAGGTTGAAAAGATAAAGTTGAAAATAAATTGTGACAATTCTTTATGAATTTTATTTAAGGTTAAAAATTTGGATGAATGCTGGGACATGAGCACCAAATATGAAAAATCCAGATACAAGTGAAAATAAAGGAAAGTGGATAAGATTATTTTCACATGAGAAGGAAGAGAAATCAAGTGACCTGAAGCATTTTACAATTGGACTATATTGAGTAATGTGATTTATTCAGTCAGTCAGTCAGGGATTAAGAAACATTGAAGCTGCAAGCCAGGGAATTTGACTTTGTGTTGAAGGGCAGAAATAAGACCTGACATCAAATTTGGAAGGAAATTGAGAATTGTTATAAATATAACAGCTGATAATTTGCCCAGTAACCTCTGTGTTAGATACAGATCAGTTCATTTTTTCAAGAACTTGAATATCCAAAGTCCATAAGCTTGAAGAGTAGTAATGTGAACGTTTAAATCATAACTGCTTATTCATTTTCCAAGAGCACAGGGTGTCCATTACAGATATTTTTGATATAGGTTTGTCATGTTACTTATGGTATCTGTTAAGAAGGCAAGCAAAACTAAGCTCAGTAGCATCTTTCATGACCCAAGGCCATTCCAAAGTGCATTAAAGTAAATAAAATGTTTTGTGAAGTGAACTATTAATGTAATGTAGGGAACATGGCATGGTAAAATCACACAGGTGATCGAATAATCAACAATTTTTTTTTTAACTGACCTTGGTTGAAGGATTAACTTTGTCTTTCATGGAATGTGAGCATTATGCCAAGTTGTTCCTGAGAAGGCGGTAATGAGACATCTCTAGAATTGCTGTATTCTGGGCACTGCAGGTGCACACACAAGCTGTTAGGTGAAGAGTTCCTAGTTTGCCAGGATACCAAGAAGAGCATTTCTGCATGTCTGAAGACAGGTGAACCTTCCGACTGAGAGCCTAGAGTGCTATTAATTGTGGCATATTTAACACCTTTAATAATATATTAAGTATGAATTGACATTTGAACAATGGGTTCTCCTTGGGCTGATTTCAAGATTTTTAATAAATGGAGAAATTTGAGCCCTTATTCATAGCTAAAGACAACTCCTGGCTGAAGAACTTATGATGGGATGGCAATTCTATACTGCCCCCTTAAACAGACAGTATGAATATGAACAGATAACTTTAGGTGGAAAAGAAAAGGAAGAAATAAGTGTCGTTTAAAAAGTTCAATTTTATATTTCTAAGGCATATGGTTTGTTCGTACATCCGGATATATGACTTTGAAGTCTGAATTTTCTTTTTACTGTGTTGAAATTCTGGTTCATAATTACATTGTCACCCCATTATTGTAATTGTGTAAACCAACATTTATAATCATACCTTAGTGGATAAAAGTATCTCAAAGACCTTCATAGTAATATAATCAAACAACTGGATACCAAACTAAGAGAGCATACCAAGAAATGAAATAGGAGCAGGAGTCAGCCATTCAGCCCCTCAAGCCTGCTCCACCATTGCTGTTCTGATTGTGACCACAAAACTGCATTCCCATTTAACCCAGATAAACAGTCTCTTCCATGCTTAACAAAATTTGATGTCATGAAAGCATAGCAGAAATAAATCGTTAAATTAGGTTAGAGGTCAATTCGAAAGCAATGACCAGCATTTAAGAGAATATTTCATAAAGCAGAATAGTTACATAGGTAAGAAAGTAAGTGACTTATGAAGAATGATATAGAAAATTTGAAATTGTCCATTTTGGCAGAAAGAATAAATATGAAGCGTATTATCTGAACGATGAGAGATTTCCGAGTTGTGAAATGCAGATGGGTCTTAGTGTCCTTTTGCAAGAATCATGAAAGGTTAGTATGCAGGTACATTAGGTAATGAGAATGTTAAATATAGTACTATCATCAATCATGAAGGGAACTGAATTCTAAAGTAGGGAGATTATGCTTCAGTTACACAGGGCACTGTGAGACTGCATCTGGGCCTACTCCTCGTACTGAGTATGCAGAGAGTGTAGAGAAATTAATAGGGATAAAGACTGATAAGTCTCCTGAGCTGATGGGATTTATCTTAGTACATTAAAAGAAGTAGCTACAGACAGTAGATGCATTGTTAGTAATATTTCAAAAATCATTAGATTCTAGAAAGGTGTTGGAAGATTGAAATTCTGCCAAATTATTACTTTATTTAAAAAGTAAGGAGACAAAAAAATAGGCAGCTATTGTCCACTTAGGTTAACGTCTGTTATTGGGAGAATGTTAAGTTGAATATAAATGATGAAATAACAGCATTTAGAAACACATTTGATCAAGCAGAATCAGCATAGCTTCACAAAGGGGAAGTCATGCCTAATAAATCTATTGGAATTCTTTTTAGGAGGTAACAAGCTGCATCGATGAAAATCTGCTGCTTCCCTTTCAGAAGACATTTGATAAGATACCATGTATTAAGCTACTTAATGTTGGTATATTGCTGTGAATAGAAGGTTAGCTAAGTAATACAAAACAGAGTTGTGATAAGTATGGTATTATCTTAGGAGGCTTGACAAGGTAGATGTGAAAAGCTTGCTTCCTTTTTTGGGGAATCTAGGACCAAGGGCATAACCTCAGAATAAAAGGTTGCCCATTTAAAAGAGATGAGGAATTTACTGTCACTGGATAGTGAATCAATGGAATTGTTTACCACAGGAGGCTGTAGAGACTGAGTTATTAAGTGATTTAAAGGCTAAGATAGAAAATAAATAGATTCCTTTAGTGAATAAAGGAATCAGGGTAATAGGGAACAGACAAGAAAGTGGAGTTGAGGATTCTCCTGCTCCTCGGATGCTGCCTGGTCCACTGCGCTTTTCCAGCACCACGCTTTTCAATTCTGGTCTCCAGCATCTGCAGTCCCCACTTTCTCCTAAAGAAACTGAGGGTTTGGTTAAGAAAAGGAAGCATATGTCAGGTATAGACAGGATAGATCGAGTGAATCCTTAGAAGAGTGTAAGGAAAGTAGGAGTATACTTAAGAGGGAAATCAGGAGGGCAAAACGGGAACATGAGGTAGCTTTGGCAAATAGAATTTTGGAGAATCCAAAGGGTTTTTACAAATATATTAAGGACAAAAGGGTAACTAGGGAGAGAATAGGTCCCCTCAAAGATCAGCAAGGCGGCCTTTGTGTGGAGCCATCTCTCAACATTGCTTAGCTACAGTCTACCTCATCCTATCTGCTATTGTAACCTATGACCACTCCAGATATAACCATGTCAATGTTCTCCTTCTGCTACCCAGAATTAACTAATTTCAGTCCAAGTGTGCTTTATAGATAAGGTTGAAAGCTAAGTGATAATGAACTAGGGAAAAACTGAAATAACTCAGTCCTCAATTAGAATGTCAAGTATTCTCTCCTTGTACTTTAAAATACCATGTCCATGTTTGTAACGGAAATGAATAATGTCGCCTTGCCATGCTTAATTACATCAACTGGAGAAGGCTAAGATTGCTGTACTTTCAATTTTAACCATGGATACAGCACTTTTTTTATGGAAATTTTGACAGATTGTGCTTGCAGATGCAGTATTTTTAATGTATCAGTAGATTTTGTAGACTAATTATTTGACTGAAAATATCTTTCTTTCATGTGTGATTGTGATTCTCTTATATCCTTGTTCTGTTAACCAACAGGATATGGACTCCAGCATAAGAAGGCTGATATACACTGAGGCTGATCTCACAGTGACTCCCATTATAGATAACCCTAAGGTAATCAGATCCAAATTTGCTTTTATATACTGTTATAAATGTAAGTCTTAAGAGCAATTTTCTGTTTTGTTCCATAGTGATCAAGACATATGAATGGAAGTCCTTACAAAAATCCATTTTTTTGTAAAGCCTGTTCACTGAGAAATTTGTGTACTTATGTTCGGAACAAGGAATTAGGAAATTGCCCTCCACTTATGGGCAAAAAAAAATTCCTTCAAAACCAAAGAATTTGAAGTTGGATTCTTCGATGAGCTGCAGAAAGGAAGAAGTTGTACTTTGTTTGTAATAACAAAGTGCCAGTTTGTTATCACAGTGAAACCCCAGGGATTTGGCTCTTTTTATGTCAGTGTACTAGACTCTCAGGTGTGTTTTTCAGATTCTGTAGAACTTGCAAGGTACCCATCACTGATGTTCTTTCTGTTGGATAAGCATTTGGAAGCAGTCACATGACTTTGTACAAATTGCATGAAAATCAAAGGTAAAAGACTATTGAACAAGTGCAGCACATCTACTCAGATGCTTTAATATATATTATGTCTTCTCATTTTTTAATTGCCTCCAAGTAAATTGGTGCATATGTGTTTCTTAGGAAAAACTGAACAGATCAAAATGAAGATGATCTGCAATTCTCTGATCATAAATATGTTTCATGCACAGTCACAATTTCTGATCTCAATAGAGCTGAACATTAAAATCCACAATGCATCAGTCTGTCAGGTTGCTGTGGCGGTTCTGGTGCTGATGGCTGCTGAAAGCTTTTATTTCCCTAGCTGTTTTGTAGCTACACTGCTTATTCAAATCCATCATGAGAGGAGGAAAGATTTCTTCTCTTGCAGGGTAGTAAATCTTTTGGAGGAGAAGGGGGAGTATCCCTCATTGTTTGCATGTACCGTTATTTTGAAATGCCTCAGTAGGAAAAATATTCTGACTTGGGGATTCTGATAATACCACTGTTAAGATCCTCATGAAATGGTCTTTGTAGTGGAGCACAATATTGGTGCATAAGATACTCATGACATCAACTGGTTTTGTTTGAATTGAAAGGCAGATGGCGAGAACATTTTCTAAATAATTTGTGAGGAGTTTGATCATGCTGAGGAGCAAGTTCTTTACAGCAGAGTCTACACATCTACCTAGTCAAATGAAAGTGTAATGTTTTTCTTTTGTGATCTACTGTTGAAAAACCTGGCCTCTTAAATGTCAGTGATCAGCCCATCATGTCAATCATAGCCATCATCTAAGCAGTATTGACCAGCTACAAGTGATTTGTCAATTCCATATATATGGTCCTCATGTTTCAACTTAACCAATTGAAGAGTTGATATCTTCTTTCATTTATTATTTTCCTGAAGCAGTGGATTTGGTCTATCTTTTTGAGTGGGTACTGAAAGTCCGAACCCCCATTGAAATGGATGGACCAAGGGGAGTCGGTGGCTAGATTAGAGTGGTGCTGGAAAAGCACAGCAGTTCAGGCAGCATCCGAGGAGCAGTAAAATCAACGTTTCGGGCAAAAGCCCTTCATCAGGAATACAGGCAGAGTGCCTGAAAGGTGGAGAGATACATGAGAGAAGGGTGGGGGTGGGGAGAAAGTAGCATAGAGTACAATAGGTGAGTAGGGGAGGGGATGAAGGTGATAGGTCGGGGGGAGGGTGGAGTGGATAGGTGGAAAAGAAGATAGGCAGGTAGGACAAATCATGGGGACAGTGCTGCGCTGGACGTTTGGAATTGGGGTGAGGTGGTGGAAGGGGAAATGAGGAAACTGTTGAAGTCCACATTGATGCCCGAGGCGGAAGGTGAGGCGTTCTTCCTTCAGGCGTCCGGTGGTGAGGGAGCGTGGTGAAGGAGGCCCAGGACCTCCATGTCCTCGGCAGAGTGGGAAGGGGAGTTGAAAAGTTGGGCCACAGGGCGGTGTAGTTGATTGGTGCGGGTGTCCCAGAGATGTTCCCTAAAATGCTCTGCTAGGAGGCGTCCAGTCTCCCCAATGTAGAGGAGACCACATCGGGAGCAACGGATACAATAAATGATATTGGTGGATGTACCTAACTAGTGAGGTAATGCCCAAATTATGGTGGGTAGTAGCTGACCAGGGCAACATGCTAGTGCCTCCTACTGGAGACAGCATTTAACATATGTTCTCATTCCAATCAAATTGTGCTTAACACTCTACTTGTTGTCTCCCATTTTGCATTGATACTTTGTGGTGAAACTGGAGTCTCTTCTCCACTGTGCAAGTTTGGGCAAAATTTAGCACAGAAGGTAAAATCAGCCAATAGCTTACACTTTGCGAGGAGAGAGAGAAGTCCAGTGGCTTTTCACACATCTGCTGTAACTGAACCAAAAAACCCTCAGCTGCCAGGACTGGCCACTCGCCTTTCATTATGCAGGTTATTTCTAAAACATGAAAACCTTTGGCCTGAGGTATCATCTGTTTAGGGGTAAACAAAATGGGCCTCAATAAGCTATTCAATTCAGCACAAACCTTGGATAAAATCCACTCAATCCCAGGAACTATAGTACTGCTCTTGATGTGGGAAATTCCCCAATTAATTTCATTTTCTTGTCCCGTGGGGCCATTTGTCCGTGTCCAATAACATAGCCCAGGAAGGTGACTTGGGCTTTGGCAAATTCATTTTTATTTAGGTTTACCACCAAACCTGCCTTCCGAATTCAATCGAACAAGTCCAATAAATGTTGTAAATGCTCCTTCCATGAGTGACTAAACATCACATGGTCATCAGTGTACGCCACACAGTTGGGTAATCCGATGATGACCTTATTAGTTAGTCTCTGAAATGTAGCCGGAATGTTTTTCAAACCAAATGGCATGACTTTAAGCTAATATGGTCTATTTGGCGTTACGAAAGCCAAAATTGTCTTTGCTCTTCATGACATGGGTACCTGCAAGTAGCCTCTGACCACGTCCAACTTAGAAATGTAAGTTGCTTGTCCCACCCTTTCAACAAAGTCTTCCCAACCGCAGAATTGGATATACATCAGTTTTTGTAACTTAATTGACTTTGCTATAGTCCACACATAACTGTTGGGTACCATCTGGCTTTGGCAACACTGCTCTAGGTGAGTGCCAGTCACTGTAACTCACTTCGATTATGCCATCTTGGAGCATGTGTTCTATCTCCTTCTGAACCTGTGCCACCTTTAGAAGCTTATGCCTATAAAGATGTTGCTTAATTGGAACAGCATCTCCTATATCTACATCGTGCACAATTAGGTTAGTACTTTGCAGTTTATTTCCACATTCTCCCCATGTGATAGTAATAACTCTTTCAGATTATTTCGATTTTTCTCAGGATAGTAACCGAATAATTTATCCCAATTTTTGACAACTTCCTCGTTGTCCAATTTAATTTGAGGAATGTCCAATTCAGAATCCTCTGAATTTGGTTCTTCCTTTTGTGCAGATCATTAACACCTTCTCCTCTTGCTTTCCTTCTCTATCAAAATACCTTTTGAGCATATTTCCATGACACACACATGAGATTTCTTCGCTGTCTGGAGTTCTTATCAAGTAGTACAGCTCACTCAATTTCCTTTTGATTTGATATACTTCACTAAACCTTGCTTTTAAAGGTTCACCTATTACTGGAAATAACACTAATACGTTATCCCCGACAGCAAAATTGCAAATTTTTGATTTCTTATCTGCTTCCTGTTTCATTGCCTGTTGCGATATTTTTAAATGCTTGTCTAGCCAACTCCCCAGTTCCATTTAATCGTTCTCTAAACTTTGACACATAATCCAAACGCATGGTCTCTGAATTCTGACTTACTAATTTTTCCTTAATCAATTTTAGTCATTCTTTCCCTTCATGCCCAAAAACTAATTCACATGGTCTGAATTTGGTCAATGCATTTGGTGCATCTCTGTTTGCAAAAAGCACAAATGGAATTCCCTTAACCCAATCATTTGGATAATCCTGACTATAAGCCCTCCATATGGTCTTTAGTGTTTGATGCCATCTTTCCAGCTTTCCCTACGATTCTGGATGGAATCCAGTAGATTTGATGCCTCAGCTGTCCATAACTTCCTTGAATAATTTGGATGTGAAGTTTGACCCTTGATCTGATGGTTGTCTATTGGTATTCAGAATCTAGTAAAACATTTGAGTAATTCCTCTCCAATCCTTTGAACTGTGATATTGCACAATGGAATGGCCTCTGGAAATCTCATCAATACATCCATTATTGTTAAGAAATACCGATTCCCACTTTTTGTTTGAGGCAGGGGTCCTACGCAATTAATCAAGACTCTGTTGTGGTTCTGTTCGCCGAGCTGGAAGTTTTTGCTGCAAACGTTTCATTCCCTGGCTAGGGAACATCATCAGTGCTATTGGGGCCTCCTGTGAAGCGCTGCTTTGATGTTTCTTCCGGTATTTATAGTGGTTTGTTCTTGCCGCTTCCGGGTGTCAGTTTCAGCTGTAGTAGTTTGTATGTGGGGTCCAGGTCGATGTGTCTGTTGATGGATGTTCTTGCCGCTTCCGGGTGTCAGTTTCAGCTGTAGTGGTTTGTATATGGGGTCCAGGTCTATGTGTCTGTTAATGGAGTTTGTGGATGAATGCCATGCCTCTAGGAATTCCCTGGCTGTTCTCTGTCTGGCTTGTCCTATGATGGTAGTGTTTTCCCAGTCAAATTCATGTTCCTGGTTGTCTGAGTGTATGGCTACTAGGGATAGCTGGTCGTGTCGTTTTGTGGCTAGCTGATGTTCATGGATGCGGATTGTTAGCTGTCTTCCTGTTTGTCCTATATAGTGTTTTGTGCAGTCCTTGCATGGTATTTTGTAAACTACGTTAGTTTGGCTCGTGCTGGCTATTGGGTCCTTTGTTCTAGTGAGTTGTTGTCTGAGTGTGGAAGTTGGCTTGTGTGCTGTTATGAGTCCTAAGGGTCGCAGTAGTCTGGCTGTCAGTTCTGAGACGCTCCTGACGTATGGTAGTGTGGCTAGTCCTTTTGGTTGTGGCATGTCCTCGTTCCGTGGTCTATCTCTTAGGCATCTGGTGATTAAGTTGCGTGGGTATCCGTTTTTGGCGAATACCTTGTATAGGTGTTCCTCTTCCTCTTTTCGCAGTTCTGGTGTACTGCAGTGTGTTGTGGCTCTTTTGAATAGTGTCCTGATGCAGCTTCGTTTGTGTGTGTTGGGGTGGTTACTTGGGGTGTGTCACATTGCCACAATGTGTCAAGTACAGACCTCCAGTAAATAATCCACAAGCCAGGGAAACAGCCAAGAAGAACGGATTCAGGATGGTTCAGGTAATGATCACAGACGCTCACAACCGACTGCACAAATACAAGCAAGAAATTGCGCGCCAAAAGTCGTTAATTTTAAAAACCACTAATCAGGAATGGACCCGGACCATAGAACAGGCTATCACTATAGGACAGAACAGGACAACACTTCGCAAAAAAAGGGCACTAAATGAAAAAATGGACAAACTAACCCACAAACAGGAGGACACTACAACACACACCTGGGTTAAAAACCTCTCCCACAGACAGCTCACAGACACTGAAAGAACTATACTGGCCAAGGGACTCAAATACAACTACAGGGATGCCAACACAGCAGACTTCCTAGCAGCACTAGAATGCACACTCAGGAACAATGGACTGACAGAAGAGACACAACAAACAGTGAGACAAATGGTCGTACCTATGATGATAAGAAAACGACATACACATAACCTCAACACCAAGGAGAGAGAAGCACTGAAAAATGACAAGAACATAATCATACTACCGGCAGATAAAGGCAGAATGACGGTCATCTTAGATAAATCAGACTACATCAATAAAGCACAACAACTACTCGCAGACACCAACACCTACCAAATGAAGGATTCCGACCCCACACCACAACTCACCAATAGAATAATCAACACACTAAGGAATCTACAAAAAAATGGACAGATAACCAAAGCGGACCAGCAAAGAATGAAACCTGAAAGCAACAACACCCCCAGATTCTACGGACTACCCAAAGTACACAAACCAGACATCCCACTCAGACCCATAGTATCACTACCAGGGACACCAGCATACAAACTGGCCAAAGAACTACAACAAAAACTGAAACACCTAGTCAGCGGATCCAAACACTCCATACAATCAACACAGGAATTCTTGGACATCATCAGGAATACACACAGACAAAGAAGAAACCATGGTATCATTCGACGTGACGGTACTGTTCACATCAATTGACAGAACCCTAGCCAGAGAAACAATAGCCAACCTACTGGACATACATAACAGAACACAGGAGGCCGAACCTATCAACAAGGACGGCATACTTAAACTACTAGACCTGTGCCTCACCACACACTTTACATTCAGCAATCAGATGTACGAACAAATCAACGGAACACCCATGGGATCACCAATCTCGGGACTCATAGCAGAGGCAGTTATGCAAAGGTTAGAACGTACAGCCCTACCACAAATCCAACCCAAACTCTGGATCAGATACGTCGATGACACCTTTGTAATCATCAAAAACACAGAAATAGAAAAAACACACCGAATCATCGACGCCACACTCACCGGAATACGATTCACAAGAGAAGAGGAAAAGGATAGCCAACTCCCATTCCTAGATGTGTTAGTAGAGAGAACATCCAACGGAGAATTCACCACAAGGGTACACAGGAAACCAACACACACAGACCAAGTCCTAAACTATGAAAGTAACCACCCCAACACACACAAACGAAGCTGCATCAGGACACTATTCAAAAGAGCCACAACACACTGCAGTACACCAGAATTGCGAAAAGAGGAAGAGGAACACCTATACAAGGTATTCGCCAAAAACGGATACCCACGCAACTTAATCACCAGATGCCTAAGAGATAGACCACGGAACGAGGACATGCCACAACCAAAAGGACTAGCCACACTACCATACGTCAGGAGCGTCTCAGAACTGACAGCCAGACTACTGCGACCCTTAGGACTCATAACAGCACACAAGCCAACTTCCACACTCAGACAACAACTCACTAGAACAAAGGACCCAATAGCCAGCACGAGCCAAACTAACGTAGTTTACAAAATACCATGCAAGGACTGCACAAAACACTATATAGGACAAACAGGAAGACAGCTAACAATCCGCATCCATGAACATCAGCTAGCCACAAAACGACACGACCAGCTATCCCTAGTAGCCATACACTCAGACAACCAGGAACATGAATTTGACTGGGAAAACACTACCATCATAGGACAAGCCAGACAGAGAACAGCCAGGGAATTCCTAGAGGCATGGCATTCATCCACAAACTCCATTAACAGACACATAGACCTGGACCCCATATACAAACCACTACAGCTGAAACTGACACCCGGAAGCGGCAAGAACATCCATCAACAGACACATCGACCTGGACCCCACGTACAAACTACTACAGCTGAAACTGACACCCGGAAGCGGCAAGAACAAACCACTATAAATACCGGAAGAAACATCAAAGCAGCGCTTCACAGGAGGCCCCAATAGCACTGATGATGTTCCCTAGCCAGGGAACGAAACGTTTGCAGCAAAAACTTCCAGCTCGGCGAACAGAACCACAACAACGGACAACCGAGCTACAAATCTTCAACCAGACTTTAATCAAGACTCTGGTAAAAGGTTCCTAAATGCTGAGATAGGTATTAAAGATGCAGGTTTTATTACCATCTGTGGTTTTCCAATTACCTGACATGTACATCTGGCAAAATTCAGCTACATCTTTGTGCAATTCAGGCCAGTAAAAATGTCTTTGTATTTTAGCCTGTGTTTTCCATACTCCTAAATGACCTCCAAGTGGTAGCTCATGCGCCACTCATAACACTTCCTTTCTATACCCTACTGGCAATACAATTTGATGAACCTGTGCCCATTTCTCATTTCTCTGAATATGTGATGGTCTCCATTTCCTTATTAAGACATCATTTTTCAGGTGATAACACACAGGGATACATTCAGACTCTTTCTATGTATGTCTTTTGATTCAACTATTTTAAATTTTCATCTTTCTGCTGCACTCTGAGTTTTGCAGAGGTAAAGATATTTGCATGAGTAATTATTTGCTCCTGTTTTATCTCAACCAAGTGATCATACACAGTCTCTGCTAATATTACTTCAGCTTCCTTATCTGTACCCTTTGATCTCTCCTCTTTCAAGTGGTGACTCTGTGACCTTGTTATTTCATAATTAGGAACGGTTCCCAGATAAGAATCCCACATTGCTTCAGTTGTTTGAGTCTTTACTGGCTCTTCAACTACGGTAGGCAGCACACCTACCGGTGAATCAGCTATATCGTGCGCAAGGAATAATTGTATTCCTGGAGGTGAGAATTCGTTCAGTACTCCTACCACAAATTCTCCACTCTAGTTTCCTAGACACTGTAGCCTCACTTTACATAACTGAGCACTTTTTGTCTCACCATGAATTCCTGTTATCAGTACCTTTTCTGGCAATAGTACTTCAAAAGTACATATCTCCTCAGCCTGCAGCATCACAGACTGAGACAATCCTGTGTCCCTTAATATTGTAACCTCTTTACCTGCTACTCCTGGCCTATGTAAATAGACTTTACCTTTACAGATTTTATTTTAAGCAGATCTGGCACTTCCTCCTTTACCAACGTCTGATCAGCTTGTGCACTCTGATGCAGCCTTCTAGTTCCACTGTGTTTTCAGTTACCACTCAAATAAAATTTCCAGGCTTATCCTACTTTCCCACATCTGGCTTTCCTGCGCTTTTCCTAGTCCATCAGCACTGATTTCATGTGGCTTACTTTATTGCAGTGAAAACACCGGAGGTTTTTACCTTCTTTGTCACCCTTGAGGGTTTCCTTTTTGCCCCGTGGTAAGTACTCCTATGATTTTCACTGAGATCGACATTTTCCTTTCCATATGAGGGTTTCCGTCACGGATCGAAATTGATTCAGAAAGCCAAACCATAGTTTATGGACCACCTCATAGTCATCAGCTACTTCATCTGCTAACCTTGCCGTTTTAACACTCTGGATTTCTGCACTAAGCTTACCTTCAGCCTTTACCTCCAGCCTTTTAAGCTGACTTCCCTTTTTAAGTGTCAAGTTCTGAAGTTCAATCTTTCTCTTTTACTTTCTCTTCTGCTAGAGTCCTTTGATCTCTTTCTTTCTCTCCTGCTAAAGCCCTCCATTTATTTTCTTTTTGTCTCTTCCAATTTTATCATAAGTCAAACTGTTTTCATTTCTGCTGTCCTTTCCTTCTCTCTAGCCTCTAACTCAAGCTGCTTCATTTGCAATTGAATTCTTGCCATTCCTACAGGTCCTGATGGTGTTTCCAGCAAATTTAAATACAGAGCTACTGCTGAAATCGTCTGCTCTTTCCGCACAATAGGAGATAAATTCAACCCCAGCTTGTCTATTAATTCCTGCGGCTTGATCGTATTTGCCTTTTGTAAAACCCCCAAGGTCACTTCTTCCACGCCAGAACCTCCTTGGTTACTGAAGCGCTATTTAAACCACCAAATCAACACCCGAAATAAAAGACACTAACACCTACCACTCGCTATTTAAATCCCACAAAAAACCCCCAATCTGTTATGGACTAGGCCATATCTTTGAAACATTTTTAAACTTTGCTATTTGTTTAGCTAGGTATATAGTGGATGTTCCCAGTGTAAGTTAACTGGGTCAACTGCCAATTTTTAAACAAATAAAATTTATTTACAAAATTACGGAATGAAACACAAAGAACAGAAAATAGAATACCAGATAACTTATCATATCCAAACCTGACTTAGTAATGCTGTTCCAAAACTACATGCAACAGTCCCAATACACACATCCCTTAGCACAGAAGGTAAAATCAAACAAAGGCTTACAGTTTGCAAGGAGAGAGGGAGAAGTCCAGTAGCTTTTCACACATTTCCTGCTGTAACTGAACCAAAACACCTCAGCTACCAGGACTGGTTATACAAGTTATTCTAAGACATGAAAGAATTTGGCCTAGGGTGTCACCTGTTTAGGGATAAACAAAATGGGCCCCAATAAACCATTCATGTCTGTATCAACTCTGTACCGTTTCGGAGCCTGGGCTGTTTGTGATCTCTCTGAGAACAATCAAGGACACAGTAACTTTGAGAAAAAGGAACAGCTTTTGTGAAAAGGACCAGTTTTGTGACTATTGAAAGCTGTCTGATAAATAACTTATTGTCTGAAGAATATAATATACTTATAATTTGAAGTTGAGAAATAAGGTTGATTTGAATTCAGCGAATTATCAACATCGTAAAGGAGGAACTGTATTGGAAATATTTCAAACAATGAAATGATTTGAACTGAACAGCATTGAGATGAAAACTAGAGTGCATGGAACTTGAGGCTTAGTAGGATAGGATACTTTTGTGTCATATGTTTTAGATATTCTATTGTTTATCCAATAAATCCATAAGATAGTATTTACTATATCTCTTGGTGTTGTAATACATAGCAGTTTTAAACTGTAAGCTGTCTTTATAAACATATTTTCTGTGCATTTTTTCTTACAGATATTGAAACCAACACCCATGAAGTTTGATGTTAAAACACTAAGTGTTCCAGCTTATTCAGGTAACTGTTAATAGAAATTTGATGGAAATATGAAGAAAGGAGAAAATAAGGTTGGAGTGAGATAGAATCGTGTAATTTTAGTACTGTAGGGAAAGTGAGGTTTGAAACTTAGCTCAGGTTGATTAGCAGTTTTTGGATTGTATCTTCAGCCTGAGTGAGTTGGTGGGGATGATGGAGTGATATTAATGACAAAGGAATAGAAGTTAATAACTCCAGAAAATTATTTGTTTAGTTAGTTTAATTGAGGACTTCTACCTCAGTCCATAACTTAATATTGAACAGAGAGTCTGGCTCCCTGGAAGCTGTGGAAATGAGGCAAATGGTGGAGTATGTTGGGACGGCATGATTGTTCAGTGGTTAGCACTACTGTCTCGTAACACTGGGTACCCAGATTGGATTCTATTCTCGGTGACTGTCTTTGGAGTTTGCACATTCTCATTATATCTGCGTGAGTTTCCTCTAAGTGTTTTGGTTTCTTTCCGCAGTCCAAAGATATGCAGGTTAGGTTGATTGGCAATGGGAAATTGCCCATAGTGTCCAGGGATGTGCAGCTAGATATAGTAGCATTGGGAAATGCAGGATTACAGGGATCAGGAGGGGATGTGTTGGATAGGGATGCTCTTCAGCAAGTCAGTGTGAACTGGCTGGGTCAAATAGCCTGCTTCCACACTATAGGGATTCTGTGGTTCTATATAGAGGTAAGTGCACTTGATTTGGTTTTCATGGGAATAGTTGCCAGAACAAAGATTGGCCAGATGCCTATCCATCCCCATCTTCTTTAAATTGTGCAATGGAATTTTGTTGAGCCATTATTAGAAGAAAATGACGGAGCCTATGTTTCAAATCTAATCTGAAGGATTGCTCCTTCAATATAGAACTCCCTGCAACATGTCTTGAATTATTACTTGAAACTGAAAGCTTCTGATTTGTAAGTTAGTATACTTAACCTTGACTTAAGCTAATGTTATTGGGAGCTAGTAGCCACGTTGACTTATACCAACTAACCTGGCCATTTCTTACTGATCGCTGCCTATCAATATTCATTACTTCTTTCCCCTATGGTGTCCTTTCCCTATTTCAATTAGGCACAAAAATAACTCGATGTGAGAGAAAATAGAACTTATTTGCCATGAAAGTGCTTTCAGTTCTTGGCTCAGACTACAGTTATTGAATAAGCAAACTTGCAGAAAATACCCCTCAAGCTAGTTATTAAATAATCTGCTTTACAATTCCCCTTTGTGTTGATTTACCTACAAAAAGTGAATCAAAATACTTTGGTGATGTTTCTTATTGAGGCAGGACATGCTACTTTAGCAAGCTGAGAGCTGTCACTTTTCAAATAAAGAAAACATTTGCTCTAATCAAATTGTATTCCTAAATTATGTTGTATTGTCCTTCCCAGCAGATGTGCTGATTACATTTTATTCATATTTGTTTCCCTCTGACACCATCTAGAGGTATGATCACTATTTCTATATCTGGGAAGTATGGATAAAATGATTTTGAATTCTTATTACTGCTCAATGACAATCTTATATGAATAAGGTAAACATCTGCCATATTTAGATGACTGCGGCACATTTTTGGATCCTGAGATTTCAGCAGAGCAATTGGTATGTGTTCCACAAAATTCCAAATAGAAAAGGACAAACAATGAACAGCTATTTTTCTTCGCTACCAGTTCTTTAGAGACTTTTTCATCAACCTATTCATGGATATTATTACACACCTCTGGTGCAGGTGAGGCATCAAGCTGAGCCTCTTGGCTCAGAGGTAGGACACTACCACTGCACCACCAGAGTCCTAAAGAATAACTCTTAAACCATTTGAGCAATTGAGTGCTTACCTGTCGGTTGGTTATATTAACTTCACAGCGTTTTGCGTTTTTCCTTGCTGATGATGCTTTAATAATTAAAGAATGTGTTAGGGCTGTCTAAGCAAACCATTACATTGTAAAGGTTTGAAAAAAAAGTGTAATTGTGGTTTGATAAATTGCAGCGGAGAAACTGATATCCCTAAAGGGACAGGACTGGACCAATTACATACAGCACCTGTGCTCCTTGATTGAATCTGGAGAGAAGGCGTCAGGGGCTCCAAGAGCTAAGTTGAACTTGATATGCTATCTCTGTTCAGTGGCCACTCACAAAGAAGCTGCTACAAGACTAATTGACTCACGACTGGTAAGTGACGAATCTTCAGTGTTCAATAGCTGACTGCAGAGACCAAGCATTCCATTAGCATGTAAGATGAATTCTTAGAATGATGAGATAATTTTCTATTTATGACCACTATATATATATTATGACCCTGTCATGGTATAACTTGATTTTGTTTGAATTCCAGAAGTGGGACAAAACAGTCTTTCTGTATTGCTGGCATTTTGGCATTTTAAATCCACTGCATATCTACAGACGTATTGCAAGAAATTTGGCTGTTTAGCTGTGGGAGTAGTTGAAAGCAGCATAGTCCTTCTTCCAGTCTCTAGATCAGATTGGAAGGTGTTACTTACTTCACCCTTGAAGATAATAACCTGATACAGAAATAGCCTCATAGAGTCATTCAGCACAAAAACAGGCCCTTTGCCTCAACTAGTCAATGCTGACTAAACTTCCTAAATTTAACTACATCCATTGCGTGTGTTTGACCCATATCCCTCTAAACCTTTCCTATCCGTGTACCTGTCCAGATGTCTTTTCAATGTTGTAATTGTACCCACCTCTAACACTTCCCTCTGGCAATTCACTCCATGTATGCACCACCCTCTGTGTGGAAGAAGTTGCCCATCACGTCCCTTTTAATTCTCTCCCGTCTCACCTTAAACCTATGCCTGTTAGTTTTGGACTCTCCTGTTCTGGCTATTCACCTTTCCTATGCCCCTCATGATTTTATAAAACCTCTATACTGGCTCACCCTCAGCCTCCTACACTCCATGGGAAAATGTCTCAGCCTATCCACCCACTCCTTATAACTAAAGCCTTCCAGTCTCATAAGCATCCTTGGAATTTTTTTGCTCCCTTTCCAGTTTAATAACATCTCTCCTATTTGCAGAGTGGCCAGAATTGTACTCAGTACTGAAAATGTGGTCTTATTGATGTATTGTACAATTGTAAGATGATGTTCCAACTCCTGTACTCAGTGTTCTGACCGATAAAAGCAAACACGCCAAATACCTTCTTCACCACCCTGTCTACCTGTCATGCTACTTTCATGGAACTATGTCCTTGCACCCATCAGTCTCTTTTTTGACAACACTCCCCAGGGTCCTACTATTAACTGTGTAAGTCCTGCCTTGATTTGTCTGACAAAATTACAACACCTTGCATTAATCTAAATTAAACTCCATCTGCCATTCCTCGGCTCCTGGCCCAAGTTGATCAAGAGTCAAAATTAGAGTGGCGCTGGAAAAGCACAGCAGATCAGGCAGCATACGAGGAACAGGAAAATTGTGTTTCGGGCAAAAGCCCTTCATCAGGAATGAGGCCAGGATGAAGGGCTTTTGCCCAAAATGTCAATTTTCCTGCTGCTCGGATACTGCCTGATCTGCTGTGCTTTTTCAGCACCAGTCTAATCTTGACTCTAATCTCCAGCATCTGCAGTACCCATTTCTGCCCAGTTGATCAAGACCCTGTATTCTTAGATAACACGGGGTGGCACTGTGGCTCAATGGTTAGCACTGCTGCCTCACAGCGCCAGGGATTCTGGTTCGATTCCTACCTCGGGCAACTGTCTGTGTGGAGTTTGCATATTCTCCCCGTGTCTGTGTGGATTTCCTCCTACAATCAGGTCAGGTGAATTGGCCATGCTAAATTGTCCATTAGTCAGGGGTAAATATATATGGTAGGGGAATGGGCCTGGCTGGGTTACTATTCGGAGGGTTGGTGTGGACTTATTGGGCCGACCGGCCTGTTTCCATACTGTAGGTAATCTAATCTAATCTAATCATAATATCCTTCACTGTTCATTATATCACCATTGTTGATGTCATCTGCAAACATACTAACTATGCCTCCTATGTTTTCAACCAAATCATTTTATATAAATGAAGAACAGCAGTGGACCCAGTACTGATCCTTGCAGTACACTGCTGGTCACAGGCCAACACTATGAACAACAACCTTTGACCACCACCCTCTGTCTCCTACTGTCAAGCCAATTTGTATCCAATTGGCTAGCTCTCCCTGCATTCCATTTGATCTAACCTTACTAACCAATCTACCAGTCTTGTTGAAGGTCTTGCTAAAATCCATGTAAACAATCTCTACCACTCTGCCTTCATCTATCTTCTTGGTCACTTCTACAAATTAATCACTCAAATTTGTGTGACATGGTTTACTATGTAAAAAGCTATGAGGACTATCATTAATCAGTCATTGCATTTCCACATGCATGTAGATCCTGTCTCTCAGAATCCCCTCCAACAACTGACGTTAGGCTCACCAGTTTGTAGTTTCCAGGCTTTTCTTTGTAGCCTTTCTTAAATAATGGCATAACATTATCCACCCTCCAGCTTCTGGCACCTCACTCATGGCTGTCAATGATACAAGCATCTCTGCTAGGGGCCCTGTAACCTTTTCCCCTAGCTTCCCGGGTGGCACGGTGGCTCAGTGGTTAGCCTTGCTGCCTCACAGCAACAGGGTCCCAGGTTCGATTCCAGCCTCGGGCAACTGCCTGTGTGGAGTTTGTACATTCTCCGTGTCTCTGTGGATTTCCTCCGGGTGCTCCGGTTTCCTCCCACAATCCAAAAATGTGCAGGCCAGGTGAATTGGCCATGCTAAATTGCCCATAGTGTTAGGTGCATTAGTCAGAGGGAAATGGGTCTGGTGGGTTACTCTTCGGAGGGTTGGTGTGGACTGGTTGGGCCGAAGGGCCTGTTTCTACACCGTAGGGAATCTAATCTAATCTAATCACAATATTTTGGGATGAATTTGATCAGGTCCTGGAGATTTGTGTTTTAAGAGCTCCAGCACTTTTCCTCTTTGGCAATGTGGACTCTTTTCAAGACGTTACTATTTATTTCCCTGCGTTACCTAGCTTCCATGTCTTTCTGTACAATAAATACTGATAAAAAATATTCATTTAGGATCTCACCCATCGCCTGTGTTTCCACACATAGATGACCTCGTTGACCTTAAAGCCATCCTATTGTCTCCCTAATTACTCTTTTGCTTTTAATATACTTTTAGAATCTCTTTGGATTTTCTTTTACCTTATCTGCCAAAGCTATCTCATGTCCCCTTGTTCCCCTCCTGATTTCCTTCCTAAGTGTATTTTTCACCCTCTGTACTCCTCAAGAAGTTGCCTATACCTGACGTATGCCTCCTTGTTTCTCTTGAACAGAGCCTCAATATCTCTAGTCATGCAATGTTCCCAATCATGCCAACTTTGTCCTTTGCACTAACAGGAGCATGCTGGCGCTAAACTCTCGTTATCTTGCTTTTGAAAGTCTCCCACTTACCAGACATCCCTTTACCCAAAAACAGTCTCCTCCAATTAACTTTTGAAAGTTCCTCTCTAATACTATTAAAATTGGCCGTGCCCCAGTTTGGAATTTTAACTTCTGAATCAAACCTATCCTTTTCATATCTATTTTAAATAGCATTATGGTTGCTTGTCTCAAAGTGTTCCCTGACTACTACCTCAGTCACTTGCCTTGTCTAATTTCCCAACATGAGGTCAGGTTTTGCCCCTTCTCTAGTATAGCCATCTACATTCCTCACCATCCAAACCTTTAACACTATGGCAATCCAAACCTACATTTTGAAAGTAAAAATCCCTTACTGTTACAATCTTTTCTTACAGCTATCTGATAGCAATCTGCGATCTCCCTACATATTTGCTCCTTAATTTCTTGCTGACTAATGGAGTAGTTTATAGTATCATATCAAAGTGATCACCTCCCTTCTTATTTCTCACTTTCACCTGTATAGCTTCACGAGACGATCCCTCAAGAATATCCTCTCTAATTACTACCACAGTTTTTTCCTTAATCAAAAATGCCTCACCCCACCCTCTCTTGCCTCTCCTTCTATTCTCCTATAGCATCTGTACCCCAGAACATCGAGGCGCCACTCCTGTACCTCCTTCAGCCATGATTTTGTAATCGCTATGATATTCCAGTCCTATGTACATAATCATACCTGAATATGTTTGCCTTATCTGTCCGGTTTCTTGCACTGAAATAAATGCATTTATATTGATCAGTCTTCACTCATTCCCTGCCATGCTCTTGCCTGCCCTGTTTAACTTACTCTCTTTAACTGTTATATTTGCCTCAACATTTTCTTTTGTCTCACTACATTTAGGATTCCACCCCTCTGCCAAACTAGTTTAAACCATCCCAAGTAGTTCTAGTAAATCTCCCCACCAGGACATTGGTTTCCCCCTCCAGTTCAGGTGCAACTTGTCCCTCTTGTACAGGTCACCTCTGCCCCAGAACAGATCCCTATGATCCAAAAATCCTAATCCCTATTCCCTACACCCGCTGTTCAGCCATGCATGTATCTGCCTAGCCTCTTATTCCTGCTCTAACTAGCACACGACACCAGGATTAATGCAGAGATTACTACCCTTGAAGATGTTCTCCTTAACATCCTGCCTAACTTCCTATATTCACTCTGCCCTTTTTCTGCCAATGTCATTGGTGCCAGTGTCATTGATACCAATGTGGACAATGACCTCTGGTTGTTCATGCTCTCCTTTGAGAATTTGCTGCAACTGCTCCGCGATGTTCTTGATCCTCGCATCAGGGAGGCAACACACTATCCTGGAATCTTGCTCACAGCCGCAGAAATGCCTGTCTGTGCCCCGGCTAGAGAGTCCCCTATCACAACTGCTTACTTGGACTTTGTTTTTACCTCAGTGTATGGCAATGACTGCAGATGCTGGAAACCACATTCTAGATTAGTGGTGCTGGAAGAGCACAGCATTTCAGGCAGCATCCAAGGAGCAGCGAAATCGACATTTCGGGCAAAAGCCCTTCATCAGGAATAAAAGCCATACACCGTTTAACAGTCGTGGTGCCAAGGAATTGGCTGTTGCTATTTTTCCCTGCAAGGCTGTTCTCCCCAAAAGGATCTGAAATTGTATACTTGTTTGAGAGGGGGCTAGCCAGAGGAGACACCTGTACTACCCGCCTACCTCTTCTAGCAGTCAACCATCTATCGACTGAAATGCCCTTAGACCAACTACCTGAACCTATTATCTTTAACACTCTCGGCTTCATTTGTGTCTTCAGTGTGTTCAGCTGTCGCTCCAACTGATCCATGCAGTTTGAGAGGATGAAATTTGTGCATTAATTTCTACTACAAACCTGACTTTTTTTCTTTCTTCATGGGGTGTGGATGTTGTTGACAAGACCAGCATTTGTTGTCCATCTGGTGAAGGTAGTGGAGAGCCACTGCCTTGAACAACTGTGGTCCACCAGCTGCAAATATATTTTCACTACTGCTAGGAAGGGAGTTCCAAGATTTTGATCTCATTATTGTGAAGCATCAATGCACAACATATTTTGAAGTTAGTTCCCATGCACCCATTGCCTTTATCCTTCCAGGTGATAGAGGTTGTGAGTTTGGAAGGTGCTATCTGAGGTTTGCTGATGAGTTGCTGCAGTACATCTTGTGCATGGTACACAGTGCTGCCCCTATGTGCTGGTTGTGGAAGGAGTGATGTTTGGGGTGCAGATCAAGCAGCCTGCATTGCTCTGAGCGATTCTGAGTTGCTTGCATGTGGCTGGAGAGATGGTGGGTACCATTTATGTTTATTGAGTCTACAGACGTATTTGTTTATAAACACAGGGTCATGAGGGACAGTTAATGATCAATTGTTCCTTTGAGCCTGTGATGTACAGTTATTGCACGACATATGCACTCCATAAGCCCGGTCCATCTCCTTTCTATCAGTCCACCTTGCAATTTCTTGGTGAGGTGGAAAAAAGCCATTTAAAAAAAACACCTATGAAGATCTGGAATGTTTGTAGCTGTATGTACTTTTATTTTACTGACTGTAAGTTAATCCATTATAGAATCTTTATTGAGCATTTTTTTGATTAAACAATAATCCCATAATTGGTTATTAAGAAATCTGGTTGATGGATTCTTTTAATATTATAATCTGATATACGAACAGAAAGATTGAGGGGTTCAGGTACATAGTTCTTTGTAAGCAGTGTCAAAGGTGTAGAAAAGATTTTTGAGAATGTTTCCAGGACTGGAGGTTTTGAGTTATAGGGAGAGACTGGTTAGGCTGGAACGTTTTTCTCTGAAGCATAGGAAATTAGGAGGTTTATAAACCTTATAAACCTTCTATAAACCTTATAGAGGTTTATAAAATTATGAGTGGTATAGATAAGATGAATAACAAATGTTTTTGCCCTAAGTTGGAGGAGTTCAAAACTAGAAGGCATATTTTTAAGGTGAGAGGGTTAAAAGTGACCTGACAGGCAAACTTTTCACTCAGAGGGTAGTTCATAGGTACACTTAACTGGAGATGGTAGATGCAGGTACAGTTTTAACAGTTAAAAGACATTTAGGTAACTGTACAAATAGGAAAGGTTTAGAGGGAAATGGATGCAATTAAACGGAGACTAGTTTAGCTTGGGAATCTTGGTCGGTATGGGTGAATTGGACCAAAAGGTGTCTCTCTGTGCTGTATGGTTCTGGATATGGGGATGAGACCTTCCTCTCTAATCCATGAAGGCCATTGTAAAAGTTTCAAGAGATGGTGAACCAGAAACATTTTCCTAATAAGCCAACAATTTTATTCTTCTAGTGTGCTCCAAGTATCATTTCTTGGCCTCTGCTACTTCACATCTACATATGTCACCCCTTGGCAACTTCATCCAAAGATGCAATGACAGACCCTGAATGTACACTGGCAACACTCAGCTCTACCTCATTGCTATCTTCGTTGACCCCTTCACTGCCTCTAATTTGTCATTTTTCGTCTTACTGTCATTACTAACTAAGCAGAAATTTACACCAGCTAAACATTGGGGAATCTGAAGCTGTTGCCTTTGACTCATTCACCATGTCCTTTCCCTTGTACCTGACATGATTCCATCCTTGGTGTAAGGCCTGCCTATATTTGAAAGATACAAAATGGCCAACAAGGGATAAACAGAATTAAACAGCCTAATCCAGCATTTAGACGCAAAATGGTGTAAGGGGCGTGAAACCGCAAGGAAAAGAGCGGGGTGGAATGCTTCGGGAGCGAATGTGCAAGGAAAAGCATGAGGCGGAGTGTCTCGGAAGTGTAAGGAAAAGATTTATAAAATGTTGGAAATCCGTGGGCAAAGAAATAACGATGATTAGAAGCAACGGATTGCCTCAGACATCGTCGGTAGGGAATCTGGGGAAATGGCAAGAAGTGTTGGAAAGGATAAGATCTGCTGGAGTCCCTATAATTATATTCTGCAGATTGTTTTTGAGAATAAATTAAGGTATTAATTCCAGACTTGGAAAGGTACAAAAAAGGCTCATCATTCTTGCGGCTTTGTTTAAGCAGAACGAAAAAGGGATTGAAACAAGCTAAAACAGCTGCAGTGTTCACATTTGAGAAAGGGAAAGAGGGAGACAGTTTTCTGTGCTAGTTCACTCAACCTTGTAGAAGGGTTAACTCTTTGTGGTCTGGTTTGATTGCACCTTTGTTGGTTGGTTGCTAAACGTTGTCTTGTGCAATTTGTGCATTTTTGTTCCCTGGAGCTTGAGATCTGGGGATCCTTTGACGTTAGTTTACATTTTGGGAATCTATGGTGATGCAAAAGTGTGGTATGCCTCTATAAATGTGGGACATACATAGTTACTGTAATGTCCTTTTAAGAAACTATCAATGGGTGTGTCAAGCAGAAATCTGCAATGGAATGTTGATTTAAATTTTTGGTTTGTAAAGTTTAGTAAAAAAATTTACTTTTGAAATTTTAATTCCAGAAATTATCATATTTGGAATTGCACTTTTTCGCCAGAGTGAACTTCCAAATACCATTTTAACACGAGTGAATCTTTAATTCCGGATTATAAGATTTGCTCATTATAAATGTACTTTGGTGTGAAAGTATGAAAATAATAGAAAATTTGGAATCTTGGAAATGTAATTCTTGAACAAAATTCTGATGGTATGTTCTAGATTAGATTAGATTAGACTTACAGTGTGGAAACAGGCCCTTCGGCCCAACAAGTCCACACTGACCCGCCGAAGCGCAACCCACCCATACCCCTACATTTACCCCTTACCTAACACTACAGGCAATTTAGCATGGCCAATTCACCTGACCCGCACATCTTTGGACTGTGGGAGGAAACTGGAGCACCCGGAGGAAACCCACGCAGACACGGTTTCTAAAATCTGCAAACCCTGATAGAGGAATTAGAAAAGGCAAAGAAGGTAGGCTTTTTCTTAAAGAATTACTCTTATTTTCTTGCAGGAGGAGGAGATAAGGATGATGGAATTAATAATTAACCCATTCTGCTTGATGAGGAATGTTTGGAGGTATTTTATTTGTCAGCATTGGAGAAGTACTGTGGAAACATTGGAATTTCTAATGCTTAATACTTTTAATGTTGTTAGTGACATTGAGAGAATAAAACAGAACTTTGAATTTGGACAAATTTACATAGAGATATCTAGAATGAGTTATGAACTAACTTTTTAAAAAATGGGACATCTCAGAGAAAGAACAAACTGTTTTGTTTGAATCAAACAGAAATATTTGACTTCTATTTTAAAATATTACAAAATTGTACTCCATGGACTGTGAATCTCTCCAGATTTCTGGAATTGGACAGGTGATAATAATTCAATTGCAATATTGGAAATGAAAAAAGAATTCATTTACTGTTGTAAGGATAAGACAAGTCCTAGGACCTTTTAACTATTGCAGGAACTTTGTCAAAAATTACGGCGAACTAGTTGAACTCCTGCAAGACCTTAGCAAAGGAGGGTGGGTGAGCTCAGAGAAAATTGAATGGTGATTTGAGCAAGAGATGGCCTTTGTTAAAATCAAATAGACACTGGCCTCCGCACTAGCACTAGGACTCCCTGACCTGAAAAAGCCCTTTCACCTCTTTTGCAATGAAAGCCAAGGGCAGTCATCCTGCAGTAGTGTTACAGACACAGAGACAAGCTCTAGCTTGTGGGATACTCTTCAGATAAAATGGATCCAGTCATGATGGGACTACACTTGAGTGTCTGGCCATCCCATGTACTACATGGGCACTAATGACATCCTCCCAGTTGACACAACTAGGGAAATTGGTATTTTAATCCCCACATAGAATCATCCAGCAATTAGAAGCTGACAAACTGAGAGGTGTTATAGACGGCTGGCGAACCAAATCTGAATCCGCACTATTGCCAGGAGACAAGCATTTGGAAATGGTTAAAGATAATAGGGAGAACCTAACAAGTTATGTGGATCAGGAAGGACAGACACATGATTGTATCCCCCTCACGGAGCAGGAAGAGGAGAAACAGGCTCGTGTTAAGGAAGAACCATTAGTGGGGCCAGATGTGAAATGTATGTTTGGAGTTAGAAAATGGAAGTATTATATCCAGTTGAGGATGTATGGGGCAAGCCGTAGTTAATTTGAAAGGGGAATATTTGGCAGGAAATAGGATAGAAGGATGTCCCTCTGCCCAGGTCATCAACCTAAAAGTACTTACTGCTGCTCTGCAGTTAGGAAAAGGACAAAGGATTAACATCTAGTCAGACAGTGGATATGCTTTCAGTGTGGTCCTTGACTACATGATGTCATGAACAAGATGAGGTTATGTTACCTCGGGTGGTAGTGTAATTCAACATGAGACCCTAGTCAAGGATCTAATAGCTGCAGCAATCGAGCTAAAAGAGGCCGCAGTAAATAAAGTAAAAGCACACCAATTCAGGCACAGAGCGAGAAGTAATGAGTATACAGCAAAAGCAGTGCCAGGACAGAAAGTGATAACGAAAGCAGCTGTGAGACATCAAGAAGTCAAAGATGATGAATGGAACCCTTTAGGTTTACAAGAAGCAGCTAGCTCACAGGAAAAAGTGGAATGGATTAAAGATGGCAATATTAGTAGCCGATGATATTTAAAGGAAGGTAAAGTGGTAGCTTCCACATTTTCCAACAGATCCTATGTAGTGCTTACCATCGATTAGAACACGTAGGGATGGTTAAAATTATCCAGCTAATATCTGATGCTGCATGTGGAAAGGAATGGGAAGAGACATAACTAAATTTTGGCAGAGATGCTCTACATGTGCAAAGACAGAACCGGGACAGGAAATTAAAATCAAAATGAGCCATCAGCCACATCCACTTGGACTGTGGGAACACATTGAATGGACTTTATAGGACCACGCCCACAAAGTCAGGAAAAGAAATTCTGTCTGGTCATTGTTGACCAGTTTATTACCAGTTTATTTCCACTCAGAGTTTAGTATACTTTCCTTTATTGGTCAGAGTATTGAGTACAGGGGTTAGGAGGTCATTAGTTAGGCCACTGTTGGAATATTACATGCAATTCTGGTCTCCTTCTTATTGGACAGATATTATGAAACTTAAAAGGGTTCAGAAAAGATTTACAAGGATGTTGGCAGGGTTGGAGGATTTGAACTATCGGGAGAGGCTGATTAGGCTGGGGCTGTTTTCCCTGGAGCGTCGGAGGCTGAGCGGTGACCTTTATGGAGGGTTACAAAATCATGAGGGGAATGGATAGGATAAACAGACAAAGTCTTTTCCCTGGGGGTGGGGGAGTCCAGAACTAGAGGACATAGGTTTAGGGTGAGAGGGGAAAGATATAAAAGAGACCTAAGGGGAAACTTTTTCATGCAGAGGGTAGTATGTGTATATGGAATGAGCTGCTAGAGGAAGTAGTGGAGGCTAGTACAATTGCAACATTTAAGAGGCATTTGGATGGGTATATGAATAGGAAGGACTTAGAGGGATATTGGCCGGGTGCTGGCAGGTGGGACTAGATTGGGTTGGGATATCTGGTCGGCATGGACGGGTTGGACCAAAGGGTCTGTTTGCATGCTGTACGTCTCTATGACTCTATGACTGTACTGCAACCTCGGTTGCAAAAATATAGCCAGCTTTTACACTTGGCATTTGAACCACATTGCTGACAATCTTGATCTTAAAGCTGACGTAAAGATTTTTTTCCAGCCATATATCTGATTCAACACCAAAACAGTCACTTTAACATCCAAAATGTTACCCAGCCTCACCCCTGCTCAGCTCATCTGTTTCTGGAATCTTCATCCATGATTGTTTTTCTTAACTTTGTTTCACTCCCCTTTTTCCTTAAAGATTCTTCTTATATCTGACCAGGTTTTTAGTCACCTGTCCTCATATATGCAACTCTATGTCAGAGTTATTTGATTTAATTTGAAACTCCTTTAATGTAACTTGCAATCTTTAAAGTACTATAAAAATCAAGTTCATTATATGAATGTTTTTGTGTGTTCTGGTTTTGTTAGCTTTTTTGTGCTTCATATTTATGTTTCATTCCAAATAAAAGAATTTCCAAAAGATGTTCAAGAAAGAAAAAATTAATTACTTTTAAATTTGTTCCTTTAGCCTTCACAACTATATATATTCTTTGAAGAGAATATGCAGCAATATTGTACTGTCCTTTAAATAAACTTCTAAGCCTACATCAGTCTGGCAGGTGCTGGGTTTGCTGTTTGTTGCAGAAGACCAACAATTTAGAAAGTGCCAAGTTAAAACCACAATCAGATTACTGTACAGTTGAAGTATGTTAAATCATGTAAACGGATTACTGCAAGTGAAATAATTACTCATCACACGCGTTAATGCTGTTGAAGATAGTTACACCTTCCTAATCATTGAGGTTGCAGTTAACTTCGTGCAAGTGCTGCTGCACTGCTGTAAGAGAAGGTGGTTCTGTCAACAACCTGAAATTGTAATACCTCTCTGAACATAAGTTGCGCTTATGAAGCCAAAGTTGATTTAGGAATCAATGTTCTTCTGGTAATTATCATCTAAAGATACAGGTAGTTGTCTTATAATGCGTGTTCATTCAACACGATTTGTCTGTAACGCATTTGTGAATTGCCAACCGTTTTTAATGAAGCGAACTTCCATTTGCTGGTACGCAATTCTCATTCCTGAAAATAAGTGTCACTTTGCATGGAGTACTGGACGCCACGTCAGCATCATGTGATCAGTCGGTTCCTGCGCTTTCTTTTGAAGAGCTTCGTTAAAGATATTGTGAAATGTTTGTGCTAGTAGACTTGGAAAAGCATCGTGAAAATGTCACTACAGCCTGAGGACAAGAAGCTGGGAGCAATCTGTTAATTTAAGAACCAGTTCAGGGGCTTAGACTTGGTCAGTCAGCCTCTCAGGATGGTTAGAGTCAGAAAACTCTGCACATAGTGGGTGAAGGAGAGAAAGGTGAGTGGCACACTGTTACTTTTGGTGCATGTATGGAGATGTCCTTTGGTGTTGAGTAAGTTGTGCAGAAGAGATTCAGGGTTAGTCAGGGTCAGATGTTCGCAAGGATGAGAATGAGTGGGGAAGATGCTGCAGGAAATGGTGGGTACAGCAGCAGAAGTAGAGTGAATGTGAGATATCAACAAGAAGATGGTGGCACTTCCATTGCCAGAATGGAGAAGGTGGTTTATCATCTTCTTGCATTCTGTGCATTCTTGCAGATGGATGAGGCTGCCCTGGCTTAGATGGCAACACTGGTCCAGGTTGACGTGGTTCCAGTAGAATGGCATCCTATGTTGGCCTGGGAGAAAAAGACGTCCTGTCTCTGCATCACCCTATCCCAATCAGCAGCATCTCCATGTACCTGCCCATAAAGAGAGGCAGCAATTTTCCATTGCCTGCCACATCCAGGACCAATGTCAGGAACCATGCAGGGCAGCTGCGGACTGGTAGCTGTTGCCTGGGTGCACAATACCTTTTTAAAGATAGAGCTGCACCACAGATGCTGGTCAATTCTGGGTTACCCAGGAAGTGGTGAGTTGGTTTGGAAATAGCATATGGCATAATGGTGCTAGAATGTGTGAGAGGGGCCCCAAAGAGTAGGGTTGATAATAAATCAGGCAGGCTTTGTAAAATAAGGTGATAGATGTTTCCAAGCAACATGATGTGAAACCCTCTGTAAAACTTTACAAAACTGACACTTAGCGAAAGAAATTAAGATTCAGCCCTTGATCTGTCAAGGCAGTTTTCATTATGGAATCTGACTTGTCCAGTGTCACCATTGGATGGGATTAGAAGACTGGCTAGAATGTAGTGCAACCAGTAGGTATAGATGTCACTCAAGAGTAATCATTTGACGATTCTGATGAATTGTACTATACAGTACCATATAACAGGTCAGTTATAACTGGTCAAAAGTTGTTTAGACTGTGCTATCATTTGTGTTAGGCTAACTACAATTTTTGTTTTGATTTTTACTGGTATTTTTGGTGGTTTGCCCCAACCATGTTTTTCTCATAGACCCTATTATTTCTATTGCATAACTTTCTATAACATCACATGGGAATGTAACTACAGCATTATAGGAGTACTACATGTAATTACATTACCATATTTATGCAGATTTTGGCAGATTGTATATCATGTTGCTCTCTCTTGTTTTAAATATCTATTAGATGTAGGCATTGCTGGTTAGGTCAACATTTATTGTCCATCCTAATTGTTTTTGATAAAATGATAGCAAGCTACTTGAACCACTGCACTTCAAAGGAGTTAGGTACACCAGCAGTGCTGTTTGGAAGGGAGTTTAAACATTTTGATCCAGTGACAGTGAAAGAACAGCAATATAGTTCAAGTCAGGATGGAGTGCAATTTAGTATGATAATCTGCAGGTGTAGGTGTTCTTGTGCATAGAGTCATAGTCATAGAGACCCAAACTAGTCCCACCTGCCAGCACCTGTCCCATATTCCTCCAAACCCGTCCTATTCCTATACCCATCCAGATGCCGTTTAAATGTTGCAATTGTACTAGCCTCCACCACTTCCTTTGGCAGCTCATTCCATACACATACCATGCTCTGTTGGAAGAAGTTGCCCCTTAGGTCTCTTTTATATCTTTTCCCCCTCACCTTAAACCTATGCCCTCTAGTTCTGGACTCCCCCACCCCCAGGGAAAAAACTTTGTCTGTTTATCCTATCTGTGCATCTGCTTTCCTTGCCTTTCTTGGTGTCATGATTGTGGGCTTGGAAGGTGCTGCTGAAGGAACATTAGCAAGTTGCTGCAGTGCATCTTATGGATGGTACACACTGCTGATATTGGGAAGATCAAAAATATTGTCAATTCCCTTGCAACTGACTACATTCTTCTCCCTGGCAATGGTGTGAGACTGAAATATGCTGTTCCCAGCCATTTCAACATATTTGAACTCAAGATGTGTGTTATCACTAAGACTACCTGTTTTCACCTCCAACATTGTCTGACTGTATCTGTACCTCAGTTCATCCTTACTTTTATCCATATTAGACGTGAGTATTACATGGCATTCTTGCTTCTCACTTTCTACAATTTGTAAACATAATGTAATGCAAAATCCTTCCTGCCATAACACATTCAAAAAGTTCATCCACTATTGATCTGCATGTGGAACTACAGTAGTTTCTGTTCAAAATTGTAGAATCCTCATTCTTGTTTTAAATCTTCCATGGGATCTTGCTTCTTCACATCTTTACTACTTGGTTCATCTGGAGCCCTCACTATACTCCTACACTTCTGGCCTCATTAATTTCCTTGTGTTACATGGCTCCCATCATCGGCAACTGTGCCACCAGTTGATATGGTTCTAGGATTTGGAAAATCCTTTCAAACATCTATGCCTGTCTCTCCTCCTATAAGAGGCAGGAGGCTGGAAGAGCATAGCAAGCCAGGCAGCATCAGGAGGTGCAGAAGTCGACGTTTTGGATGTATCCCTTCAGGTCTAAGGTGGATGTGGGAGGAGCTGCAAATAAAGGGGAAGGTCGGGGCAAGGTGGTGAAGTAGGAATAGGTGAAGACAGTTAGAGGGTATGACCTGGTTGGTCAATGGGAGGAGTAAATTAGGTTGGTGATAGGGAGCAATGGCAGGGAAGGGGAGGGGCTGTGAAGGGAGTCGGGGATGGAGAGAGAGGTTATTTGAAATTGGAGAACTCAGTATCAAGTATTCTGGCCTGTAGGGTGCTCAGGCAGAAGTTATTCCTCCAATAGGTGCCGTGGTTTGTTTTGGCAATGGAGAAAGCCAAGGATGGTCATGTTGGAAAGGGAGTAGTTTGGGGAATTGAGATGGGCAGTGACTGGGAGGTCTGGTCGGTACCTGCAGACCCGGCTGCGATGCTTGGTGAGCCATTCTCTAAGTTTATGTTCGGCCTCCACCATGTGGAGAAGACCACATCGGGAGCACCTCATGCAGTAAACTAGGTTGGAAGAGAGGCAGGTGAACATCTGTCTCACCTGAAAGGATTGTTTGGGACCCTGGCTGGAGGTGAGGGGGATGGTGTACTGGCAGGTTTTGCATCTTTTCTGGTTGCAGGGGGTGTCGTGAACCAACAATTGTTGGAGGGAACAGTCCTTGCGGAGGGGTGGGGAGGGGAAGATGTTCTTGGTGGTGGGGTCTATTTGGAGTTGGCGCAAGTTTTTGAGGATGATGTGTTGGATGCGGAGACTGATGGCGTGGAGGTGAGGGCAATGGGGTCTCTGTCCTTAATGTGTTCGGAGGGGATGGTGGTTTAGAGTGGTAGAACGGGGAATGGTAGTGGTGCCGTGGAGGGCGGTGTGGATGATGGAGGGAGGAAAAGCCTGTTATTTAAAATAGGTGAACATCTGGGATGCTCGCGAGTGAAATGTCTCCTCGTCCAAACAGATGTGGCGGAGGAATTGGGAGAATGGGATAGAGTTTTTGCAGGATACTGGGTGAGAGGAGGTGTAGTCCAGGGAGTTATGGGAGTCTATAGGTTTGTAGTAGATGTCTATCTAGAGACTGTTGCCATCAAACCAGCTGACAAAGGCGGGGTGGTGGTAGTCTCAAGGACGGACCTCCATATCAAAGAGGCCGAACGCCAACTCTCCAAATCCACATCCTACCTTCCCCTTGCCCACAACCCCACCACAACCCTTCATTCCCAAATCCAAGACACCATCAATGTCCTCATTGCCTCTGCCTCTGATGATCTCCCCTCCATCGCCTCCACACTCATAATCCCCCAGCCCTGTACTGTACAGTTCTACCTGCTCCCCAAGATCTATAACCCCAACTGCCCTGGCCAACCCAATATCTTGACATGTTCCTGCCCCACAGATTCATCTTGTCCTACTTCGAGACTATCCTCTCCCCCTTAGTTCAGGCACTTCCCATCTACATCTGTGACACCAACCACGCCCTCCATATCTTCAACAACTTCCAGTTCCCTGGCTCACAGCACTTTCTCTTCACTATGGACGTGCAGTGCTTATACACATCCATACCCCACAAGGATGGCCTCGAGGCCCGCCGTTTCTTCCTCTCCAATCGACCCATTCAGTTCCCCTCCACTAATACCCTCCTCTGCCTCGCCGAGCTGGCCCTCTCCCTCAATAACCTTTCCTTTAACTCCATCCGATTCCTCCACATCGAAGGGGTGACTAGGGATGGGTCCCAGCTGCGCCTGCCTCTTTGTCAGCCATATCGAACAGTCCCTCTGCAGCAGCCACACAGGCACTGTACCCTAACTCTTTCACCATTACACCGATGACTGAATCATCGCGATGTCCCACACCCAGGCTGAACTGGAGCAGTTCAATGACTTCGCTCACAATTTCCACCCCACCCTCAAATACACTTGGTCCATCTTAGGCACCTCCATCCCCTTTACTGACCTCACCACTTCCACCTCCAGCAACAGTCTCCAGACGGGCGATTCCAACAAACCTACAGACTCCCATAACTGCCTGGGCTACACCTCATCCTAACTAGTATTGTGCAAGAGCTCCACCCTATTCTTCCAATTCCTCTGCCTCCACCGCATCTACTCGGACGAGGAGACATTCCACCCACGAACATCCCAGATGTCCACCTACTTTGAACAACAGGCTTTTCCTCCCTCCACCATCCAGACAGCCCTCCTCTCCACCACCTCCATTCCCCATTCCACCACTCTAAATCACCATCCCCTCCCAATGTAATAAGGAGAGTCCCCCTTGTCCTCACCTACCACCCCACCAGTCTCCACATCCAGTACATCATCCTCAAACACTCCAAATAGACTATTAAGAACATCTTCCCCTCCCCACCCCCCTCTCAGCCTTCGGCAAGGATTGTTCCCTCCGACAGTCCTTGGTTCATGCCACTCCTGCCACCGAATCCCCAGGTGCCTTGCCCTGCAACCAGAAAAGATGCAAAACCTGCCGGTACACCACTCCCTCACCTCCAGCCAGGACCCTAAACAGTCCTTCCAGGTGAGACAGAGGTTCACCTGCCTCTGTTCCAACCTAGTTTACTGCATCAGGTGCTCCCGACGTGGTCCTCCCTACATGGGGAGACCGAACATAAACTTAGAGAATGGCTCACCAAGCATCGCAGCGGAGTCTGCAGTGGCCGACCGGACCTTCCAGTCACTGCTGTTATGACATGGGGTGAACTCTTCCACCCGGCTAATTTAAACATGATTTAACCTGTGCTGTAATGTCCAAATTCAAGAGTCATATTTGTAGAGATGTACAGCACAGAAACAGACCCATTGGTCCAATTCATCCATGCCGACCAGATATCCCAGCCTAATCTACTCCCACCTGCCAACACTTGACCTGTATCCCTCTAAATGTTTCCTATTCATATACCCATCTAGATGCCTTTTAAATGTTGTAATTGTACCAGCCTCCACCACTTCCTCTGACAGCTCATTCCATATATGTACCACCCTCTGTGTGAAAACGTTGCCCCTTAGTTCCCTTTTACATCTTTCCTCTCTCACCCTAAACCTATGCTCTCTAGTTCTGGACTCCCCACCTCAGGGAAAAAGACTTTGTTTATTTACCCTATCCATCCCCCTCGTGATTTTTTTAAACCTCGATGAGATCACCTCGCACCCTTTGATGCTTCAGGGAACCAACCCCACTCTATTCAGCCTCTCCCTATAGCTCAAATCCTACAACCCTGGTAACATCCTTGTAAATCTTTTCTGAACCCTTTCAAGTTTTGCGGCATTTTTCCTATCGGAAGGAGACCAAAACTGCATGCAATATTCCAAAAGTGGCCTAACCAATGTCCTGTACAGCCACATGTCCTCCCAACTCCTATATTCAATACTCTGACCAATAAAGAAAAGCATACCAAACATCTTCTTCACTATCCTATCTACCTGTGACCCTACTTTCAAGGCGCTATGAACCTGCACTCTATTTGTTCAGAAAAACTTCCATAGGACCTTACCATTAAGTGTATAAGTCCTGCTAAGATTTGTTTTCCCAAAATGCAGCACCTCACATTTATCTAAATTAAATTCCATCTGCCATTCCTCAGCCCATTGGCTCAGCTAATCAAGATCCTGTTGTAATCTGAGGTAACCTTTGCTGTCCACTACACTTCCAAGTTTGGTGTCATCTGCAAACTTACTATATATCCAAATTCATTTATGTAAATCTCAAAAAGTAGAGGTCCAGCACTGATTCTTGTGGCACTGCACTGGTCACAGACCTCCAGTCTGGAAAACAACCTTTCAGCACCACCCTTGGTCTTCTACCTTCGAGCCAATTCTGTATCCGAATGGCTAGTTCTCCCTGGATTCCATGAGATTTAACCTTGCTAACCAGTGTCCCATGAGGAACCTTATTGAATGCCTTACTGAAGTCCATATAGATCACATCCACAGATCTGCCCTCATCAATCCACTTTATTACTTTTTCAAAAGTAACTTTCACCTTTTTACCCATTTCAATTCCCCCAACCACTCCCTTTCCAACATGACCATCCTTGGCCTCCACCATTGCCAAAACAAACGACAGCGACTATTGGAGGAACAACACCTCATCTTCCACCTGGACACCCCACAGCTTGGAGGACTCAACATTGAATTCTGCAGTTTCAAATAATCTCCCTCCCCTTCCCCTGACTCCCTTCACAGCTCCTCCCCTTCCCTGCCACCAACCGGATTCATTCCTCCCATTGACCAACCAAGTCATACCCTTTATCTGTATTCACCTATTTCCAATTCACCCCCCACCCAGTCCCGAAGAAGGAGTACATCCAAAACATCGACTTCTGAACCTCCTAATGCTACTTGGCTTGCTGTATTCTTCTAGCCTCTTGCGTGTCTACTTTGGATTCCAGCATCTGCAGTTTTTTTTTGTTTCCTTCTATAAGAATCAGTTTAAAACGTTTGTCTTCTATGAAACTTTTGGCCATCTGCCTTTGGATATCTCCACATGCTGCAGGGTCAAAGTTTGTTTCATCACGCTTATCAAGTGCCTTTGGATGTATGACTACATTAATGTTGCTATTATTTTATGTTAATTTTGTTATTGTTTAAGTTAGACCGTCTACCTAACAGTATTTATAGCCTTGCTTGGAATTAAGATATTTGCAGCAATATTAATGAATTCCTGGATATCATCATAAAAAGTGGCCCAGAAATTTTTTTGTGGTTTCATAGCAATGCAGTGCAGTGATTTCACATGCATCACTGTGTCCACTTCATTTTACACCATTGAGACAAAATTTATGCAAAGTTCTTTTAATGCTTATGCCTCTAAATAAAGTAAATCATTATTTGCTAAATGTATTTTTGTCAATGTTGTTCATAAATACTTTACTATTTAGCTGTTCACTTTTTATTTCTAGGACCTGAAATCAACTATTTTTTTTGAATGGTTGGGGGGGGGTGGGGGGAGGTGGTGTGGTGTGGTGTCATTTACCTTGTAGTAGCATATCAGTTGTTTCTGAGAGTATTTGTTTGCCCAGTTGGAAGTGGAGAGTGACTTGCTGAAAATGCTGTAAGTAGTTTACAAACTGATTTGATTTAAGCATTTCTTTTTATGAATTTACGTTGTGGATTTTTTGCAATTTATGTCATAGTAACAGCCACTTTGCAACCTGTCTAGAAAATAGTGAAATGCCTCTGACCTTCATTAATATCAGATGATAAATATTGTTGTAAGCAATCTATGTTCATGTATATATGTATCTCAGAGTTTGAACACTGCTCAGGATGACCATATGAAACAAATATTCAAAACATTTTTGTTGTGTATTTGTTTCCAGTTTCCAGTGTTAACACAGCAACTGCGTGCAGCTCCAAATTGGGATATGTAAGTATGGCATGCTTCAACATAAGAATAGGATGCATCTGTTTCATGCGTCATGATTATTGGTTCTTGGAAGGGATTCTGTAAGTGGCAGATCTGCCTAAAATCATTCACATTTAATTGACTTACAATTTGAATGACCCCTGCTGGTGATGCTAAATATATCTTACCAGGATGTTTAACTCAAAAAAAAACAAATTGCACCATTGTATTTTGTAAAGTAATGCTACCGGTTTATGGGCATTACTCTGATAAACAGGGGAACCCGATTATCCGAATGAGATGGGCGGGCACTATTTTGGTCGGTTAATCAAATATTCGGTTAATCGATTAAATGCCTTTCTACTGGGGCTTGGAGTTTTTAAAGTCTGCAGAAGCACACTGCGCGAGCCCCCACGCCCAACTCCAACACCGCCCCACCCCACCCCCCCAACCCGGCTCCCCGTCCCCGACACTGCACCCCCACCTTCGTCCAACCCCGTCCAACCCTGCCCTCCCCCTACTCCGTCCAACACTGCCCCTACCCCTCACCAGGGCAGTCGGACTGGACAGCAACAACAAAACTGCTGCTGTTGCCACCTTTGTGGGATAACTTTCCAAATAGCATGCACACACACAGCCACAGCCACAGCCGCACAACTTTTTACTGCAACTCTTTGACAGGTTCTACCTCTCCCCTGTACAGGACAATGTTGGTCAGATTATCTGGGGAAGGTGGGGTGGGGGTTTAGGGTACAGCCCTCTGTAGAACTCCAGGGAAAGTGTGGGGAGAGAGGAAGGCAGGAAGTCAGTCATTTGGAGACAGTTCCTGTTTAATCACTGTAAACGAAAGACGTGATCACTATTGAAAACACGTCTTTGATGTAATGTTTTTATCGGGACCTTGAGATCTCCTTCGGATAATCTGATTTTTGGATAATTGGTATTCGGATAATCGAGGTTCCTCTATATAAGATTACTCAAATGTTGGAGAAGTCTCTATAATGGTAAGGTAATGGGACCAAAACCGAAGTTGCATATTGCTGAGTTGAAAGTAAAGCATGCAACAGAGAAAGGCAGAAGTACAGCAGGTTGAATGCTGGAGAAATTAATGAAAATTCTAGAGGCTGGATTATATCTGTTGGTAAGGCAGAAGGAGTAATGAATATTTAAAATAACCTAGTACAACAGCTTTAACTTAATTACGTAAAGGAAAATAGAGAATGGAGTTAATAATGGTGTATTTCTATAAGGAGGACAGAGACCGTGATGAATATAAAAAAGAAAGATCTGTGCTTTCACATTATTGTAGTAGTATTAATTCGAAGTAATTTTACTTCTCACTTATTCTGTCAATACAGAATAATTGACTCCAGAGCATGGTCTCATGGTTTGACTTGATATCAAGGTGAAGCATGAGACAGGTGGGAATCACACTGTGTGCCTTGCTACAGAGGCGTTTCAGTTCTTGATGGTCAATTTTCAGTTGGTAAATTTCGCATTTGCTTCATGCTAATTTTTGCATATATGCGATAGGAAACTGGTCAGAAGCAATGATGTAGAAAATAGAATTAATGTTGCAGGGTATAGAAAATGCAGTGTGAACAATTTTTCATAAATAATAATGGATTCTCCATAGCATTGCTAAAGCTAACCTGTAGTATGCTTGCTCAAAATTACTTTCGGAATTGGGAAAGCTGGAAGCTGAAGCTGTTTGTAAATTGTTGTTTATACATAGGGCAGTGGTGAGATATTTTTAGCACTTGATAGACAAAGAAGTAGTAGCTGAAAATGTGTTGCTGGTTAAAGCACAGCAGGTCAGGCAGCATCCAAGGAACAGGAAATTCGACGTTTCGGGCCAGAGCCAGTAGGACCATTCATGGATCACTGGGAAACAGCAGTAAGTTCCAAAAGAATAAGAGTTATCGAAAATTATTCCATATGTCAAATTTCATGGTAAAATCAAGCACAATCTTTCCAATCCAGACTTAGAGGCCTGAATTTTTGCCCCAAGTTAAGATCATTTCAGGTTCGATAAGAAGTGCAGAGGAAGATCAAATTTTTGTTCTGGGAGAGGAAGGGTGACAACGGAAGGTGTTCCTGGAAGAAGTTTGGACGTTGACTGAATACGGAGTTGGAATAACAAAGCCAGCTCCAGTGCTCTAGTACCTTTTTGAAATTATGAAAAGAGGTAATGAAACAGAAAACATCCTCATCCCCTATACATGCCAACTCATTCCGCTATCCATACCCGTTACTCCTCATACTATCTATATTGACTTATGCTACAGTACTCAGCCCCATGGTCATATACCCTCCCTGCCAGCCAGTGCCCCTGTACCACATCATGTCCTTTTATAACTCCTATTCCAAAGTAGGTCCAACTCATGCTAATGCCTAACCCCTCCATCTTCTTCTCTGACAGCTACCATGACAACTCCCCAATATACATACAATCTCTACAATGTGGAAGCGGGCCATTCGGCCTATTGAGTCCATACCGACTCTCCAAAGAGCATCCCACCCAGACCCACCCCCTCTAAGCTATCCCTGTAACCCTGCATTTCCCATGGCCAGTTCACCTAAACTGCACATCTTTGCACTGTGGGAGAAAACAGAGCACCCTGAGGAAACCCATGCAGACACGGGGAGAATGTGCAAACTCCACATGGATAGTTACACGAAGGTGGAATCAAACCCAAGTCTCTAGCGTTGTGAGGCAGTAGTGCTAACCACTGAGCCACTTTGACCTTGAGACCCGTGCTGAGATGAAATAAAGTTTCTATGTGCCTGTAAATATATTCACTATTCAAGAAACGTTCAGATAAAACCTCATTCACTATTTTTAACTTTCTTTAATCCCCTTGAAAAATAAGCATTTGAATTCATAGCCCCACTTTGAAGGGTTTATATGTACTTGAGAGTTATCAGTCAAGCTATAAACTTGACAGGCAACAAATTGTAATAATGAGAGGTTGCAAAACCGGTAATTTAGAACCAATCCTGTAATGTAATGTTTATAAAATCATGAGAGGCATGGACAGGATGAATAGCCAAAGTCTTTTTCCTAAAGTGGGGAGTCCAAAACAAGAGGGCATAGGTTTAAAGTATGAGGAGAAAGATTTTAAAAGGATTTCTGGGGTAATTTTTTAACACGGTGAGACATATGTGGAATGAGCTACCAGAGGAACTAGGGGAGGCAGGCACAATTACAACATTGGAAAGGCATCTGGATGGGTATATAAATAGGAATGGTTTAAAAGGATATAGGCCAAATGCTGGCAAATGGGATTAGGTCAGATTGAGAGCTTTAAGACTCTGAGATCACCCTCATGTTTCTCAACCCCATTTTCCTGCATTCTTCCCATAACCCTTCATCCCCTTACTAATCAAAAACCTATCTCTGTCTGTCTCAACTACATTCAATGATTTGCCTCCACAGCTTTCTGCGGCAATGAGTTCCACAGATTCATCACTTTTTGGCTGAAGAAATTCCTCCTCAACTCAGTTATAAAGGGTCACCCCATCTCTCTGAGTCTGCGCCCTCGGGTCCTGGTCTCTCCTCCTAGTGGAAATACCTTCTCCACATCTATTCTATCCAAGTCTGATAGTATTCTGTAAAATTCAATGAGATCCTCACTCATCCTTCTAAATCCAAAGACTCCAGACCCAGAATTCTCAAACACTCTTAATATGACAAGTCCTTCATTCGGGGATCATCCTTGTAAACCTCCTCTGGACCCTCTCCAAGACCAGCACATTGTTCCTTTGGTACAGGGTCCAAAAGTGCTCACAATATCCTAATACAGTGCCTTAAGCAGCCTCAGCAGTCCACCTCCGCTCTTGTATTCTCACCCTCTTGAAATGAATGCTAACGTTCTAACAGGAGCGTACCAGATGAACGTGGGAAGGATGCTCCTGATGACTGTGGAGTGCAAAACCAGGTGTCACTGTCTAAGTAACAGGGTAGACTAAGATGAGGATAAATATCTTCACCCAGAGAGCATGGAGCCTGTGGAGGCCTCTGAGGTGGAAAGTGGTTGAGCCAAAACATTGAATGGAAAATAAGTTAGGTTGAGTTCTGAGGGTTAAAGAGATCAAAAGGTATGGGAAGGGCACCGAGTTGGATGATCAGCCATGATCATATTGAATGGCGGAGCAGCCTTGAAGTGCCAAATGGCCACTCGTGCTCCTGTTTCTATGTTGTATTTGCCTTCCTAACTGCCAGTTGAATGTGCAGTTAACCTTAACAGTGTCCTGAATGAGGACTCCCAAGTCCTTTTGTACTTCAGATTTCCAAAGCCTTTTAACATTTAGAAAATAGTCTTCACCTCTTCTGCCAATCAAAGTGCATAACCTCACACTGTTGCACAATGTATGTAGTCTATCACTTCTTTGCTCACTTTCTTCGTCTGTACAACTCCTTCTGCAGCAACCCCGCTGCTTCAACAGCCCCTGTCTGTCCACCTATTTTTGTCTCATCTGCAAACATAGCAAATATTCCCTCAGTTCCTTCGTCCAAATTAGTTGTGGTCCCAACATGGACCATTGCGGAACTCCACTCATCACTGACTGCCATCATGAAAAAGACACCTTTTATCCTGCTCTCTGCCTTCTGTCAGTCAGCCAATCCTCTATCCATGCCTGGAAAATAAATTTTCCAAAATTATATCTGCGTAGGAGTGGAGTTACTTACAAAATGACCAAATTAAAGAATAATATAAATACTATTTTATCAGCAATGATTTCTGTAAATGTTAAACTTTTCAAGCAGTTTTTCTTGTAATGTTTCTCACACTTGTCGTGCATTGCAGGATTCAGGAAATTTCAGTTAGTTATTTTCCCATATTATTTGAAGTTCATAAGTTGTCACAACAATCAATGCACCAATAACAGATATTAGTGTACCAAGAACCAAAGTTCAGAAGTACACAACTCTTTTTTATTAACATAAGAAAAGCAACTACCATATTAGCTAAATTTATAATTTGACCCTTTGCAAAAATTAATTCTATGGGCTTAGAAATAACAACTTGAAACATGTTAAAAATTATTTTACTTTGTTTCCATAACACTAAGTTTATCTCACGATAAGGCTTGTCTTTATGATTGTCTAATTTCAAAACAAAGCTAGGTGGAGGGACAAGTAGTATTGAAGGGGTGGGGAGGCTGCAGAAAGATTGAGACAGGTTAGGAATGTGGGCAAAGAAGTTGCAGATGGAATAGAACATGAGACAGTGTGAGGTTATGCCCTTTGGTAGGAGGAATAGAGGCATGGACTATTTTCTAAATGGGAAGAAAATTCTGAAATCTGAAGTGTAAAGGGACCTAGAAGTCTTAGTCCATGATTCTCTAAAGTTTAACTTGCAGGTTGAATCGGTAGTTAGGAAGGCGAATACAAAGTTGACATTTATTTTTAGAGTACTAGAATGTAAAAGAAGGCATATGCTTCTGAAGCTTTATAAGGCTCTGATCGGATCCATTTAGAATATAGTGAGCAAAGTTTGGCCCCATATCTCAGGGAGGATATATTGACCCTGGAACAGTTCCAGAAGAGATTCAAGAGAATGATCCCAGCAATGAAAGGCTTAATAAATGAGGACTCTGGGTCTATACTCAGTGGAGTTTAGAAGGATGAGGGGGTATAATCTAATTGAAACTTGCAGATAACTGAAAGGCCTCGATAGAATGGACCTTGTGAAGATGTTTCCATTGGTAGGAGAGACTAGGACCCGAGTGCAAAGCTTTAGACCCTTCAGCGAAGACCCTGAAGAATGGAGATGAGGAGAAATTTCTTCAGCCAGAGAGTGGTGAATCTTTGTATTTCATTACCACAGAAAGCTGTGGAGGCCAAGTTATTGAGTATATTTAAGAAGAGGTAGACAGGTTATTGATTAAGGGAAATAAAGGTTACCAGGAGAAGGTGGGAGAATGAGGTTGAGAAACTTACCAGCCATGATTGAATGGCTGAGCAGACTTGATGGGCTGAATGGTCTAATTTCTGCACCCATGTCTTATATTTTAATTTTGGCTATTGTCCATGAATTTTCCATTTCGAAAAAACTTCCACTATAAGTAGCTGCATGCGATGGTTTTGCATTCTAGAGAATGTGTTTGAATAATAATCGAAATGAACATTGCCAGCAAGTCATTTGACCATGAATAAATTTCTTTCAGCAGAGTTGCAAACTTTTTGAAATAATAGAAGAAAAAAGAAACGATGATAAATGGAGTCTGTTATAGACCAGTAAGTCAGGAAAGATTACATGTGCTGCTAGTTATTCTCAGATCTAGGAGATGTGTTAATGAAATTGTGATGGGGATTTCATTTTGCATTTCATACTTGGACAAACACAGAGTTAGTAACTTTTCTATTTCTACAAGTTATTGCAGAATGCCAAGTAAATCAGATGGTCACGAAACCTACAAGTAGAGTAGTTGCATCATCAATTAGTGTAGAAATGGTAAACATGATAAGCTATTGGTAGTTGAGGGGAGCTGAAAATTTGATCTACAATGGCAAAAGCAAGGAACAAAACCAAATGTGAAGTTTGAAGGTGATGGGGCTTGTAAAGTGTAGTACATAGCCCATTACACTCCCTGCCTCCCGTTTTATGCAGCTGAGGGTAGTGGAGAGCCTGATCCTGCCCCCAAGCACCATAACTCTATTCAGTTACCTCCTGGGGTGAGTGGACTGTCAATATTTTTTAATGTATTTAAATGATTGGAGGAAGGAACAGTTAAACAGTACTCAATGATAGCAAATTTTCAGGAATAGGGAACATGTGAAGTGACTTCAGGGTGTTATGAGTCAGGAATGTTGGATAATGTGGGAAAATGTAAAGCTGAAGAAGAAATTATCAAGGAGAAAGTGAGGACTGCAGATGCTGGAGGTCAGAGCTTAAAAATGTGTTTATGGAAAAGCGCAGCAGGTCAGGCAGCATCAAAGGAGTAGGGGAATCGACATTTCGGGCATAAGCCCTTCAGGATTCCTGAAGAAGGGCTTATGCCCGAAACGTCGATTCTCCTATTCCTTTGATGCTGCCTGACCTGCTGTGCTTTTCCAGCAACACATTTTTTAGCTCTGAAGAAGAAAATATTTCAGAGAACAGCATAAGTAAGTAAATTTTACACAGTAAATGTCACAAGATTTTAACAGAATACACCCTTCAACATCTTATTGGGATTGTATTATAGACCCTCGAATAGTCAGAGGGAAATTGAGAAACAAACTTGTAAGGAGATCTCAGCTAGTTGTAAGAATAATAGGGTGGTTATGGTCGAGGATTTTAACTTTCCAAACATAGACGGTATTAGGCAAGAACTTTCAAAAGCTGATTGGGGGCAGTGTTCATAGGTAAAAAGATGGCTGGAAAATGGGAAGCATTCAGGAATGAGATAATGAGAATCCAGAGAAAGTATATTCCTGTTAGGGTAAAACGAAAGGCTGATAGGTATAAGGAATGCTGGATGTCGAAAGAAATTGAGGTTTTGGTTAAGAAAAAGAAGGAAGCATATGTAAAGTATAGACAGGATAGATCGAGTGAATCCTTAGAGTATAAATGCAGTAGGAGTATACTTAAGAGGGAAATCATGAGGGCAAAAAGGGGACATGGGATAGCTTGGCAAATAGAATTAAGGAAAATCCAAAGGAATTATACAAAAACATTAACAGCAACAGGATAACTATGGAGAGAATAGGGCTCCTCAAAGATCAGCAAGACGTCCTTTGTATGGAGCCGCAGAAAATGGGGAAGATACTAAATGAGTATTTTGCATCAGTATTTACTGTGGAAAAGGACATGGAAGATATAGACTGTAGGGAAATAGATGGTGATACCTTGCAAATGTCCATATTACAGAAGAGGAAGTGCTGGATGTCTTGAAACTCATAAAGGTGGATAAATCCCAAGGACCTGATTAGGTGTACCCTAGAACTCTGTAGGAAGCTATGAGAAGTGATTGCTGGGTCTCTTGCTGAGATATTTGTATCATCGATAGTCACAGGTGAGGTGCTGGAAGGCTGGAGATTGGCAAACGTGGTGCCACTGTTTAAGAAGGGTGGTAAGGAAAAGCCAGGGAACTGTAGACCAGTGAGTCTGACGTCAGTGGTGGGCAGGTTGTTGGAGGGAATCCTGAGGGACAGGATGTACATGTATTTGGAAAGGCAAGGACTGATTAGGGATCGTCAACATGGCTTTGTGCGTGGTAAATCACACCTCACAAACTTGATTGAGTTTTTTGAAGAAGTAACAGAAAGAATTGATGAAGGCAGAGCAGTAAATGTGATCTATATGGATTTCAGTAAGGTGTTCGACAAGGTTCCCCATGGGAGACTGGTTAGCACGCTTCGATCTCACGGAATAAAGGGAGAACTAGCCATTTGGATGTATAGCTGACTCAAAAGTAGAAGACAGAGGGTGGTGGTGGAGGGTTATTTTTCAAACAGGAGGCCTGTGACCAGTGGAGTGCCACAAGGATCGGTGCTGGGTCCACTACTTTTTGTCATTTACATAAACGATTTGGATGTGAGCATAAGAGGTACAGTTAGTAAATTTGCAGATGACACCAAAATTGGAGGTGTAGTTGGCAGCAAAGAAGGTTACCTCAGATTACAACAGGATCTTGACCAGATGGGTCCAATGGGCTGAGAAGTGGCAGATGGAGTTTAATTCAGATAAATGTGAGGTGCTGCATTTTGGGAAAGCAAATCTTAGCAGGACTTATACTTAATGGTAAGGTCCTAAGGAGTGTTGCTGAACAAAGAGATCTTGGAGTGCAGGTTCATAGCTCCTTGAAAATGGAGTCACAGGTAGATAAGATAGTGAAGAAGACATTTGGTATGCTTTCTTTTATTGGTCAGAGTATGGGAGTTGGGAGGTCATGTTGCAGCTGTACAGGATATTGGTTCGGCCACTGTTGGAATATTGCGTGCAATTTTGGTCTCCTTCCTATCGGAAAGATGGTGTGAAACTTGAAAGGGTTCAGAAAAGATTTACAGATGTTGCCAGAGTTGGAGGATTTGAGCTATAGCGAGAGGCTGAACAGGCTGGGGCTATTTTCTCTGGAGCATCGGAGGTTGAGGGGTGACCTTTTAGAGGTTTACAAAATCATGATTGGCATGGATAAGATAAAAAGAGAAAACTAGAGGCCGTGAGAGGGGAAAGATATAAAAGAGACCTAAAGATCATCGTTTTCACACAGAGGGTGATACGTGTATGGAATGAGCTGCCAGAGGATGTGGTGGAGGCTGGTACAATTGCAACATTTAAGAGGCATTTGGATGGGTATATGAATATGAAGGGTTTGGAGGGATATGGGCCGGGTGTTGGCAGGTGGGACTAGATTGGCTTGGATTATCTGGTTAGCGTGGACGGGTTGGACCGAAGGGTCTGTTTTCATGCTATACATCTTTGACTCTATGACTCTAACTGTTAATGACAAGGGACAAATGAATCTTGCAACGTACAGTTTGTACAGAGTACATTGGCCTGACTCAACTTTTGTAGGAAGGATATCTAAGCTTTGAAGAATGACAGGCAACAAACATTTAGAAATGGGAACTGACAGTAGTGCTTTGAGAAAATACTATGGATGCATCCATGTCTTATCCAGTTGAATAAAGGAATATTCGGTGTAATCTTTCTGAGGAACTCAAAATCTGCAAAGGAGTAGAACGTTTTTGATCGAGATTTTCCCAAAATTGAAAGGAGTTTGAAGCTATTTGCAAATGAATGCAATCTTCCAAATTAGTCACTTTCTGTTGAGGTGATGCTGCTGGTAGGAGTTTGAGATTATTTTTAATATGAATGCTAAGTTACTATTTCTGGTGCACCCCTCACTTTTAGAGATGTCCAGAGCACTTCGCATGGTTGTGGACACTGAGTATGAGGAAGAAAGAGAAGACAGACATTTAAAGGTTTGTCTAGAAGCAAAATTGTAGAGAATGGGCATCAGGAGGCTTTTGAAACTTGAGTAAAATGACAAGGTGGAAATGCTGAGGAAAATGAGTTAATTTTTGTTTAAGGAGTTTTTTTTTAAATCTCCACATGGCAGTTGTCAGATAATTTAATTATTCTGAAGAGTTTCAGGTCAAACCTTCAAAATTTCTCAACTGAATAATGTCAAAATCGGAGTAACCCAGCATTCAGTTCAATTGTAAACGTGTAAAATTTATCAGCCACAAGATGGCAGTAATAATTTGCAGTTGAAAGGTCTGACTAGTCAACTTTTTCTGCATTATGTATAGTTTGACAATGTTATGTCTGACTCAGGACAGTGTAAACATAAAGACTTTTTGAGACTTGCAGGATATGTTTTGTGACTACTGTCATTAGTCTACAACTCCAGGAATGTTTTCTTAACTTGTATTCCATTTGGATCTCGCAACTTAACAAGGAAAGTTGGCCTGAATAGCTGCAAAAATAATTCCAGGATTAATATGCTGAAAGCTGCACTTAATGACAAAAAATAAAATGGATACCAAAAAGATCAACATGAAACCTTCCTCTCAGTCATCAGCATGGCTAAAGATTCATGGTCCAAAATTAGTTTGGGTAGTTATAAGGTATTCTTCAAAAAATGAACTTTAGTTTATGTCATGACTTTTCTGTGTAAATTAAATGCATGAACAATGCAAGTAAATCAAAATTGTTTGAGGTGTTGTTATTGTCTCGTTGAAAATAAGAAATCAAAATGATATAAGTAGATGTATAAGAGCAATGGCAATATTGCTGATATGACTTCATTCTGAATTCAGTAAATTAACACCCATTCTCTTGCTTTCAGTCGTGCCAAAATGATTCGTCTGATTGGCTTACTGGCATGTCACACATCTGAACTGAAGGATGATGTACCAATCGCAGAAGTAAGAGAGTTTATTTTTAATGCAGGATGGTGCAAGTGTACATCAATTTCTAATTAATAGAACTCAATTTCATATCTTAGGCCTTAGCAAGACACACTTTTTAGTTGGGAGTAGGTGATTGGACTGATTGCAACTTTCCAGCTTTATACATTCGCAATCCTCAACTTGTTTTACATTGTTCTTCACTTGTCCCTGCAGATTCAGGAGTGTAGTTTAGGAGAAAAAATGTGCTTCTATATAAGCATCATCAAGCAACTATGCATCTACCATTGACAGCATACTTCTTGCGCAAGTTTAGACCTATTGATCTCATTTTTATGTCCACATAGGTAATCACCTAGCTTGTTTTAAACAGAAAACATAATTCAAGTTAAACAATTTGGATAACATCATTTGCAAAGCAGAAATGTAGAATTCAGAACTATTGAGGGATATGTGTATTATCTGGACTAGAGAGAATATTGATGCAGACTGAGTTGATGGATGGTAATTTCCTGCTGTTAAAGGCCAAATATATTGTAAGTAATACCTTAAAATAAATAATGTTTCTGGTGACATTTATTCTTCATTTATCAAATGTATGCAATGTGATTATTCACAGCATTGACATTTCAGTTTGCCAAGAGCTCGATTCTTTTAAGAAGCTTTCATTTATTTAACCCAAAAGCTAATGTTTCTCAACTGGTAATTTAATATTTTGCAGTTCCACAGGCTGTCAGATGAAATGGCACTTTCACTGAGTATGGATGACAGTAATATATGCATATCTGTTACATCTTCAGTTGTTAACACAGCAGCCTGTAATTTCTTGGATTTTTTTGATGTAATTACAGTGCAAAAGTGAATTAGCATCATTTTTCTTCTGCCGAAATTTGCACGTAACTGATTAATGCAGTTTAATGCCAAAGCATCGCTGTGCACAAATCTTCTCAATTGATTGCCCACTGTTACAGTTATGTCTGTCGAAGCCCCTACTGTTTATTTACATAGAACAGCCTCCATGCAAAAGATTACCTTGGGGAGTTACCTGCATTTACAACAATAATGCTTTGTTTGCATTTCAGCCTCAAAATTATAAGTGCAACAAGATCACGAGTCACATAATATTAGATTAGATTAAATTACTTACAGTGTGGAAACAGGCCCTTCGGCCCAACAAGTCCACACCGACCCGCTGAAGCATTGGCATAACTGGAGGGGAAAGTAATATTCCACAAATGGGAAATCTGAGATTTTTTTTGGGAAGATGTACATTTATCTTTCTGTTTTGCAAATGATTAAGCATAAAAGCTTTTTCTGAAATAATTAATTCTAAAACTAAAATAATTTGAACTATCATTCCAAAATTGTTACATTTGACCTAGAAATTTAAACACTTTTACACATTCCGATAGAGTGCACTCTAAACTTATTTAAATGAACAGTCAATGTGATCACAATTTGGAGGATCCTAAGCATGCTTCATAAATCAATACCTGTGTAAATTTGTAACATTTGAAGAGGTTTGGTCATAATGTTTAATTTATCACTTATGCTTCCTAACTAACTGAAGAGAAACTGCAGAGTTCTTCGTTTAATTTGTTTTGTTAAATGTGATTTTTTTTTAAGTAGAGACTGATGTATTGAATGTATAAATCAACAGAGTCAAATACTGTGTCCTATTCAACAATTATAAAAGTATGTGGATTAACCATGTGATACAGTGGAAGTTGTATAAATATGTTTTCAAAAAATGGTTGCACTTAGCAGAGATTCATGATTATTTAGATAAATGTATGCAGAAGTAAAAACGCTACCATTCATGTATGTAGTTTTGGTAAACTTTAATAATATGAGACTAAAGCAGCCCCAAATTTTTCAGTACACTAATTGGTCTAACTTTCACTCCCTCTTCTTGTGAATTTCAGACCAGTATGTATCCATTTAGGGTCATCCACATTAAGAATCTTGTATCAATGTAAGTTATTGTTGTGCTCATCTTGGACTGTAAGCTGATGGTGATGTCAAAGTTTACAGTTTGCAGCAGTTGACCGCTAATTTTGGTTCTCATCTTTGTATGTTCAGTCTTAACTTGGCAACACTTGAGCAGTGAAATTCCTCTGTGCCTTTGATCTTAACAACATATTGAGATGATTATCAAGCAGTGCTCCTCATAAAATATTTGCATATTCACAACAGAATTAGTGTTGGCATAGAAGGAAAGCCTTTGCCTGATGCAGTGTATAATCCTCGTATACAATCTCAATAATTCTTTAACAAACTGAGGACTGAAATACTCCTGACTGAAAATTATTCTTATGCAAGTAGTGTGGTTATCATTTTGCTTATTGTTGTAAAGATTTTCTGTTTGGAAGGTATACTTACTCCACTTCAAACGGAGAAAGAAACCAGAATACTAGTGTACACTTAAGCAATTCTTTCATTTGCAAAGTTAAACATCACACGGCACCAGGTTGTAATCCAACAGGTTTATTTGGAAGCACTAGCTTTCGGAGCACTGCTCCTTCATTGGGTGGTTGTGGAGTGTAAGATTGCAAGACACAATTTATAGCAAAAGTTTACAGTGTGATGCAACTGAAATTATATATTGAAAAAGACCTGGATTGTTTGTTACACCTCTCAACTTTTGGAATGACCATTCAAAAGCACCTACTAGCTGAAGCCTAAGTGGACTCCAGACAGGCACTACAACTGGCTTTATCATTGGAAGATGCGGCTAGTGGAACAAATGAAATGAAGGGTATTCTGTTGGAAGGAGGCACCCTCGCCAGTCTGATTGAGCTTGGGCAACATCACTTGAGAGTGAAGACAATGGCATAGCTGCTGTCAGGACATATTCACAACAGAGGTCAGCCACAACAAAGCCACACCTTGGCCAAATAGTTAAAATTTTATTTGGGAACTGCGTCAGCAAGCCTCCTTAGTTGCTGCTAGTTTGCGGACTCAATATCAAAAATGTCCCATTAAACCTAAATGGAGTAAGAGAACTCCATAGACCGGCATCTGGAAGAGTGCACACCCTGGAAAGTCCATCTCCATTTGGTTTGGAATTGCTTAGCAATATCCAAATCAGACTCAATCATGCTAAAAGCCTGGTTAAATGGTCACCTGGTTCTAATGGAGGTCAAACCCTCATGGCCGTTACACTGATTGCAGAACAAAATTCACTCTGGACTCCAACCCTTAGTCTAGCTGAGAACCTGTACAAGCTTAAGATGGAACTTACGAGACGCAGTTAGTTTGGTTGCGAATGATTGTAGTAAATGGTTCGGCCCAAGCTTTGGTGGAAATTGGTTGAGAAAGATTGATGTGGATGGGCTCAACATTTTTTTGATTAGAAAATGTCTTCCTGTGAAGTCCTAATTAAATACCCAAAAGTTTTCAGGAAGATGTAGGGACAATCAAGGGAATCAAGGTCACCTTGCATGTTGACCAGGAAACAATTCCACAATTCTGCAAGGCCTGCCCCATGCCATTTGCCTTACGGGCAAAAGTAGAGGCAGAAATCAGAAGGCTGAAAACTGAAGGCATTATCAAACCAGTCTAGATTGCAGAAGTTGGATAACAATATTGTACTGAATGTGAAGTCCAATAGGTCGGTTCGCCTTTGCGGGGATTTTAAACAAATAGTAAATCAGTTTTTACAGTTGAATAAATACCCAATTCCTTCCAAAGAGGATTTACATATGTGTATGAACAAATTACTGCAAATGCACACTTTACTTCAATTCTGATGTTTAGACTCAAAACATTAGTTTACTCTCTCCATGGATGCTGTTTGACCCGCTGTGATCTCCAGTATTTAAAAGTGAACCTGGCAGGTGATCTGTCCTTCACAAAGCTGGACATGAGCCAGGCATTTCCATAATTAATAACCATATGGATTTTTACCAGTACAGGAGACTACCATTTGTGGTATTGTCAGTCTGTGCGATTTTTTAGCAGATCATGGAAAACATTTTGCAAGGTCTGAGGCCTTTCCTTCGGCTGGTGAATTATTATGGAAAGTTCATACATAACTGGCCTGCATCCTGACACCCTTGCATCAACTTGAAAAAAGTTTCAGCCTTGGAAATGGTCACATAGCCAAACCGTAGCTTTCAGTGAAGTGAAGAAACAGCTATCATCCTCCAAGGTGTTGGCACATAATGATGTGAAGCGAGATCTGATGTAGACAAGTGATTCATTCCTGTATGGCATTGGTTTATATTACTTCATAGATGGGCCCAATGGAGAGGAACGCCCAATAGTGCGTGCATCCTCAAACTTTGGCTAATGCAGAGAGAAAATATACCCAAAAAGAGAAGGAACGTTTAGTGGTCATATTTGGAATCCTGAAGTTCCACTCATATTTTTATGGACATAAATTTGTAATAAGAATGGACCACGAACCTCTGCTAGGTATAATTAAAGAGGACAAGACAGTGCTGCCAAAACTCTAATGGTGGGCAGCAATATTAAATAGATATAATTATAAGCTGTAACACTGTCCAGGAGGCCAAGTAGCCAATGCAGATGCATTCAGCCATCTCCCCCTGGCAGATACACCACTGGTGGTACGACCACTGGAAGAGTCCACAGTGGTTTTAAATTTTCTGGATACACCTCCAGTCACAGCTGACATTAGCGTACTTTGGATGCAGAAAGATCTGTTCTTGGCAAAACTGAAACAATTGGTGGTGATGGGGGAAACTAAAGGGCCGTCACAGCCAGAATAGAAGCCTTTTTGAACTTGGAGAGTAGCTCACAGTAGATGACAGCGTACCATTATGGGGAATAAACAAGGATCACTGCCAGATACTGATTGAACTCTGCCATGGTCATCCAGGGGTTGCCAAAATGTTGCTGGCAAATTATGTCTGGTGACCAGGGTTGGATGCAGATATATCTGCATTGATGGGGCTGTGCCCAGCGTGCCAACAAGGACAAAAAAATTTCAGCCAGTAGCTTCCCCACATTTGTGGGAATAACTGGGTAAACCCCGGACTTGGTTACACATCAATTACGCAGATCCTTTCACGGGCTTAACGTTTTGGTCATTGTGGGCACACATTCAAAGTGGCTGGGGGTACATAGAGTTCATTTGTCAAACACTGGGATGCCAACAGAAAAAAACTGCATGCATCCAAGGCAATACAGGGGCTCCCAGAAGTGTTGGTCGCAGATATCAGGCCACCGTTTACCAGCAGCTTAATTGAGTTTTTCCTAAAGTCAAGTGGTATTCGTCATGTAAGGACAGGTCAGACCATCCATTATCCAATAGTCTTGAAGAAAGAGCAGCTTGAAATTTGAAGGCAGATTTAAAGAAACAGCCTGCAGTTACATTAAAACCAAACTGTATGGGTTTCTATTTGATTACAGGATCACCCCTCATGCAACTACAGGGATGGTTCCAGCAGGGTTGCTCTTCCCGGACATAGGGGGAGGGTAAAACAGCTTCAGGAACGTTAGTGCCGGACTCTAGATTCAGCTAAGCGAGAGAGACAGTTCATTTCAAGAGGTGAAGTTTGGAGTAGGAACTACAGGAATGGCCCTGCATAGGTAAGAGGCATGGTCAACACAAGGTCAGTTCAGTGACGCATAAAGTTTGAGTAGATGTAATGGTGCTGAACAAATATGTCAGCCATATAAAAGGTGCAAGCTTACAAACAGGGCAAGAGCAAAACATGCCTGACTCCTCGGAATAGTCAGAAAGATATGGATTCTCCCTGCGCTGGATCTCCCTCTCCATCAAGCATCAAAGATACCACAGAATCTGAAATAGATGCGGCAGATGTTGTCGCCTGAGAATAAATTTCTTCTGAGATTGTACAGGTGCAAGAGGCGAGCTACTAAGCGTTTCATGCTGCCTGTACTTTAGGCTGAGTCTGAAGAACCCTGACCTGATGCTAAAACATCCCAGGAGGAACTACAAAAAAACTGGCCTACATCATTGGGTTCAGGGGGAGGGATGTCATGATTGCAACAAGGTCAGCCAGGTGGACCTCATTGACTATGAGTTCCCTGCCTGGTGCTGGTGGTGTAGTCCAATCAGGGACCTCTGCCTGATCAATTAAAAACAAGAGTGTCAATCATCTTGTCAGTCTGGGAGCTGGTTCTGAGGGAGCTGAATCAATGTCAAGGTGTTTCCAAAACAAATAAAGGGGTGACTTGCTAAGAGGATACCAGCCTCAGTGTCGTTATTTCAGTTTCAGATGAAGAAGATATTGATGAACTGAATAAACTGAAGATGATCAAGACACCTAGTTTGATAGTGTTCATGAAGCAGTGTTTAAGTGGCTTTCAAGATTGGCCACATCCAAATCCTTTTGGCATATCATTTGAAAAAATAAATTGCCTAAGGATTAGAATGTAGCTATGATAATATCAATCTCTAAAAATGACCACATGGACAGTGCAGAAACTTGCACACCAATGAGCCTAAAATCTGCTCTGGATAATATATTCTTATTTTTTGATTGTTGAAATGTGGATATCACTGGCAAGGTTGGCATTTATTTCCAAATGGCAGTGGGGAGGCATTTTCTCTGTTGGGTGACATGAAAAGAGGAGAAAATGTAAGAAAAGTGGAATGAGCTTGAACATTTAAGAACCTTTGCAACCTCAGGACATCAGGTACTTATGACGTGTGTTTATTGATGTAAGATACATGGCTATAAATGTGCACATAGCAAGATCCCACAACCAACAGAGATAGTTGAGAGCAAAGTGCAGCCATTAATTCAAGATAATACCTGATAAATGGATGATATGATGGATTAATTTAAGTCAGTGTGGATTCATAGAAGATCTAACTTAACCAATTATGTGGGATTGCATAGGATGCACGGCCTGAACAGGCAATATGGCCCAATCTATCTTTGTCAGTAGTTATGTTCCACTTTGCGTCTCCCCCAATCTTGCCTCATCTAAATCAACCATCAGAATTCATATATTCCATTTTGTCTCATGCTTGTCGAGCTTCCCTTTAAATGTGTCCATACTCTGCACTTCAATTACTCCCAATGTTGGCAAATTTCACTTTTTACCACCCTGAGTAAAGAAACTTTTTCTGAATTCCCTATTGGATTTCTTGGTGATCGTTGTGTATTAATGGCTTCAAGTTATGCACTTTCCCAAAAAAGATACATTCTATGTGTCTGTTCTATCAGAACTTTACTTCATTTTGAAGACCTCTGGAGTTCTTTGATGCAATGGTGAGCCTTGTTGGCACATATATTCTACAATAATTCAACAATATATTTACTATTATGCCACACAGGTCAGAAAATATGGAATACAGGGAAGCAATTGAGCTGGATTATATATCTGCTGTCTGTGATACAGCCTACAGTGATTGCAACCTGGGTGCATTGACAAAACAAAGATTACTAACAGGATTCGAGAGGGATCAGTGCATTATTGGTCTTTACAGTGTACATAAGTAACTTGGAACTAGTGATAAAAGGCTGTTGGTGTTTACAGATGCTACCAAAATGGGAGAGATGAGGGCAAAGCAAACTGGCTACTCAGAGATCCAGATAGTGTTGAATAGAAGCGGCATGATGGCTCAGTGGTTCGCTTGCTGCCTCATGGTGCCATGGACCTGGGTTTGACACCAGCCTCAGGCGACTGTCTGTATGGGTTTCCTCCCAGTGCTCTGGTTTCTTTCCACATTCCCAATCCCAAGATATGCATATTAAGTGGATTGGCCATGTTAAATTGCCCATAGTGTCCAGGGATATGCAGTCTGGGTGGATTCGTCATGGGAAATGCAGGGTTACAGAGATGGTGAACAGTCTGCAATTCTGATGCTATGTTATGACAAAATATCCAGTTATCAAGAGCAATGTGGAAAGGCAATCTGACGTGTGATAAGTACTTGAAAAGTCTGGATTTTTCTCTTTAAATGCTAGAACACTCAGGTAAAGTATTTAAGCTTACTAACAGATTTGATAAAGTTAAAAATCACACAACACCAGGTCATCAGGTGAAGGAGTGGCACTCCAAAAGCTAGTGTGCTTCCAGTCAAATCTGTTGGACTATAACCTGGTGTTGTGTGATTTTTAACTTTGTACACCCCAGTCCAACACTGGCATCTCCAAATCATAGTAGATTAGATACGTTGAGCATTGTAATTGTGTTTAAAGCTGTCACGGATCTACGCTTTTACATCTTTTAATTAAGGCCCGGTGTAACTATCTGAAATGTGAATTCTATTCATAAAATGTTACATTTCTGATACCCAAGGCATAGCTAACTTAATTGATTAAGGGTTTTATGTTTAGCATGCATCGTCGATTACAATATTGATTTTTGAAAATGTCAAAGATTCCCAGTAGGCCATTTCAAATTGAACAATCCTGACTGCCTCAAATGTCATCCCAGAGAGTGGAGCACCACAAATCAACAATCAACATAAAATTGATCCAAATTAAAAATCTACGATTGCCTAAAGCTAATCTTGGTTTTGAAGCCATTCACTTATAGATTCCAAAAAAAATCAAGGAATCTTCTATTTTCACCGAGTTGTAAATATCCTGATAAAGGTAAGGCATTGGATACCCAAGTTATTTTGGAGCAATTTTCCAACTTATTTTTCCTTTCATGAGTGTCATGTGATTAATTAGCTCCAGAAGTCAACTTTTTAAAAACATCTTAAGACTGAAAATTATGGTGAAAGATATTGACAGTCTTTGATGCGTTTGTGTAAGCTTCTTTAGTCCTCATTATCATAGATATTCACCCATTTCTGAATAAAGACTAATATCCACATTAAATTACAAGAGTTGAAAATTTACATCACAATTTCATTGTCAGTCTATTCTCAAATTTAGACAAAGTGTGGCAAAGTAGCTTAATGCAGGTGAGCAAAGCAATAATTTTAACAGGGATAAATCCTTACTCCATATTGCAACAAATTTTGTATTGCATTCAATTTTCAAAGCACTAATTTATCTGAATTAATGCTATTTCCAAAATCAGGAATGGAAATTTGCTTTGGGTTGCTTCAAAGAAATTATTGTGCCAAATCTCTGATGTATTGCTAAAACTTTGAGGTATGTTCTCAAGTGTGGTAGAATCTATGCAAATAAAATTAAGCAAATGAAGGATTGCATTGAAATGATTGACATGACACTACACTAATTCTCAAAAATGCAAAAGAAAAATTGATTATGCTACAGCAGCTAAATGTTTTGGAGCATTAGATAATGAGCAGGCTCTGTTGGATTTCATCCCGACATAGACGTAGTTCTGGAACAGTGGTATTTTACCATTTTAAGAAGATAATTTGACCTACAGTACTATCCAGGGTAGTTGCAAGAATGCAAGAGTAGATTAATTCCTGCATTTCATTAGCATCTATTCGAATGTGATCTGAGAGGGAAAAAAGGCAATTAAATCAACCCATTGTTGCTAAACTTACTGCTTTCTACTATTCTACAAGTTACATTATCAATATGAAACAAAATGACCGGTACCTTGAGAGACTAGGTTCACTTTTGCACGGAGTCACATATTGAACAGTATGTAGCTAACCCGAAATGGATGCACCAATTCTATTTTGATTGACAGTTTGAGAAGGCTGCTGGCAAGTCTTTTCATGCATTTTTCTAACAATCATCTTTTATTTATATTTATTAAATTATGCACATGTGTATCCGAGACCGGCTTATTTTTATAAATAAATATATATATAGATATATATATATATTAAAGAATATTTTACACAAAGTAAAATTAGAGTTTTTAATCTGTAACAACCCATTGTTGCAAGTATTATGGTCTCAGTTGATTGTAATACTGGACAAGTCAGATTCCAGAATGAAATCTGATTTGAATTTTTTTTGCTTTTAGTTTAGTTAGTATATGTGACGGTTAATTTCTGAGATACATATTCACAAGAAGCTATATGGATAGATTTTCGTTATAACAGAAAAAAAGTTATTATGTCAAAGAAAAAACCAGAAAAACAAGCCAAGTTATCTAAACCTAAATGATAGAATGATCTTAAAACAGACACTAAAGCTTTAACCTGTTTCGAACACAATTTTGTATGGAGACTTCAGAGAAATATCACGACTACTTCAACGCTTTCAGTTATATATAACTAACTCCTGGCAGTTTATTTTCTGTGGAGTATCAGTCCTTTCCAAATCTGCCAAAATAAACTTCTCAGAAATCGGGGGGGCCTAAACTGTGTCACTTTAGTAACTGCAGATTCCTAACAAACTCTTAGATTGAAAGTTGCACAGACAAAATCCTTTTGCTGAGCTGCGTTTTTCCTTGAACTGCTCTGAATCCTCCTTCCATGAGAGAAACTTGTCTTGCTTCTAAACTCAATACTGATGTCTTCTGAATTGAATATTTTGAAAGAAAATTAGCTCACCTTAGATTCTTCTCAACAGAAAACAAAGCTAATGGCCTTAATATTTGCTCTACTTGTTGTAAACCCAACTGTATAAACATCTTTCCGTTATCACCATGAGAATCCACAGACATCTGCTTTACGACAAAATGTTTGATTTAAATCACTATTCAGGAAGTACACCCTACCTTTTTTTCAAAGAAAACCCTTTTCAAAGTAACTAACATCTGTCAGTCTCTATTTGAAATTCAGTTTTCAGAAATAATATCAATATTTTCAAATTATATAATCATCACACAAGTAGTACAACGAAGTCAGATGTTTAACTTAATTTTTAAATATATTTTTCTTTCCACATTATCATGAAGGTGATACTTCTTCAGTGTTTCCACAAAGGGGGACACAACAGTTGATGCCTTCACCTTGGAAAAATTGTCTCAAGAAACCTCTATGTAAAAAATGAGGTCTGCAGATGCTGGAGATCACAGCTGCAAATGTGTTGCTGGTCAAAGCACAGCAGGTTAGGCAGCATCTCAGGAATAGAGAATTCGACGTTTCGAGCATAAGCCCTTCATCAGGAATAAGAGAGAGAGAGCCAAGCCGGCTGAGATAAAAGGTAGGGAGGAGGGACTAGGGGGAGGGGCGATGGAGGTGGGATAGGTGGAAGGAGGTCATGGTGAGGGTGATAGGCCGGAGTGGGGTGGGGGCGGAGAGGTCAGGAAGAGGATTGCAGGTTAGGAGGGCGGTGCTGAGTTGAGGGAACCGACTGAGACAAGGTGGGGGGAGGGGAAATGAGGAAGCTGGAGAAATCTGAATTCATACCTTGTGGTTGGAGGGTTCCCAGGCGGAAGATGAGGCGCTCCTCCTCCAGCCGTCGTGTAGTTGTGTTCTGCCGGTGGAGGAGTCCAAGGACCTGCATGTCCTCGGTGGAGTGGGAGGGGGAGTTAAAGTGTTGAGCCACGGGGTGATTGGGTTGGTTGGTTCGGGCGGCCCAGAGGTGTTCTCTGAAGCGTTCCGCAAGTAAGCGGCCTGTCTCACCAATATAGAGGAGGCCACATCGGGTGCAGCGGATGCAATAGATGATGTGTGTGGAGGTACAGGTGAAACTATATTTTCACCTGTACCTCCACACACATCATCTATTGCATCCGCTGCACCCGATGTGGCCTCCTCTATATTGGTGAGACAGGCCGCTTACTTGCGGAACGCTTCAGAGAACACCTCTGGGCCGCCCGAACCAACCAACCCAATCACCCCGTGGCTCAACACTTTAACTCCCCCTCCCACTCCACCGAGGACATGCAGGTCCTTGGACTCCTCCACCGGCAGAACACAACTACACGACGGCTGGAGGAGGAGCGCCTCATCTTCCGCCTGGGAACCCTCCAACCACAAGGTATGAATTCAGATTTCTCCAGCTTCCTCATTTCCCCTCCCCCCACCTTGTCTCAGTCGGTTCCCTCAACTCAGCACCGCCCTCCTAACCTGCAATCCTCTTCCTGACCTCTCCGCCCCCACCCCACTCCGGCCTATCACCCTCACCTTGACCTCCTTCCACCTATCCCACCTCCATCGCCCCTCCCCCTAGTCCCTCCTCCCTACCTTTTATCTCAGCCGGCTTGGCTCTCTCTCTCTTATTCCTGATGAAGGGCTTGTGTCAAGAAACCTCTATGAAGTGTACTTAACCAACAACATTGCTGAACTACAAAATGAGTGAATTAGAGCAGTGGTTCAAAGCTTAGTTGAAATGGTGTGATCTTAAGGAAGAGGGAGGAGACATCTTGTGATGAATTTTCAGACTATAGGCTGCATTTCTGAAAGCACGGTAGCCATTGATGAGCTAACAGGAGGTTTGGGGGATGGTGGGGAAAGATAAGAGACTAAGGAATTCAGAGTTCTGATATCATGTAGTATTGTCGGGCAGGAAAACGTTGTAGAGATTAGGAGGCATGAGGCTTTCGTAGGATATAGTATTTTAAGTTGATGGCCCTCGTGGAACTGAAGCCTATGTTGGTCAACTGCAGCTCAGTTGTCCATGTGTTGGACTTGATGTAGTTTAGAATGTAGCCCATCAGAATGAAAGGTGTGATTTGTCTTCTCCAGAGATGGTGAAAAGGGGAAGTAACTAAGCAGGTTGGCACTGGAGGGTGTTATGAGGTTGAAGGCATGTACTATAACTTTGAGAGAGAATGATTGCAGTTCTGCCCTGACAGCTTACAAGCACCTATGTCATATGACTAGATAACAACAGAGTGTACTAGAACATTGAAATATATAACATTTGGCTGTGAAATGGATACCTGAGTTGGCTGCTGTTTTGACAACAAATCAAATGTAACCAATCAGTTAAAATTGTGCCCCAAGATTCAAAAATCCAATCGAGTTTGAATTTAGTGTTTTGCCAGCATTGAACCAATGAGATGACCTGATGTTGGGGATGTGAAAAAAGCAGGCATTTTGAAAGTTATGAGAGTAATTGCCATGGATAGAGAGAAAGAGAGAGACCCAAAAGATTGAAACACTCTCTATCAAAGATAACTTTTCATATGAAATATATTTGCTGTAAAAGAAAGATGACGAATGAGGGAGATCTTCAGCCGGAAGTAGAAAGACACAGAAGATGACATCCGCTGTATGGTTTTGATATTAAGTTATATAATTTTCATAAATGTTTTATTGGAACACTATATTGATATAGAGGTGGAGGCAGGTAATAAGCAGTTAAGACAAAGGGGGGCTTAGAATTGTGAATAGTTGTTTCATGTTCACTTTTAGAATTAAAGAATAAATTGATATTATCTTCTTTAAATAGTGGAATTTGGGAGTTCTCTGTCACTCATATTTTAACAGATTATGAGACGAGGTGAGCTTTTCTGGGTGCTTAGTTTAATTAATTGAGGGGTTCGCCGCAGTATCGCAATAAGTAGAAGTAGGTACTGCAGATGCTAATTCCTGATGAAGAGCTTTTGCCCGAAACATTGATTTCCCTGCTGCTTGGATGCTGCCTGACCTGCTGTGCTTTTCCAGCACCACTCTAATCGTGGTGTCATAATAGTTTGGGGGCTTGGACCCGAGATTTGGACAGGTTTAGATAGGACCAGTCTGAGATTTGGGCTACGAAAGATCCCAGCAGATTTAAACACTTGCAGATTAATGTTCTAGAACTTCAAATTCTCTCACCCAAGTTTTATTTATTTAATTTCGGTTACTTGTCATTGGTTAAACTAAAAGTGAGAGAAATGGCCCTTAAGATTGCTAGAGGTTCCAGGGTTTGAAGATGCTTTTCAGATTCGCCAAGAAAGTTTACAAAGACAGAGGAAGCACATACCTTTAGACTTAGCAAATAGGTTAGAATTGGGTTTAACCAGGGACTAAAGGAATGCTGAAATTGTATTGGAGTTGGTCAAGCACTTAGTTGTATCAGAGAAACGGAGAAGTGCAGTGGAGTTAGAAAAACTTAAATTACAATTGAGGCAAATTGTGTTATGAGATAAAGAAAAGGAAAGGAAAGGAGAGGCATTCAAAGAAGGGAGAGGGGAAAAAGAGAGAGAGAGAGAGAGAGAAGGTTCTTAGCTGAGCAAAGAGAGAGAAAGAGAAAGTGAGAGAGAATTTGAACTTCAGAAGTTGTGAATTAGTCAGGAAAGTCAAGTTAACAGGATGGAAAAGAGAGAAGGTAGTGATGTATACAAATATGTAAAAACATTGCCACATTTTGAGGAGAAAGATGCCAAAGCCTTCTTTATTTAATTTAAAAGATTGGCTAAGCAGGGGTGATCAGAGAACTTGCTGGTAATGCTAGTTCAGACTAAGCTGTCAGAGCTAATGAGGTATTTGCAGCGCTGTCAGATGAGTGGTCAAGAGATTATGCAGATGTAAAACAGGCTATTTTGAGTGCTTATGAATTGGTACCAGAAGCATATAGACAGCAATTCAGAAATAAGAAGAACCAGGTCAGACTTCCGTTGAGTTCAAAAGAATTAAATATAGTCATTTTGATAGATGGGTGCAGGCCTTAAAAATAAATAAGATCTATGAGGCTTTAAGAGAGATTATTCTGCTGGAAGTGTTTAAAAATTCAATTCCAGAAATGATAAGAATTCATGTGAATGAACAAAGTTCAGGAAGTAAGAAGAGTGGCAGAGATGGCAGATGAGTATGCATTGGTGAATAAGGCAAAATTTAGTTTCCGGCAAGAATTTCATCCTGTGAGAAATAGAAATTGGGAGAACGGGAGATTCTAATTACAAAACAAAGAATCCAGCACAATAGTAATAGTTTACCACGGGTGAAAAGGAGGTGAAAGGTCTCAGGTGTTTTCACTGTAATGGAGTGGGACACAAGAAATTACAGTGCTGGTGGTTTTAGAAGGCACTGTGGAAAGATATTTTCACTTCCAGAAGATGGGACACACAAAGTCACAGTGCTAGTCGTTGAAGACACTGCGGGAAAAGATGTGATAAAAGAAGCTAAGCCAGTGGCATTAGGAAAGTAGTAAAGGAAACCCAAAGAAAAGTACAGTTGCAGCAGGAGAGTGCACAGCTTAGGCAGGTGCAAATGTGTTGCTGGTCAAAGCACAGCAGGCCAGGCAGCATCTCAGGAATAGAGATCTGTCTGTAATAGTAAGAGATGAACGTATTTGCACTCTTTCTGATCTGTTACCTGAGAGAGTGGTAATTTGTGGAATAGATGGACAGAAATTTAGCGTTCCCTTGTGTAAGATCATGTTGGAGTGCCAACTCAAGACTGGGGAACTAACAGTGGGATTGATTGACAGAGTGTCAGTCCTCTATTCCTGAGATGCTGCCTGGCCTGCTGTGCTTTGACCAGCAACACATTTGCAGCTGTGATCTCCAGCATCTGCAGACCTCATTTTTTACAGCTTAGGCAGGGGCTGGGTATTGAGTTAGTGCCTGATGTCTGTAAAGATTTTACCTCTGTGGGTAAAGTTCACTCAGGAAGAACAGGCAGAGAAGGGAAAAAGTTATAATTTTGAGAGATACAGGATCTAATCTGTCTGTAATAGTAAGAGATGAACGTATTTGCACTCTTTCTGATCTGTTACCTGAGAGAGTGGTAATTTGTGGAATAGATGGACAGAAATTTAGCGTTCCCTTGTGTAAGATCATGTTGGAGTGCCAACTCAAGACTGGGGAACTAACAGTGGGATTGATTGACAGAGTGTCAGTTGCAGGAATACAGTTTGTTCTTGACACTGATTTAGCAGGATCCAAGATGGGAGTGACACCCCTTGTTGTGGAGAAGCCAAAGGAAGACCAGGAAACTGAGGAGTGAACAAAAAACCTGGAGCCTTTCCAGACTGTGTAGAATCAAGATTCCACTATAATAAATCACAGCAAGAAGCAAAAGCAAAAGAGAAAAACGAAGGAGTTGAGGTTCGGTTAGTGGACACCCTGTTTGATGCATTGGTGCAGGAAAAACCTGAACAGTCAGGCAGAAGTGTTTAGTCCTGAAAGGCTAGTGGACTTACAATAGAAAAATGGGACAATATAAGGTCTATCTAGATGCATACTCAGGAATACATTCTGATTCCTTTTCTGAGGGTTCTTATCTTAAAGATAGAATTCTAAGACCACAGCAGGTTAGTGCAGAGGAGAAATGGGTTGAAATACACTAGTTTGTGTTGCCGGTAGCATACAGACAGGAAGTATTATGAGTAGCACATGAATTACCAGTAGGAGGTCACCTAGTGTAAGGAAGACTCTGGCTAAGGTGCAAAAGCATTTCTATTGGCTTCGAATGCACAAGGATGTGGTTACCTTTTACCGTATGTATTATATATGCCAAGCCACAGGCAGTAATAAAACCAGCAACTTTGTTGCCAATTCCTGCACTCAAAGAACCTTTCACATGGGTTTTGATTGGTTGTGTAGGTCCCCTTCTGAAAACTAGAAGTGGGAACCAGTACTTGTTAACCATAATGGATGTGTCTACCAGATTTCCAGAGGTAATTCAGTTATGGAGTATCAAGGCAAAAAGGGTTGTTAGAGAACTTAGTAGCTTTCTTTACGCGGTATGGGCTACCCAGAGAGATTCAGTCAGATCAAGGGTCTAATTTTACTACTAGGCTGTTTAAGGAAGTCATGGACAGCTTAGGCAAATAGAACTTTAAATCAAGTGCTTATCATCCTGAATTCCAGGGAGCTTTGGAAAGGTGGCAACATACGCTAAAGACCGTGTTAAGAGTGTACTGACAGTATTACGTGAGTTATTGGGATAAAGGTATCCCATTCATATTATTTGCCACTAGAGAGACCACAAAGAATCAACTCAACTTACTCCCTTTGAGTTAATATTCGGACATGAAGTGAGAGGGCCTTTGAAATTAGTTAAAGAAAATTTGACAAGACCGAAGTCGGAGATCTATTACTTGGATTATGTATCTGAGGTGAGGGAGAGATTAAATCGGGTAGTGAGTTAGTTAAACAGTACCTGAAGAGACCAAAGCATAGAATGAAACAGGTGGCAGATAAAAACTCTCCAATGCGGATGTTTTCCCATGGGGATGATCTATTAGTATTGTTACCAGTGGTAGGAGATCCCTTCAAAGCCAGGTTTAGTGGTCCTGATCAAATTGAGAAAAGATTGAGTCAGGTAAACTGTCTGGTAAAGATGCTGGATAAAAAAAACTGTATTGGATATGTTATGTGAATTTGTTGAAACCTTATTATAACGGAGGCAGGGAACTGGAGAAACAGGTGTTAATTACTATCCTTCAGAATGAGGAATCAAATCCAGATGTTGTGGAGTTTGATGTGCCTCACAATATGTAAATTAATGAGGAAGTCCATGAGGAGTGGGATAGGCTAGTGAACTAACAGTCTCGGGAGCAAAGAACCCAGTTGAAAGGTTTGTTGCAGCAGTTCGAGGATGTGCAGGAATAAGATGGGGAGGACTAATACTGTTGTACATGAGGTTGAAGTGTGGGAATGCTGTTTCGATAAAACAACATCCCTACAGACTTAATCCTTTCAAAGTCACACAGGTCCAGAAGGAGTGGATACGATGCTCAATGAAGATATTATCGAACCGAGTCAGAATGAGTAGAGTGCACTGATCGTGTTAGTTCCCAAACCTGATCAGACTTGATGATTTTGTGTGGACTATCGGAAGGTCAATGCCAGAACAAAAGTAGACTCATACTCAAAACCACGATTGGAGGACTATGTAGAGAAAGTTGGACAAGCCAGTTACATCACGAAGTTGGATATATTGCTTGGTTATTGGCAGGTACCTTTATCAGAGAATGCTAAAGAAGTTTGTTTGTGCAACCCCAAATGGGCCATACCAATTCAAAGTGATGTCTTTTGGAATGAAGACTACACCAGCCACATTCCAAAGAGTCATGAACAGAGTTGTGGCTAGGTTAACAAATTGTGCAGTTTATCTGGATAATCTTTAGTGAGTTATAGAAAGGTCACATGATACAGTTGGCAGAACTCTGAATGATTATGAGAAGCAAACCTGGTCATAAATTTTAAACTAAACAGAATTCGCAATGGTAATGGTGATGTTCTTGGACATAACATTATTATGGAGGGTTGACCCCAAGGAACACCAAGACAAAGGCCATCGAGGAATTTCCATGATCAACCTTGAATAAAGAGGTGCTTCAGTTTTTGGAACTAAGCAGATTCTACTGGAAGTTTGTCCTAAACTTCAGCAGTGTGGTGGCACCACTACAGATTTACTAAAGAAGAATACAAATTTTCAGTGGACAGAACAGTGCCAGGAGTTTTTGAAACCCTTCAAAGTTGCAATCGATGCTTGCAGTATAAGAGGAGTTGGAGTTGTACTGCTACAGGAAGATAATGATGGAAATGAACAGCCAATCAGCTACTTTTCAAAGAAATTCAAAACCTACCATAGAAAATACTTTACCGTCTTAACTGGGCAGGAATTCCACAGATTGACAGTCTTTTTGGTGAAGAAGTTCCTCCTCAACTCAGTCTTAAATCTGTTTCCCCTTATTTTTAGGGCATGCTCCCTAGTTCTATTTTCACTCGCCATTATAATCAATCATAATTCCCTTCATAATTTTATGTTTCTATAAGATTCCCCCCATATTCTTCTAAATTGCAATGAGTATAGTCCCAATCTATTCGAAGTCCCCTCATAAGCCATCCTACTCCATTCCGGAATCAACCTCATGAAAGTACTGTGCAACCCCTCCAGTGCCAGTACATCCTTTCTTAGGTAAGGAGTCCAAAGCTGCACACTACTCCAGGTGAGGCCTCACCAGCACCCTACACAGCTGCTAAGAGGCAGCTTACCATTGCCTCCAGGATAGTTGGGTTTGGGCAATAAATGTTGGTCCAACCAGTAATGCCCATGTCCCATAAATTAATTTTTTAAAAGGCTCTTTTTTTTGTTTGATGGCACAACTGTGAAGACATTTTATTATGTTAAAGCTGCAAAATAAATGTAATCTGTTGTTACTGCTCTAATCATATTTCTTTCTTGTACATTCTCCATTGTTATAATCATATCCAATTTCTATCTAAATGATATAAACCGTCTCAACAATGATGTGAGGTAAACCATCATCCATTGTAATGACTATCTTGAGTTACTGGGTACAAAACATAATCTTACCAGCTAAAAAAAATTGAATAGTTTTTTATCCTGGATGTAACTGCTTTCTGCTGTTTTAACAGTATTTCATAATAGTTATGGCAACTTGTTTGAAGCTGCGTTTATGTCACGGTTGATTTCACTGTGGCAACAGATCCCAACCAACGTCTTTGCCTTTTAGATGAGTTGAAGGAGACCAACAGCCAGATGCTCGGCCAGTGTGGTTGCATCCCAGCATGTATACTCCTGTCAGAATACAGATATAAGTACATATATTTACATTTTCAAAAGTTGTAGTGCCTTTGTATACACTAGTTGCTGGTGCACCAGTATACTCAGACCACTATATAAAAATGGCACTGTTATCCTTTTATGTTTTTGGCTCAGACCAGTCTGTTATGAGGAATATCAGGATGTATCGAAGTCAGTTATTTAACAATCATTTCATGAAGTTTGACGCAACCAATTTTGAGTAACTTCTTTTCACTGCTCAATCACTGAATTAAAAAAAATGTAATCATTTGTTTTGAAAGCGAGTTTTGAGGAGATTTGTAGTTCAGCTTGGATGTAGGTTTTGGATGTAGGTTTGCTTGCTGAGCTGGAAGGTTCATTTTCAAACATTTCGTCACCATACTAGGTAACATCTTCAATAAGCCTCCCGACGAAGCACTGCTAATGTTTCCTGCTTTCTATTTATATATTTGGGTTATTTCCCATAGTGATGTCATTTCCTGTTTTTCTCAGGGAGTGGTAAATGGGGTCCAAGTCAATGTGCTTGTTGATAGAATTCCGGTTGGAATGCCATGCTTTTAAGAATTCTCTTGCCTCTGTTTGGCTTGTCCTGGGTTGGATGTTTTGTCCCAGTCGAAGTGGTGTCCTTCCTTATCTGTATGTAAGAAGACAAGTGAGAGAGGGTCATGTTGTTTTGTGGCTAGTTGATGTTCATGTATCCTGGTGGCTAGTTTTCTGCCTGTTTGTCCAATGTAGCATTTGTTACAGTTCTTGCACAGTACTTTATAAATGACATTAGTTTTGCTTATTGTCTATGGGACAACACATCCATCCTAGGACAAGCCAAACCGACACGCACGAGAATTCTTAGAAGCATAGCATTCCAATCGGAACTCTATCAACAAACACATTGACTTGGACCCCATTTACCACCCCCTAAGAAAAAGAGCACGAAATGACATCACCACAGGAAATGACATCACCAACCCAAAGAAATCCAAACATATAAATAGAAAGCAGGAAACATCAGCAGTGCTTTATCGGGAGGCTCACTGAAAATGTTATCTAGTATGATGATGAAACGTCTGAAAATGAACGTTCCAGCTCAGCGAGCAAACCTACATCCATTTATTTTGAAATCAGGTTTTTAAAAAACGTCATATTTTACTGATTGTGACATGTACAGAAATTTGTAACAGCTAATTAATTGCCAGCCATTGTGTAATAGGTTTAAACATTCCAAAGTGCAGTAGTGTAAGCACCTACATCTGTATTATCATCCTTCTCTTGAAGTGGTTTTATACAACCAGCTTTGCAATATATTTGGGATGCATTTTACAACATCCAGACCTTTTGATACATTGAGGTTTTTCAAAACTATAATCCTGCTTCCACTGACGTAAAAAACGTCCTACTCCTTTAAGATAAGAATGGAAAATAAACTGAAGCAATCATTTTGGCAATCCTTGTGTGAAAGTAGTAGCTCTTAGTGTGGGAAATTATGAGCAAAATTAACAGCTTAGTACTGATTAATGCATAAGCATAATTTATTCACTTTTTCTACATGAACAGATAAAAGTTGGAAAAAATGCTTCCCAATTTATTTACATTATAAAATATTATGTTATGCAAGGTAAAGTTTTCTGCTCTTGCAAAGCACACTCAGAAGCATATTTCACTTTCTAACATTGACATGCATGATCTTTTTTCCTTTGAACTAGTTAAATTTGAGAGGGTGAATCAAATATTATGTCAAGCCTTATTTGCTCTGCACTGTTTCATCTTGAAAAAATGAAGTGCTGTAGACGTCAGTTTGTCTCAGAAATTAAGTGTTTATCCTGGTTTATTAGATCCATAGCTAAAATCAATGTCTTTGTATGTTTTTGCAGATATTTGATGCGACAATAAATGTATATAATTGTCTCATCAGTACTTGTTAAGTTTCTGTAGAAAAATTAGAGATAGTGTATTCTGGTCTCATTGTAATAATGGGAAAATAATTACATAATATCCAGTAATAGGGAAGGCAGTCCAATAGCGTCAGCAGCATAATGTCAATCAGAGATTTTAGTTTTTTTTCAGTTCAGTTGAACTTCTTATTGGTTGACTTTTGTCAGATTTTAGCTGATTTAGGAGACAATATATGTACTGGGAGAGCTTTCATCTGCAAGGGAATGTCAAAACGACTAATAAATATATGTCAATGTTTTGCTTTTGGACATTAAAGTACAAGAGATATGAAATCCAACAGCCTATGTTTCATATGTATTCTTTGAAAGATTAATCAGTTAAAGCAAATTATGGATGATTAAAGGTGGATGTCAATGAGACTATGGCAAACAAAAAAAATAAAAATATCAACTTCTTAGATGTGTTTTCATAATGGAGAAAATGGGAAAAATGTGCCCGGTGCAACTGAAAATAAGGGGAAGAACTTCGTGGATTTAATCAAAATTTTAAAATAGCAAAGATAAAACACCAATGCTGCAGTCATGTAGGTGCACCCATAGTGCTGTTTGGAAGAAAGTTCCAGGATTTTGATCGAATGGCAATTTAATTCCAAGTCAGGATGATAAGTTGTGGTGTTCCCATGCATTTGTTGCCCTTGACCTTCTGGGTGGTAGAGATCACAGGTTTGGAAGACCCTTGGTGAGTTCTGGCAGTGCATCTTATAAATGTTACACACTGCAACGAACATTGCAGCCATTGTGCTTCAATGGTAATGGGATTGAATATGGAAGGCACACGGCTGGGATACTACTCCAGAGGGCTGCTTCTTCCTGGATGGTGTCAAGCTTTTTGAGCATTGTTAGAGCTACAAACATCAAGACAAGTGGTAAGTATTTCATTACAGGACGGTGGTGAGTTAATCTCTCACCTTTGAGCTACTGTTGTAGCCACAGTATTTATTTGGGAGACAGTAATGTCTACAGATGCTGGAGAGCAGAGTTGAGAGTGTGTTGCTGGAAAAGTACAGCAGGTCAGGCAGCATCCGAGGAGAAGGAAAATTGACGTTTCGAGCCAGAGCCCTTCATCAGGAATGAGGCTGGAAGCCTCATGTTGGAGAGACCCCCCGAGGCCTCGTTCCTGATGAAGGGCTCTGGCTCGAAACGTTGATTTTACTGCTCCTCGGATACTGCCTGAACTGCTGTGCTTTTCCAGCAACACACTCTCAACTCTGATCTCCAGCTTCTGCAGACCTCACTGTCTCCCAAATAAATACTGTGGCTACAAGAGTAGCTCACAGGTGAGAGATTAACTCACCACCTGTCCTGTAATGAAATACTTACCACTTGCCTTGATGTTTGTGGAGGCTGGGAGCCTTGGGGGTCTCTCCAAACTGTGACCCCCAGCCTCATTCCTGATGAAGGGCTTTGGCCCAAAACGTCAATTTTCCTTCTCGGATGCTGCCTGACCTGCTGTGCTTTTCCAGCAACACACATTCAACTGTATTTATTTGGTTGATCAGCTTAATTTCTGGTCAGTGATCATATCCGGTCCGTTGATGATGTATAATTCAGCAAGAGTAATACCATTAAAACTTGAGGCAAAATGGTTAGATTCTCTTTTGTTGAAGATGATATTTGTATCATCAATAGTCACAGGTGAGGTGCCAGAAAACTGGAAGTTGGCTAACGTGGTGCCACTATTTAAGAAAGCTGGTAAGGACAAGCCAAGGAACTATAGACCGGTGAGTCTGACCTCAGTGACGGGCAAGTTGTTGGAGGGAATCCTGAGGGACAGGATGTACATGTATTTGGAAAGGCAAGGACTGATTAGGGATAGTCAACGTGGCTTTGTGTGTGTGAAATCATGTCTCACAAACTTGATTGATGTTTTTTTTATATAGATATTTTTATTGGGAATTTAACATTTTGACAAATTTACAAAAATAAGCAGAATTTTCAAGCACAAACATTAATATAAAAATAGATCTTAAATATATAATCATCAAAATTCAACTAATCCACAATCATCCAGAGTGTATAGTTGAGTCGCTTACATCCTTCAAATAAGAGAAAATGTTCTCTAATACACTCATAACAGTATGATTAAAAGGAAGCTATTTCCAAACAATAAGAACAAACAAAAAAAAAATTAAACATGTTTGAATGGAGATCTTCCCCCTTGTTCTCAGGGGGCCTTACTACCTTTCCAACGTTCCACCATATCCTCTCCCAAACAGTGTCCCACCCTCGACCCGGGCGCTCCTTAATAGGATTTAGATATAATACCGAGCTAGAGTTAACAGTGAGCGCCGCACCCCCACCCCACCCCACCCATACCTGAGTATATCTAATAGCATCAATGCCACGTACAAACACACATAACTATAAAATTACAACTCCAACAGATTACAGTTAAGTATAATAACATAGCAAGGAAGACAACCCCGCTCCCAGAGGCAAAAGTAAAGTAGAATAAAGTAACCATTTCTCCCCACGGAGTGTGGGAGAGGCAAGCCAACATAAATTGTCTCTTACGATTTATTTAACCGAGTCTAAAAGTTTCTTGGCCTCTTCCGATGATCTAAAATTATACTCGGATCCTTCGTGGGTAAAGCATAACGTCGCTGGGTAGCGTAAGGTGTATTGAATATCTAAGTCCCTTAAACATTTCTTCACCTCATCAAACGCCTTCCTTCTTCGTGCCAAAGCCGGGGAGAAGTCCTGAAATAACATAATCTTGGATCCTTCATGAATCATAGCTTTAGGATCCTTTCCAAGCTTTCTGGAGGCATCCAGGAGTATCTGCCTCTCCCTATAACTCTGCAGCCGGAACAGGACCGGGCGTGGGCGCTGGTTTGGGCCAGATCCGCGTACTGCGACCCGGTAGGCCCACTCCACCCTTACCCGGTCAGTTTCAGCCCCCAGGTTTAAAATCTGCGGCAGCCATCGCTCCAGAAATGCTACTAACTGTTCTTTCCCTTCTTGCTCTTGAAGGCCCAGCAGCCGAATATTCTTTCTCCGATTTCTGTTGTCAATATCATCGATGTAAATTTCAAAGGCCCTGACTCTCTGCTCCAGAGCTCTCACCTGTTCTGCAGCTGTTTGAGCTGCAGCCTCGGAGGTCGTGGCCTTTAGTTCCACCCCCTCCACTCGGCCCTGCAGCTCTTCCATGATTTGATTCTGTTTCTGCAGCTTTTCTTCGAATGCATTCCATCGCTGTCGGGATTCTGCGATGAAATTGACAAGTGTCGATTCCAGCCTAGCAATCATCTCTATAAGGCCTGTTTTTACATCAGCTGCAGCCAGAGGAGAGGAGGGTGGGGGAGGGGTCTTTGTTTTCTGAGAGCTGCGGGGTCCCTTTGATTTACTCATTATCCACTCAGTATTAGACTATTTAAATATAATATTCAGCAGCTAATTAAGATTAAAGAAATTTTTTGGGTGGTTTGGCAAGTGTGGTGGGGACAGGAAACCCACTTTACCCAGGTTTTGGGAAGGGCTCTGTAGACTCAGACTTGCTGAGTCGCCGCCATCTTGGATCTCCGATTGATGTTTTTGAAGTCATACAAAGAGGATTGACAAGAGCAGAGCGGTGGACATAATCCATATGGATTTGAGTAAGGCTTTTGTCAAGGTTCCCCATGGGAGACTGGTTAGCAAGATTAGGTCTCATGGAATAGAGGGAAAACTAGCCATTTGGATACAAAACTGGCTCAAAGGTAGAAGACAGAGGGTGGTGGTGGAGTGTTAGCTTTCAAAGTGGAGGCCTGTGACCAATGGAGTGCCATAAGGATCGGTGCTGGGTCCACTACTTTTTGTTGTTTATGTAAATAATTTGGATGCGAGCATAAGTGGTATAGTTAGTAAGTTTGCAGATGACAAACTTGGAGGCATAGTGGACCTAAGATTACAATGGGACCTTGATCAAATGGGCCTATGGGCTGAGAGTGGCAGCTGGAGTTTAATTTAGATAAATGCGAGGTGCTGCATCTTGGGAAAGCCAATCTGAGCAGGACTTATACGCTTAATGGTAAGGTCCTATGGAGTGTTGCTGAACAACAAGATCTTGGAGTGCAAGTTCATAGCTCCTTGAAAATAGAGTTGCAGGTAGATAAGATAGTGAAGAAGGCATTTGGTATGCTTTCCTTAATTGGTCAGAGCATTGAATATAGGAGTTGGGAGGTCATATTGCAACTGAACAGGGCATTGGTTAGGCCACTTTTGGAATATTGCGTGCAATTCTGGTCTCCTCCCTATCAGAAGGATGTTGTGAAACTTGAAAGGTCTCAGAAAAGATTTACAAGGAGGGTTTGAGCTATAGGGAGAGGTTGAACAGGCTGGGGCTGTTTTCCCTAGAGTGTCAGAGGCTGAGGGGTGACCTTATGGTGGTTTATAAATCATGAAGGGCATGGATAGGATAAATAGACACAATGTGGGGAATCAAGAACCAGAGGGCATAGGTTTAGGGTGAGAGGGGAAAGATATATAAAAAAAAGACCTAAGAGACCCCTTTTTCACACAGAGGGTGGTACATTGTATGAAATAAGCTGCCAGAGGAAGTGGTGGAGGCTAGTACAATTGCAACATATAAAAAACATTTGGGTGGGTATATGAATAGGAAGGGTTTGGAGGGATATGGACCGTGTGCTGGCAGGTGGGACTAGATTGGGTTCTGATATCTGATCAGCATGGACAAGTTGGACCGAAGGGTCTGTTTCTGTGCTGTACGTCTCTATGACTCTGTGATCATTGCCAGGCACTTATGTGGCATGAATGTTACGTGCCACTTATCAGCTCAAGTCTGGATGTTGTCGAGGTCTTGCTGCATCTGACATATTACAAATGGTGCTCAATGTTATGCAGTCATCAGCGAACATTCCCAATTTTGACTTTGATGGTGGAAATGTCCTTCATAAAATAGCTAAAGATGGTTGGACCTGGACACTACCCTGTTGTGCTCCTGTGATTGATATGATTGTGTTGTTGAAATCGATCTTTGTGCTAGGTATGACTCTAACCAGAAGAGAGTCTTCCACCTGATTCCCATTGACTCCAGTTTTACTCGGTCTCCTTGATTCTGCAGTCGATCAAATGATGCCTCAATGTCCAGGGTAGTCACTCACAACTCACTTCTGGAGTTCAGTATTTTGTCTTTGTGAGGACCCACACTGTAGTAAGGTCAGGAGCTAAGTTACCTGGCAGAACTGAAATTGAAATTCAGTGAGCAGGCTAATACTTTGCATGTACCACTTGATAGCACTGTCAACAATTCCTTCCATCATTTTGTTGATTGAGAGTAGACTAATGGATGGTAATTTGTCGAGTTGGATTTGTCCTGCTTTTTGTGCTCAGGACATACCCGGGTTATTTTCCCCATTGTCAAGTAGATTTACTGGAACAGTCTGGCAAGAGGCCAGTTTTGGAACACAAACATACAGTACTTTTGCTAGAATGTTGTCAACGCCCATAGCCTTTGCAGTGTCCTGTTCCTTCAGCTATTTTTTCATATCGAATTGGTTGAAGATTCTCATTGCTTTTTTGGGGGACCATTGGAGAAGGCTGAGATAGATCATCAAAGTGGTTCTTGAGGATGAGGATGGATGCAAATGCTTCAACCTTGTCGTTTGCACTGATGTGTAGGCTTCCCTCCTTTTTGAAGATATGTATATTTTGGAGCCTCCACCTCTTGTTAGTTGTTTAATTGCCCAGTAATATTCACAAGTGGATGTGGCAGACCTGCAGAGCTTTGATCTATCCCATTAATTGTGGGCTTGCATGATGGTAGTACCACACCCACTTGGAAGGTGTCCTCAAAGTGAAGGTGAGACTTTGTAACTTTAAAGACTGTGTGCATTGGTCTTCTCAGCAATGCAGACAAATCTGCAACAGGCAGATTGCTGCGAGTGAGGTAATCAATTTTTCTTGGTATTTGGTTCCTTCAATATTTGCCACAGTCCCAGTCTAGCAGTTGTATCCTTTAGCACCCAAGCAGCTTGGTTATTAGTGGTGCTACTGAGCAATTGTTGGTATGAACATTGAAGCCCCTCATCCAGAATATATTCTCTGCCCTTTTCATCTTCAGTGCTTCCCTTTGTGGAAAACCACAGACTTCAGCTGAGGTGGTACATGGTAATCAGGAGATTTTTTTGCCCATGTTTCACTTGATGTCATCAGATTTCATGGAGTCCAGAGTCAAAGGTGAGGAGTCCCAGGGCAATTAATTTCTGACTGTATACCACTATGTACCATGTTTTGTGGGCCTGTTCTGCCAGTAGAACAGGACATAGACAGGGATGGTGATAGTTGTCTTCAGGCCATTGTGAGATATGATTCCTGAAATAACTCCGCAGAGGCAAATATCCTTCACCAAGTCACCCTTTATTTACACACAAACAGTCCTAGACTTTAGTACTGTCTCTATCAGAGTTAGGTACTACATTGTCATTATCTCTAACACTCACCCTTTTTATATGATCATTTCTAAGGCTGATTTCTTTTTTAGAAGTTGATGCAAAGGTACCAGGATATGTATAAACTTTCCATAATAATTCAAAGAAATGACGTAAACTCCTGGACAGTCATAAGAACCAGAGCACCTTTGATTGCTCTTGTTTTATCTTCCAAAGTGTGAAACCCAGTCTTGTCAGCTCTGTAGCCCAAGTAGGTCACTTGGGTGGTCTGGAATACATTTTTCCCTTATTAGGCATACGGCTGCTTTGGAAAACACCTTAGGACTATATCCAAGTTCTCGAAGTGTTCCTCATTAGTTTTTTCTGTTATTAGGACATCATCTAGGTAAATGGTGATCTGAGGTAGACATTGCAAAATGTTTTCTATCATTTGCTGAAAAATTGAACAGGCTGACGATACCCCAAATGACAATGGCATATTGATATAAGCCTTTGTGGTAATTAATTGTATTAAATGCCTCATGAAGAAGAACTCACCTGCCAGTTTTGCGTATAAATCCTCTACCTGAAGGATTGGATGTATATCCAGCTGCATAAAGTAGTTTACTATTTGTTTAAAATCCCCACAAAGGCGAACCAATCCATCGGGCTTCAAAATCGGTACAATTGGTGCTGCCCATTTCCACAAACTAAACTTGCCAGCCTTCTGATTTCTGCCTCTACTTTTGTCTGTAAGGTAAAAGGCACTAGATGGAATTGCAGAATCATGGAATTACTTCCTGGTGGCCTTGGTTTCTGTAATAGTTCCTAGACCTTCCTGGATGATTTCTGGGTATTTAATTAGGACTTCAGTCAGGTAGCCATTTTCTAATCAAAACATTTTGAACTAATATGGGTGAATCTATTGCAACCAATTTGGCCCAAGCTTGGGCCTAAGTTATTTACCACAATCACTGGTAACTGAAGCGGCTGCTTTTCATATGAGCCTGGAACCGAAGTTGTACCCTTCATCTGTAAAGGTTCCATAGTATAGGTTTTCAGCCTAACTGAGATCTTCTGCAAAGTTTTTAAGGGCTGGAGTTCAGAGTTAATTGTATTAAAAACTGCTTCTGTGATCATTGTAATAGCTGTGCTGGTATCAATCTCCATTTAAACCAGATGACCATTTAACCAGATATTTATCTTTATTGGTTCTAATTTTGGAGTTACTAAACAATTTAACTGTTCTAAACCAGAGGAGGATGGACTTTCTAGGATATGACCTTTTCTGGTTACCGGCATTTGAATTACCTTATTCAATTTAGGTCCATAGGTATTCTTTTGCTGAATATCTATGGCTTGCTGGCCAGGTTCCTGAAGAAAATGTTCATCATTTGGCTGAGGTTTAGCTTTGTGTTGGGATTTTGCTGGAGGCCGATCTACTATCTGTCTGATCAGAATATGTCCTGAATAAAGCTAAACAATTGCCTGCATACAAGTGGTGTTCCCCAAGCTCAGTCAGACTGCTGAGGGTATCCACTTCCATTAGAATACCCTACAACACGTATGCTCCACTTGCTTCATTTTGCAGCCAGTTGTAGTGCCTGTTTGCAGTCCACTTGGGCTTCCATAGTTACATCATTAATTCCACACACCTGCATATTATTAAGAGTTAAACTAGAATCTCACATGCTTCTGCCAGTCTTAATTTAACCAGAAGTCTGGATATAGACTCCCATGGTTTTTGAATTGCCAAGTAAAAACAATAGTGTCTCAGAATTAGGGATGGTTAGGAGTTGTAATATTTGTTAACTATATCCATTGATTCTTGAAAGGTTTTAGAATCTAGTGACTCAAGGAAAGTTAGACTCTTAAGAACAGAAAAAATACTGCATCTCCACAGGTTGTTGGGAGGATTGTTTGTTTGTCATGTGCCATAATGTCATTCACCACTGAAAGAACTCCACAGAGGCTGGTATCAGTATCCAAGTCACCCTTTTTCTTTATATGTGAACAGCACTTGACTTGGATACTTTCTCATTCAGAGTCAGGTACCACAGTGTCAGTGTCTCTGACACTCTTTTTCTTTCTTGTTTTTTTTCTTTGTTTCTTCTTCTACCGCCTAACTGCGGTAGTGCTTATTTTTCCCCAGCACCCATGGTGTGTGGGTGCAAGTGTGAGACACAGTGAGAGACGCAACTCGCCCTTTTATAACTGTCCCAATCAGGGAACTCATTCTCTGAGGTCTAGCTGGCTGATCTTGTTTAATCACTGTAGTGACTTTCTGAGGCTGTTCTTTGACTCGTCTGTGAGACAATTCTCTCAATTTTGGCACAAGCCTCCAGCTATTGGTGAGGAGAACTTTTGCAGAGCCAACATGGCTATGTTTGCTAATATTCTTTCCAGTGTCTGTGTTGGTGCCAGTGGATCCATCAGATTTCATTTCTTTCTTTAGACTTGACATAATCAAGTGGCCATTACCATCCTAAATTGCCTATGTGTTGTACCCCTATAATTCCTGAGCGTGATTTCAGTTACGTCAGCACAGACCAGAGATTCAACACAATCATCCTTTTCAGAATGACTTGGGCAGTCATGAATTGAACTTGCTGAGTCATCAATAGTGGAGCCCTTGAAACATCCTTAATTAAGGATAGGAAAAGCAATCTCTAATAATTGCCTGCAGCCTTTTACAGGTCAAACAAATATATAGCATATGCAGTCCAGTGATAATATGATGGAAGGTGAATGGTTCAATAAGAGATTCCTACCCTGAGGGTGTAACCCTCTTGCTGTTTGCAATACTTTTATTGTATACAAGGAGTCCTTTAATGATTTTGTGGAAGGAAATCATCCCACCCTGTTCAAACTGTGTTTCTTACAACCCCTTTTGTTAAAGATTGATTTAATTGTATATTTGCCCTGGGAAAAGGAGTAAAGGCAAAATGGAAATGAATGTAAACAAAGTTGGATTTGTTGGGTATGGTTGATCAACCATGCTAATAGCCAAACTATGTAAAGACTGCCCTTGCAGATTCAAAGAAAAATGTTTGAGTGATTGCTGAAGATGCATAAAAAGGAGTATCTTTATATTTTAGCATTTTGGAGCAATAGTTGTAAGAAATTATATGGTTAAGTAATGTTTCACAAATAGTAGCATTAATTTACATTCATTTTGAATGAAGCCTAGTTAGATGAATGAAAAAGTCATTTAGTTTTGTTTTCTGACTTGAAAGTTGAAATTTTGAACTAAAACAGATGTGAGACAATATCAGGTGGGTTGACAAATGTAACATTAATGGAAGATGCCCAAGTATTTTAACAATACTTAATGGGGAATTCAATCCAGTGGTGAAAACCCAGTTGGTACCATTAAGTTGTTTGTTCTAGTTTTGTCTCTAAAGAGATTCTTACCTTGCCTTTAGCAAAATTATGGCAACAGAAAGAGCAGTGGGAGAAGAAGGAACAGAAATTCCTGGCCCATGAGTCTTCACTCAGAAATGCCCCTAATATTTTCTCTAAAGGCAAAGAGTAACTTTTATTGTTAGTGCACTTGATATTTTAACTCAAAAGAGAAAGCAATTAATTAAAATCAACTAAAAATGCATTAATAGAAAAAAATTGCCTGACTAGATCTGGGAGCATGTAAAAGCTTTTTACATAGAATTTTGACTTTGGTATTGATTTTTTAAATTAGCGTGGCACCGGTGCATAAAAGAACAATTTTGTTTTTACTTGAGACTATTTGTAATTCACAGAATGTTGCAGCCATTCAGTTTTTATCAAATCAATTTTTTGTATGGATAGAAAGTATGGAGTCGTACTTTGAAGTGTAGCAGTCTTTCCGTTTGATCATGGGTCCCCCAGCTCAAGTGTTATCCATGTATATTTCCCATAGTTCTAACGTCACCAGTACTTAAATATGAATGTATGCCCAAGAGGCTCTTCTGGTGTAGTGATATTTCCCAATTTCTAGGCTAGAAGGAACAAGATTTTTTAGATTAGATTACTTACAGTGTGGAACAATGTTTAAGTACCAGTTTCCGTTGAGTTGTCATGATATGTCATGATATGATTAAAATACTTGTGAATGTCTGTCCACATTGTCTCTAAATTGGCAACGTTATTTAATTTGTGCTGTATGGTTTTACCTTTAGGAACTAGATATGGATTCTCCAAGCTTATTTCAAATAGAATTTTCCTTATGGAGAAGATTTTAATACCCGGATTGAAATTCTAAGGTGAAAGACTTTTGCTGTATGGCCAATTTCCAGTGACAAAGAGATGCACTGACTGCTAAACAGAGAAAGGTGTGGCAAGAAATTGCAAAACAGGGAGAATGATCTTGAAAGTGAAAATGTATTCCATGTGTGCACATTTTGTGAGATTTGTGTTGTTATGTCTTCAATTTAGGAAGAATATACTTTTTTTACTGGGCTCAGTAGTTAGGAAAGATAACCCAGGAAGAACTGTCATAATTTCAAAACAATTTCAAGTCAATGTTCAAGGGATTTCTCAATTGACTAATTAGGAAAGGGCTAAATATAGTCACATGATTTGTGCAGAAGAGTCATCTAACCCATTCCTTTTCATTCACTTTTTGTGCAGAAGCTATGGATGATAGAGAAAGAACAAGATTTGCCAAGAAAGTTGATGAGCAAATGAGACTGTTGTAATTTCAATTAGTTGGGAAAAATGAGAAGGAAGTAGGATCCCAAACAAGCTTATTGATATAATGGTTGTTAACCAATGTGCAAGCACGAGCATAGAATGCTGTTTTCGCTCTCGTGCAACCTTCAACAGAGAAGGCAAGTGCTCATAGCGCAAGCGGATAACATTACAGCCAGGAAAACTGGATATTTTTGACTTGAAGGAACAGGCAAGCAAAAGCATATCTCCTCAATTAATCAAATTGAATGGTTGTGACATGAAAAAGAATGACGGCGAAAGGATGTGTAAAATAGAATGGTTGAATTCAATGACTGAAAGAAGTATAAAGCAGTACAGAAATATTGGATTGAGAGAAAGAGAAAGTGAGTAAAAATTGACATTATGAAATGTCCAACAATTAATAATTGAGGGAATGAGGCGCTACACTCCTAAGAGTTAATTTTCAGCACCTGTGTGATTGATTAGCAGTAATTAACATATCTCAATGTCACCATTGCTTGTACAAAGAACAAAGAAAATTTACAGCCCAGAAACAGGCGTTTTGGCCCGCCAAGCCTGAGCTGATCCAAATCCACTGTCTAAAACTATTGCCCAATTCCTAAGCATTGTATCCCTCTGCTCCCCACCTACTCATGCATCTGTCCAGATGCATCTTAAATGAATCTATCTTGCCTGCCTTTACTACATCTGCTGGCAATGCGTTCCAGGCACCTACCACCCTCTGTGTAAAGTACTTGCTGCGTATATCCCCCTTAAACTTTTTATCTTGCACTTTGAACACAGGACCTCTTGTCATTGAATCCCTCACCCTGAGAAAAAGCTTATCTCTATCTGCCATGTCTATACTCTTCATGATTCTGTAGTCGTTCTCAACAGCACTGTCCACCATGATGCCATGATTCTGGTAACTGCTGCCCTCTCCTGGTGAGCTATCTCCCCCAATAGTATCTAAAACTGCATACCTGTTTTGGAGGGAGATGACCGCAGGGGACACCTGCATTGCCTTCCTACTCTTTCTCTGCCTTTTGGTCACCCATTCACTGTCGTCCGGTCAAACAAAAGCTGCACTGGACACACTACTTGCAAGTGTAAGAGTCAGGGTTGTAAGCCAGGTGTAATGGTAAGATTTTACTTGTTGTGGCATGTTTAGTTTGCATCTACTGTAAAAATTCATTAGGTTAATGTAATTGAGTGTGTTTCAATGGTGAAATGAATCACAAGATTTCTTTTTATAAAGCTGACTAAAATAGCAATCTTTGACTATAGACATTTAAATGCTCATCTGCAGCTCCTTCTTCCTCCATCAAGCTCTCCACTCCCCTCTCTTCCTTTTTTCTGAGTCTACACTAATGGCTTGATCAGATGACAGAGCTCAGGGACATCATCCTCAGTGAAGTGATGACACCTTAGTTGGTGTTTCTCCTGAGTGCTGGCACATCATGTTGTGGTTGTACAGGACATTGGTGAGGACACTTTTGGAATACTGTGTACAGTTCTGGCTGCCCTGCTGTAGGAAAGATATTAAATTAGAGATGGTACAGATAAGATTTACAAGAATGTTACTGGAATTGCAGGGTTTGAGTTATGTGGAGAGTCTGAATAGGCTGAAGCGTTTTCGGTGGAATGCAGGAAGTTGAAGGGTGACGTTATAGAGTTTTATAAAATCACGATGGGCGTAGATAAAGTGACTAACAAAGGTCTTTTCCCTCAGGTAACAGAGTTTAAAACTAGAAAGTATAATTTTAAGGTGAGAGGAGAAAGATTTAAAGGGACCTGAGGGGCAGCTTTTTTACATAGAAGATGGTTCGTATGTGGGATGAACTGCCAGAGGAAGTGGTAGATGTAGGTACAGTTAAAATATTTAAAAGACATTTTAGCAGGTACATTGATAGGAAAGATTTTGAGAAATGTAGATAAATGGAGCTAGTTTGGGAAACTTGATCAGCACGCTCAAGGTGGACCAAAGAGTCTGTTCTCATGCTCTATGACCCGAGGTCAGAAATGTATTCTGAAATGTCACAATGTGCAAGGTCTCATGTGTGGTACCCTCCCCCAATAGTCTGCTGTATGGATACCTTCCTCATGTTAGCTACTTCTAGTCTCACTCGTCTTCTTTGCTGCTCCTCCAGTCCCAAAGGCATACCTACCTAGTTTTCATGATTTCAATTGAAATAACTTCTGTTGGGACGGAACTGTATGGTCTCGTCTCCACGTGTTCTTTGGAAGGAGAGATCAGACCGGCTAGAGTTTGGAGCAAAAACACCGTTTATTACAGAATCAAGACTGGCAAACTATACAACGAATTCAAACGCATGCAATTCGTTGGAGAAGGTGTTCTGTCTCCCTCTACGGACCTGGAGCAGTTATACTTCGCGCTTCCTCGAGTTCCTGGTCAGGTTCCCCTCGTTCGGTTCTCTCATTGGTCGGTTCACCTGTCTGTGAAGGGATTAGTGTCTCTGTTGGCTGCCCCGAGATACCTGTCCAGCTCCTGATGTGCCGAACAATGGGTAGACATCCTGGGTTCAGCAGTTTCCGATCTTGTAATTTAAAAGTTTATTGTTTGGAAGGGTTTCCTCATTGCTATGCGTCTGGCTGTCTGGGCGTTCACAATAGTTCTCCATAGTTGAATATACAGGTATTATCATTTAACACAGGACCCGAATGAGTTTGACGTCAGCGGAGGCATTAGCAAGTACTTTATCAATCAAGTGTAGTATCGGTGCGATTTACACTATCCGATAGTTAACGGTTTCCTTTATTAACAATGAGATTGTAACAGGATGATCTGAAACTGACGGACATGTTCTAATCCCCAAGGAATGTGGCCTGCAGTGGCTGGGTTTACTTTACATGGCTGTGTTTTAGCTGGTACCTGACAGTGTCTGCATTAATAATGGTGCTCCCCTCCCTAGCCCCAATGTAGGTACCCCGATAGCAGATTATCCCCAACACTTCATAGAGACCAATATCCCGTTACCAAGTCACCCTTTATTGGCACTAATCCAGCTCCCTCAAAGCCAACTCTCAGAGTGAACAGGATGTCTGACACTCCTATTCTTTTCTGTCAGCCTTGTCTCCCTGATTGGGCCTATTAATTTGGTCCAATCAGGGTTCTCATTCTCTGAGGTCCACCTGGCTGACCTCATTATAGCAATAAAATTGTTTTGAAGACTAATGGAAATACTCTAGATATTTTCTAATGAACCAGATGAGAAATGGTATTACAGACCTCTGAATCAGTTGGGACTTGAACCAAATCTTCTGGTTCAGAGATAGGGAGGGTACCAGTGTCACAAAAGCCCTCCACTGGGAGTAGTTGTATTATCTAATCAACTGGTTCAGAGATTTTATTACACACCTCTGGAGCAGGTAGCCTAATAGTATAAACTGTTGTTCCACTGGTTTATACAATCTCTATAGATTGGAAACAGGCCATTTGGCCCAACAAGTCCACACTAACCCTCTGAAGAACCCACTCAGACCTATTCCCCTGACCAATGCCCCTAACCTACACATCCCCTGAACACTATAGGCAATTTTGAATGGCTAATTCACCTAACCTGCGCATATTTCGACTGTAGGAGGAGATCGGAGGACCCTGAGAAAATCCAAGTCAACACTGGGAGGATGTGCAACCTCCATTCAGACAGTTGTCCAAGGCTGGAATCAAACCCAGATCCCTAGCACTGTGAGGCAGCAATGCAAACCACTGAGCCACTGTGTCACCTTCTTTGGTTCAAGTCAATAGTGCTGTTGCAGAGTCTCTTTGCAGGAGGTAGTGGAAATAAGCATAATACAGCTGAATGGTTCTTCATTTACAACAATATTTGTCTGAAGATCAAATGTTATTTTCAGCTGGACACACTCAGTCGGAAAAAATTTACCATGATATTTTACAAGTAGACACCTGATAAGCTATCATGAATACTTAAAGAAATAGAGGAGCTGTGATTAGCAGTGGTTTTATCATTTTGCAAGAGAGGTGTTGCAACTAGAACATTTGACTTGCCGCAGGCATATTTCACTATTGTTTGGGGGATTCTGCCTCCAGCAGCTGTTGATGGAGTCAAACCAACCCTGGAGATGTTAAATCTATGTTGTTGCCACAATCTGAAGTCAGGTCACTATCATTGTGACCCACCTGCCTCTCACATGGTTATTTAGTTGACCTTAATTCGCAAGGTTGACTTCTGATTACGAGTAAAAAGTGAGATCTGCAGATGCTGGAGATCAGAGCTGAAAATGTGTTGCTGGTTAAAGCACAGCAGGTTAGGCAGCATCCAAGGAACAGGAAATTAGACATTTCGGGCCAGAGCCTGATGAAGGGCTCTGGCCCGAAACGTCGAATTTCCTGTTCCTTGGATGCTGCCTAACCTGCTGTGCTTTAACCAGCAACACATTTTCAGCGCTGACTTCTGATTACACACTGTCAACAATTTTAACCACCTTCACAAAATCCTTTCTTGTCCAACCTGGGATAATTAAATTGCCTCCATAGTTTTAAACGGTTTGCCATGCCATTCTTTCATCTGTCTACCTTGGGTTTTCAGTCCATGTGCAAATCTTCTCTTCCTCCTTGCTATAAAGACCTTAAGTAAAAGGGATTAAAGACAGGCTCGTACATTTGAGTGCTCCATTTTTATTGTTTTCTTGCTTTATGTGCTCTGTTTGTTTGTGTATTTCTCTCTCTTCATTTTTGAAAGTTCATCTCCCTCCCATCAATTCTACATGTCCTCAGATCATGTGTTAGCAAGCAGCAGGTATATGTAACATAACAGCATAAGACAATTTGTACAGACACGCCAAACTGGAAAAGTAGCCAAAACTGAAATGTACAGGCCCAAATTAAAAAAAGACCTTTTCTACATGCAAGTAGTGGTCATGATTTGGGATATACTGCTTAATAGTTGTTGGAAACCAATTGACTGTAATCTTCAAAGTAGAATTGGCTAAAGAAATTGAAAGAAAAACTGCAGAGATCGGGGAAAGATCAGGGAGTGGGACTATTTAGATTACTCTTCAGAATGCTGGCTTAAACTTTGAGCCTTTTTCGTTTTTATTCATTCATGGGACATGATGACGCTGAATGGTCAACATTTATTGCCTGTCCCTAGTTGACTTTGAGAAGATAGCCTTCTTGAACAGCTGCATTCCACATGCTACGAGTTGACTCACAATGCTACTAGAGAGAGAATTCTGGGATTTTGACCCAGCAACAATGAAGGAATAGCAATATATTTCCAAGTTAGGACGGTGAGTGGCTTGAAGGGGAACTTACAGGGTGTGGTGTTCCCATGTATCTGCTGCCCATGTCCTTCCAGATGGAAGTGGTTATGGTTTTGGAAGGTGCTATCGAAGGATCTTTTGTGAATTTCTGTCTTGCATCTTGTAGGTAGTATGCACTGCTATTACTGAGCGTCAGTTGTGGAGCGAGTGGATGTTTGTAGATACGGTACCAGTCAACTGGACTACTTTGTCCCATGAATAGTGTTGAGCTTTCTGAGAAACAAACTGATAAAGGTCCAAGGTTTTTGTGGACTCCACTCAAAATATTGAATCATTATGGAACAGCAATCATTAAAGCTAAAATAATGTGCAGTGTATAATCTAATCAATAGAAATTGGAAAGAAGTCACCATTAAAGTATTCAGTGCTCTGGCAGCATCACATCCATCTTGTGTACTATTGAGAATAGATCAATAAGTGATGCAAACAGCAAAGCCATGAGTAATGGGAAAAGATGAGAATGTTGGATTTAACGGTGGAGTCTCATTTTAAGTCAATGACCTGCTAAATGGTTTAGAGAATGTACAACAGGAAAAAAGGAACACTAGTTCAAATTCATGAAAGCCAAAATTAGCACAGATTTCAAGATTTTTTCTCACCTCGACTAACTGTTATAGGGAATAGACTTCCAGATTTGTCAATTGAACCAAAGACCTCAGATAGTTTAGAAAGCTGTTTGATAGTGTAACAAGGCACACAAGTTTGTGTGAAGAGGCCAATTGACTGATCTTCCTTTTTATATAATTTAGCCTGTAGTCTTCAGATATTCAAATATAGTCAATTCTTCTATAATGCAATGTTTACATTCTTATGCAATCCGGCATTATAGAAAAGTCATGCTTTAGAAGCTATTTAAAGTGCTGTTATCGTGTTACAGTCAACACACACTTTAAACGTTAGTGTAGAAACAATGTCCCCAATTCGTCAATCACTTTTCAGTGAATTTGTGTTGACGAAACACACATTATAACAGACAACCTGTACTAGTTAAGATCTGGAATACCATGCCATTGGTTTCAATTACCCCTCTGCTGATCATAAGGATTGTGTTAAATTAACTTGATTGTTTCAACCATGTTAGCTGTGGCCTTACAGCATGTATTGTTGCTAGCTGGACAATGTAACTGATAGATTTCCATTCATAATCATAGAGTTGTGATTGTTCTTAAAGTTGATTGGTGTTTCTAAAGTGAACATTTTTGCCAAATTTTTATACAGGGATGGAAACTTCACACAGCACTAAGTCAATTCCACCAGTAACGGTGTTAAATAGACATTTAATTTTCAGACTTATGACTGGTAGGCATGTATGTGCACAAATTAAAGATATCACTAAAACCACTTGAAAAAAAAATGTGAACAGCCTGTCTGTTTACAAAACTTCTAGTGGTTCTGCTGATGTTGATTAACTAACCATCATCCAGCTTGCAGAGAGAAAGTGAGTGCACCCTTTTCCCCAGAACTTACTTGCAGTAGGTCTCCAACTGAAAATAATTAGGGACCAGATGTTTAGGAACAGCTGAAAGGCTCGGATGTCTTGTTTTAATGGGATGTTTTTAAACTCCTGAGGTTTGGAAAACAAAAATACTGTTGGCATCCTTATTTTGTTCTAAGTTTTAAATAAAATCTATACCTAATACATGGTAAGTCTTCCTAATCTCCAGTCTTGGTGAATTGCAGTAAAATATTTATTTTCTGGTTGTATTTTGTTGCAGTAGGCTGCCATCAGACAGCACCATTCACCCAAATCTTTAAAAAGCAGCTAAAAACTACTTGTACACAAAAGCACAAAGTATCAAGAAGCTCAACATTAGCTCGATCTAGAATCTGCACAATTTTAAGATGCTGTCCATTTTTTGCCTTCTGAAACTGTTTTTAATGAATATTGTTTGGCCATTTGTTATTATTAACAATGCAAATTAGAGAAAGTATTTGTTACAATGCAATATCAGTGTGCCCCCTAATAGACAGTGGATTCCCTTGTGACATCAGGCAATCATGACCAAAATATGAGCCAGGATCAAGCTACAGAGCTTCTCTGTAAACGCAAATAAAAGTGAAAATACATGGCACTGGAGGAGCACCAAAAAGAAAGAAAGTTTTCGAAAGGAATATACACATTGTTGCAAGGGTAGCAAAGCCAACAGGAGATGTTTTCATTGTTAATATCTAGGTTATCATTGTTAAGTTTATTACTGGCTATTTTTAATTTCCAAAGTGCTCTTAGACACAACCGAACAGCTTTTCTCACCAGCAAATCATCTATGAAATATCTTTTATTTATGGTTAAGAGAAAACATAACAGGTGAGAGCTATTAATTGTCTGAGCCCATGCTCACATGGTGCAATGGTCATGTCTTTCTGAGCCAAGAGGATTGGTTCAAGTCACATCTGCTTGAGAGATGTGTCATAACATATCTCAACAGGTTGATTAGAAAATATATAAAAAAAACTTGGAGTCTTGTAATTGAGTCCAGGGTTCAAGTTGCACCTGCTGCATAGGTGTGTTTGATAACAAGTCTGAACAAGTTGATTAGAAAATATCCATATCTTGTGGCACAGTGGTAGTGTCCCTACCTCTGAACCAAGAGGACTGGATTCTAGTCATACCTGCCCCAGAGGTATGTCAAAATGCAAATTAACAGATTGATTAAAAATATCTATCCATGTTGGTACAGATAATGTGAAAGGAGCTACAAGACTGAATAGTTAAAAACTCTATCTGTGATGGAAAATGTATTGGTTTTCTGCCTCACTCTCTGGATTGGAATTTGTAAATATATTGATAAAGCAATGAGAATGTGGACCTGTTAAAGACCGTTATGGACGAGACAATGATGGATGTGAGAAACGAAGCTCACTCACTTCAATAATTTCAGTCCAAGACAAGATCTGAATCAGTAGTGTCATTTATTTCACTCTTGCAAGAGGGTGTGGTGTCCACTGTCCATAAGGCAGTGACACACACACACACACTGAATTCAACTAGTACGCAGCATTTATGTAATTTGATTCCTATTCTTTCATCCCATTGCTCCTCCCCTGTTTACATCTCCCACCTCTCTAAGACCGCACCCATTACTCCTGTTTACCTCTTGCCTGATTCGGCCTTGTCTGTGACAAGATGCTTATTTCTGGCCTCTCAAGGCCGTTTGACCACATCCTGCTCTGGTCCATTGTTTAGGTATACGCTTCTTCACTACCATCTATTTCCCTTACTTGTTATGATCTTATGACCTCATGACTTCTTGATTGCAGTTTGTTCTTGTTTTTGCAGAAGCGGGAAACAGATGTTTATAACTACTGTTTGTACAGGCACATCGAGCTTAACCTCTCCCCTCACAGCACTTTATCTAATATCTACCATTGTTCGCAGGCACATTTCATTCTTGTGTGCACATTTTAGCTAATACAAAAACAATTATGTATTTCCTTCACATAGTTTTCATTTTTGTTGACTCAGCTCTTGGCTGAAACAATTATACACTGGTGAGTTCATTTACCTTGCATAAGTAATTATGGTTGCAGAAGTAACTTTACCTATATCCCACAATTTCCCTCTTTTCCTTTAATTATCATTTGTTATCTTCTGCATTTTTCTAATATGTCACTTCCAAATTGACAAGCATCTTACCCAAAATTTCATTTATTTTGGAAATCTCCCTGAGGTCACTTATTCCTTCATTGTTTAACTGATAGAGCCCTTCTCTCCAATTGCTCTTTAGGGACATTTGTTTCATTAAGGTCATCAAATCAGTCTCTGGGTGAGCCCTCGTATACAGAGTATGATACAACAGCCAATGGCTACCAATACTTCTGCTACTACTCTCAGGGAAGTAAGGATGGAAACCACACCCCCTTCAATTTTCCAAACCATGATTCAAGCCATCTGTGAGAGATGTGTCTACTCCTGAATTCTCGGCCAGTTCCTCTGCTAAGGTAGTCAATCCTCTTAAGGCCCAAGTAATTGAACCATCAGGCACAGTGCTATTAGGAATAAAGATACAACAGCTTCCTCCTAACATCACACACACACACCCTTTTTCCGCCAGAATCATATCAAGGGCCGTTCTGTTTTCCCATGCCATCCTCGTCGCATCAAGCTGTTCTGATATTCCTTTAACCGCATCTCTTGTATAGCTTATAAATCACTGTTGATTATAGAAAATGTAATTTATCCAATCTACATTTTTATTAATTGTTACCCACCAGAAGAGAGCTGACTCAAAGCTTGCTGCAATCTGGTTGTGAGCCTTGAACTCATCAGGTAATCCCCTAGGGACTCCTATAGAGTCTAGATAAATCCTGCCATCAAAAGAGGTGTCTAACAGTGTTCTCTTACTCCTTCCCTTTTTCTGTACTATCTCTTCCTTCTGAAATGCCAGGGTAAACGGAATTGCCAATTGAACAATTGCACATATCCCTCTCCAATCCGGAGGTAGGGTGGGTCTCAATATTTTGCCTCCACAGTACCACCACAGATCCGCTCGGGGAACCTTTAGTGCTGAGTCAGTTTCCTCCCTTGTCCGTTTCGGTGACATTCTTAATGTCTGTACATAATTTCAGCTCCCCTAAATCTCTAGACCAATTTGTACCTCGTATATGCACACACAACATGTGATTTCCAACTGCAGCTGAAAATGTAGGGGGAGTGCTTTTAAGTCTTTCTTCTCCAAGGAAGGGAACATCAGAGATAAGGAGGCACCATTCTTATCATTCTACGCAGCCTCATCCTGCTACAGGACTATCATATATTTCATGCCCTTCCTGTCTTGCTTCCACCCGAGCGGAAATGGAACCACCTGGGCCATTGGTCTACCGGAGGCACATGCATAGCAATTGTTCTTATTCAGTCTTTTTACAGTATACTTTACCCATTCGACCCAGGTATTTGCATCCCCATATCCAGTTTCTATTTCGATGGTCTGTTTCAAATCCTTTACCTCTATAATTTTTACTACTTTTGGGTCATCGGGAGGGGTGAAGGGTTGTATCCTATTATCCAGTTGTTCTGTCTGTTTTCCCTTTCCTATGCTAATTCGAAAACAACAGCCCGAGAAATCCTTCCCATTCGCTTTCATTTCTATCCCAAATGTTTCATTTAATTGTATGTCATAGGTGCTTCCCCCCCCCCCCCCCTAGAATTGCTTCGCGCTTTGTGGTTTTCTTTATCGTTAGGTATGTTGGGTTACGCTCTTTATCAGAACAATTGAGAGCTGATCGGAAGCTGGCCTGGTGTATTGTGACGAGACCATTATACCAAGTACCATCCCCAAAGGACTTAAGATTTATCTCTGAGCTGCTGCACTGTCTCTGATTATCTACATCCCCACAATTTACTAAGCTACATGTATCAGGTCTATTACTTGCGGATTATCAGACTCAGGAACCGTTAATAACATATGAAAATAATGTTTGACCAAATCCCAACATTAAGAGAGCTTGTATCATAACCCTAAGCATCCCCAGCATTCTAAAAATCGTGTTGAAGCACCAAAAGACTTAATATACAATCTCATAGAAATAATCCCGCGCTCGCATCGCCACTGTATAATCGGTTACACAAAGTCTCTTTAGCCTGAGTTTCAGTGTTTCTTGAGTTGATTTGGCTGTCCAGACTTCTTCCTCAACTGGAGATTCTACTGGCCCTTTGATCAGAATGAAGTGAGTCCAGCCTTTTTCTGCCGTTCTTATCGCTGTTTCAGGGGTCAAAAGAGCCTGGTACAGCCCTTCCCAGTCCGTTTGCAATTTAGTCTCTGTCCATGATTTTACTAAGACCCAATTACCCGGTCGAATCAGATGAACAGCGGGGCAGAGTCTGTGCCAATAAACCCTGTTTCCTGAGGAAAGACAAAGAGGAGGACAAGCCCAGTAAATACTTCTTTAAGAACAAATCTTTAGTTTCTGGGATTGGCTGTGGCCAGAGATAGGATCTTCCCGAGGACCTGGGACAGTAAGTATTAGGGAATAAACCACCGCTTCCTGTGGATTCAGGGCTGCTTCTTTAGTTACCTCATCGGTCTGTAATGTAGCTTTCCATTCTTTAATTAACAGTGAATTAATGCAGTTATGTTTTAAACTAACCATGAATCAATGCGACAGGTCACTGAGAATGTGTGAAGGTATCCTGCCAATTAATATTGATTCAGGCAAGCACAATCGATTTATTATAAATATTAATTATTACTTATATAAAAATCATTATCTGTAATTCAGGGTGGAAACGCAACAAATGACCAAAACATTTTTAAAACTATAATTGCGCAGTTCTGTTTGTTTACCAGTCACTTGTGACGTCTCATTCTGTTTCTGTGATTGTTTTGCTTGAGCACATTAATTTTTAAAAACCTCAACAGATTTCATAGCACCATTTGCAGTTAATTCAATCCCAATTTGGTGGCAGTATTTTGTCATGAGCGCAAAACTGATTGTTCGTGCCTCTCATCACAAAACTGTGACCATAATCCAATTAACTCTTTCGTTCCCACTGCCTTGTGCTTAAATTTTAAGCATGACCTTGCTGCTCCTGTATTGACTAGGAAAACTACGTCCTCTTTATAAAGTCCCACCTTTAAATTTATCAAGAGTTCCTGGTGGGTCCCCAGGGGCAGGAACTCCTGACACCCCTATTTTTCAACAAGGTTCATAAACGGTATTGTCTTTACTTGCTTTTTCAAATCTGGACACACTCTCTTAAAGTGACCTGACCTTTCACATTAATAACATCCCATCTGTGGGGATTTCCACTTCGATCCTTGTTCCTACCCACCAGACCCCTTAACATCTCCTCCCTGACCATTCCGGTTTCTTTCTCCTTTAGTTTTGTCCTTTTCTTTATTATCTCATCAACTGTGGCTTATCATTATTTTTGCCTTTTGTTTCTACTTCTCATGTTACGTTGCCAGATCAATTGCTGATCCGATTTAACCAACTGAACAGCCTTAGGGCCACCCAATGGCCATTCTTCATCACCCAATGGCCATTCTTCATCACCCAATGGCCATTCTTCATCACCCAATGGCCATTCTTCATCACCCAATGTTTTATTTAGACCTTGAGAATTTTTTAAAGAAATATTGCAATATTTCTTGCTCCCCATAACTTCAAATACCAATTCATCAATTTATGCTTGTCTAACTTTAAAGCCTGTTCCTAACTTGTAAATATATATTTATATATTATAAATTCATTTATTCAGTATTTAAAAAGTACATACAGTTCCCAACTTTGAAATCCACTATAATTACCCAGTTTTAGTCCCTTAATTTAAATCCAAAATTAGTTTTCTTAAGTAGTCCTGACCAATCATCGCTCAATTACAATCGTGAAATAATCAGAGCTGCCTTAAAAGAATTTGTCTATTCAAGTTTTTTAAAAAAACTTCTAATGCATGAACAATGGCCGAATCCAAGGTCACAGATATCAACCATAGGTTTTTTTTACTACAATCTAATGTTGAACTGAAACTTCAACTGAACTCCATAAATCGCTTTTATGTAAGGATAAAAGAGATTAGTTAGAAACCGATAGTAAGGCAGTCATGACCTGTAAAAAGAACAGGAGTTATCATTTTATTTCATAATCACTATAGAATCCTTAACCTTAAAAAAAACATGTTAAGTTTCCATAATAAAAATCAGGTTCAAAACAGTCCTGGAACTCAAGCTCCAGGGAATAAAGCACAAACATTCAGTCACCAACAAACAAATGTGCATTCAAACCAAATCACAAAGGGTTAAACTTTCTACCAGCTGTACAGCTCTTTTCGTTCTCTCTCTCTCTCTCTCACACCATTTCTCACAGACACTTTGAGCTTCTCGCAACAACACTTCTGAGTGCTCCTCGCTTCAGCCTTCTATCTTTTGAATATGTTTCTGGATGTCTGGCCACGATTTAGTTACAAAGTGTACCCTCAGTAGCCCTTCAGCCACTAGCCCTTCAGACTTGAAGCATAATCTGATTCCTCCTGACTGTAAGATTGTTTTTCATTGACATATAAATTCAAATATTTATAAACCAGTCTTTGTCCGACCCGTACTTTGGCCAGAAGAGGGCGGGATGAAGAATGGATTCCTTAGTCCATACAAAGCAACAATATTGAATCATCTTTTTCCTATCTTTTTCCCTTGAACAAGTATTATTTTTCCAATTTCACAACATCCTGCCCAACAGACTTTTTGGAGGTATGTTGTAAGAGACCCTATCTCCATTTCCATTGCCTTTTTCTTTTGTTCCCCTGGAGGCTTTTTCCTTACCCACGGCACAGCCCATATTGAGTTCCTTCGTTAGTCCCTTATTAACTACTAAAACTCAATCCTGGCTACCAAGGCAGTACTTAAAAGTCAATTTTCTTACCTTGGTCTGTGCACAGAGTTGCCTGGCCTTTTTTTTTCCTATCAACCTCCTTTCACTGTCTGATTCAGATGTCTCTCTTGGGGGTTCATACCAGTTGCCCAAGGGAGCGGACCAAACCGGGACACGAGACTGTTCCTCAATCGGGAATGGGACACGTCTTCCCAGTGTCCAGGGCCAGCCACGCCCCCCCCCGGGATGGCCCCCAATTGTGAGAAACGAAACTCACTTCAATAATTTCAGTCCGAGACAAGATCTAAATCAGTAGTGTCATTTATTTCACTCTTGCAAGAGGGTCCACAAGGCAGGGACACACACACACACTGAATTCAACTAATACACAACATTTATGTAATTTGGTTCCTATTCTTTCATCCCATTGCTCCTCCCCTGTTTACATCTCCCACCTCTCTAAGACCGCACCCATTACTCCTGTTTACCTCTTGCCTTATCCGGCCTTGTCTGTGACAAGATGCTTATTTCTGGCCTCACAAGGCCGTTTGACCACATCCTGCTGTGGTCCATTGTTAGGTATATCCTTCTTCACTACCATTTATTTCCCTCATTTGTTATGATCTTATGACCTCATGACTTCTTGATTGCGGTTTGTTCTTGTTTTTGCAGAAGCGGGAAACAGATGCTTATAACCACAGTTTGTACAGGCATATCGAGCTTAACCTCTCCCCTCACAGCACCGTATCTATTTGTCTGTAACATCGACCATTGTTCGCAGGCACATTTCATTCTTGTGTGCACATTTTAGCTAATACAAAAACAAGTATGTATTTCCTTCACATAGTTTTCATTCTTGTTGACCAGCTCTTGGCTGAAACAATTATATACTTGTGTGAGTACATTTACCTTGCGTAAGTAATTGATTGCAGAAGTAATACTACTTTACCTATATCCCACAGTGGACTATGCAAAAATTACAGGCTTATTAAATTATTGTGCATTTTCACTGTAGAGGAAAAGGACATAATATCAACCAAGCTAAAATCAACAAAGAGGAGAATACAGTGGGTTTGATATAAGAAAGCAAAAAGTGAGGTAGAAAATAATGGGACACGGGATAGGCAAATTGTCAGGATCTGAAAATTTTTAGTCCTGAGTAGTGAAAGAAATGGGTATACGAATTGCAGGTGCATCAACCATTATTTGATCAAGCTTCATGGATCCAGGAATTGTTAGTTTATTAGAATTCACAAATGCTACCTGTTATTTAAGTAAAGAGAGAAACCAGGCAACAATTGCCCATGAACTTGAAGAAATAACTGCTATCAGAAAGTGACTGATCATTTGGACAAGTATACCAGGAGATTTAACATGGATTTGAGATGTTTAAGTTATATCTGAGCATTTTGAGGTGGTCAGTGGTCAATTGTGGGTGCCTATGACGTCCACCAAGCATTTGTTAAAATTTGATGGTAGAGATTGTTGAAAAAAATGAAAGTGACAGAATCTATGGTAACCTTGTGAAACATTTTGTCACTTATTGTGATTAGGAAACCGAGGAGTAACAAAAGAATGTTCTCTAATTGGTTTCATATGATTAGCAATCTGTATTATACTTCAGTTTGTCATCATGGATATTAATGATCTGGATAAAGAAAAAGTACATCCAGATTTGCAGATTGTATTAAAATTCCGACGTTGTGTCATTCCTTTTGCAGTCTGGAGGCTAGGTGCCAGTGTGGACTGGGGTGGAAGGACTGTAATCCTGAACTTTTTATTCTTGTATTTTTCTATTTTATTCCTATGATTTTGTATTTTCTAATTTATTGCTAAGAATCTAAAAAGAACAATACAGCACAAGAACAGGCTGTTGGCCGACCAGGCTTGTGTCCACACATGATGACTTTCTAAACTAAAAACCTTTTGACTTTATGCAGTCTTGATCCCTCTATTCCCTGCCTATTCATGTATCTGACAAGATGCTTCTTCAAATTTGCTATTGTATCTTCCTCCAGCAGTGAATTCCAGGCACTTAACCACCCTCTGTGTAAAACCTTTGCCTCTCACATTGCCAAAAAACTCATCCACTTTTCCCTTAAACCCGTGTCTTATGGGAAAATCTATCTGGTCGCCCCCCAGCCTCTGATGTTCAAGTGAAAACAAACCAAGTTTGTACAAATCTCTCCTCATATCTAATAACCTCCAAAAAAAGGAACATCCTGGTAAATAATTTCAATATCCTCTCCAAAGCCTCCACATCCTTCTGATGGTTTAGTGATCAGAATCAGTATTCTAAATATGGTCTAATATTTTATGTTCTCTTTTAACATTAACGACTGTCGTATAACTCAAATAGTAAAGTATTTCCTGTGCTGTAATTGCTGTGAACATAAAATCAAAAAAACAATAATAATCAGTTTACATTTTGCAAAATTTCAGGGATGTATTTTGCTACTTAAAATTGAAAAACATGCATTAGGAAAGGAGGAACTACTTTATTTACCTGATTTGGAGACGCCGGTGTTGGGCTGGGGTGTACAAAGTTAATCATCACACAACACCAAGTTATAGTCCAACAAGTTTATTTGGAAGCACTAGCTGCTTCATCAGATGGTTATGGAGAATAACATTGTAAGACACAGAATTTATAGCAAAAGTTTACAGTGTGATGTAACTGAAATTATATATTGAAAAGACCTGGATTGTTTGTTAAGTCTATCATCTTTTAGGATGACCATGTTGGTTTCAGTTCTTTCATATGTAAATTGCAAAACTCGTTTTTTAAAAGTTACATTCTCAAGTGAACTTTAACAATTGGTGTCATGTCGACCCAGATAATGTATTGAAGGTGTGAGCTTCTCTGTAAGGCTGTCTGTGCTACAACAGTCAGACTGATTCTAATCTAAAAAAACGGATTTACGGAATTTTACATGGATTGATGCAGTTTTTGAACATGTTGCATAGATTGGAGCAGGAAGTTGAGGGGATATTTTCAGACCTCTAGTTAAACCACCAGCAGTTGTCGATCCTCTAGAACTATGATGACTTTGCCTTAAGTAATGGAAAATGGATTGCGTTATACACAAGTTGAAGTCATTCCCTTGAATTCTGAGAAGGACAATCAGCACTGTTTCCATAATAGTGACATACGTGGGGTGGTGGAGGTGAAAAGGGATTTGGGTGTTCATGTATACAAATCATTAAAACTTCATTAACAGATACAAACGAGCAATCAAAAAAAAATGATGGACTGTTGGTCTATATTTCAAGTGAATCAGAATCTCAATATACTCAAGTGAGGAACTAATTCCTCAGTTGTCAAGAGCCTTGCTAGACTCCATCTGAAGTAATCGGGTGAAATTTGTCCATGTAAAGGGAAACAATGTAGACTTATCTGATAAAAATAAATTGGATAGTAAAACGGGCTGATAATTTACTCGGAGCTCACTTCACCCTACTGGTGTTGACTAATTTTAGTTCCTGGAATGCTGCTTTGGACTCTCCACTTCCAGAAGAACAAAAACAGGCCTTCAAGAGTGTACTGCACAAATTAACGAGGATGATACCGGGTCAAAAGGCTAACTTCTGAGAAAAGCTCACTTAAATGGTTACAGTCTAATTCTGATAAAGTCCTTTTAAAGATGGAAAATAGAGATTTAATGCAAAATTTGGAAGAGTTGACTACAATTCCTTGTGTTAGAGAATGCAGCAATTTTCTCTAAGACAGAAAAAGTTCAATTTAGAACAAAGATACATTGTCATATGAAATGTGCTGATGCAAATTTTTTTTATTAAACAAACTGCCACCAGATACAATCAATGCTGCTTAATGTTTCTTTCTTTCTGGTTTAGGCTGTCACACTGTTAACTGAACTGACACGAGAAAACTTCAGGAATACAAAGCTGAAACATTGCCTGATACCTGCACTAGGAGAACTCCTGTACCTTGTGGCTAACCAGGTAGGAGTCACTAGGAAATGAAAAATTGTAGGAATTAATTGTGCATCCTTAATACTGCAACCAATTTTTTTCTGCGATCAATTATCATTGACATCAGCTATGCGATAAATTAATATTGATTCTGGAAAAGAATGAGAAAAGGAGGCTGGGTGTAATGAATTGTGATAAATACACAATCTTAAGGAATAATTTCCCATTACAAATGAAATATGATGATTCCATGCAAAAAGTCTGCATTGTAATTGTGTCAGAAATTCTAGTATAATCAGAGGCTCTGTAATGGGCTGGACCCTCCACTGGCAGTGATCAAAAGCAGGGCCATAAATTTCAGACTGTCAAGGATCATGTGATTTGATTGCTTCCACCTTTAAGCAACAAGCGAAGTTTGAACCTGCATTAAGTGAAGGGCAAGTGACATTGGCAGCAATATTCTGTGATAACAAATCTAAGACTCAGAAAGATGGTGTGACTAAATGTTCTTGTGCAGCATTAATTAAATTACTTTCAAAATGTTCATCAATCAGAATATCACTGATGGCTTAAAATATTTGTGTCAAACAATCAAATGTATCGTGAACTATGATCACAGGCAAATCCCCCAACACTTGTTGCTTTGAGCTTGCTTCGTTATCCACTTTCTCTTAATTTCTCTTAATCTCTTAATTGCTCTTAATTAAAATGGAATTGAAATACCCATCAGCCATGATTAAATGGAGGAATGGACTCGAATGGCCTCGTTTCCAGTCCTGTGTCTTATCGTCTTATGGTCTAATTTTGTTTACCTGCCTTTCTTCCATTCTTGCCCTTACTGAGAAAAATCTGTTAATCTTCGCTTTGAGAGGTTCAGTTGACCTACTGTTAACTTTTTGTGTTTTGCATTCTGGACTTCCACTACACTGGATGATGTTCTTGTTCAAGGAGTATTACGTTAATGGGAGGCATATTAATTGAACCATACATCTCTTGGTATTTTCCAAACCAATATTCTGAAATCCATTGTACAGATGTGTTTTAATGGAACAGGAATCTGACTGGACACTACTGTAATGAGGTCTACAAACAAACATGTTGGGACTGATTACTAGACATGTTGTGACTCCGAGCACACACAAACTACTGTTGTTAAAATTTCTCAGTTCTTTCTTCTTGACACCACTGTGGCCACAAATCCTTATAATAAATGAGCTCATTATATTTTGCTGAGGTACAGGTTGGATTTATCAGAGAGTTTACAATTTCTGAACTTTTGTAAGACTTTAATAAGAATTTATTTGCCCCAGGATATTATGTGAAATGTGAATGATATTGTTTTACTTTCCACAGTGTCAGGGCCTCTTTAACTTTGAATTTAGTCCAAGTTACAACACGTAGAAGCTCCTTCACAGTCTGATTCATCCGGGGCAGAGATCCTGGAATCACCTCTATCCTGCCTTTTCCTGAGTTGGCTCGTCCTGACACATATCCAGGTCCTGGTCGAAGATACAGGGAGAATTCCATTCCTACTCAAGAGATTGTGCAGTTTTTTTTAACAATCTCAAAATTGCTATCACCATAAAGGCAAATACTGCTAGTAATTCAGGGTAGTGAGTCCAAAATCTAAGAACTTGATGCACCTTCTCTGGTCAGATATACTCTATCCCACATTGCCAACAAAGCAATGAGTGTTCTATGCAGAACATGATGGAAGTTACATTCAGTGTTTCCCAGCAGTCAGATTAACTAAAGAGGAAAGAATGGGAATAAATCCAAATGCGAAAAATGTCACTGGGCCATATCCAAAATTACACTAACTAATGTGTGCGCTATAAAAACAGGGAATATCACAAAATTGTGCAATTTCCAAAACAAACCAGAGATCCTCAAGATCATGGTAGTCCTACCGTGGACGCCAAATCTGAACGATGAAGGCAATGCTCATTCTTGTGGTACCTCAACATTTTATTGTACAGCAATAATCTAGTCCAAGTTTATTTAAATGGAAATACAATTAGAAGGTGAAGGCTCCACCTCGGAAGCCTTATCATCTCCCTGGAAACCAAAACCACAAGAGATTCTTGTTTTGTTCCAATTTCGAAATCATACGCTAAGGTTCATAAATATGGTTAGTTCATTCCCTACATTATGTGACAATTACTCTTGTATCAATACCCTTAATTCCAGTTACATGTCTAGTGAGCGCAACGCTTCACAGAACACTCATTGCTTTGTTGGCAGTGTCGGATAGAGTATATCTGACCAGAGAAGGCGCATCAAGTTCTTAGTTTTTGGACTCGCTACCCTGAATTACTAGCAGTATTTGCCTTTATGGTGATAACAGTTTTGAGATTGTGCAGTTTTTTAAACAATCTCTTGATCAAGAATGGAATTCTCCCTGAATCTTAGACCAGGACCTGGATATGTGTCAGGACAAGCCAACTCAGGAAAAGGCAGGAAAGAGGTGATTCCAAGATCTCTGTCCCCAGATGAACCAGACCGTGAAGTACAGTTCTCTATGGCATTTGTCCTTGCAATAACCCTGGCTATATACCATTGACCCGAGAGGGGAGTGTCTTGGTGTGACAAATTGAGAACATTCCTTTGAATGTAAAATAGGATTGTAGTTTTATATTACCTTTTGTATTTAGGGGGATAAGAATCATTTTTTTCATTGCATTTTTTCTATTGGCTAATTTAATTTATACTGACATTTCCATGGTTACTTCAATCAATTCATTACAGGAGGAAAAAAGCCTGCACGCAAGAGACCGCTGGGCCATTCCCTCTATTGCCTACACTGTGCTAATGAGATGCATTCGGGAAGGGGTAAGACTGTTTCTTGCCTCCAGAGAAATGAACAATTGTAACAGCACTTTACTTCAGACATTGCAAGCACTTCTGGGTTTATATTTTTACATCTGCAGTTTGTGCATATCATTTCTTAAATTGAAACTGCACAGGGAAAGTTTCAGTTGCCATGTCCCAGTGGCGTCTGTTGTTTTTGTCTGAAAATGTCAAGCTTTGATAAAATAAATGCACAGATGTTGTTTTCAAAATTCCTCGTTAGGAGTACAGTGATTCCCACAGGGTTGTGACTTTATTAAAAGAATGGGAAATTATTCTGAAAGCATAAGCACTTATCTAAGATGTTTGCTAAACTAACTTATTGGTAATACATATATATATTTAGAACAGTTCAGTTGTTATGTGCTAAATTGGGTGTGTACCTAGTCACAACTTGATTGCAATAAAAATTGTCAGCTTTTATTTATGCTCAAACTTTTGTTTCCTATCTTGCAACAAGCTGCCAATCATTCGCATACCAGCTATTCTGTGTCTCACTGAATTGCAGCTGGATTCTAAATGTAAATTGCTGAGAAATGATTCAGCCCATTTTCATTGCATTTTAAAGGAGCAAAATATATATTCATGGTTTCAGTCCGAGTTCAGCTTCTCAGTTCATTTCACTTGGCAATTTTGCAGTATATAATTTTTGCATGTTGGCTTTTGTTTATAAATTTGGAAACACATTTTCTGGGTTTGGAGCTGGGGTGCTGGTAGGGAGGAAGAAACATCCTCACTAAGTTTCATTGAAGCTTTTTTCCCTGTGTTAATTAAGCAGTAACTGGTCTGGGTCCTGGTGCTTCTACAGGCAGGGGAAACATTAATCCCAAAGGGACTGTGATAACAAATCTCTGGTGGCTGCAAATTGAATTAGTGCGACAGTCTTATTAAGCTTATATACAGCAGTGAAACAAACTTTGACCTTTATTCACCAGCAGTGATAAGTAGCCATCATTACTATGCATTCAGATGCCTCATCTCAGGGTCTTCTGATAATATCAAGAGGTGCTATGCACCCTAAGGTGGAAAAGAAACAATATGCAGTGGAGCTGTAATTATAGCCAAGCAACATGTATGAATATATTTGAATATTAATAAACACATCCACAAGTATCTTAATTTTAATTAAGTATTTCTGTATAATTAATGATTACCTATTTTTCGATTAGACCTGGCAGCTGATTTCTGATGGGTAGTTTTGTTTGAAAGTAGGGAATAGTTTCCAGTCACCAATCATAGGTTCTCTTAATTTAATCTGATTTCACTTGCATTTTATGCTGTCCAAACACCCATTTAGTTTATGATGGTGGTATCACCACTTTATTTAATGATCAGAACACTAATATGATACACTGACAAATTAATGCAATGATGGTCATATGTAGATGAGGCAAAAACAAAGCAGGTTTATATCCAAGTGAACCCCTTAGCAACTTGACTGAGGCTGCAATTATTGCTGTGTTGGTGCAAATGCATCAACTGCTTCAAGATGGATACTGCAGGAAGCTTATTGTGATGGGAACTCAATGAAAAAATGGGCAACAGTTCACTTTTCCTGTCTTTATGGTGCTGCAAAATCTGCTTAACGAAATATTCATGTGCAATAAAACCCATTATGCGTTCACATTGATTTGATATTACTAAATTTATAAAGTGCTGGAGGGAGTAAGTCCTACAAATTAGATTGAAGAAGCATAAATTGTTTGTGTTGAAGGAAATATTTAAATTGTATCCAATCTGGAATAAGAAAGATGAAAGATTTATCAATTGTGTAGCTCCTTTAATCTTCAGAACATTGCAAATTACTTCATATCCAATAAATTAATTTTGAAAGAGAAAGTGCTGAAGAAACTCAGCAGATCTGGTAGTATCTGTGGAGAGAGAAACAGAATTCATGTTTCTCATTTGATATGACGACTTTGATATTCCTCTGAAAAAAGAATCATCTTGAACTCTGTGTTAACTTCTGTATCCAAAGATGCTGCCAGATCTGCTAAGAATTAACACCACTTTCAAGATTTATTTCAGATCTCCAGCATCACAGTATTTTGTCTTTATTGCTACTTTTGAAGCTCTTAAAAATACTTCCATGGGATCTGCATGTCACGGCAAGACCAGCATTTGTTGCTATCCTGTTGCCTTTGAAATGAATGGCTTGCTCAGTTAATCACAAGCATTTAATCCCTGACGAAGGGGCAGTGCTCCGAAAGCCATGGAGTGCAAGTCATCCATAGATAGACCCGCATGACAATGGTAGCAGGCTAGACTCAGGTAAAATGATAGTGGAAAGTGCAGTGATTGTAATGAGGTCAGTTAAATGGACTTCATAGAAAATGAGTTCCCTGATTTGGGGCTGTTAATCTGGTCTAATCAGAAAGCCCTGGCTGACAGATATAAACAAAAATGTCAGAAGGTCTGTTCACTCTGCGAGCTGGATCTGAGCAAACTGGATCAGTGTAAAGGATTGCCCATGTGCAAATAAGGGATGACTTAGTGATTAGATACCGGCCTCTGTGGAGTTATTTCAGTATGTTTCAGTGACGACGAGACTGGGATTAAAGATGCAACCATGGGCAAGTGCGGACTAGTTGAAGCTGGACTGGACCTCAAACAGACACTACCATTGGCTTTATCATTGAAAAATGTGGCAACTGCAACATATAATTGCAGGGTATTGAAGTGAACACCCTCGCCAGTCTGACATGAGCTTGGGGAGCACCATTTTCATGAAGATAATTGCAGAGCCCCACTCAGGACATAGGAGTCGAGGTCAGTCCACAGGAAAACCTCAAAACAAAGCCAAGCCATGGCCAAGTGGTTAAAATTTTCTATAGGATTCAGGCTGGCAAATCATTGTAGTTTCTGCCAGTATGCTGACTCCAGACAGTGAAACATTCCCACTATACCTACATGGAGTAAGAGAACTCATAAGCCAGTATCCAGGAAAGTGAATGCCATGGAAAGTCCACCTACATCTGGGTTGGAATAGTTAAATTACTTAGCAACATCCAAATCAGAACTAATCAAAATAAACACCTGGTTAACTGGTTACTTGGTACTACTGGAGGTCGATAACCGGTGTGGGCATTTCGGTGATTACAGAACCAGCCTAACAAAATTCACTCTGGACTCCAGCCCTTAATTTTATGTAAGCCTTCGGCTGGACTGAGAATCTGTGTCAGGGGACCTTTACAAATTAAAGGTACAACTTTGGTCCTGGTCTCTTACGAAGAGCAGCTGGTTCAGTTACCACTGACTGTAGTAAAAGGCTCGGGTCCAAGCTTGCTGGGGTGAAATTGATTGAGAAAGACTCACATAGATTGGTTCAACATTTTTTGCTTAGAAAATGGCCTCAGTGAAGTCCTAGTTAAAAAGCTGGAAGTTTTTCAGGAAGATCTAGGGACTATCAAAGGAGCCAAGGAAATTGACAAGGAAGTAATTCCATGATTTTACAAGGCCCATCCAGTACCATTTGCCTTACAGACAAAAGTAGAGGCAAAACTCAGAAGGCTGGAAAGTGAAGGAATCCTCAAACCAGTCTAGTTTATGGAATGGGCATGACTGTTTGTTCAGATTGTGATGCTCCACGGTTTGATTTGCCTTTTTGGGAATTAAATTTAAACAGTAAATTATTTTTCACAGCTGGATAAATACCTAGTTTCTCGCAATGAGGATTTAGAAACAAAGCTGGTAGGATGCTGTCTTTCACAAAGCTGGACTTAAGCCGTGCATGTTTGCAATTATGATTATATGAAGGTTCTAAGAAGTATGGGACACTTTCATCCATAAGGGTTTGTGCCAATATACGAGACTGCCATTTAGGGTGTTGTCAGCATGTGCAACTTTTCAGCAGACCATGGAAAACATTTTACAAGGTCTACCCCATGTAGCCAGATGATGCTAATAACAGGGAAGACCAATAAAATGCAGTTAAAGAACTTGGATATTGTCCTTAGACATTTCTCCCAGGCAGGTACATACCTTAGATGGGAAAACTGTGTGGTCCAGGCTCCGCAATTGACCTACTTCGGCTATTGAGTCGATAAGACTGGGTTACACCAATTGGAGGGTGATTAGAAGTGCCCCAGCTCCCGCATCTGTACCAGAACTTAGGTCTTTCCTGGGCTGGTGAACTGGCATCCATCCTGGCACCTTTGCCTTAGGTCTTGAAAAAGGTCAGCCTTGGAAATGGTCACGGAGCCAAGCCATAGCTTTCTGGGAAGTGAAGAAACAACTATTATCCTCAGGTGTTGGCACACTGTGATCCCAAGTGAGATCTGGTATTGGCATGTGATGCCTCCTCGTGTGGCATCGGGTGGTATTAGCTCATAGCTGGCTCAGTGGTGAGGAATGTTCAATAGCATATGCATTAAGAACTTTGGCTAATGCAGAGTATAAATAGCCCAGGTTGAAAAGGAAGTTTTGGCGATCATATTTGGAGTCAGGAAGTTCCACCAATATCTTTACGGATGTAATTTTGTATTAATAATGGACCACAAGCCCCCGCTAGGTCCACTTAAAGAGGACAAGGCAGCGTCACCCATAGCTTCAGGCCGAATTCAGCGGTGGGCTGCAAAACTAAGTGTCTATAATTACAAGTTGGAACGCTGTCCATGAGGCCACGTAGCAAATGCACCTCCCACTAGGAGATACATCACCAATGGTATGTCACTGGAAGAGACTGTAATGGTTTTAAATGGTGACAATGTCAGACTTTGGATATAAAAAGATCCAGTCCTGGCAAAACTGAAACAGTTGGTTATGATGGGAAATACCAACGAGTTTTTCATAACCAGAATTAAAATCTTTTTTGGATCCAGAGAGACCGGATCACTGAAGAGACAACACATGGGGAGCAAGAGTGATTATCCTGAGATCAGGCCAGATACTGGCTGATCTCCACCAGGGTCATCCAGGGGTTTCCAAAATGAAGATGTTGGCATGACATTATGATTAGTGGCCAGTGGGGCTAATGACCAGATTGCCAACAAGGACAAAAATTACTGCCTGCAGCTCCCTCATATTTGTGGAAATTGCCAGGTAAGCCCTGGGTTCAGTTACATGTCAACTATGCAGGTAATTTCATGAGTTCAGTGTTCTTCGTCATTGTGGATACCCACTCATCGTGGCTAGTCGTGCACAGAATTGATTCATCAAACACAGGATGGCGATAGAAAAACTGCCTGCATCTTTTGCAATACATGGGCTCCTGGAAGTGTTGGTCACTGATAATGGGCCATCACTTACCAGCAGGGAATTTGAGTATTTCCTAAATTCATATTGTCAGGACAGTTCCATACAATCCATCATCCAATGGTCTGACAAGAGCAGCCCGAACTTTGAAAGCAGGCTTAAAGAAGTAGACCAACAACTTCACTAGACACCAAACAGTCTCAGTTTCTATTTGATTACAGCACCAACCTTCATACAACTACAGGGATAGCTCCAGCAGAATTCCTGATGGGGAGAAGGCTCCACACCATGTTAAATCTGATCTTCCTGGACCCAGAGTGTAGGGTGAAATGGCATCAGGAGCACCAATACTAGACTCGAGATTCAGCTAAGCAAGAGAGACCGTTTTTTTCAGGTGATGATATTTGGTGTAGGAACCAGGGAATGGTTCTGCATGGGTAAGAGGCAGGGTCAATGCAAGGTCAGGCTCAGTGAATAATAACGTTTGGATAGGTGCGAACGTCCTGAACAAGTATGTGGACCATCTGAAAGCTGCGAACTCACAAATGGTACAGGAGAAAAACATGCCTGGCTCCTCGACAGCCTTCTAACAGTTCTGGAACTTATGGGTTCTCTCTCCCCATCAAGCATTGAAGGTACCTCGGAATCTGAGATGAACACAGAAGATGTCACCACTCGATGCCTTTGCCACCTGAAGAAGAGAATAAATTTATTCCAAGACACTCTGGGTGCAAGAGGTAAGGTACTGCGCAGTACATGCCACCCTTCTCAGAGGCAGAGTTGGAGAAACCTGACTCCGTGCTAAAACTCCCCAAGTAGAGTTCCAAAATAAAAAAAAACGGCCTATGTCCTCTGACCTGGTGGGGCAGGGGAATGTAATGGAAGTAGTGATTGTAAAGATGCCAGCCAAGTAGACCTCATCGAATATGAGTTTCTTGATTGGGGCTGTTAATCTGGTCCAGTTAGGGAGTCTTCGCTGACAGATGTAAACAGGAATGTCAGAGGTTCTATTCATTCAGTGTTGGCTCTGAGGAAGCTGGATCAGTGTCAGGGACTTTTCACATGTAAATAAAGGATGAATCGGTGGTGGGATACTGGCCTCTGAGTACTTATGTCAGCAAGTTTTAAAAAATTTTGGCCTGGCTACAATCCTGCTGAAAAATGGGCCAGAAGACGAACCATAATTATTACCCCAGTATGATGGGTAAGGTTCAGATTTATAATTAATTGTTAAAAAATAATTATTGAATACTAATCGGTTCTAAATGCAATAGATGCAAATAAAATTAGTGAGTCCGTGAAAGAAAGGTAAATCATACCAGTGATAAAATACTTAAGTATATACACATAGAGTGTTTAAGCCAAGCATTTAATGGAACAGGATTCCACAGAAACAAATAAGAAAATAAATTGGCTTTTGAAATACATATACCCTTAATGTACCCTTACCAGATATGCAGTTAAGTGGAGAAGGCAATATAATGAAGCAAACCGTTCTTTATTAATACCACATTGGCAGTGTTCCCCTGTGTGCTAATTATGGCAGCATCCTATTACATTTCTGCAGTGGATTTAAGGTGATGAGTTTTTTTTAAAGCTCCTGCTGTGCTGTCTACATAAAAGTTTTATCCAGTCACATTTCAGTTCACAATTAACTAAACTGACAGCATCTGTTAGTAGTGTTAAAGGTTAGGTCTTTCAGTTTTCTACTTAATGGTTAATCATCCCATTTTCCCCAATAGGCACAATGAACAGACATTACAGATGGCAGATTAAAAATGCATGCATTTGAGCCGACTTCCACTGTTGCATATGAATGGAGCTCCTTTATTCTCGCTCTCTATTACTATATTATCAAATGATATATTTCATGATGAGTCTTAAAATCAGCTTCACTGGAGTGAACAAAAAGTCAGATGCTGGAAATCTGAAACAAAAAAATACATTGGAAACACTTTGTAAATCAGGCAGCCGCTGTGGAGAACAGAGACGTTGGTTTGGGTATTGAAACCCACTCACTTCCCAGCTGTCTCACCTGCTGATTGTTCACTGGAGTGAAATTTACAGTGCAAGTCCTATTTTTAATATTGTAGATCTCTCTTCAATCATTATTGTTGATGGATAAATTTGTTCTTAATGCTATGAAACCAACAGTGCTTATAAAATTGTGGGGTTTCTCACCAACGCAAAGAATATGACTGACATCCACAGGGTATTCAAATTTTAATTATTAATGACGCTATTTGTGCTAATTGGTAGCCTGTCAATTCAAGGTGACATATGCAGGAATAATATCATTAGATCACACTTGTGCCCTGTTATTTTCCCAATTTAGTTTTCTCCACTCTATCCCCCCCACCCCCTATTGTGTCGTGCTCAGGTATGTTTTGCAAGTGGAGAGAGCCTTCCAGTATTTCATCAATGTCCATCTAAAAAATAATTATTTTATTTAGCCATCATTAGTATCACAGGAGACTAAGGGGCATGAAGATCAAATGCATCATTCATTTGGCACTCTGGGTGAGATCAGCTCATTCTCCACAAGCCAATAATCAAACCTCAAAAACAGCAACAATTTGGAGTTTTATAGTGTCTTTAGTGTGAAAAAACAAAGTCCTAACACGTTTCACTTCAAATCTATAAAGATAATCAGGCAGTGAGCCACATCAGATAATATTAGAACAGATGACCAAAAGCTTGGTCAAAGGGGTAGTTTTTAAGGGTATCTTAAAATAGGAAATGAAAAGGTTTTGGGAGGAAATTCCAGAGGTTGGAGCCTATACACATTGCTGCATTTTGCTCTGTATTTGACTGACTTTGAACCACGCTTCATATGTGTAATTTCAGTTGTATCTCAAATGTATAAAGTTTCATAAAGACTAATCACCACAATTTACTGAATATTATTTGAGCTTCACAGTGTTTGACATTATCTTGCCTCAGTATTACATGTGCTGAAGAGATTTAGAATTGGAATAATGAAAATGGAAATTTTACTTTTTAACTTCTCATCTCAGAAACAACACCAACAATGTCTGCCAAGACAATATGAATGATTCAGACAAGCAATGTCCTCTCTATATTATTAATCTGATGATTAGCAATCCCTGTCTGACCATTAAGTGAAATGCAGGCAACATATTCTGTCAACTTTGAGATAGTGGACCAAAATTACTTTAACATTGATTTTCAGCCATTAGCTCCCATTAACCTGGATTTAATTCACTTAAAGTCTGGGTGCAAATAAAACTGTCAATTTTATGTAATGTTGGAATGTTGTTTTTCGCTCTGGCTAAGGACTTGTTATTGATCTAACTTTGGCTAGGTGAAGGTGAGTACTGCAGATGCTGGCGATCAGAGTCAAGAGTGTGGTGCTGGAAAAGCACGGTGGGTCAGGCAGTATCAGAGAAGCAGGAAAATTGACATTTCGGGCAAAAGCCCGTGATCAGGAATGAGGCTAGGAGCCTTGGGGTTTAATTTAACTTTGTTTAACTTTGTCTACTGAAAATATTACTAGTATCAGTGCAAATTTGGACTTACTGATGTTATGACATCTTTTGTTGTTAAAATCTTTGAGCTTCAGTCCAATTTTGAAATTGCTGATGAATCTGCAGAACTTGTAGAGAAATTGTTTCTACTTGTGGGCGGGGCCAAAAATTAGGGAAATAAATAAGTTAGTTTATAATAAACCCCCAAACAGAAGTTTGGCAGGAATTCTTTGACTGAACAATATAGTGCCATTGTGGATTCCAGACCAACTGGAATTGTTGAGGCAAGTAGGATAGATATCTTTAATGGGAAGTTAGATAGGTAGATGAAGAACAAATAAATAGATGGATTGATAGTTTAAGTTAAAGTAATGTGAAGTGAGATTTCTGGAGAGCATTTGCACCAGCACAGTAAGAGAATAGCCCTATGGCCTCTGGGACTATGGCAACTTTATGCATTGGCACAGAACTGTTGTGTTGAATGTCCTGCTTCTGCTGTAAAATTCAATATAACATGACATGATTGGCTTCCCGCCATGTCATGATATTTAATTTCCTAATTTGTGAACAGGAGGGAGTAGATTCCACTTTGATTTTGTACTAAGCTAAGATTTATGATGAACTGTGAGGGAAAAAAAAATCACTGACTTATAAACTTCGTTTATTCCTGTCTCATTCTTTCGATAAGGTGTATCAAACAGCCAGTACCAAACAGATAAACAGAATGGAGGTGTTAACGTAATGAAATAATTATTCTTAAGTAACAAAATATAAAGTAGTGCACTTTGGACTGAAGAACGGAAGTGCAATTCAAAAGGTTAATTCTCTAGCACAGAGGTTGTCGATGAATAAAGAAATTTAAAAGTCAATCCATATAATTTCAAGCCAACTTTTCTTCAGGACAAATTAGCAATTTTGTTTTAAAACAAAGGCAATTACATTCTGATCATCATATTATGAGATACAGAATATAACTGCAAGAAGATATGACTGAAATTATACAGAGTGTTAATGAAATCTGATTTGCTACGACCTATCTGCTTAATGATTCAATGGAATAATAGCTAAGATAAAGAGGAAAAATTATGAACAGAGACTGGGTAAATTTGATTATCGTTACCTGAAAATGAAGAGATAAAGGGATGATATGACTGAGGTGTTTGAAACAGTGAAGGAAATTGACAAGTCAGGGGAATGGGTCTGGCCTTGAGTAGTGAACCCAGAATGAATGATTGTAATTTTAGAACTTCTGCTTGTTTGATTGAAAATAAAGATAGGATGAACTATTTTCAAGTAAATGTGGAAAACTTTACTTGAGAAGACAAATGATGCAAAATCAACTGGTGTCACAAGTAATTTCTAAACTTATTTGGGTGTTTAAAGTTTAAGTGGCAGAACAGTTTCCATGAGCAAAATGGTTGGCTGCTGCTCCAATTAACAATAAAGAAGTTGGGCCTAAAAATGTGAAAGGAATTGATTAGCTTTTCAGTGATGTGAAGCACGAGGCTATGAGCAGACAAACAAAAATTGTCGATATAGCTAGGATGAGCAGGGAAGGTCATGTCTTACAAACCTAATAGAGTTCTTTGAAGAGGTGACAAAGTTGATTGATGAGAGAAGGGATGTAGATGTCATTTACATGGACTTTAGTAAGGCGTTTGATAAGGTTCCTAAGGTAGGTTGGAAACAGGAGACAGAGTAGTAATAGTGGAAGGGAGCTTCTCAAAATGGAGACCTGTGACCAGTGGTGTCCCACAGGGATCCGTGCTAGGACCTCTGTTTGTAATATACATAAATGATTTGGAGGAAGGTGTCAGGTTTCTCATTAGCGAGTTTACAGATGACAATAAGATTGGAGTAGCAGCAGATAATGAAGGGGACTGTCAGAGAATACAGCAGAATATAGATAGTTGGAGAGTTGGACAAAGAAATGGCAGATGGAGTTCAATCTGAATTCATTGCCGATAAATGTGAGGTGATTCACTTTGTGAAGAATAACAGGAAGGCAGTCTACTGGGTCAGTGGAAAGATTCTTAGTAGTGTGGATGTGCAGAGGTATCTTGGAGCCCTGAAAGTTGCCACCCAGGTTGATAGTGCTGTTAAGAAGGCATGCGGCATGTTAGGTTTTATTGGTAGAGAGATTGAGTTCCAGAGCTGTAACGTCATGCTGCAACTATACAAAACATTAGTGCGGCAGCACTTGGCATATTGTGTACAGTTCTGGTCGCCCCATTACAGAAGGATGTGGAAGCATTGGAAAAGGTGCAGAGGAGATTTACCAGGATGTTGCCTCGTCTGGAGAAAAGGTTTTATGAGGAAAGGCTGAGAGACTTGTGTCTCTTTTCATTTGAAAGAAGAAGGCTAAGAAGGGATTTGATAGAGACATACAAGATGATCAGAGGATTAGATAGGACAGACAGTGAAAGTCTTTTACCTAGAATGATAATGTGAGCTTGTACGAGGGGGCATAGCTGCAAATTGAGGGGAGATAGATTTAAGACAGATGTTAGAGGCAGGTTCTTTACTCAGAGAGTGGTAAGGGCATGGAATGCCCTGCCTGCCAATGTAGTTGACTCGGCCACGTTAGGGACATTTAAACAATCCTTGGATAAGCACATGGATGATGGCGGGATAGTGTAGGGGAATGGGCTTAGATTAGTTCACAGGTCTGCGCAACATCGAAGGCCAAATGATCTGTTCTGCGCTGTATTGTTCTATGTTCTATGTAAATCTGATGTGATGCATTTTGGAAGGTGCAATTCAAGAGCGAACTAAACAGTAAGTGGAAAAGTCCTGCGGAAATTGATGTTCAGAGAGATCTGTGTGTTCAGGTCCATTGTTCCCCGAAGGTGGCAACGCAGGTCAGTAGAGTGGTCAAGAAGACTTACGGCATGCTTTCCTTCATCGGATGAGGTATTGAGTACAAGATTTGGCAGGTCATGTTACAGTTGTATAAGACTTTGGTTCAGCCACATTTGGATTACTGTGTACGGTTCTGATTGCTACATTACCAAAGGGATGTGGATGCTATAGAGAGGGTGCAGAGGAGGTTCACCAGGATGTTGCCTGGTATGGAGGCTATTAGCTATGAGGAGAGGTTGAGTAGGTTAGGATTATTTTCATTGGAAAGAAGGAGGTTGAGGGGAGACCTGTTTGAGGCCTACAAAATCATAGAGTGGATAGCAAGAAACCTTTGCCCAGAGTGCAGGACTCGATTACTAGAGGTCACGAGTTCAAAGTGAGAGGGAAAATGTTTAGGGGAGATATTCGGGGAAAGTTCTTCATGCAGAGGGTGGTGGGTGCCTGGAATGCGTTGCCAACAGAGGTGGTAGGGGCAGGAATAATAGCGTCATTTGAGATGTATCTAGACAGATATATGAATGGGCAGGGAGCTAAGGGATAAGATCCTTAGAAAATAGGCGCCAAATTTAGATATAGGGTATGAATTGGCGTAGGCTTGAGGGGGCAGGGTGTGTATGTGCGCGGAGGGCCTGTCCTGTGCTGTAATATTCTTTGTTCTTTGTATGTGAGATGTGATGCACTGTTTTGCAACAGTTTATGCACTGAATGATACAGTCTATACAAATAGCCAAGGTAGTAGTCAGATAACAATCAGTGTGCAAAGTTTCAGCTGATGCCAAGCAGAATAGCTTTGATTGCCAATGTTAACTTCTCAATATTATAAATCTGCCTCAGCATCCCAAGCCTCCTATAAGTTTGTTCCAATTGAAGTGGCGTTTGATATTTCACTCAGACATTTTCAGTAAAGTAATTTATAAGATCAGCTTGTTTATCCCTATTGTACTCTATATACTTGGCTCCTTATCTGATGCAGCTTGTTATCATACCAATACTGAGCTTCTAAAAACAGAACCAGTGCTTGGGGCTATATTGCAATGCTTCAAGACTTATAGCCTCAAGGGACATTTAGTCAATGAGCTATGATCAGAAATAGCAAGACTTTGTGAACAAAATCCAAAAAAAATCACTTTCTTAATAGATTTTTTTGCAATGTGTTTTGATTAAATTTTACATCATCGTGATACAGGGAACTGCCAGTGCTTCTTTAAATTGGCCTTATTCTAACATTATACTCTTTCTTCGTGAGAAAAAATGCACTTTAATCCTTTTAAATTTGGTGGCACCATAAGGGATTTATTTTACTGTGTTCCTCCCACCAGCTTTCTGTTAAAGTTTTCTTGATGAGCTGAAATCCCGTGAATACTGAACATGTTGTCATGAGTTTTATTTGATGACTGCTCACCACACTACCACAGTAATTGAGCACGACATGGCCTCTGATGCAACATACTTAATGAAAAAAAAAGTTGCAGCAAAAGATGTTAGGTATACTCGTCATTGCCAAAGTGCTGCAGGGCCACCCAGGCCTAACCAAGCTACTCTGAACAGGATGCTTTTTTGTTATTGTGAAAATAATTGGTGGTAGCACACCATGACTTGACAATCACAATTGAAATAAGTATACAACATATCTTCTGTGTACCACCACCTTGATTGTCCTAACTTTACAAATTTGAAATGACTCCAAAAGGGTCACTGTATTCATTTCCAATGTGTTTATTCTTTATAGGGAGATCCTGTTACTAATCATTTAGCCGCAAAGATTGTGGAAAATGTCTGTACCACTAATTCATCTCCTGCTCAAGGATTCATTACTGGAGAAATTGGTCTGTTGCTTTGGTTCTTGTTTACACATTCAACCATGGACTCTCTGCGGGTGACAACTATTTCGGTAAACTATGAATATGAACTTAATTTATTCTATTGCAGTTGTGTATATATGGATTTCTTTTTAATAATGCAAGCTCTTAAATCAAATTCATTTTCTTTTGAGGTAGGAACCCTCAAAATTTCCTTTTATCCAGTTTATTCTGTACTGGCCAAAATATCAGCCATGTCTGAAAAAACAAAAAAGATGTCTCACTTCCACAGTTTTTGCTGTACAACTTGCTCATCTGACAGGAGAGCCAGCTTGACTCTCTTTGTCAGGTTTTTCTTTCTTCCATATTTGTTGGAAAGTCACTCCTCTTAACTTGATGATTCCCAGCACCAATAAAGTTATTAGTGATACTCCCGTAACGTGAATGATTCAACCAAGTGCAGCACTTCAGTGGTCCAACATCGTGCAGTGGTATCACTCTCTCAAATCAAATCCACTTCTATACTTCTTTAAGCTTAACTGCTACTATCAAAATGTCCCTAGGTTAGTGTTTAAATGTTATTATTATTTAAGTTTGTTTGTCTTGATTGAAAAACAGGAGGTTTAAATCCCAGTTTCAGTTGTGTACTTAAAATATTTTTGTGAGCCTTTGCTGCAGGCCCAATGCCTCACCAGAATTGATATCAGAAAATGTGGATTGTGATGCTTCAGATTAATCTCTAGCCAGCACTTACATCTAACAAGGTTATGAGCCAACAAACAAATCTCTGATATTTCCCCATACCCTTGTATTTCTCCAATTATTTTTTAAGATGCTAGTTGGTCATTCTGCATCACTCTCCAATGTCCCTCCTCCACAAAATCTTGGTGAGCCATTGTCTGCATTCAGCTTTCTCCTGATGAAGGGCTTATGCCTGAAATGTCAATTTTCCTGCCCCTCGGATGCTGCCTGACCTGCTGTGCTTTTCCAGCAACACATTCTCCACTCATATATAGCATAGTAAAAAATGAGGTCTGCAGATGCTGGAGATCACAGCTGCAAATGTGTTGCTGGTCAAAGCACAGCAGGCCAGGCAGCATCTCAGGAATAGAGAATTCGACGTTTCGAGCATAAGCCCTTCATCAGGAATAAGAGAGAGAGAGCCAAGCAGGCTAAGATAAAAGGTAGGGAGGAGGGACCAGGGGGAGGGGCGATGGTGGTGGGATAGGTGGAAGGAGGTCAAGGTGAGGGTGATAGGCCGGAGTGGGGTGGGGGCGGAGAGGTCAGGAAGAGGATTGCAGGTTAGGAGGGCGGTGCTGAGTTGAGGGAACCGACTGAGACAAGGTGGGGGGAGGGGAAATGAGGAAACTGGAGAAATCTGAATTCATACCTTGTGGTTGGAGGGTTCCCAGGCGGAAGATGAGGCGCTCCTCCTCCAGCCGTCGTGTAGTTGTGTTCTGCCGGTGGAGGAGTCCAAGGACCTGCATGTCCTCGGTGGAGTGGGAGGGGGAGTTAAAGTGTTGAGCCACGAGGTGATTGGGTTGGTTGGTTCGGGCGGCCCAGAGGTGTTCTCTGAAGCGTTCCGCAAGTAAGCGGCCTGTCTCACCAATATAGAGGAGGCCACATCGGGTGCAGCGGATGCAATAGATGATGTGTGTGGAGGTACAGGTGAACTTGTGGCGGATATGGAAGGATCCCTTGGGGCCTTGGAGGGAAGTGAGTGTGGAGGTGTGGGCGCAAGTTTTACATTTCCTGCGGTTGCAGGGGAAGGTGCCGGGGGTGGAGGTTGGGTTGGTGGGGGGTGTGGATCTGACAAGGGAGTCACGAAGGGAGTGGTCCTTGCGGAACGCTGATAGGGGAGGGGAGGGAAATATATCCTTGGTGGTGGGGTCCGTTTGGAGGTGGCGGAAATGGCGGCGGATGATACGTTGTATGCGCAGGTTGGTGGGGTGGTAGGTGAGAACCAGTGGGGTTCTGTCTTGGTGGCGGTTGGAGGAGTGGGGCTCAAGGGCGGAGGAGCGGGAAGTGGAGGAGATGCGGTGGAGGGCATCGTCGATCATGTCTGGGGGGAATCTGCGGTCCTTGAAGAAGGAGGCCATCTGGGCTGTGTGGTGTTGGAATTGGTCCTCCTGGGAGCAGATGCGGCGGAGACGAAGGAATTGGGAATATGGGATGGCGTTTTTACAGGGGGCAGGGTGGGAGGAGGTGTAGTCCAGGTAGCTGTGGGAGTCAGTTGGTTTATAATAGATGTCTGTGTTGAGTCGGTCGCCCGAGATAGAAATGGAAAGGTCTAGGAAGGGGAGGGAGGAGTCTGAGACAGTCCAGGTGAATTTCAGGTCGGGATGGAAGGTGTTAGTAAAGTTGATGAACTGTTCAGCCTCCTCGTGGGAGCACGAGGCAGCGCCGATACAGTCATCGATGTAGCGGAGGAAAAGGTGGGGGGTGGTGCCAGTGTAGTTGCGGAAGATGGACTGTTCCACATATCCTACGAAGAGGCAGGCATAGCTGGGGCCCATGCGGGTGCCCATGGCAACTCCTTTAGTTTGGAGGAAGTGGGAGGATTGAAAAGAGAAGTTATTCAGGGTGAGGACCAGTTCAGTCAGTCGAAGGAGTGTGTCAGTGGAAGGGTACTGGTTGGTGCGGCGGGAAAGGAAGAAGCGGAGGGCTTTGAGTCCTTCGTGATTGGGGATGGAGGTGTACAGGGACTGGATGTCCATAGTGAAAATAAGGCGTTGGGGACCGGGGAAGCGAAAATCCTGGAGGAGGTGGAGGGCGTGGGTGGTGTCCCGAACGTAGGTGGGGAGTTCTTGGACTGAAGGGGACAGGACCGTGTCGAGGTATTGGGAGATGCGTTCGGTGGGGCAGGAGCAGGCTGAGACAATGGGTCGGCCGGGGCAGGCAGGTTTGTGGATTTTGGGCAGGAGGTAGAAACGGGCGGTGCGGGGTTGTGGGACTATGAGGTTGGAGGCGGTGGATGGGAGATCCCCTGAGGTGATGAGGTCCTGGATGGTCTGGGAGATGATGGTTTGGTGGTGGGAGGTGGGGTCGTGGTCAAGGGGGCGATAAGAGGAGGCGTCCGCGAGCTGGCGTTTGGCTTCAGCGGTGTACAGGTCAGTGCGCCAAACTACCACCGTGCCTCCCTTGTCTGCGGGTTTGATGGTGAGGTTGGGATTGGAGCGGAGGGAGTGGAGGGCTGCACGTTCTGAGGGTGAGAGGTTGGAGTGGGTGAGAGGGGTGGACAGGTTGAGTCGGTTGATGTCACGGCGGCAGTTGGCTATAAAGAGGTCGAGGGCGGGTAGGAGGCCAGCACGGGGTGTCCAGGTGGTTGGGGTGTGTTGGTGGCGGGAGACGGGGTCGTCAGAGGGTGGGCGGGAGTCTTGGTTGTGAAAGTAGGCACGGAGGCGAAGGCGGCGGAAGAATTGTTCAATATCTCGCCGCGTGTTGAACTCATTAATCCGAGGGCGTAGGGGAATGAAGGTGAGGCCCCTGCTGAGGACTGATCTTTCATCCTCAGAGACGGTGAGATCTGGAGGGATGGTGAAAATCCGGCAAGGCTGGGAGCTAGGACCTGGTGTGGGACTGGAGCTGGGGGCGGGGTTAGGGGCGGGGACAGAGATCGAAGTAGGGGCGGAGTTAGACGTGGTGACGTTGCTCGATGTGGGGGCGGGGTCATGCGTCGTGACGGAAATAAGCGTGGGGGCGGGGTTACGTGAAGCGACGGGAGACGGCGTGGGGGCGGGGTTATGGGCGGGGTTATGCGTAGTGACGAAAGACGGCGTGGGGGCGGGGAAACCTGAGGATTTGTGCTCCTGCAGGTTAGTGATGTCAGTGGGGGCGGAAGTGGCTGCGCAGACGGCAACCGGAGGGGCGGAAATGGTTGCGGCGACGGAGGAGTGGTGGTCATTCCCGGTGGCCGCGTGGGTCGCGGGTCCGTCGGCGATCGTGGAAGCGGTTATGTGTGTGGTGGTCACCGGGGCAGTTGTTGGGGCGGCGATCGCGGGGGCTCCGAGGTCGGTGGGGGCGGAAGTGACGTCACGGTCGGCGGCGGCCTTGGATGCCGCGGGCACTGTGGAGGCCACATGTGTAATGGCGTCCGACAGGCCTGTGGAAGGTTCTCGAATAGTTGAGGGGCCACGAGTGTGGGGGTAAGTACATGAAAGTTTTTGGTACTTACTGTCTTTAATCTCTGATATGGCTAGGAAGAACTGTTTGTTGAGTTTGTGGATTCTTCTGTAGATGAAGAACAGCAAGGGTCCTTTGCAGGTCTGTGAGAGTGTTGTCCTGAGCTGGGGTAGGGCTAATTGCAGGGAGTGTAAGTGGCGACGCATGGCTGCAAGGGTGGAGCGGAGGATCTGGAGGGAGGTCTGTTGCTGGAAGCTTCGGATTTGTTGTAGGTACAGGTTGTCCTGGTTGGGTCCAAATTTTGTTGGTTGGAATGTAGTTCGGAGTCCGTGTGGGATCAGTCGGTTCCTTAGGCAGGTGCTGAGGAAGGAGATGTGGCTGTGGTAACGAGTCTGTTTGAGAACGTGGCTGAAGAGCTTCTGTGCAGAGGAGATGACCTAGGGGGTGCAGTGAGAGAGGGACTCACTGAAATCCTTGTAGAGGGAGGAAGAGAGCTTCTTCAAGGAAGGCATCCTTGTAAGAGGATTCGCAGTAGGTTAAAATCTTCGAGTAAAAAATGAGGTCTGCAGATGCTGGAGATCACAGCTGCAAATGTGTTGCTGGTCAAAGCACAGCAGGCCAGGCAGCATCTCAGGAATAGAGAATTCGACGTTTCGAGCATAAGCCCTTCATCAGGAATAAGAGAGAGAGAGCCAAGCAGGCTAAGATAAAAGGTAGGGAGGAGGGACCAGGGGGAGGGGCGATGGAGGTGGGGTGATATATAGCATCTCAACTGTGGCCCAATAATGTATCTTAGCTTCAGAACCATTGTAATTTTCCCATTAATACATCACTCTCCTGTTCAGAGTGAGATCGCGAAATTACAGGCAATGTTTGAGCACCATTTTCTGACTATTTATCGTCAATGGTAATCCAAGCTCATTTCCAATGGGAACCAGATTGAATCGATTTAAACTAACTCAAAATAGGATCCTTGTAGTCAAAACAGTGACAGATCTTGCTCGCAATCGATGTAATCTGGATTTGAGCCCAAAAGTGTAAGGACAGTTATCCTCACAACACAGTTCCCAGGTGACAAATTTTCATTCTTGGCTAAACTGTTGTAGCATGTTCACATCTTTTCCCATCGCTCCATCTCTCTGCGCTCAAACCGTTCAGCTAATAAACAGTATTGATTGTGACCATGGGCTTTACTTCTCTGACTGATGTTCGCACAAATTTTAAGAAAGCAAAGATAAAAGGGTAACATACCAACAAAATAGAACTAACTCAAGAAATGCATTTTAATAAAGCTGCAGTAAACATATTTAAATCCCAGCTGATCTCCTGGTCTGCTTGTTGAATTAATTCCTTATTATAAAATAGTGCTTGTTTTTAAAGGACTGTTCCAAATCGATCAGCTAGTGCAAATTTGAAGTGAAACGAATGGGAATTCAAAAACGGTCAGAAAACTTTTCAGCCCAAATTGTACAATGCTTTATATTTGGTGTTTAATTAAAGTATATGTATGAAATTTTTCTTTGGTCCCAACAGGCATTATGTAGGATTACTCGCCATTCTGCAAGTGCTTTTCAAAGTGTCATTGACAAGGTCGGCCTAACAGCAGTACTGAATTCCCTGGTAGCTGGTATAAGCCGTGTTCAACAGTACATGTTGACCATGTTTATTGCTATGCTGTCATCTGGTGTCCACTTGCAAAGACTGGTGCAGGAAAAGGTAGGGCACAAGATTCATTTCATTCAGTTTATGTTGACCTGATCTCACTGTTTCTGCTTTTGAAATATCTTCAGACCTGAAATTGGACTCATTTTTCACAGTAAGGGTGTGAAACTTATTTTTTCCCATATCTCATTACTTCTTTTGCTATCTGTAAAGGTGGAGTTGTGGGTAGCAATTGAGTAAATGGCACATATTTCTATATGGAGGATAACATCTCTAAGTATTCACAGTGCTGAAAAGGTTTGGATCATTCATATACAGAAACAAACACCACAGATTAGATCATTGTCCTAAATTTACCTAAAATTACTCTCTACATTTTTTATCTCTTACACTCATTCCTTAAGCTAATGACTCCAGTCCACCAAAATGTAATAGAACTGGATTAGTATCCATAAAATTTCAAGTTTTTAATTGGAGGAAGGCACATTTTAATGGTATGGGACAAGGGCTTTCAAAGGTTGATTGGAGTAGACTGTTCGTAGGTAAAGGGACTTCTGACAAGTAGGCATTCAAGAATGTGATGAGATCTCAGAGGCATTTTGTTCCTGTTAGAGTGAAAGGCAAGGCTAGCAAGATTAAGGAAAAACGGATGAATAAAGATATTGAGGTTCGAGTCAAGAATAAAAGAGAATCTTATTTTAGATAAAGATAACTTGGTCCAGTTGAATCTCTTAATCAATATAAAGAGTGTAGGGATATTCTTAGGAGAGGAATCATGAAGGTAAAGAGTGGATATGAGATAGCATTGGCAGTTGAGGTTAAGGATAATCCAAAGAGATTCTACAAATACCTTAAGAGCAAGAGGAGAACTACAGAGAGGTAGTTAAAGATCAAGGAGATAATCTTTGCGTTGAACCCCAGAAGATGGGAGAGATGCTAAATGAATATTTTGTGTCAGTTTTTACTGTGGAGAAAGAAATGGACTCTGGACAATGCAGAGAAATAAACTTTGATGCTTTAAAAACACATTCACAATGCAGAAGAGGAATTTCAGAAGGTCCTAGAGAATATAAAAGTGGATAAATTGCTGAGACCTGATCTAGTCTCTGGGACCTGACCTGATCCCAGAATATTGTGGGAAGCAAGAGAGAAAAGTTGCAGAAATATTTGCATCATCTATAAATGTCGGTGAGGCGCATGATGACTGGAGGGTGGCTAATGTTGTATCTTTGTTTAAGAAAGGTTGTAAGGAGAAACAGGGATCTTTAGGCCTGTGAGTCTGACTTCGGTTGTGATTAAATTATTAGAGGTGATTAGGAAAGATAGAATTTATGAACGTTTAGAGATAGCATGATTTTTTTGTGAGGAAAATCATGTCTCACAAAGATGATTGAGTTTTTGATGGCATAGCAGTAGGAGTTAAAACATAGAATATCACAGTGCAGTACAGGCCCTTCGGCCCTCAATGTTGCACTGACCAATGGAACCAATCTGAAGCCTATCTATCCTACACTATTCCATTTTCATCCATATGTTTATCCAATGACCATTTAAGTGCCCTTAATGTTGGCATGCTCCTACTACTCTCTGAGTAAAGAAACCACCTCTGACATCTGTCCTATATCTATCGCCCCTCAATTTAAAGCCATGTCCCCTCGTGCTAGCCATCGCCATCTGAGGAAAACGCTCTCAACCCTATCCACCACTCTGACTATCTTATATGTCTCAATCAAATCACCTCTCAACCTTCTCTCTAATGAAAACAGCCTCAATTCCCTCAGCCTTTCCTCATAAGACCTCCCCGCCATAGTGGCAACATCCTAATAAATTGCCTGTAAATCCTTTCCAAAGCTTCCACGTCCTTCCTATTATGAGGTGATCAGGACTGCACACGATACTCCAAATGCAGCTGCACCAGAGTTTTGTACAGCTGCAGTATGACTTTATGGCTCTAGAACTCAGTCCCTCTACCAATAAAGGTTAACACGCTGTCCAACCCGACCAACTTTTTCTTTTTAGATTAGATTAGACTTACAGTGTGGAAACAGGCCCTTCGGCCCAACAAGTCCACACCGACCCGCCACCCACCCATACCCCTACATTTACCCCTTACCTAACACTACGGGCAATTTAGCTTGGCCAATTCACCTGACCCGCACATCTTTGGACTGTGGGAGGAAACCGGAGCACCCGGAGGAAACCCACGCAGACACGGAGAACGTGCAAACTCCACACAGTCAGTCGCCTGAGTTGGGAATTGAACCCAGGTCTACAGGCGCTGTGAGGCAACTTTCAGGGATCTATGTACTGTACATGGACACAGAGATCTCTCTGCTCAGCTACACTGCCAAGAATCTTATCATTAGCCCAGTACTCTTTATTCCTGATGCACCTTCCAAAATGAATCACCTCACACTTTTCCACATTAAACTCCATTTGCCACCTCTCAGTCCAGCTCTGCAGTTTAGCTATGTCCCTATGTAACATTGTTTATTTAGATTTTAGCAAAGCCTTTGACAAGGTTCAGGATGTTGGACTAATTAGTAAAGCTAGGTCACATGGTATACAGGGTGAGCTTGCCAATTGGATACATAATTGGCTTAATGGCAAGAGATCGAGAGTAATGGTGGAGGGTTGCTTTTCAGACTGGAGGCCTTTGACCAGTGGTGTTCCACAGGAATCAGTTCTGAGTCATCTTCTATTTATTATTTATATAAATGATTTGGATGGGAATATAAAAGACATGGTTAGTAAGTTTTCAGAGGACAACAAAATTGATGGCATTGTACACAATGAAGAACCATTTCTAAGATTACAATGGGATCTTGATCAAATTGGTCAATGGGCAGAAATATGGCAGATGGAATTCATTCTGAATAAATGAGAGATATTGCATTTTGGTACAACATTCTGGATTACTGGTGCTGGAAGAGCACAGCAGTTCAGGCAGCATCCAAAGTGCAGCGAAATCGACGTTTCGGGCAAAAATCCTTCAGGAATAAAGGCAGTGAGCCTGAAGCGTGGAGAGATAAGCTAGAAGAGGGTGGGGGTGGGGAGAAAGTAGCATAGAGTACAATGGGTGAGTGGGGGAGGGGATGAAGGTGATAGGTCAGGGAGGAGAGGATGGAGTGGATAGGTGGAAAAGAAGATAGGCAGGTAGGACAAGTCATGGGGACAGTGCTGAGCTGGAAATTTGGAACCAGGGTGAGGTGGGGGAAGGGGAAATGAGGAAACTGTTGAAGTCCACATTGATGCCGTGGGGTTGAAGTGTTGCGAGGTGGAAGATGAGGTGTTCTTCCTCAAGGCGTCTGGTGGCGAGGGAGCGAAGTGAAGGAGGTCCAGGACCTCCATGTCCTCGGCAGAGTGGGAGGGGGAGTTGAAATGTTGGGCCACAGGGCGGTGTGGTTGATTGGTGTGTGTCCCGGAGATGTTCCCTAAAGCGCTCTGCTAGGAGGCGCCCAGTCTCCCCAATGTAGAGGAGACTGCATCGGGAGCAACGGATACAATAAATGATATTAGTGGATGTGCAGGTAAAACTTTGGATGTGGAAGGCTCCTTTAGGGCCTTGGATAGAGGTGAGGGAGGAGGTGTGGGCATAGGTTTTACAGTTCCTGCGGTGGCAGGGCAAAGTACCAGGATGGGAGGGTGGGTTGTAGGGGGGCATGGACCTGATCAGGTAGTCACGGAGGGAACGGTCTTTGCGGAAGACGGAAAGGGGTGGGGAGGGAAATATATCCCTGGTGGTGGGGTCTTTTTGTAGGTGGCGGAAATGTCGGCAGATGATTTGGTTTGTGCAAAGGTTTGTAGGGTGGAAGGTGAGCACCAGGGCCGTTCTGTCCTTGTTACGGTTGCAGGGGTGGGGTCTGAGGGCAGAGATGCGGGATGTGGATGAGATGCGTTACCGGGAATCTTTAACCACGTGGGAAGGGAAATTGCGGTCTCTAAAGAAGAAGGCCATCTGGTATGTTCTGTGGTGGAACCGGTCCTCCTGGGAGCAGATAAGGCAGAGGCGGAGGAGTTGGGAATACGGGATGGCATTTTTGCAAGAGGTAGGGTGGGAAGAGGTGTAATCCAGGTAGCTGTGGGAGTCGGTGGGTTTGTAAAAAAAAATGGCAGTGTCAAGTCGGTCATCATTAATGGAGATGGAGAGGTCCAGGAAGGGGAGGGAGGTGTCAGAGATGGTCCAGGTAAATTTAAGGTCAGGGTGGAATGTGTCGGTGAAGTTGATGAATTGCTCAACCTCTTCGTGGGAGGATGAGGTGGCGCCAATGCAGTCATCAGTGTAGCGGAGGAAGAGGTGGGGAGTGGTGCCGGTGTAATTACGGAAGATCAACTGTTCTACGTAGCCAACAAAGAGACAGGCATAGCTGGGGCCCATTCGTGTGCCCATGGCTACCCCTTTGGTCTGGAGAAAGTGGGAGGATTCAAAACAAGGGTGGGGTTTATACAATTAATGGTAGGGCCTCGGATAGTGTTGTACAACAGAGGGATCTCGGTTTGCAGGTACATAATTCTGATAAATTTATGTACACACACACACACACACACACACACACACACACACACACATTCTCACACACACACGTTCTCACACTCACAACCCCCACCCCAGACAGACAGAAACACACGCACACAGAGACGAAGACCCACATGCACACGTATATTTTGTGGTGAATTTTGCAGAGTTACATTGCACTTTGCTGAAAAACTGCATACATTCATGTAGAACTCTGAGCTCAAAAACTGCATGAATTTATGTAAACCTCTGTTATCTCACTTTTTAGATTAGAATCAATCTAAACATCAGGTCATAGACAGAGAACACAGGGGGCTAACACCTTCAACATATTGTCTAGCTATCACCATTGTTAACAGCTAACCCGAGAATGCAACTTTTAAAAAAAAGGGTTTTGTGATTTACACATGAAAGAAGTGAAACTATCACTGTGTTCTAACAGATGAAAGGCTTAACAGACAATCAATTTTTCAATGTATAATTTGAGTTACATCACACTGCAAATTTTTGCTATAAATTCTGTGTTACGATCGAGTCCTCCACAGTCACCTGATGAAGGAGCATCGCTCCGAAAGCTAATGTGCTTCCAATTAAACCTGTTGGACTATAACCTGGTGTTGTGTGATTCTTAACTTTGTACACCCCAGTCCAATACCGGCATCTCCAAATCATGAATACTATTGACACCACTAACCGTCGGCTTAAAGTGGAGAGAATCTCCAAGAAGATTGCACATATTGACACAGACATCAAGTTTCTACAGGAATGCAGGCAAGCATGAAAGATCCTGAAAGGATAACGGATCACGAACCCACTTAGGTCGACCTACAACACAGACTACGCAGAGAGACTTTGCCACCGCACCTCTCGTAAGCTTCTCAATCAACTCTACAGCAGGCGCCACAACCTTGAAATTCAGATGGAGTCCACACTCTCAGCCTGCATACAGGATACATCAGTACAATTACGTGACATTGCCAAACAGACAAGGCGACAAAACTACACCATGTACATGCACACCAAGAACAAAAAACTGGAGAAGCTTGGCATTCTTACCAGTAATAGCAAAGCCCGCCCTGGAACCACAGTAGACAACATTATCACTGTGGGGAAGTCTGTTGTCAACTTATCGGACCACACCCTTCGACCGGAAGAGATTGAAGTCCTGAGAAGGGGTCTCAACTCTCAACTTCTGCCCCACCACCAAAATGGACCTGTTGGTTCTGGCAGCAGACACAGAGGAGTTCATCAGACGAATGAGACTCCGGGAATTCTTTCAAGGTGCCAGCAGTGATCCCACTGATGAACTAGAACAGTTATCACAGGGATTTGTAGAGGAGCGACCAAAGAAGGTGTCAACATGGATCCCACCGGAAGGCCGCTGCCCTGGGCTTGACATATGTGCTCAAACCGTCAGGAAATATATAAATGCCAGATTAATCAGCCTTATTCATAAGGTAGAGCAAAACATCACCCGTTCACAACACAATGCCATCCAGGCTCTCAAAACCAATGACAACATTGTCATCAAACCAGCAGATAAAGGAGGAGCCATTGTCATTCAGAATAGAACAGATTATTGCAAGGAAATGTACCAACAACTGAACCACCAGGAACACTACAAGCAACTATCAGCTGATCCGACCAAAGAATACACCCGAGAATTAAGCACACTGATCAGAACTTTGGATCCAGTCCTTCAGAGTTCCCTACGCGCCCTCATCCCATGTACTTCTCATGTAGGCGACTTCTACTGCCTTCCAAAGGTACACAAAGCCAACACACCGTCCCATCATGTCGGGCAATGGGACCCTATGTGAGAATCTCTCTGGCTATGTGGAAGGCATCTTGAAACCTATTGTACAGGGGATCTCTAGCTTCTGTCGCGACACGACGGATTTCTTACAGAAACTCAGCACCCACGGACCAGTCGAACCGGGAACATTCCTCGTCACAATGGACTTTTCCGCACTCTACACCAGCATCCCTCACAAGAATGACATCGCGGCAACAGCCTCAGTACTCAACACCAACAACTGCCAATCTCCAAACACCATCCTACAACTCACCCGCTTTATCCTTGATCATAACGTCTTCACCTTTGACAGCCAATTCTTCATCCAGGCACATGAAACAGCCATGGGGACCATATTTGCACCCCAATATGCCAACATTTTTATGCACAGGTTCGAACAAGATTTCTTCTCTATGCAGGATCTCCAACCAACATTGTACACCAGGTACATTGATGACATTTTCTTCCTCTGGACCCATGGCGAGGAGTCACTGATAAAACTACACAGTGACATCAAGTTTCATCCCACCATCAAACTCACCCATGGACTACTCTCGACTATCTGTCTCATTCTTGGACACATGCGTCTCCATCAAGGACGGACACCTCAGCACCACACTCTACTGCAAACCCACAGACAATCTCACAATGCTACACTTCTCCAGCTTCCACCCAAAACAGCCATTCCCTATGGACAAGCCCTACACATACACCGGATCTGCTCAGATGAGGAGGAATGTGACGGACACCTGGAAGTACTCAAGGATGCCCTCACAAGAACGGGGTATGATGCTCAACTCATCGGCCACCAGTTCCGACGTGCCACAGCGAGGAATCATAATGACCTCCTCAGGAGACAGACACATGCTGCAACTGACAGGGTACCCTTCATTGATCAGTACTTCCCAGGAGCTGAAAAATTACGCTATGTTCTTTGTGACCTGCAACACGTTATCAATGAGGATGAGCACTTCAAGTCCTTCCCCACACCTCCACTACTTGCCTTTAAACAACCGCCAGACCTCAAACAGATCATTGTTCGTAGCAAACTTTCCGGCTCTCAGGACAACTCCATACAACCCTGTCACGGTGGATGCTGCAAGATGTGTCAGATTGTGGACATAGATACCACTATTACGCGTGGGAACACTTCCCACCTTGTACATGGCAGGTACTCAAGTGACTCAGCCAACGTTGTCTGTCTTATACATTGCAGGCAAGGATGCCCGGAGGCATGGTACATTGGGGAAACCGAACAAAGGCTACGACAATGGATGAATGGGCATCGCACAACAATCAACAGACAGGAGGGTTCCCTCCCAGTTGGGGAACACTTCAGTGGTCCAGGACATTCAGCCTCAAACCTTCTGGTGACCATCCTCCAAGGTGGACTTCGGGACAGGCAGCAGAGGAAAGTGGCCGAGCAGAGGCTGATAGCTAAGTTCGGTACCCATAGGGAGGGCCTCAACCGGGACCTTGGGTTCATGTCACATTACAGGTGATCACCATTGCACTACATACACACAGATATTACTACACACACATACTCTCACATACACACGGACACAGGTACACACAGACGTGCACACAGACACCCACACACACCCATATCGACACACACACTCCCACACTCACACATGAACCCCTTCACAGACTTAAGACACTCTGCACTCACCACACACACACACACACACACAACCCCCACCCCAGACAGACACACAGAGACAGGCAAAGACCCACATGCACACACACATTTTGTACTTGCAGAGTTACATTGCACTTTGCTGAAAAACTGCATACATTCATGTAGAACTCTGAGCTCAAAAACTGCATGAATTTATGTAAAACTCTGTTATCTCACTTTTTAAATTAGAATCAATCTAAACATCAGGTCATAGACAGAGAACATAGGGGGCAAACACCTTCAACATATTGGATGCTGCTTGAACTGCTGTGCTCTTCCAGCACCACTAATTCAGAACATTCAACCTATTGTCTAGCTATCACCAATGTTAACAGCTAACCTGAGAATGCAACTTTAAAAAAATGGGTTTTGTGATTTACACATGAAAGAAGTGAAACTATCACTGTATTCTAACAGATGAAAGGCTTAACAGACAATCAATTTTTCAATGTATAATTTCAGTTACATCACACTGCAAATTTTTCCTATAAATTCTGTGTTACGATCGAGTCCTCCACAATCACCTGATGAAGGAGCGTCCCTCCGATAGCTAGTGTGTTTCCAATTAAACCTGTTGGACTATAACCTGGTGTTGTGTGATTTTTAACTGTGTCACATATAAGCAGTGTGGCTAAAAAGGCATTTGACATCTTGCCTTCATGTCTCAGTGCTTTGAGTATAGGAGTTGGGATATTACGTTGTACAGGACATTGGTGAGGCATCTTCTGGAATACTGTGTCCAGTTCTGGTTGCCCAGTTATACAAAGGATATTCTCAAGCTGGAGATGGTTCAGAAGAGATTTACCTGGGTGTTGCTGCATATGGAAGATTTGAATTACTACCGGTTCTACTATAACATGTGTTTCTTCAAAGCGAATTGTCTTTAACACAATTGAAGAACTTTGACCGATATTTGTAGAACGCAAACTTTCCTTATTTGTAATGGCTATAGTGCAGTTCTGGCTCCGGTAGTTTAACTGGTACAGCTATTGTGTAATTTTCTTATAACGTACGATCACATGGGTCCACAGGAGCCAACCGGACCTCCCAGTCACCACCCATTTCAATTTTCCCAACCACTCCCTCTCCAACATGACCTTCCTTGGCCTCCTCCATTGCTAAAACAAACCACAGCTCCTATTGGAGGAATATCATCTTATCTTCTGTCTGGGCACCCCACAGCCCAGAGGACTCAACATTTGAGTTCTCCAGTTTCAAATAACCTCCCTCCCCATCCCTCAACTTCCTTCCTAGTCCCTCTCCTCCCTCCCTGCTCCCTGTACCCAACCAGATTAATTCCTCCCATTGACTAACAAAGTCATACCCTCTACCTGCCTTCACCTACCCCCACTTCACCACCCTGCTCCTGCATCCCCCTTTATCTGCAGCTCCCCACACTGACCCCTAGCCCTGAAGAAGAGTTACGCCCAAAACACTGACTTCTGCACCGCCTGGTGCTGCCTGACTGGCTGTGTTCTTCCAGCCTCCTGCCCATTCTTACTTTGTATGGCTTCCATGTGAGTCCATCTGAAATAATCAAACATGCCTTGCAATTCAAGGACAGTTAAAGATGGGGAACAAATGCTTGCCAGTGACTCCTACATCCCATGAAAGATTAAAATTACTAAGATAGAGGCAAAGGGTTTCATCTGAAATGTGTGTGCACTTGAAATTTGTGCTTGAGCTTATACCAAGGAGTCCGTTGTGAATTGTTTAATTCATAGGCAGGTGTGATGCTTCTCATTCATCCTAGGTAAGACATCTAATGTTGTAGCCCGTCCACTTAAATTCTTGAGAAAAAGATATGCCTTAAAATTCGCTTCTCTAATGAATCTTTTTGTTTTCAAATATTTGATGAGACCTGTATTCTCACCATTAAGAATTACAAACATTTGCTGTTCACATTTGAGCCCTGCAACTTACAAAATGTCTTTTAATTGCTCATGCTTTGTAAGCAGTATTGGAAATAGCATTCAACATGTTCAAATGGAGCCAAAATCTGAATTGGGAAACAGATTCAAAAGGGGAAATGTCACAATCTGCAATGGACTGATCATTACAGATCTTCGATCAGTGAGGCTTATACTACTGCTAAAGCAGCCAAATCCTTGTCACCTGTAGCTTGGGGTGAAGCTTTTCACTCTGTTATTTTGTAATGGTGACATCCTGCAAGGCTGTGAGAAATTGCAAGAACTGAGATTCAGCACTATTCTTTACTTGCTCCTCCCTCTACATGTAATTTACACCAGCTCCACAGTCCTGTGAGATTTCTGCATTCCTCTAATCATGGTCTCTTGAGCATCCCCAATTTTAATCATATCATCATGGGTCATTATGATTTCACTTGCTTAGGCTCAAAGCTCTTAAAAACTGTCCTTATACAAGAACCCAAGAAAGGATACAATTATCAAAGAAGGAGTGTGGTGAAGGCTCACCAGACTTGTTTCCCAGAATAGCAGAATTATTGCTCCTATTTTCTATTATTACACCTCTGCAATTTGCATCTTATACCCTTCTTTAAGATGCTGCTTAAAATCTACCTTTAACCAAATTTATGGTCCTCTAAACCAATACCTCCTAATGTGGCTCACGATCATACTTTATTTTATCATGTTACTGTGAAGTACCTTGGGATCTTTCATTTTGTTAAAGGCATTGTACAAATATAATTTGTTGTTGATGATATTCGGGGTGAGACCACAAAAAGCTCCTTAGACATCGAGCAGTTGCAGCATATGCAAAAACATCAGTCAGCATTTCCATTTTGGAACAGCTGAAATTAGGAACTTACATGAGAAATCATGGGAACTGGTCAACATTCCAAGACTCTGTTGTGCAGCATGCTGGAACATTCCTCAGAATGGTCTTTGCGAGAGCTGAATGCATTGAATTGTATCCCCTGACTTGGGAACAAATGCCATTTCTGACTTCATATTGACCACATCATGAACAATATGCTCAAATCTGACAGATTGTCACAAGTAGGTGGACAACTTTCTCACAGGTAGTGGAAGCTTTGAGGACAGAGCAGGCCTCTTCAGGCTGTCAGTTATCAGTCTCATTAAAATGAGACTGTTTGCTTTCCATGCTACTCCAGGGAATTGACCCATCTGTCACTGCTTCTACCTGAAATTTCAACATTGTGCTGCTGATAATTGCCTTTGTTGGTGTCTTTGCCACTGCCTTGTTGGCTTAATCGGAAACCTGCACCTCCAACTTTCTTGGAGGTGTCTTCACCAGCAGAAGTCATTGAGAGGTTGGTTAAAGATAAATCTGATATAGGAAAGGTAATTGATATAGAGAAGAAAGTAAAAAGGCTCATTCTCAAAAGTTAATTCATATTGGTACAAATACCTGGAAATAATAATAATTTGGACTACCATAAATGGAATTTGCTAATAACCTCTTGAAGGACAGTGGATGTAAATATAAAATTTAACTTATATTAGCTCCTGTCCTGTGTCGTTGAGTCACACATCATGCAAAACTATGTTAAAAATGTATTATAAAAATGTAAACAGAAATTACTCCACTAACCTTTCTTCAGACTACTGGATTAGAAATGTTAACACTGTTTTCTCTCCACAGATGCTGCCAGACCTGCTGAATTCTGCAGCATTTTTCTGTTTTTATTTCAGATTTACAGCATCTGCAGTTCTTTGTTTTATTTTGTTGTATTAAGGCTGCTGCTTTTAGTAATGTGAGTATAGAAAACCTGGCCCTACATGTTACACAGTACAGCCCGGTACCAATTATGACCAGCTCTCAGCCCACAATGTAAATTCCAATCATTCCCCAAAACGGAATCTCAAAAAAGAGTGAGAACAGTTGAAACTTTGAAAAAAACCCAAAAATGTATCTTAAAATTCTGTTTTGGAAGTTACATGGTCAGTATTGATTCTGGTTTTGCATTACAGATGTGCTAAATTAACTGATTTTAACTTCCACACTACACTGTTGGGAAGTCTCCAGATTTTGATTTTGGCCAGGCCTGTCGATTACTAGACCAACAGTATAATAATGTTGCCACCATGTCCATTACCTGCGTAAGGTTGATTATTTCAACTGTAAACATATACCGATTTTGCAAAAAACATTATGCTTCTGTAAATTGTTTTCGTACATTTGTAGTACTTTCTCTCAGTGCATCTTTTTCCTTTCTTGCAGGAATTTGTCACAAAAGTTGCTCGTTTATTAGAAAGTCCTTCAACAGTAATTCGAGCAAAAGCTTTCCTAGTCTTATTGGAAGTTTTAAGAAACAACAAGGAGATGTTACTGCTTTGTTGCCAGACAAGGTAAAGAGAACAATAAGAATCCACACACAAAATTATGTTGTCATTCACTTAATTTAATCCACAGATAATCTGGTAGTGAATTTTATCTACAAGCTATACAGTTCTGGTTGTTCTGAATACTATGAATATACTTCACAGTTTTTTTCAGTACCTGTTGAGCTGCATCTGGATCCTTTCAATTTGATTCAGGCAATATTTAAAATGCATGAAATTTTGTTAAGACTTTCAGATTACAGAAAAAAGATTGTTTGAAATTTTATATAACTAAGTTTTTTAAAATTGGGAAAGCAAGATGAAAGCTGAAAATGTGTTGCTGGTTAAAGCGCAGCAGGTCAGGCAGCATCCAAGGAACAGGAAATTCGACGTTTCGGGCACAAGCCTTTCATCAGGATTTTTCCTGTTCCTTGGATGCTGCCTGACCTGCTGCGCTTTAACCAGCAACACATTTTCAGCTCTGATCTCCAGCATCTGCAGACCTCACTTTTTACTCAAAGCAAGATGAAAGACTTACTGCTAGATACCACAAGGAAGTTGAAGGAAATAATAGAATTTTGATTATTCTTGGTAAGAGTACTGGTAACTTAATGGTGGATAGTATCAACAAGCTATTATTTTCCAAAACTATAGGGATGGTAAAATGGGTTATCTGTTTGCATTGCTGATACCTATTAGTGTGGAGTATTTATAAGGATAATTTGAACTGACAGATATTGTGCTGATCAAGAATTTGCAAGGGACGAGTGCACTGCCAATTTGATGTCATAAGTTGGATGTCCATTTGATTTTGGGGCTCTGGTCTCATGTAAACAAAATTGCTATTCTGCTGTTTCTAAATGAGCACCAATGGGTATATGGAGTGAGTCAGGAAACCTAGTAGTGCCCAGCAGAGGCTGAAAAACCACAGAGGCACTGACAGATGACAGGGTGACTTTTGTGAGGACAAGAAAACATTCATGCTCACTTTAGCGGAAGGTGAATTGATTTTTAAAAAGCTCATCATATTTCCCAAGTAGCCTCTTAGGGTTCCTACTAAGTACTGTTGATTGATTTGTTCTGTATTCTGTTCTATGCAGCAAGACTTGAGCAGTTAAGTTGCATAAGTCTAACTACTGGAAACCCAAAATTGCAGCATGATCCTACATGTATTTCATTAGACTCAGATTTAAATACACAGACAAGACTCCTGCCTATTTTGGATAGAAATAGAGATTACTTAAAATATTGCCTGTTGCAAATTGTAATAGCTTGCCTTGGGCAGAAACTCTGCAGAAATTCATTTTTGCAAGTTTTGTCTTTCTACTTCCCATTTGTGCTGAAAAATAAGGTGGTAATCATACAAAAATGACCCCATCATTATATTTGGACCTCAGTTAAGAAAAAAGGATCCAGTTTTACAAATTGACTCTTTTTCTTAGTTGGTTTGATTGCAAATGTATCACTCTGACATTCATAATCAGAGAAACCTGTGTCAGTTGTATTTTATGAGTACAATCATCTACTACAATGTCTAAACTGAAAAACTAAATATGCCTTATATTTCCAAAAAAAGTGTTGTTTTACCCTCTTGCCCATTGTTTGACTGCCTTTCTGCTGCTTGATTTTCTGCTGTTTGATACTTGTCTGAATTCCTCTTGTAATGTTGTCCATACTCACTTTCACCTGGCCCTACCCTGCAAATACAACCCATTCCTGCTACCTCTCATGATATCAGGAGAATTCAAATGAAATAAAGTGCCATGTTTATCTCCAGACAAACTATTTTAGCAGCTCTTTTTTTTTCCTCATTTGCAGCACACTGAGCTAATGATCAATGGACTTCAGGTTAAAGGATCATTAATTGCAGGATAAATATCAGAGTTTAAAGGAAAGAAATGGTTCTATGAAATATGATTACATATTAAAAGAAGGAACTAATTTCTCCCACAGAAGCTATGTGAAAAATGGTTAGTTAGAAATGTGCCTGTGTTTTTTTTTTAATTTAATAGGAATTGCAGTTGATTTTGTTTCACTATTCCGACAAAGCAGAAGATCTTCATAGTCACATGTATTGTGTGTTTTCTAAGTATACATGGTTGAAATTAGAAAAAGTTTACCTCTGCACCTGAAGATATGGTGCCAGGCGGGACCCCTCGGTCTCTATCGGCCAAAAGTATCAATGTGGTCCGTACTAAGCAAGGTCATTAGTTTAATAAAGTAAGGCAGCCTGACTCAATTCTGTCCAACAACACAGAGGTTAAAGTTTCTGTGCTCCGTGGAGAAATTGCGCAATTACAATTGCAAAATAAGCATTTTTATGATGTTTTTTGAGAGACAATACAGTCTTTATTACAAGAAAAGTCCAATCAAATGTAATATGGTGAAGTGATTGGCAGCAGGTTAATCCAATGATATTCCCTGGAAAAGGATTCTTAATTATATGAATCACCAACTTATGGTAGGAGTTCAAGGTTAGTTCGAATGGTCAATTAATGTGTCAGTATTCATTTTATGAAAACTCCATTGGTTGCCTTATCTTCTTTTTCAGCTAATCCAGCAAAGTAACTGTACAGGTTCACAAAGTCAAATCATAACCTGCAGCCATTTTGTTGTTTTATTTTAAATTGAAAAGCCATTTTTTTGTTAATAAAAGCCTACATATATTTGTTGCTTCTGAAAACAGCAAGTTCAAATTTTAAATCCTCATACCCAATGTCTTCTGTAGAGGAGGGTAGAGGATACATTACAAGGATAGGTGATAAATAACAACAAGATGATGTTTTCAGACTCAAGAAAGATACATTTCTCGATTTTCATACTTAATGGGATGGAGAAAGCACTTTACAAAACATAATTTGAATTAATGTAAGTAAAGCCACTGGATATTTGCTGTGCATAGAGACTATTAGTGTGTCATATCTTGGTACAGAAGCAGCAATAGCTGATCTTTATTTTCTGCGATACAGTACTCCACTGTACTTTCTGGTTTCTGCACATGAATGCAATTTTTGTGAACACTTTCAACTGAATGCAAGTCACTAAATTGGCCACATTGCATGTCGAAGGACAGAGGTAAATTAGCAGATCATAATAGGCATCAAGATATCTCAAGTAATTTTCTGGTTGCACTGTTTGTATCATTGAGCATATTGTTATCTACATTTGTTGGACAGAATTCATATAGATTTTCTGACTTTGAAGAGAGTGCAGCAACATCTCCATTTTACTTGCCAGTTTGTAGTGGCATTGCATTGCTCCTGATGACCCCTTGAATTTAAAGGAAAATTGTAGAAGCTTTCATTAAAGATGCGTTAAACTGTGCTGAAATTAACAAAGATGGCTGAAGTCCTCTTGAAGAAGTAATTGGTCATGAAGACCAGTGTCACAACCCTTGGATGGAAGTTTAATAGACCAAAGCCTTCTAGATTGATTGTACTACCCCAGAATGAGTGATGCCCCCATCTGGCAAAAAAATAAAATGCTGTTATGGGGAAAATCACTAGTCTCAAAGTCAGGGATCAATGACAGAGTTTTTGTACCAGGAAATACTGGCGCTCCTGGGAAAGAAAGTCACCAACAGCACTGTGGTCAGCTGTGGTGCTTCTCTCGACTTGGACCACATGTCAAATACTTTTATACATTTTGTGATACAACCGGTCAGTCATCAGATTATTCTCTTTGTAACATGAATTGTTTATAGTAACCATTGCAAAATCGTTGATAGTTCGATACAGTCATTGTCAGTTCTACTGCAACCTTTGTTTCTTTCAGTGCCGTTTGTTGCCAGTTTCGATGCAGACATTGTCAGTTTCAATGTTTGCGCGGAAGTCCATTGCTGTAATAATGAGTACTAATTGCTCTTCCTGAGAAGGATGATTTCTGCAGCCCTGACTATTAGCACTTCGTATTGCATCCATATCAAGCTGTTAGCGTTTCTATCAAAGGTGTTGGCTGGACCCAGACACTTTGGCAGGCAGCGTACGTTACTCATGTGTATTCTTTCCCCCACCCACCCTTAACTAATCAACTAGGTTGTGAGTGCATTATGCTGGTGGCCCCAGGCGGTGTCTATATTTTCTCTGTTGTCTCTCTCCCTATTGTAATCCAGAGGCCATCTTATGTGTCGAGTGGCCAACTGATGGCTCAGCGGCTGTCTTGTGTGTCCGTGTGCCTAGTGTCACCCTGCCCAGTGCCATCTCCCACTGCAATGCAAAGAACTGATGACTTCAACAGATACGTTTTCAGTTGAAATGATATTCTTGAGAATGCTAAGCAATGATGGCGTAGTCTTCCTGAGGTTTATCATAACTGTTGATAGTACGTGATGGAAGTGACCTTTGAAAAGCTATTGTTACATCGAGTTTTGATGTGCAAAGGGACTGTGAACAACTGCTTAATTTATTTTGTTTTTGGAAGTGACCTTGCGGATAGTGAATAACATACTGGTTGCTATTAGCAATTGCCAGCATTCCTGTAAGAAACTGGATTGAATGTAGTGTTCTTTCTGTAACCTGTGGTACTTTTTTGTTTTACACTGTAACCTCTCTAGTCTGCAACATATAGAATCAAGTTATTTCTAAAGTTTGGAATTTTCTGCACTACAAAATGGCGTTAGAATGTTTAACCATATCAGAACTGAAATAAAAATAGATTACATTTTAAATGGATGAGGACCCATAACTTAGGACATGCCTTGGGCCTCCTGACCATTGGTCCAAGACTTAGTATGCAGCTCAGGAAATCCATGACTCCTGTCATGCCTGCAAGACCAACAGTGATCACCAATGGCGCAGAATTGCTGGGTTCTAAACAGCTGGCAAATAAATATTTGTCTGAAGCATTAAACAGTTACAAAGTATTATAGGCAATAATAACAACTATTTTATTTATCCACATATTTGATTTTCTATATCTCTGCACCAAAGTGCTATAGTCCAGAGTTTGTGAGTTGCTTGGATCAGCTCAAAGGATTTTCAGCCAACTGGTGTTTCCTGCCAAGGGGTTTTCCCACTACAGAGGTCCAATTGTACCAGGTTTTGATTTATTTGTGTCAAATATAATTTTATGAAAATCTTGTAATGCAGAAAACATTATTTTTGTTAATGCTTATAAACTATAACACGTAGAGGAAGATAGTGTATTCATTGCTATTGTCAATGTCAATCAAAAGATTGCAATCTGAAAACGAATGGAATCTAATTATGAATTATAGACTATCAATATACATTTAAAGTATGCTTGATTAGCATTACTTTCTCAGGGATAGTAAAAGTTATGTTTAATGAGTCTTCTTATTGAAATACATTAAAGTTACATCCACCAATTTTATTCACATACAGTAGAGTAAGTTTCTTGATATGAAGTCTTTCAGATTTCTATTTTTCCATATGATATAAATCTCTCAGTGCTGTTTCTTAAGATCTAACTGGGTAATGTTACTGGGAAATGTTTCCTCCTATATTTTCTTCTTCCAGTTTAGTTTATATGAAGAAAAAAAAATCTGTTGCTTATTCTGCAAGGTTATTGTACTTAGCAGTGCATTCCCTGTCATATCTCATCTTACAACCTGCTGTTTCTGCAACAATCTGATACCCTCTTGTGGCCTCTGCTACCTGTATGTATTACTTTACAAATAAGATGGTCATTCAAATTTGGCAATAACTCTCCCCCCAGCGCGCGCGTGCGCGCGCGCACACACACACACACACACACACACAAGCTTGTGAATTTTGAGGCAAATAGCTTTCAGCCACAATTTCCTCTTAATAGCTTACAGTTTATGAAAAGCAAACATTTGAGTCGAATTTCTAATTATCTTTAATCGTACATGGAGCAATTGATGTGCATTTGACAATATGTTCATAATTGATCATTTTAGCATGCTTTATTACTTACAAATATGAACAATTTGAGATGAGACTGAACAGTCCTATGCTCTCCATAAATTCAGTTCTTAATCATAAACTTTTAAAGCAGCCTATTTGGACTTATTGTGACATGCTTGACATCACATCTTAGAGGGGGACTTGAACCCTATCCTTCTGGTTCAGAAATTGGGAGATATTTTTTAATCAGTCTATTTCACGCTCCAGAGCAAGTGGGACTCAAATTCAGGTCTCTTGATTCAAAGACAGTGTGCCACAAGACCCTCAAATGTGTTAATCATATCCATTGTTTTCACGTACCTCACCACCCACTTCATATTCAATGACAAAGCCTACAAACAAATCAATGGAACACCTATAGGGTCACCAATATCAGTGCTCATAGCGGAAGCAGTAGAAAGTGAGGACTGCAGATGCTGGGGATCAGAGTCGAGAGTGTGGTGCTGGAAAAGCACAGCAGGTAAGGCAGCATCTGAGGACCCGGAGAATCTATGTTTTGTGCATAAGCCATTCCTGATGAAGGGTTTATGCCCGAAACGTCGATTCTCCTGCTCCTCGGATGCTGCCTCACCTGCTGTGCTTTTCCAGCACCACATTCTTGACTCATAGCGGGAGCAGTGACTAGAATAAGTAGTGCTCACATCTATCCAACCCAAACCTTGGGTCCACTAAATGGATGACACCTTTGTCATCACAAAGTGGAACAAATTAGAGGAAACATACAACCATCAACAATATGTTGACAGGCATAAAATTCACAAAAGAGGAGGAGAATGACAACAGACTTCCATTCCTAGACGTGGCAGTTGAACGTACAGTTAAAGGAGAGCTTCAAATCAGTGTCTACAGAAAGACAACAAACACAGACCAAATACTTATCTTCAGAAGCAATTATCCCAATACCCACAAAATGAGCTGCATCAAGACATTATTTCAACAACCTACATCACATTGCAGCACCCAAGAACTACAAACAACAAAGAAGAATATCTATACAACGTTTTCAAGGAAAATGGTACCCAACAAACACAATCCGCCCATTCCTCAGAAACAAATCCAAACAAGCAGTCACAACGCAACTGAAAACTATAGCCACATTATCTTACATCAAAGACATATCAGAAATGACTTCCACTCTACTCAGACCCCTTGGCATCATGGTAGCCCAGAAACCTATCAAAACACTTAAGCAGCAATTAATGAACCTAAACGATCCATTAGATACCCCCAGCAAAACTAACGTAATTTACAAAATACCATGCAAGAACTATAAAAAATGCTATATCGAACGAACAAGCAGGAAACTTGCCACCAGAATACATGAATACCAGCTAGTCACCAAAAGACATGACCCACTATCACTAGTTTTCATACATACAGACAAAGAAGGACACCACTTTGACTGGGACAGCACACACATCCTAGGACAGGCGAAACAAAGATACGCACGGGAATTCCTAGAGGGCTAGCGTTCTAACTGGAGCACCATCAATAAACACGTCGATTTAGGCCCCATCTATCTTCCCTTAAAAAAAACCAGAAATGACATCACCCATCTTAAGAAATCAAGACCTATAAGTAGAGAGTTGGGACATACCACCAGTGCTTCACCAGAGACTCTGATGATGTTACCTAATCATGGTGATGAAATGTCTGAAAACAAACCTTCCAGCTCAACGAGCTAACTTACATCCATGTCATCAATCGGAGCTACAAATATTCTCAAAGATCACTATCAGGTGATCAGTATTAACTGATGGCTCATCTGTGCTTTCATATGGAAGTAGGCTGAATGAGAGATTTTGCTTGGAAGTCTGGAGTAAATGCAATGTGTGTCTCTGTGAATAAAAGCCTGGAAGTGAATAAAGACTAGGCTCTTGTATCCTCACCTTGCCATCTGAATAACAGAATTTCGCAACATTAAACATTTTATTGGTAATGTTGCGTAGCTTTTACCAATATTGCTTTGTCAAGATTGCAAAAATGTCAATTGACAACATAAAATTCAAGGATATTGCACAGGTGGATAAAAGTCAATTATATGTAAATATTTCTAAATCAATATTACCTTGATGGGATATACGCATAAATCAGACTGTGGTAGATCATATTGAGGATGTTAGATTTCTGCAGCATTGATAGTTTTAGGCCATATTTCAGAATAATTTCTTCAAGCAATCCTGTCATGTAAATGGAACATTAGCTAATCTTTGATGGGGGGTGGCTTTGTAATTTAAAATTGTAATTTGAATTTTCATCTTGGTTTAAATTTTTACTTTTATTAATGCACAGATTCTTTCTTGTGCAGATAGTACATATATATTTCAAATATTAGTTTGAGATAATGTGGTGAAAATATTATGATTGTATGTTATGTGCAGTTGATTACTGGGAAATTATATATGTTGTAAGCTAATAATTAAATTTATGGGTTAGGTGACTATAAGAGAAGATTAACTCTGTGTTGAGTTAGAAAATAGGGGTTATCATGAGAAACCTTTCAAAGCTAACATATTTCAACATTTGTCTTTGGTACTAATCAACTCTGTTTTGTTAACTGCAGGTTAGTGATGTATATTGAAAGAGACAGCAGAAAAGCCACACACGGAAAGGAACAGCAAAGCAACAATGAGTACCTGTCTAAATGCCTAGATCTGTTAATCTGTCATATTGTCCAGGAGTTACCAGGAATAATAGGTAAACTGAACAAATAATGTATGAAATATGGGGAAGACTAATTTACTAATCATATTCTGACTCTACATTATGTGCAGTTGGTGCAGAGTTGCTATTGTAATAGAATATCTGCCTCCATTAACAAGAATGCCAAGTTGTTTGCATTACAGCAGATACTCTAACACTTGAGACATCAACAGAAACCTGGTAGTCTGAAGGAGATAAGAGTCAATTAAAAGCTTGTATCCAACTTGATTAAAAAGGTTTAGGTCCAAAACAAATATGGCATAGAATAGGTTACAGTTCAGTATCGTTCAGTGCCTTCAAATATTTTTCAATGTTTCCTGAAACATTTTCAATGATACAAGGTTCAGATGGTCATAACCATGTCTTTTATTCATCTTTGATTGAAAGTGTACTGCTTTTAGCTATCTACTAAGAAGCTTTTTCAACTCAAAGGCACAGCATTGGTTCTGTTTTCTTTGGTTGCACTCTTGTACATTTCCCGAAGACTGGCAATAACCTAACATTAACAGAGTTTAAACATCATGGAATGATTTACTGTGTTAGCAAATGTTGGACACTTTTCAATACATACAGACCAGCTTGGTTCAGGAAAATTTGGTCTACATAGAGTCTGACAAAGGTCCTTAAAGGGACGGTTGGAAGTTGCCACAAACAAAGAAATTTAATTAGAAGAAAGTATGCATAACGTACATAACCAAATTTGTATGCAAATGGAATACTTCTCCCAAATCTAACCGGCCTAAAGTTCCAGAGGAATGATCATTTCCTACACCTGGTTTGTCCTCCAGTGCAAACTAATTTCAAGTCATAAATTTAAGAAATTATTCCACAATTTGTTAAAAAAGTACCTAAGTACCATTCAAGCTATATTTAACCACCTGTTACTCTAACTAAAAGAGATGCCTATTGTCCTTTTTGGACTATTAGTTTAATTAGCTGAATAATTCTAATTATTTACTAATAAAGGAATATCTTGATACATTTTAATTGATGATATGTTGTGAACACTGAGGTAATATGTGGTGTAATTTATAATCTCTGTTTTGGTTGCGGTTGTCAACGTACTTGTACCCATAATGATTATTCTAATGGAGTTGGAATATTATCCTTCATTAAGCGGTAAGTAAAAGTATGTTTGTGATTTTCCTTCAATCCTCAAAGATTGAAGGAGTTTGTTTTGGAATTGCCTGAATCATTTGGTTTTCAGCAATAACTTCAGCCAAAGGTTTCTTCAGTTGTATGGGGTGTAAAATTCTGAAGCATGAAAATAAAATATAGGTCTAAACCTGCAGATGATAAAATATATCATTGCAATGATGTATTGAATTTAGTGTGTACAGATGTATGGATGATTGTGAGTTCTAGAAGGTTTATCTCACTATTTAACTTTTCTACGTCTGAAATAATACAACATTGATATTTGAAGATGTCAATCACAAAGTAACTCTACTAAAAAATTGCATGTTACTTATCTTTGATCTTAATTACATCTGATCATGGTGTAGTTCAATTATTTGGTTATGAAATCTGTGCTGTGAAAATGGAAGTAAATCAAAAAGGCATAGTAAATCAAAAGTAAATCAAAAATGTCTCACAAACTTGATTGAGTTTTTTGAAGGAGTAACAAAGAGGATTGAAGAGGGCAGAGTGGTAGATGTTATCTATTTGGACTTCAATAAGATGTTCGATAAGGTTCCCCATGGGAGACTGATTAGCAAGTTTAGATCTCACGGAATACAGGGAGAACTAGCCATTTGGATATAGAACTGACTCAAAGGTAGAAGACAGAGGGTGGTGGTGGAGGGTTGTTTTTCAGACTAGAGGCCTGTGACCAGTGGAGTGCCACAAGGATCGGTGCCAGGTCCCCTACTTTTTGTCATTTACATAAATGATTTGGATGCGAGCACAAGAAGTACAGTTAGTAAGTTTGCAGATGACCCCAAAATTGGAGGCGTAGTGGACAGCGAAGAGGGTTACCTCAGATTACAACAGATCTTGACCAGATGGACGAATGGGCTAAGAAGTGGAAGATGGAGTTTAATTCAGATAAATGTGAGGTGCTGCATTTTGGAAAAGCAAATCTTAGCATGATTTATACATTTAATGGTAAGGTCCTAGGGAGTGTTGCTGAACAAAGAGACCTTGGAGTGCAGGTTCATAGCTCCTTGAAAGTGGAGTTGCAGGTAGATAGGATAGTGAAGAAGGTGTTTGTATGCTTTCGTTTATTGGTCAGAGTCTTGAGGAGTTGGGAGGTCATGTTGTGGCTATACAGGACATTGGTTAGGCCACTGTTGAAATATTGTGTGCAGTTGTGGTCTCCTTCCTATTGGAAAGATGTTATGATACTTGAAAGGGTTCAGAAAAGATTTACAAGGACGTAGCCAGGGTTGGAGGATTTGAGCTACAGGGGGAGGCTGAACAGGCTGGGGCTGTTTTCCCTGGTGCATCGGAAGTTGAGGGGTGACCTTAAAGAGGTTTACAAAATTATGAGGGGTATGGATCAGGTAAATAGACAAAGTCTTTTCCCTGGGGTCAGGGAGTCCAGAACTAGAGGGCATAGGTTTAGGGTGAGAGGGGAAAGATGTAAAAGAGACCTCAGGCGCAACTATTTCACACACAGGGTGGTACGAGTATGAAATGAGCTGCCAGAGGATGTGATGGAGGCTGGTACAGTTGCAACATTTAAGAGGCATTTGGATGGATATATGAAAAAGAAGAGTTAGGAAGGATATGTGCCAGGTGCTGGCAGGTGCGATTAGATTGGGTTAGGATATCTGGTCGGCGTGGATGGGTTGGACCGAACGGTCTGTTTCCATGCTGTGTATCTCTATGACTCTATAGAATCCAAAGATTCAAATTGGCAGCTCCAAACATGGCAGAATGCCATCGAAATGTTATCTCTGCGTGGAAACTCTATGTAACATTTGAAGTGTGGCCTCATGATTTTTTTTCTGACATTCAAGCATGGAGTTTTGTAACAGTGGAGAGTTTCTCAGTTGTTGCAAAAATGGCAGAAATTGCCCGAAAGAGAAAGTCCCGACCCTAGGCATGCAGTAGTTGCAGAGGCAGAAATGTGTTCAGGATGGGAGGTGCGCATTTCTGCAAGGTAGTTGCCCAAATTAATCAGCAGCTGCCTCTGGTCATGTGTGATGTTGGTAATGTAGAGTGCAAAGTCCGGATATGCGCTGATTAATTCTGGTCTGAACTTTGTTGGTTTGATTGGCTGACCACGGTTCCCTTTTGGAGAGAAGATAACATAAGACCATAGACATAGGAGGAGAATTAGGCCATTTGGCCTAGAGTTGGCTTTGCCATTCAATCATGGCTGGTATGTTACTCAACCTATCTTATCCCCATAGCCTTTGATCTCCTTACTAGTCATGAACTGTCTATCTCTGTCTTAATTGCACTCAATGATTTGGCCTCCACAACCTTCTGCGGCCATGTATTCCACAGATTCACCATTCTCTGGCTGAAGAAATACCCCCTCAATTTAGTTCTAAAGGATCGTCCCTTCATGCTAAGACTGTGTTCTCAAGTCCTTGTTTCTCCTTCTAGTGAAAGCATCTTCTCCATGTCCACTCTATCAATGCCTCTCAGTATTCTGAGAATTTCATTGAGATTCCCCTGTCATGTTTCTCAACTCCACTGCGCATAGACCCACAATCCTTAACTGCACCTCATATGACAAGCCCTTCATCTCTGGGATCATTTTTGTAAATCTTTTCCAAGGCCAGCACGTTCTTCCTTAGATACAGGGCCGAAAACTGCTCACAATATTCTAAATGCAGTTTGACCAGAGCTTGTTATAGCCCAATACATCCCTGATTTTGAATTCTAGTCATAGATTCATACAGCACAGAAACAGACCCTTTGGACCAAATCGTCCATGCTGACCAAGTCTGACTTGCCTACATCTGACTCACATCACTCTCGACCTTTCCTATTCATGGACTCTCTAAACGTCTTTTAAATGTTGTAATTGTACCTGCCCATTTGAAATTAATGAGTACCTTAGAGAGGAGGTAGTGCCTAGAGGTACCATTGCTAGACTATTAATCCAGAGACCCTGACTGATGGATTTGAATTCACTGAAAATCTGGAATTAAGCATCTAATGATGACCATGAAATGTTGTAGATTGTTGGACAAACCTTTATGATCTATTATGATCTAAAGCCTTCCCTAATGTCCTTCAGGGAAGGAAACTGTCATCCTTACCTGGCCTACATGTAACTCCAGACCCATAGCAATGTGATTGACTCTTAACTGCCCACAGGGCTTTTATGGTTGGCAATAAATGCTACTCGAGTTAGTGTTGCCCACATCCTGTAAATGGTTTTTAAAAATTATTTGCCTTCCTAACTATTAACTGAATCTGCATGGTAACCTGAAAAGAATCCTGAACTAGGATTACCAAATTGCTTTGTGCTTCAGATTACCAAAACCTTCCCCCAATTAGAAAATAGACTAGCCTCTCTTCTTTCTACCGAAGTGCATAACCTCACACCTTCCAACATTGTATTCCATCTGCTACTTTTTTGCCCACTGTCCTAACTTGTCCAAGTTTTTCTACAGCGTCACTGCCTCCCCAACATGACCTGCCCCTCCAATAACCTTTGTCCCATCTGAAAACTTAGCAACAATGACCTCAGTTCCTTCTTCCAGATTGTGAATGTAGAACGTGAATAGTTGTGGTCCAAACACTAACCCTGTAGAACTCCACTAGTCACTGAATGCCATGTGAAAAAGAACCCCTTATTCCCATTCTCTGTCAAATCAGCCAGTCCTCTCTCCAAGTCGTGCCTTGCCCGAACACCTTGGCTATTATCTTATTTAGTTACTTTCTGTGTGGCAACTTACCAAAGGAAATCCAAATCGGTCATGACCACTGGCTTTCCTTTATCTAACTCGCTTGCTAGTTCCTCAAAGAATTCAACAGATTTAACAGGCATAATCTCTCCTTGATGAAGCTGTGCTGACCCAGCCCTATTTTACCATGCAGTTCCAAATACTGTACAATCTGATCTTTAATAATGGATTCTAAAATATCACTAACAACCCATGACAGGCTATCCAGCCTATAATTTCCTGTCTTCTGCCTCTCTCTTCTTAACAGGTGTGTTACATTAGCTATTTTTCAGTCCTCTGGAATCCTTCCGAATCCAGTGATTCCTGAAAGATCACCATTAATAACTCCACAGTATCCTCAGCTATCTCCTTCAAAAAGTTCATGTAATCCATCAATCTGGGTGATTTATCTACCTTTGAACCCATCAGGTTTCCCAGTACCTTCTCCTTAGTGAAGGCCACTGCACTCACCTCCTCCCCCAGCTCTCTTGACATTCTACTATGCTACTGGTGTTTTCCACTTTGAAGACTGATACGAAATACATGTTCAGTTCCTCCACCATTTCTTTGATCCCCCTTACTACTTCTCCAGCCTCATTTTCCAGCAAAACAATATCCACTTTTTTTGCCTCTCTCTTATCTTTTATATCTCTAAAAAAAAGCTCTTGCATTCTTCTTTGATATTACTAGCTAATTTACCCTTATATTTCATCTTCTCCCTGTTTTATTGCTTTTTCAGTTATCCTCTGCTGGTTTTTAAAGACTTCCCAATTCTCTAGTTTCCCACTAACTTTCACCATTTTGCATGTTTTTTCTTTACTTTTATTCTATTCCTTCCCTCATCTCATCCTTCCCTGAGTACATTTCTTCTTCCTTGGAATGAATTTCTGCTATGCCTCCCAAATTGCCACCAGATACTCTTACCATTGCTGCTCCATTGTAATCCTTGCAGGGTTTCCCTTCCAATCAACTCTGGCCAGCTCCTCTTTCATGTCTTTTGGAGTTATCTTTACTCAATTGTAATACCATTACATCTGATTTGAGCTTCTCCCTCTCAAACTGCAGGGTGAATTTTATCATGTTATGATGACTGCTGTCTAGGGGGCTCCTTCGTTTAAGCTCCCCAATCAAGTCTGCATGGAAACAAGGACTGGCATGAATTGACATTAATTTGACATTGAGTGAGAAATGGCCATAAGGATGGGTACAGAGCATAGGTTGGCATAGAACTCATGAGATGGTATGTTGTGTACATGTTGGGCTCTGTGAAGTGTGTTAGAGATGAGAGATGTTTTATGTTTTATTCTTTTTAATATTTTGGCACAGTGCTGAAGCCCCAGGGTACATCTGCCCAGAAAGCCTCTGTTCGCAGCATTTTCCCCATTCTTCCGGGGACACTCAATCTCACTCCCAGTAAACCACACCACTAAAGTGGATTTCCAGCTTCCTGGGACTTTCTGTCAGATAGTTTGCAACTCCTGGAAGTGCCCCAAATCTCTGTGTCAGGCAAGAAAATTCAGTCGTCAGAGTTTTGATTACTGTGGTAAGATTTCAAGTGGTTAGTCTTACTTAGCTGTAGACACTGTCGTTAGAAATCTGGCCATGTTTGGAAACAGATAATTCATTTGCACTAAAAATTGTCCTTCGAACAAACATCCAGATGAAAGCTGCTGAATTACTTCAGAATGTGGAAAACTTAAATGGAAATTCTCTCCAGAAAACCAATGCAAATGGATATTTATTAAAATAAACTATATAGCTTTTTTATCATTGTATCCATAAAATAAACAATCACAAGTTATTTAAACATATTATAGAACCAAAAACAGAAATTTCTGGAAAAACTCAGCAGGTCTGGCAGCATCTGTGAGAGAAATCAGAGCTAACATTTCACATCCAGTGCCCCTTCTTAACTGATGAGTTTTTCCAGCAATTTATATTTTTGGTTCTGATTTCAAGTAACCGCAGTTCTTTTGGCCTTTGTTTATGAGAGAAACAGTTTGTTGATTTATGCTTTCATTAGATTTGTAATATAATAGTTAGTCTGTCATTATTTCCCTGAGCTCAGTCAGGTAAGGGTCTCTCCTACACTTCTGACAATAATGTTTTGTTAAGTGTATTTTTGGTTTTATTTTTCTGCTCTTCATTGTCACATTACAAAATTAATGTCAGTCCCTGGCTGAGCCTGCTTATGGCTTAGAAAATAATATTAAATATTTTTTAAATTAGTTTTTGAGTTTTATTTTCCATTTTGGTTCTACTCTAAATCCTACACCCATCTCCAGTCCTGAAGAAGGATTACACCTGAAATGTCAACTTCCCCACCTCCTGGTGCTGCCTGGCTTGCTGTGTTCTTCCAGCCCTCCTCCCCGTCTACTCTAATAACGGCAGCTTTGTGAGGGAAATTATACATCATGGTATAAAAGGAACAGTAATGTGAATACAAGATTGACTGAGTTATAGGACTTAGAGAATAATGCTTGGTGGATATTTTATGGGCTCAAGGAAGATTTATAGTGGATCTCCCCAGGAATCGATATTGCAACCATTGCTCTTCCTGATAAATGTTAGTAATTTGGATCTTGTGTGTAACTGGAACAATTTCAAAGGTTGCACGTGGCACTAAACTTGGAAGATTTGTAAACTGTGAGGAGGACAGTGTGAAACTCCACAAGGGCATTGGCAAGTTGTTGGAGTGGGCAGATAGGTCACAGATGGGGTTTGAGGCGACATGGTAGCTTAATGGTTAGCGTTGCTGACTCACAGCACCAAGGACTTGGGTTTAATTCCAGCCTTGGCCAACTGTCTGTGTGAAGTTTGCACATTCTCCGTGTCTGAATGGGTTTCAGCTCAAATTCCAAAGAAGTGCAAGTTAAAGATTGGCCATATTAAATAGATCATAGTGTCCAGGAATGTGAAAGGTGGGTCTGGATGGGATGCTCTTCTGAAGGTCAGTGTGGGCTCAGTGGACCGAATGGCCTGTTTCCACACTGTAGGGGTTCTATGAGGTGTGAGAGGCAAAGTTTTATTTCAAGGGTGATTTTTATACAGAAGGTAGTTTTTTATAACAGCTTGTATTTGCTGTGTGGAAGGTTCACTGCATATCCAAATGAACTGAGATTTAGCCTAATACTTCATGTTTCCTGGCATGAAAATGTCCCAGACTGGAAATTTCAACTTCTCATTCCATTAATTTGTGTCACTTTTTAAAAAAAGAAGTACTCCTACTAATGTGGACTGATTGAATGCTCAACAATGAGAAGAGGAAGTGGTGAGGAATTCTTGAATGACAAGCAGAGGTTTGCACATTCGAAATATTTGGTTTTCAAATGTCCTTTTATTTTATGACTATTTAAAAAGTAATAACTGCTTTGGAAAACCAATGAAAAAATCAGTCTCTGTTTTCATAGTCCTTCACAATCTTGAAAACTTCTGTTCCACCACTCTACAAACACCTTAATTCTAGAAAAAAGCCCATTGACATTTGCAGCCTGTCTTCACCAGTGACACACTAGTCATTAGTAAAGGCCTGACAATGCCTGTTTTCCAACACTATTGCAACAGACCCTAATTAAAATTGTACGTATTCTGCTTGTCTCTCTTGTATCACTTTAATATAACCCTATGCTTATCACTTCTGTATTAGTGTTTCTTGAGTCTTCACTTAAATAATTGAGATGGTTCTCATTCATTGACGCTGATTTAGGGCTGTTACACTTACTATGAGGAAACTCAAAGTTATCACACTGAATAATGGGGAAAATTCCCTTGTGTACAGCTGAGGGGAGGTTGCTACTCACATGCTAGATCATGTAGAAAGTGTTGTTGCTTTAATTATGGATTGATACATAGAGGCTCTAGTTTACAGAAATTGAGTGTTGTAAGAACACCTCTCCCTAAGGGCTATTTATTGATAAATTGGGTTGCTTCCCATTTCCAACTCTGTGACCTAGAGGTAGTTTCTTTTTAATATGATGGAACAATGTCTGAAAGGGCTCCAAATAATTGACACTCAAGGGTCAATATAGAAGTTCTCATTTTCTAATTTCTCATTCATTGAGGCTCTGGGACTCTTGTGGTGAAGGGGTCATGTCCTACCTCTGAGCCAGGAGGCCTCCGTTCAAGACTCACCTGCTCCAGAAGTCTGCGTTAAAATCTCTGAGCAGGTTGTTTAGAAAATATCTTCATTGAGTCTCTAAAGAGGGCTGTCAGGTTTATTTCAGATGTTCAATTTCTTGATCCACCTGTTCTTTGGAAGGTCTATTGTTCTTTAAACGTCATGTTATCATTCCTGTGCCCCAAAGTTCTTTTAGGGTGATGTGCAGTGTAACTGTGAGTAGGGATGATTTTCACGTTGTTTATGTCACATATTTTATGCATTTGAGAAAGTTGTTAACTACTTGATTCATTCTCCCACATCTGTCTTCGATCAAGTTGAATGGGATTATTCTTTGTATCAGCTGTGAGACTAGACTGTTTTATTGACAGTTACACGAGGTGATTGGTGCTGTGCAGAAGATTTGAACATCTAGTCCATATGTGGCTCTGATGAGTTTCTAGATCAGATTAACCCCACTGTTTAGTTTCTTCAGGAGTTCTGGAATGCTGGTTAAGAGATATGGAGTGATTAAGACAGAGTCCTTGAGTAAGGATATGAAACAGGGTTTTACTCTCTGATTTTTAATTGTTGATTGATGTTTAGCTGGAAAGTTGAAATGGAAGTGTACATATTGTTCCCTGGAATTACTAGTTCTACTGATAACACCTGCACTATCATTGCATAGTATAAAACAACCTTGGAATCTTTTCCAGACATAACTGCCTGTACTGAGCTGATCCCTTGCTGCTGTTGCTTATGCTCCATGTGGTCTTAACAGCTCATACCTTAGGATCTAATTCTAACAATACAAAAATGAAAGTTAAAAACATTCATGTTGGGCAACAAGTTCATTTCCTATTTGTGTCAAGAGATCTTTGTAAGATTTTTCCTGTGCCAGTGTGTACATAGTCTCCATTTTCTCAACGCAGATGGTGAATCATAACTCTTGACACTGCCAAAGGTGATCAGCATGCTGGGGACTTAGAAAAAACCTTTTTTAATGGAAACAAGAGAGGAGTATCAAAGAAGAGAAAATAAATTTGAAGATATCTGAGTGGTACCAACAGCTCCTATTATGTGAAGATTTGGTTCACCCTCATAGTGAATGAATAGATTGATCTTTCCTAGCTGGGATCCAGACTCAGAAGCAGCAAGAATTAGAGAATTGGCCCAACATAGTTGTCAACCCTATCTCTAGCCTGCTCTGTTTGGGTACAGCTCCCATTAGCAATGGCGAATTTATCTTACATCCTGGCCAACCTAATATAATTGCCATACCAAGAACTTGGCGTTTATTCAGTATCTTCCTTTCATGATGCTAGCTGCCAGGCAGCAATGTGAAATATTCTAATGATCTGACAGCCTGAGACAGCAAGTGCTTGTGCACTTAAGTTCCAAGCTGCCTTCAAGATAAAATTCTTGAGTTTTTCAATTTTGTTCTCAGTTATTTTTTCTTAATTAAGTTTTATATGAAAGGTGAACAAGTTATCAATTATTGACCTGCACTTTGTTAATCTTTAAAGATACCAGCTCAACCCATGTTGTACATTATTTCCTCTTTGCCTGCATCTTGTTTGTCTTTCACTTGGAGATTCTGGAACTTCCTATTTTTGTCTGTTTCATTCCCCTACACTAACTTGATATTTATGTGACCACATCCTTGAAATACCAAACTGAAGTCTTTGACGCAGCAGGGGCTGATGGTAACTTAAGGATTTGTGCGATGCCAAGATCTTAAAAAAAAACTCTGTGCAAATGTTTGTGCCTGTTTGGGTAATGGCCTTATCATTTCTATGTGGAATTTGAATCTTATTCAGAGCATAAGGACAACTATACGCAAGCAATCAAGTGTACATTCAGTCTGTCTGAGTAGTTGCAACTTTTGTTGTTAAAACTTGAGTTTAGGATTGCTAAATCGTGTTATTTTGATGACTTAGCATTACTGGATCTCTAGCTATTATTTTACCCTCAAACTGCCTCAACAATAATTATTTGCTTTGATTGCAGTTTAATAAAATATGTCAACATGCATCGCAGGTTTTGGATACTGAATCAGAGTTATAGAGTCCTACAACACAGAGACACGCCCTTTGGCCCAATTTGGTCCATGTCGACCAAAGTGTTTGTCCATGCTAACCCCAATTCCCTGCACTTGGCCCAGATCCTTCTAATCCTGTCCTATCCAAGTATTGGTGCAAATGCTGGCAGTTCATTCCATATGTGTACCACCCTCTGTGTAAAAAGGTTGCCCCTCAGGTTCGCTTTTATTTTCCCCTAACTTTAAACTGATGTCCTCTAGCCCTTGATTCCCCAACTCTGGGAAAAAGATGGAGTGCATTCACCCTATCCATGCCTCTGATGATCTTCTATAAGGTCCCTCCTCAGTCTCCTATGCTCTAAAGAAAAAAGTCCTAGCTTGCCCCAACTCTCCTTACTACTCAGACCCTTGAGTCCAAGCAACATCCTTGTAATTATTTTCCACTCTTTCTAATTTAATAACATTCTTCCTATAACAAGGTGACCAAAACTGAACACAATACTCCCAAGTGCAGCTTCACCAACATCCTGTATAACTGCAACATAACTTCTGAACTTCTGTACCCAATGCCCTGACTGAAAAAGGCCTGTGTGTCAAAAGCCTACTTCACCGCCCTGTCTACCTGTGACTCTATTTTCAAAGAACTGTGAACCTGAACTCCAAGTGTAGTGTTTACACTCCTTAAGGCCCTAACATTCATCATGAAACTCCTATCTTAATTTGACTTTCCGAAAAGCAAGACCTCCCACTTATCTGTATTAAATTCCATTTGCCGTTCCTCGCCCCATTTCCTCATCTCATCAAGGTCCTGCTGCAATTTCTGATAACCTTCCTCACTGTCACGATACGGCCTATTTTAGCGTCATCAGCAAACTTACTAATCATGCCTTGAAGAAGAGTTGAAAAGGTTGGTGGATTTCTGGTTGATGTTGCTTTATTTAAAGGTGGAAGATGAGTGAAGCAAAGTGAAGCAATTTAGGAAGTGAGTTATAGAAAGCAGAAACATATTAAGGTGAAGGCTGTATCATCAAAGGGGGAAATGTAGAACAAAAAACATTCAAACAGCACAGGGCGCCAGCAGGAATTAGGATGGAAGAGAATATGGTGAAAATTATTCATGAGAATGATACTTTTGATTCACTGTATTGGAGAGCCACTGTCATTGCCATCGATGAAGTTAATAGGCATTTGAGGATTAGCAAGGACTTGCTAGTGGTTCTGGAAGAATGTTATTAAATAGCAGGAATCCTGGATTAGAGCTTCCTAATATATGATTGAAAACAATGTCTGTACTTTAGGTACATGTTTGTTCTCCTTCGACATGGGAACAGGGATAGGCCATTCAGTGTTTTGAACCTGTTCTGCTATATTAATGTGATATGGTTTATTTGTGGCCAAATTTCACATACATGCCTTTGGCCTATATCCCTCAAGATGCTGAATCACTTATTTTGACTAGTTGGCGAGTAGGTGGTGGGGCTGTTTGCAGCAGGGAACAGGAGAGATGTATTCTTAGTGACTGTGGAATCAGGGAGTGCTACTTCTCTTGGCTCCACAGGAAGGTTTTTCTATTAATTTAAGTTACCTTATAGGGTCCGTTGAGGAACTGAGCAGAACAGACTCTCTATCAGCTTGTTTCATCCTAAGCAAATTCTCCAGGCATAACAGTTGGATCTTGCCACTTATTGAAATGCCAGGATATTGCAGTCAGGAACAGAACAGCTAGCTGTGGGACCAAATTTGTTTGCATGTCATTAGAACAGTTGAGTCTCACAACTGATTGAAATACCAAGAGATTGAAATGCTAGGAGATCACAGAGTCAGGAAGAAAACAGAGTTGAATGTCACAGCTGACTGTCTTGTTCCCTAACTCTGCAACATCCTAGCATTTCAATCAGATGGGACACTCAGCTGTTCTACAAGTGCCCAAACAGAGTTGGCTCACACAGCTGTTATGCTTCTCAACTCTAAGGGACTTGGGCTTTTAACAGTTGATCTGAAAATTTATGACACAAATTCCAACTGGCATAGTCATGCTCGATCTATTTCACACCTCTGCTACTGTGAATGCATCCATTGACTAAACAGGATTAAGCATCTATCGCTGCATTAACAGTTTTCACACTAGATGGATTAAGTAGGTTGTTGACAAATAAAAAGAACAAATCCATCGCTAAGGTTTTTATTCACTCCATCTTGTGATTGTTGCGATAAGTTATGCTTTTCAATTAAATAATAAATAATTAGCTCATAATAACTTAAAAGCAAAATACTGTGGATGCTAGAAATCTGCAATACAAACCGAAAATACTGGACAAACTCATCAGGTATGGCAGCGTCTATGGAGGGTAAAACAGAGTTCCTTGTTTGCTATGACTGTTCATTAAAACGAACTAAATACAAACCAGGAAGAACTGTATATGATGGAAATCAGAAACAAAAACAGAAATTGCTGAAAAATTTCAGCAGATCTGGCAATATCTGTAAAGAGAAATCAAAGTTAATGTTTCGGATCCTGTGGCCCTTCTTCAGAACTGATGGTAGCTCGGAAAAAGTTTTTTTTTATGCAGAAGATCGGGTAGGGTAGGGTTAGGTGTGGGTGTGTGTGCATGCATGATGAGGGGGCTGGGAATAAGAAATAAATAAGGGGTGGAGATGGAGCCCAAAGAAGAGAAAAACAGTTGGACAGAGAAAGGAGTGGATTACTGTCAGACTAGGCAAATAAATAACTGCTAATGGGGTCTGTTGGGGCTAGCAATATGTAGTGTGTAATAGGAGACCATGTGATCGTAAGGCTTGATATGTGGGGTTTGGGGTAAAGATAAGGAAAAAGGGACTTCAAGCCCTGAAATTGTTGAATTCGATATTAAATCCAAAAGGCTGGAGGGTTCCCAAGCAGAAAATGAGATGCTCTTCCAGTTTGCACTGAGCTTTGCTGGAGCACTGCTGCAAGCCTGAGACAGAGATATTAGCCAGGGAACAAAGTGGTATGTTGAAGTGGCAGGCAACTGGAAGCTCAGCGTCTTTATTGCAAGCAGAACAAAAGGTGTTCTGCGAAGCAGTCACCCAGTCTATACGTTGTTTCCCCAAAGTAAGGAGACCACATTGTGAGTAGTGAATGCATTAAACTATATTGAGTAAAGTGCAGGTCAAGCACACCTGTAAAGACTGTATCCCATTCCCCCAGTTCCTCAGTCACCATCGCATCTGTTCAGATGACGCCAACTTTGACACAGGGGCCTCTAAAATGTCCACCTTCTTCCTCAACAGAGCATTCCCCAGTATTGTAATTGACAAGACTCTCAGCCAGGTGTGACCCATCACCTGCAATTTAATCCTCACCCCCTCTCTTTCCTCTGACAACAGCATTAAGGTCCCCCTTGTTCTCACCTACCATCCCTCCTGCATCCACATCCAGAGGATCATGAGCTGCTTATTTCCACAACATCTAGCAGGATGCCACCACCAAACATATATTCCCCTCCCTTCCCTTGTCAGCCTTCAGCAAGGACTGTTTCCTCCATGATGCCCTGGTCCATTTCTCCGTCACTCCCAACAAACCTCTAAAGCCCCACGTCACCTTCCCCAGAAACGGCAGCAGGTGTAACACCCTACTTCTTTCTCAGTATCCAAGGGTTGAAACACATCTCGATAAAACAGCGGTTTATCTGCACTTCACTCTATCTAGTCTACAGCATTCATTGGTCACAATGTGGTCTTTTCCACATTGGTGAAACAAAGCATGTGCTGCGTGACCACTTCGCAGAACACCTTTGTTCTGCCACATAAAAGACAGGGCTCTCAGTTGCCTATTACTTCAACGTATCAGCTTGTTCCATGGCCAACACTGTCTCAGGCTTGCTGCAGTGTTCCAGTGAAGCTCAGTACAAGCTGGAAGAACAGCACCTCTTTTTCTGCTTGGTAACTATATAGCCTTCTGTTCTCAATATTTTCAACAATTCTAGTGCTTGAGGCACCTTCTCACATGTCCTTACCTCAACCCCTACACACCAGGCCTTCTTATCACATGGTCTCCTATTATACAGTACCCATTCTTAGCCTCTAAAGTTCCATTAGCAGCTATTCATTCTCCTAAGTTGACAGAGTTAAAAATCTCACAATACCGAGTTATAGTCCAGCAGGTTTATTTGGAAACACTAGCTTTCGGAGTGCTGTTCCTTCATCAGGTGGTTGTGGAGTATAAGATCATAAGACTCAGAATTTATAGCAAACGTTTATAGTGTGATGTAACTGAAATTATATATTGAAAAAGACCTGGATTGTTTGTTAAGTCTCTCATCTTTTAGAATGACCATGTTGGTTTCAGTTCTTCCATATATAAATCGCAGAACTTTTTTAAAGTTACATTCTCAAGTGAACTTTAACATTTGATGTCATGTTGGCTATACTTGCAGAATTAAATTTTATTGTGCACAAAAACTGCATGAATCCATGTAAGATTCTGTAAATCCATTTTTTTAAGATTAGAATCAGTCTGAACATTGTGGCACAGACAGTCTCACACGGGGTGCCTCACACCTTCAATGTATTATCTGGGCTGACATGACACCAGTTGTTAAAGTTCACTTGAGAATGTAAGTTTAAAATGTTCTGCGATTTATATATGAAAGAACTGAAACCAACATGTTCATTCTAAAAGAAGAGAGACTTAACAAACAATCCAGGTCTTTTCAAATATATAATTTTAGTTACATCACACTGTAAACTTTTGCTATAAATTCTGTGTTTTATGATCTTATACTCCACAACCACCTGATGAAGGAGCAGCGCTCTGAAATTCCAAATAAACCTGCTGAACTATAACCAAAAGAGAAGATGCTGTAAAATCTCAGTAGGTCTTGCAGCTTTGACAAAGGGTCAGTTAGACTCGAAAGTCAGCTCTTTTCTCTCCTTCAGATGCTGCCAGACCTGCTGAAATTTTCCAACATTTTCTCTTTTGCTTTCAGATTCCAGCATCCGCAGTAATTTGCTTTTATCCACTGCTGGACTATAACTTGGTATTTTGTGATTTTTAACTTTGTACACCCCAGACCAACATCATCATCTCCAAATCTGAGGCTGACTTGTCTATTCCTTTGTCTGTACAACTGTTCTTCTCTTTCTTTGGGCTATAACTCCACCTATTGTGTACTGCTTACCCCCTCGCCCCACTTAGTTTTCTGTGTAAAAAACAAGTATTTCCTAGATACCATCAGTTTCTGGAAAAGGGTCACTGGTTCCAAATGTTATGACACCTCAATAAACCCTTCTGCTAAGTAAACCAAACACATAAGAAAAGCTCACCTCACCTTGTAATCTGTTAAAGTATGAGTGACAGAGAACTACCTAAATTCCATTATTTAAAGGAAAAATAACAGTTTTATAACTCTGAAATGACCATTAAAAAACAACTTTTTACAACTCTAAGCCTCTTAAAGGTTTGTTATCTACCTCCCACTCTATAGCAATATACTGATCTAATAAAGCCCTATTAAATTTACAGTAACTCAAGTTTTAAAACTAGACAGCGGCTGTCGTCTCCAGTGTCGATCTTCCTCTATTTGTAGATCTCCCTGGGTCATCTTCGGTCTTCTGCTGCAAAGATGTTTCATACGAAAAAGGGACCTTTGACAGAGAGGGAGTGAATAGCAGTTGTTTAAATGGCAAACGGTGCTTTTTCTGGCTAACTGTCCAAAATGCCTGCTTTTTATACCCCAAACATCAGATCATCTCATTAGTTCAATGTTGTCAAAACAGTGAAATTCAAATTTGTTTTGATTTTAGTATCTTGGAGCATAATTTAACTGGTTAAATTTGAACTGCTGTGAAAATAACTGAGATGTCTACGTTACAACAATATGTTACATCTTTCAATTTTCTTGCACTTTGTGACTGCAAGTCAGTCACATGGCAGTTGCCTGTAAACTCTCACTGCCAAAACAGCCTTTGCTCTGTCTTAAAGGTACAGTATACACTTTCAACTTCATAAAACAAAATATTAACTCTGATTTCTGTTCACAGATACTGCCAGACCTGCTGAGATTTTCAAACAATTTCTATTTTTGTTTCTTCATTAGTTCTGATGTAAACCTCCTATTAGGACAATCTTCCTCTATCTTTATGTTTCAGGTGCATCTGCTAAATACAGTAGAGCAAAAAGGGATAGAGACGTTTCATCCAGTTTTGGATGGACATGAGGTATTGGCAGCAAGCTTGCCATGATAAACTCAGATCTGCATTTATGTACACGTCACAAAAGCATCATTAATATAATTCCTTCCCTCTGTTCGACAAAAGCAATGTCCACATATCCCTCATATCACTTTCAGTTTAGCCTTTGTCAAAAATCTGAAGGTGTTTAATGAGACCAACAGCAAATTGCATGCTGATTGATTGGTCCACTATTGAGCAGTTGGGAAACCAAGGCATCCAGTAGCTTCCAACAGATCTGGGATGATGCACTTGCTATATTCTCCAAACAATTCCCTTAGCACAATCAATTGTCTTGCAGAAGTGGAGTTGTATCAATGCTGCCTGGAAGGAAAGAGGAGTAGGAAGAAATTTAAGTGCCAATGAAATGCAATGTTATCACAGTATAAGTTGAGGAATTACAGTTAAATGAACCATTATCCTATCTACTGCTAACTTAATGCAGTTAGGAAGGAAATACTGGATCTCACAGGACAACATTGTCTGTGCAAAGTCTGTATTTCTGAAGACGTTAAATCTGATTCTCTCTCTATAGATGCTGTCGGACCTGCTGAGTTTCTCAACAACTGTTTGTTTTTATTTCAGATTTCCTCAGTTTTTTTTCTTTCTTTTATTTGATGCAGCCCGGATTCATCAGGGAAAGTGTGACAGAATTGTGAAACACTCTGCAGGAGAATCTGTCGACCTAGCACAGGAGGTAGCTCTAAATGAAATAATACAGGGGAATTGTCCACAGTCTCTTGGCCAATACTTTTACCTCAATCAACACCTCAGAAACAGATTATCTCATTATTTTCTAATTGCTGTTTATCAGAGCTTGCTGAATACAAATTGGCTGCTGCATTTCCAATGCTGTAACAGTGATTACAAGAATACCTAATTAACTATAAAGCACTATGAGATTTCTTGACATTATAAATGGTGTTTTTGATTACAGGGGAACTCCAATTTATAAGGGTCCGACTTGCAAACCTGATTCCTTAATGATTGTAATTTTAAAGTCTTGACAAACATTTCCCATACTTAGGAGCAGCTGCAATTCATTATCCTGCATTATGTTCTGACTTGTGTACAAACCAACTTGCATAAGAATCCAGATCCCATTTGCAACCCAGGGACTATCTGTAGATTTGAATCTTCCACAGTCCCCTCCTTTCAATTTTAGAAACCATCCTCTGGATCTGATGGTCTGTATATGGTGAAGCATATTGTTATGTTCTACATATTTAGTTCATTCATTCTTTTAAAAGCAAAAATCTGATCACTTTCCAATCTTTTTCAGTGAGAATATGCCCTCTTTATTCCTGATGAAGGGCTTTTGCCTGAAACGTCTATTTTGCTGCTCCTTGGATGCTGCCTGAACTGCTGTGCTTTTCCAGCACCACTGATCCAGAATCTGGTTTCCAGCATCTGCAGTCATTGTTTTTACCCAATTTAGATAATGCCTACTTCTCATAATCTAAGTATTCCATCCCCCAAATCTTTCTGCTGGCTCTTTTCTCTATCTTTGAATAAACTAAAATGTAGACGACAGTGTTTGTTATCTGTTCAATTTGGGTGCCAGAGTAATTTATAATTTTGTAGGTTTGCTTTACAATTTCAGATCAGTATTGATCATTGAAGACCTCTGATGACTTTATTTATTTTTATCACAGATTGCTAAGATAGCTTCAATTAATTGTCAATCATTTCAAACATGAGCTAACCTAATTATCAACTCACAGAAATTATTTATCTAATAGGTGGTGTTCTCTCTGCACTGTGTAATGTTTCTGGGCGCAAGCATCCATCAACAATTCAAGCAAAACATTTGAAGATGTGTCTACCCATGATGCCTGTTATGCTCCATCTTGTGACAGCTCAGGTACTTTAACTTAGGCACTCATCTGGTAACCAAGAAGAGAAAGGGCTTGATCATTAAAGACTTCCAATGCTGAAAACCAAATACTTTTGGTTTTCTCTCCCTCACAGCCAACAAATTAATTTAAGAAGTAAGCATAAATCTGTACACTACCTTGTTATATTTGAAACATTCCCCCTACTTTGCAGTTGTATGAAATGGAAGATAATCATGAAAATCTCCAAATGATTCTCATGTGTTTGGGAGGAAATTGGGACTGAATAACAAAGTAAACTCAATGGCCCTGATCTGAATTAAATAAAATTCACCTTCAGAGGAGTTCCCAGCCAACTTCTGGGCCAGGAATCCTCCCAGCTGATGCAGTTTAGTCCAGGCTATGAATCCAGTGGATCAATGTTGTTCCATGATAATTCCTGTCATGTTCCAGGGTTTAAAGGTCTAGAAGCCACTTTCATACTTCATGAAATAAGGCAAATATGAAAGTTGAGTAAAGGTACAGTAACAAATGGGTGAATCATGTTGGTACCAAAATGGTGGTCGAGGGTTTGGGGTACCAGATGGGCAAGGGTTTAAGTGGAATAGGGGTTAGGGTAAGAAGGTGGGTAAAAGGTAGGGTGGAAGAAGAGTGTGAAGTGTAGGTTAGGTTAGGGTGGAGGGAGTTGGGACTGTCCAGCTGGATGCTGTTCCAGTGGGGGTCATGGTCTTGGGAATTGGATAGTCAGATCTGGTCAGGCATTGGATTCATGAGATTTTAAAGAAGAGTTTACTGAAGGTAGATCAGTGGTGAGTTGGCATGGTGGTGTTTGAGGGGTCAGTTTTATAACTACCTAGGAGTTTAAGCATGTTTTAATTCCACTGATTCTTTCCTGGATAACTATTGAGCTGAATCAGATGGACACCTCTGAAGTTTCCCATTTTATTTCAGACTTGGGAATTTTTCAGAGAGCTCCAGATGTTGCTAATTGTCAGTCAGAAGTTTTAACTTGCAGGGCAAGTGCAGAGTCCATTCGGACTTGCACATAGTCCTGACACCCAACCTTGTCTATATATTCCAACAACTATATTTCATCAAAAGCTCTAGGCCGCATATTCAGCCAGGGAAGGTAGGACAAATAGTCATAAAGTAATTTTTGCAAGCAAGTATTGACTTTGAAAGTAATAAAACATGCAGTTGTACATCATCTCAAACAGTATTTGTCATCATAAATAAGAGCTTTATTACAAAATATCAAGTGTTGCCCTGGGAAAGGGTGAATATTCAAGAATAGTAATGATTTTCTTGTTTTTAGTTCAGAAATCTTCAAGGCAAGAACAACCATTGCATATCGAGTCACACAGTATGGAAACAGACCCTTGGATTCAACCAGTCCATGCCGACCATAATCTCAAACTAAAAATAGTCCCAGCTGCCTACTCCTAGTCCATATCCTTCCAAATCTTTCCTATTCAAGTATCCATCCAAATGTCTTTTAAACATTGTAATTGTACCCACTTTCACTATTTCCTCGGGAATTTCATTCCACATGCAAACCACCCTCTGTGTAAAATATTTGCCTTTTATGTCTTTTTTAAATGACTCTCCTCTCACTTTAAAAATGTTCCCGCTAGTCTTGAAATTCCCCATCGTAGGGAAGATACAACTATTATCAACTCTTACTATACCCCTCATTATTTTATAAACTACCAGGTCATCTCTCAACCTCCTACACTCGAGTGAAAAAGTCCCAGTCCATCCAGCCTTTCTTTATAACTCAAACCTTCCATACTCGGCAGCATCCTGGTAAATCTCTTCTGAACCCTCTCCAGCTTGATAATATCTTTCCTATAACTGGGCGGCCAGAACTGGACACAGTATTCCAGAAGAGGCCTCACCAGTGTCCTGTACAACCTCAACATAATGTCCCAATTGCTATACTCAAAGGACTGAGCAATGAAGGCAAGCGTGCCAAACACCTTTTTAATCATCCTGCCTTTATCTGATGCAAACTTTAAAGAATTATGTACCTGCACCCTTGGGTGTCTCTGTTCTACAACACTACCCATGACTCTACCATTAATTGTATAGTCCTACCCTTATTTGTTGTACCAAAATGCAATACCTCGCATTTATTCAGATTGAACTCCATCTAGCTCATTGACCCATTTGATCAAGATCTTTTTGTAATCTTAGAAAACCTTCTTCACTGTCTTCTATGCCACCAATTTTAGTGTCATCTGCAAACTTACTGACTATGCCTACTATATTCTCATCCAAATCATTTATATAAATGACATATAAAAGAGGACCCAGAACTGATCCTTGTGGAACACAGTGGTCACAGGCCTCCAATCTGAAAACCAACCCTTCACCATTACTCTCTGTCTCCTGCCAATAAGCCAATTATGTACCCAATTGGCAAGCTCACCCTGAATCCCATGTGACTTAACATTACCAATTAGTCTACCACGCGGAACCGTGTCAAAGGCTTTACTAAATTACAAATAAAAACGTCTACTGCTCTGACATCAACTTTCTTGGTAACTTCAAAAATGTCAGTTTGTGAGACATGATTTTCCTCGCATAAAACTGTCCCTACTCAATCTTTTGCCCCTCTAAATGAATCTATCTTTTATAATCACCTCCGACAATTTACCCACAACCAAAGTCGGACTCACAGGTATATAGTTCCCCGGTTTCTCCTTACAACCTTTCTTAAACAAAGGGGTACAACATTACCCACCCTCCAGTCATCAGGTATTTCACCCATATTTATAGATGATGCATATATTTCTGCAAGGGGTCTCGTAATTTCCTCCCTTACTTCCCACAATGTTTTGAGATACAATGGATCAGGTCCCAGAGATCTATCCACCTTTATATTCTGTAAGACGTCCTGAACTTCCTCTTTTGTAATGTGAACTGTTTTTAAAATTTCAAAGTTTATTTCTCAGTATAGTGGTTTCTCAATGTACTTTGAACCCATATTTTCTAACTATGCTGCCACAACTCTGAGTTGTTTCTGCTTTGTGGAAAAAGTATCAAGGCCAACACCAGGAAATGATATGGGTTGGAAAATATTCATCAAAGGCAGGAGTCAATTAAGACAGGAACTTTGTGAAGGGGAAATACATTCGAAGCCAATTCCATTGATTTGCTTTAATCTACCGACTGAGTATTTTTACAGTTATGTGTAGTAAATAGTTTATGCAAGGTAATGCCAAAACTAATATTTGAAATAATGATATGCAATAAAACCAAATATTCTTGTTGTTCAGATTCCATTTTACATATAATGGAAAGTGTTAAAATTCCTTCAAATTGTAAGCTTACTGGTTTCATTGCAACTCCTTTAAGACATTCCTGAAAACCACCACTTTAAGCATTTGATCATCTGGCACAGTACATCCTCACTATTAAAATTTGTTTCTAATGCTTCTATAAAGCATTTTACTGCTTTAATGGTGCCACACAGATATAGTTTGTTCTTGAACTCCTGTGGTGTTGTAAATAATGAATCAAAATTAAGGGAAATATTCTAGTAAAGAGGTGTATTGGGTGGGGGAGTAATAAAATTCAACCAAGAGCAGTGAATAAAAAGATAACAGATAGCAGGGGAGAAAGACTTTAAATAGTGGGAAAGGGAGGAAGAACAGGAGAGGACCAAAGTGTTGACTGTGACAAAAAGAAACAGTTGAAAGGGTTTATGTTGGTAAACAAAAAGGTAAGCAGCAGATAGCATTTGTGCAAGAGGGTTTACCTACAAGGCAGTGTGTGAAAAAAGTAAAAAGGAAGGATAACTCAGGAGATATTATTAGAGATGTTGGAAATCATGAGAACATGAAAACTAGCATAAGGGCCCCTTACCTGAATGCTCATAGCATTCGTAACAAGGTCAATGAGTTAATGGCACAAATCATCGCAAATGAATATGATTTAGTAACCATTACGGAGACATGATTACAGGATGGTCACGACTGGGTGTTAAATATCCAGGGGTATCAGACTGTTCGGAACGACGGACGGGTAGCTAAGAGATATGGCGTAGCTCTGATATTCAAGGATGACATCAGGGCGGTGCTGAGAGAATGAATAGGTTGAATCCATTTGGGTGGAAATTAGAAATTCTAAAAAAAAATGTCACTGATAGGCATAGTCTATAGGCCACCAAATAACAACATCACATGGGGCGGGCAATAAACAAAGGAATAACAAATGCCTGTAAAAATTGTATTGCAATTACTTTGGGGGATTTTAATCTACATGTCAGTTGGTCGAACCACATTGGTCAAGGTAGCCTTGAGAAAGAGTTCATTGAATATATCCATGATAGTTTTCTTGAACCATATGTAATGGAACTGACAAGAGAGCAAGCTATCTTAGATATGGTTATGTGTAATGAGACAGGAATAATTAATGACTTCATCATTCGGAATGCTCTTGGAAAGAGTGATCATAGTATGGTTGAACTTAGAATGGATGGAGAGTGTGAAGATAAGATGCAGTACCATGGTCCTGTACTTAAACAAGGGAGCCTATGAGGAAGGGCTTGGCTAAAGTAGACTGGAAAGAAAGTCTTTATGGTAAGACAGTTGATGAGCAGTGGAGGACTTTCAAAGTAATTTTTCAGAATGCTCAGCAAAAGTATATTCCAGTGAAAAGGAAGGACTGTAAGAAAAGGGGCAATCTGCCATGGGTGTCTGTGGAAATAAGAAAGGCTATCAAATCAAAAGAGAAGGCATACAAAGTGGCCAAAATCAACAGGAAACTAGAAGATTGGGAAAGCTTTAAAGGTCAACAGAAAGTCACAAAAAGAGCTATAAAGAAAAATAAGGTAGAACATAAAAAAACCTAGCACAGAATATAAAGACAAATAACAAAAGTTTCTATAAACATATAAAATGAAAAGAGTGGCTAAAGTAAACATTGGTCCTTTAGAGGATGAGAAGGGAAGGGTACTTAATCATGGGATATGATGAAATGGCCAAGGCATTGAATAGGTATTTTGTATAGGTCTTCACAGTGGAGAACACTAATAACATGTCAGTAATTGACAAAGAAACGAAGGTAGGCGATGACCTGGAAACAATCATCACGGGAGAGGTTGTGTTAGGCAAAATAATGGAGCTAAGGATAGACACGTCTCCTGGCCCTGATGGAGTTGTCAGGAGAAATAGCAAGTGCACTTGTGGTAATATTCCAAAATTTGCTGGACTCTGGGGTAGTTCCAGCAGATTGGAAAACAGCAAATATGATGCCACTGCTTAAAAAGGTGATGAGATAAAAATAGGGGAATTATAGACCATTTAGCTTAACTTCTGTCGTAGGGAAGATGCTTAAGTCTATTGTTAAGGAAAAAATAGCAAGGCATCTAGATAGAAATTGTCCCATTGGGCAGATGCAGCATGGGTACATGAAAGGCAGGCCATGCTTAACTAATCTTTTGGAATTCTGTGAAGACATTCTAAGCATGGTGGACAACTGGGACCCAGTGGATGTGGTGTACAAAGCTTCCAAAAAGCCTTTGACAGGGTGCCACACAAGAGACTGCTGCACATGATAAAGATGTATGGCGTTACAAGTAAAGTATTAGCATGGATAGAGGACTGGTTAACTAACAGGAAGCAAAGAGTGGGGATAAATGAGTGTTATTCTAGTTGACAATAAGTAACTATGGTGTGTCTCAGGGATCAGTGTTGGGACTGCAATTATTAACAATTTACATAGATGGAGGTGAACATGTGTTGCTGGAAAAGCACAGCAGGTCAGGCAGCATCCAAGGAACAGGAGGTTCGACTTTTCGGGCATGAGCCCTTCTTCAGGAATTTACATAGATGATTTGGAATTGGGGACCATGTGTCAAAGTTTCTCAAAGTTTGCAGATGACACTAGGATGAGTGGCAGAGCAAAGTGTGCAGAGGACTGTGAAAATTTTCAGAGGAACATAGATACTTTAAGTGAGTGAGCAAAGGTATGGCATTTGGAATACAATGTTAATAAATGTGAAGTCATCCATTTTGATAGGAGTAACAGTAAAAAGAATTATTACTTGAATGGAAAAAAATTGCAGCATGCTGCTGTGCAAAGGGACCTGGGTGCATGAATCACTAAAAGTTGGTCTGCAGGTACAACAGGTAATTAGAAAGGTGCAAATGGAATTTTCTCCTTCATTGCTAAAGGGATTGAGTTTAAAAGCAGCTGTATAAAGTGCTGGTGAGGCCACACCTGGAGTACTGCGTGCAGTTTTGGTCTCCTTACTTGAGAAAGGATGTACTGGAATTGGTGCAGAAGAGGTTCACTAGGTTGATTCCCGAGCTGAGGGTGTGGGTTATGAGGAGACAGAGTAGACTGGGATTATATTCATTGGAATTTAGAAGAATACGGGGGGATCTTATAGAAACATATAAAATTATGAAGGGGATAGATAAGATAGACATAGAGAGGATGTTTCCACTGGCAAGTGAAACTAGCTCGATTCCTGATGAAGGACTTTTGCCCGAAGCGTTGATTTTCCTGCTCCTCGGATGCTGCCTGACCTGCTGTGCTTTTCCAACACCACTCTAATCTAGACTCAAAATTAGGGGGAGCAGATTTAGGACTGAATTAAGAAGGAACCTCTTCATGCAGAGGGTTGCAGGTCAATAGCATTCCTTGCCCGGTGAATACTACTTCAGTAAATGTTTTTAAAGTAAAATAGTTTTTTTTAATGAAGGAATTAAGGGTTACGATGAGAGGGTAGGGAAGTGGAGCTGAGTCCATGAAAAAATAGGCCATGATCTTATTGAATGGTAGAGCAGGCTGACAGGGCCAGATGCATACTCCTGCTCCAAGTTCTTATATTCTGTATTTAGATCTTATGCTCCCCACTGGTTGGTTTGAAGGTAGGTAAAATCTGTCACGTGGCCTTCTGCCTGCCTACTTACCCCACACTGACTGAAATGTAGGCAATGTATGCTTGTCCCAATGGGTTTATTGACCATTTAAAGGCTTGGGTTGTTACCTGCAGTGAAGGGAGGACCAAACTATGTGGGAAACCCAGCAGCTTCAGCTATATGGGCTGGATCGGACAAGCTGATGGCCTCCTTTGGAGGCACCTGGGCCTAGCATTGGTCACCTCTTCAAGATTATCCCCACCCTTCAGCCCTCCAACACACCCACCCCACACTCTCAAAGGCACTGGGGGCAAACAGTAGCAAGGTAGCTCGTTGACATGGGACATGATAAAGCAGTCCTGGTTGAGAAGGTTTGGGGTGCTCGTGTCAGTATTCAGTGGCCCATGGAGTTGAAACAAAGCAATTTATCTGAGCTCTGAGGCAAATCCAACAGCTGTAATGTGATCTGTACTGCTAAGCACAATGGTGTTAAGGATGCATAAAATTTTGCAGATGCTGTTTTTAAAAAATAGTGTTACTGAGGCATGAACCATGAACAATCTATTTTTCAGATATTTAGACCCCAGATTATCACTGAAGAGTTTCTTGTCAGCTGTGGAGCATTGCTTGTAAGTAAAGAATTACTAATTGCCGTAATTGTTTTCCAATAAAAAGAATGAACATGGCTTTAAATATCATGCCCGATGACATCCTCAAGTTATCATATACTATCCGGAATCAATCAATCAATCATTTACTTTTGAAGCCCAGTCCAATACAAAAAAAACTCATATACAACAAGAACCCATAAGTACGAAATGAGATAAACAATCGATCTGTTCTTCAGAAGCATTACTGCATTCTACATTATTGAAGAAATAGAGTACAGGAAGTCCCCGGGTTATGAATGCCCGACTTACAAACGTCCCGTACTTACGAATCAATCTCTGGCTTCTCATTTTTAAAAATTATTTTGAAATATCAGACTCACGTACAATGTTGCGTCCTAACGAACAGGCGGACTAATTAGCTCGTATCTGTTCCGACTCTCACATTCGACTTACAAACGGTGGAAAAAACAGAACTTGTTCATAATATGGGACTGCTCTTTCATAAGGAATGAATCAAAAATTTATCTTTTTATTGTAAAGTGTTATGAATTATCATCCTCCAGTCATAATAATTGCTGCTCTTATTAGGTACTTCTCCATATAAATGTACAGATTGCTTTCTGACATTTTAATGGATCTGCACAACTTAAATGGCATTTAGTGACACCACTATTCCTCCTCTGAATGAGGATATCTATTTAATTCCAGACTCAGTCAAGTCTGGACTGTTGTGAGTGACTAGGCTTGATTCTATGAACATAATTTGGATGTAACTATCCGTTACTACATTCTGTGAGAGACATAACCTTGCTTTTATTGGGTGAAGTTGCTGTAATGTTTATCTGCTTCCTTTGTTAGTTTTTTTTAATAATGGACTTTGTTGACTTTGCTGTCATGCACATATAAATAAAGTGCTGAGTAAATCGCGTTTGCCAGCTGTAAGATATGCTATTTGATCTAAGTATTTCCACAACTACAATCCCATTTCCTACTCACTAATAGAGAGCAAGTCATCATCTGGTTTAATTGTATTGCAGCAGTTTTCACAGTAGCTTCACTAATTGGCTATGACATGATGCTGAATTTTTGAATGGACTTAAATACTCAAGTCTAACTATGTGCCTAATAAATACTTAGAAACTCTCTGCTTTTGCAGTCACTGTATTGCAAATCCTCAACTTCGCATAAAAAATGGAAATATGATTGCAAGCCGCCTGAATATTTAATTCAAAATTTTGTCCTCAAGCTTCTTTAGTTCAATAAAACAGATCTGCAGATGCTGCATATCGGAAATTGCTGGAAAAACTCAGCTGGTCAGGCAACATCTGTCGGGAAAAAGCAGAGTTAACATTTGAGTCCAGTGACCTTTGTTTAGAAGGGCAGGAAAAAGGGTATTTATAGTGCAGACAGGCTGATAGGGAGACGAGCAGATAGGTGGAAATGGAGCCGAGAGAGAGAGAGAGAGATGAAAGGGGAAAGCAAATAAGGGGATTATTGATATTAGGCTAGCACAGAAGAGAAGCTGAATAAATAATAATGAGCATAGGAATAAGAGAGAATGGGTAGACTGTACTGAAAACAACCCAAGTCATGTGATAATAGGACTAAGAGTAGATCAGAAAGGGTTGGCTGTGCTGAAAGCAGCCCTTGTCATGGGACCGGGTGTGGGGATGGGTAAAAAAACATGAATAGACAGAATCAATTTCTAAAGTTATTGAGCTCGATGCTGTGTCATAGAGGCTGCAGGGTCCCCAAGCTGCAACCATTTGCAGATACCCCTGCTGCTCTGGAACCTCCTCCCCTCCTTTTCCCTCTGACTTCATCCTTTCTTCTAACCCTACCTCTTGTCATGTATTTACTATTCTTTCTGACCTGTCACTCTCGATACTGAACTTTCTGTATTCAGCAAAGGTCTTAGTTTGTAACTCCCACAGTTACCTTGACTATCATCCTCAAGGCATGCTACCTGTAAGGTCTCCATTCCATTCTCTCATTTTCTCTGTTTCCATAACATCTGGTCTGATGCCACTTTCTGCAGGTGGGCCTCAGAAATATCCATCTGTTTCCTCAATTGAAGATTCCCTGCTACCTTGGGGGCCTTGACCAACCATTCTCCCATGCATCAACCTTCACTCTTTCTCTTCCCTCCCACAGCAGGGAGAGGGTCCTTCTGGTCTGCATTCAGAGAATCTTAAACTGTCATTTCTGCCACTTCCAATGAGATGTCATAACCAAACACATATTCCCTTGAAATGAATGCACGGAGGCCAGTATCATTTCACCAAATCTCCCTTTATTTAAACATGGAGATCCTAGCTTCCTCAGAGGCGGCTGTCAGAATGAACAGAACCTCTGATGCTGCCATTCATATCTGTTAGGCAGGGTCCCTGATTGGACCAGATTAGATTAGATTAGGTTCTGTACAGTATAAATCAGGCTCTTCGGCCCAATAAGTCCACACTGACCCTCCAAAAAGTAACCCACCCAGACCCATTCCCCTACCCTGTATTTACCCCTGACTAATGCACCTAATATCATGGGCAATTTAGCATGGGCAATTCACCTTACCTGCACATCTTTGGATTGTGGGAGGAAACCGGAGCACCCGAAGGAAACCCATGTAGACACTGCGAGAATGTGCAAACTTTACACAGTCGCCCAAGGCGGGAATTTAGCCTGGGTCACTGACGCTGTGAAGCAGCAGTGCTAACCACTGAGCCATCGTGCCACCCCAAATTAGTAGCCCCAGTCAGGGAGCTTGTATGAAATCTACTTGGCTGACCTTGTTACAATCACTATAAGGATCCAAGGAAGAAGGCTGGTTCTTTTTTTTGTTTTAGCTCCTCCTGGGCATTTTAGTACTGGGTCAGGTTTCTCGAACTCTGCCTCTGATAAGGGCATTATGTAACGTGCAGTATCTCACTTTGTGTGCCTGCAAACTCTTGGAAGAAATTAATTTTCCTTTTCACGTGACAAAGGCGTTGAGGGGGCAAAATCCGTCGTGTCCATCTCAAATTCCGAGGTATCGTCAATGCTTGACCAAAGAGGGAGAAGTCCCAGATTCCAGAATAGTTGGAAGGCCAGTTGAGGAGCCACGCACATTTTGCTCCTGCCCTGTTTGTGACTTTGCAGCTTTCGTCAATGCATGAAGAAAACGGTCTTTCTTTCTTAGCAGAGTTTTATGTCCAACATTGGTGATCCTGATGCTGTTTCACTCCAGGTCTGGGAAGGTAAGATTTAGCCTGATGCGGAGTCTTCTGGAGCTAACCTTGTTGTTGCAATAGGGGTGATTCTATAATCAAACAGGAGCTGGGACAGTTTGTGGACTGTTTCTTTCAGACTGCCTTAAAAGTTTGGACTGCTCTTCTGCCAGACAATTGGATGATGGATGGCATGGAGCTGCCCTTATATGTCAAATACCATTCAAATTTATGAAATACTCAAATTCCCTGCTGGTAAAGAAGGGCCCGTTATCTGTGACCAACACTTCCAAGAGTCCGTGTATTGCAAAAGATGCACTTTTTTTTATTGTCGACACTGTGTTTGATGAATGAACTCCACGCACGACCAGCCATTTTTAGTGGGTGTCCACAATGACTAAAAATATTGAGCCGCTGACAGGACCTGCATAGTTGGCGTGTAACTGAGGCCAGGGTTTACCTGGCCATTCCCACAAATGCGGGGAGCTAATGGCAGTATCTTTTGTCCTTTTTGGCACTCTGGGCACTGCATCACCAATGCTGCTATGTGTGCATCCAAGCCTGGCCAATCCATATAACATCTCACCAACATCTTTATTTTGAAAACCCCAAATGACCCTAGTGAAATTCAGTCAGTATCTGGTGGCAACCTTTGCTCAGGATGATCACTGTTGCACCCCATAATAATATACTGTCTTCTATTATGATCTGGTCTCTCAGATCCAATTGCTAAACTCAGCCGAAGGTACTGCCTTGTCGTCTTTAGGTAGGTCAACATGGGTTTGTGGTCATTATAATTACAAATTGATGACCAAAAAACTTTTGGTGGAACTTTCTATTCCAAATATGACTGCCAATCTTTCCTTTTCTATCTTAGCGCATTTATGCTCTGCATTAGCCGAAGTCCTGGATGTATATGCTATTGGGCGTTACTCTCCATTGGGCGACCTATGACCTAATACAATCCCAATGCCATACAGGGAAGCATCGCATGCCAGTACCAGATCTCATTTGGGATATAGATGTCAACATCTTAGCGGATGTTAGCTGTCTCTTCAGTTTGCTGAAGGCTACATCTTAGCTTCATGGCCATTTCCAAGGCTGACCCTTTCTTTAAGAGTTGATGCAACAGTGACAGGATGGAAGCCAGATTATGCATTAACTTTCCATAATAATTCATCAGTTCAAGAAAAGGCTTAAGTTCCGGTACAGGTGTGAGAGCCAAGGCATCTTTGATTGCCCTCACTTTATCTTCCAATTGGTGTAATCGGGTCTTGTCAACTTTTGTAACATGAGTATTAGAGATGTCCGGCACAAAAATAGACCCTTCAGTCTAACTTGTCTATGCCAACCAGATATCCTAACCTAATTTAGTCCCATATCCCTCTAAACCCTTCTTATTCATATACCCATCCAGATGCCTTTGAAATGTAATTGTACCAGCCACCACCACTTCCTCTGGCAGCTCATTCCATACAGACGCCACTCTTTGCGTGAAAAAGTTTCCCCAAGGGCCCTTTTAAATCCTTCTCCTCTCACCTTAAATCTATGCCCTCTGGTTTTGGACTCCCCTACCTTGGGTAAAGAATTTGACTGTTCACCCTTTGGGGTGCCTGGAACATATTTTCCCTTTCTAAGGCTTGTATCTGCTTGGGGAAAGTATTTAAGGACTATGTCCAAGTTCTCTAAGTGATCCTTATTGGTGTTCCCTATTATTAGCAGGTCATTTAGATAAGTGGCGACTTGGGGTAGACCTTATAAAATGTTAGGCGAAAGTGAGGACTGCAGATGCTGGAGATTAGAGTCGAGAGTGCGGTGCTGGAAAAGTACAGCAGGTTAGGCAACATTCGAGTAGCAGGAACATCGACGTTTCGGGCAAAAGCCCTTCATCAGCAATGTTCTCCACCTGCTCCACCTCCACCACCTCCACCTGGAAAATGTTCTCCACCTGCTGAAAAATTGCGCAAGCTGACAATAACCCGAGTGGCAAGCCATTGTGTTGGTACAAACCCTTACCAGTAATGATGGTAGCATACTTGTGGGAATCCCCACCTGATCACAAATATGAATGGCTCAAGTCCAGTTTTGTGAAGTGCACCCCCCCCATCTTCTTTGCATATAGTCTATGTGAGAGATTGTGTTTTTGTCCACCTATGAAAAGCGGTTGACCGTTTGTTTAAAAACCCCAGAAAAGGCAAACTGATCTGTCAGGCTTCACAATTAGTACGACCGGTGCTGCCCATTCCATAAACTGGGTTAGATTGAGGATTCCTTCACCTTTCATCCTTCTGATTTCTGCCTCTATTTCAGTCCATAAGGCAGTTTACACTGGGTGGGCCTTGCTGAACTGTGCAATTGCTTCCTAGTCAACATGTAAAGTGGACTTAGCTCCATTGATAGTCCCTAGACTATCCCGCAAAACCTCCAGATATTTAATTATGACTTTATTCAGGCAGACATTTTCTAGTTGAAAAATGTTGAGAGATTCTCAGTAGGTCTTTCAGAACCAATTTTGTCCCATCAAGCTTGGGTCCGAGCCTTTTACTTCAATCATTTGTAACTGAACCAGCCACATCTCATAAGAGACTAGAACAGAAGTTGAATCCTTACTCTGTAAAGGTTTCCCATGATAGGTTCTCAGTCTATCTGAAGTTTTGACCAAACGTAAGGGTTGGAGTCCAGAGTGAGTTTTGTTAAAGACTGGTTCTGCGATAACTGAAACAGCCACTCGGGTATCGACTTCCGTTAGAATCAGGTGACCATTTAACCAGATTTTTTTTTGGTTGGTTCTGATTTGAATGCTGCTAAGCAATTTAACTTCCAAACCAGATGTAGGTGGACTTTCCAAGGTGTGCACTCTTCTAGATACTGGCCTATGAGTTCTTCAGTTTAGGTCCAGTGGGACTGTTTTTGCTGTCTAGAATCTGCATTGGCAACAACTGCAATAGCTTGTCAATCCAGATCCTAAAGATAATTTTAACATGGAGCTGTGATTTAGCTTTGTTTTGCAAAAGACTGGCCTAGCGTCCCTGTGTTTCTGTATGTTCTGTCCCTGTATGTTTTGAGTGTGTCTGTGCAATTGCCTTCACTCAAGTGGTGTTCCCCAAGCTTATTTGGACTGGCAAGGATGTTAATTTCCGTCAAAAAATACTGCAAAGCATTTACTCACTTGCCACATTTTTAATGATAATGTCAATTGTAGTGCCTGTTTGAAGTCCAGTTGGGCTTCAGCTAGTAGATACTTTTGCATAGTTACATCATTAATCCCACATTCCAAATGGTCTCTCGGCATTTCATGACGGATTAAACTCAAGTCACATGCTTCTACCAGTCGTCTTAACCTTCTCAAAAATCCTGTTACGAATTCCTCTGGTTCAAGAATTGCCGAGTAAAACCAATAGTGTCTCAGAATTAGAGGAGGCTTGAGGTCATTATATTCCTTAACTAAATCCATCACCTCATGAAAGGTTTTCATATCTGGAGCCTTAGAGAAAGTTAGGCTCCTTATAACTGAAAAAAAACCTGCAGGTCCACAAGCTGTCAGGAGAACTACTCGATGCTTTTCATTTGCCCGGAAAAAATAATGCGTTCTTTCCACGTACTGGGCCCAATCTTTGACGGCAGGATCGAACGAGTCAAGCTTCCAGATAGTACATGATGCCAGCAATGCTTATCCCAACTCAAAGATGGCTGGTGCGAATGAATTTCTTCAGAAGAGTTTTTTTTTCTCTCACTGCCACTGTAATAACTCCACTGAGGATAGTATCCCTTCATCAAGTTACCTTTTATATACACGTTCATAGTGCTTGACACTGGTCCGACTTCCTCAGAGCCAACTGGGTGAAGAGAACTTCTGACACTCCTGTTTCTATATTTTTTTAAAACTAAAAAGAGCAAATCTCCTGTTTTTTTTTCCTTTTTCCCCTTTTTTCTTTTTTCTTTTTTTTAAACTCTCTTTTGTGTATGTGCAGGTGTGAGACACAATGAAAGACAACATTATACAAATCTTTATTCAATTTACACCAAGAAAAGAAACACCAGGGTGGCCAGTGACAAGCAATGCCCTCCTCGTCAAAGGGCAATGCTGCTTGATCAAAAAAGTGAAAGGGAGGGTAGGGATTTTCTTTTCTTTTTTTTTCTTCCTTCCTTCCTTCTCTGAGATCTCTGGATGTGGAGCAGCTGGTCCAAAGACAGTCCCCTTCCTCTCAGACACAGTCAAGGAGGAGAGTCCTTACACACACACACACACACACACACACACACACACTGACCCAGCTCCCTCAGAGCTAACTCTCAGCGTGAACAAAACCTCTGACATTCTTGTTTATTTTTTTCTTTCCTTTCTTTTTTTTTCTTTTTCTTTCTTTAAAACCCCCACACTACCGCCTAACTGCGGTAGTGCGTTTTTTTCCCCAGCACCCATGTTGTGTGTGCGCAGGTGTGAGACACAGCGAGAGACACAAGGTGCACGAATCTTTATTCAATTTCCACCACCAGGAAGAAAGGAAACACCCAAGTGGCCAGTGACAAGCAGTGCCCTTCACAACAAAGGGCAATGCTGTGTGATCAAGCAGTGAAGGGGAGGACAGGGATCAGGAAGGGTAGGGATATTTGTCAGCCTGTGCTGCCTGATTGGATGAGGTCAACAGTCCCAATCAAGGAACTCATATTTTATGAGGTCCATCTGGCTGACCTCATTACAATCACTACAAACAGGTGTTAAGCTAACTGGCCTTTAGTAACCTTTATTCCTCACTTTCCTTTTGGTTTCATAAATTACATATAAGGTGTTATTTTGGCAGTTTTCCAATTCTCTGCAAGTTTTCCAGCCTTCACTTTAGTCCCTTTAGCCCCTTCGTTATTTTGTATGTTTGTGATGCGATTAGTAGCTTCTGCTCTGAAGACTGGTGCAAAGTATTTGTTCAACTCCTCCGCCATTTCCTAACTCACCATTCTCATTTCACTAACCGTTGCTGTCTAAGAGGCCAGTGATAACATTTATCTTTCTTTTCCTTATTTATTTGAAGAAGGTTTTACTGGATTTATGGTACTTGCTAGTTTATTTTTTCCCTTATTTTTATTTTGGGTCATCCTTTGTTGACATTTAAAACTTCCCCATTCTTCTGATTTATCATTTTGCCACGCTGTATACTTCTCTTTCAGTTTGATAATGTGCTTAATTTCTCGGTTAACCATGGTTGGTTTAACCCCTTCCGAGAATCTTCGTCCTCACTGGGATTTATCTTTGATCTGAGTCATGAGCTTTTTTATTAAATGTTTGCCATTGTTCACTGGCTGTCCTTACTGCTAAACCCCTTTCCGAGTCATAGATTTGTCGCCAATCCTTATAACTCAGACTTTCTATTTCTGGCAACATTCTTGTAAATCTTTTTTGAGCGCTCTCCAGTTTAATAATATCCTTCTTATAGGGGCAACTAGAACTGTACATAGTACTCCAGAAGAGGCCTCACCGACTCTATGACTCTTATTTCCAAAAAATAATTTAGGTCACAGGTTTATTTTCACAGTTTCAAATAAGGGCACTGTTTGTAGATCCTGACATTGCATTCACACCTTGCAGCTCCAGATATCCCAGGTTTTGGCAATTAGGTTTGCTTATGTTCTATATTTCCTCATTTTTGCCAGTTAACATTCACATAGGAGCTCCAACACTTGTCACTGTTAGCATGGAATAAGACAAGACTTGAAAAAGGAAATTATCTTCTGCATTGAGCATCATAGCTGCTGAAAGCATTGACAGGAAGTGTATGTAATATCCAAAGTCAAAAGTTTGTGAAATAAATAAATTTAGGATTGATAAATTTTTGCCTGTTAAATTATATACGCTTCTTCTGTGTTTGCTGCAAACATAATGAGGACTACACATTTTAAAATATCGCAACATGACCTTTGCATGTTGGTTTGTTTTCAGAATCACATTAAATCTATCGATTCTGGAGAGACAAATTTAGAAAGTGCAGTAGGTAAGTACATCATTTTAATTTAAATTTTTCCCACATTTGTCTAATTTTCATATAGACAGGTTTCTGACATCATAGCATGGGATGTGACAAAAATGAGGAAACATTCTTACAATAAGATAAGTGTGTCTTGAATTTTTAGCAACTTTGCTATTTGGAACACTTGGTGCTAGCATTTTGGCACAGATCACAGAGGCAAATGTCTTATTTGAGGAGAATTCAAAGGGTTATGAATCTTTGGAATTTTTTACCTCAGAGTCCTGTGGAAACTCAATCACTGAGTATGTTCAGAGATTGACAAGTTTCAAAATACAGTGATCTAAAGGAATTGAATTGAATTTATTGTCACTTGTACCAAGGCGCAGTGAAAAGCTTTGTCTTGCAAGCAATACAGGTAGGTCACAGATTTAAGTAGCATAGATAAGTAAATAATAGGTAAACAGCAGCAAAAACAAAAACACAGGTACAGGCGAATGTTAAGAGTTTGTGAGTCCATTCAGTATCCTAACAACAGTAGGGTAGAAACTTACAAAACCGGCTGGTGTGTGTGTTCAGGCATCTATACCTTCTCCCCACTGGTAGAGGATGTAGAGAAGCATTACCAGGGTGGGATGGATATTTGAGAATACTAGCGGTCTTTCCTTGACAGCGGGCCTGGTAGATGGATTCTGTAGATGGGAGGTTGGCCTTTGTGATTGTCCGGGCCGAGTTCACCACTCTGTAACCGTCTCCAATCTTGAATGGTACACTTATCATACCAGGTAGTGATACATCCTGACAGCATGCTCTTGATGGCGTACATATAAAAATTGGCAATTCACTGTCATGCCAAATTTCCTCAGCTGCCTGAGGAAGAAGAGCCTTTGTTACCAGTGAGTCCACATGAAAAGTCCAAGAAAGCTTGTTGTGCATGACCACTCCCAGGAGCTTGACACTCCACTCGTTCCACCTCTGTTCTGTTAATGTATGGGGGGGCATGAGTAACATCCCGCTGAAAGTCAATAATGAGTTCCCTGGTTTTGCAAGTATTGAGAGCTAGGTTGTTCTCAGTGCACCATTTTTCCAGATCTTCCACTTCCTGTCGGTAGTCTGTTTCGTCACCATCTGAGATTTGACGTGGTGGTAAATGGCATTAGTCTGGTATTTGGCAATGCAGTCATGGTATACATTAAGTACAGTAGAGGGCTGAGAAAGCACCCCTGGGGGGCTCCAGTGTTGAGTGTTAGTGAGGATGAAATATTGTCCCTAGTCTTCACTGTTTGTGGTCTGTGGGTCAGGAAACTGAGGATCCAGTTGTAGAGAGTGGAGTTTAGTACAAGATCATGAAGTTTAGAAATCATTCTCGAGGGGATAATAGTGTAGAAGGCTGAACTGTAGTCAATGAATAGGATTCTTACGTAGCTGTTCTTGGTGTCAAGATGTTCTAGGGAAGAGTGAAGGGCAAGTGATATGGCATCTGATGTGGATCTGTTGGTCCGATAGGCAAATTGGAGTGGGTCAAGAGTAGTGGGGAAGCTGGAGATGATTAATGCCATGAACCAGCCTTTCAAAGCACTTCATGACCATTGAAGTTAGGGCCACTGGGTGGTCGTCATTGAGACATGCTGCCTTCTTAGGAATTTGGGAATAGTGTGGGGAAAAGCCATTGAGGTAGATGATCAGGGGTGGCACGGTGGCTTAGTGGTTAGCATTGTTGCCTCACAGCATCAGGGACCCAGGTTTGATTCCTATCTTGGATGACTTTCTGTGTGGAGTTTGCACATTTTCCCCATGTCTGTGTGGGTTTCTTCGGAGAAAGTGAGGACTGCAGAGCTGAAAATGTGTTGCTGGAAAAGCGCAGCAGGTCAGGCAGTATCCAAGGAGCAGGAGAATCGACGTTTCGGGCATGAGCCCTTCTTCAGGAATGAGGATAGTTAGATTACTTACAGTGTGGAAACAGGCCCTTCGGCCCAACAAGTCCACACCGACCTGCCGAAGCACAACCCACCCATACCCCTACCCCTTTACCTAACACTACGGGCAATTTAGCATAGCCAACTCAACTGACCTGCACATCTTTGGAGTGTGGGAGGAACCCCACGCACACACGGGGAGAATGTGCAAACTCCACACAGTCAGTTGCCTGAGTCGGGAATTGAACCCAGGTCTCTGACGCTGTGAAGCAGCAGTGCTAACCACCGTGCCGCCCACAAAGAGTGTGCCATGCAGGCTAAGATAAAAGGTAGGGAGGAAGGACTTGGGGGAGGGGCGTTGGAAATGCGATAGGTGGAAAGGGGTTAAGGTGAGGGTGATGGGCCGGGGTGGGGGCGGAGAGGTCAGGAAAAAGATTGCAGGCTAGGAAGGTGGTGCTGAGTTCGAGGGTTGGGACTGAGACAAGGTGGGGGGAGGGGAAATGAGGAAACTGGAGAAATCTGAGTTCATCCCTTGTGGTTGGAGGGTTCCTAGGCGGAAGATGAGGCGCTCTTCCTCCAGCCATCGTGTTGCTATGGTCTGGTGATGGAGGAGTCCAAGGGCCTGCATGTTCTTGGTGGAGTGGGAGGGGGACATCCCAGAATTGTCATTCCTCCCTTCATTACTTTCAAATCTGACTGTTCCTCCACATTTGACTCTCTACACATGAGACCATCTAAAAATCTGCTGTTTATCTTTTCTGCTTATCTTTCATCCCTACACTCACTGACTTATGTTGGCTTCTGGTCAAGCAACTACCTTGATTTTAAAGTTCTTGTCCTGTTTTATATCCTCTATGGCTTTGCCTTTATCACAGTAATCCTCCTTAGTCTCAGTAACCCACCAAAAATATCTGGTCTCTCACGCTTCTTTGATTTCAATCATTTCACCATTGGTGACCACCCTTTCAGTCGCCTGGCCTCTGAGCTTTAGATTCTCCTCCCAACACCTTTTTTTTTGGTATTTTCTTTTCCTCATGAAACTACCAGTGTAACCAAACTTTTGGCCATCTGAACTCATGTGACCTTTGTCTTGTAATACTTCTCTAAAGCACCTGGGGACATTACCTGCCAACATCAAAAATGCTGCATAAATTCAAGTTCATCTCCTTTGTGGCCCCTAACCTCAATAGGTCAGAGAAACTGACATGGGCTCAGTAGTGGTTTTGTGGGCATCAACAATGTTTTTTTGCGGAATGGCTATTTATCTTGATAATAACCTGCAATACAGCAACCAATGTAGCTTCAAAATGAGAAGATATTAGTTGTCCAGCCCAGCTGAAATTACAGAAATGCTCACAAACCATGCATTAACCTGGAATCCTTTGCTTAGCTGCAAGTTGAAATGAACAAGTGATATATCTGGAGCCTGCATTCTGTTTTTGGAGAGTAAAATTTGACAGGATGATAAAGACTATCATGCAAGATATATATTTAGCATTTTTCAGAAAATATGTTTTTTGAATAATATTTTGCTTTTAATTTCAACCTTAGGTCAAACTGGTTCAGAAGAATTTATCAGAATAGTTTTCTCATCATGGGAGGCCATTACTCAGCATCCAGTGCTACTAACTACCTACCATTCTACCGTAAGTAATACATATCAGCATATACAAGTAAATCTATGTGAGCAATATCTGTGGATTTTGATCCTGAAAGTACATGTTACTAATTTAGTAAAGCAGCCATGCATGTCAGACATCATTCATCAGAGAGTATCATTTATGTTTCATATTGTTGTAAGCACAGCAGAGTCACTTGGATGGAGTGGTTAGGACTAAGACCTTCAGCTAATTTTAGTTCCACTAACCAATTGTAGAATCCCTTCTCCAACCTATAACTAATCAACTGCCTCAGCACAGCACAGGGATGAAATGTGGAACTTTCTTTGCCTGTGACTCAAGTGTTGACATTGCCCTAATCAACTACATACTGCAGTACACAGCAGTTCTTTACAGCTAGTTGGTCAATTAAATAGCTATTTTAGCCCAATTATCAAATTTCTGTAACAAAACTCAATGATACGGCTAGTTAGAACCTCCTGCACATATATGCCAGATGTGTTTCTTGTTTCTGAAAGAACTGCGGATGCTGGAAATCAGAAACAAAATTGTTGGAAAAACTGAGCAGGTCTGGCACATCGGTGGAGAGAAATCAGAGTTAACATTTCGGGTCCAGTGACTCTTCCTTGGAACAGGAAGGGTTACTGGATCCAAAATGTTAACTCTGATTTCTCTCCACAGAGCTTAAAAATGTGTTGCTGGAAAAGCGCAGCAGGTCAGGCAGCATCAAAGAAACAGGAAAATCGACGATTCGGGCATAAGCCTTCTTCAGGAAGACGAAGATGCTGCACAGGTGCTGCCAGACCTGTTCAGCTATCCCAGCAATTTCTGTTTTTGTGTCTCTTACTTATGATCTGGAGATGCCGGTATTGGACTGCTGGCGCTCCAAAAGCAAGTGTTTCCAATTAAATCTGTTGGACTGTAACCTGGTGTTGTGTGATTTTTAACTCCATTCCTTGCAGACAGCATGTAATGGAAATGCAAGGTAGGCTTTATTCCCTAGCCCCGAGCCACAGCCAAGCCAAGTTCAGATGTGGGATGTACCATTTTGTTTGGCAGGAGGATATTTAATGGGGAACCTGCTTTCTTACTGACTCTCCATCCATCCCTGATCAATCTCAGAGCTGCATAGTGCCCTTCTTACTGTAACCCTGAGATAGCCACTTGAGTGCCTTATGATTTTATAGGATTGAGGTGGTTGTGGGCCAGTGCTTGAAATGGAGAATTACAACTGACAGGGTGGTCTGTTCCCCTGCAAAGTGAAAAGCTAATATCAGTTTTTAGATGGTTGCCCAAATCCTCTTGAGCTCTTTCTCCATAAATCAGCATCAGTCAACACAGTACAGTTCTCTAAACGCTTTCTAGAAGTCTAAGTAAATGAAGTAGACATAGGCCATACTGCTCAGATAAAACCTGCATCGGCTTAATCCTTTCAAAGCCAGATGGAGGTGGAGGCCATGCTTGATGAGGGCATCATCGAACCAAGCCAGAGCAAATGGAGTTCGCCGATCATCTTAGTTCCCAAACAGAACGGGATTCAGCGATTCTGTGTGGATTATTGGAAGGTCAACAGCATTACAAAATTGGACTCCTATCCAATTCCTACATTGGAAGATTGTCTTGAGAAAGTCAGACAAGCCAGTTACATCTCCAAGTTGGACTTAATGCGTGGTCACTGGCATGTACCTTTATTAGAGACGGGGAAAGAAATTTCTGCGTTTGTAACCTCAAATGGGCTATATCAGTTTGAAGTGATGCCTTTTGGAATGAAGAATGCACCCGCCACATTCCAAAGAATCATGAACAGAGTTGTGGCTGGGATAACAAACTGTGCAGTCTATTTGGATGATGTAATGATCTTTAGTAAGTCCTGGAAAGATCACATTGTACAGTTAGCAGAGCTCTTTGAATAACTACAAGAAGCAAAACTGGTGATAAACTTAAATAAAACAGAATTCACGAAAGCAGAGGTGACGTTCTTGGGACGTAACATCGGTTATGGAAGATTGACTCCATGGAATGCAAAGACAAAGGCCATCAAGGAATTTATACAACCAACCTCCAAGAAAGAGGTACTTTGATTCTTAGGACTCAGCAGATTCTATCGGAAGTTTGTTCCAAACTTCAGCAGTGTAGTGGCACTGTTAACCTTTTTGCTGAAGAAGAACACAAAGTTTCAGTGGACGGAACTATGCCAGGAGGCATTCGACCATTTGAAATCAATATTAACCACTAAACCAGTTTTAGCTACACCAAGCCTTTCAAAACCTTTTAAAGTCGCTATTGATGCTAGTGACATAGGAGTTGTAGCTGTACTCCTACAGGAAGATGAGGATGGGATTGAACTGCCTGTTGGTTACTTTTCGAAGACCATCAACATCCGCCAGAGGCAATATTCCACAATAGCAAAGGAACTATTGAGTTTGGTACTGGCCTTACAATATCTTAATGTGTATGTCACAAACCATGTGTCGGAGACGGTTGTATGTATGGATCACAATCCACTTACATTCTTAGAATGCTTTAAAGACAAAACATGAGACTATTTCATTGGAGTCTTATGCTACAGACTTTTAATTTTAAAATCATTCATGTTGCGGGTCAGAAGAATGTAATCGAAGATATGTTATCAAAGATTTAACTGATAGAGTTTAGATGAGATTTGTTCTTATTTAATGTTTTATATATGTACAGGTTTTTGAGAAGAAGTTAAGGTGAACTTATATCAATGTTTTCTGTATGTTAAGGTAATGTGTTTAAAAAGTAGAGGAAGAAAATGAAGCCATCTTTTCATTATGATAGTTCTTTTTTTTCTTAAGGGGGGAGGTGTAATAAAGATGTACTGTACCTTTATCAGAGTTAAAAACAACAGAACTACCTGACAGAACCAAGTGTTTTGAAAAGAAATATAATGTAACATTTGATCAAACATCTCGATTAGCTGGTTGCCTGGAAATGACAAAACAGATTCAAATTAAGCCAATCAGTTTAAATTATACCCAAAATACAAAACTCCAATCCAGTTTGAATTTAGTATATTGACAATCTTAAAAACCAATGACACAAACCAATATGCTGAGGGGATAAGACTGGGGAAAATTGAACAGTTGAGAGGAGAACTGCCAAGCCCCAGCATGTAAAAAGATTGCAGAAAAATATCTCTCGAAACATACCTTTATCAATCAGTAACCTGTGAAGCAGAAATCCCGAGGATGAAGGAAAGAAGACTGGAATTCAGAGAAAATGAAAGCAGCTTGGTTTTGAGGTAAAAGTTTTGTTTTGTAAACCATAATCAGAAGTTTTATTGGATTAGTATTATAGAAGGGAAGGTAACAATTAGGTTAGAGTAAGGAATTGTAAATAGTTGTATGTTAATTATTCTCTATTATGCTTTAAGAAATAAAGTTATTAATTTTTACTTTAACTAGTTCTTGGCCTATCGAAGTTTCACAAATTACTGCACAGGATAAACCTTTTCTGTGTTGCTGGTTTTGAATTAAGCAAGAGAGTTTACCCTGTGTTGTAACATTACCCAAGGGAGTCGATTTATCTGGTCTACCATAAAAGAATTAACAGACCTGAATAAAATTGTGCAATTCTAATCTGTCCTGCTTTCATCAGTATTTCCATATGCATTTCATCAACTAGCTCTTAAACATTCAGATTTTTAATGACATGCATAGGAGTTATTGTTAGTTTGTCCAGTATCTGATCATTCCTGTAGTAATGTTGCATCTGTGGAGAATATTGTTCCTGTATTGAGTGTTTGATTAGAACAACACATTTGGCTTTCAGATCGAGTATTACTGCTGGTTTTATGACTTCTAAAGCAAATCAAGTTGTTGTTGCTAGGATTTTGATTCAAGTGACAACTGCTTCTTGTTTTACATCTCAATCCTGTTGTACAGCCTTAACAGTGAGATTGAGTAGATCTTCAAAGTCTGAGAAAAGAATTAGGCAAGAACTTTGCTAAATAGTTCACAATTTCAACAAATTGTTCCACCGCTTTTACATCTATTGGTCACTGCTTCTCTGCAATAGCTCTGACCTTGTCGGTGTCTGTGACATATTTTTTTGCTGCCAGTACATGACCTATGTACCTGATTCAGATATTTTCAATTGTATGTTTTTCTTGCTCCATTCTTTTTTCTCAAAATACTTCTTTTTCTGTTGTACTGTGATGACTACCTTTCTGATTTTACTTGGTGAGCATCAACTGCCAGATCCTCAAAGAATGATTTCTTGGCATTCTTGTTCTTCCCATTTTTTAGGGCCACCTGACTAATGAAGCTGCTAGTCCCCCAGTCTTTTTAGGCTTTACTTGAGGGTAGCAGAAACTCTGTTTGGCAGGTGGTGAGTTGGTCTCACATTCTTATTTACTTTGACATGATGTTCACCAGGGAGCTATTCAAGGCCTGTAAGAATCTCCTGTGATCTTCTCGGATCTGTTCAGCAGTCAATAGTTTAGTAGCTTGCAAAACACTCATTTCATATCTCTTTTGACATAAGGAGAGTTATCAGTCTAAGCTTTAGACTTGCTACAACTTGGAAAGTGAATTTTGTTTAACATCTATGATATGGAATTCTAGATCTTAATTTTTCCCCATTATATAACCCTCAATTTATTTGCTATTTTGGGTGAGTATTGTTCCATCGTACACCCTCAATCTTATTTTCAAGGGCTTAATTTTTGAGGCACCATCTTGATCTACTTCACAGAGCTCTGTGAAATTCATGATTTCGCACAAGCATCTGTGTCTAACATTGACATGTTGCTCTCTTTCTGAGGTCACCATCTAACAGTCAGAAACTAAGGCCTGACAAGTGCAACCTGTTGCCTGGTGTAGCGTTTATCAGAATGATCAGTTGACATCTCTGCTGTGACCATCTTTATCAGCTTGCGTTTGCTCCTATCTAGCTAAACACTTGTATGCAAAGAGATTCAGTAACATACTGATGAAACACTGCGTTCCAAAGCTGGACTCACTTTCTTTTCTTTTGTGTGATGCCCTCTGCAATAATTACATCCCGTACTCTGGACAAGATCTTTCAGCTGGCTTTTCTGCATATATCTGTTCCATTTTCTCACCATATTGTTCTTGTTTAGACTGGAAGGTGTCTCAGCATAATGCAAAGCTTTGCTTTTTCTCAGGTTCCAGCTGATGATTGCCAATTTCAGAGTTTCTGCATGCATTGATAACTTTCTTGAGAGCACATTTCATCCTTTTCAGAAGACATGATTTCACAGGAGGATTTCAGGATTGTGCCTAAGACAATTTTATCGCAATTCTACTGTGCCTCGATGCTGAACACATACAATTGATAGATAGCATTAAAATGGAGCTTAATCTGCTCCGTAGTGAGGTTTAGAGTGAAGTACAGATCATAACACTCTTTTCTAAACACTGACAAGATGGTCAGTTACTTGCATTTTTAATCAAGTCTGTAGCTATATCAAATAATGGAATCTTATAGAATGAATATTAGTGAAATTCATATCAAAACTGGATGAGAGGTTTGGCAAGGTCTTTCTTGATATTGAGAGTTTCTTGCTCCATCTTTTATGCTTTTGCTAAATGACAAAGTGAGCTTCTCACTAGGTAGTGGTGAATGCCAATTAAGAGGGAATTGTAGCTTGTTAAACAACTTGTTAATGACACAACTTGCCTCACTAAAAGTTAGCTTCTTATCTAATCATATATGCCAATCAATCACACATCAAGTAAACTGCATATTGAAATCAGAGCAGGTACCAAGTTACTTCAGCTTGCTGCTGGCAATGAGAAGCTAACATGTTGATTGATAATCTCCATGGGCACCAGCCACATGCACCATTCATTAATAGACATTGGCATCAAACACTTGCCAAGCTCTCATGACCATCATGGCACCTCTCTAGTATATATTTGCAGGATGCTTGGGAATCACAGATGTGCATTGCAGGGCATACTGGTAAGTGGGGTGAAAAGCTGCAGTTTGGACAATTTGTATGCAAGGACAAGCTCTCAGATTGGACCAGACAGCATCTCAGGACTAGTCACTTGCTCTCTCTGTACTTGCTCACTTAGCATTTAGCAGATAGTTTGCATCTCTGCCCATCTTGTACTGTCTTGTCTGCCATGGCAGTTAGTGTGTTGGCACTTCACCCAAAGCCAAAGGCCATCAGTACTGCCAATAGCTCCCCATCATTTGTGAAACTTCCAAGAGTACTGTGGGATGAGGGGAACATCGCTGCATTATATGTCATTGAGTATGACAATGGATTTTAATGAATGCAATGGAAAGTGGGACGGTTGAAGTGGGTGTGGGATAAAAAGGGGGATCAGAACACAGCTGCCTCTCCCTTTTGGATACAAAATATACTGGTCACATCACTGGCACAGCATCTTCATCAAATTCAAGCACATGTTACAATCAGGACCATGATGGAACAAATGATAGGTTTAGTGAAGGTATGGTTCCATGGCTTGCAGCAATCTGGTAGGGGGTGTCTTCAAATATAGTCTGAACAGGGTACATTACACCACCCTGGCAGGCCATGTTCTGTACAATCAGAACAAGCAACAAGGTGATGTGGTGAATGGTGAAAAGCAAGGGTAATGGGAGCAATCTTCCAAGGAGGAGAGTGAAGACAGTGAACTACAGGAAGCTCTTCTTGTGAATGACAGAGCTCATCTGAATTGGTGTAGTTCTGTTCGCTGAGTTGGGAGGTTTTCTTGCCAGCGTTTCGCCCCCTTTCTAGGTGACATCTTCAGTGCTTAGAAGCCTACTAGGGATAGCTGGTCATGTCGTTTCGTGGCCAGTTGGTGTTTATGGATGCGGGTTGTTAGCTGTCTTCCTGTTTGTCCTATGTAGTGTTTTGTGCAGTCCTTGCATGGGATTTTTTCTTTGCAAGGACTGCACAAAACACTACATAGGACAAACAGGAAGACAGCTAACAACCCGCATCCATGAACACCAACTGGCCACGAAACGACACGACCAGCTATCCCTAGTAGCCATACACTCAGATGACAAACAACATGAATTCGATTGGGACAACACCACCATTATAGAACAGAACAGCCAGGGAATTCCTAGAAGCATGGCACTCATCCACGAATTCGATCAACAGACACATCGTCCTAGACCCTATATACCGGCCACTGCAGCGGACAGCTACTGACAACCGGAAGCGGCAGATTCAAACCAGTATAAATGCCGGAGGAATCAGCACAGAAGCACTTCACAGGAGGCTCCCAAGCACTGAGGATGTCACCTAGAAAGGGGACGAAACGTTTACAAGAAAAACTCCCAGCTCGGCGAACAGAACTACAATAACGAGTACCCGAGCTACAAATCTTCTCACAAACTTTGATCATCTGAATTGGAGCTATAAGGCAGGCAGGACCTGATTGACCATGAGACTAGTAGATGTTCGTTGGGTGGAGAATACATTGTGCACTGTGACATTTAGTTCACATAGTGGATTCAAACTGCAGACTGAATTCACTTCCTTTCTTTCCCTTTAGCTGGCTGTCAATAAAAACTCATTTTGGACGTGTCTGAATGCCTATTTGCATATCTTGCTCCACCCTTTGGACAATGAGAGGTGCAGGTGATCATTGGAAGAAGACAAAACAGTAGCACTGACTCAGAGAGAGTCTTCAGATGTGAAGTCCCTAATGGCAAGTAATCAGGGTAACATGGTAGTGAAACAGTGACTCGTGAGAGAGATTGGGTTGCATGTGCAAGACAGTGTCAACCATGTGTCACTGGCAGCGAGGCTTTGTGATTGCTGAGACATCAGTTGCCATTGAGAGGCAAGTGCAGATTGCCAATGCTTGTTCATGTGATCAGTGGCCTCTCAAAGGTGGCACAAGCACAAGGGATGCAGGTCTTTCAGCGGATAACTGGTGAGTAACAAGTTCTACTGGAAGCATCACTTGGTAAGGTAAGACCAGAATCAGATGTGAAGGATAACACAGGGTAGGATAGGGAGTTGAAGAACAGTGTTTGATAATATATAGCAAGAAACCTCACTAGGCCTCATGGTGAGAATCCCTCCAAAAAACTCAATGCAGTTCATAATTAGAGAAAAAAAATTAAGATACAGCTCACAGTTTTGCTGATGAAATTGGAAAAAAAGTAAATTCTGTCTAACATCTTTCATTCCCACAGAAATAGGCCATTCTAACAGCACTTCAAAGTTGCAGATTGCAGCTTTAATTCTTTTCTTATTTAAAAAATAGCAACTGGTTCTCTTACAGTTCTGAGTCTGTCAATCCTAACTTCACACATCTGACATAATGCTTCATCCAATATGATTTAATGGCTGCCACAAACTAAAGTGAATGCAGTGATGGTAGAGGTCACATGAGAGGTCAGGTATGACACTTTGTACAAATGCATTGCTGCAAACAATCATCATCACACTGAGAGGGTATCTGGAATTCCCTATTCCACCAAGATAATATTTTCTTTCCATGCTGTCAACTTGTAGCATCTTAAAATAATGAATGAATCGAATGTCAAAACTAAATTAGCTTGATCTTGGGGATTCCAAGTTATAGGAAATTGATTTGCTGAATCTGGTCCTCTAACTTACATTAAATGACATTAAATCAGTTGTCAACACCCTAAGCTCTGACATTTCTTCCTTAAATCTTTTTGACCCTCAACCTTGCTACAACTCTTTAAGTCATTCTTAAAATCTACATCTTTGGCCATGCTTTAGGTCATCTAGTCCAATACTCAACAGTGGCTCAGCATCAAATTGTTCAATAATACTTGTAAACTATTGAGGGAAAGTAAATTGTTTGACAAACTAATTTAAATTAAATAAATTAATGATCAACGCTCCCATTAAAGTATATATCCTATCACTGAAAAGGGTAGGGAGACCGATTTTATTTATTAACACCAATATAGGCTAACTAGGTCAAATAGTCAGATTTTGAGACTTTACATTATTGGTGTCAGTTGATTCATTGTATTCCATGACTATTTATTCCACAGAGCAATGAACAATAAGTGTTTGATAGACACTCATGAGTGCAACCATTAAGTTACACACAGTGTTTTGAGCATTTAGTCACCAGCCCAGTGGGATCATATAAGAGTTTGCTAGCTTTATGAGTGATTATTTTTGACACTTCTCATAAGGCACAGCATGCAACGTGTGGGTGAAAATGATACTTCATCAATCTCACCTCATAGTAAATGTATCTTACCCCTGCTAAACAGTGAACATGTGTGAAGGAGTGTGTGCAGAGATTATGGAGAAGGACTTTGGAGAAGGAAAATGAAGTTGTTATAGTCAGAAATGATTAAAAATATGAGCTCAACGTAAAGAGTACCATATAGATGTGAACAAGTACAAGGGTATTATGTCCATAAGGAATTTATATTTGAAATTCTTACTTCAATTGATGAAGTATCTTACTTTGCACCACTAGTGTTCTGAAGAACTCCGCAATCAATGAATTATATTTGAAGCCATGATGGTCCTGTTATGTAAGAAAATATAGTGGGCAATTTGTACACAGGACAGTCCTATTTTTGCACCTATAGCCTTCAGGGCTCAACACTGAGTTCAACAACTTCAGAACACAAATTTTGTCCTCCATTATGATTACTCCCCCACCACCAGCATCTTCCTTGCAAGGGTTTGCTGTCAGGACAGCAGACCCATTTTCCCTATTAACACATATCATTAGCACCTACCCTTCACCTATATCAATTGTGTCTTATCACAAGAATTCCAGTTGCCTTTTCTTCTGGAGCATTTTTAGTATCTGTTCTATTTACTCCATCTTTTTTATTAAACAGCAGAAAACCCATCACTTTCACAGTTTCCATCAGGTCTGAAGGAGGTCAGATTGGACTCTAAACATTAGCTCATTTTATATCTTCACAGATGTTGCCAGATCTCCTGAGTTTCTCTAGCACTTTCTGTTTTTATCTCAGATTCCAGCATTGCAGTACTTTTACTGCTTTTATTATTTGAAGCACAATGAAAATATCTAATCACTGCAAGTTGTGTAAAAGGGTGCCAGAAAGCTGATCCCATGGATGTTAAGAGAATTTTTTTTAAAAAACCTGAATTCTTTAGTCTTGTAATGGAGCACATACAAGAAGAACACTAGGCTATTCAAGATACCAGGACCATTGCAGTTACGTGTTGAGTTAGCTGGTGTGTGGTGTAATTTTGCAGTCTCACTTGAAGACAAATACACACTAAATAATTTTAAGGCTTTATTCCCTTTTTTATAGTGAGCTGTCTACCAATTTTACCGTGTTTATGGGGCTCGGTTCTGGTGAATATTACATTCCCACCTCTAGCAGCCTTTTAAAGTGAGAATGCTGCTCATTGTTCTGTACAATTGGAAGGCAAAACTGAAGAAATGCTTTGATATTTTGATAGCGTATCTCTGCTGCCTAGTGCATGCTTCATGAATTAACCAGCAAATCTCATTTTCCTACTGCCTTTTTTGACTACTGGCATTGAGAGTCAACCCACAGCAGATGGCCTGCAGTGTTTCAAGAAGACAGCTCACAGCTACCTTTTCAAGAGCACCTAGGGACAAGCAATACATGCTGGTCAGTCAGGGACGCCATATTCCACAAATGAATTTAAAGAATTATAACCTTGTGCTGCATTACACACTTCACTTATTCATTCCAATCTGACTCCTTTATCCTTAGGCTTCTTACATAATTCCAATTAAGCGGAATACAGTTTTGAGGAATAACTTATTATTTTATTACAACCACTTGTTAAAAGTTACAGCTTTGATCCTCAGTTTGGTTTCTTGCAGACCTAACTTTAACCTACATCTACTTCATGTCCAATAACATTAGTTCTCCCCATCTGATTCTTACATGTGTCCTTATACTACAAATCTTTCAACTGACTTCTAGGCTCCTGAAACAGATAGCTTACTGGCCTATCCCACTCAGCAAGGCTTCTTCATTTTTAATCTATTTTGAGGCACATCAAAATCCTTATCATCTGGATTTGATTCCTCACTCTGCTGGGCAGTAACTAACACCTGTCTCTCCAGTTCTTTCTCTGTAGTGTAATATGGTTTTAGCATGTTCACATGACATACTCGATACTTTTTTTTCTATCTGGCATCATTACTAGATAGTTCACCTGACTCAACCTTTTCTTAATTTGATAGGGACCACTAAACCTAGCTTTGAAGGGATCTCCTATCACTGGTATCAGTACTAACATGTTAGCCCCTCAGGAAAACATCTATGTCTCAGAACTTTTATCTGCCACCTGCTTCATTCTATACTTGCCCTCTTTAGGTGCTGTTAGCTAACTCACCTACTCAATTTAATCACCCCCTCACCTCCGATACATAATGTAAGTGTGAGATCTCCGACTTTGGTCCTGTCAATTTTTCTTCAATCAGTTTCAAAGGGCTTCTCACTTCAAGCCTGAATATTAACTCAAAGGGAGTAAACTTAGTAGATTCATTTGGGGGCATCTCTAATGGCAAACAGTACGATGGAATACCTTTATCTTTGTCATTCGGGTCATCCTGAGAGTATGCTGTCAACATGGTCTTCATGGTCTGATGCCACCTTTCTAAAGCTCCCTGGGATTCAGGATGATATGCACTGGATTTAAAGTGTTTTATACCTAAGCTATCCATAACCTCCTTAAACAGTCAAGCATTAAAATTTGACTCTTGGTCTGACTGAATCTCTCTGGGTAGTCTATAAAGTGTGAAGAAAGCTACTAACTCCTCCACTACCCTTTTTGCCTTGATACTCCGTAATGGAATTGCCTCCGGACATCTGGTAGACCCAACCATTATGGTTAACATGTACTGATTCCCACTTTTAGATCTTGGGCAGGGACCTCCACAATCAATTATAAACCACGTGAAAGGTTCTTCAAATGCAGGAATTGGCAACAAAGGTGCTGGTTTTATTACCACCTGTGGCTTACCTACCATTTGTCATCTATGACATATTTGGCAAAGGTAACCACATTGTTGTGCATTCCAAGCCAACAAAAATGGTTTTGTACCTTACTCTGAGTTTTCATACTCCTCGGTGACCTACTACAGGTAGTTCATGTGCTACCCGTAACACTTGTTGTCTGTGTGCTACCGGCAACACAATCTGGTGCACCTTGGCCCATTTCTCTTCCGAACTAACCTGCCATGGATTCCATTTCCGACTTAGGATTCTATCTTTCAGACAATAACCTGCCGGAATATTTTCTGTTTTCTTTTCAGAGTACACATATATATCTTTTATCATCTTATCTTGCTGTTGCAAATCCTTTAGCCTTTCAGGACGAAACACTTCTGTCTGACCCTCTGCCTATTCAAGTCTTTCCTACACCATTACATCAAATAGGGTATCTGCTAAGTTGAACCTCAACTCCTTCATCTTTTTCTTTACTTTTTGCTTTGTGTTTTGAGTTGTGACAGTGGGATCTGGTTACCACACAATCTGGGAAAACACCAGGGTATTTCTGTTTAACACCGCAGTTTCTTGGTCTTCTGCACAACAAGGTGTATCACTGCCACCTTGGATGCTGCCAAATCATTCCCAAGAACAAACTGAATTCCTGGAACTGACACTCTGTCAATCACTCCCACTGTAATTTCCCCAGTCTTAAGTTGGCTCTCCAACCTGATCTTACATAGGGGAACACTATATTTCTGTCCATTTATCCCACAAATTACCACACACTCAGGTAACAGATCTGAAAGAGTGCATATTTGCTCATCCTTTACTGTCAGCGACTGGTTAGACCCTGTATCTCAAAATTATAACTTCTTGCCCTTCTTCCCATGTTCTTTCTGAGTAAACTTTACCCATAGAGGCAAATTCTTTGATGAGGTCAGGTACTAACTCCGTACTCAGCCCATGCCTAGGCTTTGCACTCGCCTGCAGCTCTTTGGCTCTTCTTGTGGTCTCCTTTACTACCCTCACTAATGTCACTGGCTTAGCTTCTTTTACCACATCTTTTCCCACAGTGCCTTTCTTTAACGGCCAGCACTGTGTCTTTATGTGCCCCACTTTACAACAGTGGAAACACCCGAGATTTCACCTCCTTTCCACCCTCTTGGGCTTCTTTTATAATCCTGTGGTAAATTCTTACCAGTGCTCTCTACTCTTGGTTTAGTAGTGTAGGGTCTCCCTTTCTCCCAACTTCTATCCCTCACAGGAGGAAATTCTGGCCGGAAGCTTGTCTTGTGCACCAACATGTACTTATCTGCTAATTCTGCCGCCCTTCTCACTTCCTGAACTTTCTGTCCCACACATGAATTCTTACCATCTCTGGAAGTGAGTTTTTAAACTCCTCCAGTTCAATAATCTCCTAGAACCTCAAAATTAATATCTTTTTTCAAAGCACACACCCATCGATTAAAATGACTATGGTTAATTCTTTCGAACTCAACATAAGTCTGACCTGGTTCCTTCTTTGTGCTTCTGAACCACTGTCTATATGTTTCTGGTACCAATTCATAAGCACTTAAAATAGCCTGTTTAACCTCTTCATAATCTCTTGATACCTCACCTGACAGTGCGGCAAATACCTCACTAACTCTGCCTACCAGTTTAGTCTGAACTAGCATTATCCAAAAATCCTTGGACCACTCCATCCGCCTAGCCAATTTTTCAAATGAAATAAAGAAGGCTTCAACATCTTTCTCATCAAAATGTAGCAGAGTTTTGACATTTATATATATATATATATATATATCTCACTACCTTTTCTTTTCATCTCCATCCTGTTAACTTGACTTTGCTGACAAAATCCCAACTTCTCAAGTTCAAATTCTCTTTTTAGAGATGTACAGCACAGAAACAGACCCTTCAGTCCAACCTGTCCATGCCAACCAGATATCCCAACCCAATCTAGTCCCACCTGCCAGCATCCGGCCCATATCTCTCCAAACCCTTCCTATTCATATACCCATCCAAATGCCTTTTAAATGTTGCAAATGTACCAGCCTCTACCACTTCCTCTGGCAGCTCATTCCATGCACGTACCACTCTCTGTGTGAAAAGGTTGCCCCTTAGGCCTCTTTTATATCTTTCCTCTCTCACCCTAAACCTATGCCCTCTAGTTTTGGAATCCCCTACCGCAGGGAAAAGATTTTGCCTATTTATCCTATTCCTGCTCCTCATGATTTTGTAAATCTCTATAAGGTCATCCCTCCGTCTCCGACGCTCCAAGGAAAACAGCCCAGCCTGTTCTGCCTCTCCCTACATCTCAAATCCTCCAAACCTGACAATATCCTTGTAAATCTTTTCTGAACCCTTTCAAGTTTCACAACATCTTTCAGATAGGAAGAAGACCAAAATTGCACGTAATATTCCAACAGTGGCCTAACTAATGTCCTGTACAGCCGCAACATGACCTCCGAACTCCTGTACTCAATAATGTCTCCCTTTGCTCAGCTAAAAACCTTAGCGCTCTCTCTTTCCTCTCTTTTTCCTCTGTGTGTGTCTCTCTCTCTCCTCTCTAACTTTCTCTTTCTCTCTCCCTTTGTTTATCTTGTAATTTCATTTTCCTCGATTGTAATTAAAGTTTTTTTAGCTCGACTGCACTTGTCTGTTTCTCTGATCCATCTAAGTATTTGGTAATTCCCTCACAATTTCAACTTTAGTTTTATCCTTAGTTAAAACCAAATCTAACTTTTTTGCTTATTCTAAAAGTATGGCCCTTTTCTTTCCTTCTAAACTTTTTTGGCATATTTGAGAATCATCTGCAAATCCCAGTTCCTCTTTAGCAATTATAAGAGCCATTTCTCTCACTTTTAATTTAATCATCCACAAATCACTGAAATTAATCAAATTGCCTCGCCTACGGTTTATTTAAAGATCTAGGACACTAACCTTCAAGTGTTTAAATATGAGGGGATGTTGCGTACCCCCAAACCTATTCAAATCTGTCTAAACCAGTTCAAATCACGGACCCAAGCCACCAAACTATTACAATACGGGCTGAAAATGTGTTGCTGGAAAAGCGCAGCAGGTCAGGCAGCATTCAAGGAACAGGAGAATCGACGTTTCGGGCATAAGCCCTTCTTCAGGCCCTTCCTATTACAATACGGGGTAAACTCTTCTGATTAATTTAAAACCAGCGGCACAGAAAAGATTTATCCCATGCAGTAATCTGTGAAAATTTGATAGGCCAAGAACTAGTTAAAGGAAAGTTTAGCAACTTTATTTCTTAAAGCATAACAGAGAATTATGAACTAATTACTATCTATTCTAACCTACCTGTTAGCTTCCCTTTTATGATACTAGTCCAATAAAACTCCCTATTATGAATTACAAAAAAAAACTTTTTCTCTCAAAACCAGGCAGCTTTCATTTTCTCTGAATTCCGGTCTTCATTTCTTCATCTTAGGGATATCTGATTCACATGTCACTGATGGATAAAGGTACCTTTTAAGAGCTATTTTTCAGGCAGACTTTTTACTTGATGGGACTTGGCAGTTCTCCTCTCAACTATTTGATTTTCCCTAGTCTTATACTCTCAAAATGTTAGATTGTGTCACTGGCTTTTAAGATTGTCAATATACTAACTTCAAACTGAATTTGAATTTGGTATTTTTTCGGAGTATAATTTAAACTGATAGGCCTAGTTTGAATCTGTTTTGTCATTTCCAGGCAACCAGCTAATCAAGTTGTTCAACCAAATGCTACATTATATTTCTTTTCAGAACACTTGGTTCTGTCAGGTAGTTCTGGTGCTTTTAACTCTGTTAAAGGTACAGTACACTCACAACTTCATAACAGTAATATATCACTGCATAATAATGATAATTGCCACAGTATTTTTATTCTTTTATGAATAGGGGGATATTTAGAGAAATGCTTTTGTATGTAGTCTACAGGCTGGCTTGCCATTGCTATATGACGTAACTTTTCACTTTAGCTTCTGACAGCCATTACTTGAAACAACTATTGTGTAGCTATCCCTAGCTTTTTAATGACCTGGGCTGCATCTGTCTGGAGTATTTAGTATGGCCAGTGAATGGAAATTTGTTTAATAATTCATTCTGTTATGTTCTTATCCTTCAAGGCTAGAATGTAATCGAATTTGTTCCTTTCCAAAATCTTTGGATAGATTAAGTAAAGGAAGAATTAGGAAAATAGTGCAAACTCAATGGTACAGCTATTAAAGGCAGTGCAGGAACAGACATACCTGTGAGCCTACACACAAAGTCTTTGAAGATGGCACAATAACTTGATAAGTCTGTGAAAGGAAAAATAGTGTATGGGTTTCTGAATGTTATAAATGGAAGAATAGAGCATAAACTTAATAGTAAAGCTTTATAGATCACTGATTAGGCCTCAGCTGAAGTATTGTGTCCAATTCCACGCGCCATGCTTTAGTAAGAAAGGATTTCAAAGTTTTGGAGAGAGTGCAGGAGATTTACCTGAATTATGCCAGGGTTGAGGAACTTCAGCTACATAGAAAGACTGACGACACTGGAACTGTTCTCCTCAGACCAGAGAGCTTTAATAGTGGTGCTAAAAATTATGATGGCCTTAAAATGGAGTAATACGAAAACAGTTCCTAGTAGCAAGCGAGTCAGTAAACATCGGCAAAAAAATCAGAGGTGTGCTTGGGAAATTATGAGAAAGTGCTAGATGGAAGAGTGGTGAATGCAGATTCAATAGTAATTTTTGAAAAGGAATTAGATAGCTACTTTGAAAAGAGTATGAGAATGAGAGTAATTGAGCGTAACTTTCAGAGAGCCTGCACAAACACATTTGATCGAATAGCCTCCTCCTATGCTGTATCCTTCTGTGACTTGATAAAGAAATTAATGCACAAAAATTAATACACAGTATTAAAGCAAAGGAAAAAGTCTGCAAATGCAGAACATCCAATATAAAAATGGAAAACTCAGTTAAGTTTTTATAAAGATGGACTATCAGACTGACATTCAAAATGTTAACTTGTCAGTTCTTTATATAGGAACTGTCAGTCCTGTTGCATTTTTGCTGTAATTTTCCATTTTGGCAGTGCAATAGACAGGGATATTCTTATTTGATGTTTCTCAATGTAATTGCATTCTAAATATAGCTACTTATTCAAGAAGTCTTTAGTTCCTGTCAGCATCAAGATGTGATTATTAAATTGTTTCCATCTTAACCTCGCATCACTTCCCTTCTGTTTCAAGACAGATGCTGTCAGCAGCATTAGCTATTAATTCCAGATTTCGCCCCCCCCCTCCATCTTCGGGACAGATGGTCTCATTTTAAGGCCAGCCATCACCCCCCTGCTTAGCATCCTTTTTGGTTGGATATGTTGGCTGTTTTCCCAACCAGAAAAGAAACTGTTGTGTCTTTTTGTAATCTTCTCATAACCACATCTGCTGCCTCATCTCCTTGGTGGCAGGCATCTACCCTGGACTGTTGCCCTGCAATCCTTGAAACTATCATTGTAAATTGTCGAACACCCAGCCAGTGTTCCACCACTATCGTCTGACCTCCTCCCTGGTCCGATTCTGTCTGAACCAGGAGCACTGTTCTCCATTTTAACCATCACACGGTACAAACTTCATCTCCCAATCTAATATGAAAAGTTCCAGGCATACAATTAATCCCAGGCCCCTTCCCTCTGCCTCAATGACATATGTTTTCCTTTCCAGGAGAGTTACACATCTGCAATGCCATACTTCCATCTTTAGGCCTGGCATACTCGTGTCCAGATTAACAGTAATTCACTTCTTGTTTTCAGGTTTATTAGTTAGTGTGGGTCCGGTGAGGGGTAGTGTGTGTACATTTCAAATTTAACTTCCCGTCAAAATCGTATGTCCATCTGACAACCCCTACACAGCTCTTTAACAATGTGGTGCAATATATTTGAATCAAAAAGCATACAAAGCTTAAGTCAGGGCAATGCCATTTTAAGTGTAGTAATGTGAATAATATTCAGGAAGATTTATGGGGAAAGCCCTGACTAGATTTTCTACAGTTCTATCCAGTGTAGAAAAGGTTTATTTAGATTTATGTAGCCATTGGTTTTATTTCAAATTTCTAAACAATTGCGCTTAGCATAAGTTTGTTTTTTCCAAGAAACACACAACATAATTTTGTTTTGTAATATTTCCTCTCTCTGACTTGTCTTTTTTCTCTCCACGCCTGGCAGTATGTAGTTGATATTATGGTACAGTTCAATGTTAGCCATCGCATATTACCTGGTTGTATTTTTTATGTGATAGATTGAATACTAGGCATTTCAAATCTAAGAAATGATCATAATCAAATTTTATCCTACTCTGTTCTGTGTTTATACGCACAGATTCTAAAGATCAGGAGCAGGATACCCTGACTTATTTTTTTATTTTCCTATCTTAAAGTAACTGATGTTACTTGCAGAAACTCCATTGCTACTGCTAGTTTCAAATCCCAAGAGTAAACACCTTTAGGATGAGGAGAAGGGCCCCTTTTATATCTTGGGTGGCTAGTTTTCTACCCATTTGTCCAATATAATACTTATTGCAGACCTTGCAGGGTGTTTTGTCTACGACATTCATTCTGCTGGTTGTTGTTTCAGGATCCTTTAAATTCATTAGGAGCTGTTTCAATGTGGTGGTAGGTTTATGGGTTACCATGAAGCCGAGGGGCCAGAGTAGTCTGGTCGCCATCTCCAAGATGTCTTTGATGTATGGCATGGTGGCTAGAGTCTCTGGTATGTCATGTCTTCCTGTTTAGGTCTGTTGTGCAGAAATCGGCGCACTGCGCTTATCAGGTACCCGTTGTTCCTGAATACATTGTATAGGTGTTTTTTTCCGGATGCTGCAGTTTGTTGTGGCTTGTTTAAATAATGTCCTAATGCAGTTCCATTTGTGGGTGTTGGGATGATTGCTCCTGTAGTTGAGTATCTGGTCAGTGTGCGTGCCTTTCGCATAGATGCTGGTCTGTACCTCTCCATTGGCTTTTCATTCCACTGTGATGTCTAGGAAGGGGAGTATTGCTATTCTCTTCATCTTTGGTGAACTTTATACCCGTAAGGATGTTGTTTCTTTGTTTGTAGGTTTCTTCTAATTTGTTGCATTTCATAATAACAAAGACGTCATCCGCTTGGGACTTCATCTGCAGAGACACGGCCAAAAAGGATGTCCAACAGCCCTGGAAGCCACCCTGAAAGACAACGGACTTATGGAAGAAACCCAGCAGGCCTTCAGACAGACAGTAGCACCAATACTAAGCAGAAAGAAAGAAGGGGACACCCTCAACACACTGGAATGTTAAGTCCTAGAAGGACTCAGAGAAGACAGAAATATCACAATCCGACCGGCAGACAAAGGGCGCATGACTGTCACCCAGAAGAGAACACAATACGTTGAAAAAGCAAGCACACTATGATGGACCTGACTCCATAGCTAGAAAACTGCATTACAGCAACCCTAAGAAAACTACACAAAGCAAGTGAAATTAACAAGATACACCTCCAAAGAATGAAACCTGAAGGATCCAACACACCCTGTTTCTACGGATTGCTAAGCGTGCATAAACCAGGGCCCCCCCACCCCCCTCAGACCCACAGTCTCACTTCCCAGCACACTGACATACAAACTAGCAAAGAAGTTGGAATGCAAACTGAAACGCCTGGTATAAGATTCAATCCACTCCATCCACTCAACAACACCAAGGTAGAGGACGACGAGGTCATGGTTTCCTTCAACATGACAGCCCTATTCACATCAATAAACATCACCCTAGCCAAAGAAACACTGACCTCACTGCTAGACAAACCAAGGACACAAACTCCATCAGCAAGGACAGCATCTTCAATCTAGTAGACCTGTGCCTCACAATCCACTTCAACTTCAATGACAAGATCTACAAACAAGTTAACTGAAGGCCTATGGGATCACCAGGACTTTTAGCAGAAACACATAAACAACATCCTTACTGGTATAAAGTTCATCAAAGAGGAAGAACTTAGAACATTACAATGCAGTGCAGGCCCTTCAGCCCTCGATATTGCGCTGACTTGTCATACCAATCTGAAGCCCATCTAACCTACACTATTCCGTGTATGTCCATATGCTTGTCCAATGACGACTTAAATGTACTTAATGTTGGCGAAACTACTACCGTTGCAGGCAAAGCATTCCATACCCTTACTACTCTCCGAGTAAAGAAACTGTCTCTGACATCTGTCCTATATCTATCACCCCTCAATTTAAAGCTATACTCCCTCGTGCTCTCCGTCACCATACTTGGAAAACGCTCTCCCTGTCCACCCTATCTAACCCTCTGATTATCTTATATGTCTCTATTAAGTCACTTCTCAACCTTCTCTCCAACGAAAACTGCCTCAAGTGCCTCAGCCTTTCCTCGTAAGACCTTCCCTCCATACCAGGCAACATCCTAGTAAATCTCCTCTGCACCCTTTCCAAAGCTTCCACATCCTTCTTATAATGCGGTGACCAGAACTGTTCACAATACTCCAAGTGTGGCCGCACCAGAGTTTTGTACAGCTGTAGCATAACATCATGGTTCCGGAACTCGATCCCTCTATTAATAAAAGCTAAAACACTGTATGCATTCTTAACAACCCTGGCAACCTGGGTGGCAACTTTCAAGGATCTCTGTACCTGGACACCGAGATCTCTCTGCTCATCTACCATACCAAGAATCTTACCATTAGCCCAGTACTTTGCATTCCTGTTACTCCGACCAAAGTGAATCACCTCACACTTGTCCGCATTAAACTCCATTTGCCACCTCTCAGCCCAGCTCTGCGGCTTAACTATGTCTCTGTAACCTACAACATCCTTCGTCACTATCCACAACTCCACCAACCTTAGTGTCGTCTGCAAATTTACTAACCCACTCTTCTACGCCCTCATCCAGGTCATTTATAAAAATGACAAACAGCAATGGGCCCAACACCGACCCTTGCAGTATACCACTAGTAACTGGACTCCAGGATGAACATTTCCATCAACCACCACCCTCTGTCTTCTTTCAGCAAGCCAATTACTGATCCAAACTGCTAATTCTCCCACAATCCCATTCCTCCACACTTTTTACAATAGCCTACTGTGGGGAACCTTATCGAACGCCTTGCTGAAATCCATATACACCACATCAACCAATTTATTCTCATCTGCCTGTTTGGTCACCTTCTCAAAGAACTCAATAAGGTTTGTGAGGCAGGACCTACCCTTCACAAAACCATGCTAACTATCCCTTATCAAATTATTCTTTTCTAGATGATTATAAATCCTATCTCTTATTAACTTTTCCAACACTTTACCAACAACTGAAGTAAGGCTCACTGGTCATTAATTACCAGGGTTGTCTCTATTCCCCTTCTTGAACAGGGGAACCACATTTGCTATCCTCCAGTCGTCTGGCACTATACCTGTAGACAATGACGATTTAAAGATCAATGCCAAAGGCTCGGCAATCTCCTCCCTGGCTTCCCAAAGGATCCTAGGATAAATCCCATCCAGCCCAGGGGACTTATCTATTTTCACACTCTGCAGGACTTCTAATACCTCTTCCTTGTGAACCTCAATCCAACCTAGTCAAGTAGCCTGTATCTCCATATTCTCCTCGACAACATTGTCGTTTTCTAGAATGAATACTGGCGAAAAATAATCATTTCGTGCTTCCCCCATCTCCTCTGATTCCACACACAACTTCCCACTACTATCCTTGATCGGCCCTAATCTTACTCTCTTCATTCTTTTATTCCTTAAATACCTATAGAAAGCTTGATCCTATCCGCCAACAACTTCTCATGTCTCCTCCTAGCTCTTCTGAGCTCTCTCTTAAGTCTTTCCTGGCTACCTTGTAACCCTCAAGCACCCTAACTGAGCCTTCACATCTCATCCTAACATAAGCCGCCTTCTTCCTCTTAACCAGAGATTCCACTTACTTCGTAAACCACGGCTCACGCGCTCTAAAGCTTCCTCCCTGCCTGACAGGTACATACTTATCTAGGATACACAGGAGCTTTTCCTTGAATAAGCTCCACATTTCTAATGTGCCCATCACCTGCAGTTTCTTGCCCCATCCTATGCTTCCGAAATCTTCCTATGCTTCCGAAAGAGCACAACAACTGACTCCCTTTCCTTGATGTCATAATGAAACAAAAATCCAATGAAGAGCAGCAGACTAGCACACATGAACCAGATACTCAACTACAGGGGCAATTATCTCAACACTCACAAACGGAGCTGCATCAGGACTTTATTTAAACCAGCCATATCACGCTGCAGTACCCTGCAATTACGAGAAGCAGAGGGAAATCACCTAAACAATGTATTCAGGAACTACAGGTATCTGATAAACGGAGTCCGCTGATTTCTGCACAACAGACCTAAACAGGAAGACACAACATGCCCAGAGACTCTAGCCACCTTGCCATACATCAAAGACATCTTGGATATGACGTCCAGACTACTCCGGTCCCTAGGCATCGTGGTAGCCCACAAACCTACCACTACACTGACACAGCTCCTGATGAATTTAAAGGACCCCGAAACAACAACCAGCAGAATGAACGTCATATACAAAATACCCTGTAAGGACCACAACAAGCATTACATTGGACAAAGGAGCAGGAAACTAGCCACCAAAAGACATCACCAACTATCACTGGTATCCATGCACATAAACAAAGAGGGACACCAGTTCGACTGGAACAATACAACCATTCTGGGACAGGCTAAACAAAGACGCGTACGAGAAATTCTCAAGGCCTGGTATTCAAACCAAAACTCCATTAACATACATATTGATTTGCATCCCATTTACCATACGCACAGAAACAGAACAAGAAGTGATAGCGCCCATCACAACAGACCCACATGCATGAATAGCAAGCAGGACAGAACACTGTCGCTTCATCGGACACTCACTGATGAAGTCACCTAGCATGGTGACGAAACGTCTGAGCACAAATCTACTGTCTCTGCAAGCAAACTTACAATCTGATTCACAACTTGAACTACAAATCTTCTCTAAAATCACAAGCTTATTAGGATAGACAGCATGGCTTTATGCAGGAGAGACCTTGTCTCACACAATTGATTGAGTTATTTGAGGAAGTGACGAAGATATTTCATGAGGGTAAGATAGTTGTCAGTCTCTACATGGACTTTACTAAAGCAATTAACAAGAAGATCTTGGTCTAGAAGATCAAGTTACGTGGGATCCATGGTGAGTTGGCAAATTAGATACAAAATTGGCTTGGCCATGGAAGGCAGAGGGTAGTTGTGGAAAGATGTTTTTCTAAATGGAGGTCTGTGACCAATAAGTATCAGAACTGGAACCTCTGTTTTTTGTAATGTATACAAATGATTCATATGAAAATGTCAGTAGGCTGTTTGGTAAGTTTGCAGATGGCACAAAAGTTGGTGGAGTTGTGGATAGTAAGGAAGGAAATCAAAGGATGAGCAGGAAAGTTAGGTGGAGAAATGGCAGATGGAGTTTAATCTGGACAGGTGTGAGGTGATGCATTTTAGAAAGTCAAATGCAAGGGAAGTGCAGTGTAGATGACCAGACCCTTTGGAGCATTGATATACAGAGGGACCTTGGAGTCCAAGTCCATAGATCCCTAAAAGTGGCAAAGCAAGTGGATAAGGTAAAAAAGGAATACAGCATGCTTCGCCTTAATCGATTGGAGCAAAGAATATAAAAGTTTGCAAGTCGTGTTGCAACTGTCTAAGGCTTTGGCCAGGCCAGGTTTGAAGTATTATGTGTTAGGACCAGACCAGACCTCCCTCAAAATATTTTAAGGTAGCCTAGACCCTAACTTTATTTTAAAGGCAGATGTTAAATGGGTGTTCCAGTTGTGATACAATTTGTTTAACCATTCAGCTTTAAGCAAAACAATTTATTTAAACATTGCAATCGAAACACAAACAAAAGAAAACAGAATTTAGAATAACTTAACTATTAGGAAACACAACCAACCTGACACAGCAACTTAACTAATGAACTGTTCCAAAACAGGAACATCCCATAGACACGCACCTTGGCAAAAAGGTAAGTTCAAACACAGATTCTTACAGGCAAGGGGGAACAACTTCCAGAGAGAGATTTCAGAAGAAAGTCGGAGAAATTCTTTATTGAAGCTTACAACTCCCCTGGACTCTCATATCTTATGACTACTACAGCTAGACAAACTAAGAAAAAACCTGAACTGGGAGAACTGGCTACTCCTCTTCCATTGTTAAACTAGACTCATTAGTATCTCTGCCTTTACAACCTCTCTTCAAAAACACCAAGGACAAAATAACCTTTATAAAGTGCCAGCAATGTCACATCTCTCTCCTTAAAAAACATGAACCATCAACATACAAAGATGGCTTCATTTTAAACCCCTTCGTCTTATTCTGTTAGTACACTACAAAATGCCTGTATTACATTGACTCTAAGCTTGCAAACATTCACTGATACATTCTATTTCAGTCCATTTACTCCTACCACTGAATGCCACTGATTTTCTTCATCCAAGTCTTAATAACATGTCGGCAATTACATTTTCTCATCCTGCCACATATATGTCTGTATATTGAATGTTTGTAATAATTAGCTCCACCTAAATAGTCTAGAACTTTTGTCTTTAAATTTCTCCAAAACCTTTAATGGGTATATCTGATTGTCTCAGACACATAACTTGCAATGTAAATGTGGAAATGTTGTAATGCCAACACCAAGCTCAAGGTCTTCTCAATTGAGGAATATTTCTGTTAATGAATATTCAGTTCCTGTAGAAATATCTGATAGGTCTTGCTATCTTTTTGTTGTCTTCGTGTAAGAGTATAGCACCGACACCCACACCACTCACATTAATAGTCACTTTGAATGGCATTGTGTAATTAGGTGTAACTAATACTGGGGTATTGGTTAACACAGTTTTCAGGCTGTCAAATACTTTTGACAGTCTGCTGTCCATTGAAATTTTCTGCTCTTCTTTAATATGTCAGTGAGTGATGCACCCACACTGCTAAAATCTGACAAGAATTTCTGATAAAATCTACTCAATCCCAGGAATCATAGTACTTGTCTCTTCATCAATGATATGGGAAACTCCCCAATAACCTTTGTTTTCACAATGTGTGGTGCCAACTGTCCATGTCCAATAACATGGCCCAGGAACGTGAGTTGGGCATTAGCAAATTCACTCTTAGCCAGTTTATTACCAAGCCTGCCTCCCGAAGTCAATCAAAGAATTCCAATAAATGCTGCAAATGTTCCTTCCATGTGTAACTAAAAATCACCAGGTCGTTGAGGTATACCACATGATTGGGTAATCCAGAAATGACTTTATTAGTTAGTCTTTGAAATGTGGCTAGCACATTTTTCATACCAAATTGGTATAGTCCATTCAGTGTTACAAAAGCCAAAATGGTCTTCGCTGTTTCAGATAAAGGTACCTGCCAGTATCCTTTGAGTAAGTCTAACTTGTGACGATGCTGCTCCTTTAACAATGTTATTCTGTCCTTTGTTGCAACTCTTCATGTGAGTTGGGTTTTCAACTAGTTAAGTTATTCTAAATTTGGTTTTCTTTTGTTCTTGTGTAAATAAATTGTTTTGTTTAAAACTAAGTGGTTTGATCATCTACATCACTTCTGGAATATTCACCTTACATCTGCTTAAAATAACTAGAAAAGTTACATTCTGGGCTATCTTCTTAAAATGTTTAGAAGGGGCCTGGCTTGGCCCATAACAGAGTGGGGGCTTTTTGTAGATTTTTTTTCTGATCTGGGATTAGAGTTGTTGGACTCAAAGGCAGCAGATGATAGGGTTTATGTCTTTTGTTTCACTTGTTGAATTCAGTTGATTTAAATAGTGCTTGGGATAGTAGTTGCTCTTTCAGTCATGAAGAGATTTCTGGTGGTGGAAGATGTGACTTTGGGGGCTTTACAAAAGATGTACAAGGCAAAGCTGTAGGAATTGGTAGTCAAGCTGGAGTTGGAGTTACCTTCATCCGTAAGAAAAAGAGAGATAATTACAGCAGCAGCTCAGCACTTAAATTTGCTGGAAATGCCATCTGAATCTTTGGAGATGGCTAAAATTAAATTGGGAAGGGCAAAATAAATGAAACTGTTTGAATTACAATTAAAAGCAGAGGAAAGAGAAAGAACGAAAGGCCTAACAGAACAAAAAGAAAAGGACAGAATCACTTTAAGCTGAACAGAAAGAAAAGAATAGAGGAAGTTTTGAACTTCATAAGTTGGCACTTACACAGGAAAGTGAGCTTAAAAGGATGGAGATGAAGGCTGAAGGTAAGATTAGTGAGGAAGAGAGTGAGGATGAGCAAACCCATGGTAGCCAAAGGTCTGGTGGGGATCTGTTTAAATATATCCAAGCATTGACTAAATTTAATGAGAAGTATATAGAATCCTTTTTCATTTCATTTTGGAAACAAATTAAGTGGCCAATGACAATGTCGGTTTTGTTAATCCAACCAAAGTTAAGAGAGGTAGAGCTAATGAGTTATTTGCATCACTATCAAAGGAGGTATCTGGGGAGTATGAGGACGGGAAGAAAGCCAACTTAAGTGCATATGAGCTTGTGCCAGAAGCCTGCAGACAACACTTCAGGAATCGAAAGAGGGACCCTGGTCAATCCTACATTGAACAGGATAGCATCAAAGTAATTTTGATAGGTGGATAAGGACATTAAAAATAGAGCAAACCTAATATGCTCTTAGAAAGATGATTAAAATGGCAACAGGAGAGCTGAAATGGTTGATGCTTATGAGTTGGTTCATTAATCAAAGTTTGGCTTCCAACATCAATTTCAATCCATGAGGGATAGAAACTGGGGGGAATAAGAAAACCTCACGTGGTAAGGGAAAAGTAGATCTCAGTGAAGATCATAAGCATAACCTACCACAGGGTAAAACGGAAACCCATGGAGGGGAAAGAGAAGTTAAAAAACTCCCGTGTTTTCACTGCAGTAAAGTAGGTCAAGTGAAATCACAGTGTTGATGGGTTAGAAAAAACACTGGGAAGTACATTGTGTTGTAGTGTACTAACAATTTAAGATTAAAGGGTTTTAAAATGAAGCCATCTATGGATATTAATTTTTTTTAAAGAGGGGAGATGTGAACATGCTGCTCCTAGAACAAGGTCCTTGTTATTTTTTCAGAGAACAAGTTGTAAAGGCAGAGGTGCTGAAATGTCTGAACTGCCTACCTTAATAATGGCTAACAGATGCTGCCTAAGTTAATAATTAGAAAAGACTTTCAGGTTTTTTAAAAACACTTATACAATGAAAGGGGAGTGGCACTTCTCCCAGTTCATGTTTTTTTCTAGTTTTGGGTTAGTTTTAGCTTGGGACCAAAGAAACAGCTCCATGCTGATCCTCTCTCTCTCTCTCCCTCTCTCTCCGACATCTCTCTCCTGTTAGAACCTGTGTTTGAATTTACCTTTTTGCCAAGGGGGTCTTTATGGGATGTTGCGGGACATCAGAATAGCTCTTTGTTAACTTGGGTTTTCAAATAGTTATGCTTTTGTAAATTTGGTTTTCTTTTGTTCATGTGTTCAGAAATAAATTCTGCTTTCTTTGAAATCAAGTGGTTTGACCAGCTGCATCGCTCGTGGAATATTCACCTTACATCTGCTTAAAACGACTAGGAAAGTTAGGTTCTGGGCTATCTTCTTAAAATGTTTTGAGAGGCTCTGGCCTGGTCCATAATAAACTTAGAAATATAACGTACTTGTCCCACCTTCTCAACACAGTCTTCCAAACATGGAATCTGATATGAATCAGATTTTGTATCTCATTGACTTTACAATAATCTATACATAACTGTTGGGTACCATCTGGTTTTGGCACCATTACTATGGATGACTCATTACTATGCGAGTCGCAGCAACTCACCTCGATTATGTTGTCTTGGAGCATGTATTCAATCTCTTTTGAACCTGTGTCAACTTTACAGGATTAGGTCTGTAAGGTTGTTACTTAATTGGAACAGAATTTCCTATAACTATATGATGCATAATTAGAGATTAGTACTTCTAACTTATTCCCACATATCTCCCCAGGTGATAGCAACAACATTTTCAAGTCATTTTGATTTTCCTCTGTAGGGTAACTCCATGATTTATCCCAATTCTTGATAACTTCCTCATTATCCAATCTAATTAGAGGAATTCCAATTCAGAATGCTTTGAATTTGGTTTTCACTTTGTGTTGTAACCAGTAATGCATTCTCTTTTTGCCATCCTTCCCTATCAAAATATCTTTTAAGCATATTCATATGACACAGTCTGTGAGATTTAATTGTAGCTGTAGTCCTTATCAATTAGTTCACCTCACTCAATCTCCTTTCGATTTTATAAGGTCCACTAAATCTTGTTTTTAAAGGTTCATCTATCGTTGGAAATAACACTAGTGCTTTGTCTCTGTTCATAAAATTTTGAGCTTTTGATTTTTTTTGTCTGCTTCCTGTTTCGTTGTATGCTGTGATATTTTTTAAATGTTGTCTAAACAACTCCCTGGCTCTATTTAATCGGTCCCTAAAATTTTTTACACGTAGTCCAAATATATGATCTCTGAATTTCAACTCACTAATTTTTCCGTAATTAATTTCAGTGGTCCTCTCATTTCATAACTGAAATTAATTCAAATGGACTGAATTTGGTTGATTCATTTGGTGCATCCCTAATGACAAAAAGTACAAACGGAATTCCCTTATCCCAATCATGTGAATAGTCTTGACTATAAGCCCTCAATGTGGTCTTTTAAAGTTTGATGCCATCTTTCTAGCACTTCTTGCAGTTATGGATGGTATGCAGTGGATTTAAATTGTTTTATTCCTAAGTTATCCATAACTTCCTTGAATAATTTTGATGTAAAAGTTGACCATTGATCTGATAGTATCTTTACGGGTACTCCAAATCTAGTGAAAAAGTTGAAGAACTCTTCTACAATCCCTTTAGCCATAATATTGCATAATGGAATAGCCTTGGGAAATCTAGAGGATACATCCATTATTGTCAACAATTACTGATTCCCATCTTTTGCTTTAGATAGGGATCCTACACAATCAATTAAGACCCTTGTAAAAATTTCCTCAAATGTAGAAATCGAGGTGCTGGTTTTATTTGCTGCCTGTGGTTTTCCCCTTTTCTGACACGTATGACATATCTTACAAAATTCAACTACATCTTTATGCAGTCCAAGGCAGTAAAAATGTTTTTGTATTTTAGCAAGAGTTTTTCTTACCTCTAAATGACCTCCTACTGGTAATTCATATGTTACCTGTGACACTTCATTTCGATAACCTACTGATAATACAACTTGATGAATGTCTGTTCATTTCTCATCTGCCTGAATATATGATGGTCTCCATTTCCTCATCGAGGCATCATTTTTAACATGGCTACATTCAGGAATACACTCAAATTGCTCTTCTGTGTATGCTTTTTTATGTAATAGCTTCAGTTTTTCACCTTTCTGTTGTAAATCAGTTAATTTCTCTCAGCTAAAAATATCCACTTTGTCCTCCACCTGTTCCCGTTTTGGCTCAACCATTCAATCAAACATGGTCTCTGATAATTCTACTTCATTCTTTGATTTCTCCTCCTGTTTCAACTGGTGACTTTGTGACCTTGTCACCACACAGTCAGGAAAAATCAGTTGCCAGATTTTCCACTTCCTTTTCAACTAAACAGCAGCACTTCTACTTGCGATCCAGCTGTATTATTACTGAGGACAAACTATATTCCTGGAGCCAAGAGTTTGTCTAGTACTGTTACCAGGATTTCTCCAAAATTCACTGGGCACTCCAACCTCACTCTACATAATGGAGCACTTCTTGTCTCACATGAATTCCGTGTACTAGCACTTTTTCTGGCAATAGTCCATCTGAGTTACATATCTCTTCATCTATCAACATAAAAGATTGTCATGACCTTGTATCCCTTAATACTGTAACTTCTTTATCTGCTGCTCCTGGCCTTACCAAATAGATCTTACCTTCACAAATAAATGGTTTAAGAAGATCTGGCACTTCCTTCTCAACCAATCTCCAACCCTGGTTGTGCATTCTAGTGCGGTTTTTTATTAGCCTCCACCGTCCTGTTTACCTACATCCATCATCCCTGTGTTTTTTTCTAAGCAACCAACATTGTGACTTAATGTGGACTAATTTGTAGTGATAATATCATAGTTTTTAACTTCTCATTCCCCTCCATGTGTTTCCTTTTTACCCTGTGGTAGGTTATACTTATGATCTTCACCGAGATCTACTTTTCCCTTACCACATGAGGTTTCCTGTTTCCCTGAGTTTCTATCCCTCATGGATTGAAATTGATGCTGGAAGCCAAACTTTGATTTATGAACCAACTCATAAGCATCAGTCATTTCAGCACCACTCTTGCCATTTTAATCATCTTTCTAAGAGCATATTAGATCTGCTCTATTTTTAATGCCCTTATCCACCTATCAAAATTACTTTGTTTGATGCTTTCCAGTTCAATGTAGGATTGACCAGGGTCCCTCCTTAGATTCCTGAAGTGTTATCTGCAGGCTTCTGGCACAAGCTCATATGCACTTAAGATGGCTTTCTTCCCATCCTCATACTCCCCAGATACCTCCTTTGATAGTGATGCAAATAACTCATTAGCTCTACCTCTCTTAACTTTGGTTGGATTAACAAAACCGACATTGTCATTGGCCACTTAATTTGTTTCCAAAATGAAATGAAAAAGGATTCTATATACTTCTCATTAAATTTAGTCAATGCTTGGATATATTTAAAAGATCCCCACCAGGCTTTTGATTTCAACGGGTTTGCTCATCATCACTATCCTCCACACTAAGCCTTCCTTCAACCTTCACGTCCATCCTTTTAAGCCAACTTTCCTAAGTGCCAACTTCTGACGTTCAAGCTGTCCCTCTTTCTTCCTTTCCTCACTCTCTTTTTCCCTTTCTTCTGTTAAGGTCGCCCTCTCCCTTTCTTTTTACCTCTGCTTTTAACCATAAGTCAAATGGTTTCAGTTCCCTTTCATGTTCAAGCTGCTTCATCTGTAATTGAATTTGAGCCATTTCCAAAGATTCCAGTGGCGTTTCCAAGAAATTTAAATGTCGAGCTATTGCTATAATTACCTCCTTTTCTCACAGACGAAGCCCCCAACTACAGTTTAACTCCCAATTCCAACAGCTTTGCCTTGCTCATCTTTTGTAAAACCCCCAAAGTCACTTCCAACACCCCCTAGAAAAGTCTTAGTGACTGAAAGAACCATTACTACACAAAGCACAGCTTAAATCAACCAAATTCAATACCCAGAATGAAAGACACTAATACTTATCACTCACCCACCTTTAAGTCCAACAACCCTAAACGCAAAGTGGAATTACAGGATCATTCTTGGACAAACCCCCAGTCTGTTATGGACCAGGCCAGACGGCCTCAAAATATTTTACGAAGGTAGCCTAGACCCTAACTTTTTTCTTATTTTAAAGGCAGATATGAAGTGGGCGGTTCCAGGTATGATGTGACTGGTCAAACGACTCAGCTTTAAGCAAAACAGAATTTATCTAAACACTACAGTTGAAACACGAACAAAAGAACGCAGAATTTAGACTAGCTTAACTATTGGAAAACTAAACTGACCTGATTTGACAACTTGACTAATTAACTTCTCCAAAACAGTAACATCCCATAAACACACACCTTGGCAGAAAGATAAATTAAAACAGATTCTTACAGGCAGTAGAGAACCAATCCAGAGAGACATTTCAGAAGAAAGTCAGAGCAATTCTTTACTGAAGCTTGCAACTCCTATGGACTCATATCTTGTGACTGCTACAGCTAAAACAAGTAGGAAAAACCTGAACTGGGAGAACTGGCCACTCCCCTTCCATTGTTAAACTAGATTCTTTGGTATCTCTGCCTTTATGACCTCTCTTCAAAAAAACCAAGGACAAAATAACCTTTTTAAAGTGACAGGATCGTCACATGTGCCCTGTTCTGGTCGCTACACTTTGAGAAGATTATGGAGGCTTTGGAGAGTGTGCAGAAGAGATTTACTAGGATGTTGCCTGGATTGGAGTGTATTACCTAAAAGGAGAGATTGAGCAAACTTAGATTGTTTGCACTAGAGCTTCAAATGCTGAGGGGCAGCCCGATAGAAGTATATAAAATTATGAGAGGAATGGATAGGGTGGACAGTTGGAGTTTTTTTTTCCCAGATGCAAATTTCAAAAACTAGGGGGCATAGGTTTAAAGTGATGGGGAAAAGTTTAAAGGAGAGGTGCAAGTAAAGTCTTTTACGCAGAGGGTAGTGGATACCTGAATTACGCTGTCAGGGAAAGTAGTAGACGCAGATGTTAAAAAAAGTAAGAAGCATTTAGACAGATATACGAACATCGAGAATAGAGTGATACGGACCACGTGCAGGCAGATGGGATGTCGTGAACAGCATCACCGTTGGCACAGACATGGTGGGCTGAAGTACCTGTTCCTGTGCTATACTGTTCTGTGTTTTCAGTGCCAATCAAGGGGGCTACTTTGCCAGGCAGTGTTGATCTTCTTGAGTGCTATTTGGTAATCCATCCACACTTGACAATGTCTTAGAAATAGTGTAAAGGCTTTCAGGAGTTAGTGGTTGAGTTAATCACTGCAGAACTTCCAGCATCTGAGCCCGTCCTTGTAGCTACAGTATTCATATAGTGATCCAGTTAAACTTTTGGTCATGAACTTTAACACACTGGCTTTGGAGAAGTGGATTTTCTGGAACAAGTGCAGAATTCAACTTTTTCTCACTTTTCCAGGATGCCATTTTTCCCTCATTTTACTCTCTGCCTTTTTTTAGGTACACATGCACACAATGCAGACACAGCCTAAACAGCGACAATGGATCAGGAGCACGTGTCTGGTACTGTCTTCACAGGTTGCCTGGCTTTGGCAGATGGCCTAGTGGGATTGGGATATTCGTTAGGGGGCAGGATCTGGATGATGGTGATGCTCAGGCTGACCTGGGTAGATGAGTGTCGATTATGTGGGGGTTGAAATTGTGAATGGCGTGGTGGCTGCAGTTTCAAGGTCATGGGATCCATAATGCATTGTAAACATCCTAATTCCCTTGCCCTCCTGACTTTGTTAGCACTCACCATCATCCCTCACACCTTACACATAACGTACTATTCCCATGATTTTCCCTCGGAGCTGATGGGTTTGGTCTTTCAGGAGAAAAGGTATGAACCCATGAAAGATGTTAATTCCACCTTGGTCTCAGTTTGCAAATCACAGCCCCAAACAACCCATTATCAGCTGCTATTGGGGATATTAATGGATGCTATTCATTCTCCTGGGCTAACCTTTACCCATTCCTCTGCCCTGTCCGATTGTTTTTCTCTCTCTGGGCTCCATCGCCATTCTTTCGGCACGGTGGCTCGGTGGTTAGCACTGCTGCTTCACAGCACCTGGGTCCCAGGTTCGATTCTAGCCTCGGGCAACAGTTTGCGTGGAGTTTGCACATTCTCCCCATGTCTGCATGGGTTTTCTCTGGGGGTTCCAGTTTCCTCCCACAGTCCCAACGGTGTGCAGGTCAGGTGAAGTGGCCATGCTAAATTGCCCATCGTATTGGGGGTCCATTAGTTGTAGGGAAAATGGGTCTGGGTGGGTTACTCTTTGGCGGGTCGGTGTGGACTGACTGGGTCAAAGGGCTTGTTTCCACATTGTAGGGAATCTAATCTAATCTAATCTTTGGCAGAGTTATTCTGATAACTTGTGGGGTGGTCGCGATCATATTATCTTTTTCCAGTGACACAACTGATGCTATGAACTGGTATGAGGAATTGGAGGGAGAGAAAGTCCCACAAATACCATGATAAACCTTTATAAAATGAATATCTATCATAATAATTATTGAATTCTCAAATTCCGAGATTAGTCAGCTTCCTTTACATTGATCTGTAGAAGGCATCCTGAAGCAGTTACTCAAATATGGGTTCTGAAAATCTGAAATAAAAACAAAAAAAAAATGCTGGAAATACTCAGTAGGACTGGCAGGATCTTGAAGCAGAATTCAAGTTTCAGGTTGATGATCTTTCATCCATTTTGAAGATCTTGTCTGATGATGTCTGTTTATTCATTCTTTAAATACTGGGTAAGGATGTTGGCCACTAAAATTTAGTATTGCAGGAATAAGTACAGTTGTACGTCATCACTCACACAGATTAAAGAAATGCGATATTTGTATTGAACTGAGATGCAAGAGTATAGTTAAAAATACCCAATACCAATTTACTGTAACTAAGTTTTAATTAATTACATCTTGAAGTATTTTGCAATCTAGTTTCCAGTTGCTTACTAAAATGTGCACAAATCTATGTCATTGCATTAATTCAAATGTTAGGTAGTTAAACACATTTTAAATACAGAATAAAACACATTTCTAATGTTGCATAAAATAAATTAAAATTTATACATGATATCTACTCAATTAAAACATCCAGTCCAGTGGTATCCATTTAGGTCATGTCCCAGTGGGTCTTGTGATGCATGGCTTTTGGCCTGCTGCCAAAATAATCATCTCTCAAAGCAACTCTTTGACCTCCTGAGAATTCCTCTCATTTATTGTTGGAGCAAAGATAGCTACTGGAACATAATCAAAAAATACTCATTTTGCATAAGAATCAGGAGACAAGTGAAATTATTAATGGTAATTTACACGATAATGAAGTTTGTGCTCTCACAACTTTTCTCTAGCCAAAGTATCTCTGGCTTTTAGCTAAAGCTGTATTTACAAAGGATGCTGCAACACTTGGGAATAACTGGTTCTCTGCTAATTAGTACCGAAACTCCAGAATATTGAACGTGTTTAAGTTCTCTGAGGGAGATGCTGTAAATTTGATGCCATATAATGTGCTGTGACAGTGGTTCTTGTCCTTTTTAAAAATTCATTTAAAAAATTCATCTTAATTTTGCTTGTGCTCTTCATATATTAACAAGTTACATTTTCCACCGATAGTTATTTTGCCCTTAGAGCTTAATGCACTTCTTGTATTTTTGAAATTGGACACATTTGAATTTGTAGTAATCAGTTAATGGTTTGTACCAGATATAGATCTGATTGGGTTATATTTCACATATATTCTAGCTGTATATTTATTGTAGAAGGCTTGCATTTTACTACAGTGAGGAAATGTATCATAATACAGTTTGCAGTGATAGTTGCACTAGCTGGGTATTTCTTGGGCCCATCACACTCATGTCTGAGAATATCAGTCCATTGGGATTCCAAGCTTTGGTATATTTTTAACTAATGTCAGGAATGATTGAAATTAAAATAAAAAACACTGGAAACACAGGGCAGATTTGGCAGAGAGAAATGGTTCCCATTTCAGTTTGATGACCTTTCATTAGAAATACTAAGTGCTGGGGTCTGACCATCATATAAGGAGAAAAATGTCCAGTACTTTCACCAGTCATCTGTTATGCAGTACATTTTATGTTTTGTAAACACTGATGTAACACTGGCATTTGAATACTGTTCCTGCTTAATCTCTGACTGTTTGCTCCTGCACATCTCATTTTGAACTAGAAACAAAGCACAGGGTAGAAGAGAAATGTGGTATTTGAATAAACAGTGATATGATATTCATTAAGTTCAAATACATTTGCAATAGGAGATCTCCACTCAAGATGGCAAATGCTGTTCATCATAACCATTAGGATGGAAATGGATCAGTGTCAGTGAAGGGTTTAATGCACGGTAGCAATAGGCCTACCTGACTCAACCTGAGAGTCCTTATCTCATATAAAACTTGGTCCCCTGTGACATATGTAGTTTTCTGATTGACACTGCGGACACAACTGGGCAGAGTGTGCAGCCAAAGGACCAGTGACAATCTTCTGTTATAAATTATTTTTTCTGGTGCTAAGAGGAGTTGAAGTGTTTACACTGGGCTGCCGAAAAAAAATTGTTGGCCTCTTTCATATGTAACTCATCCCTATTTCTTTTCTTCACTTACTTTGATGACAGCACTGCTTGTTTCCAATCCAGTGGGAGGTTCATTTACTGTCTCGATTGTGCTGACCATAAAGCAAGGATGCCTTGTTTTAAAAATGGACCATTGGCACTATCATAGAGCCACTTGGCATGCTATTAGTCAGCAACACAAATGCCAGGCAATGACCATCTCCGATAAGAGATAATCTAATCACTGCTCCTTGATATTCAATTGTGTTGCCATCACTGAACCTTCCATTATTAACATCCTTGGAGTTACCATTGAACAGAAACTCAACTGGACTCACCAGATAAACACAGTGATTATAAGAACAGGTCAGAGGCTAGGAATACTGCAACGAGTAACTCAACTCCTGACTCCTGAAAGCCTGTCCACCATCAACAAGGCACAAGCTCAGGAGTGTGATGGAGTACACCCCACTTGCCTAGATGGATGCAGTTCCAAAAACACACTCAAGAAGTTTGACACCATCTAGGACAAAGTGGCTTGCTTCATTTGCAGCATCTCCACAAATATCCATTCCGTCCACCACCTACGCTTAGTAGCAGCTGTATGTATTATCCACAAGATGCACTGCAGAAATTCACCAAAGATCCTTAGACATTACCTTCCAAATCCATGATCACTTCCATCTAGAAGGATAAGGGCGGCAAAAATGTGGGAATACCACTGCCTGCAAATTCCCCTCCAAGCCAGTCACCATCCTAGCTTGGAAATATGTCACTTCACCTTCATTGTCACTGATCAAAACTCCGGGGTTCCCTCCCTAAGGGCATGTCAGCTGTACCGGTTCAAAACAGTAGCTCGCACCACCATCATCTCAAGGGTAACAAGGGGTGAGCAATCAATGCCATTTTGTCAGTGATGCTCATATCAAACGAGTGAATACAAAATAAATCAACATGTAAATTTTCAACCACACAACCATTTCCCTAATTGCTCCTTTCCTGCATCCAAATTCCACAGCAACTAACAAAGGCATTCTATTCCAACAGATTTAGATCCCACTCTTCTCCATTCACATACCAACCTTTTACAAAGATTATTTTTAAATTTAGTTTTTCATGGAATGTGGGTGTGGCTAGCAAAGCCAGTATTTGTTGCCCATTCCTATTTAACCTTGAACTGAGTCACTTGTTGGGCCATTTCAGAGAAAGTGAGGACTGCAGATGTTGGAGATCAGAGCTGAAAATGTGTTGCTGGAAAAGCGCAGCAGGTCAGGCAGCATCCAAGGAGCAGGAGAGTCGACGTTTCGGGCATGAGCCCTTCTTCAGAAATCCTGAAGAAGGGCTCATGCCCGAAAGGTCGATTCTCCTGCTCCTTGGATGCTGCCTGACCTGTTGCGCATTTCCAGCAACACATTTTCAGGGCCATTTCAGAGGGCAATTTAAGAGCAAACTACATTACTGTGGGTCTAGAGTCATGTATAAGTTATAGAACAGGTAAGGACTGCAGGTTTCCTGAAAAGAACTTAAAAATGTAGTTAACCAGATGTACTTGCACAGGAATTGATGAGAATTGTGATAGTCATTATTACTCTATATTCCAGATTTATTAGTTGAATTTAAAGTTTGCTAACTACCATGGTGAAACTTGACCCCATGTTCTCAGACCATTAGTCTGGACTTCTGGATTAGTAACATTACAACAATGCTGCCATCTCTACCTTCTGTTTCAAATCCACCCAGTTCGTATTGATAATTGTTCTTCTTCCAAGTTAATGTAATGTTCTTCCTCAACACATTCAAGTTCATAGACTCCTCTCTCTGGTTACACGCACACCCACACCATTTTATTCTCCCTTTCCAACCTGATAAAAGCAAGTACTCTTCTTCCACCCTCTAGGCTGCCATTCTTCTCTTGCCCCATTGGACGTCAGCAATCTCTTTATACTCTTGTCTTCAAGCTGATATTCCTTCTCCACTTCAGTTAATGTCAGCAGTTTCTCCTTTCCTTAACCACCTTTGTGTTTTTCTCTCCCTTTTTCCTTTCATTGTTGTTCACTTCCCTCTCCCTGCTCTATTTTGTTGTTATCCATTTCCACTCTTCCCTATCCATTTTTGCTATCATTTTGCACCTTTTTTCTATCCTTGTCAGTAATTTCCAACTTATCCCTTTGCCACTGCGACTTATTTTTCCCTTCCAATTTATTTTCTTGTCATTAATTTTTACTTTCCTCTCTCCTTCATTCCTATTTTGAGAAAGCAAATCAGAGCAGGATTTATACACTTAATGGTAACGTCCTAGGGAGTGTTGCTGAACAAAGAGACCTTGGAGTGCAAGTTCATTGCTCCCTGAAAGTAGAGTCACAGGTAAATAGGATAGTGAAAAACGCGTTTGGTATGCTTTCCCTTATTGGTCAAAGCATTGAGCTCAGGAGTTGGGAGGTCATGTTGCGGCTGTACAGGATGTTGTCTTGGCCACTGTTGGAATATTGTGTGCAATTCTGGTCCCCTTCCTATCGGAAAGATGGTGTGAAACTTGAAAGGGTTCAGAAAAGATTTACAAGGATGTTGCCAGGGTTGGAGGATTTGAGCTACAGGGAGAGGCTGAACAGGCTGGGGTTGTTTGCCCTAGAGCATTAAAGGCTGAGGGGTGACCTCATAGGGGTTTATAAAATCATGATGGGCATGGATAGGATAAATAGACAAAGGTCTTTTCCCTGGGGTGGGGGAATCCAGAACTAGAGGGCATAGGTTTAGGGTGAGAGGGGAAAGATATAAAAGGGACCTAAGGGGCCACATTTTCATGCAAAGGGTGGTGCATGTATGGAATGAGCTGCCAGACGAAGTGTTGGTACAATTGCAACATTTAAAAGGCATCTGGATAGGTATATGAATAGGAAAGGTTCTGAGAAATATGGGCTGAAAAATGTGTTGCTGGAAAAGCACAGCAGGTCAGGCAGCATCCAAGGAATAGGAGAATCGACGTTTCGGGCATAGGTCCTTCTTCAGGAATGAGGAAGGTGTGACAAGCAGGCTAAGATAAAAGGTAGGGAGGAAGGACTTGAGGGAGGGGTGTTGGAAATGCGATAGGTGGAAGGAGGTTAAGGTGAGGGTGATAGGCCAGAGAGGGTGTGGGAGCGGAGAGGTCGGGAAGAAGATTGCAGGTCAAGAAAGTGGTGCTGAGTCTGAGGGTTGGGACTGAGGTAAGGTGGGGGGAGGGAAAAATGAGGAAGCTGGAGAAATCTGCATTCATCCCTTGTGGTTGGAGGATTCCTAGGTGGAAAGTGAGGCGCTCTTCCTCCAGGCGTCGTGTTGCCATGGTCTGGCGATGGAGAAGGCCAAGGACCTGCATGTCCTTGGTGGAATGGGAGGGGGAGTTGAAGTGTTGAGCCACGGGGTGGTTGGGTTGGCTGGTCCGGGTGTCCCAGAGGTGTTCTCTGAAACGTTCCGCAAGTAGGCAGCCTGTCTCCCTAATGTAGAGGAGGCCACATCGGGTGCAGAGGATGCAGTAAATGATATGTGTGGAGGTGCAGGTGAATTTGTGATGGATGTGGAAGGATCCCTTGGGGCCTTAGAGGGAACTGAGGGGAGTGGTGTGGGCACAAGTTTTGCATTTCTTGCGGTTGCAGAGGAAGGTGCCGGGAGTGGAGGTTGGGTTGGTGGGGGGTGTGGACCTGACGAGGGAGTCGCGGAGGGAGTGGTCTTTCCGGAATGTTGATACGGGAGGGAAATATATCCCTGGTGGTGGGGTCTGTTTGGAGGTGGCAGAAATGATGAAGGATGAAACGATGTATCTGGAGGTTGGTGGGGTGGTAGGTGAGGACCAGTGGGGTTCTGTCCTGGTGGCATTTGGAGGGGTGGGGTTCAAAGTCGAAGGAGTGGGAAGTGGAGGAGATGCGGTGGAGAGCATCGTCAACCACGTCTGAGGGGAAATTGTGGTCTTTGAAGAAAGAGGCCATCTGGGTTGTTCGGTACTGGAATTGGTCCTCCTGGGAACAGTTGCGGCGGAGGTGAAGGAATTGGGAATATGGGATGGCGTTTTTACAGGGGGCAGGGTGGGAGGTGTAATCGAGGTAGCTGTGGGAGTCAGTCGGTTTATAGTGAATGTCCGTGTTGAGTCGGTCCCCCGAGATAGAAATGGAGAGGTCTGGGAGGGGGAGGGAGGAGTCTGAGACGGTCCAGGTAAATTTGAGGTCGAGATGAAAGGTGTTAATAAAGTGGATGAACCGTTCGACCTCCTCGTGGGAGCATGAGGTAGCGTCGATACAGTCATCGATGTAGTGGAGGAAAAGGTGGGGGCTGGTGCCAGTGTAGCTGCAGAAGATGGACTGTTCCACATATCCGACGAAGAGGCAGGCATAGCTGGGACCCATGCGGGTGTCCACGGCTACTCCTTTGGTTTGGAGGAAGTGGGAGGATTGAAAAGAGAAGTTGTTCAGAGTGAGGACCAGTTCAGTCGGTCGAAGGAGGGTGTCACTGGAAGGGTACTGGTTGGTTCGGTGGGAAAGGAAGAAGCGGAGGGCTTTGAGGCCTTTGTGATGGGGGATGGAGGTGTATAGGGACTGGATGTCCATAGTCAAGATAAGGCGTTGGGGGCTGGGTAAGCTAAAATCATGGAGGAGGTGGAGGGCATGGGTGGTGTCCTGAATGTAAGTTGGGAGTTCTTGGACTAAGGGGGACAGGACTGTGTCTAGGAATGCAGAGATAAGTCGGATATGTGGAACAGTCCATCTTCTGCAGCTACACTGGCACCAACCTCCACCTTTTCCTCCGCTACATCGATGACTGTATTGGCGCTACCTCGTGCTCCAACAAGGAGGTTGAACAGTTCATCCACTTTACCAACACCTTCCACCCCAACCTCACATTTACCTGGACCGTCTCAGACATCTCTCCCACCCCCCCCCCCACCATTCCTAGACCTCTCCATTTCTATCTCAGGTGACCAACTCAACACGGACATTTACTATAAACCGACCAACTCCCACAGCTACCTAGATTACACCTCCTCCCACCCTGCCCCCTGTAAAACGCCATCCCATATTCCTAATTCCTTCGCCTCCGCCGCATCTGCTCCCAAGAGGACCAGTTCCAAAACTGAACAACCCAGATGGCCTCCTTCTTCAAAGACCGCAATTTCCCCTCAGACATGGTTGACAATGCTGTCCACCGCATCTCCTCCACTTCCCACTCCTCCGCCCTTGAACTCCGCCCCTCCAATCGCCACCAGGACAGAACCCCACTGGTCCTCACCTACCACCCCACCAACCTCCAGATACATTGTATCATCCTTCATCATTTCCGCCACCTCCAAACAGACCCCACCACCAAGGATATATTTCCCTCCCCTCCCCTATCTGCGTTCTGGAAAGATCACTCCCTCCGCGATTCCCTCGTCAGGTCCACACCCCCCACCAACCCAACCTCCACTCCTGGCACCTTCCCCTGCAACCGCAAGAAATGCAAACCTTGCGCCCACACCTACCCCCTCACTTCCCTCCAAGGCCCCAAGGGATCCTTCCACACCCGTCACAAATTCACCTGCACCTCCATGGACATTTACTATAAACCGACCAACTCCCACAGCTACCTAGATTACACCTCCTCCCACCCTGCCCCCTGTAAAACGCCATCCCATATTCCTAATTCCTTCGCCATCTGCTGCACCCGATGTAGCCTCCTCTACACTGGGAAGACAGGCCGTCTACTTGCGGAACGTTTCAGAGAACACCTCTGGGACACCTTCACCAATCAACCTAACCACCCGTGGCTGAACACTTTAACTCCCCCTCCCATTCAGCCAAGGACATGCAGGTCCTTGGCCTCCTCCATCACCAGACCATGGCAACACAACGCCTGGAGGAAGAGCGCTTCATCTTCCACCTAAGAACCCGACAACCACAAGGAATGAATGCAGATTTCTCCAGCTTCCTCATTTTCCCTCCCCCCCATCTTATTTCAGTCCCAACCCTCGGACTCAGCAGCACCTTCTTGACCTGCAATCTTCTTCCCGACCTCTCGCCCTTTCTGGCCTTTCACCCTCACCTTAACCTCCTTCCTCCTATCGCATTTCCAACGCCCCTCCGCCAAGTCCCTCCTCCCTACCTTTTCTCTTAGCCTGCTTGTCACACCTTCCTCATTCCTGAAGAAGGGCGTCTGCCTGAAACATCGATTCTCCTGCTCCTTGGATGCTGCCTGACCTGCTGCGCTTTTCCAGCAACACATTTTTCAGCTCTGATCTCCAGCATCTGCAGTCCTCACTTTCTCATTTGAGAAATATGGGCCTAGCGCTGACAAATGGGACTAGGTTACGTTGGGATATCTGGTCGGCATGGACAAGTTGGATCAGAAGAGTCTGTTTCCGTGCTGTACATCTCCATGACTCTTTGACTATCTACCTTTTTCTATTGGCACCCCACTGCTAATGGAAGTGATTCCAACCACTTTGTAACTTAGGTGTGAATTCCTGTTTCCACATGAATTCCCACCTCATATGGTAGCAGTTAGAATCGCTTCCATAAACACCATTACTTGGGAATGAGTGTCACTGATGTTCATTAGTAAATGCTGCCACCTCAACAGGGCCTGCAAAATGCTGGCTCATGTGAAATTGATGATTACTGTGTGTGATATTGGATTGTTCCCAACAACCTTTTAAAAAAAAAGCTGTTGCAACTTGCAGAAATATACCTTTTGTCGCAATAAGTGTACAAATCTCAAAGTAAAAAGATGACATTTGTTTTGCTGTACCCTGGCTGTAGCAAGTTTGTTTTACTCTGTGTATGACTGCTTAATGGAGTGTATGAAGGTATTAGAGCATTGTATCATGAAGGAGGAGGTTGTTGTCAACTTGCATAAATTATTTATATTGAAATTATTTGAGAAAGCAACTCACTTCCAAGACTTTTCTTATCATCAAATATGAAATATTCAAACATTAAAAGGTGAATTGATGCCAGTGCTTATTTATTATGTATTTCTGTGATTGTTGACTTGTTTGCACCTTTTAAAGAAATGCAAAAATCTACAAATGAGAGTATTGGAATGGGAATTCAAGCACAATTAAGAGGTTTTTATAACTCAATTAGAATAATCTTAAAACAAGTTGATGAAACTTATCTAGTAAAAGATGGAAGAATTTAATTGTGACATTCTTTGTGTCCTCTTTCACTGTGCTTTCCGGGGGACACTGATGGGGTGAGGTTCCATTTTTTCCTTCTTCTAAGTAAATACTCATGTTCCCACTGGAGATAATTGCATGTCACCAGCCTATTCAATTTAGAAACGCATATGGGGCAAACAGGAAGAATTGGCTTTCATACATGCCCCAGTTTTTAGCCAGTGTCCGTAGTGCAGCCCAAGGGGCATCATGGGATGGTAACTAGAAGCAGGAACCATGGGTTGTTTTTCTCTTTTGGGCAAGGGGTGCTGCTGAAACAATCTATAAATCACAATGATATTACAAGCCCAAGAATCTAACTTGGAAACCTTTTGAATTGTATGGCCTTGCTGCACAATTATTTTGCTCAATGTTTATTGAGGGAAGATGGCAGAAACTGTGGGCAGAATTTCCTCCATACCTTGGAATGGCATGAGCAATGGTGAGAAAGTTGGGAAAATACAGCAAGACTGAAGAAAATCAGGTTCCCAGCATCGTAAAACACATTTATGATTTACCTCCTAATTTTTACATGACATGTTCTGAATGTCACTAATGAGAGGTGACTACCTTGTTTCCATCCGTTTGCATCTGATTAATAGCTAAGCTTGTCTCATCTCCATACAGCTTCCAATTCTCCCCTTATTCGCTGAGAAACTGTATACACCAATTCTTGACATAAAAGTCAAACGGGTTGCCTAGCGCCATAGCTTGATGCTTACTTCTCCGGGCCTTCTATAGCTGCAGCTTCACTATGATTTCCCTGCAAGCTCCATGAACACTGTCCTCTTCCACCTTTCCTCCACACAATTGGCATTGCCAAATTACTAGCTTCACCGATCATCATGTCCATTTCAGTACTTTAGGACTTCACTACAGAACTCAAGGATATTTATGCCTTGCATGCTTATGCCAGGTTGCTTTCACACATAGACACGTACACATCTCAAGCATTTACACGTAATCCCTCTTATGGCACTTAGCTTACTTTCTTAGCACTTACTTACTTTACCCTGGTTTCAAGGCTGCCAGATTCTATTGCTTGCATTACTATGTAGTATATAGGCTTATCGGGCATAATTTACAGGATACCCGCTTCTGTCACTGCAATACTGTTTAATTCAGAGGAGAGGCAGGCATCTTATTATGGTTCTGAGCCATAAAAGCCAAAGGAGTAGACACGTGATCGATTAAGTTCAATCTCGAAAAATGTGAAGTGATTCATTTTGGAAATCATAGAGTCATAGAGATATACAGCATGGAAACAGACCCTTCGGTTCAACCCGTCCATGCTGATCAGATATCCTAACCCAATCTAGTCCCACCTGCCAGAACCCGGCCCATATTCCTCCAAAGGGGAGGGAAGACTTAATAGAGACGTACAAGATAATACATGGCTTGAAAAGGGTGGACGTTAGGAAATTGTTTCCGTTAGGCGAGGAGACTAGGACCCGTGGACACAGCCTTAGAATTAGAGGGGGTCAATTCAGAACAGAAATGCGGAGACATTTCTTCAGCCAGAGAGTGGTGGGCCTGTGGAATTCATTGCCACAGAGTGCAGTGGAGGCTAGGACGCTAAATGTCTTCAAGGCCGAGATTGATAGATTCTTGTTGTCTCGAGGAATTAAGGGCTACGGGGAGAACGCTGGTAAGTGGAGTTGAAATGCCCATCAGCCATGATTGAATGGCGGAGTGGACTCGATGGGCCGAATGGCCTTACTTCCACTCCTATGTCTTATGGTCTTAAATCCTTCCTATTCACATACCCATCCAAAATCCTTTTAAATGTTGCAATTGTACCAGCCTCCACCACTTCCTCTAGGAGCTCATTCCATACATGTACCACTCTGAGTGAAAACATTGCCCATCAGGTGTTTTTATATCTTTCCCCTCTCACTCTAACCCTAACCCTCTAATTCTGGACTCCCCCACCCCAGGGAAAACCTTTGTCTATTTACCCAATCCATTCCCCTCATAATTTTGTGAACCTCTATAAGATCACCCCTCAGCCTCCAACTCTCCAGGGAAAACAGCCCCAGCCTGTTCAGCCTCTCCCTGTAGCTCAAATCCTCCAACCCAGGCAACACCCTTGTAAATCTTTTCTGAACCCTTTCAAGTTTCACAACATCTTGCTATAGGAAGGAGATCAGAATTGCACACATTATTCCAACAGTGGCGTGACCAATGTCCTGTACAGCCGCAACATGACCTCCCAACTCCTGTACTCAATACTCTGACTGATAAAGGAAAGCATACCAAACGCCGCCTTCACTATCCTATCTACCTGCAATTCCACTTTCAACGAGCTATGAACCTGCAATCCAAGATTTCTTTGTTCAGCAACACTCCCGCGGACCTTACCATCAAGTGTATAAGTCCTGCTAAGATTTGCTTTCCCAAAATACAGTGTCTCGCATTTATCTGAATTAAACTCCATCTACCACTTCTCAGTCCATTGGCCCATCTGGTCAAGATCCTGTTGTAATTGAAGGTAACCTTCTTTTCTGTCCACTACACTTCCAATTTTGGTGTCATCTGCAAACTATGTGCAGATTTGAATGCAGTCAAATGTGAATGCAGGTTACAGGGTTAAAGGCAGGATTCTTAGCAGTGTGGAAGAGCAACATCTTGGGTTCCATGTCCATAGATCCCTCAAAGTTGCCACCTAAGTTAATAGGGTTGTTCAGACAATGTATGGTGTGTTGCTTTCATTAGCAGGGGGGAATAGACTTTAAGAGCTGTGAGTTTACGCTGCAGTTCTATAAAGCCCTTGTTAGACCACACTTGGACTATTCTGTTCAGTTCTGGTCATCTCATTATGGGAAGGATGTAGAAGCTTTAGAGAGGGTGCAGAGGAGATTTACTAGGATACTGCCTGGACTGTAGGGCATGTCTTATGAAGAAAGATTGAGGGAGCTTGGGTTTTTCTTGATGAAGTGGAGAAGGACGAGAGGTGACTTGACAGCGATGTACAAGATGATGAGAGGCATAGATAGAGTGGATAGCCAGAAACTTTTTCCACTGGCACAAATGGCTGTCATGAGGGGGCATAATTTTAAGGTGATCGGAGGAAGTTTTGGGGAGATGTCAAAGGCCGGTTCTTTACACAGAGAATGATGGATGCGTGGAATGTATTGCCAGCAGTGGTAGTAGAGTCAAATACATTAGGGACATTTAAGCCACTCTTGGATAAACACATAGATGATAGAGAAATGAAGGGTATGTAGGTTAGTTTGATATTAGAGTAGGATAAAAGGTCGGCACAACAACAAGGGCCAGTATTGTTATATGTTCTAGCCATGGGAAACTCAGGGTTACGGGGATAGAGTAGTGGGGGGTTGGGATGCAGTTCAGAGGGTCAGTGTGGACATGATGGCCGAATGGCCTACTTCTACACTGTAGGGATTCAGTGATTTTATCTAACACCATTCACAAACCATCCTAATCTTTGCTGTGCCTAATCTCACATGGATCAAATCCTGTCTACACATCACCGTAGAATCATTGAATCCCTACAATGTGGAAATAGGCCCTTCGGCCCAACAAGTTCACACTGACTGTCTGCAGAGTAAGTATTTTGCTACCCTATTACTCTTCATTTCCTCTGACTAATGCAGCTAGCCTACTCATCCCTGAACACTAGGAGCAATTTAGCATCACCAATTCACCTGACCTGCACATCTTTGGACTGTGGGAGGAAACCGGAACACCCGGAGGAAGCTTGTGCAGACACTGGGAGAATGTACAGACTCCACACAGACAGTAGCTCAAGGCTGGAATCGCACCCAAGTCCCTGGCGCTGTGAGGCAGCAGTGCTCACCACTGTATCACCATGCTGCCCCATTGCAGCATGTTTAAAATTCTCATTCTTATTGAAGCCTCTCAAAGGTCTTATCCCTCCTAGCCTCCTTAAAACTTACTGCTTGGACCATGTGAATAGTGACTTTTTCCAAATGTTTCCTTCTTTGGCTAACTGTAAATGTTGATCTATATGCACTCCTGTAAGTCAGCAGGGATGTTTTGAGGTGTTAAAGACTCTATAAAATGCAAGTTGTTGGTGGGAAATGTAGCAGTTTGCTGGGATTTTAATAAGTGGGAGTCTGGCAATTATACAAAAGTTATAAACTATATTGAATGTTTTGGGATTATGTTTCATTAATCAACTGTTACGGCATGGAGGTTGACACCCACTGATAATTAATACCAAAACACCAAGAGAAACTCACCTCACCTTGTAATCCGATAAAGAAGTGTGACAAGTGCATAATCTTCCTCTCAATCTGTTATAAAGAAATGCTTAAATGAAGTGAAATACTTTCACTGACTCTACAATCACAAATAACAATTTATTTATCTAACTGCAACTGTGAACAGATTAACAAAACAACTAACAATCTGAGAAATTCCTCTCTAACTGCCTACTTCAGAATAAAACAAGATTCTAATAGGATGCTGTTCAAATAAATACAAGTTCCACTTATGTAACAAAACAATAAAATTTAGTCTCTCAGAGTTCAGACTGAACGTCTGTTCCAGAATGTTCCACAGTCCCTCCAGTCTTCTGTTGTTAGGAATGTTTCCTCTGTAATTTCTTCTGTTCTGAATGCTTGTCTCCATTGAATTCTAGTGTACGTAATACTACTGGAGAATGCTTTGTACCTTCATGAATAGATGGTGCTTTTTTAGAAAGTGTGGAAAATTCATGTGTGAGCAAGATGTTTTTCTCAGATGAGGGGTGTGCTCTCACTTCACATGGCAGTTGGCTTTCTCTACATTTTCAAAATACTAGCATCTTTCTACCCTTGATGACTTATTAATTTCTTTACAATCAGATTGCTTCCAGATAGTTAAAACCATCAGGTTTAAATGTGATAGGTTTTCAGTATCTAAGGGTTTGGTTTAAATTAATTGGTTGATTCAAGCTTGTTGCCAAAACAACAAAAAAAAGCCTTAGGTTTTCTAATCACACAGCCAATTATTATATGTTTCCATTTTAGAACTGTCTGTGCATCTACAGCTGCTTGCAGGCACATTTTTTTAGAATATCCAATCTTTGAAAATCACTCTATCTCTTAAAGGGACCACACACCCTGTTCTCCCATAATTTAAACAATCATTTAATCTTTAGCTTCCAGCCTCCCACTTCATGCTCAACTTTGTAACATCAATATACTTTGAAATAGCTATCTTTTATACTACATTGAACAGAGTGTTTTAGACAAATAAAACCAAAGTAGTTGATAAGGCAATAGCAAGCATGTTGATCCTGCGGTGGGAAACACCGTGCGTATGGATCCAGGTAGCTTCATTGGGTTTTTTAAAAATATTTGAACTGTTCCCTTTTGTACCTATGTGAACCAAATCCATCCAATGACATTAACTTTTGATCTAGCTCAATTCTTCCTTCACCATATAATCAAACTCCATCCTCCCTTATTGGATTCTCTCAGTTCCCATACAGTGATTTGATTTGACGAGCCTCTCTACCTGCTGGTGTACTGTAATGAGAATCACAGAATAGATTGGGCCTCTTTGATAAATGGTACCAACTTCAAAGCGTGGCTGTTGATCAAAGGGTTTTGTTAACACAGTATTTATCAGTCACTGGCATGTAGACTGATGGGATCAGACATAAAAAGGTAGCAAAGAATCAGATTGAAGTGAAATAAGGAGAAAGAGATGGGAAAGCAGAGAATCATGGTTACTGGTAGGAACTTCAGGAGGGAAAGGTTGAAGGTTATCCTTTTTGCTGTGTCAAGTTTATACTAAGTGGCCCATTGACAGTATCAAAGGAAATACATATAAAATAGCATGATAAGAATCTGCAATCAAGTTGACTGCAAAGCACTTTCGTCTGCGTGAAAGTACTTGTGCTCCAACTGAGAAAATGGAGGGTAGCTTTAAATCATGTCATCCAGATGTAAAACTGACAATCCATCAAAATTGATGGTAATAGAATTTGGGATGTACCTAGAACAGGTGTTTGAGTTTTCTGCCTGGTCAACATGTTGAAAAAAGCAATCCAGTTGAAAATGAGAGCAAACTTACCTGAGGAGATCTGGACTGTGCTCAAGTATGATGTGCTTTTCCCAGACAGTCACTTCTGACACTCGTTGTAAGAGTGACCACCCGAGTGAGAGTGCTATGTTTTTGTGAAATTGCATCACTGCAAGAGGCAGAACCTTCAGGGAGAAGAACAAATGGTGGCAAAAAAATAGCCAAAAAACAAACATCAAAGAAATACAAATGTGTGTAATGTACTGCATTTTAGTAAGTATCGCTTTTGAGTTAAAATTGTCTCAAACACCACATATTTTCCTTTAATCTTTGCTTATTTATGGTTTTCAGATTGTTGACTGCATTCTCCCACCCTTGGTATCCTTGGTGTTTAGTCAGAATGGTAAGTATTTGCCAGTAAAGAAGAAGCACAATAGTGATTAAAATTTTCATCAATTCCACCTTTCGTTTTTCATTTCTTTTGTGGAACTATGTTAACCCCTTCATGTTTATGGATTCTTTTTTAAGTGGAGTGGCGGATCTTCAGCCTGAGGTTACTATCAGAAACCATGTCTCTCGTGGCAAACCATGAGGCAATGATAGGAGAGAAAGGGGAGAATCTTATGACAAACAGCAAATTGCTGACTCTTTTCCAAGAATCACTACTCCCTCAGTAAGTCAATACATCATTTTGGAATTTATCTTGTCTAATCATGTGAAAAGTCCATAGTTATTAAAAGCCCTTACCTTCAAATGCTGTATTTTAGAATCATTGAAGATTCAAGACATGAAGAGGAAGTTTCAAGTTCCTATTTATTTTACTTTAAAAAACTGAAGATAACAGCTTAAAGGCAGTGATGTTTATTTCAAGTATTCCTTTTCTCAACAAATAAAATTATAAACTCACTTCAATTGTCTTTTTAGGAAGATATATATTTTAGTAAGATTGTCAGTATATCTTTCCTTCTGTTATGTTGGTTTGCTGGGATTAATTATGGAGAAATTTGTTTTGTCAGACAGGTTGGAGTGAAAACAGTAGAAGGTGCAGTTTTTACTTTGTTGGTGAACTGTGTAATTGCTCCATTACGAGTTGGGAAATGGCTGTGTAAGGAAATGTTGTGATCATAACATGATCAGACCAAGAGATCAGAATTAAGGTCCTCAAGCCAAATGTGAATCGCAACGGATTTGGCTACATTAGTGCCATTTTCATCTCCAAGTCAGAGCATTCAGGCCTAGGATTCCCCTGATTTGTGTAGTGGGAGTAGGGACTTTTCATGGGTCACTGCTCCCACCTCAAAAGAAATTTACCTGAATAGCAGGATCTTTGCTCGAGCGGAGCAGGAGTAGAATGTAGTCAGGTTGATCACTTATGAACCCTTCCTACTTCCATGGCCATTTCAAATAGAAGCAGAACAAATGATGGGAAAAAGAAGTATCAGCATATTTGGACCCTGCAAGCTCCTGGCATCCAGTGTTACAAGTGATACCTTTGAACTCTAGCACGAATGAAAACAGCATGATCAAGAGGCCTATCTGTATCATCAGGCTGGCACGTTATCCTCCTAGACAATTTTTTTTGTTCTTGTGGAGAAGTATTGGATTTATTTATGAAGAAAAAAACGGTTTCAGACCTCTTTCATGTCCCAGCCAGAATACAGGTCCAGTTGCATGATTGAGATTACTTTATCCTTCATAATATAGTAACAAACTTATTTAAAGTAATATATTAGACCACAGACGTACTAGAGATGGGAAATCATTGTCTGTAATAAATACAGCCTACGAGGAGGGATTCTGTCCATCCAATTTTTTTAAAAAACAGCCACATTTTAGCAAAGAGGAAGGATAGGAGGATGAATGTGCTAATTTTCAAGATGCTTATGACCTTTTTAAAAATTCCAGGTATGATCAGATTTTGATGGAACCTGATCCAGTGCCACTATATGCCTTGAAGTTGCTTGTTACCCTGACGGATCATAGTCCAATTTTCATCAGGTATGCTCTAATTAAATGGGAGAATTCTTCAGGTTATGATATGTAACGCATCATAACCATGTCAGTGAATACCTTTTGCTTATTATTTCTCTAGAGGTACTGATCAAAGGAAATCTACATGATTGCATTAAGTTAAAAATCACACAACACCAGGTTATGGTCCAACAGGTTTATTTGGAAGTACTAGCTTTCAAGATGCTGCCTCTTCATTGGGTGGTTGTGGAACATGACCATACGGCACAGGATTTATATTAAAAGGGTTACAGTGTCATGGAGTTATAATGATATATTAAACAACTTTAGTTAAAAATCGCACAACACCAGGTTATAGTTCTTAAACAAATTTAGATGGATAGAGAACTAGTTGGGCAACAGGAGACAGAGAGTAGTGGTGGAAGGGAGCTTCACGAAATGGAGACCTGTGTGCAGTGTTGTCCTACAGGGATCTGTGCTTGAACCATTGTTATTTGTGATATATAATAATGATTTGGAGGAAGGTGTACGTTGCCTCATTAGCAAGTTTGCAGATGACACTAAGATTGGTGGAGTAGCAAATAGTGAAGGGGACTCTTAGACAATACAGCAGAATATAGATAGATTGGAGAGTTAGGCAGAGAAATGGCAGATGGAGTTCGATCCAGACAAATGCAAGGTGATTCGTATTGGAAGATGCAATTCCAGAGAGAACTATACAGTAAATGGAAAAGCCTTGGGGAAAATTGATGTATAGAGAATCTAGGTGTTCAGGTCCATTGTTACCTGAAGGTGGCAAGCTATTTTGAAATATGAAGAACTTTTCTAAACACACATGTTTTGAAGTGCCATCTTCGAGACTGGCTACTCCTCTCCGTTTTTAAACCAGTGACGCAGCTTTTTCTTTGTGCATGAATACTCAATTCTCACAAATCATACAGGTCACAGCCATAAAGCAAAGTGAAGTTAAAAATATTGTGTTGAAGAGACATTGATGATAACCAGGGAGGGGGAAATTTCCTATGAGGTGATCAATGTTGTCATTTGTACTGCCCAGGAATACAAATGTGTTAAAAGAGTAAGGGAGTAGTTTTCAGCTTTAATCTTAGATGATAACCTTGTAAGGTAGGTGTCTTACGCATTGCAGAAGCTGCCTAATTATCCTCTCATTGATTTAAAAATTGTCCCCTACATTCAGGTCCTGAGTGGAAGTTTGACTTCTTGTAAATTTAAGAGTTGCTAATCGTAATGAAGGGCTTTTGCCCGAAACGTCAATTTTTCTGCTCCTCTGATGCTGCCTGACCTTCTGTGCTTTTCCAGCACCACACTCTTGACTATTAAGTATAAAGTAAAACTTATCAAGTAAATAGTATCCTTGGTTCATAATTCATCATGCCATTGCCAGCTAACACACTAAACCATAAGTTTTGATCTGAAATGAAGGTTAGCAGTGAGCTGCTAACATTTTTACCACATTAATGGTCTTTTGCATTTGATTATTTTACGTGTACCTTAGTTTTAATGAAAGATAGACAGTAACCAGCTTTAAAATAAGTAACTAAAAATATTCATTATTATAACACTCGAATCAATTTTTAATGTTTACTCATTTGTTTCAGTTGCAGTTAACACTACATGACATGGGGGAAATATTAAATGGTGTACAAGAACTTACAGGAAGGTTTTGGTAATAGTCATATAAGGATTTGGTCGCACTTTAAAAATTGTCTGCAGTTTTATTTTAAACAATTTATTGCATATTTTCCACAGGACACTGAACACACACATTCTGTGAAATGGTCTGCTCTTTTATTGCTGAGAAACGATAAATGCTGTTGAAGCTTTCCATCTTACAGTTACCAGGTCAGACACAAAATACAAAATTTAAAAGGGATTGACAACTCATACTACATGAGAAACAGGATGCTAATTTTTGGCAAGTGAACTCTCAGTGATTGAAGCATTGCCTCAATGGTGTCAAAACCCTAGAATTCCCTCCTTAATGGCATTGTGGGTGCCCCTACATCACAGGACTCTGGCAGTTCAAAAAGGCAGCTCACCACCACCTTCTCAAAGGCAGCTAGGGATGTGCACTAAGTGTTGGTTCAGCCCACGAGTGACTTTTAAAAAATGAGACTTATCATCAAAAGTCCCTTAGAAGGCCGAACTGTTATTAAAATTTTAAACAGTAAGCTCTGTGTGTGCCAGAAATTATCCTGACAACCTATTTAAAGTTGTCAATGAGGCTCAAAATTTGACTGATCAAATGAATGTGGACCATAAACTGCTCTCTTCTTAGAAAAAGACAGTAATGATGAGTTTAACTTGCTGGCAACCAACCTAGAAGGCGGACACTTCATGGTGAACTCAGTCTGTACAATAATAGTCAAGTTGAACCCATACTAATGGCATCATTCTGCATTACAAGCAAGCCGTCCAGCCAACAGATGTAACGGACCCTCTACATGTACTAGAAGCTACTACATATGTTCATACTCAGGATCCGGTCTTCTGCAGGAAGAAGGAATTTGTCAAAGCATTGCGCCATTTCAATTAGACAAAAACTTGGGGAGCAGCTGTTCCCTGCTAAATTCCCCATGGCAATGTCTTGACCAATCAGCATCAACATGTCTTTTTTGAAATTTAGACAGAATCTTTGGGTACATTCTCCATGGCTGTGCCTTGACAACCAATGTCTGTTTGCCAATCAGTCAGCACCCTATTTCAAATGCAGTATAAATTATTGTTCCCTTTAAAATTCGGTATTCTTGCCTCTGTCCTGATGAGTGCAAGATGAAAAGCTTCAACTGCATGTTTCTTTTTTTCAACAGTACTCAATCTCTGTACTGAAAATGTGTTGCTGGAAAAGCACAGCAGGTCAAGCAGCATTGAAGAGCAGGAGAATTCCTGAAGAAGGGCTCATGCCCAAAACGTCGATTCTCCTGCTCTTTGGATGCTGCCTGACCTGCTGTGCTTTTCCAGCAACACATTTTCAGCTCTGATCTCCAGCATCTGCAGTCCTCACTTTTTCCCTCAAGCTCTGTACTACCAAGTGGCTCTTTCATTCTCTTGCAGATGTTGATGGCAAGATTGACATTTATTTCCCATCCTTATGTCCTGGGGCAAAGGGCAGGAAAAGGTCTTTATGAAACCAGCAAACAAAATGTGGCCTTTTTTGTTTCCATTTTCATGTGAAATAAGAGAAATAACCTGTTATGATCTGAAGTAAAAATCCAAGACACATTGTTTTTATGTTAAAAATGAACAGTCACATGCTGAATGTTCAGTTGGGATGTTAATAATTGAAACGTAATGCTGTGTAAACTCTGAGTAAGAGTAGTTTGCAAAGGTCCTTTGAATTTGTTTCTAAGCAACAGTTCTGAATGCCATTCCAGTGATTAATCAATGTACGTAGGATCACATGCACTGCTGTCCAAGTGCAAAGTTTTGCTTTGGTTCATAGTAATATAGTTCTTGCAACAGCTTTAAAATTTGTAACTGTTTTAGAATAATGAAAGGGATCTTCATACGTTTATTTTGGGGTTTTTTTCTGTTTTATCTCCTCTTTCCTTTGCAACATCATATTGTCCCTCATGAAGAGGTTATTTAGCGAGAGTGCTGTCCCTCATTTGTGATTCCTTGGAGATGTTAATTTTTAGTAGCTAGTGATCAACTGATCACCTCCCTATAAGTATTAAGAAGCTGTAAACCACTGCTAGAATTTGAATTCCTAATTTTAATGTCATATAAATATTGCATAATCACCACGTACAGCCTTTCTTACATGTTTTCAGTCTTGAAAAATAGTACTAAAGTGTAATAGTTTTTTTTGCAAAAATCATGGCAGTTTAAAAAGCACTTCTTAAGTATTATAGTTATGTAGGGGACCCATCACATAGGAGAAAATCTGGGAGCAATTTGGAAATCGAAGAGGACAAATGAATTGGAGATGAAGAAGAATTAAGGCAAAGAAATTGAAAACACAATGATAGAAGAGTGTTTTAGATAGTTCAAAGATAAAGAGGGAAGTAGCAAGGTCAAATGAGACAGCTCCAAATAGCATGGTTGTATAATCTAAAAGCTCAGCCTCAACTGGCAAGTTGTTGAGTGCTTAGAGCTCCACCTGCTTTTCTTACATCAGAAGTACAGTATATCTGCAGATTTCAAAAGTTATATGTTGGCCATGCATGGCATAGGAGCCAATACTTAGAGTGGTACAAACTGTATTGGGAATAGACAACACCACTTCTATTTAATTTTAACCAGGTATGTAACATACAAACTTGAATTTATACATATTAACAGATGAAGTGTGATCGGCAAAAAATAAGTCTTAAAACATATCAGCGTACAGGTGTTAGATTTCTGACTAGGCTATGCTTGGGTGTGTGCACTAGCAGTGATAGCAGTAAATGTAGTTAAACACAGTGAAAAATACCTAATAATGAAACAAATGTAATCAAAGACTATATCAGGTAAGAGAAATAAAATAGTAAATAAAATGTAAATGAAGTTTTAAGTTTTAAAAAACACACAAGCACAGTCAGAATTAATACGTGGAAAGCATGCAGTCAGCAATCGTCATTGGATTGTTGGTGTTAGGTAAACAGCAATACTTCCAATTATAGAGCTTGAATTTTCTTCCTGTGTTTTTGCTTCTATTATTTGAATTTCCTCAGAACTGACTTGCAGTTAAGTTCAGACTACAGATCACAGCTCTATATAAAATCTTGCCCTCTTCATTCCCCACATTTTGTTTTGATTCCAGTTTAAAATTGTTTGTTTGTTGCTCCAGTTGGCAGGCCATGTCATTAGATTCAAAATTGTAAAATGATGTATGAAGTGGCGCTCAGGCATGGAATTAAATAGTAATCAATTCAGTTGCAATTGATTGTCCAATTCAGAAAGATTGTTGTTTTTACTTGACCAGCGCTGTAATTTTTACAACAACCACATCACAATAACATGCATTTATATAGCACCTTAGAAAAACATCCCAAGTTCCTTCATGGATGTGTAATTAGACAAAAAAAACCCTCCAACACAAAGAATTATACATCAGGAAGGAACAAAGAGGTAGGTCTCGAGGCAGGGAAAATTGGTGGAGTATTACAGGGTTTTATGGGGAAGGGAATAATTGTCGCTTAGATCCTAGAATGCTGAAGACATGGTTGTCAATGTTACACTAGACATCAGAAGAACAGAGACCATCTTGGGGAAATATGGGGTGAGAAGGGGTTATAGTGACATGGAATGACTAACCACTGAAGGTATTCAGACTTCAAAATGAGATTTTGAATTGAAAGCATTGAGGAAATGAGAGTCACTACAGGGTGACAGCACACAGGTGATGACTTGGGATCCTGTGGATATCCATCCAAGACCCCAACAATCCTTCCAGGTGAAGCAGTACTTTACCTGTACTTAATTCAATCTAGTCCATGTATTCACTGTTCACAATGTGTCCTTCTGTACACTGGGGAAATGAAACCCAGACTGGTTGACCTATGTTCTGCCTACAAAGAAGACCCTGAGTTTCCAGTTGTCACTTCAAAACACCGCCTTGTTCTCTGGCCAACATCTCTGTCTCAGGCTTGCTGCAGTGTTCCATGAAGCTCAGTGCAAGCCGGAAGAACAGCACCTCATTTTCCGCTTGGGAACTCAGCAGCTTTCTGAATTTAATATGGAGTTAAACAATTTTAGAGCTTGAATCCATGTCCTTACTCCAACCCCAATACACCAGGCTTTGTCATCATGTAGGCTGCTTCCATACACAACTGATTGTCAGCTCCCATTAGCAGCTATTTATTCCCTCAGACTGACCTTTAACCACTCCTTTGTTTGTCCAACTGTTTTTCTTTTTCTTTGGGCTCAATCTTCGCCTATCGTTTACTCACCCTCACTCCCCCTTCCCATCTTCTACACAAGTATCAACCTTCTCCTAGTTACTATGAGTTCTGAAGAAGGGTCACTGGACCCAAAATGTTATTTCTGATTTTGCTCCACAGATGCTGCCAGACCTGTTGACTTTTTCCAGCAATTTCTGATTTCGTTTCTAATTTCTAGCATCTATAGTTCTTCTGATTATTTGCTATTGCAAATACGCTTGACTACCTTCATTAGCAGTGCAGTTCAATAAGTGTCATCTTCACCAGGACAGTGATGTAACTGAATGGATCATTGATGTACTTCAGAACTCCTCTCAACTTTCATCACATTGATTATAATGAGATTCAAATTAGACCAGTTTAGAACTGGTGGAAAATCCATTCGGCCAGTTTCCAGAAAAACAATGCAAGTGAAAATGACCTCTCCAACATCTATCCTAACACAGTTTTCCATGCCTTTTCTGTGTTTCCTAGAAGACACTTTAGCCTAAAGTTTCAATAAAATGAGTAACATTGTTTCTTTTATTGAAGAATTAAATGTGGCTACCTATAACCCACAGGAGATTTATACATATTTCTTGAGTCAACACATTTTAATTCTAATCAGGAGTATATATACCCAGCAGATATTTGGCCCATCCATACATGTACATTGAAAACAATGATGCCAAGCCAACTCTTGTTTCTTTTCTCTCAGGTAAGCTTACTTTAACACATTATTCAAGATTCAGCAGATTGATTTCATTTCAATGAGAAAGAAAGACAAGCTGTTAATCCACACATTATCTGACAGAAACGCTAACATAATCAAACTGATGAGAAAACTAGAAGATTGTGCACCTGTACAAACAGCAAAAGAAATAATTGCTGAAAGGCTAGTCGTTCACTTTATATTCCTGATCCTTCTCAACATTAGAATGCTGATTAGGCAGTGATCCCCTTGTACACACAACAAAAAATACATGCACCACTTAATACTGTAAACATCCCAGGCAACAACATAGATCTATAATCCAAAATAAATAAGATAGAACCAAAGAGAAGCTAATGGTACATGGTTAGCTCATAGCGAACACACGTGTGGTTATCCCCACTGCTCGGTGGGATTGGCCACCATTGTAGAGTGAAACTGGTTTGAAGGAATGTCCCTGTACTTCAGGAAGAGAGTGATCAGACTGTGGAATCAAATATAGACTTTATGCTATAGAAGTGGAGGCATCAATGAAAGCATGTCATAATGCGTCTTGCATTAACTGATGCTTTGAACCATCCTGGAGTACTTTTCCCCACATGATAATCATATAACAGGTATCCCCCAGCAAATACTGTGCATGTTCTTGAGAAACATTGAATGGATAAAATGGGTGAGTGTCCAAGAATCTGTGAATGATCTAAAGCAGTTACAACCATGTGTTTGGTGGTTGTGTGTAGAATTGAAAAATGCCACTTGAAGAAGCCTTTCCTGTCATAAATGTCTGTATGAGGAAAGCTTCTGTCACAAACTCTGCAGTTTTGACTGCTATCCCTCTGTATAGTAGCTGCTATGCTTCAGTACAAGTGCCTTCACAATGCATATCCAGGAAACCCTGATCTCCTTTGCTCCTGGATTTACTTTGATTTGTGAAATTAAGACAAATGCAAATTTAGTATGAGGAAAGCTCAATCACACCACAAAAATTTGAAGGTGCATTTTAAAGATGGAAAACATATGAAAATGGATTCCATTATAGTTCCTTACTTAGAAAAACACTTCTCCTGCATAATCCTTGCTTGGGAGGTACTGCCGAAGACTGAAGAAATCTAATCTTTTCAAGAAAGATTGCCAGATCTTTGTACCATTAGGGTATCTGGAGATAGCAAAGGCTGTATAGCATATGGAACTGAGCATGGGTTAAAATATCATCATAGCAGATGGTAAAAGTTGAATTAAAAATGGAATACAAGCCTAGCCTAATGGTGACCGTGGAGCCACTATCAATTGTCATAAAACCTATCGGGTCCACTGGTGTCCTTTAGGGAGGGTTCTTGTGGTATAGTGATAGTGCCCCTGTTTTTTGGCCAGAGGGCCTGGGTTCAAATCCAGCATGCTTTAGAGGTGTGTCCTAACATATGTGGACAGCTTGTTTAACATAATTACTTCTCCCGTGGGAGATCATGGCACAATGGTCATGTTAAGGGCTCTACCTCAGGACCAAAAGGTATAGATTCAAGTCCCACCTGCCTCAGATATATCTAAACAGGTTGATTAAAAATATCTATAAAAAACCTGTCTACCAAGTCAATAAAAGGTTTTTGATACTTCAGTCTGTGCACATTATGGCAAGGAGGAAAATAAGCAAACTGATTGTCATTAATGTATTGAGAATATTCCTGCACAACGCCTAGAATGTAGGTGGTACCTTTAGTGTAGAAAAATATCCCTAGGTGTTTTGCAGGGGTGTAATCATAAATAAACGGATCACAAATCAAAAGCAGGAGGTATTGGAGGGGTGAACCAAAAGCATGGTTGAAGAGTTGGTTTCAACATTTTCAGGGAGTTGCAAAGTCAGAGATGTTTGCAAAGGGAATGCCCGTGTGTGGATCACATAAAGATGAAGACATGGAATCCACTATTGGGAGGGCAAAGGATAAAGTGATACACAATAAACCAGGAGAACAGTGAGTGATTGGGAGCAGTTTATTAAGCTGAAGAAGATTACCCAAGTAGGGAGGGGCAAGGCCATAAAGGGATTTCAATGCAGGAATTAGATTCACATTTGGAGTATTCGTCAACAGCAAGGACAAGAGTCCAGTAACTCATCTACAGTGCAAAGATTCCTGATAATTTTGATCTACACTCTTTTCACCATCTTAACTACCACTCCCTCAATCACTGGCACAAAGTTGTTGCCACATGTATGATCTACAAATACACTTCAGCACCAACCAGGGAGCAGGCTACTCTGGATTTGATATTGGGTAATGAGGAGAGATTAATTGATGACATCATAGTAAAGGATCCTCTAGGGAGCAGTGACCATAGTATGATGGAATTCAAAATTCAGTTTTGGGGTGAGACAGTGAAATCCCACAACAGTTTTCTGGAATTAAACAAAGGAAATTATATCGGCATGAGGACAGATTTTGCCCGAGTAGATTGGGTAAGAAGGCTAAATAGTAAGACAGCGGATGAGCGGTGGCAGATGTTTAAGGAGCTACTCAATTCCTCACAACGAAAAAACACACCAGTGAGGAAGAAAGATGGTAAAGGAGGGGTGGCAGGGGAACTTAAAAAAAAGATATCCACGGCTAAACAAGGAAGTCAAGGACAATATGAAGTCAAAAACTAAGGTATACCATAATGCAAAGGCCAGGGGCAGGCTGGAAGATTGGGAAACTCAAATGTAAACAAAAGGATACTAAAAATTTAATAAAAGGAGCTAAGGTAAATTACAAGAGAAACTAGCACAAAATATGAACAAGGATATCAAAAGCTTCTATAGTTATATGAAAGGGAAGAAAGTCTGATGCAATACGGCGATAAATCCTTCTGCTAATTAAACCAAACACACAGAATAGCTCAGCTCGCCTTGCAATGTGTTAAAAGTATGAGTGACAGAGAACTACCCAAATTCCACTGTTCAAAGAAAAAAAACATTTTTATTCTTTAACTCGAAAGTGAACATTCAACAACAACTATTTACAACACTAAACCTCCTTTCGTTTAAAGGTTTGTTATCTACTTCCCACTCTATAACAATATATTGATCCAATAAAGCCCCTATTAAATGTATAGTAACTCAAGTTTCAAAACTAGACAGCGGCTGTCATTTGCGGTGTCGATCTTCTGTTTATAGATCTCCTTGGGTCGTCTTCGATCGTCTGCACAGATGTTTCATATAAAACAGGTACCTTTGATAGAGAGTCAGGGCAGTCTTTCTGACAATGGCAGGTGGTATTCCTTCTGGCTAACTGTCCAAAATGCCTGCTTTTTATACCCCATCAGATCGTCTCGTTGGTTTGATGTTGTCAAAACTGTAAAATTCAAATTCAATTGAGTTTTGGTATCTTAGGGCATAATTTAAACTGATTGGTTAAATTTGAACTGCTGTAAAAACAATTGAGGTATCTAGATTACAGCTAAAGGTTACATCTTAGGGTTACATCTTTCAATTCTCCAGTACACTCTGTGCCTGCTATTCAGTCACATGACAGGTACTTGCCAGCTTTCACACTCTCTTAAAGGTATAGTACACACCTTTAACTTGATAACAAGTCACTAAGGTGAACGTTGGTCTCTTGTAAGATGAAACCAGTGAGTTAATTGTGGGGAACACTGAGATGGCAGACATGCTGAATCAATATTTTGCCTCAGTTTTTACAGTGGAGGACAGTAGTACCATTCCTATTGGAACAGGCAATTCAGACAGAATAGAAAAGGTAGAACTAGAACAATCAATATCGAAAGGGAAAAGATACTCAGCAAACTAATAGGATTGAAGACAGACAAGTCTCCCGGGCCTGATGGCCTACATCCTTGGGTATTAAAGGAAGTGGCACTGGAGATAGTGGATCCATTGGTTACAATATTCCAAAATTCCCTGGATATGGGAAAGTCTCCATTGATTGGAAAATAATTAATGAAATGCCTTATTCAAAAAGGGAGGGAGGCAAAATGTGGGAAAATACGGACCAGTTAGTTTAACATCTGTTGCTGAGAAAGTGTTAGAATCAATAATCAAGGGAGCAATATCAGGACATTTGGAAAATCAAAATACTGTCCATCAGAGTCAGCACAGTTTTATGAAGGACAAATCATGTTTGACTAATTTGCTAGAGTTCTTCAAAGGTGTAACAAGCAAAGTGGATAATGGGGATCCAGATATAATATATGTGAACTTCTGGAAAGTGTTTGATAAGATGCCACACGAAAGATTAATTCACGGGGTTGGATCATATGGGATTAGCAGTAATTTATTAGCTTGGATAGATAACTGGCTGATGGACAGAAGACAGGATTTTTTTTAATCTGGAAAGCAAGATGTAAGTAGTGGGTTACCACAGGGTTCAGTCCTTGGACCCCAGCTATTTACAATCTACATTAATAACCTGGATACAGGGATAGAAGGCAGTATAGCTAAATTTGCGGTCAACACAAAAATAGACGGGATAGTAAATTGCAATGAGGAAATAAGAACCTTACAAATGGATATAGATAGGTTAGGAGAGTAGGCCAAAATTTGGCAGATGGAGCTTTATGTGGATAAGTGAAAGGTCATGCATTTGGGTTGACAAAATAGAAAGGCAACCTGTTATCTTAATGGGAGAGACATTGGGATGCTCCGGTGCAGAGGGATCTAGGTGTGCTTGTTCATGAGTCCCATAAAGCTAGCATGCAGGTACAGCAGATAATTAAAAAAAAAACTAGTGGAATGCTGGCTTTTATAGCTAAAGGAATAGAATATAAAGGTAAGGACATATTCTTGCAAATATACAAGGCATTGGTGAGACTGCACCTGGAGTATTGTACACAGTTTTGATCCCCTTATTTGAGGAAAGATGTAGCGGCATTGGAGGCAGTTCAGAGGAGGTTCATGAGATTGATCCCAGAGAAGAGGGATTTGTTGTATGAAGAGAGTTTGAACAGTTTGGGCCTATACTTTCTGGAATTTAGAATAATGATGGGAGATCAAATTGAGATATTAGAGATGAAAAAGATATGGATAAAATAGACATGGAATGAATGCTTCCTCTTATGAGGCATTTTAGGAAGAAAGGTCATAGTCTTAGGATAAGAGGTAGTAAATTTAAAGCAGATTGGAGGAAAAACTACTTCTCCCAAAGAGTTATGAATCTGTGAAATTTTTTGCCCCAAAGTGTGGTGGATGCTAGGACAGTGAGTAAAGTTAAGGAGGTGTTGGACAGATTTTTAATTGGTAATAGGTCGAAGGGTTATGGAGAAAGTGCAGGAAAATGGGGGTGAGGAGCATATCAGCCATGATCTAATGGCAGAGCAGACTCGATGGGCTGAATGGCCTAATTCTGCTCCATATCTTAGTGAACCTATGAGCTATACCAAGGCTTTTGTGATAACAGCTCCCAAACCTGTGTACTCTACTTGGAAGGACAGCAGGCACACTGGCACTCAACACCTGCACATTCTGCCAACGTCAGCCACTAGCCTGACTTGGAACTGTATCATTCACCGTTACTGAGTCAAAATCCTAGAACTTAACAGAACTGTAGGACGATCTTGTGAACATAGAATCATAGAGGTGTACAGCTCAGAAACTGGTCCTTTGGTCCAACTCATCCATGCCGACCAGATATTCTAAATTAATCTAGTCCCATTTGCCACACTTGGGCCGTATCCCTCTAAACCCTTCCTATTCATATACCCAATTAAATGCCTTTTAAATGTTGCAATTGTACCAGCCTCCAACACTACTTCTGGTAGCTCATTCCATTCATGCACCACCTCTGTGTGAACAAGTTATCTCTTAGGTCCCTTTTATATCTTTCCCCTCTCACCCTAAACCTATGCCCTCTAGTTCTGGATTCTCCCATCCAGGGAAAGGACTTTGTCTACTTACCTTATCCATGCCCCTCATGATTTTATAAACCTTTATAAGGTCGCTCCTCAGCCTCTGATGCTCCAGGGAAAACATCTCCAGTCTACTCAACCTCTCCTAATAGCTCAAGTCCTCCAACCCTGGCAACGTCCTTGTAAATCTTTTCTGAACGCTTTCAACTTTCACAACATCCTTCCTATAGGAAGGAGACCAGAATTGCACACAATATTCCAACAGTGGCCTAATCAATGTCTTGTACTGCCGCAATATGCTCTCCCACCTCCTATACTCAGTACTCTGACCAATAAATGAAAGCATACTAATCGCCTGTTTCACTATTTTATGTACCAAGAAGCTGACTTACCACATTTGCATTTGGGGATGGATAGTAAATGCAAGGCTTATGTACAATGTTCATATTTTGTTAATTAGTTTTTAAAAACCTTCAGTAATTCAGGAAGTAAGACTGAAAGCTATTCATATATTGATGGAGATGCTTATTTTAAATTCATTTTAGAGCTAAGATTAGCCAGATATTAATGCTGATTCAATGAGAATGTTGGCATTTTTGATGCTAACAAGCCAGTTGTTTTGGTCCTAGCTGCAATATATAAACAAATACTTATTCCTTTCAAGCAAGGAATTTCTCATAAAAGAGGCTTCATTGATATCTATTTGTATATTGGGAAGATAGCATTTAGGTTTAGGAAAGGTATCATTATTGAGCCACACTGGCAGAAATTATAGAATAGAATTTAATAGGAAAAGAGCGTATTGAGCAGAAAACCCAACTGAAATAAAGGAGAGAGGGTGAGAGACCTTGTTATAGCAAGATTGTTGAATATGGAATACGATGTCTGCCAACAGCAAGCGATAGAATAGTTCTGTGCGGAAGGCCATCTCTGACAATTCTGAGAATTGGGTAGAAGATGTTACTGGTGAGCACATGTTCTAAAACATCGTATCCTCCAACTTAAAGTGGCAAAATAGTGGAGGTGCCTATTTTCACTGAGACCACTCATGGTTGGAGAACATTATTTGATGTTCTAGAAGACTGCTTGTAAGGGATGCAATGAGAAAATATTTAGACTGGATGCTAGTATCTAACCCTTGCAATGTTTATCTCTGAGTGAGACTGAAGCAGGGTAAGCATTCTATCAGATTTCCAAAGATTAAATGGCTGACAGAATCCTTTGAAGTCATGTGTCAGACAGCTTCATCCCTCGGTAGCTGAGCAGTAATGTTATGGAAAAATTGGTAAGCTGTCATCCAGTCGGATTGCCAGATTAGACAATAAAGTAAATAGAATAGTCAGTCAATAATAATGATTACTCAAAAGAGATTTAATCACCAAAATTCAATGGACCAGAGCTGTTTATTTAATTAGATGGCACAGAAGATTTATTTTTAATATCAAGGAACCTCACAACGCAGCAGTTCAAGGGTCTGCTTTATTAGAAATGCCTTGCTTGAGTGGAATAAATATTTGTTTATATATTGTAGGTAGGACCAAAACAATTGGCTTGCTAACATTGAAAATGTCAACTATCTGGCTAACCTTACCTCAAAATTAATTTTAAAACAAGCACTTGCAGGACAGAAGGAGGGAATTGATGAGAAGAAAATCTTTAAAAACTGCAGCATGCAGTTGAATTTGTCAAATGAACACGTAATATGAACAATTAGACAATTTCAAATCTTTGTTTTTGTCAGAAGACAGGACTTACATGACTTACTTACAGCAAAGCTTTTGAAGGGTTTTCATAAAAGGTAGGAGAAAGTGAGGACTGCAGATGCTGGAGATCAGAGCTGAAAATGTGCTGAAAATGTCCTGAAGAAGGGCTCATGCCCGAAACGTCGTTTCTCCTGCTCTTTGGATGCTGCCTGACCTGCTGCGCTTTTCCAGCAACACATTTTCAGCTCTTTTCATAAAAGGTACCTGATCAATGAAAATTTTTTTCCCAATAAAATTGAGTTTATTTTCATTATATATAACAAAAGAATTAAAGTTAATTTGTGTAAAGTAAATTTCTCCTGGCATAATTATGGATTATGAATTGTGGATCACTGTTTCTGAAGTGATTATTCTATTTAAATATTGAATTGTACTTCTTGGTAGTATCAGAAAATCGAAACAATGCAGAAAATAGAACTTCAGAATTTTTCTGCTGCTGATTATCATGGGTGATTGGGGTTAAACCAACATTTTTCTCAAAAGATTGGAAGCAAAGTACTTGAATAGTTTGAAGGCAGAGGTAGATAAATTCTTGATAAGCAGGGGAGTGAAAGGTTATTGGGGCAGGTAGGAATATGAAGTAATAAAATCAGTGACAATCTTGTTCAATGGCACAGCAATCTCGAGTGACCTACTCCTGTCCTGATTTGTTTGATCATATGTTATTTTCTTTTTAAAAACAGTGCCACTCAAGTTAAAAATTTATTTACACAATGTTGTCAGTTTAACACTGTCAATAACACAGCTTCGAAGTGTACACCTTGTTCACTTCTATGGAAAAAAAATGTGTTGCCATTTTACTAATTTAAAAATGAAATTCAATCAGATTATTCCAGTAGACAAGGTCTCGAGTGCATGGTCTGGTGTAATATTGAGTATTATTCTACATCGACCTGGACCCAATATACCAACCACTACAGCGGACAGCTGAAACTGACACCCGGAAGCGGCAAGGACAGACCACTATAAATACCGGAAGAAACATCAAAGAAGCGCTTCGCAGGAGGCTCCAGAGCACTGATGATGTCTCCTAGCCAGGGGACAAAACATTTGCAACAAAAACTTCCAGCTCGGCGAACAGAACCACTACAACAAGCACCCGAGCTACAAATCTTCGCACAAAGTTTGAGTATTATTGTATTGGCGACACCTAAAAGACCCAGTTCAACCCATGGATAAAATCAAAGTCATCTACAAAATTCCATGCAAGGACTGCCACAAACACTGTAGGACAAACAGGAAGAAAGTTAGCCACCAAGATACATGAACACAGCTAGCCACAAAAAGACACAACTCTCTCTCTCGTAGCCCTACACACGGATGAAAAAACCACCAATTTGACTGGGACAACACATCCATCCTGGGACAGGCTAAGCAAAGACATGCCAGAGAATTCCTAGAGGCCTGGCACTCCAACCACAACGCCATAAACAAACACGTAGATCTAGATACCATCTATCAACCCCTTAGAAAACGAACCGGAAATGACATCACCACAAACCCCAGGAACCCCATCCAGGACAAACATAAATAGAAAGCAGGAGACAACAGCTTCGCTTCACTTGGAGGTCACCACTGATGATGTTACCTAGCCAGGTAATGGAACGTCTGGATATCAATCCTACAGCTCAGCGAGCAAAGCTACACCCTAAACCTCATGCTCCCATGAGGAGATTGAACAGTTCATCAACTTCATGAATGCCTTCCACCCTGACCTCAAGTTCACTTGGACCATCTCGGACACCTCCCTCCCCTTCCTGGACCACTCCAACTCCATTTTCAGCGACCGGCTCAACACGGTCTTCTACTTTAAACCTACCGATTCCCACAGCTACCTGGACCATCTCTCCTCCCACCTTCCCCCCCCAATAAAAAAGCTACCCCTTACTCCCAAATCCTCTGCCTATACTGTTTCAGCTCCCAGGAGCAGCAGTTCTGCTCCAGAACATCCTAGATGGTCTCCTACTTCAAGGACTGCAACTTTCCCTCCTACATGGTCAACAATGTCCTCCAGCATAACTCCTCCACTTCCCGCACTTCTGCCCTTATACCCCACCACTCCAACTGCAACAAGGATAGAATCCTCGGTCTTCACTTCCACTGCACCAATCTCCAGACACAGTACATCATTCACTGCCATTTCTGCCACCTACAAACAGACCTCACCACCAGAGGTATAGTTCTCTTCCCACCCCTATCAGCGTTCCTCAGAGGCTATTCCCTCCGTGACTCCCTCGTTAAGTACATGCCCCTCACCAACCCACCTTCCACTCCTGGCACCTTGCCTTGCCGCCGCAAGAGGTGTAAAACCTGCGCCCACACCCCCCCACCCCCCCCCACCAACCTCCATCTAAGGCCCCAAAGTATCCTTCCACATCTGGCAGAGATTTTACTGCACATCCAAACATCTTATCTAGTGTGTCCGTTGCTCTCGATGTGGTCTCCTCTACATTGGGGAGACAGGATGCCAACTCACGGAAAGTTTCAGGGAACATCTCTGGGATACACACACCAAACAACTCCACTGCCCTCCACCAAGGACATGCAAGTCCTGAACTTCCTCCACTGCCAGATCCTAGCCTTGAGGAAGAATGCATCATCTTCCACCTTGGGACCCTCCAACCACATGACATCAAATAGGGAATTTAATCTAATCTAATCTAACATCAATTTCACTAGTTTCCTCATCTCCCCTCCCCCCACCTCATCCCAGATACAAACCTCCAACTCAGCACTGCCCTCTTGAACTGTCCCACCTGTCCATCTTCGTTCCCACCTATCCGCTCTACCCTCTGCTCCAACCTATCACTATCACCCCCCATCTGTATCCACCTATCACCTTGACAGCTACCTTCCCCTCAGCCCCACCCCAACATTTATCCCTCAGCCTCTTTCCCTCCTCCACCCCACCATTCCTGATGAAGGGCTTATGCCCAAAATGTCGATTCTCCTGCTCCTCCAATGCTGCCTGACCTGACCTGATGTGCTTTTCCAGCACCACACTTTTCGATTCTGATCTCCAGCATTTGCAGTCCTCTTTTTTTCATAGTATTGAGTATTGCAAAACAAGAGGGCCCCAAGTGCAGTCTGTTATCATCACTTGGGTAGCTGTTCTCAACTGAGACAGTCAAGGAATTAGTACAGTTGACTTTTGTATCCTGGACTGGGAAGAGGAGAGCTCTATATTTCCAGCTGATAAAGTCTTTGTGATTGTTTGGTTGAAGACTCGATCAAGCACTACTGATTAGAATAGAAACCCAAAAGAAAAATATGTATCACATTGAATTGTTTCATGCAATATATGCCTGTCATTGAACAGAAAATAGGCCATTTGACCTTTTGTATTCATGCTGACCCTCTGTGTATGCAACTCATCTAGGTCCCCTGCCCCATATTTTTCTCATAGCCCCACAACTGAATCTGAATCCCATTCTAGATTCTAATCATCTACATGAAGGATGAAGGATAAAGTCAAAAATCACAGAACACCAGATTATACCCAATAGGTTTATTTCAAATAAAGCTGCTGGATTAGAACCTGGTGTCATGTGATTTTATTAACATTTTATTTTTATTGAAAAGTTTTTCCTTTACAAAATTATACAATTGCAAAAATATAACAATTTAAAATTATAACAATATTTCAGTGAACTAACTACTACCCTACTCTACAAAAATCAAAACTACACTCACTACAAAGCAATAAATAAATACCGCTATTCAGTGCGACCACATCGAAGCTCCCAACCTTCGGGAGCATTAATTATTACACCCGTACTTATTTGGGATTCTTCCTCCAGTGGCACAAGGCTCACTAAACCTCATCATCTTGGCTAAACAAATGCCCTAATTAAAATGGCAGACAAGTCTGCATCCAAGTAATTCAAAAAAGGTTGCCATGTTTTATAAAAAAGTTCCATTTTATAGTGCACCGTGTTGGTGAGGAAATCCAAAGGAATGTGTTCCATAATTAACTTAAGCCACGCTAACCGGACCAGAGGATTCTCAGACACCTAGTTCATCAAAATGTTCTTCCTCGCACAGTAAGTGAGAATGTTAAATTGCTTTTTCCCATGTGCCTCTAAGGAAGACTAGGTCTACCTTCACTTCGGTCCCCAGGACCCTCTCTATTATTTCTGTCACAGCGTTCCAGTACCTCTGAAGCTTGTGGCACGACCACAAACTCTGAGTGAGGATACCTATTTTGCGCTTAGGGCACAGTGGCGATGCTCCCTTGTTGAATTTTGTAAGACGATCTGGGGCCAGATGAACTTGATTAAGAACCTTCAAATGCATGGCGTGTGTTCTGTTACAGATTGAGATCTTCCTCATATTCTCCCAAATGTCCTCCTTTGTCTCTGGGGGCATCTCCACTCCCAACTCTTGCTCCCAGAGCTGACAAAGTCGCTCAGTGTCATTCGAGGCACCGCACCCCAATAGGTAATAGAGAGCACAAAGCAAGAGTACGCTTGTGGCATGAAGCACTCTCCTCTCTGTGTCAGACCTATAGCAGTTGGTCAAAAGTGGGTTTTTTTGGATGAAATCCCTTATCTGAAAGTAACGAAAAAGATCTCTGCTTGGCAATCTATACTGCAGCTCATTTGGTCAAAGGACATCATGACCTCCCCTTCAAACAGGTCTCCCAAACAGGAGACTCCCCTAGCTGCACACAGTTTGAATCCAAGATCCATCATCCCTAGCTGAAATCCTGGCGTACCAACTATAGGGGTAAGAAAGGAGGTTTTAGATAAACTGCACTCACTCTGTTGCATTGCTCTCCTTACTTTGACCATATTAATGATGATTGGATTCTGACAGTATTCCATAACTGTCCACTCCATAAAGAACAAACTAGTAAGGGCACTTTGCCTGGGAGGCCTCAATTTCCAACCATATTGATCACAAACCAGTCGCTCATAATGGACAGACGGGAGCTTAACTGATATCTCTTAATATCCAGAAAGTCGACTCCCCCAACCCTTGGGATAACTGCAGTTTGGCAAGCTTAATGAGGGACCATCTATGATGCCAAATAAAAGAACTAAGCCAACCAGTGAGTCTCCGCATCGTTTGCTTGGGAATGATTAGGTAGAGTATTTGCATGGGATCTAACAGATGGGGAAGAACATTCATTTTCATAAGGGCTATTTGACCTAACCAAGAGATTGGAAGGGCCTCCCATCTTTGAAGGTCTCGTCTAAACTTGTCAAGCAAGTGAGCAAAGTTAGCCTTAAATAATTGATCAAAGGTGGGAGTCCACACCGACCCTCCGAAGAGCAACCCCACCAGACCCAAAACTTTTATATCCAAAAATTAGCCAAATAAATTATCGCATTGTAGTAAATGGGGTACAGGAACTGCTAGATTTGGTAAGAAGAGGAGAACATCATCTGCATATAATGTAATCTTATGTACCCTTGATCCCACTTCTGGGGCAGTTATGTTCGGGTCCTTACAGATCACCTCTGCCAGCGGCTCAATCAGCAATGTAAACAGTAGTGGTGAAAGGGGACAACCTTGCCAATTGCCCCGACCAATACTGAAATTACTGGATCTTACACCATTGGTGAGAACCACAGCCAGAAGGTCATTATACATGACCTCCACCCTTTTGACAAAGACCTCACACAGGCCAAACCATTCCAGAGTATAAAAAGATATGGCCACTCCACCTGATTGAATGCTTTCTCTGCATCTAAAGAGATTACCAAACCCTGAACTGATCATTGCTGACACACTTGGACCATATTCAGTATTCTTCTAATATTATTTGAGGACCTACTGCCTTTTATAAAACCCGTCTGGTCCTCCTTAACAATATTGAGCAACACCTTCTCCAATCGGAATGCAAATGTCTTGGGTAAAATTTGAAAGTCCAAATTTAACAACACAATGGTCCGAAACAAAGCACAGTCCTCGGGATCTTCCCTTTCTTGAGAATGAGAGAGATGTTATCCTCTCTGAGGGATGGTGGGATGCAGTCATGACTATATGAATAGTTGTATGTGGCCAGCCTCGGCCCTGACAGGATATTTATAAATTCTTCATAGAATTCACTCGGGAGACCATCAGGGCTGGGCGCCTTCCCACTTTGGAGCTGTCTTACTGCCTCTTGTATCTCTCACCCTGTTAAGGGGGTGTTAAGAAGAGGCACCTGTTCTGAGGTCAAACCTGGAAGGTCCAGGGTCTTTAAAAAGTCTCCATCTTAGCCCACCTAACTTCGCAGTGTTCCAACCAATGTAGCTCTGAGTAAAAACTCCAAAATGCCACGTTGATCCTTTTAGAGTCACACATAAGAATGTCAGTGCCTTTTCTAATTAATGTAATGGATTGGAGGGTGCTCTTTTTTTTCTGGTCAGATATGCCAGCTATTTGCCTGGCCTATTGTCGTGCTCAAACAGCTTTTGTTTCGTGAAAGAGAGTTTTCTCTTCGCTGTCGAAGTGAGGATGAAATTCAAAGCAACCCAGAGAGCTGTGACTCGCTGCAATTTAGTCACTGACAGCCTATTAAAATATGCTGTCTCAACTGCCTTCAACCATGCCTCGAGCAGATGACGTTGCTCTCCCTTCTGTCACTGCTGGCAAGCCAAATAAGAGATAACTATCCCACGAGCATAGGCCTTAGCAATATCCCAGAGTATAGATGAGTTACTAGCCGTACTTGAATTGATAGCTTTAAATTCACTCGAGAAGAACTCAACCAACTTACTGTCCTTGAGAATGAAAGGATCCATATACCAATGCCAGGAACCGGTTCCATTGCCCTTAATCTCAACCTCCAAATACACTGCCACATGATCGGAAATGGCTATGTTTCCAATTTTACAGGACATCACCAAATCCAGAAAAACCAAGGGTGCTAGAAAAAGGTCAATCCTGGTATGACACTTGTGTGGATTAGAGAAAAAGGTGAAGTCCCAGCCCGTAAGGTGGAGACATCTCCAAACATCCACCACCCCCAATTCCACACATAAGTCAATCAGTTGCTTGGATATCTAGAGAGGTATTTTGGGGACCTTTGGGCATTCTATTCATTATGGGGTCCATGAGGCGATTTCCCTCTATGATAGTGTGTCACATTCCAAAGGCAATCAACCTAGAAATTGCATCAGTCAGAAATATGAGGGGGTGTGCAGGGGGACAGTAAACATTTAGGATGAGATACTCTTCACCATGTATTAGAGCTTTAAGAATTGTCAACCGCCCATATTCATCTTTAACTTGATCTAATAACTAAAATAGGAGACTCTTCTGAACAAGTATGGCAATTCCCCTGCTCTTAGCGTTAAAGGACAAAAGAAAACACCCAATCAAACCTGTTGTAATTTTACGTGCTCCTTATCATCAAGATGGGTTTCTTGCAACATGGCAATATCAACCCTCTCCTTCCTGAGACTTGAAAGTACTTTTTTTCTCTTGACTCGCAAGTGACTCCTTTTAATATTCCAGGTGCACCATTTACGGAGACACTTGGCCATATCCCTCTATAACAACTCTTGAACCCCCAAGAGAAAGAGCCCTATTCACAAAGCGCCATGTGTAAATAAATGGAGATTCATAGAGATTAAAAAATACACACATTAAAAGTACATTAACAAAACTTGCAAAAAGTACCTTTCCTAAAAACCAACAAACTAGACTTATTACAACATACAAAAAACACTTGATGGGAAACTCAACCCCTGCCCACAGGGGCATTTACACGACTTGCATACACCTCTTTAATTCCTTGTAGCTCAAGCCGAGCCCCAAATTCAGGCAAAGGATAAACAACAAAAATAGCTATTATGGACAAAGAAACTAAAAGTAGACACTTCACCCATCCCCAGCCCTACATTGACCTCAGTTATCACTTAAAAAAACCCAACAACACTTTCTGTAATAAAATAATTAAGAAAAAAAAGAAAAGTACACAAGTTAGAGAAAAAAAGGGGAAAGAAAAGAGAACCATTATTGTCCATGTTCTTTGGACCATCGGTCTATTTCAAAATGTCCGAAAGTTATTTGCTTTTTCTGGAGAGTCAAATACATGCACGGACCCTTCATTATTAAAATGGAGGACTGCCAGGTACCTGATGGAATATTGAATATCCAGGTCCTTCAGTCTCTTCCTTGCAGATCACGGCAGCAGAAAAGTCCTGAAAAAACACAATCTTTGATCCTTTATAAATCAGGGCCTGCGGATCCTTACCCAGTGATCTGGAGGCTTCTATTACCTTTTGTTTGTCCCGAATGGACTGGACTCACACTAGGTCTGAACCGGGCCTGCACATCACCGGCCGGTAAGGTCTCTCAATCTGCACCTGGTCCGCCTTGGCCTCCCAGACCAGAAATCACGGTAGCCGTTCTTCGAAAGAACTGGTTGGCTGCTCACCTTCCCCTCGCTCTTGCAGCCTGACCACCTGGATATTTTTTGTTCTCGATTCTCGAGGTCACTGACCTGTTCTACTAAGGCCAATACCCGCTTCTCCAAGGCCTGATACATCCCACCAAGGACTTGACCGCAGTCTCTGACATCGCAGTTCGCTGCTCGACCTCCTCCACTCGCATCCCAAGACTCTGCAGCTCCTGCTCATGCTTTCTGCAGCATGGCCGAGATCGGTTGCAGCCTGGCTTGAGTCTCTTCAATCGATGCCTCAATCTTCTCCCGGAGTTGTGCGAACCCCACAGCCAGGCCTTGTTGATTATGTGAGTTCATCAGGATTTTAGGGGAGGCCGCAATGAGGCTGCAGGCCTGTCCGATGCTGCAGGGAAGTGTCCTGTCTGTTGTGATTTTTTCTGTCCTTTGCCTCTGGTCATCTTCCCTTACCAAAACAAAACAATATGTAGCAATTCTACTAATATTAAATATCAATTTTCTTCAAACTACTGTAGCGCCTCGACTTACAAACTTAATCCGTTCCGGGACCCAGTTTGTGAACTGAAAAGTTCGCGAACTGAATCAATTTTTCCCATTGCTCAGATAGCGTAAGAATGCTTGGACGGCTGTTCACAGCACACGCGCCAAAGATGAACTGAATGAGATCACGCAGGGCCTGAGAGCTTTTGTGTTCAACAAACGCGCAGCAAAGCAGAACAATGAAACCACGTGGTAGCACACAGGCTTTTTGCGTTCGTACCTTCGTTCGTACCTTGAACTTCATACGTACCTTGAAGCAAAATTTTACGTACAATCCTGTTCGTAAACCGATTTGTTCGTGAACAGGGTCGTTCGTATGTCGAGGCGCTACTGTAATTTAGTTGGGGAGGTTAAAAACACCACTTCACCTGAGTTATGGTGCAAAGTTCAGCAAAGCAGACCTGTTAGATCACTGCCATTTCATCATTGATTTTTGAGTTTGTCCACCCAAGTCCAACACCAGTACCTCCACATCATGGATGACGGCAAATTAAATTGAATGCAGAGAACTATGGAGTAGTTCATTTCAGCAGAAAGAATGAGGAGAGTCTCGGTTTCCTCCAGGTGCTCTGGCTTCCTCCCACAGTCTAAAGCTGTGCAGGTTAAGTGAATTGACCAAACTAATAAAAGTTGTTTGATCAGTCACTGTTGCTTCTTCTGTTACACACTCTAAATTTATGCCCCTTGCCTCTGGATCCTGCAACCAATGGGAACAGCTTCTCCCAATCTATTTTTCTGAGCCCTTTTTCATTTGACATACCTGTATCAAATAATCTCTTCTCTTCTCCAGGGAATACAGCTCTAGTTTCTCCAATGTATTAATATAACTGGAGTTCCTCATCCATGGAACCTGCTTGTCAATTTTCTTTTAACTCTCACTAATGCCGTCAAATATTTTCTGAAGTGTGGTTCTCAGGATACAAACTCCAGTCATAGCTGAACCACTGTTTCACATAGCTTTATCATAATTTCTTTGCTTCTGTATTCTACACTTCTGTTATAAAAACCAAGAAGTTTTACGCTTTATTAACCTCTCAATCTACCCTTCTAACTTGAATGATTTGTGCATATATGCTCCCAGGTTGTCTGCTCCTCCAACCCTTTTGGAATTATATCCTTTAGAATCATAGAATCCCTACAATGTGGAAGCAAGCCATTTGGCCCATTGAGTCCACATCAACCCTCAAAGAGCAGCCCACCTAGACCCATGCCCCTGTATCCCTGTACAGGGTTATCCATGTAACCCTGCATTTGCCATGGATAATCCACCTAGACTGCACATCAGTGGACACTGTGGCAACTTTTGTAAAACAATGATTCACAAGCTGGAAACCAGATTCTGGATTAGTGGTGCTGGAAGACCTATTTAGCAAGGCCAATCCACGTAACCTACACATCTTTGGACTGTGAGAGGAAACCAGAGCACCCGGAGGAAACTGGATCTCTCCTCATTCTTTATACTAAAATGAATCACTTCATATAGCCGGTTCTGTTATAATGTGTGTTTCTTCAACCTGAATTGGCTTTTAACATGATTGAAGAATTTAGACTGTTATTTGTAGAATGCGAACTTTCCTTACCTGTATTGGCTTTAACACAATTCTGGCTTTATTAGTTTATATGGAACGACTATTGCACAATCTTCATAACCCAAGTTAGCACAAGAACAGAACTATAGTGTTATGTCAGAACCAACTGTATTTCTCTGCATTAAGTTTGCTTAATCTTGTCCTTCATTCTTCAACAACACCTGATACAGGTGTTAGCTCCTTTGTGTACAGATGCAAGTAAAGAGTTTAACAATTTTTGTGGAAGCTGATGTTGTGGACTGCAGTCATGGACACCAGCACTTTGGAACATCTTCAACAAAGACAATAATTACTTTAATTCAATGAGGAGCTGGGAGATGCAGCAGTGCTCCTCCCCACCCCAGAATTTTTTTAAAACCTGCTAGTACAGCTGAAGACATTGAGACGTGAATCTCAAAATCAGGTGAACCTCAGACATTACCATGATCGCTCTCACCCAGCTACCTCTGAAAACACAAGATGAGCGATCCCTGAACTCTGAACCATAATGTATATTGTGATTTGACTGGAAAAATCTCTCGCGCTAATGGTATGTTTTTATGAGCATCCACTGTTAATTCCCAGCTATTTTTTGTACATTGACACATGGAGGATTCATGATACGAATCTCTTTACTGAAATGTTATCAAGCCGAACTGTGCATTTACCGCAATGTAACAGTCCACAGAAAAGCCATTTTTATTTTACTAACCTCTTCTTGTTGGTACAATTACAGCATCCCATCACCAATAACATTATTTTAGGAAAACTGTTCCTTTGAGGAGTACTGCACAATTAATCCTCAATGTGTGAGGAGAAACGGCTTCATGACCGTGGAATTAAAATAACATGCAAGACAAAGCATGGCAACCTTCTGTGGAATACTCTTAGCACTAATTTCTCAAACAATTCCTCACCTTGAATTTGCCATGATCAGAGATGCTGTTTCCAAGGAAACACCCTTTACATCTTCATGATTTACCCTCAATGTGCAATCAACTCCACATAAACATTTGTCTGATCCAATGATAAAATGATTGACTGTTTTCCTTACTTTCCTGATGTGTATAGTTCTTGCTGAGCTAATTTGCAGCAAGGTAGTTGGAAGAAACTTGACCAAACATTTTTTGATTCAGTGTTTTCATCTTCCACCCTACTTTCTGAAGTTCACCAAAAGCTGCACTTACAGCTGTTTCTTTCAGCTGGGCATCCTGCAGTGCTGTGAGTTGCTGTTATATTCAGCAGATGACTGAAATACCTTGTACTATGAATGGAATGAGCTGATGAGTCATTTATCACATATGCTACACATTCCAGAGCTCCTGGTATTCTTCAATTTGTGATATCTGGTTGCACCTTGTGAGAAAAGACTAACTAGTCTATTGCCAGCATTTAAAGGTAGTACTACATAATTGAGGTAAATCGGTTAAGCAGACTCATTTGTGCATTGTATATTTTATTGAACTATATAGAGTCAATTGCAAGGGTCGATGATTCATGATCAATATCTTTTCATGATTTCCAATGTGTATTTTTGAGATTTTCTTTGACTTTGCAATTTTTAGCTCATCCTAAGTCAAAACTGAGGTGAAATAAACAAAAGTGTTTGGGCATTGAAGAATCCTGGACCCATAATTTTCCAGGAAAAATTCAAACTCAGTATGAGACTAAACTTTTAGATATATGCCCCTGTATGTAATATTTAAGAGTAGGAGATTGCATAAAATTTAAAACTGTCCAAATGATAGATTAATGAAGATCTCCTGATTTAAAAAATATATAATTTTCTCCTATCGTTTTTAGTGGTTTAAAAGAATTTGGAAAATAAATAACTTTGAAAGTTTTACATGCTTTGGGGTTAAACTCTAACGTGGAATTTCACAGAATCGTTTGGCACATCAAGAGGCCAGTCAGCCCACAACTTGTTGTCTTGCAGAACAAAAGGGATACTAATTATTTGATGTCTGTTTGTAGCAGCAGTAGGACTATTTGCTTTTTGGTATGAATAAGTGGACATTCTAAAGCTAACCCAAAACCCCAGTTATACAGTAAAACTTGTTGATATTTTCAATTTGCTTGAGTTATCATTTGGAAAATGCAAATCATTTCTTGTAACACTTGATAAGCATGCATAATAGATTTAAAAACTACTGTGTGTGCATTATCATGAACATGCAAAATTGTTTGCGAGTTATGTTCACCACTTGGAGATTCTGCCTCTGGAATACTGCCCAAAGATGCCTGCGGACTGAATAAAATGGGGTTCAACATCAGAACCACTTCCTCCCACCCCCACCCCAATACTATTACGTCCACCTTGTGTATTGGTGTTTTGTGCCACAGGATATGTGTTTGCCACCTCATTTCTATTATAACTGTCCCTTCATATAGTTACCTCCAGAGATTCGCTGCAATATAAATAGAGTATGAGTCAAGCACAGAATTCGGTCTTCACTGCAATTCAAAACAACTAAATTGTACACTGCATGACTGAAGGCATGTTGGTCAGAACGCTAATTTCACAAAGCATCCCTATTTGGTATGGAAAGTTTTTGACTGCATTGAATTCTTTTATACTCAGCAAAGAGATAGAGATTCAGCTATGAAGCATTTCCACGCTTGTTTGATTGAAAGTAGATTTCAATTATTTTGAGATACAATGATTATGCAGGATCTACCTTACATCCCTCAAAAAATTCTATTATATTTTAGATATTTTGATTACTTAAATTTAAAATAACTTGAAGAAGGAAGTGTTGTTTTGATTATTTAATAATGTTTTAACAGCCTGGAAAATTAAAAGTGGAAATTTGAAATGTCAAAATGCAATGTTTCTGACGACAACACTTGTGATTTCTTTGGGAAATCAGGTTTAGGTACTTAGATGGTTTTATTGCATGCATCAATGTAATCTGGATCAAAATGTGTACATCTCCAGAAATTGATGTTGATAAGTTTTCTATTTGATATTGGATCAGTTTATAACTTTATCATTGTAAGTGCAGTATAGCCTGATGGATCAAAAGGCATACAAGAAAGGTCAGAGATTTTTAAAAAGTCCATTCATTCCATTGGATCTCTAATTTGAATAATATTATGTTCCCAAGCTTACATCAACTGTCTTTTGAATTCAACTGATGTCCAAGCTTTGGTCAGGCACTTACACAGCAATTGCTAATGACCTGGAAGCCATTGCCAAGAGGGTGCTGGAAGTGGAAATAACCAATCATTTTAAAAGGAAACGGGATGGGTACCAGAGCAAACTAAACATTCAGGATTATGGAGCTGGAAAGGAGCAATGAAACTTGACTAGACTGCTCCACAGAGAATTGACATGGACTCGATGGGCTGAATGATCTCCTTCTGTACCGTCATGACCCTGTGACACACGAGTATTAAGCTACCTACGTCACTCTACCAATCACTGTGTTTGTCACAATTTTACACATCAAATACTAAAAAAAAAGTATGTCCTCTGCACAAAAAGCAGGACAAATCATAGTCCTATCAGTCTACTCTCGATCATCAGTAAAGTGGTGGAAGGGAACATTGATAGTGCTATCAGATGCACTTAGAAAGGAATAACTTGCTCACTGGTGCTCAGTTTGGGTTCTATCACGGACATCTCCTGACTTCATTCACTTCATTTAACATAGGTTGAAATATAGACAAAGGAGCTGAATACCACAGGGGAGGTGAGACTGGCTGCCCTTGAAATTAAATCACTATTTGACTAAATACAGTACTAAAGAGCTCTGGAAAAACTGGAGTTAATAGAAATCAGAGAAAATTGTCAGAGAATATTTAATTAACATTCAGCAGAATATTATAGCTTTCAAGTTTAACAACATTCTTTAATGGTTCTTCTCCTATCCCAGTCAGTAGCCTCACGTTAGTTTTGGACAGATTTGCTAGCGAAATTAGTTTAATCAACTTGGCTGTAATTGTTGCAAGTTACAAACTGACATGTATTCAATCCCAAGAGAAACCACTTATCAATGCAACATCCAATCAATAAGGAGGGTTTGTTCTCAAAGAAATCTAGAACTTTGAGAGGAGACCTTATTTAAACTTATAAAATTCTAAAGAGCTTGACAAGGTAGATCCAGAGAGGTTGTTTCCTGTTGTGGCATAATCTCAGAGTAAAGTATAGCCCACTTAAGATTCAGAGATGTGGAGGAATGTTTTCTTCCAGGTGGTGAGAAATCTGGAGAATATTTTATTGAAGTGGGAAACTAAGGTTAGGTCCTGAATATTAAGTTCCTTCAAGGCTGAGATAGACAGAGATCTAATTATTAAGGAATCAAGGATTATGAGGATAAGCAGGAAATTGGAGTCGAGGATTATTTTTGATGATTAGATTAGATTCCCTACAGTATGGAAACAGGCCCTTCGACCTGACAGGTCCACACCGACCCTCTGATGAGTAACCCACTCAGTCCCATTTCCCTCTGACTAATGGACCTAACACTCTGAGCAATTTAGCATTGCCAATTCACCTGGCCTGCGCATCTTTGGACTGTGGAGGAAACTGGAGCACCCAGCGGAAACCCACGCAGACACTGGGAGAATGTACAAATTCCACACAGACAGCCGCCCGAGACTGGAATCGAACCTGGGACCCTGGTGCTGTCAGGCAGCAGTGTTAATCACTGAGCCACCGTGCTGCTCCATTTGATCAATGATGATCTAATTGGAAAACATAGCGGACTCGATGGACCAAATGGCCTGTTCTGCTCCCACTTATGATATTTATATAGCTTTTTTTAGCATAAAACTATGTTCCCAGGCAATTCATAGGAGTGTGGGAGCAATGATAGCAGCTGCGACTAAGAAAAAGTGGTTCTAAAGATTGAAGCAAAAGTTGGTGAAAGACATTCAGATGGGTTTTAATGATTGTCTTGAAAGTTCCAGAGTATAGTCTCTGGCTAATGAAATGTATTGCTTCTGGTCAACTAAAGAGCATGGAGTCAGAGGATTGGATGATGATTGCCAATCATATTCAACAAAGTCAATTGATAAGCACAAGTTAGTAATTAAAAGGTTAGGAAAATAAATCCCACCATAGTAAATTTTGAAACTGAGATAAACAAATCCAGTCATTTTTAATATGTTAATCAAGAAAAAAAATGACCACTAAAGGGTGTACAAATGAGCTTCAGAGAAAGGATGTTCTCCCAAAATGAGACTGTGGTCCACAATATGCAATTGAATTTTAAAGCTCTCTGACCAAACATTCTATTCTATGTGAAAACAAAGAAATAATAGCTGAAGAAAATTAGGCAAAAATAAAGATTTGACAGATTGTACCTCTCACGAATGGAATATGGAAAGCTGAAATAAAAGTCTATTTTTAGAAATTTGTCTTTTAGCTGAGCTAAAGCTAGCAAAGTGGCAAATGGAAAAACAAAATAAAAATGGGAATTAACTAAGCAGGGAACTCTGAAGATCAAGAATTCTTCACTTTGACAGAAGTGCAAGTCTCTCTTCTCCCTTCGAGGAGAAAGTGAGATCTGCAGATGCTGGTGATCAGAGCTGAAAATGTGTTGCTGGAAAAGCGCAGCAGGTCAGGCAGCATCCAAGGAACAGGAGATTCGACGGTTGAAGGGCTAATGCCCGAAACGTCGAATCTCCTGTTCCTAGGATGCTGCCTGACCTGCTGCGCTTTTCCAGCAACACATTTTCAGCTCTCTTCTCCCTTCACCCACTGTTTACAGGTTAACAAGTATGAAACTTAACCATAAATTCCTGGTGTGCTAAATATCCTACCTTTTTTAAATGTATTAATTCTCAAGAAGTAGGCCAGCACATATTGCCCAGAAGACAATAAAGAGTCAGGCACATTGCTGTGGGTCTGCAGCCACGTCTAGGGCAGACCAGGAAAGGACAGCCATTTCCTTCTCTAAAGCATTCATAAACCAGATGGTTTTTTCCAATAATCATTTCATGATTACCCTAGACTCTTTATTCCAGATTTTTATCGAATTCAAATTCCATCATATGCCATAGGAGGTTTCAAATCTAGATCCTCAGGACATTAACTGGATCTCTAAAACTATAGTCTAGTAGTAATACCACTAGGCAATCGCCTGTCTTATCCTTGCTGAAACCCCCACAGACTGATAGCTTGTACAGAATGTTGACTATCATGAAACAGCCAGATGAAGAGGAAACTGGATCATGGCCAGTGACCCAAATGAATCAGCACTTTTCAGAAAGGGAAGGCGAAAATCATTTCCTATAACAAAACTTTAAGCTAGGTTATTTGGCATCTGGTTCTTTCATGAGTGCAATTATGGCTTACCAATTCTTTAAATAGAAGTTTTTTTTTATCATCTCCCTAAATGAATGGGTGTAAATTGCAGGTTAAAATAGTGCTTGGAAAATTGGACTTCCAAAACTCTACCTTATGAACAAAGCATGTACTTGCAAACATGTAAAATCTTTTCACAAACTCTGGACGTTCCAAAGAATCTTAAAGCTAATGCAATTCTTTGAAGAATAGAAAATGTTACTTTATGGATTTTTTTTGATGATGTTGGTAGATGAAGTTTGTTGCATATTTCTTGTTTTAAATCAACACACATTTTGTAAAAATGCTAAAAAGTCCAGCATTTGGATTTTACCTGATTCACAATTCATGACTTTTTATTCATACTATTACTGTTTACTTCCATGTCTTGTAAAGTTTTCAACTGTATTTTGAATTTCTAGCTTTGATCAATGGGATAAGCAGTGAGTCATTTCCAATAAACTGTGACATTGTTCATGTTTATGAGGTATACAAAGACTAAATTACCAACTGCATTAGTCAGGGGTCAGTGTTGTGGGTCACTCACCTATCGATATTTGTTGCATAGCCATTCATACTGAGCCATTCATTTATGTATCAATAGCAAGATCAGTTTTGCATCTTTTAATGAAAGTGAAGACATGCCTGTGTTCTAATTATATGATGCTAATTATTTATGTTTCCAGATTAATTGAAGACTGCCAAGTTGTGCCCATTCTTTTCCAGGTTATTTTGGTGAGTACCAAGTATGATGAGTTTTTTTTTTCTCCTTTTTTTAGTCATTAAATGCAATCAACTCCTCTTTAGTCTGCAGAAACCACCTTATCATCATTTAACCACTTTTGGCTTGGCTTGTGGAAACATCCAATATTTAACAGATGTTTCTGAAATTATTCAGGATTTTGAATGTGTGATGAAAGAGTTTTTCTAATCGGTAACAAATGTGAATAGACCAAAAATTATCGTTAGAAGACCAAAGGCAAAGTTAGACGAATATTTTTCACAGGAACAGGGCCATGGAGTACTTTACCATGAATGAAGCAGGGAGTATAACATAGTGGGCCAGAGCAAAGCATCCATATCATGCCCAAATAATTATACTTTTGCCCTGCATCTTTCAGCCATAGATAATTTTGCATCGTAACATGCTGATAACAGTGCACCTACGACTATGGAGCATCTAAGATGTCAGTGAGCCATGGTGTGAAAGTGCTGTTGTCATGACCATTTTGTTTAAGGATTGAGAAAGAACCAAGGTGCATTAGAGTCAAATTAGGCAAAAAAGGCAATAAAGAGAGAGAATGCGGAAAAATGGATTAGGAGAGAAAGAAGAAAGTGACAGAAAAGAAATTGTAGGCATCAACCAATCTGGTAACACTGCAGAGCACAGCTTATTCAGAGGGAGCTGGCAAATAAAGTCAAATAAGTTCATTTTAAATCTTCGTGTCATGGCAATTGCTCATGTTTTGTCCCTGGAGAGAAGGCATCAATATAACAATTTCTTTCTTCTTGACACTCGGAGTTTATGCAAAGTTGAATTTTGTTGCAGTTATATTGAAACTTCAAATTTGCTTGGTAGGGGAGAATCTGACAGTGAGTTAACTCATTTTTTTGTGAACTTTGTAACTTCTCCTTTCCTGAAGGCAATTGCTGTTGCTGGAGTAATTTCACATGTCCTCTGGCACCTCAACCAAGTTGCAGCTCTTCATGTCTGAGTCTTAACTACGTGGTATCACAATTCAGCTCAATATAGACCAGCACCCATATATTTTCTTTCAATAGGTATACTGAAAATAGTTAGAAATAGAAATCCTGGGGTTGAAGATGTTTTGTCAAATCTACAGAATGAAGTTTTCAAACTTTCCAAATAAATCGGGAATTTCTATACAATTACTACATTGAAAAGAAAAAAATTGTAAAATGAATGTCTCATAGTGTGAGCTAAAGACTAATACTTTAATGAGGATATTCATTTCCAGCACACAAGCTAAGTGGGTGTAGAATAAATTGGCCATTTTGTGACATAGGATCATTCGTATCTCCGCTATTGATAGGAAGCTCTGTAAAGCATTCTCAGATCAAATCAACATATGCCCTGTACTGGCAAATTGAACATAGTTTTGATTTTAAAAATAAGTTTATGTCATCATTCAATTGATGGCTTAATTTCAGGAATAAAGGCTGCAGTGAGTTATTGTTTTGCAAATTGCTGTAAATGACGCTCTGCCTTGGAGGCTTCAAAGAACATTTACAGTGTAGGTATCATTGTGTATAAAAATGGATTGTACATTAATGGTGCTCATCCACCGTATTCAACCAGAAGTTAAATTATATAGAAAAATGATCCATGGTTGATCTCAACCCTGTGCCAAAAATCTCACCAGTGCCTCAAATGTGACAATATGGCCGTTGAATTAACCGATAAAGGAGAGATAGAGAGAATTGCTGGTTTTATCAAATCTCTCCTGGTGGAAGAGTTTAAGAACCTTTTGTTTGATTTGCATGTCAGCACCTGCTGTCAAACAATAAAGGTATAGCTTTAATTATAGGCTACTTTAATCTGCATATAGATCAGGCAAATTAAATCAGTAAAAATACTGTAGAGGAGGGATTCCTGAAATGGATACGAGATAGTTTTCTGGGTCAATACACTGAGACCATCCTAGACTGGGGTACTGTGTAATGAGAAATGGATAGTGGGCAATCTAGCTGTGTGAGATTCCTTGGAGATGAGTGACGATAATATAATAGAATTCTTTATTAAGACAGTGAGTGACGTAGTTGATTCTGAGACTGGGCTACTGTGTTTAGAAGAATGTTGGTATGAGACATGAGTTGTTTATGATAAATTGGGGAGTGTTCCTTAAAGGATTGACAGTGAATAGGCAATGGTAGGCATTTAAAAGAATGTCTGAAAAAACTGCAACAATTGCTCATTCTTGGCACGACAATAAAATGGGGAAGATGGCCCAGCCATGGCTAACATGGGAAATTAGGGATTGTATTCAATCCAAGGGAGGGACATACAAATTAGCCAAAAGAGCAGCAGACTGAATGATTGTGAGCAGTTTAGGTTTCAGTGGATTGATTAACAGGGGAATATAGAGTACGAGAGTAATCTTGTGGGGAATGTACAAACTGATTGTAAAAACTAATATAGGTATGTGAAGAGAATAAGTTCAGTGAAGACAAATGTAGGTCCCTCACAGTCAGAGACAGGGAATGTTATAATGGGAATTAAAAAGACCACTAGCCAAGAAATCCATATTTTGTTTCTGTCCTCACAAAGCAAGGCACAAATAATGTGTCAAAAATGTTGGAGAGCATATGAATCGTCTTGCAAGATTCTGCAGACTCTGGAACAGTTCTTATGGCTTGGAGGATAGCTAATGTAACTCCATTACTTAAAAAAAAGGAGGTAAATAGAAAACAGGAACTTATCGACATTGGTGCTGGGAAAATTGTTGAGTTCATTATAAATAATTTTACAGCAAAGCACTTGGGAAACAGTGATAAAATTGGACAGAGTCAGAACGGATTCATGAAAGGGAAATCGTGCTTCCTAAGTGGATTGGAAGTTTTTGAGGATGTAGCAAGTAGAGTTGATGAGGAGGAACCAGTGGATGTGGTTGCTTAGACTTTCAGAAAGTGTTCAAGAAGGTCCCACATAAAAGATTAGCATGTAATATTAAAATGCATGGGATAGGAGGGCTAATGTACTGATCTCGATAGAGAACTGGCTGGTAGACAAGATACACAAAGTCAGAATAAATGGCTCATTTTTTGAGTGGTAGCCAGTGACTAGTGATTTACCGCAAGGATCAGTACTTGGACCCCAGCTTTTCACAATTTATGTTAATGGTTTAGTCAAGGGAAATTAAATGTAATATCCCCAAATTTGGAGATGATTGAAAGACGGGTGGGAGAGTGAATTTTGAGGATGATGCATTGATGCATCTCCTATATTCTCTCCTATAGAAAGTGCTAATGATCTAAATGTTGAATGTTTTCAAGAAGGAGGTGTATGTAGTTGTTAGGGCTAAAAGAGATCAAAGGTTTTGGGGAGAAAGTAGGAACAGGGTACTGAGTTGGATGATCATCCATGATTATATTGAATGGTGGAGCCAACTTGAAGGGCTGAGTGGCCTATGCCTGTTCCTATTTTGTATTATTCTGTATCAAAGCTGATCCAACTGTAATGCTGATATTCGAATGTTACTGGTGAGTGTCTGCACCTGTGAATGCTCGCCCAAGAAAGAAGTCAGTGCATTCAGGTGAGGAAGAGAGGGCGCTGGCAAGATGTAAGTCCTGATTTACTGCAAAGTAATAGACAGATAAATTTTAATTTACTATTGTCAACCGTCATGGTTCTTTTTTGAACATTGGATCCCCAAAATCCAGCTGTTGTTTTTGGATTTCTAAGATATCAAACAGATTCTGTACAGCACTACAGTTACCTTCAAAGTGGATGTTGCAGCAGCCAAAAAAAACAAGTCCTATTGTAGAAGACGTACAATGAATGCAGAAAAATGTACTTCAAATATGATAGAGGTGTCATGGACATAAATGAATGGTCAACCAAAGCATCTATGACCGCATCTTCAAAGTGGATGATTTTATGAAAACAGTGGGTGAAAGTGGTGAGGCGGAGCTACTTAGGGAAAGTTTTGACATTGAAGATGTGGTTACAGTAGTTGGGTGAAGAGAATGGGTGTGTATAAAAATGCGGAGTTCTCAGAGAAGTATAGAGAGATGAAACCGTATAGAGAGGAGGAACAAAGGCAAGAATGAATTTAAACAACAGTTTAAATTCAAGGTATTGTATTCATGTAAGTTTTACAAGTAAAAAATAAGGTCTGCAGATGCTGGAGATCACAGCTGAAAATGTGTTGCTGGTCAAAGCACAGCAGGTTAGGCAGCATCTCAGGAATAGGGAATTTGACGTTTCGAGCATGCTCGAAATGTCGAATTCCCTATTCCTGAGATGCTGCCTAACCTGCTGTGCTTTGACCAGCAACACATTTTCAGCTGTAAGTTTTACAATACAGGCTTGATTTGTATAAAACAACATAAAGCTGTGTGCTTCTGGTGTGAAATGCCAATTATCTGTGCATGCAACTTTACACCAGTGAATAAAAGAGTTTAGTGAAATTGGTGCAATAATTTAGAAAGCAACTTTTAGTTGATTATTTTAAATATTAATAATTTAATCTCTGGAATTGGGGAGGGTGCAGAAAAGATTTATGAGAATAGATCCTGAGATGACACTTCCAGCATGTAGATACATTGGCAAAGCTGGAGTTCTTCAAGAATAGAAGTTTCACAAGAGATTGATCGAGGTGTTAAAATCAAGAAGGGTCAGAACAGAATAGATAAAGAGAAATTGTTCCCATTCGTGAAAGGTGTGAAAGCAAAAGAATGTAAGTTTAAGGTGATTGACAGGAGAACCAAAGGTAACAGGAAAAGTTACACATTGAGAGGTTAGGATCTGTAATTCTAGCTACCTTAGAATGTGGTGAAGGCAGGTTGAATTATGACTTTCAAAAGGAATTGATAATTGTTTGAAGAGAAAAGATTTACAGGGTTGTGAGGTAATGTTGGGGCCGTGGGACATGTTTAGTAGCTCTTGCAGAAAGTCCGCACAGACCTGACCAGTCAATGGCCACCTTCTGTACAGTAACAATAGATTTTACGAAGTTATTCAGTCCAAAGATTAAAAACATTTTAAAAAATTACACACCATAAGTTCAGACCCAGTTATTGTGCATTCTTGGCATACACACCTGGAGCAGTATTTGTATGTGTATGGCATTTTAGGAGCACACAGCTAAAAGCAAACAACAGCATTTTGATCGATAACAATGAAATCTGTGAAAACACTGGAGACCTGGATTATATTCTACTCTCTTTCCTTAAAAGAAGGATAGTTCTAATACCATCCTCTATGTTGTCTGCATTTAGTGCACAGCCCCAGGAGAATGAGACTAGGTTTGTGCTTGTTCTCTGCCTCATTAGTGTGCGTAATAGAGATCTTGACTGGGTGAATGGCACTTCTATTTCACAGATTCTTATATGTGTAAGTTGCTGCAGATTGGGACATTAATGATGTCTTAACGAACTTGACTACAGTATGAAAAGCAGTCTTCATCTTGCTGATACTTATGTCTCACAGCTGATGGACAGCCAATTGTTTAGTTCAGTCTCTAGAGGAGGTTTTTAATAGAAGTGAGAATGAGCTTTTCTGATTGTGGGAAATAAAGTTGCTGTAAACTATTAAACTCAAAAATCTGTATGGTAGTAGTAATGAGTGTACTGTGAAAATGATCATTATCGCGGTCAAATAAAACTTGGCACAGAACCATGCACTTACTGCAAGTATTTAGAATGCATGAAGAACAGCACATGCAGCATACATTATATTTTGTCATAAAAACATACACTACCCTCCCTCATTTGAAAGACTTGCTTTCTTATCGGGCACTGAAGGTTATTGCCCCTGTTATGTATGAAGTAAAATGACTGACAGAATCCACACCATGGGGGAACATTGACTAAAGCAATCTACAGTTGAAGGCTGCCAAGTCTGACTGAGGATGTTGAGAGGAAGACGTGAATGGAATGTTCCTTATTGTAACACGACAGATTGAAATATTTACCTGTTACTAGGGAATGTGATAATTTGTCACAGCCATTAGCTTGTGGTTTTCTGCATAGAGTATTAAGTGGTCCACATTTGAACTTGTAAAGTTACGTCAAATCTTAGTTGTTTCATTGTCATATCAATGTCTCCATAACTTGTGTGCCATAGTTACTGGGAGCACAGGTATAATAAGTAATAACAATTCATTATTAACATGTCTTCCATATTTTTTAATATGGAAACTAGTAAGTAACCAAGGTGAGTGCCCAGGTAAGGCAGCTATTATTATTGATCCTGTGCATTTCCACACAGCTATTGAGCACCTTTATATCAGAAATGCAAAATTATAAGAAACTCTTACCTGAACTTTGCTGATTACAAGGATATAAAGATACACAACATTATTTACAAGCTCAGGATAAACATAATGGTTCTAACTATATTCAGGTTTAACGTTTCCCATTGGTCCATGTCATACTTAAAATAGTTCACTCGAAAAAAACTGCTTTAATGAAAGCTTTGTGATAAAAATAGTTTGGCCTGATAAGGTTCTTCCATGCTTTTCAGAAAAAAATGGAGCAAGAAATATACTGGCCTACATGGATTATAAATACAGTTTGCTACTCACATCAATACCAGATTTAGCAGCTTAATCTACTACAGAAAACAAATGTTATTTATTTGTGACATTTAGGAGTGGGTTAGATGCATATTATGAAGTTGAGATTTACTTTATAATGCAAGCAGACTTCAGGGTTTTGCCATAACTTGAGGGTTGATGGTGAATGAACTAAACAAAAGTCTGCAACTTCTTGACTCTTTCTGATTTGAACGTGTTACAAGCCACACTAAATCAAAGTCATTGTGCAGGAAAATGGGAACTGAGGTTTCATGAATTTTGAAACAAATTAGCATAATACTTTACATTTATTTCGGATTAAAAATTTGTTAGGTTTCTTGGTGGAATGTCTATTACACCATCATGATTCACGAAATGAATTTACATGGCACTGAGTTTATAACTATAGATTAATCCAGAAATATTTCCTCTTCTTCCACCTCTCAATAGTCTTGTTATTTATAATTCAAACATGTTATGAAGCCAAGTCATTTTTATTCAAAGACAAAAACAAAATTGCTGGATAAGCTCAGCAGATCTGGCAGCAGTGGTGAAGAGAAATCAAAGTTAACGTTTCGGGTCACATGATCTTTCCTCAGAACTGAGTTTTACTTCAATACTAACAATACTTCTGATGCTGAAATATGTTCTATCATGCTATGCCACAGTATTCATCATTATCCAAAGTGTCTAATTTACATTCCAGAGGGATGTAAATTAGTACCTACAATTAGCAAGGGTTAACTTACTAAAGAAAAGGAGAAATAATAGAGTAGATTTTCAGATGTATCACACTGATGGGACAACAAATTACACCCACAAAATGCCTTTAAGATAAAAATACCCCCAAAGTATTTTTCAGAAAAGGACAACTGAGACATATTCCAAACTTGCTGAGGAGAAGTTAAGAGGCTGCAAGGGCTTGGACAAAAATGTTTTAAGTTGAAAAGACATTTGAAGATGTTTAGGAAAGGGATTCCAAAGACTGGGACTGAGAATGATGTTGCCAACAATGGGAAAAAATGAAGAGATAGTGGGAAGAATGATGTACAGCAGACCAGATACAGATGAACGGTGAATTTTGGGTGAGAGTTTTTCAGAAAAGTAGGAGAAAACATGAAATGACGATGAGGATACAGGGTTTGTTAACAAAGCCCCAATTAATGGGTTACAGAACTTAGAAATTGTTTTCAATAATGTTGAAATTTGTGAAGAAAACAGGGTGGAAAGTCAACTAATCCAAATGGCAAAGTCACACTATGAGGATTTCAGAAGAGTAGGAGTTCAGGTGGACTGAAGGCAAGCAATGTTGGACAGTAGGTATCGTATTGGTAGGTGATCTCTGTGATGGAGAGGATGTTGGGTTTAAAATTCAATTCTGGGTTAACTTCTACTGGCTTAGATATGGAGTATAAACCATGGCATGAATGGTTGAACCAAATTGCTATTTCTGTATTGTAATGTAAATTGCTCACTTTAAGAAACCTCGAATGAGACATGTCAAGTTATCCTGTAAGGGATAAACAGGAATTGTTGAAATACCCCAATCAAATAATTTTAGATTATCAGTTGGACTTGTATTGCAGCTCAGAAATTAGAAGGTACATATCTTCAAATGCAAGGACCAGTCCTTTATAAGAAAAGGAACTTTTTTTAGATTAGATTACTTACAGTGTGGAAACAGGCCCTTCGGCCCAACAAGTCCACACCGACCCACCAAAGTGCAATCCACCCAGACTCATTCACCTACATTTACCCCTTCACCTAACACTACAGGCAATTTGGCAAGGCCAATTCACAGCTTCGGGGAATTAAACAAAAGCCTGGGGGCAATAACTACCTAGTGCATTTGACCTTCCAACCAACTTTATGCAGTATAGATTTGATGTTCCCTTTGAAATGTTTCATTCTTGCGCCTGTCCTGATGAATGCAAGAGTAAAACCTCCTGTGCCATGTCTGTTTTTCACAAATATGTGAGGAATGTAAAGCTGCTTGAAAATAAATCATTTAAAAACAAATGCCCCCAGTTTTTGGCTAAAAAGTATAATTCCTCTCAAGTATACAAGAAGCTACAATTGTAATTTCTAAATCTATTCTGTGTAGTTTTATTACTGCAGTGATGTAACTTGATACCTTGTATGTTTTTAATAATCAAATCATTTACATTTTAGAACTCTTTATTGACTCATCTGGTTTCTAATTCAGCAAATACTCCCAGTTATAGCAAGGTGCAGTAGTCAATTTTGAATTTATAATATTGACCTTAAGTTAGCAAGTACATCATTGTAAAAGGGATACTGCAGGTCTGTATGGAGCCTGAATACAAATGAGTATGGGAATAAGCTTTTCCCCATAGGCACTCATGTCCAATGTAAAAGGCTTATCAAGTCAGATTTTTACAGTATAATTTTTTAAGCAAACTATACTGCAGTAATGGTTTCAGATTAAAGGAAACCCTGCAATCTGCAAGCTGGTGATTTAAGATGTAAGTACTATATAAACAAATCTTTCAGATTAATTATTCAGACTTGTCATTATGTCATCAGTTCAGGATATTTTACATTTTATGTATATGTCATAGATGACATGTGCTGTGCAGAAAATCTATTAGGAAATGTAAGAATGTGTTTTAGTGTATTGTGTGCTAGTATTAAACCAAACCTGCCATGCTAAACACTGTTCCTGGGTGATTTGATTACTCGCAATTTGAAAACGGATTTTTAAGTTTAATGCTCACATTACAAATGATGTGGAGAGTGTGTAAACCAACTTGCTTCTGGACATGTTGCAGATTATTTCCAGTTCTCATAGATCAATACTTGTGATGATTTTCCAGTTTGTACTCTGGTGAGTTATTACATTTTTAATTAAATAAATGGACAGGTCTTTGTCAGAGAAATGACGGCTAAGAGTTTCACATCTTTCTTCTCCCTCCTGGAGGCAGTGTTTCACGTGGCACTTAATATTTTCTGTCTGCTTCTTTTTACATAATTTATTTTAAATGGGTTAGTGATTGGACTAAACTGTGCAGTAGTGTTCTATAGAATTGCTGACTAGCTGCATGTATGGCAGTGGCAACATTGTTTTGTCACATGCGCTAATTATTGTAGAAAATGTCTTGCATACTTATAAATGGAGCTCACGTGTATATTTACTTAACACGCATGCAGCATGATTTAGTTTCCAGCTGTGGCTCGGTTGATAGCCATTAATATCATGGAGTCAGAAGGTTGAGTGTTTGAATTCCACATTAGGATTTAAGTGAAAATATCTGTAGTGATATTATACTCCGGTATGGAGGGTGGTGCTGTCCTTCCGTTGGCATGTTAAAGCAAGCCTAATCTATTCTCTCCAATGAATATTAAAAATCGCATGAGGCACAAATTAGTTCTCACACTTCTTGTATTACAACAGTGACTACACTTCTCGAATACTTCATTGGCCTTGGGATGTCCTGAGGTTGCAGTGTGCTATATAAATATGTCTTTCTTCTACCATTCAGGAAGCAACCACTCACACCCATCAAACGTATACTTTGCTTTTTAGTTTACCATTTTTGCAAGAATGCACACTAATCTTTAACTACACATGCAATTACCATGAAATTATGAGTACTCACACCCACCACGCATCCCCAATGGAAAGTTGGTGTCTAGCCACAGGCCTGGAAGAAGCCTGCTTCACAGACATAACACACCACACATGGGTGAATGTTGGTGAAAGTATGACTTATGTCGTTCAAATAATAGGAGGTCCCACCCTATGGAGCTGCTGGTCAATCTGTACTAGGGGAAGATTCTGCTGGGACTACAGCCAGCCCAAACAAGAAGACCTCATTGATCCTACTTCAAGTAAAGAGCATTGAGCAGAGAATGTTTTACCACCTCTTGAGGTTGAACCCAAAATTGGCCCAATGTGCTGATACATTTGGGGCTACAGAGCAGCTCAAGCACACAGATTCTCAGTCAAAACAACAGAATTTATACAGCCATGAGAATTCATGTACATTGCATTGTCACCTGTGGCACCAAAGCATCCTCAATAGGTTTTCTTCTTTTTCTCCTTCCCACTACATCAATATGTATTTACTCTTTATGAAGCCACAGTAGAGGGTGACTCCCTGATAGTTAGACCGATAAGCTTGGTCAGGCTCCCCAGGGCGGGGGTTACTCAGCAGTGGTATCTTGAGGGGAGACTTCTGAAGTGTGGTTTCTTCTCTGCCTAAGTGCCCAGTTCCAAAAGCCATTGGTTGGGGTAATGGAGTGCATATTCAGCGGGGTCCTGAGGATACTGGATCTAGCTATCCATATAAGCAGCCAGATGACCACAGGAGTTGCTGTATTGCAATGTGGGGCACTGTCTACCACAATCCTATCTGCTACTCCTTTTCCTCCAAGTGCATTCTGACAAAGTATCTGGTTGCTGACGCACCAGGTCTTCTCTTGCCTAGGGCTGAATAAGTGTCTGGTTTCCAGTCCTCCAAGTGCCAGCAATCCGGGACATTTCTTCCTTAGTTTCGTGCAGAGCTGTCACTGTGCGGTGCACACCAAATTGTACTCCAAATTTTCTAAAGCAAATTTTCCCACTGAGGTGTCAGTTTCTGAGCTCATGGGTGCACAGGAGTTAGCTTTACTGATGCTTTCTTTAGCATCACTTTATTCTCTTTCTCATTGAGGATGTGGTGAAATCGTCAGCAGTGGACTTTGTCTACAAGACAAAGGGAGAGAGAAGGCATCACAGGCAGTGATTAGAAGTGATGTGCAATGATACTGCCAGTGGAGTTAATGTGAAAATTGGTGTGGAATTAAGGGTGGTATTTATCACTTGGTGGGATATAGATGTTTTAGCATCCCTGCAGTAGTGGTTTTCATCTTCTTCTGCAAGGATCTCTCCCACCACCCTCCCCCATCTCCCACAATCGGGCTGAGGAGTTGAATGTTGAACACTCTTCCATGTGTCTGGGCTCTTGCTTCTCCATTGTAGGTTGTCTTCTCTTCAAGTTGGTGATAGAAAGGGATTGGGTGAGCTGAAAGTGGGTGGAATAACTATTAGTGCTGGTGCAAGTGGTCAAAAGATGGTGAGGTGTATCAATGAGCAAAGAGCCAGTACAGAGGCATGAAGGGATAAAGTGTTGGAGGTTGGAGGAGAATAAGAGCAACTGAGGGAAGATGTTGCAGGCAATAACAAGGGTAGTCAAGCATGGGCTTTGGTGAGAGATGGATATGGTAGTGGAAATGAGTGAATGTGAGTTATGTGTAAAGAGTATGACACCTACCCTGATAGAGGGAAGAAGGTCATTGATCTTAAGTTTAGATTACTTACAGTGTGGAAACAGGCCCTTCGGCCCAACAAGTCGACACCGACCCGCCGAAGCGACAACCCACCCATACCCCTACATATACCCCTTACCTAACACTACGGGCAATTTAGCATGGCCAATTCACCTGACCCGCACATCTTTGGACTGTGGGAGGAAACCGGAGCACCCGGAGGAAACCCACGCAGACACGGGGAGAACGTGCAAACTCCACACAGTCAGTCGCCTGAGGCGGGAATTGAACCCAGGTCCCTGGCGCTGTGAGGCAGCAGTGCTAACCACTGTGCCACCGTGCCACCCTTACTACAGCACTGCTGGCCATTCCTCCCGACCATGGAGATGACGCAGCGCAGGTAATGACCTCAGACCAAGCTGCCAGTTTCCAGTGGCATGGCCTCCTCTGCACATCCCCTGGGAAGAAGACTTCTTTACGTTGCACCATCTCAATGACCTTCTGTCAGAAAATTGTAGTGCCATTTTCCCTTTTTGACATGTTCAGATTCTGACTGTGATTGGTGAGTTGTTCTGAGAACGATGTATTGTAAAAGGGGCTTGAATTGGCATGAGAGACTTCATAGGGGTGGGATAAGAGTAAATGAGGTGTATTTGGTAAGATAAGATAGATATCTTTGCATGGCGTCATGATACAAATGCCTCCAAAAAACTTGACATAACTTGCACTTATCCAAATAAAAAGATTCAGCCCTATGATCTTACATGAATCTGTTCATCAGTGTGCAAGGCATAGCAGTGGGAATGGTGAGATACTTACCAGGGATTGACTAAAGGAAAATACATAGATCAACACAGCCATTCCTAGTACAAAGTACAAATCCTTAGGGAAACTGGTAATATCAGCAGAATAGCCAATCCTGAGGAATATCATGGTAAAATGATCCTGCCCTCATCCATGTTGCCTTTAAGGGGCAATCTCTGAATAATGATTAGGAAGGTTGATTTTGACTGATTAATCTTCTCCCCAGCTTAGGCTTGCAGTTGCCAGATTTAATCCAATGGTGTAACTGGCCAGACAGCTGGAAAAGCTGATTCCATAAATCCTACCTTGCTGAGATTAACTGTTTTATGACTAACCAAGGGTTGGCTCTGTAACTTTGTTGATATGTATGGCTCAGTGCCACAGTAGTGCATGTGGTCATGAGGCAGCCAAGATCATAAGTGAATGTGGGTGATTGCTGGTATTCTTTGGTGGATAAATAAACAATTGTGAGCATACACAGTAGTTTTATAATGAAGACATGAGATTGAACTGTAATGCTTTATCTGTATGCTTTGAAGCTTTCTTTACCATTGTTGATCAAAGTGATTGTTGATATGGGAACAGTACAAGATATGGGGGTGAGGAGACTTCCAAACTATATCAGGATGTTCACCTAGTATTCAGCATATGTCAAATGCTGTGTTGTTTCTGTCAATGGATAATTATTCTGGATGTATGATAGGGTGTGTATGAGCCTAATATAGCATTAAAATCAAAACAATAATGCTAATGGCCACCTGCTACTATACCAATCACTGTTGTAGACTGAATGCTTAATCAGAGTCAAAAATGGGGCACCGGAAAAGCCAGTCAGGCAGTATCCAAGGAGCAGGAGAGTCGACGTTTTGAGCATGAGCTCTTCATCAGGAATGTATGCAAGCCAATACCATGGTTTTCTATTTCCTGATCGGAAAATCATGGGCAATATGCGCTCAAATTTGAGAAAAGCCAGCAGTGCGAACTTAATAAATTATGCCTAAGTTACTGCTGTCTCTTGTAGCGAAAACTACTAGGAGATCTGCTACTGTGGTATCCAACACTTGTCTATGTTGCATCCTCATACATCTACTGAAACTCATCCATGACCATTCTGTGATGTTCCTCATCCAACTATGCCTAGGTCCACCACCTTTCTGCTGCCCACCACTTTACCCTCTTGAAGAAATCTTCATAGCTTTTTGGCTTTGATCAAACGGTCAAAATACTGACATTTTCCCTTCAGTTTCAAGAACCTCTGTTTGTCTTATTGTGTTTATATTGAATTTTTCACTATGTCTTAGCATTCACATTTCAGACGACTCTATTTTCTTTCTATCAAAGGCAACTATTTTAATAACATTGAGGCAGATTGTAAGTGTTGTCATACTTTGGAATACCCGAGTACATTGATGACGTTTAGCCCTTAAATTATTAAATCATTCAGGATTTAACAAATTTTATAAATAGTGAAGAAAGTAATTACATAGATGTACACCAGTGTTCTTTAGAATTGTTTGGTGTCTGAATTGATAGTTCAAGGACTCTACTACCCAAATAGTGCACTTATTTTCTTCAGTGCTGGAAGCAACAGTCTCCAAAGGCTCCAAGGCCACCAATAAAAAGTGCTTCCCAGAGCTCAGGTGAAAGAAATGCTCAGTGACCTTGACAGATTGCTGGCCTAACTTTCTGCTGTCTGACCAATCTGAACTTTTCAGTAGAACCATGCAAGCTCTCAACAGCTGGAAATTAGCATTCCACATGCTGTAAGCAACTGTACTAGTGGATCGGACACATCCCATACCAATTTCAAACTATCTTTATAAGACCACTTGAAATGGAAATGGTTTAATGACAAAAACTTTGCAAAAGTCTAAGGGGCTATCAAACATTGCTAAGCTGACAACCATCAAGGCATCTGCCCACATTCATCAAGTAATTTGGACACACTGAGTTAGAATTAAAATACATTTTACCCGATTTTTTGGGCCTATAAAGAACATAAAGATGTGGCCATTGTTGGCTATCCATCATTTATTGTCCTGAAGAGGAGGTTGGGAAACAGTTTCTTGAACCCTGATCATTCTTCGGGTGTAGGAATATCCATGATGCTATTAGGAAGGGAATTCCAGGATATTGACCTAGCAACAGTGAAGGAATGGTGATAATTTCTAGTCAGGATAGTGTATGGCTTGGAGGGGAACCATGCATCTGCTGCCCTTGTCCTTCTAAGTGATTGTGATCACAGGTTTGAGAGGTGTTATCAGAGGAGCATGAGTGAGTTGTTGCACTGCATATTGTAAATGGTACACCCAGAAACCGCTGTGCTTTGTTGAAGGGAGTGAATGTTGAGCATGGAGAATTAGATTCCAGTCAAGAAAGCTGCTTTCTCTTGGATGGTGTTGAACATCTTAAGTGTCCTTGGATCTGCACCCAACCAGATAAGTGAAGAGTTTTCAATCACAATCCTATAGATTATGGACAGGCTTTGGAGATACAGGAGGTGAATTATTGACTGCAGAATTCCTACCCTCTGACTTGCTCTTTAAGCTACTTAATTTATATGGCTGTTTAGTTTCTGGTCAATGGCAACTCAAAGAAGTTGATATTGGAGGATATCAGTGATGATAATTATATGGATTCCCTCCTTTTGGCAATGGTCATTGTTTGGCACTTGTGCTGCAAATATTTCTAATCGCTTATCAACCCAAGCTTAAATGTTGTCTAAGTCCTACTGCATATGGTAATATACTTTCTCAATATCTGAGACATAGTGAATGGTGCTAAACATTATGCAAACTTCAGTGATCATCCCCACTTCTGATCTCCCAATGGAAGCTTAGGACACCCCCCCCCCCCAACTTGTGCTTGGAAATTAGTCACCACAAAAGCAATCGTAGCATATTTTATATTTGACTCAGTGAAATGTTTATTCATTCCTATATTCAATCATAATGGCTGAGCAAAAGAATCATACTGCCAGTGACAAAAAAAATTGAATAAGTATTACATTGCTGCTGATTTTTTATTTGCAACCTTTTCTGTTGCAGGTATTGACTTAGGATTAAGTTTTCTCATTCCAAGTGTTGAACTGTACCTAATCGGCATTTGTCATGTCTGATTCCAGACAGATATTTGAGATTATTTGACTGCAGAGACATGACCTGCAAATCAGAATCTAACCTCATGTGACATGTATACAGTAGTACCATCTGAAATTACTAAACTGGAATGTGAAACCTGGTTAACCTTATCCTCTCCAAGATCTGAGCAGTGAGACACTCCCACCTACTGCTGTGCAGGATTTTACACAATGAATTAATGATTCCAACAAACTAGATAGGTGAAAGGTTCCATCAGTGAACTGTGCTGTATTGACTGATTCCAACTGGGTTTACCAATCCAAGTGCTGCATTTACTTCAGTCGACCTGGATTATTGAGCTCCTAAAATCTGCTTGGTTCTCATGATTGATCATAGCATTATAGAGAGGAGGAGTCTCATCAGCTAGCAGGGGGCCTGGCAAGAAACCCAAGCTGACACTTTTTAAGGGAAGTCCTACTGAATGTAATGCCAATTGGGTGCCAGTGAGCCTTTGCCTGGAATTAAGATCCTGGGAATGGAAGTCCATGTCCAAACAGGTAGGTACCTAAAGGACATTCAAGATCACAGATGACCGATGAGACCTTAAATCGTAAGACATGGGATCAGGAGTTAGGTCATTCAGCCCTGCAGATCTGCTCCACTATTCAATCATCACTGATACGTTTCTCAACCTCATTCTCCCACTTTCTCCCTTTGACAATCAAGAGCCTGTCTATCTCAGTTTTAAATGCACTCAATATCCTGGCTCCACAGTAAGCTATCTCAATAATAGTTCTGAGGAAGGGTCACTCGACCAAAAATGTTAATTCTGATTTCTCTCCACAGATGCTGCCAGATCTACTGAGCTTTTCCAGCAATCTCTATTTTTGTTTCTGAGTAAGCTATCTTGTTGAGGTGCCTGTGGTCATTTTGGGGAGTGTGCCTTTGGTTCTGCAATTAGGAATCACAGACATAGGGAGCATAAAGTTCAGAACTAACGGCTGTGTGGTAGTGTGCTTTCAATGAATATGTCCCTTTCCTATATCCAGTCCCTGAATCAGACACTGAATCCCTTTGATAGAGGGACCCCCAAGGTGCCACAATGCTCATAACAGGTTGAAGTTGACTTGTTGGGCATACGCATTATAACATGCCTGCTTTTATCTGGGTTGATCTTGGTGGTGGGATGAGGTCCTTAAATTTTGCATAATTGGCTACCCAAGGGCCTCAGTTGGTGACTGGCTAGAAAGATTGACCATGAGCATTCCTGCCTTGGGCACAATACAGTAGAAGGCGAGAGGGTGGTGGGGTTTGGGTAATAATATCCTGCCAAAATGAATATGCTGCTTGCCACTGAGTTCATCACATCCAGGAGCACAGGATTTCAGGCCATTTGCTTCATTATCTCCCCTCCTCCCTTTGTTTAATAAAAATCTATCAATTTGGTTGAAAATGAACATTTGATCTGGAATTAATAAGAGTTCAAAACTCCTGCTGCCTTTTGTGTGTGGAAATGTTCCTAATTTTGTTCCCATAAAGTCTGGCCTCATTTTTATATTATAGCCCTGAGTTCTAAACCTCCCCCCCAAAGCAGTAGAAATAATTTCTGTCAATCTATCTTAGCTGTCGCACTTAATATTATGAAACTTTTGAAGAGTACCTTATCCAAAGATTTCATATTACTAATTAAATGATGTTCAGAAGTTGACACAATACTTTAATTATCCAAATACCTCAATACTCCAAACTATTCTTTTTTAATGAAGTTTTTGCAATCTCCTCACTTTTGTACACTATGCCATTTGCTCTCAAATAGTCCATTTTTTGCAAACTTCTAAAACTCATACACACCATTAGATGTGATTCTGCGTTTGAAAATCATGTATTAAATAACCTGAACTTTGCTCAGAATTACAACAGAAACCAATTTAAGATAAACTAGGTGTGTTTATGCATGCTAGAAGCTACATATATAAATATGCAGAGCCCTGCTTTATGCAAATGCCTAAGTCCATTATATCCCATGGCAATACCCTGACCAATCAAAATCTACCTGTCTGGTTTGAGAATGAAGATTGACAATTAACTATTAATGTTGAAACTCCAGGTCAATGATAGCCTATTTCTCATGCTGTATAAAACAGCATCTCTTCTTTTAATTATGCTTCTTGCATCCTAGTTCTCAAGGCTTTAATTTCTAGTTTCTTTTAACAATTTTTAATAATAGTCACTTGATGTACAAGTGAGTGAGTGACTCCTTGGAATTGTACCCAGCAAAATATTAGTGCTTTTGGATGGGAGTAGAGAAAACTGGTAAAGAAAAACACAATTTTAAAGGGAATTCACATAATTCAAACAGTATACAATGTTATAATAAAATGCAATGTATATCAGTCAACAAAATGAGATGCTACAACACAAGCTTGAGTTACGAATTACAGTATCACTAAGTCATACAGCAAGAACATTTATTTGAAATCTTAATTTGTACAAAGATGAGGAATAGGCAAAAAAGTAGAGTATAGACAGAAGATTGAATAAGGAGCAAATTTAAGAGACCATATGATCCGCTTCTGCTCCTAATTCTTACGTTCATAACTAGAATTTATTAATAACTTAATATTTATATGTTCTAAACAATAATTATTTGAGGCCTTGTTTTGAGGCATTAATGGTTTAGAGTTCAGATGAGGCAAATCAACTGCTTGAGCTTTGTTTCACTTATTTTCAGCTGTTATTTGAAACAGTAGTTTTCACATATTTCTCTGCAAATACTTATGCAATCTCCAGAATGCTATGTCCTTACCACAAAGAATATGTCTACTATCCAAAGGAAGGAGTGCTGTTATTCCAAAAATACCTGTTATATTAGAACACAACAACGTAAATAATGTACCAATAAATCAACAGATGCATAGAAATATAGAAGATAGAGCATTAGGCATACTTGCTTGTGATACACATGGTGTACCAGACCCAGAAGCAATCCACAGATGACTTTGTGAATCACATTGGATCTCAGATTGAAAATTTATGTTCTAATTCCCTCAGTGTAATATTACCTAACAGCATTCTCTTAGCCACCTGCTTCCCTATATAAAATAGACAATTTTTCACAAACTGTTGCCTTCTGAACTTGACCTAGCATACTTCTAAGTGATACTGAGACTATGCTGCAAGAATATACAGTGTAAATTGCTTTAGCAAAAGGAAAACCCACGGGAAACACTGATTGTCTTTTGAAAAGTAATGTAACAGATCATCTTCTACATGTGAGGGCACAATACTCAGTTAGTGCCTGTTCAAAACCATTTTATTCACTGTATTTGTTGCCAGAACAATACAAAAGGTTAAATAGTGCAAACATAGGTTCAGGCAAAAGCAATCTTTTTCCATTTATCTTCACCTGTCAACCGTGCCTAGGGAAAAGTTATTTGATCACTGTGCTCTTTAAAGAAATATTGTTTAAACTTGATTTGTGACTCGAGTGCAATTTTTATGCAGAGTTAAGTGCTTTGATTTCTTTCCTCCTGCTGTCTCTGCATGCACAAGTAAATTTATCTTCATCTTACGTTAAAGTAACAACATTTCATAGCTCTTTCATGAAGACAATATCATTTCAGTTATCCTGCAAATACTGATGATTAATATCAACCTTTGAATTGGAATACTCACTAGAATGGAGCATTTTGACAAATTGCTTTGCCTTCTAGCATCATGCAGAAGCAGTCCTTTAGGATATAATGAATGAGGTTTGTGATCCAAAAGACTAATTTACACTTGTCATTTTTACCAGTTTATAGCAGGATTTAATGACTTTCCTATAGAAGAAAATTCATTTAAAGAGGTGGGGAGGGGTGTTATGATATGTGCAAGGTCCAAAGTAGGCAGCACATCCAGGAGTGTGGTCCTTGGCAATCAGGTAGCATTGCCATAACTTAGTTGGAGTCTCTCATGAATACAATCAGATATACAACCTGGATGGAGGGTGGCAGTGAAAGATCGCAGACAGGAGAGCTTACCCGGTACCATAGGAAGCCTAAAATATGAAAAACCCAACTTTGAGGGCTTCCTGTGCCCTGCAATTTATTTCTTGACAATTCTGGCTTAATGGAGAAACCACGAACTCTGCTCAGGCCTCTGACTAAAATATTTGACATGAATTAACCAAGACACTTTCAGCTTAACAAAGTCTGTACATTGCAGACTAATGCAATGTGCAGGCTAATATTTGGACTTGTTGAAAAGCCAGCAGGATTGGAGGATTAAATCACTTCATTCTTTTTGAAGTCTTCTTATTATCCCACCTGATTCCAAGTAGGTGAAGAAGAGTTAAAGTCAAGATTAGAGTGGTGCTGAAAATGCACAGCAGGTCAGGCAGCATCCAAGGAGCAGGAAAATTGATGTTTCGGGCAGGAGCCCTTCATCAGGATTCCTGTTGAGTTTGCAAACATTGGATGGTATTTAATAGAAGTGATAGGGATCAAGTGTTATCGGGGAAAGGCAGAAAAATGCAGTTAAGTATTATCAGATCAGCCATTGACTGATGGAACAGAGTCAATGGGTTGAATGGCATACTTCTGCTCCTACATCTTCTGGTCTCTTGAGTCTCACTGCTGGCTGAAGAGCCAGCAAAGACTTCCACACCACCTCTATTTAGGAAGATCTGACTGAATTAAAGTAGTTAACTGGATATAGTAGAACAACCTGCCTGCCAAGAGATGCTGGCCAATCAGAAGTCGCCAGGAAAATTGGTAAGCCCAGTTACAGCAATGCAGAATCCAGTAAAGAGTGACCAAGAAATTGGTGAAGAAATGGAAAAGAGAACGGAATGCTCTGCAAGCCTATTAGCTGTATGAAAAGAAGAAATTAGCCAAGGAGAGGAGAATTGAGAAAGAAGAATACGTAGAGGAACTAAACTTTTTTTTAAATATAAATAAAACAAATTACCATGGGTGCTGGAAATCTGAAATCAAAACATAAATTGTTGGAGAAACTCAGTTTGTCTGTCAGCATCTGTGGGAGGAAAGCATAGTTAAGGTTTTGAGTCTGGTGATTCTTCATCAACGGCCTCTTCAGTCACACGAAGACCCATGGCAGAAACACATGACCCCGAGTTAATGTTATCCTTGAATCAAGGGACAATCAACAGTATTGGACTCTTCTTACAGCTCTCCAAAAACTTGCCATTATATAGTATCCTTCACAGGACGTGTCAGATTTTGCAACCAATGAAGTCCTTTTGAAATGTAATCACTGTTGTAATGTATAAAATATGATTGATATTTGGCACATAGCAAGCTCCCACAACCAGCAACAACCAGATAACCTGTTTGACTTTGATTGAGGAACAAATATTGGAAAGGACATCAAAGATAATTCCCTTGCTGCTCTTCGAAATGGTTGGCATCCCTTCACCTTTGCAAGACAATGGTAACACAGCCTTAGAGGTGACATAAGACCATCTTCTGAACTTTGAAATAGTGTCAGTCCTTTCACGTCCACCTGAGAAGGTAGGCAAAGCATTGCTTTAGCATCTGTTTCAAAAGTTGGCACACTCTCAGTATTGCATAGAGTGTCAGCCTTGATTTTCATATTTATGTCCCTGAATGGATTCTTGAACTTGGAACTTCTTAAACTGACTCAAAGTAAGAGTGCTGCCAACAGAACCACTGAAACCACACTCTGCTGCTTGTAACTTATATGCACAAAGTTTTATTCAACTTTCACCTCTGTGGCTTCTAGTACAACAGCACCCTGAGTTTAAAAATTTCCATCCTTGTTTTCAAATCATTCCATGATCACATCTCCTCCCAGTTTCGATAATCTCCTTCAGCTCTAGGAACCCTCTGAAATCGCTGTGCTGCTCCAACTTTGACCTCTTGCACATCTATTCTAATTGCTTCATCACACATAATCATGCTTAAGAGCTGCCAAAGCCCAAAAGTCTGGTATTCCTTCTCATAACTCTCTGTCCAAGCTTCTAACCATTTGCTTTAATATTTCTTTGTGTGGCTCAGTGTCAAAGTTTGTTTGATAACACACCTGTGGATAGTCTTGTGACATTTTAGTACATTAAAGACAATATATAAATGCAAAATATTATTGTTCTGAGATTTGCCTTTGAAATGCTGCAGTTTACTGGTACATCCTTCCACTGCACTGTCACCCTATATCGTAGTCTGATGAGTAGAAATGGGAACAGATTTGAAATGGAATTTCAAGTTAGATGTTAAAAATGAACTAACTACTGTTAAGTCAGAGGGTGGTTTTTAGCATTGTTGCAACTGCTTAGGGTCTGATCATCATCCCTGATGTTTCAAGACTATCAGGAAAAATACATCAATACATGCAATGCCCATTATAAAAATAAGTACATCTATAAGGGAAGTACAGTTGACATCAGTCATTTTGATGTCTGTAATTTAGAGGTTACAGTGGATTAAAAATGAATGTTTTTTGAAAGAAAGACCTAATTTATTAAAAATCCTGGACCAGGCAATTTGTCAAGTTGAATAATTGTTTATATTATTGGATCCTTAATGTAACTAAAATGGCTGAAGTAATAGAAGAATCTGTAGGGGTTCCAGTTTAAAGCAAGGATGTTAGTGAGAAATCATTTCTTCACAATTAGTATTGATTAAACCTTATTTATAAATGAAGAACGATCCAGAATTATCAAAACTTACATGTTTATAAGATCTCTATTTGGTAAAAGTTCAAAATAATGGAAATGTCAACCTATTAAATTTAGTACGCAGCAAACATTTTAAGAAGATTTGGATTTTTGCATATAAAGATATATTAGTATACTGGAGAGGTGATAAAAGGAATTCAAACACTCATTTTCTATGTTAATATAAACAGTTCACTTTTGTCGCATCTGTCATGCTCAAAGCTAATTTGTTTAATAATTGAAGGCTGCATATTTGATGCACCTCTCTGTTTGAAAAAGAGGACAAAGGCAAATGAGAAAGAGATTGTCACCTGTTTGATTATGGCAGTGTTCACACCTCGTTCTTATCCAACAATGGGGGCAGATGTTTTTGTGCGCTTTTCATTTACATTAATTTCAATCAATCACTTGTAAGGAACTAACACATTATGGTAGATGCAGCTAAGAGATGTGTATGGAAACAACAAGTGGCAAATGATTGAAGAATGTATGTAAACTGAAGTAATATATATATAAGTTTTTGCCTCAGCTGTTGAAGTTATCATATTATCACTTGTTTCATAAAGTGCTGACGAAATATGTCTTCCTAACTATATTCAACAAAAATGTCGAGTAATTTTCCTATATGGTGAGACAATTGGTCCATAGCAACGACGTGAATGTTCAGTTAATTCATTCCTCCAGTTATGTACCTACCAGAGTATTCAGATTCCCAGAAGGCCATAGCCTTTATGGCTAATAACTTATTGCATCTACCTGTTGTGGCTTTTCATCCTACCTTATTAACCTCTCTTATTCTGAACTTTAAATCTGAAGTTTAATTTAAGTGTATTCTGAACTCTTCTGTTCTTGCAGCCTTGTGAATCAGGTTCAAAAGTTCCAAAGAGGTATATAACTTTGGATATTTAATTAATCGTTCTTTTTCCTTATATTCATTTCACTTTGATATTTGTAATATTTCACTGACTAAATTAATCTCTGTAATGATTCTGCCATTTTGGGAATTGTTTGTGTCTTTGAATCAACAGAATCAATTTTGAAGGCATCATCATTTTCATTTTGATATAATGTAGAGTCATAGAGATGTATAGCACGGAAACAGATCCTTCGGTCCAACTCGTCCACGCCAACCAGATATCCCAACCCAATCTAGTCCCACCTGATAGCACCCGGCCCACATCCCTCCAAACCCTTCCTATTCATATACCCATCCAGATGCCTTTTAAATGTTGCAATTGTACTACTCTCTACCACTTCCCCTGGCAGCCTATTCCATACACACACACACCACCCTGTGCATGAAAATGTTGCCCATTAGCTCTGTTTTATACCTTTCCCCTCTCACCCTAAACCTATGCCTTCTAGTTCTGGACTCCCCCATTCCAGGGAAAAGACCTTATCTATTTACCCTATCCATATCTCTCCGGATTTTATAGACCTCTATGAGGTCACCCCTCAGCCTCCAACACTCTAGGGACAACAGCCCTAGCCTATTCAGCCTCTTGCTATAGCTCAAATCATCCGACCCTGGCAACATCCTTGTAAGTCTTTTCTGAACCCTTTCAAGTTTCACAATATCCTTCCGATAGGATGGAGACCAGAATTGCACGCAGTATTCCAAAAGTGACCTAATCTATGTCCTATACAGCTCCTGCATGACCTCAACTCCTGTAATAAATGCTCTGACCAATAAAGGAAAGTATACCAAGTGCCTTCTTCATTATCCTATCTACCTGCAACTCTACTTTTAAGGAGCCATGAACCTGCACTCCAAGGTTTCTTTGTTCAGCAACACTCCTTAGGACCTCACCATTAAGTGTATAAATCCTGTTAAGATTTGCTTTCCCAAAATGCAGCACCTTGCTTTTATCTAAATTAAACTCCATCTGCCACTCCTCAGCCCATTGGCCCATCTGATCAAGGTAACCTTCTTCGCTGTCCATTACATCTCCAATTTTGGTGTCAACTGCAAACTTACTAACTATACCTCTTCTGCTCACATCCAAATCATTTATATAAATGACGAAAAGTAATAGACCACCACCGATACTTGTGGCACCCCACAGGTCACAGGCCTCTGTCTGAAAAACAACCCTCCACCACCACCCTCTGGCTTCTTCCTTTGAGACAGTTCTGTATCCAAATGGCTGGTTCTTCCTGTATTCCGTCTCCCATGGAGAACCTTGTTGAATGCCTTACTGAAATCCATATAGATCATGTGTAGCCCTCTGCCCTCATCAATCCTCTTTGTTACTTCTTCAAAAAAACTCAGTCAAGTTTGTGAGACATGATTTTCCATGCACAAAGCCATGTTGACTATCCCTAATCACTCCTTGCCTTTCCAAATATATTATTACACAACAGTAGTATATTAGTACTAGTAATACAGAGAATTAGACCAATGACACAAGGACATGTTTAAATCCCATCACACCACTTGGCATTTAAACTCAATTTTTTTTTAAAATCTGGTGTAATAAAATCTATTGCCAGTTTGCAATTTTGTAACTACCAGATTGCCATAAATATAAAGCTGATTTGTTTAAGTACATTTTCGGAAGAATAGCTGCCACTCTCACCCGTGAAAGTGAAGATGGCCTCACCTCGACTTTCTAGCTGCTAGGCAAGGCCACTGCCTTTGCATTAGATCCTCCGGGATGTGGTTTAACAAGCCACATGGTTGTCAAGAAGCCTTCTCACTACCACTTCCTCAAGGGCAAAAAGTGTTGTCATTACAAGTTACAACCACATGGCCAAAAATGAATAAAAGTGAAAACATTTCCATGGACAAAGAAGTTTTGTGAATTGATGCAATGTCAGAGTTTACAACACGCTCAAATCATCAGAACGTTTCTGAATGAATCAAACACTTTTTAGAAAACCTTGGAAATTTTTTTTGTCTTTAAGCTCATTTCTGATTTGAGTTCAGATATTCAATCGAAATTTGTTGGATAATATGTTACCACTTAGCATGCTTTACACCAGGTTCATCCCATGCAGAGGTGTCAATTTATCTTATTGTCAGTTGCCTTCAGAGTGTCCTTAACAGGTTTTCTCTGCCCTTATTGAAATCAAATGCCATCCTGAAGTTGTAAAACAAAAATTTCCTTCGGAAATTGATTATTTGACATGCTGATGCAGTGTCCAGACCAGTGGAGTTGATTTCACATGATCATGACTTGAGGTGGAGGAATTGTCTTTAGCGAAGTGCATCTACTTGACTTTGAGTATCCTGCAGAAACTATACAATATAAGAGAAAGATAAGAATAGAGGATATATTACAAGGGTTAGATGAAACCATGGGAGAAGGCTTCTGTGGAATAAATAGTATCATGGATCAGTCGGGCTGATTGGCCTGTTGCTAAGCTTGAACTACTATGACAGATCAATGCTTTTTTTTAAATTTCCTTTGTGAGCAATGCCACAGGAGAACATCTAGTTCACATACACTCAACATTGAATAATCAGTTATATTTGTTATTCATTCGTGTACAATCAGAGTCTGAGTGCTAGAGGCAATACATTTTAATGAGCAAACTAAATCCTCACACAAAACAAGTGGAAGATGGTAATTTCAACTTTAATTATCATTCACAGTACAGTGGAAGCGATGTTTCACTGAAACTGCTCATTGCACTGCTCACGCGTTGGTGTCCCTGGCTTAATAACTCATTTGTGCACTTGAGATAAGTTTATTGGATGGCACAGAATAAAAGTTTGCTGTTAATTCATGTGAATTTTTCCGGAATTCTGTAACACGCTTCTTTAGATAATGAGCACAAATAAAAGGTCACTGTTGAGCTGTACGAAACTATATTTAAGGTTTGGTATTGTAAAACCATTGTCAATCATCTCATGGTGTTGCATTTGTGGAGTCATAATCAAGCATATTGTATCGAATTACACGGAACATAAAGAAGCAGGTCATTTAGCCCAACTTGTCGGTACCTGTGCTATATATTGCATGAGAAGGCAGGAGATAATTGAACCAGGCAGGCAGTGATAATTAACTTCTCATTTTAAGGCTGATATATTTTGGTTTGGGGAAGCAGAGAAGTAGAATTGATTGGAGCAGCAAAGATTTCTCTACAGTACAGCCTGAAAAGTTGTGAGAATGTTGAAACTGCTACTGTTAGATGAGAACACTTGCAGCAGCAATAAAAAAACCTGAGTTTTGACTAAGCAATTCATCATTGCAAAAATTGATGCGCAAATGAGACAAATGAAAGTATGATTCTGTAGACAGAGCACATGGATGCCCTTGCAGTGCTTGTGTTGTTAGGAAAGGCTTACATTATTTCAGCAGGTATGGGAACTAGGAGAGGATATTAGAAAGATATACCAGGTGCGCAAAATGTTGTGAGAGACATAATATTAAAATAGAAAATAGTAAATTAATACATGCAATTGGAGTAAGGGAGAAAGTAATGAAATCTAAATCATGATTACAATGCAGGTATGTGAATGTACAAAGTGAAGTTAATAAGACTGGAGAGTTATTGGCACAGTTTGCCATGTGGGCTTTGATGTGATGATAGCGAAAATTTAGTTCAAAGGGCAGGACTGGTTGTTAAATATTTCTGATTACAAGATGTTAAGAAAAGATAGGCAAGAAAACAAAAGGAAAAGTAGTGTTTTGTTAAGGAGAGCTTTGCAGTGCTGGAGGAAAAGAAATTTTAGAGAGTTTGATTCAGCTAGAGCTAAGGAATAAAAAGAATTATGATTGCATTGTTTGGTGTAATCTATAGGCTCCCAACTAGTGGAAAAGATGTAGAGGAACAAAACCTGCAAGGAAATCAGAGACGTCTAAACATCACAGAGTGGTTATAATTGGCAACTTCTATTAACCTGTATAGAGACTGGTAATGTAAGGGTCAGGTGTTCCTAAATTGTGTCCACCATAGGTAACTATACCTAGAGTTTTCTAAGCAGTAGTATCTCAAATTTCCTCCCTAATCCTCTCTGTCTTTCTATCTCTTTCTCTTTCTTTAACATCCAACAAAAGCCTACCTCTTCAGGTAAGCTTTTAATCAGCTATCCTAATATCTTCTTGTTCAACCACGTCAATTGTTATTCATTATTATATGGGATGTGGACATCATTGGCAAGACCAGCATTGTTGACCACCCCTAAGTGCCCTTGAAATGTGTGGCTTGATAGGCCATTTTAGAGGGTATTACGAGTCAACTACATTACTGTTAGTTTAGAATCACATGTAGACCAGGCCAGATGATGCTTCCACAAAGCACTGGAGACATTTCCTCATGGTAAGCGTACTGTATAAATGCACGTTGTTCTTGTTGCCAATTTCTTTTAGTGATTATTTTTCTGTCGCTCACCATGATCTTTCTGAAAATACAGACTGATTCATTTTTGCCAGGGGTCTGCCAGTGCAGCTGTTCTGCAATCCAGTGAGTCATTGCTATGTAAAAGTAAGCAGGATGGATCCATTCTCCACTTCTATTCTCTAAGTCTGACTATGGAAAAATTCTCCCAAACCTTGGATCTCCACTTCAGAGATATTCCCAGTAGACCACTTGAGACCAATAATTATCCATCTGGGAATTTGTAAACTCGATCTATGTCCTCTGATTTTGTAGTGAACATTAATAAGTCTTGGAGCATGCCTTTAAGCTAACACTGTCCACATTTTTTTTTAACTTTGGCAATAAATCCATTGATCTATTGAGACAAATCCATTGCATGTCCTCAAACTACAAAGGTTTAATATTGCAATCTTAATTTTTTTAACTCAACCCAAATAATTAGTGTATTTCTGCCCTCTTTCTGAATAATTTTATAGCTTTGAATGTATTAGTATGCCTTGGAGCCAAGTGATGAATGGGGATTTTATTTGTGCTCAAATCAAAATATGCTGTTTGCGCTCACCTTGGCACTTCAGTTCATTTGCATTGAATACTGTAAATTTAGATGAGTTCAGGAAACTCATTGGTGGTGGGAGTTGGAATCTCTGTGGCAGTATAATTTACATGGAAGGAGGTAATTAAAAGAAAATGTTGGAATAAGGGATACAAAGGCTGGAAGACTTTGAAAGGATCCAGAAGCCAATTCATGAGCTTTGTCAAATTTGAAGAGAAAAGGGATGAGAGGTCAAAAAAAATGTAATGGAAATTTGTGCTACAAGGGTGACACACCAACCAGCCAAGTTACTAAGAGATTGAGCACACATCATTTGTTTAGTTGTTGATGAGTGTACTTGCTGCAGTATGAGCTAATGGCAAGGCAAGTTGCTGCTCTATAGCATTCCCCTCAATTGATCAGCATTGCAACTTGACACCCACAAGCTGCAGCTAAGTTTCAGGCCACAACAAGCAATTATAATTACCAGTTATAATCACTAACCCTACATGGCAGCTCTTGAAGCTTGTGTTGAGCTCTGTATTGAACAAGACCTTGTGAAGATAGTTCCGTTTATGGTCATTGTCCGGTGGGGGTTATCATTGACCAGAAACTCAACTGGATTCACCATATAAATGCAGTGGCTTACAAGAGCAGCTCAGAGGCTAGGAATACGGCAGCAACTAATTCATCTCCTGACTTCCCAAAGCCTGTGCATCATCTGCAAGGTACAAGTCAGGTTGGTGATGGAATACTCTCCACTTGCCTGAATGGGTGCAGCCCCAACATCACTCAAGAGGCTTGACACCATCCAGGACAAAGCAGTCTGCTTGATTGGCACCAGGCCCACACCAGCCACACTGATGCTCAGTAGCAGCATTTGTACAATCTACAAGGTGCACTGCAGAAATTCAAAGATCCTTAGACATGACCTTGCAAACTAACAACTACTTCCATCTAGAAGGACAAGGACAGTGGATGCACGGGAACACCACCACCTACCAGTTCCCCTCCAAGCCATTCACCATCCTGAAATTTCCTCTATCAGAGTATTGTGGGTCTATCTGTAGTACCTGACTGCAGCGGTTTAAGAAGGCAGCTCACAACCACCTTCTCAAGGACAACTAAGGACAGGCAACAATGCTGACCAGCCAGCAATGTCTGTATCCTACCAGCGAATAATAATAAAAGATTGACTTCTGGACATAAAATTAGTGGAAACTTGGTCCATGGCTGTTGTTGACGACCTTACATATATTGCTGTAAAGTCACACTAAAATTGTTTGCATTCCATTACTGCCAAGCCATTATTCTATAAATATTATAGTATGCTTTTTGTTATCAGACTTTTGAGGTTGCATTTGTATTTATTTTTGTGTTTCACGCAATCATGTGTTTATTTGATTCACAGGACCAGCAGGACAGTGTACTAGGCACTGCCAAGCAAAATGTGGTATTACTTCTCAACAACCTAGTTGCCTATAAAGGAGCCAGCATGAAAATGCTTTATGAACAAGGTATGCAGTTTGTTTAAAAAAATACAGAATGCATGTGATTTTAACTTGAAAGTTCTTATTGAATTCCGCAAATTTAGATTTAATCGTTCTGTTTAAAATCATTATTTTTAGAAATGGATTTATTGTATTCAGGTTTGTTTCATTTTAAAGTCCAATTGTTCTGATTAATTGGGTAAATGATAAATGGATTGTGTCAACGGTAATTATTACACTTTCATGGCCCTTCACTTCTAAAGTTTTAATTGTTTCACGTGAATGCAATTGTCATTCATCTTGTAATCGCTACATCCTGAGCATTAGTCAATTAAATTTAACGTTCAAAGTGGGACGTTAAAAACAATTTGTATCCCTATTTATTAATCTATACAGATTATAGAGGATAAGTATACTAATTCCATTAATCTCTGTGTTAGTTTGAAATAAAATTTGTGCACAATTACATTTATGTTTGTAAAGTATAGCAAGTAGTAAAATGTACTTCAATGATAAACTTACCCAAAACAACATGACTTATTCTTAACTTCAGTTTAAAATAAAAACTATGTTTTCTATTATGTGTACTGTATTGTAAAAAAAATGACAAGCAGGACAGGAATGTGCACAAAGTGCCGAATTGAACTGTAGACCAGGATCTAAGATTAGAGCAGGGAATAGCACTGAGAGAAGGGTTGTTTTGAGAATGGGAAACATCTGTTGTGAACTGCTGGAGAAGGGAAAATTTTCAGAGAGGAAAATGTTAGAAGTGAACCCTGCAGGAGCTTTAGGAATGGATTTAGAAGGCATGTAAATCCACAGGCTAGTTAAACAATAGAACAAAGAATACTACAGCACAGGAACAGGCCCTTCAACCCACCAATCCTGTGCCAGCACATGACACCTTTCTAAATTAAAAACCTTTCTCCTCTCTGCAGTACATATCCCTCCTTTCCCTGCCACATTTTGTATGTGTCAAGATACCTCTTAAACATTGCTATTGTGTATGTTTCTACCACAAGACATGCACACAAACATATGTAAAAGGAACAAGAATAGGCCATTCAATAAGATCTTGATTGATCGGATTTTAACCTCAACGCTGCATTCATGCATATCCCTAATAATCTTTCATCTGTTGTGGTTCTGTTCGCCGAGCTGGGAATTTGTGTTGCAGACGTTTCGTCCCCTGTCTAGGTGACATCCTCAGTGCTTGGGAGCCTCCTGTGAAGCGCTTCTGTGATTTTTCCTCCGGCATTTGTAGTGGTTTGAATCTGCCGCTTCCGGTTGTTAGTTTCAGCTATGCGCTGCAATAGTCGGTATATTGGGTCCAGGTTGATGTGCTTATTGATTGAGTATGTGGATGAGTGCCACTACAGCAGAAACTGAAACACCTGATCAGCGGATCCAGACACTCTATACAATCAACACAGGAATTCTTGGACATCATCAGAAATATACACATAGACAAGGAAGACACCATGGTCTCATTCAATGTAACGACACTGTTCACCTCTATCGACAAAACCCTAGCCAGGGAAACAGTAGCCAACCTGTTGGACATACTGAACAGACAACAGGATGTTGAACCTATCAACAAAGACGGCATACTCAAACTACTGGACCTGTGCCTCACAACACACTTCACATTCAACAACCAGATATATGAACAAATCAACGGCACACCCATGAGCTCACCCATCTCTGGACTCATAGCGGAAGCAATAATGCAAAGGTTAGAACAAACAGTCTTACCACAAATTCAACCCAAACTCTTGATCAGATATGTGGATGACACCTTTGTAATCATTAAAAACACAGAAATAGAGCACACACACCGGATCATCAACGCCACACTCACAGGAATCTGATTCACGAGAGAAGAAGGAAAGGACAATCAACTCCCATTCCTAGACGTGATGGTACAGAGAACACCGAACGGAGAATTCAGCACAAAGGTATACAGGAAAGCCACACACAGACCAAGTCCTGAACTATGAAAGCAACCACCCCAACACAAACAAAAGAAGTTGCATCAAGACACTATTCAAAAGGGCCACAACACACTGCAGCACACCAGAACTACAAAAAGAGGAAGAAGAACACCTATACAATGAATTTGCCAAAAACGGATACCCATGCAATTTCATCAACAGATGCCTAAGGGAAAGACAACGGAACGAGGACATGCTGCAGCCCAAAGGACTAGCCACACTACCATACATCAGGAGCATTTCCGAACTGACAGCCAGACTACTGCGACCACTAGGACTCATAACAGCACACAAACCAACAGCCACTCTCAGACAACAACTCACCAGAACAAAGGACCCAATACCCAGCATGAGCAAAACCAATGTTGTGTACAAAATCCCATGCAAGGACTGCACAAAACACTACATAGGACAAACAGGAAGACAGCTAACGATCCACATCCATGAACACCAACTAGCCACGAAACGACAAGACCAGCTATCCTTAGTAGCCACACACGCAGATGACAAGCAACATGAATTCGACTGGCACAACACAATTATTATAGGACAAGCCAAACAGAGAACAGCCAGGGAATTCCTAGAGGCATGGCACTCATCCACAGATACAATCAATAAGCACATCGACCTGGACCCAATATACCGACCACTGCAGCGGACAGCTGGAACTGACAACCGGAAGCAGCAGATTCAAACCACTACAAGTGGTGGAGGAAAGATCACAGAAGCGCTTCACAGGAGGCTCCCAAGCACTGAGGATGTCACCTAGACAGGGGACGAAACGTCTGCAACACAAATTCCCAGCTCGGCGAACAGAACCACAACAAGGAGCACCCGAGCTACAAATCTTCTCCCAAACTTTGAATCTTTCATCTTTTGGTAATCAAGAATCTAACCCCACTTCTAGTGAAACATTTCAGAAATGTTGCAAAATGAAGAAGTGATAGAATAACTCTGTGTCTGTTTTCAATCCTCTATCTTGGTTAATTGGTCCCTTGATCTAACAGGAAGCTCAAGCTCCCCTTTGACCAACTTTGGAAGGCAACAATTGAAATGAAATGCAAAATTTTGCCAATTGGCCGTGAGAAGGTGCTAGTGAGGCACTTTCTTTTGAAGTACTTCAACCCATGCGACAAACATTCTAGCACTTTGCTGTAGAAAAGGAAGTTCCAGGATTTGACGATAGTAAATATGAACAGCCATACATGACCAAAACAGTGTCCTGTGTAACTTGTCAGAGAGAGATCTTCAGTGACTCTCCACATTGCATCCTGTAGCAGGTACACTCTGAGTCTGTGGTATGTCCGTAATTAAGTGAGCGAATATTTAAGCTGATAAAAGGGATCCTGATCAAAATAAGCTGGTGTTGAGCTTCTTGAATGTTGTTGCAACTGGATCCATTCCGTTGTTCTCCTGAGTTTTGCCTTTGCCATTAGTTAACAATCTTTGGAAAGTCATGGATGTGAACCACCTAGTCTCTGGTCTGCACTATCCAGTCATGGCATTTATATTGCTGCTCCAGTTGTGATTCTGATCAATGGTGAACAACCCACCAGGATGCTGAGAGTGAGGAATTTCTCCTCAGTGAATCTATCTAAAATAAGTGAAATGGTTGAGTGCTTAGACTTGCTTGTGACAAAAATTAGATTAGATTACTTACAGTGTGGAAACAGGCTCTTTGGCCCAACAAGTTCACAACTACCCGCTGAAGCGCAACCCACCCAGACCTATTCCCCTAAATTTACCCCTTCACCTAACACTACGAGCAATTTAGCATGGCCAATTCACCTAACCTGCACATCTTTGGACTGTGGGAGGAAACCAGAGCACCTGGAGGAAACCCATGCAGACACGGGAAGAATGTGCAAACTCCACACAGAGAGTCGCCTGAGGCGGGAATTGAACCCGGGTCTCTGACGCTCACCACTGTGCCATCCTGCTGCCCCAAGCAAAAGTCCCAAGCAGGTTCACCATCTGGTCAGCCCAGTTACTGTTACTTCCCAGGTAGCCAAATAGAAAATCAGGCAGCATCATGGAGAGAAAGCAGGCTAATGTTTCAAGTCCAGATTAGTCTCCATCAGCTCTTACTCTTTATCTCCACGGATGCCGCGAGACCAGCTGCAATCCCGGGCATTTTTTTGTTTTCAGTGCAGATTCCAGTATCTGCAATAATTTGCTCCTGCCAAATAGAAAGTATTGGTAGGCCTGAGGAAACAGCAGCTAATTTCTCCAACAGAGAGGAAGAAGGCAGAAAGTTTGTATCAACCTCCTCTCCATCCAGTCCGCTGAAAGGCTTTCTCATGAAAAGGCCTGCAATGGGGCCATCCTTTCACTGTTGGGACATAGCCACGCCTTTTGAGTTCTCCTTATTGCTTTTTGCACCTTTGCATTGAAGGGCCCTTTTGAGAGTAGCTACTTGAGCGAGAGTGCAGTAAGATCACCTGAGGGTTGTATGTAGCTGTTAATTTGTAAGCTGTATGTAAATACATAACTGTCAGTGAAAGTAAGTGGTAACAGGGGAGTAGCATTCATAGGATTGCTTTTCTTTCATCACTGTAAATGAAAAATGTACAATTCATTTCCAAACCTGCAAATTCTTGTAATTCTTTGAAATTCCAATGCTTGCAAATCGTCCTGGAAATGTAAACATGCAGTTTTCTGCATATTTAATGTTCTTGTATAGAATAGTGTCAGTTAAGGGGTAAATGTAGGGGTATGGGTGGGTTGCGCTTCGGCGGGTCGGTGTGGACTTGTTGGGCCGAAGGGCCTGTTTCCACACTGTAAGTAATCTAATCTAATAAAGTGGGCGGCACAGTGGCACAGTGGTTCGCACTGCTGCCTCACAGCGCCTGAGACCCGGGTTCAATTCCCGACTCAGGCGACAGACTGTGTGGAGTTTGCACGTTCTCCCCGTGTCTGCGTGGGTTTCCTCCGGGTGCTCCGGTTTCCTCCCACAGTCCAAAGATGTGCGGGTCAGGTGAATTGGCCATGCTAAATTGCCTGTAGTGTTAGGTAAGGGGTAAATGTAGGGGTATGGGTGGGTTGCGCTTTGGCGGGTCAGTATGGACTTGTTGGGCCGAAGGGCCTGTTTCCATACTGTAAGTAATCTTATCTAATCTAATAGTAAGTATTTAAAAAACAATGAAAATTGCTTGACCTTGGAATAAATCAGGAATATTGGCAAAACTGAAATAAGAAGGAATCAGTGTAATATTTTAGCATTCTAAATTATGATGACATTGTGCATTACATATTTCTGATCTTTCTGCCATTACAGAAAGCCTGTTATCCCGTTGAGTTATGTAACAGAAAAATGAAAATGTGTGAGGGAAATAGTCTCTCCAATAAATGTGGAAACAGAACTTTGTAACAGTGATGTTGAATCTAGTATTTAATCCTGATTGCATTTATTGCCCACCCCTAATTTGCCAGGAGAAGGTGGTAGTAAATGCTGTCTTGAAGTGTTGCACTTCATATAATCTACCCACAATGCTGCTAGGAAGGGAGTTTCAGGATCTTAACCTAGTGACACCAAAGGAATGGCAATATAATTCCAAATCAGGATGGTGTGTGATGTGGAAGAGGATTTGTTAACAAGCTTTTATTACTTCTGGACAATGTGTCAGTTATGGTCCACAAATCTGACTCTGGTTCCAAAAGGTCAGACATTTCTACACTAAGCATGATGAGGAAGTTTCTGAGTTCCTCTTATCCAATCCACTTTGCCATCTGTACTCTCAACAGCTGACATTGGCGAAAAACTTGGGAGAATCGCATGAAATTGGTTAAAAAAAATGGAATTGCCAATATCGAGAGCAGAAAGTCCCATTTTCATTCATGTTGAATGGCAAGACAAGATTCTTGCTCGTAAGTAGCAGGAGCTTTTTTACATGCAATAGCATCCCCATTATAGTGTCATGTTGTCTCACGAACATGCAATTTCCTATCATCCTGCCCATCAGATAGAAAGTAAATGGCAACAATTCCCTACATGCATGCCAGAGGACTAACCTGGTATTCCAGCTCAATGCATTCTCCTTCAGCCCTCTATTTGGAACACCAGGTGCCAATTTCTCAGGACCCACTCCATGAGCCTGACAACACAGTTCACCTTGACCTCAAAGTTTCGTTGGCAAAGCTGGGGGTCAGTTTCTCTCGTCTTGACATGTCTGGGCAAATTGACTAGGAACCATGCATGGCAGACTGCCAGCACTTGACTCAGGTGCACGGTTAGGCCTTAAAGACGGAGTCGGTACCAGGAGTGGAAAATATGATGACTGAGGCACCATAGAGGCATTGATGTATAGTAATGCAACTTTCAGTTGGGGAGATAGCTTGAGAAAACACAGTAAGAGAGAAATCCTCCATGAAATTCATCAAAATTGACACAGCCAATTTTTGGTAAAATTCAGCGCAAGGACTTCAAATGCTAAATCTGTTTTTTAACTTTTAAATGCAGCGCATCCATTAATGTCAGAAATTTGGATCAGTAACTCAGTTGCTAGCATTCTCCGAAACTTCTGGGTTCAATTCCCACTCTGGAGACTCTGCAAATAATAGAGGCTGAAAGATCAATGTAGTACTAAGGGAGCACCGCACTGCTGGGGTGGGGGGGTGTGTGCAAATTCAAGTAAGACGTTAAATCTAGGGCCCCAACTACCCTGACAAGTGTATGCACAAGACTTCATGACACTATTTCAAAGAACAGGAGAGTTCTCCCTAATGTCTTGATGCATACTTAAACCACGACCAGTCTCATCAAAGCAAAAAATCTGGTCAGTATCACATTGGTGTTTGCCTGACCTTCCTGTGAACAATTTGTTTGGTGTGTTTGCTATTTATAAGAGTGATTAGACTTCAATAGTGCTTCTTTTGACTGTAAAGCACTTAAGGGCATCTCGAAATAGTGAAAGCTGCACACCATTTTAATGGCATGTTTAACACTACACCTTTTAGCTAATGGGAGACTTTAATTTGAATCCTGGGGTAGATTGTACCCTTAAAACTGCAATGGCAGATTTGGAGATGAGGTTGCAATTGGACAGGGCAGGGATTCTACCCCTATTACCTCCCCATTAAGTTTAGGATGGAAAGGCTTCCATGTGACTTGCCTAATCAGACATCAATTGAGGCCCTAAAATGAATAATTGATGCACACTTAAGGGTGGGGGGACTCAGTGGAGGGGTGGGGAACAAATAAATCCTGTTGGGTTTACTTCAACCTTCTTTTAGGGGATAGGATGGGTGTTCCCTTGTTTAAAGACACGGTGCTCGATTGAGGGACATAGAATTGGAAAGGAGAGTTCTGTTCAGAGTCACCCCCCCACTAAACTCTGTCCTCAATCCCTGTGTTTCACCCCTCCCCATACCTTCACCTTTGACCCCCTCGCCATGACCCAGTCTTGCCCTAATCCTTTTCTAGGGCAGTGATGATAAATTTTGGTAAAGGCCCAACCATATTAACAACAACAGCCACCACTCTCACTGCTCACCAGAGAGCAGTGATGTAGGTTTGCTCATTGAGCAGGAAGATTAGTTTTCAGACATTTCGTTACCATACTAGGTAAAGAACCGGTGTTATGACGTGCTATGTATGTATGTCGGTTTCCTTGCGTCGGTGGTATTATTTTTTGTGGTGGTGTCATTTCCTGTTCTTTTTTTCAGCAAGTGGTAAATGGATTCCAATTCGATGTGCTTGTTGATAGAGTTCCAGTTGGAATGCCATGCTTCTAGGCATTCTCATACATATCTCTGTTTGACTTGTCCTAGGATGGATGTGCTGTCTCAGTTGAAGTGATGTCCTTCCTCATCTGTATGTGAGGATACTAGTGATAGAGGGACATGTCTTTTTGTGGCTAGGTGATGTTCATATACCTGGTGGCTAGTTTTCTGCCTATTTGTCGGATGTAGTGTTTATTACAGTTCTTGCGAGGTATTTTGTAAATGATGTTCCTTTTGCTTGTTGTCTGTATAGGATCTTTTAAGTTCATTAGCTGCTGTTTTAGTTTATTGATAGATTTGTGGGCTACCATGATGCCAAGGAGTCTGAGTAGTCAGGCAATTATTTCTGAGATGTCTTTGATATAGGGGAGAGTGGCTAGGATTTCTGGATGTATTTTGTCTGCTTGTTTAGGTTTTTTGCTGAGACATCGGTGGACTGTGTTCATTGGGTTAAGAGCGTGTTGCTGGAAAAGCACAGCAGGTCAGGCAGCATCCAAGGAGCAGGAGAATCAATGTTTCGGGTCATCATCCTAATGAAGGGCTTTTCCAGCACCACACTCTTAACTCTAATCTCCAGCATCTGCAGTCCTCACTTTTGCCTATGTTCATTGGGTATATGCTGAATAGGTGATTTTCCTCCATTCTGCATAGTTCCTCTCGGCTGCAGTGTGTGGTGGCTCATTGAAATAATGCTCTAATGCAGCTTTGTTTGTGGGTGTTGGAATGATTGCTTCTGTAGTTCAGTACTTAGTCCGTATGTGTTGTTTTTCTGTAGACGCTGGTTTGAAGTTCCCCATTGGCTGTTCACTCTACTGTGACATCTAGGAATGGCAGTTGTTATTGTTTTCCTCCTCTTTTGTGAATTTATGCCAAATACTGAACTACAGAAGCAATCATCCCAACATCCAAAAACGCAGCTGCATTAGAACAGTATTTCAATGAGCCACCACACACTGCAGCATAGAGGAACTACGCAGAACAGAGGAAAATCACCTATTCAGCATATTCAAAAAGAATGGGTACCAAAAGAACACAGTCTGCTGACTTCTCAGTAACAAACCCAAACAAGCAGACAAAACGTGTCCAGAAACCCTTGCCACTCTCCCTTACAAAGACATCTCAGAAATGACTGCCAGACTACTCAGACCACTTGGCATCATGGTCGCCCACAAACCCACCAACACATGAAAACAGCAGCTAATGAACTTGAAAGACACTATACAGACAACAAGCAAAGCTAATGTCGTTTACAAAATACCTTGCAAGAACTGTAACAAACACTATATTGGACAAACAGGCAGAAAATAGCCACAAAAAGACATGACCCACTTATCATTAGTATCCATACATACAGATGAGGAAAGACACCACTTTGACTGAGACAACACATCCATCCGAGGCCAAGCTAAACTGAGACACCCACAAGAATTCCTAGAAACATGACATTCCAACCAGAATTCTATCAACAAACTCATCTTCGACCCCATTTACCACCGTCTGTGAAAAAGAACAGGAAATGACATCACCAACCCAAGGAAACCTAGACACATAAATAGAAAGTGGATCATAAGACTAGTGGTTCACTGGAGGCTCACTGATGATGCTACCTAGTATGGTGAGAAAATGTCTGAAAACGAACCTTCCAGCCTAGTGAGCAAACTTACATCCAGAACCTCAACCTGAGCTACAAATCTTCTCAAAACTCACTAACTAGAAAGCATCTTTGTGATGGTATTTTCATAGATGGGGGGCACAGAGGATGCAGTGTAGCAATAAATTGCCCCTATTCAGTCAGTAGCCTTAGCAGCACACTTCCTGCTGCCAATTAGGGACAGTTTACTTTGAACTACTGGAGATCAGATAGGAGGGAGGGGGTTTGGTGTCACCAGTTTTATAGAGGGCATCGGACCACCTTCATTAAATTCCAGTGTACCACCTCAATGTTGGTCATACTGTTATTTTTCCTACAGCACAAATTTTGTAGACTTGGTGTTGTGCTATCTTTCAAAGAACGGGGAGATACAAGTTCCTCTTTTAGGCAAGTGTCCTAGAGGGTAGAGTAGCATTTATTGTCATTAATGTCCTGCTTTTTGAATCTCTTCCTACACCTGAAGCATGTTGACCTTCAGGTTAAACTCACCAATGATCATCTATCTGTCTCTAATGAGAGAGAGCTGCCCTGCGGTCATCTGGGGCAAGGGCAATTTTTTTACTGTAATTTAGGAGGCTGAGTTTGGCTCTTCTGACCAAACAGTACAGTGTGAATGTGAAATGTACTGTGAGAAAAAATAAAGAACAAGCTTGAAATATTCACCTATGTGGGAAGATCAGAAAGAAAGTGGAGCTGGATCAAAGATCAGTCACAAACCGATTGAATGACCAAGCAGGTTAAGTAGCCATGAGGCCTACTCCTTTTATTTCTCATGCTCTGGAGTTCTTATTAAGCATTAGAAAGATTAATCAAATAAACATAGCTTGGCTTTAAATTCATGTTTGGAAGCAAACTACAAAACACCATCCTCTCTTTAGCTTTATTTTGATTTTTTGTTTAATACCAGATAACTTTCTTGTTATGTATACTTGTCAGACTTATCTCTGTTGTGTAATTGCATTCGCTGCAACCTGAAACCAATGTCGAGGCTAAATTTCCAAGAGTTGGTGTAACACTGAAAAAATATTCATGGCTCAAGCAAATAGAAACCATCTCTTTATGGCCTAGCTGTGTGGACAACCTTTGAAGATAACAGTTTGCTGTTACTTTACTCTCTTCTGTCTGTACTGCAGCACTGACAATAGGCCCTTTGTGAGTTGTTTCTGAAAATACATAACAACAAGTGGTACATTCCTGAATGAATATTAATATGCTGTTGCACCATAATTTTATATTGGGATGCGAGAGTAGTTCTGCCCAATAGACTTTTGTGTAAAGCAGTGAACTATTATGTCACTAACTGATCAATTTTAACACTTTGAAGATTCCAAGCAGTTTTTCCCTGTTTTGAACAAATGTTTCCTTTATGCATTGCTAGGGATCCTTCCATCCCTATTTATCCAATATAGATCATGACATTCTCAAATGCAGAAACAGGCCACTCAACCCAACTGGTCTGTACCTTAAGATGCCATAGTCCTTTTGGACCATAGAGTCACTTTGTTAGTGAAGAGAGGTGATTTAACATGAGACGTTGTCACGTCTCAGGCAAGGGGAGAAAGTGAGAAGAAGAGTCTATAATGGTAACCTCAGCTGGTGCAGCAATTAAACCTGTGCTGTCAGCATCACTTCTGCATTACGAACCAGCCATTCAGCCAACTGAGCTAACCAACTCCCTCTCTATACCAATATTCCACTAGAGCTCTCTTCCTTCTCTAATTTCTTCTCCCAACCCTGTTTATTCCCACGTCCTCATGATTGTACTAAGCATCTCCTTAAATATAACAGTATTATCTATTTCAACCACTCCCATTGGTACCAAGCTTTGAGTACTGTACTGTGTAAAGAAATTTCTTGTAATTTCTTCATTCGATCTGTTAATAGCTATCTTATTTTTATGCCCTACTGAAGCAGAAAAGGGGTCAATTAAATGAGGTCGTGGATGGTTGCCAGTGCTTTTGGAGCCATATAGAACCATATCAATGCTTTGCTTTGAATCCCTGCATTCAAGAAAGGAGAGAGAAAGGTTGAGAATGGGAAGCAATAAAAGAAATAAAGAATGCACTGTCCAATATATATTATACTGCAAGAACAAGAAACTCATTGTCATTTAACTCATTGACTACACATGGTATTATGAGCTCATTTGCTACTGTTCATCTCACATGCAGTATGCACAGCTGCAATAAAGATGCAATCTGGAGTCTTCTGAAAACCAGAAAAATTCCCTTGGAATGAAGCCAACACCAGTTTTAGCAGTGAATAAATCCATTTGTGATTTTTTTGTTTGTAGCTGTTTTCTTGATGTTCAGACTGTATTGAATTTACTGACCAGTTTGCTAACCATTGAGTCATTGACTGATGGATGGCAATTGATTATACATCTTTCTCTGTCAGCTGTAAATTGGGCCTGTTCACCACATCCGTGCTTAACGAAGTTTTAAAATAAATCTATTCTATCAGGTGTCAAGGAGGAAAAGAGGTGGGGATATCAATCAGGTACTCTGATTTCTGGTATGCTGAACACTTCTGCTCAATAGTTTGACTCTGCAGATTTGTTCACCCTGCTTAATATACAAATAATAGATATCTTGCCAAAGATGGTAAAGGGGAGATGTTGTGAGCTGCAAGAATAATTTATACATCCATCTGAAAGCAGCAATTGTGATGCTGTGTTGTAAAACTCCATCCTTGAAGTTTGATTGGACTTTGTGCATGTACTTTAGCCATAGTCTAGTTTTTTCTTCTCCAATGGATCTTCTCCACTGTCAAATCCAAGCCACTTGACGCCTGAAGGAAGAACGCCTCATCTTCTGCCTTGGGACCCTCCAACCACACGGCATCAACATTGACTTCACCAGTTTCCTCATCTTCCCTCCCCCTACCTCATCCCAACTCAGCACCGTCCACTTGAATTGTCCCATCTGTCCATTTTCCTTCCCACCAATCCGCTCCACGCTCTCCTCTCATCTATCACAATCACCCCTCACCTATAGCTACCTATCACCTTCCCAGCTACCTTCCCCCAGCTCCATCCCCACCCTATTTATCACTCTGTGCTTCCTGCCCCCCAACATTCCTGATGAAGGGTTTATGCCTGAAACATTGATTGCCCTGCTCCTTGGATGCTGCCTGACCTGCTGTGTTTTTCCAGCGCCACACTTTTCGACTCTGATCTCCAGCATCTGCAGTCCTCACTGGAGCACAGGAGGTTAGATATCGATTTCTTACAGAGTGCATACAGGCCCTTTGGCCCATCAGGTCCACACTGACCCTCCCAGACTCAGTCCCCTACATCTAACAATACGGGCAATTTAGCATGGTCAATTCACCTAACCTGTACATCTTTGGACTGTGGGAGGAAACCAGAGCACCTGGAGGAAACCCACGCAGACAGGGAGAATATGCAAACTCCACACAGACAGTTGCCTGAGGCGGGAATTGAAGTCGAGTCTCTGGAGCTGTGAGGCAGCAGTACTAACCACTGTACCACCGTGCCTCCAATACAGTTGAGGGGCAACCTTATAAAATAATAAGTGGTATAGGTTCGGTTAATGGTAAGCATCTTTACCCTTGGATGGGTGATTTCAAGACTAGGGTAAGAAAGAATTAAAAAAGACACAAGGAGCAATTTTATTTTACACAGAGGGTGGTTTGTGTGTGGAATGAAGTGGTGAATGCGGGTACAATTACAGCATTTAAAAGACATTTGGGTAAGTACATGGATAGGAAAGGTTTGGAGCAGTATGGACTAGGAACATGTGGAATGGACTAGTTTAGTTTGGGATTATAGTTGGCATGGACTGGTTGGACCGAAGGGTCTGTTTCAATGCTGTATCACTCTTATAATACACCACATAGTAATAATTTCCCTGGCAACATCATTTTATAGAACAGGCTTGAGTTTGTCAGCATGCTGACTCACCATGAGTGCTTATACCAAAAAAGAATCTATTGAATTTATCGTTATAGAATATGGAGCAATGCGATGAAATATTAGCTTGATTCAGCTATTGAAACAAAACTGTAGAAACCTCCAACAACTTACACTCATTAGAGGCAAAAGCATCAAGAAGGTATAGCTGGACTAGTTTGTTCAGAGTTTCAAAATTTCTGAACGAAGAAACATCACATTAGGGTGATCGGTCATGGCTTGGATAGTACAGACAGGGGCCACTTAACCTGCAGCTTGTTGGAAACATTGGTGTTGCTGTGTTTCCAACTTTCATAGTGACTATGAAGGCTTTACTGGCTACTTTTTGGTGTACTGTGTTTTCTTACCTGGCAGAACAGTTCTACAATTGCTTCCTTTGATGGACTTTGGCTTTTGATAGTGCAGGAGACAGTAATTAGTATTTTCACATTGGAAAACAGAAGTATGTTGTGCTAAATATATCTGAAGGTTTAGAGACTTCCCACTCTCAAAATATTGCTTTCTCCAAAAGAGGCAATGCCGATAAGATGGTTTCTAGTGAGAAAAATGAGCTCAAAACTGTTTAGAAGCAATTTGCTATGCTGAGTTCCACAAAGTAACTTCGCCATTTACAGGAGGAATGTTCATTTATAGAAACGGGAAATGTTCATTAAGGCGTTCAGTTACTAGGGGTGTACCGCAAGGATCTGTTTTAGGTCCACTGCTGTTTGTCATTTTTATAAACGACCTGGATGAGGGCGTAGAAGGATGGGTTAGTAGATTTGCGGATGACACTAAGGTCGTGGATAAAGTTGCAGAAAGTGCCGAAGGATGTCACAGGTTACAGAGGCACATAGATAAGGTGCAGAGCTAGGCTGAGAGTTGGCAAATAGAGTTTAATGTACAAATCAATGTGTTTGTTAGTAGAGTTCTGGTTGGAATGCCACACTTCTAGGAATTTTCGTGTGTGTCTCTGTTTGGCTTCTCCTAGGATGGATGTGTTGTCCCAGTTGAATTGGTGTCGTTCCTCATCTGTATGTGAAGATACTGGTGAGAGTGGGTTTTTTTTTTGTAGCTGGTTGATGTTCATGTATCCTGGTGGCTAGTTTTCTGCCTGTGTATTCAATGTAGTGTTTGTTACAGTTCTTGCAAGGTATTTTGTAAATGATATTAGTTTTGATTAATTGCATAAAGTATATATGTGATTACAGAAATATCTGCTACATGACACCTGTATGCTTTTTCATCTAGCGAGATGAGTCAACTATGTGTTGATTACAGTTAGGTATGAAGGGGGTCAGTTAGCAAACATCTGATTTTCTGAATTGGGATGACGACAATTCTTAACAATGTTCTAAACCCATCTGCAGCTCAACAATTCTAATGTATTTCACATCTTGCGCATTAAACCAGCTTTGAGTTTCTGTTAAACCAAGTATTGCAAAGTTTCATAATCTCTCTGCATTTCAAAGCCCCCGATGCCCTGTGCGTGAACTTGACAAAATATGAAATATGTGAGGGCCGAAGAGCTGCGTATTAACCAGGTAGCATTTGGAATCTCAATGTTTTAGAAGGAATGTTTTGGGAAAGAAAACATGGATGGAAATGGTGCTGAAGAATTTCATTGGAATGGGGAGGAGCTGTTGTTTCTGTATTTATTGATAGAGTTACTCTGCACTGCCATACTTAAATTAACAATTCCAATTCCAGTTCTCCTGTTCACTCAATATCCTGAGGAGTTCCAAACATTAGCAAAGGCTCCATCCTGAATCTCAATTATTTATTCAAGAATTTAGCTTGCTTTGGAAACCTATTCCTTTCATTTCAGAGAGGCTAACAATTTTTTAGGAGACTTTTTTCTCAGAACATTGAGATTTCCCATTTTCAGGAATGTTTGCAACGCAAAGAAATATCAAAATTCAGGTGATTATCTTGGGGATTTCTTGACAACCAAGGATCTTAGGCAGGTTCTTTTACCCTAAAATCTGCAATTTCACAGGAAGTGATTGATCTTTAGCACAGAACTCCCATGCCTTCACAAAACGACATTGTTCAGCACATTATGCACCAGTATGAATCACGGTGGTTACCTTTGAGTTTGTTTGTACACATACACATTTATTCAAATGGAAATATCTTTGGAATTTTCTTAACCCGATAAAGGGAGCTAATATTAGGTGTAATATTCCAGGCCCAGAGGTGGTGAGCCTGAAAGTCCAAAGTAAATGTATTTAGGCAGAATGATGATAGGGTTCTGGTCAGCCACCTTCACGCTCCACTAGTAATTGAGGCCCTTAAATGACATTTAACAATGACTTAGGGGCTTCTTCCTGCCCCTGGGCTACAAGTACTTCAGCTGTGGGTGGGGCAAGAAACAGCAGCCTTCCTGACTGCTGAATTAATGCAGGGGTAGGCTGCTAGTTTGGGGGTTGGAGTCACTCTCCTCAATATCTATTCTAAGGAATTTCTGCCATTCCAGGGATTAGTCTGGTGAACCTCATTTGCATTCATTCTAAACAAGTATTTCCTTACCAAAATAAGAAGATCAGCTTGACTTTGTACTCGCGTGAAAAAAAAGTTCTTAATGTTATTAAGCATACTTTGAAATTGGATAAATAGTTGAAAGAGAAAAAGTTATAGGCTTATGTGCCAAAACCAAGAAAGTTGGACTAACTTAAGTTCAGGCTGTTGGGAACAAGGGGATCACTGGAGGTGTGTAGGGGATACAGGAGTTTACTGAAGAAGGAAATCAAGAGGGCAAAAAGGGGCACGAGATACCTTGGCTGAGAAGACTAGGGAGAATCCAAAGAGTTTTTTGTTATTGTTTTTTCTTTAACATATTTGAGAGAGAATAAGGCCCCTCAAGGACCATAGTGGACATGTATGTGGGGAACCAAAGGAGATGGGCAAAGTCCTTAATGAATATTTCTCCTCTGTGTTTACAATGAAGAAACTCATGAAGACTTGGGAACTTGGGGAAATTAGTGATGATATCTTGGGGATAATTCATATCACATTAGAGGAGGTGCTGGACATATGAGAATGTATGAATGTGTTAAATTTTATGGTCCTGACCAGATACATCCAAGAGCACTGCAAAAAGGTAGAAAAAAAAATTGTGGGGGCCCTGACTGGTACTTTTGCATCACCGTTAGAGTTAGGGGGTAGAGAGAGGGGGAGAGTGGGTGCTGAGGTCCCAGAGAACTGGATGGTAGTGAATGTTGTGCCCGTATTCAAGAAGGGCTGCAAAGAAATATCTGGGAACTATAGGCCAGTGAGTATAACTTCTGTGGTAGGTAAGTTACTTGTGAAGATCTGAGAGGTAAGATATACATGCATTTGAAAAGACAGGGTTTGATTAGGAGTAGTCAGCATGCTTTGTGCATGAGAGATCATGCCTCACAAATTTGTTAGCGTTCTTTGATGAAGTGACCAGGAGGGTTAATGAGGGCAGAGCGGTAGAGGTAGTCTATATGGATTTCAGTAAGGCCTTTGATAAGATTCCACATGGTAGGTTGCCCTGGAAGGTTAGATTGCATGGAATTGAGGGGAAATTGGTAATTGGATACACAATTGGCTTGATGGTCAGAAGCAGAGAATAATAGTGAGAGGATGCATGTCTGACTGGAGGCCTGTGACTTGTGGCGTCCCTCAGGGGTCGGTGCTGGGCCTATTGCTGTTTGTTATCTCTATCATTGACTTGGTTGAGAATTGACAAGGCATGAATAATAAGTTTGTAGATGTCACTAAAATAGGCAGTATCATGGACAGTGAGGTTCTCAGAAATTGCAGCAGGACCTTGATCAGCTGAGGAAGTGGGCCGAGAAATGACAAAGGGAGTTTAATGTAGACAAGTGTGAGGTCTTGCATTTTGGAAAGTCAATTCCAGGTATGAGTTGCGTGGTGAATGGTAGGACCTTAGGGAGTGCAATGGATCTGAAGGATCTTGGAGTTCAGGTGCATAGTTTTCTGAAAGTGGAGTCACCCGAAGACAAGACAGTGAAGATGATGTTTGGCACCCTGGCCTTCATCAAGTCAGGGCATTGAGCATAAAAGTTGGAAAGTTATGTTGCAGTTGTACAGGACATTGGTGAGGCCGCATTTGGGGTATTATGTTCAGATTTGGTCACCTTGCTATAGGAAGGATGTTATTAAACTGGAAAGGGTACAGAAGAAACTTACAAGGATGTTGCCAGGACTCAAGGGTCTGAGTAATAGGGAGAGGTTGGACAAGCAAGGATTTCTTTCTTTAGAGCATTGGAGACTGGGGGAGGATCCTTTAGGTCATGAGATGCTTGGATAAGGTGAATGCACTCAGTCTTTTCCCCAGGGTTGGGGAATCGAGGGCTAGAGGATTTCAGTTTAAAGTTAGAGGGGAAGGAATAAAAGGGAACCTGAGGGGCAACGTTTTTACACAGAGGGTGATGCATATATAGTGAGCTGCCAGTGAAAGTGATTGAGATTGATACGTTAACAACATTTAAAAAGCGTTTGGACGAACACATGGATAGGAAAGGTTTAGAAGGATATGGAACAAGTGCAGGGAAATGGGGTTGGTGTGGTTGGGCATTTTGATTGGCATGGCCCAGTTTGTGCCAAAGGGCCTGTCTCTGTGCTGTAGGACTCAATGGCTCTGTGACTGTATAATTGGATTCCTCTTCAAAAAGGTCCAATACACACTTAATGGGCTGAATAGCCTTCATCAGTGCTACCTATGTCTGTAATGTGCAACCTTACCCTCTGTTTAAAATCTTTGTTATTACTCACGTTATTGGACTATACAGTACTACTTTAATTTTAATTCATTTTACTTCAAAGTCAGCTTTTAGTCACTTTTTTGTGGTTGACGTTGATTTGATCACCATGGCATCTGGTTTTTAACTTTAATCAATTTTCCCTTTTCACATTTGAGAGAGTCATCTTTTTTTGTGCTTGTTGACTGGATGTAGATATCACTGGCAAGACCAGTATTTATTGTCCATCCTTAATTGTACCATTTGAAGCATTGCAGTCCATGTGGTGTATGTACACTTGATATTGTGTACAATCTTCACATTGTAATCTTAACAATCTTAATTACAATCTTAAAAATCTGCATTTTAATTAAAAGGCAGCAAATGCAGAAACTATCTGTTACTTATTTAAAACATGAAAGTAATTAGAGAATATGGGAACTACAAAAAAAAACCTGGTGTCTACACTTTTATATGGTAATTTTGTGAAATGCATACCTCCCACAATATGTATCCCATAATTTTAGTAACTCCAAGAATATGGACCAAGAATCACATGAGGAGAACAATGTTATAACATTATTCTGAAATGGAAATTAATAGTTTTTAATTTGTTGTTAGAGCTCTACAGTAATCATTAGAGTAAATGAACATCAGGACTTCTGATATATAATTGGGGAACCAGTTTTATAAAGTCATAGTCAGTTACGGCACAGGGGGTGAACAACATTTGGCATATTAATCCATGAAGCCTGTATATATTTACTTTGCACCTTTATATAATAAAATGTTCCTAGCTGTTTCACAGGAATGATAGAATACAAATTTAGACATTAAGCAATTTGAGGAGATATTACATGAAAGACAGTATTCTGTTTACCCAGCCAACTTGTTGCTTCTCCTACCTTTCCCCTGCTGCACATCAAAGGGGTTTAAAACGATGGTTCAGTCTGTGTTTTATAGAACATACCTACTGTAATGCTACCTGTTGTTTCTCTCAATATCTTCACATCCACTGTTGATGTGTTGAGCCAATGATCGCAGTGTTCAGCTCTCCAGGGAGATGTTTCTTAAAGCAAACACAATATGAATATACAGTAAAAGTGAAAAAAATTCACACTGCAATAATGAGGTTATTTTAAGTGTAGAATATGATTACACTGGCATTTTCCTTTGGATGATAAAATCATTAAATTATCTTTCTATTCAAGGAGTTTGTTATCATTCTAAGTGCAATTTTAGTGTCTGAATATTTTTCGTCATTCTAAATGTCATGTGATTGGCCCAATTGTTTCACAATAATGTATTCAGTGGTGATGTGATTAGTTTGTTTTGCTATGCTGTTTCATTGGAATTATTTGTATTAGTTGGGAGGTCATAATTCATAAACACATACATAAACATTCAGTGGGGAATATTTCTAGTAATGAACAAATCTGAACACTTCTCTAGGCAAGACAGATAATATGTTCTGAAGAAGGACCACTGGACTCAAAATGTTAACTCTATTTTCTCTCCACATATGCTGCCAGACTTGCTGAGTTTCTCCCAGAATTTCTGCTTTGGTGTTACAGCATGTTTTTGTTCAAGAAGGTGGCAGTTGTTGAAAGACCTCATGTGATATCCAAAATTGTAAGAGCACAGTTCAGTTTGTTTGTGTATATATGATGGGCAAAATCAGAAGTCACAAGATACCAGGTTATAGTCCAACTAGTTTATTTGAAATCATAAGCATTCAGAGCAAAGTCCTTTCATCATGTGAAGTGAGAGGGAAGCAAACAGACAGAAAATTTATGGGCAGAGGGATCAATGGCAAAGAGATCCTACAATTGGTGTGAATGGAGTGTCAAATAATAAGTCTCTGCAGGTGACTAAGGGTGTTAGATGGTCTAAGTAATGTGTCAATAGTTGACTAACAACAGAAGGGATGACCTATAATCCGATTAAGTGAGGCATTCGGGCACTGGAGGCAAACCAAATGACTGGAATAACTTGGAACACAACAGAGGCCATTGGAAATGCCCAGCAGGTCTGGCAGCATCTGAGAAGATAAACCAGTGGAAGGATCACCAGATTTTCTGTGTTAATACAGAGCAATTCATCATCATCTGGAATTGGAGATTAATGTTTAGGCAGAGACCCTTCACTGGTACGGATGACAGTTAGTAATATAGTTTAGTAAACCTAATTTTTCCTTTTCCAGATTTTTTTTATTTCCAATGCAGTTAACTAACATCTATTGTGTTGGGGAGAGCTTATAGACCCAATTATATGTCATTATGCCAGCTTATTTGCAAAGCTGTTAATATTTGCCATTGTAAATAATGGTAAAGAGAAGCACATAAGTTTCTAAATTACCAATACCAGTCAGTGAAGTCTTGACAAAGCAAAGACAGCAAGTACATCTTTTTAGAAATAAAGATGCATTCAGACTATAATTTTCACATGAGGGAGATGGTAGTGTCATGGTAAGGTCACTGGACCAGTATTACAGAGGCCCCAACTAATGCTCTGAGAACATGGGTTGAAATCTCATCATAGCAGCTGGTAGAATTTAAATTCAATTGATATATCTGGAATTATAAGTTGATCTCAAAAATGATGACCATGACCATTATCATTGGTTATTGTTCATGATTTTACAGGACTTTCCTGTAACTATGTCCCAGGGTGCTTTTTCCCATATTTCCAGGACATCAACTTGGAGACTAATCATATGTTTCTTCTTGTCTAAAAATATTTGATTTTCTTGACATACCCATGGCTTCCTCTATGGCTCTAACACCTTAATCACCAGGTTTCATTCTTGGACACAGGCCAACTTCAACTCATTTCATTCCAACTCCCAAGACTAGTTTCACCTCCGTGGCTGTAGTTCTCCTTCTGTCACCCACCCAACTCTCCAGTCTCCAGCCTGCGTTCCAATGCACCAGCAACTGTTCCAATTCCCTGGCCCCAGCTTTGATATCCTGGCCGTATTCTTGCTCCAACTGTCGAGTCTCATCCCCTTTCTGACTCCCTGGCACCAACCCCTGCTGTGCTTCTCTGGCCCCAGCTTCAACTCTTGCCTACCCATGATATCCTTTCATTTCTTGCTGATCAAAAGTACATCAAACTCTCTTAAAAGCATTTAAACTGTCCCCCACTTCTGTCCCCTTTTGAGGAAGAATGCTCTGAAATGGATGAATATAAAGATATAGATAATGCATAGGGATACACTAAGATCAATAGACTGTAGCACCAGCCAACAGCCAGTCTATTAAACTGAGAAGACCTCCGAGGCTCCTGTCTATTTTTATTTTAATTAAATTAGAAGAACAGTTACATTTACAGCTGCATACAAGAGACAGCAATTTTACAAGGGAGGGGAGCAAAGCTAGGCCCCAAACCCTACCATTCAAACAATTTATAGGGACATGAGGACAAACCTCAAATCCCAGTTTCACAAAAATAAAGAGACAACAATGACATTTGTACATTAGACAATACTGTTATATACAAAAGTGCAGACAATACAGACCCAGCAAGCCCCTGCACCTCAACTACTAATGCAGCCCACCCCTACCCACCTTCTGGTTCTCAGTCCACCCAACACATTTTGACCACCTCTAGGACTGCCCACCCTGGTACCTGCCCAGGGTGACAGCACTGAGGATGGCTACCCACCTTCTGGCTCTCAGTCTGCCCCTATGTACCATTGGACTCTCACCCAGCCCATTGCACCTCCAACTAGTGGACTATCCTGACACCTTTCTGCCACCTCTAGGACAGCCCATCCCTTCACTAGGGGGACAGGGTGTAGGGTAGCCCACAAGCCTTCCAGATCTTAGCCCACCCCTACACCTTCTGGCTCTTTGCTGCTCTGACACCTTTTGACCACCTCTAGGAGGGCCCATCCTGATTACCCCTTATCAGGATGACAGCACTTAGAACAGCCTACCCACCATCTGGCTCAGGGTGACTGGCATCAAGGTAGGCTTTCAGGACAGCCTACCATCTTCAGGTTCACAGGATGGCCTACCCACCCTCCAGCTCTCAGGATGCAGCCTCCCAGCTCACAACAAGGCCTGCCAGACCCAGGGACACGAGTGCTGGTGATAGACCCAGGAAACACCACAGTACAGTTAGTTACCAAAAAATCCTTTCTGGTACACAGTTCAAATCTATACAGTCTTCAAAATATTGAATTCATTCTGGAAAGAGTCCACTCCAGTATACAATGTATGTTGTCAGAAATAGAATCCACTCCAAACTTTTTAGCAATGGACTCTGCAGAGTCCACAACCAAGGGCAGAGTCCACTCCTGAAGGCAGCAAATGCACACCCCACAGCACACAGGTGTTCAGTCTCAATGGAGTCCTAGCCCAGCCAGGGAAAACCAGGCCCACTCACAGGAACATAGTACAGGTACAGTTAACTCAAGGGTTTGGTCCACTCCTGAAAGAAAAATCTTCTCCCAAACTACAGGATACAGCAAGTGCTCACCTCCCAGCACACAGGTGTTCAATCTTCAGAGGCCCAGTCCCAGGGCTCAGCCTCCCCACAGGAACAGCTCCTCTGGTAAAGTGTATGTCTTCCACAGGGCTCAGTCAAAACACCAATAAGAGTAAAGACAAAATACAAAGAGCAAGGAAGACTACAGTCCAAGGGCTAAGCCCTACCACAAAATTAACATTGTCCTTTTGAGAAAAGGAGTAAAAAGAGAAGAATAACACACAGGCTGTAACCAGCCAGTGAAACAAAAATCCCCTAATGAGAACTGAGTTACACCTGAAACACATTATATGCAGCATAAGTTTAAGAATCAGTCCTCACTAAAAGGAATACCAATTAACAAATTGGCTAAGTAATTCAGCCAGTTCAGGAATCAGGTTCCCCTTCCAGAAAAAAAGAAGCAGAAACTAACAGTAACATACTGACTATAGTACCAGCTAACACAGAGTCAGTCCCCTAAACTGAGCAGGCTGCTGAATCTCCTGTCTATATCTGTCACTGAAGGCTCCCCGATTTGCCCAGTTTAACAACCCCAATTAAGCATCCCATAGTCAATGAGATCCACCTGGTTCCAATCACTACACATTCTTTTTTTGATATGGAAGTAAAGGTTCATTAGCTCTTTTGATAATGAGCTATACCGTAGACAAACATTTTGTGATTCATCCACTGGAAGAAATAAATTCTTCTGCACCCCAGAATTCTGCACTCATTTCCATTTAAGTATTGGTTTACTTTTTCATCCTCCTGCCAAAATGAACAACTTCACTTTTTTTCACATTATACTCCATCTGCCAGATATTTTCCCATTCATTCTGTAGCTTCCTTGTGTCTTCTTCACATTGTATTTTCCTACCTATCCTGCTGTCATCTGTGAATTTAGCTATCATACCTTTACTGCCCTCATCAAAGTTATTGATGTAAATAGTAAGAAATTGAGGCCTCGGTACAGGTGCCTTACATCCTGCCAATCTGAAAAAGATGCATTCATATACACTCACTGTTTTCTGTCAACTATCCAGTCTTCTAACCATGTGATTATGATACCCCTCATACCATGAGCTCATATTTTCTGCAATAACCTTTGCTGTGACACCTTATCAAAAGCTTTTTATAAACCCATATACAATATGTCTGTAAGCTTGCCTTTATCCACAGCAAATTACTCCTTCAACTGAAATAAATTGGTTTAAAACGATTTTCCTTTGACAACACAATGCTGACTCAGTGGTTCCTGGGTGAATTCTCCATGCCAAACCCTCAACCAATCAGAGTTAACGTGTTGACCAATGCACAATTGTTTCTCATGCAGCTTAAAGTTTGGTCCTTTCCTTGATGAGTGTGTAATGAAAAGCTTTGACAGCATATCTTTTTTCAACAATAATCAAAACTACATATAGTTTATTTTACATAGAATACACAGCACAGAAAACAGACCCTTTGGTCCAATTACAATCCTGGTATTAATACTCCCCAAGAATCGTGGTTTCTAGCAATAACTAAGATAGCTACAAAATTCTAATGCATAATTAACACATACACAGGCTCTTACAGAGCAAGTCAGCCCCATTATAGTATGTTTTGAAATATTTGAAATATTTTGTATTGAATTATCAGATCTGGTTTCAGTTTTGTTTTCTTGCCCCACAGGTCTAGTTGATTCTGTCCGTAACTTATTTATTGAAACAACGGCCATCTATTTCGAAATGGATGATAAAAGTGGCTTGAAGTCAACTAATAATCTGTTGTTATCTCTCATCGATACATTACACAACATGCTGAAGCATACATCCAATGTTGTCCGCTCTGCTTTGCAGGTAAGAACAGGCCTGGAGTGTCTACCTGTTTCCAGATTTTTATTAGTCTTAGATCATATTTATATTTTTCTCCCCTTCAGTAATTTGTTTTGTATTTTTTTCTTTGGTTTTCTTAGCAAATAAAAGGTGTGGATATCTTTTCCCAGCTTATTGGACAATGGGCAAGCAATGCCAAGTATTGTTTACCTTTGTTTGTCTTCATTGCTGTGGGACAGGACCTATTCCAATCATAATGTTTCCCAGAATTTCCAATTAGAATCAAAGTTAAGAGCTAATAGGATAAACCAACAGTATCAGGAGAGAAGAACCCTTCTTAGAATCTCAAACATTGGAACAGATTACCCATCAGAATTATCTGGTTATGAAAATAAAGAATACAAATAAATACATGACACCAAAACACAAAATGGGTGGCATTGTCTATGTTTTTTTGTGAGGATCCCTCTGTACCACAATGGAGGAAGTATTCATTGATGGTTTGATTAATACCTGAGATGACAGGATTGACCTATGAAGAGTGGTTGAGTAGAATGGGCCTTTACTGTCTGGAGTTTAGAAGAATCATTGTTTTCACCAGATTGTGACACCAAGACTAATTTAGGATATGCACCTGCTAAGGTGAAAGTTTTTAGCTGGGTACAGAGCAGTTGTAAATGCTAGGATGGTACATCCTCTGAGGATCCTGAGTTATCATCCTCAGAGGTAATGCACGAAGTGGAGCACAGGGAAGCTGAATAAGGAAGAAAACAGATATATTCTCAGAGGCTTGAGTACGTGGTGCTTTTTGCAAATGGATGCTAAAATATCAGCACAGTATGTTGCCTGACATCATATCTTGTAACTGTTAATTCAAAATCTCCAATTCTGCTTTGACAATACAGACAAAAATACAGAAACAAAGCAGGAAGAAATATCAGGAATATTTCTTGTACTCTTAAACCAAATGCTTGCAATCCTGTTCAGCCTAACTGGGCCACAGATCAGCGACAAAGCACAAAACAGTGTGGGAGTGATGAAGATGTATAGCCCAGCAATAATGCAGTGCTGAAGGGCGAATTGTTGTCATTATCTGAGAATGCTGAACTGCCACACATTCTTCAGCCAGTAACTTTCCAGCTGTGAAAAGTGACATTATCGTATACCAATTACATCTGCTGGCTTTGAACAGACAATGTGCGGTGGACTCATTCATTCTTGCCCCCTTGAGAATTGCATTCATGGGAAATTGAACTAATAAAGGTGCAAGCTACAAGTGAATTCTACTAACACAGTTATTTGGTGTAAATGCTGCAGCCTGAATCTCTGTGGGATCATTCCCATCTCCCATAATGATTGCATAAATGGTTGAAATTGGCTATTTATATTATTGCTTCTATTCTCCCGCATAATTTATGATGGGAACAGCCCCTTGGTAGACTGAAGGCCAATATCTTTGCTTCAGTCTTTTGGAAAGGAACTGGCACATGAAATAGTTGAATTGAGCCTCTTGTCCAGTCGTGCTGCTGTGCGTGGGACACACTTATGCTGGCAAGGCTGCCTTCTATGTGTATCTATTTAAACTGTGTAAATCCTAAATTAATAATGATTTGTTGAAGATCCAGTTAAAGGTAGTAGTGACACTTTCACCATACCTTACTAGAGAATGGGCCAGACTCTAAATATTCGTAGTGAAAAAATGCTCTACCAACCTGCCCGTTTCACATCATTGCCACCCACCAAACTTCCAGGTTATCAAAATCCGTAATGAGCCTTTGAACAACATAGTCCATTTTCCATACCTTGGGAGCCTGCTGTCAATAAGGGCGGATACCGACATCAAGGTTCAACACTGCCTTCAGTATGTCAGTGTGGTTTTCGGTCACCTGAAGACTGTGTGTTTGAAGACCAAGACCTCAAACCTGGCTCTAAGTTCATTGTTTACAGAGCAGAAGTGATATCCGCTCTCCTGTATGACCCCGAGATCTGGACTGCATACAGCGAGTGTCTTAAAACCCTGGAGAAGCACAACCAGTCGGGCTAATCAATCTCTACCAGTAAAAAAATTCCCTCCATATCTGGATCAACCAAATGAACCTTCTCTGGACTTTCTCAATGCCAACGTATTTTTCTTTAGATAAGGGGACCAAAGCTATTCATAGTATTCCACTTGTGATATCATCAGTGCCTTGTATACTTTTAGCAAAGCCTCCTTATTTTTGTACTCTATTCCCTTTGAAGTAAAAGCCAGCAGCCCATTTGCCTTCCCTGGAATCCACTGAACCTGGATGTTAGCTTCTTATGATTAATGTGTAAGGACACCCACATACCTCTGTGCTGCAGCTGTCTGCAGATTTACCCTCTTTAAATACTGTTTAGTTTTTCCATTCTTCCAGCTAAAGTGCATAACTTCACATTTTCCATATTACTGCATCTGCCAAATTTTTGCCAACTCACTTAACCTGTCTGTATCCCTCTGTAGACTCCTTGCGTCATCCTCATTATTTTCTTTCCCACATATTTTTGTATTATCTGCAAACTTGATGATAAAACATTCAATTCTGTCATGCAAGAAATTAACATATATTGTGAATAATAGTGGCCGTAGCACTGATGCCCTTGGTACTCCACTAGTTACAGGTTGCCAAGTTGAAAATGTTCTTTTATCCCAAATCTCTATCCTCTATTAGTTAGTCAACCTCCTGTCCATGCTAATATACTACTCCAAATCAATGGGTTCTTATTTTATTGAGTCACCTATGTACAACACCTTATCAAATGCTTTTTGGAAGTGCAAATAGAATTACATTTACTGGACCCCCTTTACCTTTCATACTTGTTAGCTTCTCAAAGAACTGCAATAAATTTATCAAATATGTTTTCCCCTTCATGAAGCCATGCTGACTCAGCTTGAGTACAGAGGAACCTCGATTATCCGAGCATCAATTATCCGAATTTCAGATTTTTCAAACAAGATTGCAAAGTTCTGATGCTTGGCTAAACTATGTTATCTGTCATTCAATTATCCGGACATTCGATTATCCGAACAAAATACTCCCTGCCCGTGTTGTTCGGATAATTGAGGTTCCTCTGTATTGTGTATTTCAAAATGCTATGCTCTTACGACCTTTATAATAGACTCGACATTTTCCCAACAATGGATGTTAAGCTAACAGGTTTTTAGTTACCATTTTTTGTTTTCCTCGCATTTCAAATAAAGGTGTTACATTGGCAATTTTCCAATCAGATGGGACTTTTCCAAGATCTAAGGATTTTTGGAAGACCACGGCCAGTGCATATCCCATCTCTCTGGCCTACTTCCTTTAAAATCCTAGGATGCAACCCATTCTACAGTTTGGGTGATAATCTGTTGTATTTTATCTTAAAATTACTTTTTACATCTTAAGGTTTCCTTTACCATAAAGGCTTGCATCAGTTTTTAGTGCTCCCTGCCTTCGCTGTTCTTGAGTTGGTTGTTGTCAATCTATATTAATTTCTCTGATTGACTTCCCCCCTCTCTTTGTGAAAAAGCAAATCCCTTCAAGTGACCATAGTAATGTAAGAAAATTACTGTGGGTAGAATCACATGCCACTGAGCAATCTGTTGTGAACACACTGCTTTATGTAACCCTCAGGCATACAACTGTTACCACAATACCATGGTACAGTCGCAGGCAGTGGGTTACTTCATAAAGCAGTCATTAGCATAGCCACTGTTGCTAAGTGGACCAATTCAACAACTGAATGGACACAGCTAACCCCTACCATTACCAACTGAATGATTCACTAAATAACCTGTTCCGATGGTAGAACTGGTTGAGCTAGAATTGTTGGCCAAGATCCTGCAGAACTACTTGCTCCTCTTCAAACAGGATTTCTCATGCCAATGGAGCTGGTAGACAGCATCTCAATTTAATATTTCAATCAAGTGATGTTAGATGTAATTGAGCACCTGTATTTCTGGGTCAAAATCCTCATTCTAAAAGACTGCACAGCAATGTAAGTTTGTTCAATATATCTTATCAGTTATATGACACTATGATCTTTTGCTATAAATTCAGTGTCTTATGATCCTTCCCCACAAGTTACCTGATGAAGGAGCAATGCTCTGAAAGCTAGTATTTCCAAACAAGCCGGTTGACTATAAACTGTTGTTGAGTGATTTTTAACTATATCCACCCTAGTCCAATACCGGCACCTCCATATCATGCCTTCACTTGATATAAGAACAAGCTGAAAGAACTGCAGTTGCTGGAAATCAGAAACAAAAACAGGAATTGCTGGAAAGACTCAGCAGGTCTGGCAGCATCTTTGGAGAAAAAACAGAGTTTAATGTTTCGGGTCCAGAGACCCTTCTTCAGAACTTTTCCAGTGTTTCCAGTAATTTCTGTTCATGTCACTCGATCTTAATATGTTTCTGTTGAAGGGCTGATTACATGTAACGTAGCTGGACAAGCATCTTTTGAAGTTGTTATCAGAGAGCTTGCATCATTCATCATGATATACATCAAAACAGATCTTAGTTAAATAAGTTATATGAAGACATTTGTGTAAGATGGAAAGCAGGCTTGTGGAAATACAAGAAGATGGATAGTGAAGCTAGGGGAGTTTTAATGATAGACCATAGCTTCACGTTAATATGATATGTTTTATCATTCATGGACTATAGGTGTCACTGGCAAAGCCACGGTTTTTATCCAAGCCTAATTACCCTGGAGAACAAGGCAGTGAGCTGCCTTCTTAAACTGCTACAGTCTTTTGGGTGAAAGGAGATCCCCAGTGACAATGAAGGAACAGTGATATAGTTCCAAGACAGGATGTTGTGTGACAGTGGTGTTCCCATGCACCAGCTGCCATTCTCCTTCCAGATGGTAGAGGACAAGATTTGGAGGGTGCTGTCAAAGGAGCCTTGGTTGAGTTACTATGGTGCATCTTATGGTTGTGTGTTGGCGGTGAAGGGACTGAATGTTTGTGGATGTGATGCCTATCAGTGGGCTACTTTATCCTGGATGGTATGAAGTTTCTTGGGTTGTTGAAACTACATTTATATAGGCAAGTGAGGAGGATTCCATCACCCTATTAATTTGTGCTTGTAGATAGTGGACAGGCAATGGGAAGGCAGGAAGTGAATTACTCAACGTAGAATTCTGAGCCTCTGACCTCCTGTTCTACCTACAATACGTATGTGGTTAGTCCAGTTCAATTTCTGGTCAACGGTAACCCCTAGGATGTTGATAGGGAATTCTCATTGACCAGAAAGTATAATTAGTCTGAAATTTATTTAATACTATTGTCCTGTGATGCAAATGGTTCTGTGATTTTGAAATGCAAATATCACAGAAGTATAGAATCATGGAATCCCTGCAGTGTGGCAGGCCATTCACCCATCAGGTCCACATCAGCCCTCATGAAGAGCATACTAACCAGACACCCACCAGCCCTATTACATTGTGTTTCCCCTAGCTGATCCACCCAACCTATATATCCCTGGACACTCTGGATAATTTAGCATGGCCAATCCACCTAACCCACACATCTTCGGACTGTGGGAGGTTAAAATTCAAGAAGTTATGTGAGCCCAAATTCTCTGCGGAATAACTTGTTGGAGTATATAAGTTGTATGTCATTTGCTATTTTGTTAATACTCCAGCTGTCTTATATAGCCTGTGGCTCATGCAGGTGTGCAGACAGAACAAGTGAATATTTACAAGAGACACGCAAATGCCACCTGGGGGGCCTAAGGCTATTTTTATGGTTTGGTGAGTTATTCTCTGTAAACATGTATCTTACAATGGACATAGTGGGAGTATTTATGCCACCCAACATCTTTTGAAGTTGTTATCAGAGAGCTTGCATCATTCATAAACAACCTTTAATTAATGTTTCTGTCGATTACATCTGCCTGAAAAAGATCCACCCTCGCAAATCTTTTTCCACAATGACATGGTGCCTTCACTGTGTAACAGCGAAAAGAACAAAGAAAATTCCTTTGTAACAAATGTATTTGGTGAGCGGATTCCACAAAACTACAAAGTCATGAGAAGCTGCATTTTTCATATCAATGGTAAATGGCTGTGCCACTATAGACATTGCTCAGAAGAGCCAAATTGTTAACAAGAGAGTTCAGTACTCTCCAAAATAGTGATGTACACACAAGGTAATTGCACATTAGGGATTTATTTGGGTGAAGAACTATTGAGGTTTATAGGACAAAAGGACAAAACTCGCCCATTACGTCTGTGCTCTCTGTGATAAAGACATTCAATACAAATTCCTTTACCCTTTTTCCTCTTCATAGTCTTGAGTCATCTTCTGTTTCAAGTATGTATCCATTGCTTCCTTAAAAGCTGCATTGGTCTGTGCTTCAAATTCTCTGTGTGAATATCATTCCATGCTCCAAGAACCATTTGTTTCAAGACATTTTTCCCCCTTATCTTTGTGCTCACTTCCTTAAATCATTCTAAGTTGACAACTGCCCTTCATTGATTTTCCCAACCATTATAAACAATATTTTGACTGGAACAAATAATTTTCTGTTTACAAGGATGATTATAGTTTATCATTTTTGGTGCTGAACATGATCTATGACTTCATTGCCCTGATTGAACAATGTGGAGCCAAAACTGACTACAACACAAACAGACAAATGCATAGTAATGATGAGAAAGAAAAGACCAGCTTTTTGATTGAGCCAGGCTCACATAGCCATGGCAATAACTAAGCATGAGGAACTCCATTATTCCTCTTCATTCATACTCATCTTGGTGGCAGAAGAGAAACAGTGAAAAACCTTAGAGAGTAATATTTAGGAATTCCCATCTGATTCCTAAAGGTGATTAAAATAAAATCCAAAACAGAAGACACATCACACAATAGTGTACCTAGCTTTTATTCATTGTATTGTCAATCTCTGCCTGGAACTTTCCAACTCCCTTTTCGAACACTTGCAGCAAATCTGCATTCACTGAACTAACTTAAGCCAATAACTTGATCCAAAGTCAGTGATCCTATGCAAAGAGAAAAACCTGTTATCCAATCTAGTCCTTCGCTCACTTCCATACAGTTAATACAGGTGCCATGCATATTAATAGTAATTAATTCTACACAAGTGATGGGCATGGATTTCAGATTCACATGACTTCTTATAAATAAACACTGACAGAAACTATCGTGGTTGGATTAGGAATTTAACTTCATTTGTTCATGGAAAGTGATGTCTCTGGCTAGGTCAGCGTCAGACCCTCCCTGGATAGGCATTCCAAAAATTTGAAAGCCCAGGAATGGTGTCCGGACGCCCAGAATTGGAACCCACCCGCCATTTTTAAAGGGTTCTAAGTCACCTCAACTTGGTGGAAATCCAGGTCTATGCCTTCAAAAAGAAGGGACAGGATCTATTGCATTGTTGGTGCAATTTGTTTCGAATCGGACTTTAATTATCTCTATATCAAAACTTGCAGCCTTTATGGGATCTTACTTGCCTCCTTATGAATCTTGAGTGCAGTGGTCACAACTTGCCAAAGTTCTCACACCATTTTCCAATTTCTATTTGTAAAATGTGATTGAGGAAAATGGCATAAGCATGACCTTGTTGAAATACAAATGTCAGATAGGCACCATAAATTAACAATTAGCTAATTATGGATGGGAACATTTCCCTCTACAGAAAGTACTACGAAATATGTTTCTTGCTATCTTCTGATGATATTTTTCACCACCTGCTGAGACTCATTTGTACCTCACACACTGCAAGATTCCTTTTCATTTCTATTTTCTCATTAAGGCTCAGAAGTCAGACGCAGGAGGGGACACCCAGGCTGCTGAGGAACTTCTGCTTATCAATAAACCCCTGACAGACTTAATGAGTCTGCTTATTCAACTGGTAAGAATTCATTTCATTTCTGGATTGAGGGAATGTTTGGGTTTGCTCAAACACTGTGATGCTGTCCTGCACTTTTTCACAGGTAGAGTGAACTGGAATATTTATTGGTAGAATATCTTCAGGCCAGATAAATTAGTAAAAGCAATCTTAAATAACATTAAATGATTGTTTCTCAAAATGTTTCAATTAATATCACATTTAACAGTAGAGGTGAGCCTAATATTGGTACTGAAATACCAAAAGTCAGTACTAATCTAAAGACAGGTGAAAGTGAGGTCTGCAGATGCTGAAGATCAGAGTCAAAGAGTGTGGTACTGGAAAAGCACAGTAGGTCAGGCAGCATCTAAGGAGCAGGAGAATTGACACTTTGGGCATAATTCCAAAACGTTAATTCTCCTGTTCCTCAGATACTGCCTTGACCAGCTGATCCAAAGACGATAGGGGGAGAAAAAACCCCACATCAGGCTGTATTGGCTCAGTACAGGGATGACACTGCAAGTTACTTCGAAAAAGTATTCCAACACAGCTTTGGTATCACTGCTAGCAGCCTTCACTGTATCCAGGCAACAAGAAACCAATGATCAGCATGTAGACTGCATCACAAATGCCGCAATTATTTTTTGTTTACTTATACATATAATTTTTATGAGCAACAATTCAAGTTGAGACAGGATCTGTTCAGATTATTCTCTTTACCTGAGTCAGGGCAATCATGAGATATTCACTTTGTTAATTTTAGTAGCTTTTTTTTGCACCCCTTGAAACTGAAACGTATTTTTTAAATCCAAGTATCAGCACACAACAGTTTCTTTCCAGCTTGTTTTTTTCCTGTCCCCATCTCCCAGGCAACATCTCGTTGTTAAGTATTGCTCTTAAACGTAAGCATTCTGCTTGTACCTTGTCCAAATGGTCATTCTTCACTGAAGTCTTAACAGAGTCAAGGAAGGAGGGGAATTTACCTCTCTGCCACTTGGGTATAGAGTAACATAAGGGTACTGTCAAATAGGTTACTTGGATATGGAATTTACATGACATTTTAATGAAACATGAAGGCTGTCTCAAGGATGTGTACTATTATCTGTCTAATTTTCCTATCCACTCGCCACCAGCACAATGCTTTATTCCCAAGCATAGAAGTAAACATTCTGTCCCAACAACTACTAGAAAACAGTTAGGTCAGTAAAGAGGTGTGAAGGTGAACTAGAGAAAAAGCACATCCTTCCAAGCCTTTCCACAATTACTATGTAGGTACGTGATAGCAGTGAAGTGGAAGGATCTGTCAGTCCCTTGCTCTGAAGCTGCTGATATAAATGATAATTCCAGACCCCTACTCTTCCTAACTTCAACACAAATTACCAATTAATTTCATGGATGCTTTGGACTGTGAGGTTTAGTGGCCTACAGGATTCTTACCCAAAGTTTCTAAGTAGGTTTTACAGATACAATAGTTGATGGTGTAAAACCATTGATTAGTTTTTCTTAAAAATTGTAATGGTGAACCATTTTTCCTAGATTCATCGCTGGCCAATAAATATCTGTGGCTAGGGAACCTGCTTTGACAACCCTGCCTTATGTCATGTGAAACAAATTCACATTTCATTATTTGTTTAAGATTTTCACAGGAGTATTCAATTTGCTGTTTTGAAAAAAAAAAGAAAATGCTGAATAAACTCAGCAGGTCCGGCTTCATCTATACAGAGAGAAGGAGATTTGAGTTAAAAATGCAACTTCCTTTAAGGATCAAACAGATCAGCTCCAGAGCTGGATGAGAGTAGGTATACTCATTGAAAACAAAAACAGAAATTGCTGAAAAGTCTCCGCAGATTGGGCAGCAACTGTGGAGAGAGATCAAATTTAATGTTTTAGGTCCAGTGAACCTTCAGAACTGGTGGTAGGTAGGAAAATGTTTTTTATCTGAACATAGGAAGGAGGGGAGAAGTTAAGGAGTAAACAATAGGTGTAGATAGAGTCCAGAGAGAGAGAGAGAAGAACAGTTGGACAGACAAAGGAGTGGATAATGGTTAGCCTAAGTGAATGAATATGCTGCTTATGGAGACTACTAGTGGCTAGCAATGGGTCGTATGTAATAGCTGACCATGTGATAACAAGGCCACAGCCTTCTGGATTCAATATTGAATTAATCAATTTTAGGGCTTGAGACACCTTCTCCAATGTCCGTATCCCAACCTGTACTCCTCCGGCCTCGTTATCGCATAGTCTGCTATTACACACTACCCTTTTTGCCGTTAATAGTTCTCATTAGCAGCTATCCCTTCTCCTAGGCTAACCGTTGTCCACTCCTTTGTCTGTCCAACTGTTCTCTCTCTTTGGGCTCAATCTCCACCTATCATTTCCTCCCTGCCTCCTTAACCTCCACCCTATCTTCTGCATAAAAACAAAACCTCTTCCTAACTACCATCAGTTTTGAAGAAGGGTCAGTGGACCTGAAATGTCAACTCTGATTTCTCTTTGCAGATTCTGCCAGATGTGCTGAACTTTTCTGGCAATTTCTGTTTTTGTTTCTGATTTTCCAGCGTCCATGGTTCTTTCCTTATTTTTTATTTTGATGCTCATCGGACTTCTATATTAAAGTTGTCCCTGGGACAGAACGTCCATGTTTAAATGCCAACTCTCTAAGATTTGTGTCATAATGTATCTGAGCAAGTTAATTTTAAAACGTTGTCCTGCAGTTGCTGTCTTTGGTTTCTGCACCCACTCTGGGCAGAGTATGAGGGAGAGCATGGTTTTAGTCAGACAGAACTCTCTGTGCAGTATCATGGGCCCTCTGAGCAGAAGCAGAATGCTAAAGTTCAGACTCTCCACTTCATCTTCTGGCTTCTGTGAATTTGCACTTGTTTGCAATGATGTCCAAAAGTGAAGACGAAGATTGAACCACTCCCTGAAGCTCCATTAAGCAAGAATAAAAAATAAGATGACAACGAAACAGAGAATCAAAGGAAGAGAACTTAAATGACTCGGTAAACATCCAAGGACTGTATCCTTGGGAAGATTCTTAAACTTAAGAACAGGAGATGAAGAATCAGAATGCAAAACAGTGAAATTGATACGTTTACATTTGACAACTGGAAATACCACTGGTCTGAACTGAAGGTCTGAGCTGATGGCTTATGAAAATTTGAAAAGTAGACCTTTGTATTTTTGCATTGATTTTATAGTGATGGTACTTTATTGAAACATATTTTAAAATGGCAGATCAGAGGTAAAGTGAAAGAGAGGAAAGATAAAACCATAAGAAATAGGAACTGAACTAAGTCATTCAGCCCACAAGCCTGCTCTGCTAGTCACCTGCAGACTGTATTGTAAATCAGTTAGACTTTTTTTAATACAATTGTGCTGGAAGATTTAAAAAGAAGAACTGAGTTCACAGACTGTAGTGATGCAGTGGTAATGTCCTGAACCAGGAAACCCAGGTTTAAATCCCACCTGCTCCAAGTGTGTACAATATCACCTCTGAATAGGTTGGTTAGAAAACAATATCAAAAAAGAGCTGAGCTCAAGGAGCTCTTGTGGGGCAGTGGTAGTATCTCTACATCTGAGGCAGAAGGCCTGGATTCAAGTCCCACCTGCTTCAGAGGTATGCAATAACACCAAACTGAACAGGTTGATTAGAGATTATCTAACAGTAGTGTTCAGTCCAAAGCCATTTTAATTTAGCTACTCTCTCTCTTTCCCCACTCCCATATTTTTGCTAGTGTTCCAATGACCTGGTGGGTGATGTTTGTGATTTATTAATGTAATTAGTGACTCAGATGATTTGGTGGTCATTTATTTTCAAACTGATTTGAGCTCCTTAATTGATTAGAAACCGTGGTGGTGTATTTCTAAAAATACAAAACAAAATGCTGAGCACTTAAGCAAAACAAAAGATAAGAGCTGAGTCATTCCCCAGTAGGGTTTGTTACTGGATAAGGGAAACCCCTTATCCAGAAGGGAATATTCTAGAAGTGAAAGGTGAAAAATTCTGCTTGCACTTTACAGGAAAGCCTTTATAAATCTCTGACTCTTTTGCTGCCGAATTCAACCTATGGATGTTAGCAAATAAAACAAAGGAGTCAATGATTTGAATCCAATCTGGCTCTTCTTCAGAAATTATATTGGACTCAAAATACTAACTCTTTTTCTTTCTAAACAGATGCTGCAAAACCAGGTGAAGGTTTCCAGCACTCTCTGTTTTTATTTCAGAGTTAAAGCATCTGTGGAATTGTGCTTGTATTCAATTTGCTTTGTAATCTAGCGCAGAAACAGTGTTGATTAGTATTGATTTGAAGAGAGATTAGTTTGGTATTAGCAATGGAGAGGAAAGTTGTCAAGTGACCTTATGTCTACTTTGATAACAGCTATTTAATAAATTTTACAGTAGAGACCTTTGATTTAGAATAAATTGTTAGATACAACACAGATTTAAGATATGGTGAACATGTAACTTAACTGTTTTATAACCACTGCTTATTAATCTCCAGCTCTCTAGTGATGATCCAGATGTGCATGAGAGTTCACTGCTTTCTCTATCACTCATGGTTCAGCTGTACGGTGGTGAAAACCAAGAGAGCCTCTCCCCAGAAAATATGGACTCTTTTGCAGAAGCACTGAAATGTAGAAAGGACCCAAAACAACAGAAACTTCTACTTCGAATCATTAAAAGGCTGGTGAGTAAAGGTTTCAAACAACTGGAGTCACAGAGTACAGAAAAGATGACACTTGACATTTCTGGTTTCCTGTTTGTTTAAACGTATTGTTGACCTTTTATTTAGCTAAACTGAAATACATTGTGAGCAAAAAGAGAACATTTATGTTGGAAAAATAAAGAAACGGAGCTTGTGGACACTTGTTCTCCTCAGCCCTGATCCTAGCCATGTGAGAGCGCCTATAGGTAAAGTTGGAAAAACCCTCAGGAAAAGCTAAAGCTGTCAGTACCTCTCTCTTCAGCCTAACTTGAGCTGCATGCTCTCAAAGTTTGTAATTGTGGTGTGAGGCTGGCTCCTGTACAGATGTGGAACGTCATTGTTCATAATTAACAGCATGAGCCTGAGCGAGAAATTTGCTCTCAACTTACTCCACCATCTGTCTAATAGAGTAGGGCAGTAGAAAGAGGGAACCAGGAATGGTTGGAAAATAGCTCTAAGCATCATACAACTTACTATGTCTCCAAACCTGGAAAAACTAAGCTCTTTTCCTTCTTGCATGTCTTTAGCCTATCTAATGGAGAGTGAAATCCCAATTCAAAACCCTGGGAACACTGTTGAAATATCTTGTCAAGGGAATATTGTCTTTTTCCCCAATCTCTTGGTCCTGCCAAGCCACAAGTTACTCATCCATTTCACAAGATGGCATTCAATTTTGTGTGTTTCTATTTTTGCTAATAATCCCTTCATTTGGAGCATTATTTAATATCTTTTGAAAACCTTTGTATTCAACATGCATAGACACTTTCCTCATCCATCTGAAATTAATCATAAACCACTCAACTAATTTAAGTCAGATATGAGCTAGCCTTCTCAAACTCATGCTGGCTTTTGATGGTCTGAAGCTCACTGGTTTCTTATTTCCTCCCTTTTTAGATAATGTCATGACATATGCAAATTTTTAATTCAAAGACACAATTCCTGAATCTAAAATGCTTTGTAAAATTCTGACTAAAAGACCTATAGTTGCTTCACTTTCTCTTAGTTGGGAATCTTTATATACGTGAATATTATTATTTGGAGCCCCCAATTATTGACTAAATTTGTATCATTTACTGCATTGAAAAAAAGATGACAAGTCTCTATTCCCACATTCAGCAAAAGGGAAGAGAATCTATTAGGTGAAAAGTAAATTGTCAGCTTGAAAAAAATAGTGGAAATGCCACAAAGATACAGATTTAAAACTGAACGGAGAACTGGTGATCTAGCTGTTCATTTTCTGTGCACTCTGAATTTAACCAAAGGCATAAATCGTGTGAGAAAGACCATTTACGACAAGAATTTTGAATGCTTTTCTGATTTTAACGTTCATGTTATGCCTTTGCTTTTAAATTAGATTGTCCCATTGATTTAATTAGCAGATTGAGAGGACTGATTTGTACCATATTACAAGAACATATGTTGGATACATCTATCCAAAGTCATGGAGTCATAGAGTTATACAGCACGGAAACAGATGGCTCAGTCCAACTCGGCCATGCCAACCAAATATCCTAAACTGATCTAGTCTCAACTCGTATACTCAATGCATCGACTAATGAAGGCAAGCATGCCAAACGCCTTCTTCAACACCCTGTCTAGCTACGACTCCACTGTCAAGGAACTGTCCACCTGCACTCATAGGTCCCTTTATTCCGCAACATTCCCCAGTGCCCTTCTATTAAGTGTATAAATCCTGTCCTGATATATGCCTTACCAAAATGCAGAACCTCACATTTATCTAAATTAAACTTAATCTGCCACTCCTCAGCCCATTGGCCCATCTGATCAAAGTCCCTTGTACTCTGACGTAACCTTCTTCACTGCCCACTGCACCGCCAATGTGTTTCTCATTTGATATTTAGCATTTTGTTTTACTTGCTCTGTTTAACTGTGTCATCTGATTTTCTTTGGTAAAATTCAGCAGCTGATAGTTTTCAAAAATGGCTCTGCTACACGAGAGATTGAGAGTGGGAATTGTATTGCATCCTTGCAAGGCTATAAAAACAGTGCAACTGTTGTATCATATTGTAGGGGACACACATCTTTAACTGAAAATGTGTTGCTGGAAAAGTGCAGCAGGTCAGGCAGCATCCAAGGAACAGGAGATTCGACGTTTCGGGCATAAGCCTTTCTTCAGGAATCCTGATTCCTGAAGAAAGGCTTATGCCCGAAACGTCGAATCTCCTGTTCCTTGGATGCTGCCTGATGTGCTGCGCTTTTCCAGCAACACATTTTCAGCTCTGATCTCCAGCATCTGCAGTCCTCACTTTCTCCTCACCGTGCCGCCACGTGTGGGCGGCACGGTGGCGCAGTGGTTAGCACTGCTGTCTCACAGCGCCTGAGACCCGGGTTCAATTCCCGACTCAGGCGAGTGACTGTGTGGAGTTTGCACGTTCTCCCCGTGTCTGCGTGGGTTTCCTCCGGGTGCTCCGGTTTCCTCCCACAGTCCAAAGATGTGCGGGTCAGGTGAATTGGCCATGCTAAATTGCCCGTAGTGTTAGGTAAGGGGTAAATGTAGGGGTATGGGTGGGTTGCGCTTCGGCGGGTCGGTGTGGACTTGTTGGGCCGAAGGGCCTGTTTCCACACTGTAAGTAATCTAAGTATTCTAATCTAATCTAATCTTTAAGTAAGGGGACAGTTGTTGAACTGTTGGGACAGAAACCACTACAACCATAAAGTTTTAAATTCATAATTCAAAGAGTTGAAACTATTGCATTTCCAATCGATGCCTTTGTATGGCCACTCACTTTTGAATGGTGCTCCCACATAGCACAACTATCTCAGAACATTAACAATAAGGGTAAAAGTAAGCTTAGATAAGGAATAGGTTATGGACAACTAATTTAGAAGCAAGAAAAGAAAGTTATGGTCAACATTTGAGATTGTTTAAGAATCCAGGAGGGTTGGAACAAATTTGCAGTAGGTTTGGGAGACAGTCCAATCAAAGCCAGGGCTGATGGATTAGTTTCCTTTGGGAATGGGCAATAACCACTAAGTCAGAGGAATGAGGATATAGTGTGGTATTTATAGAGATCACTCAAAGAGCATAAAGGGAATGTATTAAAGAATTTGAAGCCATTTGCTTGGAGGCTAATGGAAGTAGTAACTACAGGGTTGATGGGTATGTGTAACTTTGGGCGATGCATTTCTGCATTGATTGAAGTTTATGAATGTTAGAAGCTGGGAAGTTGGCAACTAGAGATTCCAGTTTTTAAGATACTGAAGGCAAAGATGAAGGTTTCAGTATTTCTGTGGGATAAATGGGGAGGAAATCAGTACTTCTCTAGAGATGGAAGAATTGTAATCCTGAGAGATTATGGAAGCAGAAAATTCAGCTCAAATGGAAAGTTAAAAAAATGTTGCTGGAGGGAGTAATTGCCAGTGCTCCACAGAATCAGGAGTTTCATTTAATCTCAGCAAATTGGAGTGCAGTGATGCTAACAGGACCCCATGCAATTTATCGAGTAAAAAATTAGGTCTGCAGATGCTGGAGATCACAGCTGAAAATGTGCTGCTGGTTAAAGCACAGCAGGCCAGGCAGCATCTCAGGAATAGGGAATTCGACGTTTCGAGCATAAGCCCTTCATCAGGGCTTATTATAACATTCAATTTATGCAATTTATAACATTCTGAACAATGTGAATGTTCTGCTTGGTGAAACCTAGCAGCCATATACCCTTAACTTTTTTTGTGTGCACTCATGTTTAGTTAAATGAGGGAACTTCTCAGATTGTTTGCAGCTTAGAATAAACATTGGTTGGCAGTGCAGAGAGGAGATCCAAAAAACTAACATTAATATTACTGTTAGACGATTGGGATGAGCAGGGATGATATAGTGCCCGCTCACCTGTGGCATGGTAATAAAGCCCTTCCCTTAAAATGGGCCAAGTACTCCCTCTAATCAGTTGCCCAGTCATTTAAAATCGAGCATCATGGGTCAGTGCTTCTGCCCTCAATATGTGTTGATGATTTGGATTTGAATAATAGACAACACGATCTCAAACTTTTCTAACAGCATGTCTGTGAATTTGTAAAAATCACCCTCACCCTTTGCTTATCCTATCAAAATATATAAATTCCTTCTGTACTTTCAGCAAGGGCTACAAAGGAGTTTTGGACAATATAGCCAAATGGCTGGCTAGTTAGAAGATGCAATTTAAAGCAGAGAAGGGATTTTTAACTGTCAGAAGTTTTCCAGCAGAAAACAATTGATTGCAGTTAGATTCCTACCTACCCAGGTCAGAATGAGATCATGGGGAATTTGATGTGTCAGTCAATATCCTGCTCAAAAATGATTGCTGGCCTGTGGGAGTTTGGATGGCTCCCATACACTTGTAGGCACCTGTCTAAATGTGGTTTGTTTGAGTTCCAGAAGGCCTCACAGTAAAGAGAAAGTCTTTCTATTATTCTTTAGTCTAACAAAGAAGGAAATAGATAAAGATGTACTTAAAGAAAGCTCTTTACATATGTTCAGTAGGAAAATCAAACTATTAATGCATGCACGAGGGCAGTAAATTATCACAATACAAGATAATGTTTTATTACAATGCATCTTCTGCTATGAGTTGCTTTTCACTCATGAGTCAAATGAATTTGTTATCTTTTATAGACTTTATAACTGTGTTCTGGATTGAACCATGATACCAAATACTAAAATTTCTTTACCCACTGTGTTGCTGTGCAACTTTAAGACATTAACTTGTTGACCCTGAAGTAATTGTAAAGTACGATCTAATTATCTACTATATTTGCTGTATTTATTATGATATACTTCAACATAGGCTGTCATGTCTGTCACAACCTGCTAGATAGATAATCACAATTGTTGTATAAATGAGGCAGGTGTACTTTCCAATGATCCAGTGAATAACTGTAAGCCTGACAGACCAGTGAAGGTTGATCCTCCACAAATTCCATTAACTTGTGATAGCCAGAGCACAAGTATTACAACTGGCCTGATCTCCATGGGATTAGGCAAGGAAAATCCAAAACAGTCTCACCTTTGATCACTGTCTAGCAACCCTGACTGGAAATCTATGCATTTCAATGAAAAATAGGCTTATCTATGGTGCACACCACGATCAATAGCCTATTTACTCACAAATAATGTTCTCATATAAAGGAGAACAAGTGGCACCCAGTGTCCATGGAATCAAATCTTAGCAGCTAGTCCCATTAAGAGGGGAGAAAAATGCATGGAGTGGGGAGATAGTGGTGTATTAGTAGTATTACTAGATTAGTCATAGAGTCATAAAGATGTACAGCCACGGAAACAGACACTTTGGTCCAACTTGTCCCTGCTGATCAGATATCCTAACCTAATCTAGTCCCATTTTCCAGCATTGACCCATATACTCATCCAGATGCCTTTTAAATGTTGTAATTGTACCAGCCTCCACCACTTCCTCTGGGTGTAAACATTGCCCCTTAGGTCCCTATGAAATTTTTCCCGTCTCACCCCAAACCTATGCCCTCTAATTCTGGACTTGCCCACCCTAGGGAAAAGACCTTGTGTATTTACCCTGTCCATTCCTCCCGTTATTCTATAAGGTCAGTCCTCAGCCTCCAACGCTCCAGGGAAAACATCCCCAGCCTATTCAACCTCTCCCTATAGCTCAAATTCTCCAACCCTGGCAACATCCTTGTAAATCTTTTCTGAACCCTTTCAAGTTTCGCAACATCTTTCCGTTATGAAGGAGACTAGAATTGCACACAGTATTCCAAAAGTGGCCCATCCAATGTCCTGCACAGCCGCAACATGACTTTCCAATTCCTGTACTCAACACTCTGACCAATAAAGGAAAGCATACCAAACGCCTTCTTAACTATCCTGCGACTCTATTTTCAAGGAACTATGAATCTGCATTGCAAGGTCTTTTTGTTCCACTGCACTCTCCAGGACCTTACCATTAAGTGTATAAGGCCTGCCCTGATTGCCTTTCCAAAATGCAGCACCTGACATTTATCTGCCATTCCACGGCCCATTGGCCCATCTGATCAAGATATCTTAGGACTCTGAGGTAACACTTTTCACTGTCCACTACACCTCCAAGTAATCTAGAGGCTCAGGCTAATGTCCTGTGATCCACCATGGCAGCTGGTCGAATTCATAATTCAATTAATTAATTGAAAGCCAGTCTCAATAATGATGCCATAAAACTATCATTCAACTAGATATCCATCCAGCATGAGTGCTGGTCAGTTTCCTCATACGTATATGTGTCACCAGACTTGCAACAATCTGATTTACTCTTAAGTGCCCTCTACAGTGGCTTCTCAAGTCACTGTGTTTGAGTGAAATTAAAAAAAGGAATCAACGTTGTCCAAATCAGTGATGCCTGGATATCAATGAACAAAAGAAAAAGAACTGCAGTCATACTCCTGTTCTACTATTCAGTTGGATAGCAGCTCCTCTGTATATTACAGCCATTTATCTGTTTTTTTGCCCAATTTTCTAATATCCACATCCAGAAAATATCTGTTGATTTCAGACTTGAAAATTTCAACTAACTCCATATCCAAAGTCTTTTAGGAGAGAGTGTACCAGATTTCAGCTACCTTTTTGTTTTGAAAAAGTGCTTTATGATATCACTCCCAAATGGCCTAGCTTGTTCTGGATTTCAAAAGAAATAGCTTTTCTTTTCTACACCGTTAAATCACTGTCATTTTAGTAACTTTAAAGGCATCAATTAGATTATCTTCCAGCCTTTTAAATTCTAAGAAATAAAAACCAATTTTATATAACTCGTCCATATTATTATCATAAATCCTTTAAGCCTTGTATAATTTTGGCAACTCCTTCAAAGCTAAAATATCCTGTCTGAGACTTGATGAAGTTGAAAAGCAATATTCCAAACCGGATCTTGACAAAGAGCTATCTCTGCACAATTGAAATGTGATTTTCTCTGAAAGAAAATGTTATTGACCTCAAGTAATTGGAGTTTATGGTGAGATTACAGATTCTGTTATATATAATTATAAAAACATAAAATGCAGTTTTAGGATTAAAATAATTTACTTCAACGCTAAAAGGGTTAATGTAAGTATTTTTTAACAATGTAATTTATTAAATAAATACTTTGCCTCAGGAGTGAATTTACTACCTCGCAGTCAAGAATTTCTGTAGCATTTATGTTTATACAAAGAAGGAAAATTGCATTGAAATGTGAAAGATTAAATAGTTTATTGTAACAATATCCTTGCAGACGATCCTTCAATGGTTTGCAATTTAAGACATGTAAAATGTACAGTTAATGTTATGAAAGCGATAGTACATTTTTAATACAGTACTAAAACATTTACAGTACAGCAACAGTTTTCAGAATTGCATTATACTAAAGTTATAATACTCTTTAACTGGATCACATTAAATATTTATGCTTAATTGAAGCAAACAGCACACAACCTGAGCCATATACCTTACCATGATGACCTTTAATGGGTAATGGTTAGATTGTGAAACCACCGAAAATTCATCCTATGTGAGAATGCCTTTTGAATACTTCGTTATCCACATTAGTGAAAATGTCTCCCATTCTTAAAAAAACAGGATAAAACGCCCTATGAAGTTCATAGATGCTCACTTAATGTGCCTATACCAAATTCTTGTGTGCATTGTTTTTACTAATATGTGAGCCTGTATACATTAAGCAGATTAAATATAATATGCATGTATTAAAACCCATTTAACACATATTTGAAATTCTACTTTTATATATGGGTGCAGTGGAACAGTGGTAATGTTATTGCACCAGTAATCCAGAGGTTTAATAGAGTGGAGAAGTTATTTTAAATACCACCATTGCAATTACAGAATTTAAATTCAGTTAATTGAATGGATAGAAATTTTGAAAAAAAATCTAATTTTTGTAATGGTGACCAGAAAACAAGATTGATGTAAAACAGCAAACTAGTTCACTCATAACCTGTATAGAAAAAAAATCTTTCACAGTCTGTCCATATGTGACTATAAATCCATTGTGCTGTGAGTGACTAATTTAACCTTCTCTTGGGAAATAAGGCGGGGCAAGTGACTGAAGTGTTAATAGGGGAACACTTAGTGACTAGTGATCATAAGTCAATTAGTTTTAAAATAACTGTAAAGAGAAAATGCCTTCCATAAAAGTTAAAGTTCTTAATTGGAATAATGCAATTTTTAACAGTATGAGACAAGAAATTTCAAAAGTTGAATGGAGTAGACTCTATTCGCAGGTAAAGGGGTGACTGACAGATGGGACACTTTCAAAATTATGATAACCAGAGTTTAGAGGATTGTGTTCCTGTTAGAGTGAAAGCTAAGATTGGGGAACAATGGATGAACAAAGATATTGTGGTTCTAGTCAAGAATAAAAAAAATTGTATATTAAATATATGCACAGCTGGGATCAAATGAATCTTTTGGAGAATATAAAGAGTGTAGGGGCATTCTTAAGAGGAAAATTAGGAAGGCAAAGAGGGGCTATGAGATAGCCTTGGCATATAAGGTTAAGGATAGTCCGAAGATATTCTAAAAGTAAAGAGCAAAACAGCAACTCGAGAGAGAGTGTTGAACCTTAGGAGATGAGAAATTTTAAAATAATTGTCAGTTTTTAACTGTGGAAAAGGAAATAGATGCTAGAGAACTAAAGGAAATGTTTGATGTTTGATGGTTTGATTGATGTTTTGAAAATGCTACACATTACAGAAGAGGAAGTGCTGGAGGTCTGAGAAAAGACAAGGGTGAATAAATCTCCAGGACCTAATCAAGCATATCCTGGAGGCTGTGGGAAGCTAGGGAGGAGATTGCAAGACCCTAGCAGAAATATTTGTATCATCTATGACCATGAGTGAGGTCTGGTGATCTGTGTGCCTTTATTTTAAAAAGCTGCAAGAAGAAGCCGGGAATGATAGATCTGTGAGTCTGTCATCAGTGGTGGAGGTGATATTGAAAGATTGAATTTACATGCATTTGGAGAGGCAAAGAATGATTAGGGATAGTAAGCATGGTTTTGTGCAAAGGAAGTTGTGTCTCACAAGCATGATTAGGTTTTTGAGGAAGTAACCAAAAAGATTGATGAAGGCAGATTGATAGATGTTGTTTACTTGGACTTTAGTAAAGCCTTTGATAAGGTTCCCCATATTAGAATAATTAGTAAAGTTAGATCACATGGGATTCATGATGAGCTTGCCATTTGGACACAAAATTGGCTTTACAGAGCTTGTTGGAGACAGAGGGTGGTGGTGGAGGGTTGTTTTTTTGGACTGGAGGCCTGTAACCAGTGGTGTTCGATAGATCAGTACGGAGTCCACTTTTGTTTGTCATTTATATAAATGATTTGGATGAGAATATAGGAGGCATGGTTTATAAGTTTGCAGATGACACCTAAATTAGTGGAATAGTAGATATTGAAGAAGATTATCTAAGATTACGAAGTGATCTTGATCAACTGGGTCGGTGGGCTGAGGAGTGGCAGATGAAGTTTAATTTGGATAAATGTGAGCTGTTGCATTTTGGTAAAACAAATGAAGACAGGTCTTACGCAATTAATGGTAGGGCCCTGTGTAGTGTTGCAGAAGAGAGAGACCTTGGGGGTTAAGATACATAATTCTTTGAAGTTTGCATCTCATGTGGACAGGTGGTTAAGAAGACATTTAGCACACTTGTCTTCATTGCTCAGACCTTTGAGTATAGGTGTTGGGATGTCATGTTGAAGTTGTACAAGACGTTACTGAGTACTGAATGCAGATCTGGTCGCCCTGTTATAGATAGGATATTATTAAATTAGAGAGGGTTCAGAAATGATTCACTAGGATGTTGCCAGGAGTGTGGGGGGTTTGAGTTATAAAAATAGGCTTGGATTTTTTTCACTGGAGCATAGGAGGTTGAGGAGTGATCTTATAGAGGTTTATAAAATCACGGGGGACATAGATAAGGCGAATAGCAAAGGTCTTTTCCCTGAGGTGGAGGAGTTCAAAACTAGGGGAAATATTTTTAAAGTGAGAGGAGAAAAATATAAAAAGGACTTGAGGAACAACTTTTTTACACAATGTTTAATGTGTGGAATGAATTACCAGAGGAAGTGGTGGATGCAGGTACAGTTACAGCTTTTAAGAGATATTTGAATAAGTTCATGAATGGGAAATGTTCGGAGGGATTTGGACCAAATGCGGGCAGGTGGAACTAGTTTAATTTAGGAACACAGTGGGTGGTGGGCTAGTTGCACCAAAGAGTCTGTTACCATGCTGAGTGACTCTATCATTCTTGATTAATGTCTGAAATGTCTCAGCCACCACCTTCAAAAGGACAGTGGTGATAGACAAAATAACTGACCTGACTTTCAATGTCCATGTCCAGTGAATAAGTAATCTTTAAAAATAGTCTTGTTGAAGAAGTTTGAAAATAAAGTCATATTATTTCAATCTGCTTGGTATTTATCAGATGTCAGCAAAACAGAATTCTGTTTAATTCTTTTTCTCTGTATTGGAGAGTTATACGTTTAAACTATTTCAACTTGATACAACCTGAACTAAAAGGAGTCCATAAAGTGAAAACTTGAATTAGCTCAAGTTTCAGCAAAACCTACACATATTTTATATGTATGTGTGTATTTTTTAAAAATACCTTGCAAATGCTTAACTTGCTTAACTGATCAAAAACTAATCTAAATGTCTCAGATGGGCTTTACAAAGCTTTGGCTGGTAAAGAAAGCACTGACCATGGTTATCTGAGTTTTAGTTGAAACTTGATTCAGTCAGACTTCTACATGTGCACACTTTCTAGCCCAGTTCACTAAATAGCAGTCTGAAGTAGAAACTCAGTTTGAATTTATTTTGTCTCCTTCACAGTATGCTTATTAGGATAGTTAATTCAACACTGAAATTGCAACTGTGCATCCTGACATGTTTGGTTATCGTTACTGAACTTCTGAGGAGTCTTGTAAGATACAGTATATAGCTATCTCGCTCCCTACCCACTCATACTGCTCCATACCTGCCCATCCCCAAATTGTCTGCAATTTTATGACAGAAATGTTGGATGCCTATTTTTGGGCTTAACAGGTCCCTAAAGTGGCCAATTAATGGCAATTTAAGTGTGTCATTCTATCTCTGATTCTCTTTCACCCTCAGACTTTGGGAGGCAGGGGAATCTTTGACTGGGTGGGCAGGTATTGGTCAAGTAGGTAGATGCGTCCTTTCCAGGTCTTCTGAGACCATTGGAGATAGTTCCAAGACCAGGTGTCTTTTAGGACATCAGTCTTGAATGTTGTTCCCCTTGCAATCTTATGACTTGCTGAGACTCTCAAGCCTAGACTTACCTGGGCTCCTTTCATGGTAGGACTGCTTGTAATCCCAGCTGCAGCCACTGCTTCCATCTCATGTAGCTGGGATTAGATAGTTGGAGGCATTCTAATGGGTTTGAAATTGCCTCCCAATGTAGAGGGCAGAATCTTCACCTTACAGAGATTAATATCATTTCCAGTTTAAAATTTAAACAGTGAGCATTGCAAGGGACGAGAGCTTGAAGTACCATGTTCCAACCACAGAGCCAGCAATTCTAGATGTGGAGATGTTCAATGAAACTGGATTAATTACTGATCTCATAATGAAGGTACTGCCAGAAATCAGTGATTGTCTGAAGGAATGAAGAATAGGTCTAAGATTAGTGTATTAAACTTAATTAAAGGGAATTCTGAAGTTGCAGGATCAGAGTTGGCGAAAGTGAAGTGGGAAATTAGACTAAGGGATAATTCAGTGAATTTAAGGGAATATTTCATAGTACTCAAAGATCTAAAACAGAGGCTATAGGAGAAGAATGCATCATCTATCTCTAACTAAGGAAATTAAGGATGGTATCAAACTGAAAGAAAAAGTGTGCAGTTTTGTGAAGGTAAATAAGAGTCAAACGTTTGGACAGAATATGAAAAGCAGCAAAGAATTAGAAGGAGAGAGGAAAATCACGTGAGAGAAAACTACTTAGAAATATAAAAATAGATATTAAGAGTTTTTACATTTATTTGAAAGAGGAATAGAGTAATTAAAGCAAGTTGTCTTATAATGAGTGTGTCTGAGGAAATAAGGAATGGAAAATGAATAGATAGTTTGCATCTGTCTTCATTGTTAAAGATACAAGTAACACCACGAAATAATTCTAAATCAAAAGTGAAAGGAATGGAGGAACTTAATACAATTGGAATCATTAGGGGAAGGATACTGAGAAAGTAATTAAAACTGAAAGCTGACAAGTCCCGAAATCCTCATGGACATGGATACAAATGCTACAGAAGGATAGAAGGGGAGGCAAGAGAGGAAGGAGAGTGGTGTTTTTGATAAGGGATAGCATTACAGCTGTACTGTGGGAGTATATTCCTGGAAATGCATCCAGGGAAGTTATTTGGGTGGAACTAAAGAATAAGAAAGAGATTATCACTTTATTGGGATTGGATTATAGACCCCCTAATACTCAGAGGGAAATTGAGAAACACATTTGTAAGGAGGTCTAAGTTATCTGTAAGAATAATAGGGTGGTTATGGGAGGGAATTTTAACCTTCCAAACATAGACTGGGAATGCCATAGTGTTAAGGGTTCAGATGGAGAGAATTTGTTAAGTGTGTACACGAAAATTTTCTGATTCAGTATGTGGATGTACCTAGGTGCAAAACTTGACCTACTCTTGGGAAATAAGGCAGGGCAGGTGACTGAGGCGACAGTGGGAGAGCACTTTGAGGCCAGCAACTATAATTCTATTAGTTTTAAAATCTGGTGGAAAAGGATAGACCACATCTAAAAGTTGAAGTTCTAAATTGGAGAAAGGCCAATTTTGACGGTATTAGGCAAGAACTTTCAAAAGCTGATTGGAGGCAGATGTTCACAGGTAAAGGAACGGCTGAAAAATGGGAAGCCTTCAGAAATCAGATTACAAGAATCCAGAGAAAGTATATTCTGTTTAGGGTGAAAGTGAAGGCTGATAGGTATAGGGATTGCTGGATGACTAAAGAAATTGAGGGTTTGGTTAAGAAAAAGAAGGAAGCATATGTAAGGTATAGACAGGATAGATCGAGTGAATCCTTAGAAGGGTATAAAGGCAGAAGGTGTATACTTAAGAGGGAAATAAGAAGGGCAAAAGGGGACATGAGATAACTTTGGTAAATAGGGCTAATGAGAATCCAAAGGGTTTTTACAAATACATTAAGGACAAAAGGGTAACTAGGGAGAGAATAAGGCCCCTCAAAGATCAGCAAGGCAGCCTTTGTGTAGAGCTGCAGGAGTGGGGGGGCATACTAAATGAGTATTTTGTATCAGCATTTATTGTGGAAAAGGACATGGGAGGTATAGAATGAGGGGAAATAGATGCTGACTTCTTGAAAATGTCCATAATACAGAGGGGGAAGTGCTGGATGTCTTGAAATGCATAAAAGTGGATATATCCCCAGGACCTGATCAGGTGTACCCTAGAACTCTGTGGGAAGCTAGGGAAGTGATTTCTGGGCCCCTTGCTAAGATATCTGTATTATCAATAGTCATAGGTGAGGTGCCAGAAGACTAGAGGTTGGCTAATGTGGTGCCACTATTTAAGAACGGTGGTAAGGACAAGCCAGGGAACTATAAACTAGTGAGGTGTTGGGCAGGTTGTTGGAGGGAATCCTGAGGGACAGGATGTACATGTATTTGGAAAGGCAAGGACTGATTAGGGATAGTCAACATGGCTTTGTGCATGGGAAATCATGTTTCACAAACTTGATTGAGTTTTTTTGAAGAAGTAACAAAGAGGATTGATGAGGGCAGAGCAGTAGATGGATCTATATGGACTTCAGTAGGCGTTCGACAAGGTTCCCTACGGGAGACTGATTAGCAAGGTTAGATTAGATTACTTACAGTGTGGAAACAGGCCCTTCAGCCCAACATGTCCACACCAACCCGCCGAAGCGCAATCCACCCATACCCCTACATTTACCCCTTACCTAACACTATGGGCAATTTAGCATGGCCAATTCACCTCACCTGCACATCTTTGGACTGTGGGAGGAAACCAGAGCACCCGGAGGAAACCCACGCAGACATGGGGAGAACGTGCAAACTCCACACAGTCAGTCGCCTGAGTCGGGAATTGAACCCGGGTCTCAGACGCTGTGAGACAGCAGTGCTAACCACTGTGCCACCGTGCCGTCCATCTCATAGAATACAGGGAGAACTAGCCATTTGGATACAGAACTGACTCTAAGGTAGAAGACAGAGGATGGTGGTGGAGGGTTGTTTTTCAGACTGGAGGCCTGTGACCAGTGGAGTGCCACAAGGATCGGTGCTGGACCCTCTACTTTTTGTCATTTACATAAATGATTTGGATGTGAGCATAATAGGTACAGTTAGTAAGTTTGCAGATGACACCAAAATTAGAGGTGTAGTGGACAGCGAAGAGGGTTACCTCAGATTACAACAGGATCTTGACTAGATGGGCCAATGGGCTGAGAAGTGGCAGATGGAGTTTAATTCAGATAAATGTGAGGTGCTGCATTAGCAAAGTTAGATCGCAAGGAATACAGACCGAACTAGCTCAAAGGTAGAACACAGAGGGTGGTGGAGGGTTGTTTTTCAACTGGAGGCCTGTGACCAGTGGAGTGCCACAAGGATCGGTGCTGGTCTAATACTTTTCATCATTTATATAAATGATTTGGATGTGAAAATAAGAGATATAGTTAGTATGTTTGCAGATGGCACCGAAATAGATGGTGTAGTGGACAGCGAAGAAGATTACCTTAGATTACAATGGGATCTTGATCAGATGAACCAATGGGCTGAGAAGTGGCAGATGGAGTTTAATTCAGATTAATGCAAGGTACTGCATTTTGGGAAAGTAAATTTTAGCAGGACTTATGCACTTAATGGTAAGGTTGTCTGGAGTGTTGCTGAACAAAGAGATCTTGGAGTGCAGGTTCGTAGCTCCTTGAAAGTGGAGTCGCAGGTAGATAGGATAGTGAAGGCGGCGTTTGGAATGCTTTCTTTTATTGGTCGGAGTACTGAGTATAGGAGTTGGGAGATCATGTTGCGGCTGTGCAGGACATTGGATAGGCCTCTTGGAATATTGCGTGCAATTCTGGTCTCCTTCCTATTGGAAGAATGTTGTGAAATTTGAAAGGGTTCAGAAAAGATTTACAAGGATGTTACCTGGGCTGGAGGATTTGAGTTATAGGGAGAGGTTGAACTGGCTGGGGCTGTTTTCCCTGGAGCGTCGGAAATTGAGGCGTGACCTTCTAGAGGTTTATAAAATCATGAGGGGCATGGGTAGGATAAATAGACAAAGTCTTTTCTCTGGGTTGGGGGAGTCCAGAACTAGCGGGCATAGGTTTAGAATGAGAGGGAAAAGACATGAAAAAAAGCTAAGGGGCAACTTTTTCACGCAGAGGGTGGTACATGTATGGAATGAGCTGGCAGAAGAAGTGGTGGAGGCTGGTACAATTGCAACATTTAAAAGACATCTGGATGAGTATATGAATAGGAAGGGTTTGGAGAGATATGGGTGCTGGCAGGTGGGACTAGATTGGGTTGGGATATCTGATTGACATGATAACTTGGACCAAAGGGTCTGTTTCCGTGCTATACATCTCTATGACATCAAGCTATTGTATTAAAACAGATTATTGCTGAGATAATCGATGTATTACTTTTGATTTTCCAAAATTCTTTAGATTCTTACAAGGTCCTATCAGATCAGAAAATTGTAAATTCAACTTCTCTATTCAGAAAAGAAGGGAGACAGGAATCAGGAATCTCAGGCTGGTTCATCTAATATCTGCCAAAGGGAAAATGTTGGAATCTCCTTTTAGATAGATTATATGTCAGCCCTTAAAAAATCTTAGTACAATGTGAAAGGGAAAATGCAGAGCAGAATTGCAGACATTAGAATGCAGGTACAGCAAGTGATTAATAAAGGAGCGCATTGGTTAACTCTTGACGATTTTCAATTTTATTTTGGTGCTCTATGCAATAATACATCATCCACATCATACAAATAAAAAGTTTTGAAAGTGTTCTGTTTTCTGTCTAAGAACAGTGCCAGAACTCATATTGTGTTTCAGGTACCTACTTGTATCTGGTTCACATACTTGTGGTTTGGCATTTTAATGTTATCCTATAATGCAGGCAATTTTGACGTCCAGAAAAGCATTGGTCCCAAGCATTCCTGACTGAAAAGGTTACCCTGTTCAGTGAAATAAAATCCAGCTCAAACGGTACTGTTTTCTTGTTAGGCCACTCCTGAAGTTCTGTGCTGAAGTTCTGTACTCATTTGGAAACTAGTTAGGTGATTAGACAGGTAAAACCCTACTGTTGACATATCTAGAGGGCATAAGCTTCTCAGTAGCTCCCGTGGCAATAATTAAAATCCCAAAGCCTGTGCAGAGCACAGCCATTAGACTGTGTTTCCTTTTGTCAGTGGACTGAGTTATGAGGGAAAACTGGAAAATCATAAACTTGAAAGAAAGTGATTGAAGTCAACTTCATATGGGATAATAAAACATAAATTCAGAATATTACATCACATAAAACTACAACAGGAAATGAAGAGAGCAAAGGTTGACATTATCAAAATGCAGTGTTTACACAAAGTACCATTAACACATGGAATAGATATTTGGGTCAATTAGTGGAAGCAAGAACCTTGAAATTACATGTAATAGTCAAATACTGCATTGGGAAGGAAGTTGGGTCCATTTTTGAATGAATGAATGAATTAGAATAATCAAATGACCAATCCCATCCTGGCCTAATTTGTAATTTGCCTTAATTGGATACGTTAATGATATCCACTGCTGCCTTTTGGGAGAACGTTCCTGATGATTAGAGTGGCTATGACCTGGACAGTCCCATTATCAAAAGTGAAAGTACGTGTTCAGTGGCAGTGACATCCAAGGGAAGAAAATAATTTGTACAAATATGAATGAAAGACTGCAACAATAGCTTTGATACCCTCAGGTTCAAGCATTATTGTATTTGTATTGGTGTTAGCTAAACGTGGATTGAGAGTGTGGTGCTAGAAAAGAACATCAATTGAGGAAGGGTTCATGCCTGAAACATCGATTCTCCTGCTTCTCGGATGCTGCCTGACTTGCTGTGCTTTTCCAGCACCACACTATTGTCTCTGATCTCCAGAATCTGCAGTCCTCACTTTCTCCATTAACAAAATGTGTATATTAATTCTAATCTTACATTCTATATTTATTTTTAAAATATATTGAACCCTTCATATACTCAGGATTTCCAAACTGTCATGAACACTGAATCATGCATGATCATTACCTTTTAAAATGTACCTTTACTTCAAAATGAAACCCGAGAATTCTGGAAAGGAATATATTTGTCTTTACGAGGTGGTTTTATGATCTTAGGTTGTCATTAGGAGAGAGACGGAAATAGAAGTGTAATGAGGTGGAGTTTTCTACATTAGCTAAGAAATATTGGAGACCAAAAGTATAATTTTCTGTGGGGAGAAACATTTTTATGAGAATCAACTAATCAATTTAAAAGGGGTCAAAGCGAGGAATCTCTGGAATTCTGGCTCATCAGGACTTTTTTTTTAATTCACTCGTGGGGCATGGACTTCACTGGCTGGGCCAACATTTATTGCCCATTGCTTGTTGCCTCGAGAAGGTTGTGGGGAGCTATCTTGAACTGCTGTGGTCCATGTGTTATAGGTAGATTCCATAGGTAGGTCTGTTAGGGAGGGAATTCCAGGATTTTGATCCAACGACAGTAGAGGAAATGAAATCTATTTCAAAGCCAAAATAGTGAATGGTTTGGAAGGGAACTTGCAGGTGATGATGTCTCATGCATCTGCTACCTTTGTCCTTCTGGATGGAAGTGGTCATGGCTTTGCTGTCTAAGGAGCTGTGGTAAATTTCTGTAGTGCATCTTGTCGATAGTGTACGCTTTTGCAACTGAGCATTGGTGTTAGAGGAACTGGATGTTTGCGGATGTGGTGTGAATCAAAGGGACTACTTTGTTCTGGATGGTGTAAAGCTTCTTGAATGTTCTTCTGACACGGGAGAGAGAGGGAATTATTGTGGAGACTTTGGGGAAGCACGGTGGTTCAGTGGTTAGCACTGCTGTGTCACTGCGTCAGGGACCTCGATTTGATTCCAGCCTTGGGCAACTGTCTATGTGGAGTTGTGAATTCTCCCCATTATCTGCACAAGCTTCCTCCAGTTTGCTCCCACAGATTGAGCAAAAGATGTGCAGATTAGGTGGATTGGCTATGCTAAATTGCACCATATTTTACAGGGAGCTACAGGGTAGGTGGATTAGCTTTGATAAGTGCAGGGTTGTGGGGATAAAGTGAGGGGATGGGTCTGGGTACAATGCTCTTCAAATGGTCTGTGCAGACGTGATGGACTGACCAGCCTCTATCTGCACTGTAGGGATTCTGTGATTCTATTAGTGATTCTTGGATCGAGAAAACCCAGACAGAGTGAACACTGAAAGTTTCCACCTGGCATTGGCAGGGAGCAGTGAAATTTTACTAAGAGCTAAGACCGTCTCTTAATGCTACATCCAAGTCAAGATTAGAGTGGTGCTGGAAAAGCACAGCAGGTCAGGCAGCAATCAGGCAAAAGTCCTTCATCAGGAATGAGGCTGGGAGAACTCTGGGGTGGAGAGATAAATGGGAGAGGGGCGGAGCTGGAGAGAAGGTAGCTAAGAGTGCAATAGGTGGATGAAGGTGATAGGTCAGAGAGGAGGGTGGAGCGGACAGGTGGGAAGGAAGATTGGCAGTAGGACAGTTCTTGAGGCTCTTAATGCTACATGTTTGTGTGATATAGAGTAAAGATAAAGCACATTTTATTTCCATTAGTTAATGCAAATGGTATCTTTTTGGTTTGGTTTACTGGACAGCTGGTTTGTGATGCAGTGCTGTCAACAGTGAAGGTTTAATTACTGTACCAATTGAAATTACAATGAAACCTGGATCATCTCAACCTGCCCCTCACCACCAGTTGTCTTTGTTCAATGAGAGAACTGTATATGGTCCTCTGGCAACTTGTACATTTTACATTTTTTTCTTTGGTTTGATGTATCAGCTACCTGTTAATCAATGTTTCATCTACGTGACTTTTAATGTGATAAACAAATTAAACTTACTAAAGTGAAGTTGTTGTGGTTCTGTTCGCCGAGCTGGGAATTTGTGTTGCAGATGTTTCGCCCCCTGTCTAGGTGACATCCTCAGTGCTTGGGAGCCTCCAGTGAAGCGCTTCTGTGATCTTTCCTCCGACATTTATAGTGGTTTGAATCTGCCGCTTCCGGTTGTCAGTTGCTGTCCGCTGCAGTGGTCGGTATATTGGGTCCAGGTCAATGTGCTTATTGATTGAGTCTGTGGATGAGTGGATGCGCTTCACAGGAGGCTCCCAAGCACTGAGGATGTCACCTAGACAGGGGACGAAACATCTGCAACACAAATTCCCAGCTCGGCAAACAACCACAACAACGAGCACCCGAGCTACAAATCTTCTCACAAATTTTGAACACTAAAGTGAAGTCTTGTCCAATAGCTTAATTTTTTTTGATGTTGTAGGGATTTCACCTGTAAAAGAACAATGAAATACAGGACCAGATAATCTGATTTTCCACTGTTAGCTGAGAGAGGAAATATGACCTGGAGAGACTGGAACTCCACAGTTCTTTCCCAAATCAAGGTGTGAGGAATGTGCACTGGGTTTTTGAATCAAAGGACAGTGCAAATGACATTGCAATGCCCTCTCAGTGCTGCCCTGCATCTCATTTTTGGAATGTGTGCTCAAATCTCTGAAGTAAGCCTTCAACTTTCTAAATTATATAAGTGAGCCAAGTTGACACATATGTTTAAAAAATGCACTTGCGAGTCAAATTCTGGAAACTGGGCATGTTGCCCCATGATATTTTGCCTTTAAAGTTAATGGGTAGAAAATCATGGTGATGTTGGCAGAACTGTCAACATAACTCATGGCACAGAGCTCCTTACCAATTTTTGCACTGGAAACATTGAAGATGAAATGTCAGCCAAGTGCCCCAATGAAGGTGGAAATCTTCTCTCTTACACCCATTCTCAGTTGCTCAAGTCAGAGAAGCTAAAGACTGGAGCTGTAGTTTTCGTACATATTCTTGCGTTAAAGCTGCCACTTCTGTGTGTGATGCTTCGTTAGCAGAGGACGTGATGAAAGGAGCATCGTCTGTCAGGTAGAACTAAACTAACTGTTCGGAAGTTGGCAACAAACATTTTTCAGCACGTGCCTGCTCCTTCCAAAGATTTGAATTTGGAAGTAAATCCAGTGACAAAATATATCCACCAATTCTGTCATGAGAAATATGTTCATAACTAACAGATTTAAGACCATAAGACATAGAAGTAAGGCCATTCAGCCCATTGCGTCCATTCCGCCATTTAATCATGGCTGATGGGCATTTCAACTCCACGTACCCGCACTCTCCCCCAGCCCTTAATTCCTTGCAAGATCAAGAATTTATCAATCTCTACCTCCAAGACATTTAACGTCCCGGCCTCCAGTGCGCTCCGTGGCAATGAATTCCACAGGCCCACCACTCTCTGACTGAAGAAATGTCTCCTCATTTCTGTTCTAAATTGGCCCCCTCTAATTCTAAGGCTGTGCCCACAGATCCTAGTCTCCCCACCTAACAGAAACAAATTCCCAGCGTCCACCTTTTCTAAGCTATGTATTATCTTTTACGTTTCTATTAGATCTCCCCTCAACCATCTAAACTCTAATAAATACAATCCCAGGATCCTCAGCCATTCATCGTATGTTAGAGCTATCATTCCAGGGATCATCCATGTGAATCTCAGCTGAACATGCTCCTGTGCCAGTATGTCCTTCCTGAGATTTGGGGCCCAAAAATGGACACAGTATTCTAAATGGGTCTAACTAGAACTTTATAAAGTCTCAGAAGCACATCACTGCTTTTATATTCCAATCCTCTTGAGATAAATGACAACATTACATTTGCTTTCTTAACCACCGACTCAACCTGCAAGTTAACCTTTAGAAAATCCTGGACTAGCACTCCCAAATCCCTTTGTACTTTGGATTTATGAATTTTCTCACCTTCTAGAAAATAGTCCATGCCTGTATTCTATTTTTATCGAAGTGCAAGACCTCATTTGCTCACATTGAATTTCATCAGCCATTTCCAGGACCACTCTCCTAAACTGTCTAAATATTTCTGCAGCCTCCCCACCTCCTCAGAACCACCTGCCTGACGGCTTAATTTTGTATCATCGGTGAACTTCGCCAGAATCCCCCCAGTCCCTTCATTCAGATCATTAATATATAAAGTGAACAGTTGCGGCCCCAACACTGAACCCTGCGGGACATTACTTGTCACCAGCTGCCATTCTGAAAAAGAATCTTTTATCCCAACTCTCTGCCTTCTGTCAGACAACCAATCCTTAATCCATGCCAGTAGCTCAACTCAAACAATTGGACCCTCACCTTACTCAGTAGCCTCTCGTGAGGCACCTTTTCAAAGGCCTTTTGGAAATCTAGATAGATAACATCCACTGGGTTTCCCTGGTCTAACCTACTTGTTACCTCTTCAAAGAATTCTAACAGGTTTGTCAGGCGTGACCTACCCTTACTAAACCCATGCTGACTTGTTCTAATCTGACCCTGCACTTCCAAGAATTTAGAAATCTCATCCTTAACGATGGTTTCGAGAATTTTACCTACAACCGAGGTTAGACTAATTGGCCGAGAATTTTCCATCTTTTGACTTGATCCTTTCTTGAACAAGGGAGTTACAAAAGCGATTTTTTCAATCATCTGGGACTTTCCCTGACTCCAGTGATTTTTGAAAGATCACAATCAACGCCACTTCTCTCAGAACTCTAGCCCATCAGGGCCAGAAGATTTATCAATTTTTAGACACTTTAGCTTTTCAGCACTTTCTCTTTTGTAACGGCTACCATGTTCAATTCTGCCCCCGACTCTCCTTAATTGTTGGGATATTACTCATGTCTTCCACTGTGAAGACTGACACAAAGTACTTACTTAGTTCTTCAGTTATTTCCTTATCTCCCAGCACTAGCCTTCCTGCCTCAATTTGGAGCAGTCCAATTTCTACTTTTGCCTCTTGGTTGTTTCTTATGTATTGAAAGAAACTTTTACTATCATTTCTAATATTACTGGCTAACTTACCTTCATATTTGATCCTCTCCTTCCTTATTTTTCTCTTTGTTATCCTCTATTTGTTTTTGTAGTCTTCCCAATCTTCTGATTTTCCTGTGTTGTTGGCCACTTTATAGGCTCTGTCTTTTTCTTTGATACATTTCCTGACTTCCTTTGTCAGCCATGGCTGTCTAATCCCTGCCCCAGATAATCTTTCTTTGAGATGAACCTCAATTACACCCAGAAACTCCTGTCATTGTTGCTCTACTGTCTACCCCACTAGGCTCTGCTTCCAGTCAATTTTCATCAGTTCCTCTCTCATGCCCCTACAATTACCTTTATTTAACTGTAACACCATTACATCCAATTTTGCCTTCTCTCTTTCAAACTGCAGACAGAATTCTACCATATAATGATCACTGTCTCCTAAATGTTCTCTTACTTTTAAGATCTTTTATAAAGTCTGGCTCATTACATAGCACTAAGTCCAGAATAGCCTGCTCCCTTGTGGGCTCCATCACAAACTGCTCCAAAAAGCCATCCTGTAAGCATTCCATGAATTCCATTTCTTTGGGTCCACGAGCAACATTATTCACTCAGTCTATTTGCATATAGAAGTCCTCCATGATCACTGTGACCTTGCCTTTCTGACATGCCCTATCTACTTCCTAGTTCATCTTGCGCCTCTGGTCCTAACCACTGCTGGGAGGTCTGTATATAATCCCAGTATGTTCTTTTTTGCCTTTGAGGTTCCTCAACTCCACCCACACAGACTCCACATCATCTGACCCTTTGTCGTTCAATGCTATGGATTTAATTTCATTCTTAACTAACAAGGCAACCCCGCCCCTTCTGCCCACCTCCCTGTCTTTTCGATATGTTGTAAATGCTTGGATGTTTAACTGCCAGCCCTGAACGCCCTGCAACCATGTCTCTGTGATGCCTACCACATCATAATCATTCATGATGATTTGTGCCATTAATTCATCTACTTTGTAACGAATACTACAAGCACTTAGTGGTTGTTGATCTGTTGGCCTGAAGTCTCTTTGTGGGCTGCCTTGAGGCTGATGTTATAAAAACAAGGTAAACTTGAGCATCCTTGACTCACAGTTGAGCTGTAAAATGATACAAGTCACAGCCATGGAGCCACTCATTTTCGGGAAAGGACACAGCAGCAAAAAACAATGAATGGAAAAGCTTCTCTTTTGGCAAAAACCCATTATGGTGTCGTTGATTTAGGTAGTAACACACCCTGGGCAAGACAATGCGATACCTGCCAGCTGAGTGAAGGTAAGAAACAGGGAAACAGTACATATCGAGTTACAGAGTAAATGAAGGTGAGGTGCAAGTGACTTCCCTTGAGGTGATGCACAGTCATCAGCAAGCAATATCGAGGACTTTGGAACTTACTGGGATAGGTCACTGGAGGTCAAGCCTTGGTATTCCTAATTCATCAAAAAGGTTCTTCAATTTACCTGACTTTCAGACACAGATTTATAGAATGCTCGGCTTGTTTTTTTACTGAACAAAAATCACAGTTCCTTACAAGTTTTTTGACTCTAGTTACAGGTACATTATTATGAACCATTAAAATTCTAATCCCCTTATACATACAGACAGATTAACAGGGTAAAATACATTATGGTGGAGGGAGAAAACTGAAAAAAAGTCTTGGTACCTAGGTCTTGTTGTAATGATGATCACTGCTTCCTAATATGAAGCTTCAATCATCTTTCTCTGGATGCTTCCACTGATTACTGAGAGACACAGGGTAGCTGGTACACTTGTAAAATATCTCCAATTTATCAGGTGAAAGTCACAGCATATAACAACTGTTGCAGATAAGCTAGTTTTATTTTCAGGCTTACAATTAGTTTTGACTGTAGAGAACAGAAACCGTGTTCCTGAGCTGGGAAGAACTGAACATCTCTCTCTCTCTCTCTATATAACTTGTTCCCAGCCTTGAACTGTTCATTTATTTAACAACCAAACAGACAATTGTTGGCAGGCAAAAAAAAGGTCTGTATTGTTGATAACTGGTTACTCATCCATAGATCAATCAACTTCTTGTTGCCAGCAAAAACTGTATCAGTGCATCTCCTCTGCTTCAAATCGTGTGCAAGTCTACAATTACTGCTTGCTCAACAGTTGTTTATATGATGCCTGTAATGGTGGTCAGCTTACTTGCTTTCAAAGCTGCAGACATTCTTTCAAACCAATTTTTAAAACAGGTCCTTTTTCATTTCAGTACCCATTTTTTAAAATAAAAAGAGAAATTCTGAAAATGTCATTTATAACACTTCAGATACTAAATAATCCATGCCACATGTGGCAAGACCGGGACAACATTCAGACTTGGGAAGATAAGAGGAAAGTAAAATTAGCACCACACAAGTGCCAGGCAATGATTACCTCTGGCAAGAGAGAACCTAATCAGCTCCCCTTGACAGTCAATGGCAGTAGCATCACCAAATCCTCTCACCATCAACATCCTAGGGGTTAGCATTGACTTGAAGCTTAACCTGGGGCAACCATGTCAATACTATGGCTGCAAAGGCAGGTCAGAGGCAGTAAATTCCTCAGTAAGGAGCTTGCCTAGCCAAAGTCTGGTCACCACGTAGAAGGCAGAAGTCAGGAGTAACTAGATGAATGCAGCTCTGAAGACATGGATATCTTAACATCCAGCATTGAGCAAAAGTGAGGACTGTGGATGCTGGAGATCAGACTCGAGATTAGAGTGATGCTGGAAAAGCACAGAAAGTCAGGCAGCATCCGAGGAGCAGGAAAATCGATGTTTCAGGCAAAAGCCCTTAATCAGGAATGAGGCAGGGAGCCTCTGGAGTGGAGAGATAATTGGCAGGGGGTGGGGCTGGGGAGAAGGTGGATGGAGGTGGAGATGAAGATGACAGGTCGGAGAGGAGGGTGGATCGGATAGGTAGGAAGCACCATCCTCATGACCTGTCCTATCTGCCAAACTCCCTTCCCACCTATCCATTCCACTCTCTTCTTCGATCTATCACCTTAATCCCCACCCCCACTCACCTATTGTACTCTTGGCTACTTTCACCCCAGCTCCACCCCCCTCCCATTTATCTCTCCACCCTGAAGGCTCCCTGTGTCATTCGTGATGAAGAGCTTTTGCCGAAACATAGATTTTCCTGCTCCTCGGATGCTACCTATCCTGCTGTGCTTTTCCAGCACCACTCTAATCTAGATCCAACATAGAGCAACCTATTTTATAGGCACTGAATTTGCAAGTTTAAATATTCACTCTCTCCAGCACTAGCATACAGAGGCAAATAGCATAACATATACAGGATGTACTGCAGAAACTTGCCAATGGTAATTCAACAGCACCTAGAAGGACAAGAGAAGCAGGCATGTGGGAACACCACCACCTCCAACCTCCCCTTCAAATCACAACTCGTCCTGATTTGAAAATATTTTGTCTTTCCTGCACTGCCTCTGGGTCAAGATCATGGACTACCCCTTTATAGTTCACTGTACTCAGTGCAGCAGTTCAAAAAGGCAGCTTTCTCAAGGGCAATTATAGGTGGCAATAAATGCCAACTGAACCAGTGACACCGACTTCCTGTGAATGAATAAAAAGGCAATAAAAATGTAAATCAAGATTTAACAGCAGTATAGTATAGTCATCCCTTGAAAAACATCGAGTATGAGTCAGTTTGATACAAAGCAACCATAAAGCACATTGTTCCATTGACTGCTGCAACAATTTTGCCAAATTTTACTTGGTCGCTTTTAAATGGGGTGTTACTGTGGACACTCAGACAAGTAAATAACAGTGTGCAGGTGCAGAAGGTTTTACCTGAAAAGTCATGACCATAGGTCGAATTCTTTGAGCAGTGTTAAATTTAAATTTTGCAATCACTTGCGCTGAAATGCTATTATTTTCAGCAAATTAACTGGTCATTTATTATATCATAGTAAATAGATCTTGCTGTATACAGAATTGCTCTCAACATCATGACAATGATTGGGCTTGAATGTAATTAATTGTAGGTGAAATGTTTTGGGATGTACTGAGACACATGATAAGGAAGTGTTAGTTATTTGGTTGCACAGAACTGCCTAAACAGAACATGTATTCCTGAAAGAAGAAACTTTTGTTGAAACTTTTTGTTTGGCACATCAGAAAAATTCACATGAATTAATGCAAGGTGAAGAATATAAAGGGCTAACATTTATATAGTATGAGATGAGTTGCTGATTGGTTGGCAAGTGAACTCTAATTGGTAAAAGCACTGCTTTGGAGAATGCACCAGCTAGATGATGACTGACAGTTACTTTCAAGCTTTGTTTAAAATTGAACCAGACAGATTGACTCTGGTCAAGGCATTGTCCCGAGGAGTGAACCAGAAAAAGGCTTTCACCTATTTTGTTGAGATGAAATAGGCGCAGTCAGAGTATAAGCTTTTATTCTGCCTGCAAAGAGCAGGGCTCTGTATGTTAATATATGTAGCTTCCAGAATATACAAGTGTGCTACACTGCAAACCCAACTGCAAATCCTAAATTGGTTGTCAACATGATTCTTTGCACAGTCTTGATTATTTAGTAAACGTTGTCCAATTGTGGAATAATGTCTAGTGTTTTATTTTTTGTATTGAACTGGCATGCTGGTTGGGTACCAGTAACTTGCCTTTATAAACAGCCAAAGGGGTATGCTGTTAGGAACAGTATAAATAAGGAAAAATAGACCTCAGCTCAAATTATGAGTTTGTCACAGAACAGAAGCTTGTGCAGTGGAGATAGTAAAATTTAGTTTAATGCATCCAAAATGATTTGGGACTTTATTTTGTACTTAGCACTAAACAAAATTGTAAGTATATTTCACTAATATGATTATCATGCTCATTTGCTCCCTGGAGGTTTCTGTGGGAACCACTTGAACCAAAGCTGATAGTGTTTCCAGTTTTACAAGTAGCTGCCTTGAAATATCTTGACTTGGAGGTGCCGGTGTTGGACTGGGGTGGACAAAGTTAAAAATCACAACAACACCAGGTTTTAGCCCGTCGGGTTTTCTGGAAGCACTAGCTTTCGGAGTGCCGCTCCTTCATCAGGTGGTTGTGAACTGATGAAGGAGCGGCGCTCTGAAAGCTAGTGCTTCCAAATAAACCTGTTCAACTATTCCAGCTCAGCACTGTCCCCATGACTTGTCTGGACTTGTCCTACCTGCCTATCTCCTTTTCCACCTATCCACTCCACCCTCTCCTCCCTGACCTATCACCATCATCCCCTCTCCCACTCCTCTAGCTTATCTCTCCACGCTTCAGGCTCTCTGCCTTTATTCCTGATGAAGGGCTTTTGCCCGAAACGTCGATTTCGCTCCTCCTTGGATGCTGCCTGAACAGCTGTGCTCTTCCAGCACCACTAATCCAGAATCTGGTTTCCAGCAACTGCAGTCATTGTTTTTACCTCGTTGATTTTAACCCTACTGCAAATCCTCTTGCAAGGATGCCTGCCTTGAAGAAGTTTTCCTCCTCTCTCTACAAGAATTTCAGGGAGTCCCTCTCCCACTGCAATCCCAGGTCATTTCCTCTGCCCTGAAGCTCTTCAACCATGTCCTGAAACAAACTCGATACCACAGCCACATTTGCTTCCTCAGTGCCTGCCTCCGTAACCAACTCATCCCACAAGGAGTCCGGACCACCTTTAAACCAGCAGAGTTCGGACCCAAACAGGACAAACAGTACAGACTACAGATTCAAAAGCACCAGCTACAGTTCTCCTTCAAGATCCTCTGCCCCATGCTCGCAGCAATGCGCCGGCACCTAACCTCTCTACAGTCAGCCCTGCCTCAGCTGAGGGCCACACTCTCTCAGAATTGCAAAGGACCCACTCTGTACTACATCCTCAGGAGAATTCATACTCTCAACAAACAGTATTTCAATTCCATCTCAAACATCAAAAACTGTAAGTACAACAAACTTTTATCTACCCACCTCCATAACCAGTGCTCCTCAAACATTCCAGAAGATTCCCCTGGCCTCGGAAACTACTCAGACGCCATTAGCCATGCGACTGATGCAGCTGCTACCCCCACACTGATTGATGATGTCACTCCCGCCCGTATCATGGCAACTCCCACAACCACTTCCGCCCCTCACAATTCCTCATGCATCACACGTGACATCACTTCCGCCCCTCACATCATCGCTGATGCCACACGCTCAGTGACTTCCGCCACCCCTACTGCCGTGGTCACCACCACTTCCGCCCCCACCAGCGCCATTCACCTGCATTCTGCTGATACGCCCCCCACAGACCCCACTGTCACTATCCCCACACCCCAGAACCCCGAGGGGAACACTACCCCTGCTCATGACTCCACCCCCATTCCCCCACCACCACACCCACTCCAGTTAAAGGTTCTGCCCCCACTCCCAGCTCCACACCCACACCAGATCCCAGCTCCCAGCCCTGCCGAGTTTTCACTATCCCTCCAGACCTCCCCCTCACTGAGGACGAACGATCAGACCTCACCTTCATCCCCCTCCGTCCACACATCAATGAATTTAATACACACCTTGACATTGAACAATTCTTCTGTCGCCTCAGCCTCCGAGCTTACTTTCACAGTCAGGGTTCCCACCCCATTCCGAGGACCCTTTTGCCCACCTCCAACACACTGCATCCACCTGGACACCCCGCACTGCCCTATTACCTGCCCTTGACCTCTTCATTTCCAACTGCCGCCGGGACATTATCCGCCTCAACCTGTCTACCCCCCTCCCCCACTCCAACCTCTCACCCTCACAACGCACAGCCCTCCAATCCCTCTGCTCCAATCCCAACCTCACAATTAAGCCAGCGGATAAAGGGGGCGCAGTGGTAATCTGGCACACTGACCTCTACAACACTGAAGCCAAACGCCAACTCGAGGACACCTCTTCCTACTGCCCCCTCAACCATGACCCCATCCCCCCCATCACCAAACCATAATCTCCCAGACCATACAGAACCTCATCACCTCAGGAGATCTCCCACCCTCAGCTTCCAACCTCTTAGTCCGGGAACCCCGCACTGCCAGGTTCTACCTCCTTCCCAAGATCCACAAGCCTGACCACCTGGCCGACGTATTGTCTCAGCATGCTCCTGCCCCACTGAACTCATCTCTACCTACCTCGATACTGTCCTATAACCCCTAGTCCAGGAACGCCCCACGTATGTTCGAGACACCACCCACGCCCTCCACCTCCTTCAAGACTTCCGTTTCCCCGGCCCCCAATGCCTCATCTTCACCATGAATATCCAATCCCTCTACATCTCCATCCGCCATGACCGGGGCCTCCAAGCCCTCTGTTTTTCCTCTCCAGACGTCCCCAACAGTACCCTTCCACCGACACTCTCATTCGTTTGGCCGAACTGGTCCTCACCCTTAACAATTTCTCCTTTGAATCCTCCCACTTCCTCCAGACCAAAGGGGTAGCCATGGGCACACGTATGGGCCCCAGCTATGCCTGTCTCTTTGTTGGCTACGTAGAACAGTTGATCTTCCGTAATTACACCGGTACCACTCCCCACCTCTTCCTCCGCTACACTAATGACTGCATTGGCGCCACCTCGTGCTCCTGCGAGGAGGTTGAGCAATTCATCAACTTCACCGACACATTCCACCCTGACCTTAAATTTACCTGGACCATCTCTGATACCTCCCTCCCCTTCCTGGACCTCTCCATCTCCATTAATGATGACCGACTTGACACCGACATTTTTTACAAACCCACCGAATCCCACAGCTACCTGGATTACACCTCTTCCCACCCTACCTCCTGCAAAAATGCCATTCCGCATTCCCAATTCCTCCGCCTCCGCCGTATCTGCTCCCAGGAGGACCAGTTCCACCACAGAACACACCAGATGGCCTCCTTCTTTAGAGACCGCAATTTCCCTTCCCACGTGGTTAAAGATGCCTTCCAACGCATCTCATCCACATCCCGCACCTCCGCCCTCAGACGCCAGCCCTCCAACCGTAACAAGGACAGAACGGCCCTGGTGCTCACCTTCCACCCTACAAACCTTTGCATAAACCAAATCATCCGCCAACATTTCTGCCACTTCCAAAAAGACCCACCACCAGGGATATATTTCCCTCCCCACCCCTTTCAGCCTTCTGCAAAGACCGTTCCCTCCGTGACTACCTGGTCAGGTCCATGCCCCTCTACAACCCACCCTCCCATCCTGGTATCTTCCCCTGCCACCGCAGGAACTGTAAAACCTGCACCCACACCTCCTCCCTCACCTCTATCCAAGGCCCTAAAGGAGCCAGAATCTGGTTTCCATAATCTGCAGTCATTGTTTTTACCTGTTCAACTATAACCTGGTGTTGTATGGTTTTTTAAAAAATATATATTTTAATTGAAAAAATAGATTTTTTGAATATTGCAACAAATACAAGACAATACAATTCAAACAATACAAAGAAAGAACACAAAGAAAGTTTAAAAACCCAACCCGCCATCATGTACAAATGTATAAATATACATAGAAAAATATATAATAAAAAAACCCAACGAACTATTTAACTAAATGAATAATAACCAACAACGAACTAATAGATAGTGATAACTCAGCCAAACAAGATACTCATACCTTCGCAGTTCCTCCTCCCTGGATAGTGGGCTCGTAAAACGCTCGTAATTACAGTTATATAAATGCTCTTGTTAGTGTGGCAGATAAATCTGTGTCCGGATATTCCAAAACGGGCTGCCATGTCTTATAAACGTTCTCAGTTTTGTGATGTACCATACTTGTGATAAAATCCAAGGGGATATGCTGCATAACAATCTCCTGTCAACCCGACAGGCTCGGGGGATTTCAGATACACAACCAAGCAAGGTATTCTTTCTTGCGCAGAAAGTGAGGATATTGAAAAGTTTTTTTTCTTATGCGACTCTGCGGAGAACGCACTGGGCGGGCCAGAAAGAAGAGAGATCAGGTCCTTCTCCACTATTACACCCAAAATCCTCTGCATTACACCCGCCACAGCACTCCATTATGTTTGACACAGGACAAGAGACAATGGGTAAGAGTGCCCATACAACCCTTACACTTGGGACATGTTGAAGATACCACTGGTTTGAATTTTAACAAACAGTCTAGAGCCAAGTGGACCCCGTGGAGAATCTTCAACTGTAAAGCATGGGTCCTGTTGCAAATTGATATCTTTCTTGCATTTTCCCAAATATTTTCCCATGCCTCTGAGGAGACCGCACAGCTAGCCCTCTCTCCCACACCATATAGAGTTGATCGAAGGGCACCCCCCAAATTGATGATATAAAGTGCTGACAGAAAGATATCACTCTTAGCACTGAGCATCCTCCTCTCAGTCAGATTTGTTGGGATCATTAGAAGTCGAGTCTTTTTTTGAATAAAAACCCTAACTTGAAAAAAATAAAAGAAGTCCCTATTAGATAGCTCATATTTCCATGCTAACTAATCAAAGGATATCATTGTGTCTCCCTCAAATAAATCACCCATGCAAGACACACCCCTAGCTGCCCAAAGTTTGAATCCTGAATCTATCATCCCCAGTTGAAAACCCGGCATACCCACATTAGGTGTAACAGAAAGTGTTTTACCAATATTGCTTTCCCTCTGCCGAATTGCCCTCCATGCTTTAACAGTATTGATAACTATTAGGTTATGGCAATATTCCCTCACTGTCCTAATTTTTTTTCTTGCTTTGTTACAAGAGACACACTTGGATCATAGGGAGCATTGAAACTACAGCAGAATGGCCTTGATCAGGTTTACTTTTCATCTTTTAATACCAGAAGTAGGGGAGTGGCTATATTGGTTAGGAGGAATCTCCTATTTAAGTTACTAGAGTGTGTTAAAGACACACTGCTAAACAGAGAAGAATGTGGTGTTTTAAATGTTTATTGCCCTCTGGCCAATTCCCTCAAATTTTTGGCAGATGCGTTCTCTAGACTGATCAGACTCGATCCCGGCATATTTTTAGAGGGTGAGATTTTAACTGTCTCATAGATCCCACGGTAGACAGATTGCCCAAAGGCCCCCCCATACCCTCTGTACAAACTAAACAATGAGCGCATTTGTGTGTGGGGTTAGGGTTGGTGGATGTCTGGAGGTGTCTCCACCCTACAGGCAGGGATTTTACATTTTTTTCCAATTCACACAGATGTCACACCAGGATTGATTTTTTTTCTGACCCCTGTGGCAACCCTGGAGTTGGTGGCATCTTGTACGATTGGTAATATTACCATCTCCGATCATGCACCAATGTACTTGTTGGTTAAGATTAAGGACATTACAGTGGGGTTGAGGCACTGGCGAATGGATCCCTTTATCCTCAAAGGTAATAAACTTGTGGAGTACTTCTCTAGGGAATTTTGGGCGTTTCATGACATTAACTCAGGCTCGGTTAGTAGCCCATCCGTCCTTTGGGAAACTTCCCAAGCCTATGCCCGGGGTTAGTTATTTCCTACTCTGCCAATAGGAAGCGGCAGAAGGGTGAGCAGCAACGTCTCCTCGAAGCACAGTTGAAGGCAGCCAAGAAGGCTTACTTTGACAGGCTGTCGTTGGGTCTGCATTGAATTCTGGGCTCACGCAGACAGCAAAGAAGGAGTTTACTTTTGCAAAGCAAAGGTTATATGAACATGCTGACAGGCCAGGCAAATGCTTAGCATATCTCACCAGGAAAAGGAGTGTCTCTCAAGCCATTACGGTGCTTAGGGAAGAATCTAGGAACCCAACATATGACTCCAAAAAGGTTAATGTGGCATTCCAGACATTTTACTCAATCTGAGGGTTTTGAGGAGAGGCGGGCCAAAATTGAGTCTTTTTTCAAGGATCTGGAGCTTCTGGGCGTGAACCCTGACCAAAAATCTTTTCTCAATGCCCTCTTAGCAGAGCAAGAGTTGTAGGAGGCTGCGAAACAGCTTCAGAGTGGAAAGGTGCCTGGTCCTGACTAACTTCCAAGCAAATTCTATAAATAATTTATAAACATATTGTCAGGCTCGATGCTCAACATGTTTAGTGACTCATACAGCCATGATTGTTTCCCACTATCTCTGAGAGAGGCCAATACGTTGCTTATTCTTAAAAAAGGGAAGGTCCTGGAGGACTGTGCTTCATACAAGGCCATTTTATCTCTTAAATATGGACTTTAAAAACCTCTGTAAGACAATTGCATTAAGGCTGGAAACTGTGTTACCTTCTACTGTTAAAGAGGACCAGACAGGCTTCATAAAGGGCTGCAGATCCTCCAATAATGTTAGGAGGCTGCTTAATGTAATTCACGCATGTCAACAATAGTCAGTACAGGGATTGGTGGTTTCTCTAGAAGGCATCGACCGAGTTGAGTGGCTGGATCTTTTGCATACTCTGTAGTGGTTTGGCTTGGGCAAAGATTTATAAGATGGGTAAAGGTTCTCTAAGTGGCTGTCTCACTGCAGTCATACCAATGAGGTGCGATCCAGCAATTTTAACATTTTTAGAGGCAGTCGGCAGGGCTGTCCCCTTTTGCCACAGCTTTTTACATTGTTGATTGAACCATTGGCAGAGGCCATTTGTTGGGATTCCAATATATCAGCTCCAGAAGTGGGGTCAAAATTACATAAGATTTCGTTGTACGCGGACAATGTCCTACTTTTATTGTCAAATTCAGCAGTTTCAGTGACTCACCTGATACAATGCATGCGTGCATTTGGCACCTTTTCGGGGTACAAGATTAATCTTGCAAAATCAGAGGGGTGGTCTTACTAAAGTGCTAGGTGTATTTGGACATATTCATTGCTCCAGTTCTGGATCGGCTGTTCAAAGCTAATTTTGTTCAATTATTTGACAGAATCAAACAGGATCTTCAAAGATGGGAAGCACTTCCGGTCTCGTGGTTGGGTGGGATAGTGTTTATTAAGATGAATATTCTCCCCCATTTGTTATATCCTATACATATGGTCCCCCTGATTTTCAGTAAGCAAATATTCAGGAAACTGAACGGCTGGTTCACCTCTTTTATTTGGCATCCTAAGTGGCCTCTCATTAAATTAGCTAAACTGCAATTGTCTCACAGACTGGGGGGAGTGGATCTCCTGCACATTAAAAGCTATCAAGTAAGCTCGCTTATATCCTACATGAGTGATTGGGCCTGTGGGGACCCTCTTTCAATATGGTTCGATATCGAAACCTCCCAGGCAAGTTGTTCCCTTGCTAGCTTGCTGTTTTTGAAAAAAATGAGGACAGTGTGGGAATATTGCCATAACCCAATAGTTATCAATACTGTTAAAGCATGGAGGGCAATTTGGCAGAGGAAAGGCAATATTGGCAAAACACCTTCTGTTACCCCTAGATGGGTGTGCCAGGTTTTCAACCAGGGATGATAGATTCAGGATTCAAACTTTGGGCAGGAATAGGCCTTTTGGTCCTTTAAGCCTGTCTGTCATTCAAGCTGATTCTGGCTGATCATCCAATTCAGTATCCTGTTCATGCTTTCTCCCCACACCTTTTGATCCCTTTAGGCCTGAGAACTAGTCCCTTCTTGAAAATATTCAATGTTTTAGCTTCCACCACTTGCTGTAGTAGAGAATTCCAAGGGGTCAGCACTCTCTGGGTGATGATATGTTTCATCGTCTAGATGGCTTACCCCATATCTTTAGGCTGTGACCCCTGGTTATCGACTCTTTAGCCGTTGGGAAAATTCTTCCTATGTTTACCCTTTATGGCCCTGTCTTTATCAGTTTATATTAGCATTTGAAGTATCAAGGATAAGATTATAATGTATGCATTGTTTTCATCAATCCTCCATGCTGCCTTTATTTCAACTAGGCTGGCAATTGGGTGACAAGTAATAGCCTCTCCAGAGTTGACTCATGGCTGCTGTAAGGAACTGAGACCAAGCTACACAGCTGGCCTACTCTGAATGTGATGTCATCACGTGAGGCAATGTTGAATAAGCAATGGAGCAACACTTTTTGCTTCTAGATATCTCCAGAAGAACTTTGAAATACAATCTCAGCAGATATCTCTGCTTTATGCTTAATGTTGCATGCTCGATCACTTGGCCATCTTCAGTGGCTTGCTTCTCTTTCTCCCTTTATGCTGGTACTTCTGGATTCTCCCATGGCTCTCTCCTGGGTGCCTCTCTGGTTCCTATCTGCATGCTGCCCCTCAGCAACCTTGTCTGAAAAAGTGTGGACTCTTAAGTTGACAACTGCCCCATTATACATCTCTGAAATCCTCCACTGCCTCTGATTTGTAATGCTGCTTGTTTAATTATCCATTATTGGATGAACGGAAACATCCTCCAGTTGAATTTTTTTTAAATGCCATTGAATTCAGTCTTCACCACAAACTCCATCCCCTTGTCATTGACTCCATCTGTCTCCCTAACCACTGACTGAGCGTGAATCAAACTATTCACAATATTAAGCTGAGTTTCAAACTGCATAGCAACTCTTATTAAGACCACCCCCTTCTACAGGAAGACCTGGAAGCAGTCCAGTGAATTGCTGCAATGCATTTTGTAGATAGTACACATGGCTGCTACTGTGTATTCATGGTGGAGGAAGTAAATGCTTAAGGTGGTGATGGGCTGGCTAGCAGGCAAAAAGGGGAGATAGAGTCGTAGAGTCATTGAGATGTACAGCATGGAAATAGACCCTTCGGTCCAACCTGTCCATGCCGACCAGATATCCCAACTCAATCTAGTCCCATCTGCCAGCACCCAGCCCATAACCCTCCAAACCCTTCCTATTCATATACCCATCCAGATGCCTCTTAAATGTTGCAATTGTACCAGCCTCCACCGCATCCTCTGGCAGCTCATTCCATACATGTACCACCCTCTGTGTGAAAAAGGTGCCCCTTAGGTCTCGTTTATATCTTTCCCCTCTCACCCTAAACCTATGCCCTCTAGTTCTGGACTCCCCGACCTCACGTAAAAGACTTTGTCTATTTATCCTATCCATGCCCCTCAAATTTTGAAAACCTCTATAAGGTCACCCCTCAGCCTCCGACACTCCAGGGAAAACAGCCCCAGCCTGTTCAGCCTCTCGCTGTAGCTCAAATCCTCCAACCCTGGCAACATACTTGTAAATCTTTTCTGAACCTTTTCAATTTTCACAACATCTTTCCGATAGGAAGGAGACCAGAATTGCACGCAATATTCCAACAGTGGCCTAACCAAAGTCCTGTACAGCCGCAACATGACCTCCCAACTCCTGTACTCAATACTCTGACCAGTAAAGGAATGCATACCAAACGCTCTGGCAAATAGAATTAAGGAGATTCCAAAGGGCTTTTACAAACATGTTAAGAACAAAAGGGTAACTAGAGAGAAAATAGAGCCCCTCAAAGATCAGCAAGGTGGCCTTTGTGTGGAGCCGCATCAGTATTTACTGTGGAAAAGGATATGGAATATATAGAAAGTAGCAAAATAGATGGTGACACCTAGCAAAATGTCCATATTACAGAGGAGGAAGTGCTGGATGTAAAGGTGGATAAATCCCCAGGACACGATCAGTCAAAACAACAGCAGTTTTAAAGGGAGAAAAGCAGACAGAGGAAGCACATGGTGAGGACAGTGCAGGGGGGAGAGAGAGAGAGTGGGGGGATCCTGCACAGTTACCGCCTTTGCTCTTTGAAGTCGTGTATTGCTGGACAACGGAGTGCATCTGGGAAAATTAACAAACAGTGAAATTCACAACTAATCTTGGCGGAACTGTTGGGCGAAGTTCACAGCACAGAATCAGGTAAGTTAATTGTTGTTTTAAGTCTGTCCAAGAGAAAGGCTGCAGTAGTGGGAACAGTGGATTCTTTCTTGATTATATGTTTTTGGAGATAAGTCTCTTGATTAAACTTAAAATATAAACCATAGCTATTAATTTAACCTGGGCAGTGTTTAGAGGAATAAGACAGTGTTATTTTCTGGGTCTGTAGATTGTGATGGAGCAAAAATGGCCTTTGCAGTGATATGTACTTCTTGTCAGATGTGGGAGTTTAAAGAGAGTTTCAGGGTTACTGCGGATTATATCTGCCATAAATGCTGTTGAATGCGCATCCTATCAGATCAAGTGGATCGGTTGGAGAGATAGATAGAAGAGAAGAGGAATTTGCAACAGCAACAGTATGTGATGGATGGCAGTTATAGAAAGGGGGGAGAATCTCAGATACATTCACATAGATGGGTTAACTCCAGGAAGGGTAAGAGACATAGGCAGCGAGAGCAGGAGTCTTTTGTGGATACACCCATTTCAAACAGGTATGCTGTTTTGGAAAATGTAGGGGGTGATGGATTCTTAGGGGAACATAGCACAATCAGCCAAGTTTCTGGTATTGAGACTGGCTCTAATGCAACAAGGGGTATGTCGGCTTCCAAGAGATCAATTGTGTTAGGGGATTCTGTAGTCAGAGATACAGACAGACATTTCTGTGGCCAGCAGAGAAAAATAGTTGTGTGTTGTTTCCCTGGTGTCAGGATCAAGGATATTTCAGAGAGGGTGCAAAATGTTCTCACGGGGGGAGAGGGGCCAGCAGGAGGTCATTGTCCACATTGGAACCAACGACATTGGAAGGGAAAAGGTTGAGACTCTGAAGGGAGATTACAGAGACACTTAGGTAGAAATTTAAAAAGGAGGTCCTCAAAGGTAGTAATGTCTGGATTACTCCCAGTGCTACAAGCGAGTGAGGGCAGGAATAGGAGGATAGAGCAGATGAATGCATGGCTCAGGAGCTGGTGTATGGGAGAAGGATTCACATTTTTGGATCATTGGAATCTCTTTTGGGGTAGAAGTGACCTGTACAAGAAGGATGGATTGCACCTAAATTGGAAGGGGACTAATATACTGGCAGGGAAATTTGCTACAATTGCTTGGGAGGATTTAAACTAGTAAGGTGGCGGGGGGTAGGACCCAGAGAGATAGTGAGGAAAAGGGGCACGATATTCGCCACTCTCCAGTCCCCTGGTACCACCCCAGTTGACAGTGAAGACGAAAAGATCATTGCCAACTGCTCAGCAATTTCCTCTCTTGCTTCCCACATAATCCTAGGATATATCCCGTCAGGCCCGGGGGACTTGTCTATCCTCAAGTTTTTCAAAATGCCCAACACATCTTCCTTCCTAACAAGTATCTCCTCTAGCTTACCAGTCCATTTCATACTCTCCTCTTCAACAATATGGTCCCTCGCATTTGTAAATACTGAAGAAAAGTACTCATTCAAGACCTCTCCTGTCCCTTCCGACTCAATACACAGTTTCCCACTACTGTCCTTGATCGGACCTACCCTTGCTCTCGTCATTCTCTTGATTCTCACATACGCATAAAAGGCCTTGGGGTTATCCTTGATCCTACCCGTTTTAGATTTTTCATGCCATCTCTTAGCTCCATACCTTAGGACTATACCATTAAGTATCTAAGTCCAGCTAAGATTTGCTTTCCCAAAATTCAGCACCTTGCATTTGTCTGAATTAAACTCCATCTGCCACTTCTCAGCCCATTGGCCCATCTGGTTAAGATACTGTTGTAACCTGAGGTCACCTTCTTTGCTATTCACTACACCTCCAATTTTGGTGTTATCTGCAAACTTATTAACTGTACCTCTTATGCTCGCATCCAAATCATTTATATAAATGACAAAAAGTAGAGGACCCAGCACCGATCCTTGTGGCACTCCACTGGTCACAGGCCTCCAGTCTGAAAAACAACCCTCCACCACCACCCTCTGACTTCTACCTTTGAGCCAGTTCTGTATCCAATTGGCTAGTTCTCCTTGTATTCCATGAGATCAAACCTTGCTAGTCAGTCTCCCATGGGGAACCTTGTCCAACGCCTTACTGAAGTCCACATAGATCACATCTACTGCTCTGCCCTCATCAATCTTCTTTGTTACTTCTTCAAAAAACTCAATCAAGTTTGTGAGACATGATTTCCCACGCACAAAGCCATGTTGACTATCCCTAATCAGTCCTTGCCTTTCCAAATACCTGTACATCCTGTCCCTCAGGATTCCCTCCAAGAGCTTGCCCACCACTGAGGTCAGGCTCACCAGTCTATAGTTCCCCAGCTTGTCTTTACCGCCCTTCTTAAACAGTGGCACCACATTTGCCAACCTCCAGTCTTCCAGCACCTCTCTTGTGACTATCGATGATACAAATATCTCAGCAAGAGGCCCAGCAATCACTTCTCTAGATTCCCATAAAGTTCTTGGGTACACCTGATCAGGTCCTGGGGATTTATCCACCTTTACAGCGTATCATCCGCCGTCATTTCCGCCAACTCCAAACGGACCCCACCACCAGGGATATATTTCCCTCCCCTCCCCTATCAGCATTCCGCAAAGACCACTCCCTTTGTGACTCCCTCGTCAGATCCACACCCCCCACCAACGCAACCTCCACTCCCGGCACCTTCCCCTGCAACCGCAGGAAATGCAAAACTTGCGCCCACACCTCCTCCCTTACTTCTCTCCAAGGCCCCAAGGGATCCTTCCATATCCACCACAAATTCACCTGCACCTCCACACACATCATCTATTGCATCCGCTGCACCCGATGTGGCCTCCTCTATATTGGGGAGATGGGCCGCCTACTTGCAGAACGCTTCAGGGAACACCTCTGGGATGCCCGGACCAACCAACCCAACCACCCCGTGGCTCAACACTTTAACTTTCCCTCCCACTCCACCGAAGACATGCAGGTCCTTGGACTCCTCCATCGCCAGAACATAACAACACGACGGTTGGAGGAAGAGCACCTCATCTTCCGCCTGGGAACTCTCCAACCACAAGGGATGAACTCAGATTTCTCCAGTTTCCTCATTTCCCCTCCCCCCACCTTGTCTCAGTCGATTCCCTTGAACTCAGCACCGCCCTCCTAACCTGCAATCCTCTTCCTGACCTCTCCGACCCCACCCCACTCCGGCCTATCACCCTCACCTTGACCTCCTTCCACCTATCACATCTCCATCGCCCCTCCTCCAAGTCCCTCCTCCCTACCTTTTATCTTAGCCTGCCTGGCACCCCCTCCTCATTCCTGATGAAGGGCTCTGGCCCGAAACGTCGAATTTCCTGTTCCTTGGATGCTGCCTGACCTGCTGTGCTTTAAACAGCAACACATTTTCAGCATTGCTTGATTAGTGACAGCCAGCACGGATTTGTGAGGGGTAGGTCTTGCCTTACAAGTCTTATTGAATTCTTTGAAGAGGTGACCAAGTATATGGATGAGGGTAGAGCAGTGGATGTAGTGTACATGGATTTTAGTAAGGCATTTGATAAGGTTCCCCATGGTAAGCTTATATAGAAAGTCAGGAGGCATGGGATAGTGGGAAATTTGGCCAGTTGGATAGAGAACTGGTCGAAGTCAGAGTGTGGTGGTAGATGGTAAATATTCAGCCTGGAGCCTAATTACAACTGGAGTTCCGCAGGGATCAGTTCTGGGTCTCTGCTATTTGTAATTTTTATTAATGACTTGGAAGAGGGAGTTGAAGGGTGGGTCAGTAAATTTGCAGACGATTGGTGGAGTTGTGGATAGCGAGGAGGGCTGTTGTCGGCTGCAAAGGGACTTAGATATGATGCAGAGCTGGGCTGAGGAGTGGCAGATGGAATTCAACCCTGTCAAGTGTGAGGTTGTCCATTTTGGAAGGACAAATAAGAATGTAGAATACAGGGTTAACGGTAAGGTTCTTAGTAAGGTGGAGGAGCAGAGGGATCTTGGGGTCTATGTTCATAGCTCTTTGAAAGTTGCCACTCAGGTGGATAGAGCTTGTAAGAAGGCCTATGGTGTATTAGCGTTCATTAGCAGAGGGATTGAATTCAAGATTCAGGCTGGGGCTGTTTTCCCTGAGGTGATGTTGCAGCTGTACAGGACCTTGGTAAGGCCACATTTGGAGTACTGTGTGCAGTTCTGGTCGCCTCATTTTAGGAAAGATGTGGAAGCTTTGGAGAGGGTGCAGAGGAGATTTACCAAGATGTTGCCTGGAATGAAGAATAGGTCGTACGAGGATAGGTTGAGAGTGCTAGGCCTTTTCTCATTGGAATGGCGAAGGATGAGGGGGGTGACTTGATAGAGGTTTATAAGATGATCAGGGGAATAGATAGAATAGACAATCAGAGACTTTTTCCCCGGGTACAACAGAGTGTTACAAGGGGACATAAATTTAAGGTGAAGGGTGGAAGGTATAGGGGGGATGTCAGTGGTAGGTTCTTTACCCAGAGAGTGATGGGGCATGGAAAGTGCTGCCTGTGGGAGTGGCAGAGTCTGAATCATTGGTGACCTTTAAGTGGCAATTGAATAGGTACTTGGATAGGTGCTTAAGTTAGGACAAATGTTCGGCACAACATCGTCAGCCGAAGGGCCTGTTCTATGCTGTATTGTTCTATGTTCTATGTCCTAGGGAATGTTGCTTAACAAAGAGACCTTGGAGTACAGGTTCATAACTCCTTGAAAGTGAAGTCACAGGTCGATAGGATAGCGAAGCAGGCGTTTGGTATGCTCTCTTTTATTAATCAGAGTATTGAGTACAGGAGTTGGGAGGTCATGTTGCGGCTGTACAGGACATTGGTTAGGCCACTGTTGGAGTATTGCGTGGAGTTCTGGTCTCCTTCCTATCGGAAAGATGTTGTGAAACTTGAAAAGATTTACAAGGATGTTGCCAGAGTTGGAGGATCTGAGCTACAGATAGAGGCCGAACAGGCTGGGGCTGTTTTCCCTGGAGCATCGGAGGCGGAAGGATGACCTTATAGAGGTTTACAAAATTATGAGGGGCATGGATAGGATAAAAAGACAAAGTCTTTTACCTGAGGTCGGGGAGTCCAGAACTAAAGGGCATAGATTTAGTGTGAGAGGGGAAAGATATAAACGAGACCTAAGGGACACCTTTTTCACGCAGAGGGTGGTACGTGTATGGAATGAGCTGCCAGAGGATGCAGTGGGGGCTGGTACAATTGAAACATTTAAGAGGCATTTGGATGGGTATATGAATAGGAAGGGTTTGGCGGGATATGGGCCGAGCGCTGGCAAGGTTGGGATATCTGGTCGGCATGGATGGGTTGAACCGAAGGGTCTGTTTCCATGCTGTACATCTCTATGACTCTATGAGGTGTACCCAAGAACTCTGTGGGAAGCTTGAGAAGTGATTGCTGGGTCTCTTGCTGAGATATTTGTATCATTGATAGTCACAGGTGAGGTGCCGGAAGACTGGATGCTGGCTTACATGGTGTCACTATTTAGGAAGGGTGGTAAGGACAGGGCAGGGAACTATAGACCAGTGAGCCTGACCTCGGTGGTGGGCGCGTTTTTGGAGGGAATCCTGAGGGACAGGATGTACATGTATTTGGAAAGGCAAGGACTGATTAGGGATAGTCAACATGGCTTTGTGCATGGAAAATCATGTCTCACAAACTTGATTGAGTTTTTTTGAAGAAGTAACAAAGAGGATTGATGAGGGCAGAGTGGTAGATATGATCTATGTGGACTTCAGTAGGCGTTCGACAAGGTTCCCCATGGGAGACTGATTAGCAAGGTTAGATCTCATAGAATACAGGGAGAACTAGCCATTTGGATACAGAACTGACTCTAAGGTAGAAGACAGAGAGTGGTGGTGGAGGGTTGTTTTTCAGACTGGAGGCCTGTGACCAGTGGAGTGCCACAAGGATCGGTGTTGGGTCCTCGACTTTTTGTCGTTTACATAAATGATTTGGATGTGAGCATAGTAGGTATAGTTAGTAAGTTTGCAGATGACACCAAAATTGGAGGTGTAGTGGACAGTGAAGAGGGTTACCTCAGATTACAACAGGATCTTGACCAGATGGGCCAATGGGCTGAGAAGTGGCAGATGGAGTTTAATTCAGATAAATGCGAGGTGCTGCATTTTGGGAAAGCAAATCTTAGCTGGACTTATACATTTAATGGTAAGGTCCTGGGGAGTGTTGCTGAACAAAGAGACCTTGGAGTGCAGGTTCATAACTCCTTGAAAGTGGAGTCGCAGTTCGATAGAAGAGTGAAGAAGGTGTTTGGTATGCCTTCTTTTATTGGTCAGAATATTGAGTACAGGAGTTGGGAGGTCATGTTGCGGCTGTACAGGACTTTGGTTAGGCCACTGTTGGAATATTGCGTGCTGTTCTGGTCTCCTTCCTATCGGAAAGATGTTGTGAAAATTGAAAGGGTTCAGAAAAGATTTACAAGTATGTTACCAGGGTTGGAGGATTTGAGCTACAGCGAGAGGCTGAACAGGCTGGGGCTGTTTTCCCTGGAGTGTCGGAGGCTGAGGGGTGACCTTATAGAGGTTTACAAAATTATGAGGGGCATGGATAGGATAAATAGACAAAGTCTTTCCCTGGGGTCAGGGAGTCCAGAACTAGAGGGCATAGATTTAGTGTGAGAGGGGAAAGATATAAAAGAGCAATGTTTTCACACAGAGGGTGGTATGTGTATGGAATGAGCCGCCAGAGGAAGTGGTGGAGGCTGGTACAATTTCAACATTTAAGAAGCACTTGGATGGGTATATGAATAGGAAGGGTTTGGAGGGTTATGAGCCGGGTGCTGGCAGTTGGGAGTAGAATGAGTTGAGATGACTGGTCGGCATGGACAACTTGGACCGAAGGATCTGTTTCCATACTGTATATCTCTATGTCTGTAAAATATTGGCTGATTTTCACAATTGTAACATGAGTTGCTATGTGACTGACTCCTGTCTGGGAACACTTCATGCAATGATTCTGTGTATTTTTTGGTCACTTCCTGTGAACAGCATTTATTTATAATTGCCTTTTGTAATCTTGCAACGCATTGTAAGTATGTACAGATTCTTTAATTTACCTCTGGTCTTATAATTAATGTTAATTTATTTCATTTCAGTTGTAGGTTTAGACTACGCAGTCACTAAGGAATATTCTTTTAATATCCAAATGCATTTCCAGTTAATAATTGAAGCCACCAAGGAATTAGCAGTGGAGCAGCTTTTAAAGAATCTCATTCTGCAGGCTCTTCATATCGATTGGAAGAGAAAGTTGTATTCATACTTATCAAAAACGACTTACACAGACAGCAGATTAGTGATAAGAGGTGACCCATGGTCAGCTTTGCTATGCTGAAGCCTTGTGAGTGGAGCTAATCTTCCTCTCCTGAATCCCTGTAGAGTACTAATGTGTTACTGCACATTTAACAAACACAATTCCATTCCACCTCCCATCTTTTATGCTAAATATAGTGGCCAACGGACACATTCATTTTAGCATGTGACCTTACATGAACTCCCAGTAACTAGAGAATATCCTACAGAGAAGGAAAAATGTTGCCTTCATGAATAATGCAGATTAACAGTATGACTATGCTGAACAAAATTCAACATAGTATTGGTGGTCATGGTACAGTGTGGAGGAAGGACTTTTAATTTATTTTACTATGCAGTGTTTTTTCCACTTACTTCTATAAATTTTCTTTATTGTTGCTCCAGTTCACTTGATACCTTGAATTTGTGAGGGCAGCCACATGATTGCCTCTAATACTCAGCCACGAGGAAATGCCTCAATCCTCTGGTCTGAATCTTGACTTCAGTTTTTCAACTTGCAGTTCAACGATGGAGAATCCCTGTTTCATTCCTTGTTGCCACCGCTTATGGTTCAGTTTGGGAGTGGAGTGGATTGTATGAGGATTCATTCCATGACTGTTTTGAACAAGTGAAATTGGTGTGAATATTTATATGCTGCTTTTCTATTGAGTTAAGTACCACTAGTTCCTATTTGTATGTGGCCTCTTGCTGTCAGTGGCAGCTCCAAGATGAGCTCACTGGTTTTCTGGCCTCCAGAAACACTTGAAACTTTATTGCATCTTAACAACTGACCTTACAAATCCTACACATTCAGTTTAGTAACCAAAACAGAAATTGCTGGAAAACCTCAGCAGGTCTGGCAGCTTCTCTGGAGAGAAATCAGATTTAAAAGTTTTTTGTCCAGTGACCCTTCTTCAGAACAAATGGTAGCTAGGAAAAGGATTATTTGAAAACATAAGCTGGAGAGGGGGAAGTAAACAATCGGGGGAGATAGAACTCAAAGTGAGAGAAAAACAGTGGGACAGACAATGGAGTAGTTGAACGTCATTCTGGGGGAACAAATAGCTGCTAATGGGGACAATTAGTCGTGTGTAGTAGTAGCAGCCTGTGTAATGACAAGGTCTAGTGTGTAAGGGTGAAGAAAAGCATGGAGAGAGGTACTCAAGCCGTAAAATTGTTGAACTCAATATTGTCCAAAAGGCTGCAGAGTTCCCAAGCAAAGAATGAGATGCTAGGTCGCAGGAGTGTACCATCTGAGGAAAAAGGCTCTCACTGTCCATTCTATCTAACCCTCTGATTATCTTATATGTCTGAATTAAGTCACCTCTCATCCTTCTTCTCTCTAACAAAAACAGCATCACCTCCCTCAGCCTTTCCTCAAAAGACCTTCCCTCCATACCAGACTACATCCTAGGAAATCTCCTCTGAACACTTTACAAAGTTTCCATATCCTTCCTATAATGCAGTGACCAGAACTGTACACAATCCTCCAATTGCAGCCGCACCAGAAATTTGTAGAGCTGCAGCGTAACCTCATGGCTCTGAAACTACAAGAAGGACGGTTTGCACCTAAATTGGAGGGGGATTAATACACTGGCAGGGAGATTAGCTCGAGCTGCCTGGGAGGATTTAAACTAGTAAGGTAGGGGGGTGGGACCCAGGGAGATAGTGAGGAAAGAGATCAATCTGAGACTGGTACAGTTGAGAACAAAAGCAAGTCAAACAGTCAGGGCAGGCAGGGACAAAGTAGGACTAATAAATTAAACTGCATTTATTTCAATGCAAGGGGCCTAACAGCGAAGGCAGATGAACTCAGGGCAAGGTTAGGAACATGGGACTGAGATATCAGAGCAATGACAGACACATGGCTCAGGGATGGGAAGACTGGCAGCCTAATGTTCCAGGATTCAAATGCTATAGGAAGGATAGAAAGGGAGGCAAGAGAGGAGGGGGGAGTGGCATTTTTGATAAGGGATAGCATTACACCTGTGCTGAGGGAGGATATTCCTGGAAATACATTCAGGGAAGTTATTTGGGTGGAACTGAGAAATAAGAAAGGATGATCACCTTATTGGGATTGTATTATAGACCCCCTAATAGTCAGAGGGAAATTGAGAAACAAACTTGTAAGGAGATCTCAGCTATCTGTAAGAATACTAGGGTGGTTATGGTAGGGGATTTTAACTTTCCAAACATAGACTGGGACTACCATAGTGTTAAGGGTTTAGATGGAGAGGAATTTGTTAAGTGTGTATAAGAAAAATTTCTGATTCAGTATGTGGATGTACATACTAGAGAAGGTACAAAACTTGACTAACTCTTGTGAAATAAGACACAAAACTTGACCTACTCTTGGGAAATAAGGCAGGGCAGGTGACTGAGGTGTCAGTGGGGGAGCACTTTGGGGCCAGCGACCATAATTCTATTAGATTTAAAATAGTGATGGAAAAGGATAGACCAAATCTGAAAATTGAAGTTCTAAATTGGAGAAAGGCCAATTTTGACAGTACTAGGCAAGAACTTTCAACAGCTGATTGGGGGCAGATGTTCGCAAGTAAAGGGACGGCTGGAAAATGGGAAGCCTTCAGAAATCAGATAACGAGAATCCAGAGAAAGTATATTCCAGTTAGGGTGAAAGGAAAGGCTGAAAATGTGTTGCTGGAAAAGCGCAGCAGGTCAGGCAGCATCCTGTGCTTTTCCAGCAACACATTTTCAGCTCTGATCTCCAGCATCTGCAGTCCTCACTTTCTCCTGAAAGGAAAGGCTGGTAGGTATAGGGAATGCTGGATGGCTAAAGTAATTGAGGGTTTGGTTAAGAAAAACAATATGTAAGGGATAGACAGGATAGATCGAGTGAATCCTTTGAAGAGTATAAAGGCAGTAGGAGTATACTTAAGAGGAAAATCAAGAGGGCAAAACGGGGACATGAGATAACTTTGGCAAATAGTGTTAAGGAGAATCCAAAGGGTTTTTAAAAACTTGTTAAAGGCAAAAGGATAACTCAAGAGCGAATAGGTCCCCTCAAAGATCAGCAAGGCAGTATTTGTGTAGAGCCGCAGGAGATGGGGGTGATATTAAACGAGTATTTTGTGTCAGTGTTTACTGTGGAGAAGGACCTGCAAGATATAGAATATGGGGAAATAGATGGTGACATCTTGAAAAATGTCCATACTTCAGAGGAGGAAGTGCTGGATGTCTTGAAATGCAAAAAAGTGGATAAATCCCCAGGACCTGATCAAGTGTACCCTAGAACTCTGTGGGAAGCTAGGCAAGTGATTGCTGGGCCCCTTGCTGAGATATATGTATCATCAAAAGTCAAAGGTGAGGTGCCGGAAGCCTGAAGGTTGGTTAATATTGTGTCACTATTTAAGAAAGGTGGTAAGGAAACTACAGACTGGTGAGCCCGACATTGGTGGTGGGAATCTTGAGGGACAGGACTTATGTTAGAACCTTAATTATCCGAATGTCAATTTTCTGAATTTCAGATTATCCAAACAAGATCTCAAAGTCCCGTAAAACAGCATTAGGCAACTCAGTATTCAGTTATCAGTTAAATGGCATTATGGCGTGCATTGTCAGATAACCGAAAAATGTTTGATAACTGGCACTCAAATTACCCCAAATTTATGATAGACCATTTATCAGCTAAATAGCATTATGGTGTGCATTGCTGTATAACCAAGAATGTTTGGATAGCCGACACTCATAATTTACCACTTGTTTTTGGTTATCCAAACAATCAATTATCCGAACAAAATACTCCCCGCCTGTATCGTTCAGATAATCGAGGTTCTACTGGACATGTATTTGGAAATGCAAGGACTGATTAAGGATAGTCAGCATGGCTTTGTGCATGGGAATTCATGTCTCACAAACTTGATTGAGGGTTTTGAAGAAGCAACAGTGAGGATCAATGAGGGCAGAATGGTGGGTGTGATCTTATATGGGCATCAGTAATGTGTTCAACAAGCTTCTTCATGGGAGACTGGTTAACAAGGTTAGATCTCATGGAATACAGGGAGAACTAGCCATTTGGATACATAACTGGCTCGAAGGTAGAAGACAGAGTGTGTTGGTGGAAGGTTGCTTTTCAGAGAGATTAGATTAGATTCCCTGTAGTGTGGAAACAAGCCTACACCGACCCTCCGAAGAGTAACCCACCCAGACCCATTTCCCTCTGACTAATGCACCTAACACTACAGACAATTTAGAATGGCCATTTCACCTAACCTGCACATCCTTGGACTGTGGGAGGAAACCAGAGCACCTGGAGGAAACCCACACAGACGCGGGAAGAATGTGCAAATTCCACACAGTCGCCCAAGGCTGGAATCGAACCTGGGTCTCTGGCACTGTGAGGTATCAGTGCTAACCACTGAGCCACTGTGCCACCTATGTGATGTAAAGTAATTGTAAACTAGCATTTGGTTACATTTTTTGAGGTTCTCCCAATGAAGGATGATGGTACTAGGGAAGGTAGTGAATTTGTAGAATCCTTTACCAGAGAGGGCTGTTGAGGCTGGATGGTTAAGTATATTCAGGGTTGAGATAAGAGTGATTTCCAAATAGTAAGGGAATCAGGGTTATAGGAATGGGGCAGGAAAGTGGAATTGAGGATTAACAGCTCAACCATAATTCCATTGAATGGAAGAATGGATCCAGTGGACCAAATGACCTACTTCTGCATCTGCATCTTATGGTCCACAAAGAAGGGTACAATTTACCCTCATCTGCCTTGTTCTGGGAAAAATACTATGAACCATTTATGGCAGCTTTGTACTGCCAGCTGTTAACTAGGTGCACAACAGTCTATTATAGACTCTCTTGGTGGCAATGGTGAATATTTCCAACTATGGCAAATGAGGGGATCAGGTTAGTATCAAACTAGAAGGCTGCCATATACATGTGGTAGGTAATTAATGAAGCGCATTTGGACAATGACATGAGAAAGTTCACTAAGTGTTGTGAAGAGAAACCCTTCATCCCCTTACTAAACAAGAATCTATCTATTCCTGTCTTGAAGACCTCAGTGACTTGGCTCCACAGCCTTCTGCAGCAATGGGTTCCACAGATTCACTACTCTCTGGCTGAAGAGACTCCACCTCATCGCAGTTCAAAAGGATCGTCCCTTCACTGTAAGGCTGGGCCCTGGGGTCCTAAGGTCTGCTATCAGTGGAAACACTTTCCTGTATTCCAAATGCAGTCTAACCTAAGTCTTATATAGCCTCAGGAATACATCCATGCTGTTGAATTCCAGCCATCTTGAAATTAAAGCTAATATTGCATTTGCCTTCTTAACTGCCAATTCAGCTTGCATATTAACCTATAAGAATCTTGAACTGGAACTTCCAAATCCCTTCATGCATCGAATTTCCAAAGCTTTCCTTTGTAGAAAATAGCCTACACCTTTATTTTCCTACCAAAGTCCATTACCTCGCACTTTCCAATATCATATTCCATATGCCACTTCTTTGCCCACTTTCTTAGTCTGTTAAGTCCATCTGCAGCCTCACAACTTCCTCAGCACAACCTGTCCTTCCACCTATCTTTGTGCCATCTACAAACATATCAACAATGCCCTCATTCCTTCATCCAGATAGTTAATATATAACGGCATGGTGGCTCAGTGGTTAGCACTGCTGCCTCACAGCGCCAGGGTCCCAGGTTTGGTTCCAGCCTTGGGCGACTGTCTGTGTGGAGTTTGCACATTCTCACGTTTTTGCGTGGGTTTCCTCCGGGTGCTCCGGTTTCCTCCCACATTCCAAAGATGTGCAGACCAGGTGAATTGGCTATGCTAAATCGTCCATAGTTGTTAGGTCGGGGTGTGGGTCCCTCTTCGGAGGGTCAGTGTGGACTTGTTGGGCCGAAGGGCCTTTTTCCACACTGTAGGAAATCTAATCTAATCTAAATGTCCCTAATGACTCTGCTTCCACCACCACCACTGGCAATGCATTCCATGCATTCACAACTCTCTGCATAAAGATCCTACCTCTGACATCTCCTCTATATCTTTCTCCTAATATCTTAAAACTATGACCCCTCGTACCAATCAATCCTGCTCTGGGGAAATGGCTCTGGCTATTGACTCTATCTGTTCCTCTCATTATCTTGTATACCTCGATCAGGTCTCCTCCCTTCTTCCTTCTCTCCAGAGAGAAAAGTCTGAGCTTATTCAACCTTTCTTCATAAGGCAGGCCCTCCAGTCCAGGCAGCATCCTGGTAAACCTTCTTTGCACCCTCTCCAAAGCCCCCATATCTTTTTTGTAGTAGGGCGACCAGAACTGGACTCAACATTCCAAGTGTGGTCTCACCAGGGACTTGTTGAACTGTAGCAAAACCTCACGGCTCTAAAATTCAATCCCCATGTTAATAAAGGCCAAAACACCATATGCTTTCTTAACAACCCTATCCACTTGGGTGGCAACTTTGAGAGATCTATGTACTTGCACACCCAGATCCCTCTGTTCCTCCACACTGCCAAGAATCCTGTCTTTAATCCAATATTCAGCATTCAAGTTCGACCTTCAAAATGCAGAACTTCACATTTATCCAGGTTGAACTCCATCTGCCATTTCTCAGCCCAGCTCTACATCCTGTCTATGTCGCGCTGCAGCCTGCAATAGCCCTGGATACTATCAACGGCACCTCCAACCTTTGTGTCGTCTGCAAAGTTACTAACCCACCCCTCAACCTCCTCATCCAAGTCATTTATAAAAACTACAAAGAGCAGAGGCCCAAGAACAGAGCCCTGTGGGACCCCACTCAACACTGACCTCCAGAATACTTTCCATCTATAACCACTCTCTGCCTTCTGTCAGCCAGCCAATTCTGAATCCAGATAGCCGAATCTCCTTGTATCCCATACTTCCTGACTTTATGAATGAGCCTACCATGGGGAACCTTATCAAGTGCCTTGCTGAAGTCCATATACACCACATCCATTGCTTGACCTTCGTCGACCAGTCTTGTCACCTCCTCAAAGAACTCAATAAGATTTGTGAGGCATGACCTGCCCCTCACAAAGCCATGCTGACTACCTTTAATCACACTTTGCTTTGCCAAATAGTCATAAATCCTATCCCTCAGAATTCTTTCCAAAACTTTGCTGACCACAGAATTAAGACTGACTGATCTGTAATTGCTAGGGATTTCCTTATTACACTTCTTGAAAAGAGGAACAATATTTGCCTCCTTCCAATCCTCCGTATGACTCCTGTGGAGATGAGGAGGCAAAGATCCTTGCCAGCAGCTTAGCAACCCCCTTTCTCGCTTCCCGGAGCAGCCTAGGGTAAATCTGGTCTGGCCCTGGGGATCAATCTTAATGTTTTCCAAAATTTCCAGCACATCAACTTCATGCCAGTTAGTCAATTCTTTATCTGGACCAATAATTACCCCAAACATTATGGGCTCTTATCTTGTTTAGAGCCTCCTCTGCAGCATCTTTCCAAGAACCTTGAATCCATTGTTGATTGTTGGAAAACCCACCTTATGTCCTTTAGGGAAGGAAACCGCCATCCTTACCTGGTCTGGCCTACATGTGACTCCAGACCCACAGCAATATGGTTGACTCTTCACTGCCCTCTTGGCAGTTAAGGATAGGAAATAAATACTGGCCTAGCAAACAATACCTTCATCCTGCGAATGAATATTAAAAAACATTCCAAAAGATTTGTCTGACATAATCTCCATTTGACAAAACCATGCTGACTCAGCCCTACTATACCATGCACGTTTAAGTACTCCACAAACTAACCTTAATAATGGACTGAGATCAGGTTAACCAGCCTATAATTTCCTGCCTTCTGCATTCTCCCTTCTTAACCCAACTTCCTTAAACAGGTGTGTGACATTAACTATTTTCCAGTCCTCTAGCAACTTACTCCACTGATTCTTGAAAAATCACCATTAAAGGTTCCACAGTCTCCTTAACTATCTCCTTCAAAACTCTGGGATGTAGTCTATCTCATCTGGGTGATTTGTTCACTTTCAGACCATTCAGTTTCCCCAGCACATTCTCCTTCGTAATGGCCAATATACTTTATTCTGCCTCCTTCCTCTGTCGACATTCTGGTGCGCCAGTTCCTCCACCATTTCTTTGTTCCCTATTACTACTTCTCCTGCCTAATTTTACAACAATCTAATGTCCACTCTTCCTCTCTTACTTTTGATATATCTTCAAAAAAACTCTTGCAATTTTCTTTTATATTAGTAGGTAGTTTACCCTCATGTTTCATTTTCTCCCTCAGTTGCTTTTTAAGTTATCCTCTGATGGGTTTAAAGGCTTCCCCATCCTCTGGCACCCCATTAATCTTCACCACATTATATATTTTTTCTTTTTTTCCACTTGGCTGATCAACCCTGTCCAGTGATGCTGTCACATACCCCTGGAGCAGTTGGGATTTGAACCTGGGCCTCCGATTCAGATGTAGGGACATTACCATTGTGCCAAAAGAGCCTGCTGTTCCTGAGTTCCCTTGTCAGCTATGGTTGCCTTGTCTTCACTTTAGTATGTTCCTTCTTCCTTGGAATATATATCTGTTGTACCTCCTAAATTATCCCAGAAAATCCTGGCATTGCAACTCCATCATTTTCCCTGCAAGATTTCCTTTCCAATCAACTCTGTCCAGCTCCTTTCTGATGTCTTTTTAGTTACTTTTACTCAATGATAGTACCATTACACCTGATTCCAGCTTCTCCTTCTCAGAATGCAGGGTGAATTTTGTTAATTCCCACAGCATGTCATGCTGCATGAGAACAGCTCTCAGTAAGGTGGAGATTATGAGCTTGATATCATTTGTCACATGTCATCATGAGCATGATCCTTAAAGGAACATCGCATAATTGCTGTGAGATCTAACAAGCCAGGAAGTACTTTTGAAGTGTAGTCACTTTTGTCTTGTAGGAAATGACCAGGATATTTTGTGGAGATGTCAATTAATAGTTTCAACCTTGAATACAATTAAATCCATGAATGCTTCACACTGTCTGATCATTCTGCTGTCAAGTGGTTTGAAACATTTTATTATACAAAGGCGCTATCTGGATGTAAGTTGTTATTGACATTAGAAGTAAAGTTGGAGAAATTCAAGAATGAGATGCAAGAAGATAGAAAAGAAGGTATCTTGCTTTTCAAGTTGATTAAGATGTTTCATTGCTATTTGCAGAATCATTGCTCTATTTTATATTTTTTTAAAATATGGAGACAATGGTGCAAAGTTAATGTCACTTAACTAGCGGTCCTGGCTAAATTATTGGTCCAGACTAATCCTTTGGGAACACGGTAGCTGGTGGAATTTGTAGTTAATTAATAAGTCAGGAGTTTTGACACTAATTGTTGTTAAAAACCCATGTGGTTCACTCATGTTTTTAAGGAATGATATCTGCCATGCTTACCTGGTCTGGTATAGATATTTTTAATCAAGCTGTTCACTGACATGTTATGACACATGTCTGGAGCAGGTGAGACTTGAACTCAGACCTTCTGTCTCTAGTCTGGTGTAAATATTATCCAATCAACCTGTTCAAAGATTTAGAATTACTTACAGTGTGGAAACAGGTGCTTCAGCCCAACAAATCCACACCAACCCTCCGAAGAGCAACCCACCCAGACCCATTCCCCTACACCTAACACTAGGGGCAATTTAACATGCACGTTTTTTTGGCCTGTGGGAGGAAACTGGAGCACCCAGAGGAAACCCACACAGACACAGGGAGAATGCGCAAACTCCACACAGGCACTTGCCTGAGGTGGGAATTGAACCCAGGTCTCTGGCCTTGTGAGGCAGCAGTGCTAACCACTGTGCCACCGTGCCGCCATACCTCTGGAGCAGATGAAACTTAAACATGGTTCTCCTGGCTCAGAGTTGGGGACACTGTCACTGCGCCACAAGAACTCTTAATTTTAATCAACCTCTTGGACATGTTATGATACACTGGTAGGACCTGAACCCTGACCTTTCGGCCTTAAGGAAGAGCTCCTACCACTATGCCACTGGACCCCCTGATCTGATGTACACTTGACCTATAGTAACAGCAATGTTATTGACTCTTAACTGCCAATTAGGGATGGCAACAAATGCTGGCCTTGCCAATGATACTGCACCTGATAAAAGAATAAAGGAAAATAAAGTTGAAGCACAAGATAAAGTATTTAAGCACAGAGTGCTTCAGTGACTTGCTTGTGAAGAAATTGTGAAAACAGTCCATAAGCACAGCCACCTAGAGAACATCAATCATTATGTTCTTGAGGTTTTGATGATAACCACAGGCCAGCTTTTTTAAATTGAAATCTACCTTTTTTAAAAATTAAATCAGCACAAAATCATGCCTATCACTAGGTAAAATAATAAGTCACAGGCATTACCCACCAGGGTTGGTGTAACAATAATAAAAATAGAGGAGGATGAAAAGAGATGGAGGAAACTATTTTGAAATGGAGTTGGACACCAGCCCCCATTGTGCACAACTCCTGCTAATGCTTCCACATGCACCCTCTTCAAGGGCATCTGGGCACAACCATTGCACGACCATGTGCAAAATGACATGGAGCGAACTCATTTTTTAAAAAACATTTGTCTAGTGTAGTATGTTACCATTAACATAAGTACAATCAGCAGGCTGGACAGTTCCAACTCTGGCAGGAAAAGGTATAAATTACAGACAGAAGGTAATGTGTTGTTTGTTCACTAAACCAAATGCCTTGAGGAGTGTTTGGATTTATTTTTATATCATTGTTAAATGACCATTACAAAGCCTGTCAAAGTTGTTTGCAAGTGATTTGTGGCACTTCTTTTCATTTCTGCTATCTTTACTGTTTGACTTAATGAGCTAACTTTTCCAAGATCATGCAGGCACCAGAGCCTCAAACACTTAATTTTCTGAAGGATGATTTTTTTTTCTTTGTGCGCAAAATGGGATTATGCTGCTGACAAGCATGAGCATTGTTTGCATACAGTTTTGTCCCTTGCCCAAATGAATGACTGTGGACAATGAATCAACCACTGCTCTTTGCCAGTTGTAATGGTTATCCTCAGGTGGCCTTGGAAGTTACAGAGTCATAGAGTCGTACAGCACATAAACAGACCCTTTAGTCGAACCAATCCATGCCAACCATAATTCCAAACTAAACTAGTCTTACCTGCCTACAGTTGGCTCATATCCCTCCAAACATTTCTTATTCATACTTATTCAAACGTCTTTTAATTGTTGTAATAATACCCACATCCACCACTTCCTCCAGATGTTCATTACACACACAAACTAGTCTCTGTGTAAAGAAATTGCTCCTCATGCCTTTTTTAAATCTTTCTCTTCGCATCTTAAAAATATGCCGCCTATTCTTGAAATCCCTTACCTTAAGAGAAAAGAAACTTGCCATGGACCTTATCTACACCTCTCATGATTTTATAAACCACCATAAGATCATACTTCAACCTCCTTCAGTGAAAAAGTCCCAGCCTATCCAGCCTCTCCTTATAACTCAAACCCTCCATTCCCAGCAACATCCTGGTAAATCTTTCTGAACCCTCTCCAGCTTAATAGTATCCTACTTATAACAGAGTGATCAGAACAGGCCTCAGCAATGTCCTGTACAACCCCAATATATCTCCCAACTTCTCTACTCAAAGGTTTGAATAAAACAGTTCTTAAAAATTTTTTTGTGTTTTTTTTAATGTTGTGATATTATGCAAATTTGTCAGCTAAAAAGTGCTACTTATACATTTTTGATATTTTATGCTTTCATTATTATATTTTTGCATTATTTGTTGCTGCATATCATGATTGCATGAAGCAGCCAAATTGTGACATCTTTCCACATCACTCACAGGCAATTCAAACACATAGAGTCAGAGAGAGATGCACAGCACAGAAACTGGTCCTTCGGTCCAATTCGTATATGCCAACCTGATATCCCAAATTAGACTAGTCCCATTTCCCAGCATTTGGCTCATATCTTTCTAAACTATTCCTTTTCATATAGCCATCCAGATGCCTTTTAAATCTTGTAATTGTACCAGCCTCCGCCACTTCCTCTGGCCACTCATTCCATACGTGTACCAGCTTTTGCCTAAAAAAGTTGCCCCTTAGGTTCCTTTTGAATGTTTCTCCTTTCACCTTAAACCTATGCCCTCTAGTTTTAGACTCTCCCACCCTGGGGAAAAGACCTTGTCTGTTTACCCTATCCATGCCCCTCATGATCTTATAAACCTTTATAAGGTCATCTCTCAGCCTTTGACGCTCCAGAGAAAACAGCCCCAGACTATTCAACTTTTCCCCATAGCTCAAACCCTCTAACCCAGGCAACTTCCTTGTAAATCTTTTCTGAACCCTTTCAACATTCACAGCATCTTTCTTCTAGCAGGGGGACCAGAATTACACACATATCAAGCAGGTATTAAATGATGTGTGTTTGGAAAAAAAAATCTTCATCTACATTCCTGAGACATCAGCTGGACACACTCCCAGCTCCAACTCCAAATATTTGACTTCCCTCCAGTATAAATTGTCATAGATAACATTCATATACACCCTGTGACCATATAAACAAAATTTGATAAGCATTCACATGAATATTGGGCACAGAAGTGTTATCACGGCAGAGAGTAGTTTCTGAGAGATGGTCAGAAAGCCGTCAATAATGGACAGACTATCATTGCAATTATTCTGGAAGGATTGGAAACTCTGGAAAATGAGTGGTGGAAGATGAGGGCAAACCATTCTGCTGCCAAGAATATAGGAAGTAAGTGTAGGTGTAGGCCATTCGGCCCTCAAGTCTGCTCCATCATTCAATAAGATAATGATTATTTTTGTACCTCAATTCCACCTTCCCATCATATCCATATATCTTTCAGTATTCCTTGGTACTCAAAAATGTATTGATCTCAATATTGAATGCACTCCTCAAATATGTATCCACAGACAAGGTCTTTTCCCCAGCGTGGGAGAGTCCAAAACTAGAGGGCATAGGTTTAAGGTGAAAGGAGAAAAGTTTAAAAGGGACCTAAGGGGCAACCTTTCTATGCAGAAGTAGGTGCATCTTTGGAATGAGTTGCTCATTGAATTCAGGAGCCAAACATTGGGAAGGAGGTGGGCCCACTGAGAGCCATCGCCTCTCCTACCCATGACCTTCCCCTCCAATGATCACTCGGCTGCATCTGGTTCACTGCAACCATTAACTTCTAATCAGTGCCACACCAACAGCTACCACCACTGAGGTAGTACAGCTGAGTGATGAAGAATTGCTTCTCAATGGGTGAGACTTGCACACCTGGATTGTTGATCAAAGGGCTGGCCCACATTTACTGTGTTAAGTGCCTAATTGGCATTTATTTTGGCAGGCATTCCTGAAAGGTGGTGAGGTGGAGTGATCAAGACCCCTATGGCCTCTTGGTCCAAACTCCCCAGCCAGGAGTTTGACCTCTCAGCTTCTACTATCTCAACCCCTAAGAATTTTCCCCTCATTTCAATAAGAGCACCATCCATTTTCCTTAACTCCAAAGGATGCAGTTCACTTCTACTCTATCTCTTATCATCAAGCAGCCCTCACATCCAAGGGAGCAATTTTATTTATTACTAAACACAAGAAGAGATAATATTGCAACACAGATGCACACAGGTCATAAATGAGAGAGAAAGCAAAAAAATTATAAAATTTAAATAAGACATATGGATCAGTCTCTGAGTTCTTTGGACAATAGAGGATAGGATATGCAACTGTTGCATTGCGTAATAGCAGGAGCATTGATTTTGGTAGGTGAGGAGTTGATTTTGAGATGCCTGGTATTGCAGCTTATCTGAAAGGCATTGATCCTGTTTCCTTTAAACTGTAGTTTAATTTGCTTTCTGTCTTCATCAAAGATTTTTTTTTACCTGCAGCATAGATATGGCCAGGAGTTTTCTCATTTGTGACCCTCATCATATACATTCATTTACTAGCACACACAGACCAGGATTAAAACTGGATTTTCACCGCTTCTCTTGTAAATTCTTGAAAAGGAGAACACAAGTATGTCTCTTACCCAGACTACTCTCCTTTCCTCCATCATATTCACAGTGTGAGATAACCTTCAGAGCTTAGATTGTAATACATTTCTCCTTTTGAAGCTTCTTTGTCACCCATAAGGCATGAGATTCCAGGGTCTCTCTGTAGGCTAGAGATAATCCATACAAGATTGAAATATTCCACTCAAAATTTACATTCGTGGTCATTTTGTGCTGGCATTTAGCTTTAAAGACTCATAATTTAAAATACAGTGCGTCTCTAGGTGATCTAAGGTTATGATCCGTGTTTATGACGTTTGTCAACAATCTCCTCCACTGCAGTTCTCACCCATTTTTTTAACTAGACGATTGTCTTCAAAGTATGCTGATTGCTTTTGACAGACATCCTGGAGATCTTCAACAAGTCAGCATCAAAGGAGACTGTTGTTCCCATATTTCCTTTGAATGAGACTGATTATGTATTGTGCCTTTTTGATAAGCCCAGCCCCCCACACACAATAACTCAATCACTCTCGCACTCACCCATTCTCTCTCTTTCTGTCTCTCTCTCTCCCCTTAAAAGTATTTGAATTCCAGAGCCCAAGTTAAATTTTCTACCTAAACTTTTCCTGCATTTATAGGCAAGTAAATTGAAGTGACAGATGGGTTCTCATCGGAAGACTGAGCCAGGCCAGTCCATTGCTGCAGACAGAACTGTTTTGTACATTGCCTCACTCGGTCTCATTTTTGTTCATTCTGAGAAAATTGGACCAGTGTGTTATTCTGTAAAAATGCTCCAAAACCACTCTCTTTGAAATTAACCGACAGATCTTTATTTTAGTTGACAACTGTTGGAGAGTAACAGAATACAGAGCAACTGCTTTCTGATGTTTGAGGCAATCACTTTTAATGGAGGCACCAAGGTTATCACTGGTGTAACGAGATACATTTATTTGTTACAGATTACAGATTGCTGACTATTAGAAGATTGTCTTTCACCCCTGAGGCTAGATTTGGAATCCAACTCTGCTGAAGTAATGATGAATGTTTTCCTTAACTTCTATATATCTGAAAGAAGAGATTAATTAAAGTAATCATGCACTGTGTCCTCTGTAAAAAAAAGTGTGGAATTAATTTTTCATGTGGTGGTTCTCAGCAAAGCCCTATAGGGCATTTGCTCTGAGTCAAAAGCCAAATGGGATATGGTGCTTGCAGAAGAAATGGCTATTAATCAAAACTCATATCAACAATGTTGCCTCACCAAAGAATACAAGTGGGAGAAGAATTGGTCAAGGTCCATTATTGGTCTGGAAATCAATGGAGTGATTGCTCTGTACACCCAATAGAATGTATAAAAGCCAGATTGGTCTTGTGCTTAAAATTGGCAAGTTGCTAGCATTACTTCCACTGCACATTAGCAACTCACCCAGTTGGGGACAATGAAATCTGGTGTCACTAGTGCTAGCGTCTCTCAAAGGAGAGGTGTGGTTTGACTGCATTCAATTGAATTGCAGTTGCACAGAGAATGTGGCGATCAGAGATAAAGCAGCAGGCACATCCAGCAGTGCTCTGAAGGTATTGGTGGAGGAATTCAGTAGAAGGAGGAAGATCACTTTTCCACACATCAGAAAAAAGATGTAGACAAAACTTTGTGGCACCAGTAGACAGAGGTAGCAAAGCATTCCAAGGTAAGAAGCATTGTCCCCAAGAACTTTGAGCAATACAGGAAGAATGTAGTGACATGACAAAGCACGGCCTCATTACTTTCAAAAAGTCTTGTGCACCAGTTGGAGCCTCAGCACTCAAAGCACATAATTCCCTCTTTTGGTTCACTTTCTTCCATTTAAGTTTAGGTTTGTATTTATCTAGATTTGATTGCATTTACTTGGATTATGGGAGGGTCTTGCTCTTTTGAATTCTGAATCTAATTTCACAATGTTTGGATTTGAATCTCGACCAGATTTTCCATGGGTGAAACTTCTCTCTTCTTGGGAGTTAATTAACAAGATTTAATTTTCATAATATATATTTTGATAGTTTGTGTACTTAATATTTTTCTTTCAAATAAAAGCAAAATACTGGATGACGAAAATCTGAAACAAACGCAGAGAATGCTGGACAAATACGGCAGGACTGACTGGATCAGTGGAGAGAGAAAAACAGAATTCATGTTTTCAGTCCAATGAGACTTTTTCAAAACTATTCTGTTCTGAAGAAAAGACTTCAGATTCAAAACATCAAATCTATTTCACTCTTCACAGATGCTTCCAGTTCTTTTGAGTTTCTCTCGCATTTTGTGTGTATGTTTTCATATTTTTGTTCATTTTTTGTGATTGCCAGGATAATTTACTGCTGTATTCAGGCAAATTACCAAGAACTTGCAATGTATTCATGGTATTTGAAACCAAAGCTTTGTCATTTGCAAAACTGACAAGTAGTGTGAAGAGAGGAGCACTGAACCAAACCCACTTTACGTGAACTGTGGATGGTTACAGAAGCAAGTTTTGCTAAAACAAAGTCCTTAATTCACAAAGTTGAATGCGCTTGAAACAAGGGAAAAATGACTTGCAGCATAAACTGGACATAGATGTAGTGGTGCAGCACAAAATGACAATGAGGATTGTAAACATATCAAAGAGGGTCTATCAATTCAGCAATTCCTGGCCATGTCCAATAATGTAGGCTGAAGTTGAAAGAAAAATTAAGATACCTTGGATAAAGTTGTAATGTGCGAGACAAATAAAGAGTGCACTAATAGTGTACAGCTTGCTCAGGAAATGGATAGTGCCAAAGACAATGCCAGCAGGACAAACAACTTTTGTTAATATAATCACCAGCTTCCTTGTCCCCTTACTGCCCTTCTTTTAAATTTATGTCACAAGTTAAAGTTTACTTATTTTAAACTTTGCAACTGGAATACTTTGTTTTTCATACTATTTCATTAAGTGTGTATTACAATGAAAATGCCAGTTGGACCTCAAGCAGGACACTGCAGTGGAATATTGAAGGGAATGGGAGGATCTGCAATGGTGGTCATCCACATAGATGTGTGACGATGTGCCCTTAAGAGGAGTTTGTCTGTCCTGGCTCCCTTGAAGAGGCATGCTGTATATCTGGTACAGAGGTGTCTGATCTATGGAAAGAAGAGGATAGCTTTGGGTTTATTTTAATGCTTTGGAGATGCCGAAGTTGGACTGGGGTGTACAAAGTTAAAAATCACACAACACCGGCTTATAGTCCAACAGGTTTAATTGGCAGCATTAGCTTTCGGAGCACTGCTCCTTTATCAGGTGGTTATCATACTTCCAAATGTTTAATGAGGTTTATTTTAAATTAGACAAAAGAAGCATGAGCAGGTGGAGTCATGCTCTTGCAGACCCAGGGTTTTAGTTTTTCCTTTCAGTTGTTTAAGTTGGGTTTTTCAGAGTTGAAACTACTAGATACAGCTCTCTCTTTCTCTGCTCTTGCAAAAGCTTGAATTCGGTCTGAACTACGAGATTTATTCCGTCAATGTTCCTTCTCCTGAGCTAGCAAGTGAGGGAAATTACTTTTCTGAATTTGCCTTTGCCAAGCATGTGTTTATGTGATGCTGCTGTATTGGAATTGTTGATGAGTAGTAGTTAAATAATATATTATTTTGTTAAATATTTTGATGGAGTTAAAGTAGTGCTGATTTATTTTTGTATGCACTTTAACCACGGAGTAAGAATAAAGTATGTTTGATTAAAGTCAAGTAGTTTAATCTAGTCAGACCTTGAATGCAGTACCTTTCACTTGCCTTTATCTAAAACAACCAAGAATTGTTTAAATTAATCAGATGGAAAAGTGGTGGGCGAGTATGGTCAGCGTGGACTGTGTAGGATGTAGTTTGGCATTTGGCTATTTTTTTCTAAACATGATCCATCTTTACCTGTATCCCTTCAAATGGCGACTTCTCAAACAAAAATTGAGTCAGCAAGTCCAGTCATGCTCGGCTGTACCATTTGCCTGAGCCCATGTCTCCGCAGAAGTCGGATACTAATGAAGTCATGCTATGTAGCATTAAGGGTATGATGGGCAGTATGCGGGCCGAAATCATTACCAAGTTTGAATCTATAATTTCAGAGACGGTTAAAAAAGAGGTAACTGCTCTGAAGCCATTGGAGGAAAAGGTTTCTTCGCAGTACAGAACTATTTTCAACCCAGAATTTTCAGCTAATGATCATGATAAATAGATAGCTAGCCTCCAAACTAATGTATGTTATCTGCTAGAGTTGAGTCTCTGACGAAGAAATGTGAAGACTTGGAGGCCACTCCAAGTGGAATAATATTCAACTTATGGGTATATCCAAGGGATTGGAGGGTCCTCACCCCACAGAATATATGGCCCAACTTTTACAGGATTTGTTTAGACTTAAGGCTGAACCCGTGTTGGGCAAGGCTGATCTCACACTGCGTGCTAAACCGAAGGAAGGCGAGTTATCTCAACCAATGGTGGCCAGGGTGAACCAGCTTCAAGTGAGAAATCCAATTCTAGTGGAGATGCTTCTCCTATTATATATAATGGAAAAAGAGTATACATTTTTCCAGATTTCACCCTGATTGTGGCTAAGCAGCATGCACCTTTTGCCAAAGTAAAGAAGGAGCTACACTCGTGTCCTAAAGTTAAATTTGACTTTTGTTATCCAGCAATATTACCTACCATTTTACTGAGTGGCCTAACTCATAGGTTTGATGACCTGGGTCAAGCGATGGATTTTGTGAATAAAAACCTTAAAAAGATCGCAGTTCCAGAGCTGGATTGATGGTTGGGCCTAACTAGGCCAACTAGACATTTGCTGTGAAGATGAAGATGGATGGTATGTTGTGTTTATGGACAAGGATTTGGTGTTCTTCCTATATTTCATTTCATTTGTAAGAAGTACATGTTTTCTTACGCAAGACTTTATTTTGTTGAAAGGTTCCTCTACTGGTACCAAAGAACGTAGAGTTTAATTGTATAACTACATATAGTATATATTTTTATTACGTTTAGATGTTTACTCATCTTTGCTTTGTATTTTTAATACAGTTAGCTTTTACATTCCCCAAGGTCGCCATGTAATTTGTTTGAGCTCCAAAAAATACGAAAAATTTTTTTACTATAGGGGAAAGAGCATGCACCGATCCAGAGGTTGCTTCTTCTGGGAGTGGGAGGGGTTGGTGGGCAGGTATTCCATTTGGGGGGATGTTGCTATGGGGGGGTGGTGGAGTTTGTTTTGTTCTGATGGAAATGTGGGGGGGGGGGTGAATGGTGGAGTCAGCACATACCTCACCTTTACAAGGTTTACATTTGTTTATCAATTATTACACATTTGGGATTTTACATGTGCTTATTACATATGACACAATTTAATGCTTCACCACCTTTGGTAGGTGGGGACATTAAATTTGCCAGTCTGAACTGCAAAGGCCTGATCAACCCAATTAAATGCAGTAAAGTTTTAACATTATTAATGCCATCTTAATGCCCATATAATTTATTTACAAGAAATCCACTTGAACAATATAGACAGTCCTCAGTTGAAACGAGGTTGGATTGGACAAGTGTATTTTTCTTCTTTATCTAGCAGATCTGGAGGAGTTGCTATTCTTTTACATAAATGTATTCCTTTTTTCCATGTTAAGACTATCTCTGACTCCACTGGCAGATTTATTATTATTACTGGACAGATTTTTGACATTGATGTAATCTTGGCTGATGTTTATGCTCCCAAATGGGACAATGAGGCTTTTAGGAGAAAGTGAGGACTGCAGATGCTGGAGATCAGAACTGAAAAATGTGTTGCTGGAAAAGCGCAGCAGGTCAGGCAGCATCCAAGGAGCAGGAGAATCGACGTTTCGGGCATAAGCCCTTCTTCAGGAATGAAGAATTTTTCCCAGCAGGCTAAGATAAAAGGTAGGCAGGATGGATTTGGGGGAGGGGCGTTGGGAATGCGATAGGTGGAAGGAGGTCAAGGTGAGGGTGATAGGCCGGAGCAGGGGTGGGGGCGGAGAGGTCGAGAAGAAGATTGCAGGTCAAGAAGGCAGTGCTGAGTCCAAGGGTTGGGACTGAGATAAGGTGGGGTGGGGGGGTTGGGGGATGAGAAAGCTGGAGAAATCTGCATTCATCCCTTGTGGTTGGAGGGTTCCTAGGCGGAAGATGAGGCACTCTTCCTCCAGGCGTCATGTTGCCATGGTCTGGCGATGGAAAGATCAGTAGAGGTCCTTTGCAGGTCTGTGAGAGTGTTGTCCTGAGCTGGGGCAGGGCTGACTGCAGGAAATGTAGGTAGAGAAAGAACATTGCCACACCATGGCAACACGACGCCTGGAGGAAAAGCGCATCATCTTCCACCTAGGAACCCTCCAACCACAAGGGATGAATGCAGATTTCTCCAGCTTTCTCATTTCCCCTCCCCCCACCTTATCTCAATCCCAACCCTCGGACTCAGCACCACCTTCCTAACCTGCAATCTTCTTCCCAACCTCTCCGCCCCCACCCCCTCTCTGGCCTATCACCCTCACCTTAACTTCCTGCCACCTATCACATTCCCAACCCCCTCCCCCAAGTCCCTCCTCCCTACCTTTTATGTTAGCCTGCTTGGCACACACTCCTCATTCCTGAAGAAGGGTTTATGCCCGAAACGTCGGTTCTCCTGCTCCTTGGATGCTGCCTGACCTGCTACACTTTTCCAGCAACACAATGAGGCTTTTCTCAGATGGTTCCTTTCTATGTTATCGGACCTATCTTCACACCAGTTAATCTTGGGAGAAGATTTTAACTATTGGTTGAATCCTCACTTAGACCATTTTTCCTCTGTCCCAAGTGCCCAGTCCAAATCTGCTAGAATAATTAAGACTTTTATGGAAGATTTTAATGTTGTTGATACCTGGCAATTCTTTAATGCCTCTAAAAAGGAATATTCTGTTTTTCCACATGTCCACCACACTTTTACACGTTTTGATTTCTTTTTGCAACCATTTCTGGTTGCAAGCATGATTCAATTGTTTATCAGACCATGCATCTGTCTCTATGAATGTTCACTTTCAGAAGTTTCTTAATACACGCCCACCTTGGCATCTCAATACAATGTCTCTCAGTGGATAGATTTTTTTTAAAATGTAACAAAACCCCAGGAATTACAGCTTCCTTGCTGTGGGAAGCCCTGAAGGCTTTCATCAGGGGTGGAAGAATTTCTTATGTAGCACATAAGAGGAAAGAGAAATTGGCATGGTTAGCACAACGTCTGTCTCAATTAGACTGTCTTTATGCAATCTCTAAATCTTCAGAAGTATATAAAGAGCGCATATCCCTACCAGCTGAGTATGATGTTGTAATGTCACAATACACCACCAAGCTTTTACTTCACTCTAGGTCTAAATTTTATAAACAAGGAGATAAAACTAGTAAATTGTTGGCACATCAGTTGTGTCAAATGTCTTCATCCCAATTAATCCCACAAATTAAGACTAATTTCAAGTGTCATCAGACAATTAGAAATCAACAAGACTTTTAAGGAATTTTACATTTCACTTTATCCATCTCAATTTTCTTCTGCTACAGCAAATTTTGAGACCTTTTTTTGATAAGATTAACAATCCCACTATTGATCAAAATGTGGCAAAGGAATTGGAACAACCAATTACAGCAATAGAACTTGAGACTGTGGCCAGATCACTACAAAGTGGTAAAAGTCCTGGACCTGATTGTTTTTAGCTGAATTTTATAAAACATTTTGGAAAATGCTGGCTCCGCTTTTGGTGCATGTGTTTGTTGAAGCACTTAATTCTGACTGTCTTCCTCAAACTTTAACTCAGGCATCAATTTCCTTGTTTTTAAAGAAGTACAAAGATCCCTTACTGTGTGGTTCATATCGTCCTATAAGTCTGCTAAATGTTGATGTTGAATTATGTTGAATTATTATCAAAGTTGTTGACCCAACATTTGGAAACCATCCTTCCACCTATCATATCCTTGGATCAAACTGGATTTATTCGCAACAGCTCTCCTTTTTTTAATCTTAGGCGGGTATTTAACATTGTTTACAATTCTCCCCATCCCCTCTCCCTGAAGTTTTGATATCTTTAGATGCTGAAAGAGCCTTTGATAGAGTGGAATGGAAAAAACTTTTTTATTATGGAGAAATTTGGCTTTGGAGAAAAGTTTATTTCTTGGACCAAACTATTCTATGCATCAACACAGGCCTCTGTTAGAACCAATGACATGAATTCTGATTATTTCCACCTTTATCATTGCACTAGCCAAGGTTGTCTTTTCAGTCTGCTGCTGTTTGCCATTGTAACTGAGCCTCTGCCTATTGCTCTATGAACTCATGTCTGGCATTATTAGAAATGTTGTTGAGTTGAAGGTTGCTCTCTATGTAGATGATCTTTTGCTATTTGTCTCAAACTTACCTCTCTCCATTCCCACCACACGCTCAGTTTTAGAATCTTACAGTAAATTTTCTGGTTATACATTGAATTTTAGCAAAAGTGAGATATTAGTTATCATTAAGCCTGCCAGGGAATAAGCCACTAGATAATTTATCATTTAAAATTGCCAATTTTGTTTTTTTTTATCTTGGTGTGCATGTGACAGATACACTAGGCAATTTATACAAGACAAACTTTGAACCATTGCTGGTACAAATTAAGCAAGACTCGAACGATGGTCTCTCCTTAATTTGTCTGTTGCTGGTGGAATTAATTCCGTTCAAATAAATATTTTTCCACAATTTTCTTATTTATTTCAATGCATAGCAAATTTTCTCCCTCTTTCCTTTTTATGTAAAGTAGATAGTCTCTTTTTGAATTTATTTGAGATAAAAAGATTCCTAGGTTATGAAAACACTTGTTATAGAGGCCTAAGATACAAGGTGTAATGGCGCTGCCAAATATTTTGTTTATTATTGGGCAACATTAGAAATTTGAACTATTGGATCCAATATGAGATCCTTGATGCTCTCCCAATTTGGTTGACTATTGAGGCAATGGTAACATTGAAGGCTTTTTTGCACTCACCTCTCCTTTCTTCAACCTGTATTTACACGAACAATGTAATTGTTTTATCCTGTCTTAAAATTTAGTTTCAATTTAAACGCCATGTTGGTTTTCAGTAATTTTCTACTAGGGCCCCATTGACAGCACGTCATGTTTTCCCCCCATCTTTAGCGGACAGTGCATTTTCTGATTGGGCTAAATTAGGATAAAGACTATGAAGGATTGATATGTTCATGATATTTTTGCATCTTTTCAACAATTAGTTAATAAGTTTTCACTTTCTAAAAACCACTTCTTTAGATATCTCCAAGTTTGCAGTTTTGTCCGTAGTTCATGTCAGGTTTTCTGTGCCCTTCCTAATGATTCTGATTTTGACATCTTTCTAAAACCACTTTCTTCACTAAAGGGGGCTATTTCAGCTATTTATTCAAACAGTCATAAAGTATGCTTAGATTTTCTTTATTAAAACCATCTGGGAGGCAGATCTGGAAGAGGTAATTCTGGTGATGTGTGGAATGAGATTTTACGAAGGGTGCACAGATCTTCTATCAGTGCGAAACATTGTTTTATTTAATGCGAGATTCTACACCGCGCCCACTACCAAAGCTCAACTTGCAAAAATATTTGAGGAGGTGTCTCCGTCCTGTGGTCGGTGTGTGAACAATCCCCAGCATATTATATGCACATATTCTGGCTTTGCTTTTCTTTAAGTAGATATTGGACTGATATTTTTGACACCTTATTGAAGGTATCTGGCAAAAATCTTACTCCTAATGCTATTACTGCTTTATTTTGCGTGTCACCCTCTTTCCCTAATCTTTCTTCCTCTAAAGACGACATGATAGCATTCACTACCCTATTGGCCAGAAGATTGATATAGTTAAATGGAAATCCCCAATTCTGCCTACTCAGAATTAGGGTTAGAGATATGCTATACTTTCTTAAATTAGAAAAGATTAAAATATCCTTATCTGGCTCCTCAACAGATTTATAAAAATCTGAAATCTTTGGTTTTCATATGTTAAGGGTTTTGTCTTTTAACTGTTCCAGACTGAGGTAACTTCTGTTGTGGCAAATTCTTCTTTTTCTTTTACTAATGCAGTTATCTTACAGTCTAATTAATTATGGTTTTGTGCTTTGTATATGTTTACATTTATTAGGGTTGTTTGTTTATTTTTGTGTTTTGGGGGAGGTGTGTGCCATGAGGAGAGTGTTTATTGTTTGTTTTGTTTACAGTTGTTTATTGCTTGTGATTGCACCTTGTTCTGCTGTCATTTTTTGGAGAAAGTCAATAATTTTTTTTAATTAATCAGATGGTAGTGAAAGACTGAGCAAAAACCGTATCCCAGTCAGGTCTGAACATGAAGTAGAAGGCAGTATGCATGTGGGTATTTTCACAGTCCATCTGAGACATATATGCATGACTTGGAGACTAGCAAAAGACAGGCAATGAGGACTGTGAAAGGAGGGAAAATACATATTGAGATGTGTATATATATGTGTGTGTATATATATATATATATATATAATATATATACACTTGTAGGATTAGGACATGGAGGTCGGATGCTAGGTCATAAAGATAACAGAAATATGTTGTAAAAGCATTAGAAATGTGGTTAACTTCAAATGAGAATGTGTAGCATATTCAGGAGGATAATGTGTTCAAATGCCCCTGCCCCACTGAACTAATTTCTACCTACCTCAACATGTCCTATCCTCCCTAGTCCAGGAACTCCCCACATACGTTCGGGACAGCACCCACACCCTCCACCTCCTCCAAGACTTCCGTTTCCCCGGCCCCCAATGCCTCATCTTCACAATGGATATCCAATCCCCCTACACCTCCATCTGTCATGACCAGGGCCTCCAAGCCCTCCGACTCTTCCTCTCACGATATCCCCAACAGTACCCTTCCACCGACACTCTCATTCATTTGGCCGAACTGGTCCTCACCCTTAACAATTTCTCCTTCGAATCCTCCCATTTCCTCCAGACCAAAGGGGTAGCCATGGGCACACATATGGGCCCCAGCTATGCCTGTTTCTTTGTTGGCTACGTAGAACAGTTGATCTTCCGTAATTACACCGGCACCATTCCCCACCTCTTCCTCCGTTACATTGATGACTGCATTGGCGCCACCTCGTGCTCCTGCGAGGAGGTTGAGCAATTCACCAACTTCACCAACACATTCCACCCTGACCTTAAATTTACCTGGACCATCTCTGACACCTCCTTCCCCTTCCTGGACCTCTCCATCTCCATTAATGACGACCGACTTGACACCGACATTTTTTACAAACCCATCGACTTCCACAGCTACCTGGATTACACCTCTTCCCACCATACCTCCTGCAAAAATGCCACCCCGTATTCCCAATTCCTCCGCCTCCGCCATATCTGCTCCAAGGAGGACCAGTTCCACCACAGAACACACCAGATGGCCTCCTTCTTTAGAGACCGCAATTTCCCTTCCCACATGGTTAAAGATGCCCTCCAACGCATCTCATCCATATCCCGTACCTCCGCCCTCAGACCTCAGCTCTCCAACCGTAACAAGGACAGAACACCCCTGTGCTCACCTTCCACCCTACCAACCTTTGCATAAACCAAATCATCCGCCAACATTTCCGCCACCTCCAAACAGACCCCACCACCAGGGATATATTTCCCTCCCCACCCCTTTCCGCCTTCCGCAAAGACCTCTGTGACTACCTGGTCATGTCCACGCCCCCCCCTACAACCCACCCTCCCATCCTGGCACCTTCCCCTGCCACTGAAGAAATTGTAAAATCTGTGCCCACACCTCCTCCCTCACCTCCATCCAAGGCCCTAAAGGAGCCTTCCACATCCATCAAGGTTTTACCTGCACATCCATCAATATCATTTATTGTATCCATTGCTCCCGATGCGGTCTCCTCTATATTGGGAAGACTGGACGCCTCCTAGCAGAGTGCTTTAGGGAACATCTCCGGGACACCACACCAATCAACCGCACTGCCCTGTGGCCCAACATTTCAACCCCCTCTCCCACTCTGCTGAGGACATGGAGGTCCTGGGCCTCCTTCACCGCTGCTCCCTCACCACCAGACGCCTGGAGGAAGAACGTCTCATCTTCCGCCTCGGAATACTTCAACCCCAGGGCATCAATGTGGACTTCAACAGTTTCCTCATTTCCCCTTCCCCCACCTCACCCTAGTTCCAAACTTCCAGCTCAGCACTGTCCCCATGACTTGTCCTACCTGCCTATCTTCTTTTCCACCTATCCACTCCACCCTCCCCGACCTTCTTCCCTTCTCCAACTCACGTATTGTACTCTATGCTACTTTCTCCTCACCCCCACCTTCCTCTCACTTATCTCTCCACCCGTCAGGCTCTCTGCCTGTATTCCTGATGAAGGGCTTTTGCCCGAAACGTCGACTTTACTGCTTCTCAGATGCTGCCTGAACTTCTGTGCTTTTCCAGCACCACTCTAATCTAGACTCTGGTTTACAGCATCTGCAGTCATTGTTTTTACCTAGTGTGTTCAGATGGTCCACTCTAGGCAGTTAATAAAGCTCAGAATAGAAAATAATGCTAGATGTATTCCATACAGCTCAAGGAGGAAAGTTGTTCATGCTATAAAGAACTTCAAGAATATGAGAGATCAAGGTATATATTTTAATATGCAACTTTAATCAACCTAACATAAATCGAGTAAACCCACGTGATTTGCTGTCAGTTCTGTTAAAGGAAATGTATGGCTGTTTCTTGGTGCAGAATTTTGGGGAAGCCAGGAGTGCTCTTTTCATTATGTACACAGTGTTTAGTTTGTTTTCAAAATGGATTAGAGGATGATTCTTTTCAACCTGTTGGCTGAATTTTCCCAGTTGAACCCAATAGCTTCAATTCCATGTCAGGAACTAAGTGGCAATCAGGAGACTGCTCCTGATCTTCCCAGACAAAATGAGTTAAGAATCAGGGATGTGTGGAATATTCTTTGTTCAAGTCCTGTTTAGGACTCCTACCACACCTCTCTTCTCAGTACATTGACTGCATCAGTGTTATTTCCTACTTTACCCCTGAAATGGAAAATGTAATCAAGTTTTCTTCCAACTTCCATCTTTTTATCACTATCACATGGTCCATTTCTTTCTTTTCTCATCTCTTGCTTTTTTTTTCTGCCTCCATTTCTGGGGAAAAGTTATAAACCAATATTCACTGTCAGCAATTGACACTCTCACTTACCTTGACTGTATATCCTCACACCTGCTTCCTTTAATGACAATGTTCATTCTCCCATTTTTGCCATTTTTGTTAACTTCTAATGATACAGCCAAGGATTCCCTTTTAACATCTTTGACAGGCCCCCTTTCCTGCTGTTCTGATCTCACTCTCCTGATAAGGTTGTCCTTTGGTCCTCACCTTCTAGCCCACCAGCCCCCTCTGCTATTTCAGCTTCCTCCAGCATGATGCCACTGTTTGTTACAGTCATTTAAGCATGTTTTAATGTAGAGTGGTTATGAAAGAAGCAAGATGTGCAAGCCACATTTTTACCGTGACCTTTTATTATCTCTTTTTATATCTTTGTGAAGCACCTCGGTATGTTTCTCCACATGACAGATTTTATTTAAATGCTATTTATTGTTCTACTCTTGAAGACAAACATCTGAGAAATTATCATGTATAATATTAAAATCCATATGGAAAAGATAAATCCAGAAAATTAGTTCTGGATAAGCAGCAAGTTGGGCAGATCAAAATGATTTAAATAGCTCTTGATTTAATAGAGTTGGCTGTCAAGACTTTTTCAAGCTATGCATCAAGCTGTAAATACCAAGACTGAGGGTAACAGTAATTTACTGCAAAGTGTCTTATAAAACCGTTAGTATTAAACCTTAACATTTGCTGATAACTAAGATATTCTGCATTGAAGTTGTGGATTTGTTTGCCAAGCCGGTGTACTTTTCTGCAAATGTTTCATCGCCTTGCTAGATGACATCAGTGCGTCTTTGATAAAGTGTTGGTGCTCTGTCCCGCCTGGTACTTATACGTCTCTGTTGGTACTTCCAACACTACCAACACCTTATCAAAGACACACTGATAATGTTACCTACCAGAAGTGCTAACATACAGAGACATATAAATACCAGGCAGGACAGAGCACCAACACCTTATCAAAGACGCACTGATGATGTCACCTAGCGAGGCGAAGAAACATTTGCAGAAAAGCACACCAGCTCAGTGAACTAATCCATGACCTCATTCACAACCCAAGCCACAAATCTTCTCACGAACTCGGTATTCCACATTATGGCGGGCTTTTCTAATCAGCTACAAAAAAAAGCTAACACCTTAAGCTGATTGTTTCATGGGACAAAATACCATGCAGCCTTTCTGGTATTCATCATTCATTTCAGCTCTTACCCTGCTGAATAAAGCCTCTGTACTTGAATATGCCACTTCTATAATAGACATTTCCTACATTTTTTTTATTTGGCAAGGGTGGTGAAGTTGGTAGGGCATCTGCTCCTCCAGCTTCCTACTAAATTGGATGCAATAACATATACAGATTCAGTGGATCTAAACACACTCTCTGACAGACATTTAGTCAGGTTTGAGCTGGACACAAGATAGTTATTATTGGTCATGCCTATGATAAACATAAGAGCCCAGTCACCCCCCAAAGCATGCAATGAATAATGGATACGCAATGCTTTACAAAGCCCCTATCCTCAATTTGAGAGTTAAAACTTAGAATGCTTGTCTTCCAAGGTGACCTTAACATTTAGATTATGAAAACCTCAGTTTCAGTTGATCATTTGTTTGTGGTAGATTTTTTTCTTGCAGTGATAAAATTAAACACCTAACCAAGATGATTTTTGTGACAAGACATTCTTACTTTTAAAATTTCCTTGAATTTATTCAACAAATTCTGAAAAGTTAGATCTATTGGAAGAATATTTTTACTTTTTTTCACATTATGTCATATACGTTCCCCTTTCAGCCCCTTTTTCGTGTTTTATATTTTTGAAGTTTTCCTCTTCAAGTCACAACATACTGGAAGCTACAAATATAACACAGGACCTTGTTCTTTGCAGACAGAAAGAACGGACGTTAGCACTGCTGCTTCACAGTGCCAGGGACCTGGGTTCAGTTCCACCCTCTGGCAACTGACTGTGTGGAGTTTGTACATTCTCCCTATGTCTGTGTGGGTTTCTTCCAGGTGCTCCGGTTTCCTCCCACAGTCCAAAGATGTGTAGATTAGGTCAATTGGTCATGTTAAATTTTCCATATTGCCCAAGGATATGTAAGCTAAGTGGGTTAGCCATGGGAAATGCAAGGTTACAGGGACAGGGTAGGGGTCTTGATCTGGGTGGGATATTCTTCGGAGGCTTGATGTGAGCATGAGGGGCCGAATGGCCTGCTTCCACACGCACTGTGCCTCTTTCAACTCAACAAAGTAGATGACAGTCATTCTCTGCTTCTTTTCCTAAGGGTGATGCCCTAACCAACCAAAATCAACGTTTCTGGTTTAAACTTGAAACAGAAATTGGCAGTTAATTGTAAGTCATCATTAATTGGTGCATTCTCCATGGAAACACCAAGAATGTACATACCAACCAATCAGCACTCTCCTCTTATATGGTATAAACTTTCCCCCTTACCTTGGTGCTTCTTGCGAATTGCTTTGAATACAAGACAAAAAACTTTGACGAAATGACTGTTTTTTTAGGAACACTCAATTTTTGTACTACCAAGAATTTATTCAAATCACAACCAGTTAGAATTGTCTCAGACTCTCAAGTGACTTTCTACTAACAATGAAGAGACATGCCAGAATATAAATGCAAATTGATATAATCCATTTAATTGCCATACTAAGCATTACGTTTATCATTATAGGAATAGTACCATCATTTGAAAATAAATGCAGCTTCCAGTTAGTGTTAGTATTGTATCTTGCACACCGTGACCGTGTAAGTATCTGTTTCAATCTCACTGATACCTCCCCTGTTTTACACTGCTCGAAAGCTGCCCTAAATTTATATCTGTTTTTGGCATCACTGTCTTTGGCACAATGTCAGAGAATAAAGAAAGCAGAACGTTTCAACGCTTGCAAACACACGGATGGAACTCTAGCGTTTTAACAGCATAGTAGAGGAAGCTGATAATCTAACAGCAATGTGTGAGACATGAGTCCTCAGTGCTATCAGAACACTCCTTTATATTTTGAGTGTGCTAAGAACATTGAGGCAATCTCACACCTCCAGTCCATGACACTTCCATAAGACATGTCCAGTTTTCCATTAAAAACCATGTCTATGATTAAAACATTCCTTAGAAATTCCAATTCAACAACGTCAATGCTAATTCTTCAGCCAAGAAACAGTTCTAATCCCACATGCCCACTCTCCATATCCCCTTTATAGTAAGTTCTATCCTCCTCTCATTAAGTTGCCCCACTTAACATCATTTTGTTTTAACATTGTCTTATTTTTAAGTCTTGTTTCCTCAAATTACATTGGCATTTGTGATTTAATATTGTTCCTTCCCACTCTGCCCTTTCCACTCAGAGTTCTTTCCCCATTGACCCTTACTTCCACACCCTGGGTTTGATTCTGTCTGGTATTACCACTCTGGCTGACCTTGTTTTTTCCCAGCTGGATTTGCTTACCTCTGCCCAAGTATCAGCATTGCTTCCTACCCTCTGTTCTTGTTTTGGGCCATTCCTTTCTTTTCACTGTTCTTCTGAACTCATACTTAATTTCTCCTTCAAGTAGCGAAGGTTGGTTGGGGCATGAACTTTGCATCTCCCTCCAATGACCATCTGTTCCAATGAAGTGGGGATTGGTTAAACTAAAAAATATAGATGAACTTTTGAAAAATATTGTAAAGGTGTCACAAAGCTGGTCCCTTTTCTAAAATCTGTTCCTTTTCTCAAGGATATTGTGTCCTTATTTTTTCTCAGAGGGATCATAAACATCTCCTAGTGCTGATTAGACTAGTTTGGTACAGAGATTAAAGGGTATTGAGAGGTGTTTTTGTTAATAAGTAAACAGATGAGACTTCCGGCCATGTTTTAGAAGTGACCTGTATAATGACAGGGGAATGGTCAGCTCTCTAGCTGAGCAGTTCAGTCCCGAACTAGTTAGGAGTTAAACAGTGAGCTCTGTGGAAACTCTCTTTCTCTCTCTCTCTCTTTCTGCCCTGCTAACTTCAACCTGTAAGCACCTGTTCCATTTTTTAACTGTGTTTCAAGGAGCTTGCTTACTGGGACTGTTGTGTTTTTCAGAATAGCATAATTAAATCTAGTTTGGAGAGACTGAGTTCTGTAGGGGTTTTTTTTGTGTTTCATTGTGTAATTTTGTGAATAAATTTCTGTCTGTTTTAAAACCTAGTGGTCAACCTAGCTGGCTTACTCCAGGTAATTCTCACTGTATACTTACCAAAACAAATTGCAAAGTTATGGTCTGGGTTGCGTGCTCAAGAATGTTTTGAGTGGTCTAGCCTGGTCCATAACAAAGGGTGTATGTTGTGATATATTTCTTATGTATTTAATTTTTTTTTACAAGTTATTTTCTGCTCGGAGTACACATTGCTGTACATGCATGACATAGTATTTCAACTTGTGGATTATTTCTCCAGACAAAAGTGTAACTTTGATTCACTTAAATGTGGGGTTTTCAGGAATGCAATCATAATACTTAGTGAGGATTTACTATCTTTGTCTTTGCTTCATCCTCTAATCCAGCCTATTCTTGAATGGCGCCATGGTCTCTATTTAAGAGCCAGTTCGCTCAGTTGGCTGGATGCTTGGTTTGCGATGCAGAGTGATACTAACAGTGCAGATTCAGTTTTATACTGGCTATTATTGGCCCTCCCTTCTCAGCTTTGCTTCATGCCCGAGGTGCAATGATCCTCAGGTTAAACTCACTGCCAGTTATTCCTTTCCTCTGTAACTGTGGTAATTTTCATTTCACTTTTAATATCTACTTAACTGACTGATGTTGATGGAGCAACCTGCACTTCACTCAATCGAGTGTACTATACTCGCTGCTCTCGATGTGGCCTCCTCTACATTGGGGAGACTAAGTGCAGAGTGGGTGACTGCTTTGCAGAACACTTTAGTTCTGTTTGTAAAAATTACCCTGGGCTTGCTGCAGTGTTTCAGTGAAGCTCGGCAAGCTGGAAGAACAGCACCTTATGTTTCACTTGGGAACCTTTCAGCGCCTTGGATTTAATATTGTTTTCAACAATTTTAGGGTTTGGGCACCTTCTGTCATATCTTTGTCACAATACTGGCACATCAGGCCTTGGCATCACATGGGGTGATAACACAAACAACCCATTGTCAATCACTAATGTCCCCATCAGCAACTAATCATTTTCCCAGGCTGACCGTTACAGATTTCTTTGTCTGCCCAAGTGTTTTTTCCTCTCTCTTTCGAGCTCCATCGCCACATATCATTCACCACACTCCCCAGCCCCCCACCAACACCACCATCACCCATCCATCTTTAGCATAAGTACCAACCTTTTCTTAGCTACAATCTATTCCAACCAAAGGATTATTGGACCCAAAACATTAACTCATCTTTCTCTCCACAGATACTTTCAGACCTACTAAATTTTTCCAGCAATTGCTGTTTTTGTTTCAGATTTCCAACATCCATAGTTTTTTGGTTTTAATATTTCTTTACACTTGTACATCCTCCACCGGTCAGCATCATAATGAAGATGTACCGTACCCTCTGCATTGCCTGTTCAGTACGCTAACTGTTTTCTTATACCAAGGTTTTGTATCAAGTTAGATTTACTTAACTCATATAATCTATGCTTCTAATATTCCATGTGCCTTTTTACCCATATGAGATCGTTCTTTGTCTCCAGAAGTACCCCCCATCATTTAAGATTTTCTATATTGCCCTAGTTATTCAATTTGCCATAATACTGATCCCATCAGCTTCTAATGAAACACATTCTAATGAACACCTTCCTTCTACCCCATTATTGGTGTCAGCACCTCAAGAACTGAAACCCATTCTTCTCACACTAATCTTTGAGCCATGACTCCTTGATTTTATTTCTCTATGGTAGTTGTCCCGTGACTCAGGTATCCAGGTACTGCTCAGCACAAAGTTGGACGTTGCAATGTAAACTTTTGTCTTATGAGACTGAAAATGACTTGGAGGTGCTGGTGTTGGACTGGGGTGGGCAAAATTAAAAATCACACACCAGGTTATCGTCCCAGCAGGGTTTTTTGGAAGCACTAACTTTCAGAGCGCCACTCCTTCATCAGGTGGTTGTGGAGGTTAAGATCATGCACACGAAATTTATATCCAAAGGAGTCCAGTGTCATGGTAATGTGATAGACTAAACAATCTTAGATTAAAACTTCACATGCTGGTTTCTGTTCTTTGATATGTAAATCCCAGAACTTCTTTTAAATTGCATTTCAAGATAGCTCAGCTTTTTAAACAATAGGTGTGAAGTCTGTCTGTGTCCCATGCTGTGTCAGACTGACAAACCGCCTGTATAGTTGTACAGAGCCTTACATGGATTCATGCAGTTTTTGAGCAAAATAAAATATATTTCTGCGAAAACAAATTCAGTCTATGAGCTTATATGTGAGTGCATATAGGAGTGACAGACTGAAAATGCCCACTTTGTTTTAAATGGCAACATGTAACTAATTCAGAAGGTACCTTGTTTAATCTCTGAGCTTTGTGGTATTAGTTAGGAGATGAGATGACACAATGGACTCACCTGTGATGCATTCCACGGCTGAATAGCCTGCTGGGATTCACCCATGTGGTTCTCACATGAAGACTGTACCTTGGGTGAGTCAGATAAACAATGCTGTTGAGGAAGGTTGGATTGGGAGAATGGGAAGGATAGAAACTGAGAAAGCGCTTTGTTTCCAGAAATAAAGTTGTGAACCAAAATAACTGGTTAGTGCTGAAAATGTGTTGCTGGTTAAAGCACAGCAGGTTAGGCAGCATCCAAGGAACAGGAAATTCGACGTTTCGGGCATAAGCCCTTCATCAGGATTCCTGATGAAGGGCTTATGCCCAAAACGTCGAATTTCCTGTTCCTTGGATGCTGCCTAACCTGCTGTGCTTTAACCAGCAACACATTTTCAGCTGTGATCTCCAGCATCTGCAGACCTCATTTTTTACCCAAAGATTATAACTGGTTAGTGAGTTGGTTGTCCTGCTCTGTAGTGTTAAATATGAAGAGTATTTCTATGAAGAAGCACATTGCTGCTTGGCTTGTGATTCATTGATTTGATAGTAGATCACTTACGTGATTGATGACAGGGGGGCTTCAGATGACGGTGAAGTAACTGAGCAACCAAAAGGTTACTTGGTATCAAAGGATTTTAAAGGTTTTGATTTTGTTTTAAAAGAATATTTACAATGTGCTGTATCTTTACTCTGGGGAGCCACTCCAGCTAGTTTTGTGCTAAACATCTGCTTATATTTCACTCTCTTCACGAATGCTCTGGGAGATTGTTTTGACATTTATAGCAATATAGATCAAGAAAGCCCAAAACAATCCTGTTCGTCCACTTACAGTGAACCAACATAATTTCTCAACATCCAACTTCTGAAGTACTTTCTCCAGTGTTGCTATCTGTTATTATATTCTCTCTTTTTTTTGTCTGTCTTCCCAAAGTAAACATTCTGTATTGATCGTCACTGTCACAGATCACTTCCCTGATGTTGTCAGTGATGTTCGATGATGAACTGTTGAATACACATTGTCATAAGGGAATCAAGTTAATGCTTCAAATCTGGAATGACTCTTATTCAGGAAACAAAAAAATATAGAAATGTCACTACATTCAGGGCTATGGGCCTAGTGCTGGAGACTGAGATTAGTGTAGATAGGTTGGTGTAGGCTCAGTGGGCCGAAGGGCCTCTTCTATGCTGTATTACTTCTTGACATCTATAACTGGAATGTTCAGAACAGGATACTGTTTTTGTAGGGAATTCTTCCTTCTTCATCCCTTCTGTCTGACAATTTCATCCTCTTCTGTGACCTGATACATTTACTGCCTGAATTCATTACAGGATGAGGGCATCGTTGGCCAAGCCAGCATTTATTGCCCATCCCTAATTGCCCAGAAGGCAGTTAAGAGTCAACCACATTGCTGTGGGTCTGGAGGCACATATAAGCTAGGCTGGGTAAGGATGGCAAAAACCTTCCCTAACAGGCATTAGTGAACCAAATGATCAACAATAGATTCTTGGTCATCATCTGACTCTTAGTTCCAGATTTTACTGAGTTTAACTTGTATTATCTGCCGTGGTGTCAATCGAACCTCGGTCCCCAGAACATTGCCCGGGGTCTCTGGATTAACGTCTAGCAATAATACCACCAGGCCATTTGCTTCCCCCAGTGTGGAGTACTGGAGTTGGGGCTGTTGCTGTGGACGGGGAGGGGACGGCATCCCACCTCCACCATTGTCATCCTCAGCAGACCTGTTACACTTTTCCTATTTCGCTAATCAACCTGTTATTGATGTTATTACACAACTCTGAAGCAGCTAGGACTTGAACCCAGGCTTCTCTGGTCCAGGGCAGTGTCACTACCTCAGCATCACAAGAGGGCCCCCACAAATCTACTTTTTTTTCCACCACCAAGAAAACACCTATGTGGCTGATTGAACATTAACAATCAAATCCTGTTAAGGGCAATACTGTCTTTTGTAGCACTTTTCATAAATAGATCCATCTGATCCTGCTCCAAGATCCATCTCCCAGTTCCATTGTACAATGCCATCAGCAACATGTACATGTAGCTTCACAAATTGTAACAACAACAACTTTTCTGAGCATCAGTATTGATGTCTGTGAGGTTATGCTCCACTTTCACAGGTTACCCACCAGCCCCCAGGACTAGCTCTGACCCAGTCAGCTGATTCAGTATAGGGACTGACAGATTTCACACGTTTACTGCATCTGGGAGACGTAGCAAGGTCCCCTCAGCTCAAATGTGATATTCAAATGGAGCCCTAATCTGAAAGACTTTTTCAATGCTGGCCTACAATATGCTACACCAATTTATTCTTGTCAGAACTTTATAAAGGATACAGTAACAGATTCATTGAAAACACTAACGGGATCACATGAAAGCCAGCATGGACTTATTAAAAGGAAATCTTGTTTAATAAACCTACTGAAATCTTTGAGTACGTAACAGATGGAATAGATGAAAGAGAACCAGTGGATGCTGGTGAGGCCACACCTGGAGTATTGTGTGTAGTTTTGGTCTCCTTATTTGAGAAAGGATGTACTGGCACAAGAGGGGGTGCAGAGGAGGTTCACTAGGTTGATACTGGAGTTGAGGGGTTTGGCTTATGAGGAGAGACTGAGTAGACTGGGATTATATTCATTACAATTTAGAAAAATGAGGGGGAATCTTATAGAAGCATATACAATTATGAAGGGAATAGTTAAGATAGAAGTAGAGAGGTAAAACTAGGATAAGAGGGCATAGCCTCAAAATTAGGGGGAGCAGATTTAGGATGGAATTGAGAAGGCACATCTTCACTCAGAGGGTGGTGAATCTATGAAATTCCCTGCCCGGTGAAGTAGTTGACGCTACTTCAGTAGATGTTTTTAAAGCTATGATAGATTTTTTTGAACAATAAAGGAATTAAGGGTTACGGTGGGAGGGTGGGTAAGTGGCGTTGAGTCCACAAAAAGATCAGCCATGCTTTTACTGAATGGTGGAGCAGGCTTGAAGGGTCAGGTGGCCTACTCCTGCCTCCTAGTTCTTAAGTCCTTATGTATGTGGTGTATTTGGATTTCAGAAAGCATTTGATATAATCGCACATAAGAGGTCATTGTGCAAAATCAAAGCATGTCGATTGGTGAATTGGCTAGCAGACAGGGAACAGTGAGTAAGAATAAATGGAAAGTTTCCAGAGTGGAAGCAGTGGCAAGTGTGGTACTGTAGGTATGAGTGTTCCTGATGAAGGGCTTTTACCCGAAACGATGATTTTCCTGCTGCTCAGATGCTGCCTGACCTGCTGTGCTTTTCCAACACTACTCTAATCTAGACATTAGTTCAGACCCCATCTGTTCACAAAATATCATTACTTTGGATGAGGGAATCAAATGTAACATTTCCATGTATCCTGCTGATACTAAACTAGATGGGAGTGAGAGTGATGAGAAGGATATAAGAGACTTTGAGATGATTTAGACAAGTTTACTGAGTGGGCAAATGCATGGCAGATGCAATATAATACATGTGAAGTTGTTGTCTTCAGTAGGAAAAACAGAATCGCAGACTATTATTTCAATTGTGATAGATTATGAAATGTTCCAGCATATCCTTTACACTGGTCACTGAAAACAAGCATGCAGGTGCAACTAGCAGTTCAGAAGGCAAATGGTATGTTGGCTTTCATTGCAAGAGTGTTTCAGTACAGGAGCAAGTACTGCTGCTTAACAGAGCCTCATTGAAACCAAACTTAGAATTCTGTGTTCAGTTTTAGTCTCCTAACCTGAGAGAAGATATACTTGCCATAGAGGGAGTACAAATAAGCTTCACCTGATTGATTCCTGGGATGGCAGGATTTTCGTATAGTAAGAGAGTGGGTGATCTGGGCCTGTATTCACAAGGGTTTAGAAGAATACGAGGGTAACTCATTGAAACATATAACGTTCTGACAGCACTGGACAGATTGCATGCAGAGATGCTGTTTCCTCTGGCCAGAGAATTCAGATCAAGGGGTCATGGTCTAAGGATATACAATAAGTCATTTCAAACAGAGGTGAGGAGATAGTTCTTCACTCAGAATTTACCTGTGGAGTTTTCTACCACAGAAGGCTGTTGTCACTAAAACTATTTAGAAATAAGTAGCTTTCTAGAGCCAAATCTGTTCAAGGATATGGAAAGAGAATGGGAGTATGGAGGATTGGCCATGATCGTATTGAATGGCAGACCAGGCGTGATGGGCTGACTGGCCAACTTTTACTCCTATTTTCTATGTTTCACACTCACTTTGGGCATTGAGTCAATCCTCGTGACCTTTTCGGAATACCCAAGTCTCAGTCAACACTGTGGATCATAGCTCTTCTGATAAAACTTTGAGCTTGAGGGTTATCTGTTCTAGTTCAGGGTCATATAAACCTGAAGACTCATCTCTTTTCTAAGCTGAGTTTGTTGATAATTGAATTTAACCAGTGTTGAGAGTGCTGGATAGATTTCAATGCCAAGACTTTGGAAGGAGGAATCCACCAATCAGAATTTCCACTTCTGTTCTGCCACAAAGTTACATATTCAGAAATCACATGACAGCAGGTTACAGTCCAACAGATTTATTTGAAATCACAAGCTTTCGGAGCACTGCTCCTTTGTCAGGTGAAGTGGAGGGAAGCGTACGGATACAGAATTTATAGGCAGAGAGATAATGGCAAGATGATCAGTGGTGATAACATGCCTTCTTGAACTGCTGCAGTCCATGCACTGTCCGTAGACCAGTTGGAGAGGGAATTCCAGGATTTTGACCTGGCGACAGTGAAGGAACGGCCACGTATTTGCAAGTCAGGATGATAAGTGGCTTGGAGGGGAACTTGCAGGTGGCAGTGCTAAACTTATTATTGTCAATTTGTTTCTTTTATCATTTTTCTCCTGCATACTTCTCCTCCAACATGTCAACTTTCTGGGCTACCAGTTGGCTCACTGTACTTTGCCAGGTATGAATTATGAGAATAAGTGTTAACAACTTATCAAACTGTGAAATTCAACACAGCTGAGTCTCAGCAACTTTCTCCACCAACAATGTGCACATACTTCGATGGATCATGAAGAGGAGTAGAGACTCTAGTTGTTTTTTTTGTCCTAATTAATAGATTACAATGCCAACTGGAGTACTTTGCCTGAATGGCCAGAGGTTTACTTTCGTATTCTATCTGACGCAGTTTCTCACATGATAAATTTGCACCATTAGGAGTGCTTTCTTTGAAGTTTCTCATGTTTTTAAAGACTTGCATTTGGATAGCACCTTTCACAATTTCATGTTCTACAATGATACACAAGTAGTATGTCATACAACCAATGGGGTACTTCTGAAGTGTAGGCACTGATATAATATAAGAGACTGCGTGGCCAATTTGTGCACAACAAGCTCCAACAATAATGACTAGACAGTTTTTTGTGTGATGCTATTTGAAGGCTAACTATTGACCATGATATTGACTCCTGTTCTTCAAAATGGTGCCTGGCATCTTTAACATCCACTTGATATGGCATCAGTTTAACGTCACATTTGAAAGAAAGCACCTTGCAATAGTGTAGCATCCCTTGATTTTGTGCTAAAGTTTCAGATTTTAATTTTTATGCTAGAATGGGACTTGGGAGGAGGTCTTGTGGTGCATTGAGTAGCATCGCTGCATCTGTGCCAGAAAGCTTTGCCTTGTGTACCATTCCAGGGCTCATGTTCCAGGAAGAAACACTCATAATGCAGAGAGATTGAATAACAGCTGTAAATCCTTCCAACAAATGCCGATGGAATAAGAGTGAGAAGCATTCATGGTCAGCCATGATGGAAAGAAAACTGAAGTTTCTACCATGACTAGTTATCAGTCCACTCAATGACATGTATATCAAAGTATATGTTGCCATAGCAACTTGGACTCCTTGAAGGGTCCAGTGGTTGGATGGCCAATGTAGATCAAGATTGGTGCCAACGCTGTGGGGGTTTGTTTCCCATTCTGGCTGAAGTGAATTCAAGACCTGCCTCACTCCCTTCCCATGGTCAAGCTTACAGCACTGTGGGTCACACCAGCTTTGGGCAGAATGTTGAGGAAAACATAAGACTTGAAACCACAATCTTCTGGATCAGAGTTAAGAGGCTACCAACTGAGCCACAATGGACACAAAAGAATCAGCATCATAGAATTCTTCTGTGGAGAGGTTGTGAAATTAATTAAAGACTGAAGAGGGAATTGTTGATTTACAAAGAGCTCAATTTTGCACCAGTGCTAATTTATTTTCAGTGAATATAATCGCAGCTTGGAGCACTTGTTGGTCCATTCTGTGGAATGTGCCAGGTCTGCTAGATCTTATCTTCTGCACATATTTGTGTTAGGGGAAGCATGACATCATCTGATAAGCTGTCACAGTTTAAACAGTCATATCCCTTTTTGCTTCAAGGTTTATAACCTTAGTCTTTCATCTTTACTGTTTTGTCATTAATTTAAATTGCTGTTGGAGGTGTTCAAAGCCAGACTACTGTAGAAAATAGACTTTAATCCTGGTTTCAATCACCATCCAAGAAGCGCAAAAAAAATCTTCGTTGGCAGATTAATTAAACTGCATAGATCTTCAAAAGTAATTAACAAATATTGTATTGCACAAATAGTCAAAAGTATATTACAGATATTTGGATGATCTCTCTTTGAACATGTTTCAAAGTGCAGTATGTGATATAAATGAGCACTTGGAAAAATAGCATTTCAAAGAAATGTATTCCATAGAATAAAACAAAACAATGTCAGTTATCAATTATGGCAAGAAAGGCAGCATTAGGAGGTGTAGAAGTTGACATTTTGAGTGTAGCCTTTCTTCAGGACTAGGGGTGGGTGTGGGGTGAGCTGCAGATAAAGGGGGAGGCAGGGTCAGGGTGATGAAGTGAAGATAGATGAATACAAATAGAGGGAGTCTGGAGGTTTGTAGTAGGCATCTGCCTGCCAGAGATGGAAATGGTGAGGTCGAGAAAGGGAGGGAGGTGTCCAAGGTCAGTATTGAGTTCTCCAATTTCAAATAACCTTCCTTTCCATCCCCCAACTCCTTTCCCAGCTGCGCCCCCTCACTGCCACTGCTCCCTGCCACCAACCGAATCTGTTCCTCCCATTGACCAACCAGGTTGCACCCTCCAACGGTCTTCACCTTTCCCCACTTCACCACCCTGCCCCCACCACCCCATTTATCTGCAGCTCCCCCCACACCCATCCTCAGTCTTGAAGAAGGGCTACACCCGAAACATCAACTTCTCCACCTCCTGGTGCTGCCTGACTTGCTGTGTTCTTTCAGCATCCTGCCTGTCTACTTTGGATTCCAGCATCTGCAGTTTTTTTGTCTCTATCGACTGTGGACAGGAAAGGAAGATCTGGGAATGTCTGCTGCTTCTTAAATTGATTTATTTTTATAGTAGCTGGAATAGATGGATTCTGTTTGAATGTATAAAAGTTGTATAATGTATACAACTCCAGTGCAGTTGTAGCTTACATTAAAGGAACATTGTTCCTCTGGTTAACAAATATATAATAATAAGGTTGTTTGGCTTGAAGACTATTGCTTTTATCCATTTCTGCTCTGGGTCTAGCTCGCTGTGATTAACACATCTACATCTACTCCTTTTTTATTATATATATATATATATTTATATAAGTTGACCACCGCTACCAATTTTATTTTCCTTTCCAGTGGTAATGCCACAGATATGAGAATACATCACTAAGCCTGTCTTTATTCATCTAGGTGTTTTTACAGTCAACGAAGGAGGAGCACTTCACTGCCAAGTCCGTACACAAAGTTGTTTCCACACAAAATATCAATCAACTGAACACTGCCCAGACCCCCTTTGTCTGGACTAAATCAGACTTCCTTTTGATAAACTAGTTAAGATTCTGGGTCCAAGATCTTTCTCCCATATTTCTGTGTTGGGGAAAGTGGCATACAAAATATTCGGATCATTGCTGTATTTTGGGAATCATACCGCTCAGAAAGTAATGGTCAATGGCTCCAGGTAGCTAGCTGTCTCAGCGCTGTCTGAATAATTTTCATCAATGTTTTAGATTTCTACAAGGTCAGAATACTACAGGTGCTGGAGATCTAAAATAAAACAAAAAGCATTGGATAGACTTGGCAGGTCTGGTAGCATCTGCAGAGAAGGAAAGAATTAACATTTTAAGTCCAATGACAATGGTGTTCCAAAGAAATGCCATTAGATTTAAAGTAAACTCTGTTTATCTTTTAACAGATAATGGCAGGCCTGTTGAGTCTCTCCAGCACTTCCTGTTTTTATTCCAGATTTCTACAGTTCTTCAAATGAAGCTACTATTCATGTCCACATCAAAAATGGCTAAACTGTCCGCATATCAGTGATTCAATTCCACTAATTAATTTTAAACCTGAAAATGTCTTTTTTTTAATTTGGCGCATTCCTTTAGCTGTGCTCCTGCAGAAAGCCTTAATTAAGGAACTCTTTTTAGAATGTAGACATTCCTGTACAAAGTGCCAGTGATAGATTTGTCAGTAAGAAAAATAAGCAACTATATTTTGGCACAGTGAGCAAGACAATTTCCACATTTTAATTGCCTCATTCACTGTAATAATGAAACCCGCACAGAGATGAGATCCAATTTCTCCTCTCCAGCTTCGTCAGTCTTTGGAAACCTTTACAGCATAAGGCTGTCGGTGTTCAAGGCTAAGATCGATGGATTTTTAATCAGTAATCAAATCAACAGGTATGGGATAAGGCAAGAAAGTGGAGTTGAGGGTCATCAGACTAGCCATGATATCCTTGAATGGTGGATCAGACTTGATGGGCCAAATGGCCTACTTCTTCTTCTATGTCTTATGTAATATATCATTGTTCAATTTCATTTCAGGGCTTAAGAGATCATAATCCAGGGAGCTCTTGCAGTTTCCACATCAAGCAGCCTTTTGTGGAACGGAGTCACCAGAGTGGCATAAATGTGGGCATTCCTTCCAGTATGATAGACCCATATATCTTGCCACTCTTGTTGAGAGCGGTTCTGGTAGAGATTTATTGGCTGACCCTGTTAACAGCTGATGACTTTGATTTGTATAAGTCACAGTTTTCAGAGAGCCAGACACAATGATGTTAGGTTGAAAGTGAGTCCACTATGCAAATAAATGATGTATTACGTTTGCCAGAACACTGCATCTGTTGGTCTCCTTGTTCAAAGCATTTGAGTAAAAAAATTTAAAAAGCCAACTTGTATTAATATAGTGCTTTTCATGAGCTTCAGATATCTCAAAACACTTTACAGCTAACAAAGTGCTTTTGAAACAAACAGAAAATGTTGGGAGAAACTCAGCAGGTCTGGCAACATCTGTGGAGAAACAGCGTTAACATTTCAAGTTCTGTATGATTTTTTTACAGAACTGGAAGGAGCTTTTATATTTTATTTTAGGGTGGCACGGTAACTCAGTGGTTAGCACTGCTGCCACACATTGCCAAGGACCTGGGTTCGATTCCAGCCTAGGTCAACTGTCTTTGTGGAGTTCGGTCGTTCTCCCCGTTTCTTCGTGGGTTTCCTCCGGGTGCTCCAGTTTCCTCCCACAGTCTCTAAAGGTGTGCAGGTCAGGTGGATTGGCCGTACTAAATTGTCCATAGTGTTCAGGATCTGCAGGCTGTGTGAATTAACCATGGAACTGCACGGGCAGTGTAGGTGGTGGTTTGGGTGGGATGCTGTTCGGAGGGTCGATTTGGCTTGATGGGCCAAATGGCCTGTTTCCACAATGTAGGGATTCTATGAGCTATAAGAAACACAGCCAAATTATGCACAACAGGCTTTCAAACAGCAAGATGATGACCAGATAATCTGTTTTTGTGATGTTGATTTAGGACTAAATATTGGCAGATACTGAGGTGAGCTTCCCTGTTCTTCTTCGAAGCAATGACATCAAAACTTTTGCATCCATTTCTGTTAATATCTCATTCAAAAGACAGTACCTCTGACAGTGTAACACTCCATCAGTACTGCCTTCCAGTCAGTCTTGATTTTTGTATTCTAACTTGAACTCAGAGGCAACAGGACTAACCACTGAATCTCTCAAGTAAAGCTGAAAAGTGTCTGTATATCCAAATGAAAGCATGAAGATATAATTTACATATCTATCTTTGCTACTAAGATCCATTCCACATTGAAATGCAGTTCTGTAGGATTAATGAAATTGACACGAAAATTGGAACGTCAGTTGATAGATGCTGCTTTTTGGGAACTGAAATTCTTGTGGAGTTTTTTAAATTCCGCAGAGCTACTGTTGTATGCCCATGCTATTTTGCTCATCTTATTTTAAGAAGAAAAATAATTGCTTTGTAAGTCAAATTTTAGGGCACTTCCTGTACAAATTAATTGCTGTCAAGCAGCTCTTTGATAAAAGCAAACGGCATTTCCCCACCTGAGCTGTTTTTGGCTCATGTCAGCAACACTCAGCATTGAAGTAACTGTGCTCACTCTAAGCACTGAGCTGTTTGGGCATGTTATGTGTCAATTTATACAAATGATAGGAAGTTAGACATTTTTATTTTTATTCTGTCCAAACTCTTTCTCCACTGCCCCAGCTCCCCTGCCGCCCACTCTCACCCCCCCCCCCCCGCCCCCCCCATCCTTTCCTTTTCTGTCCTAAAGGTATTGATTTATGCTGTGTTACATTTGTGCAGACAACTGCAGCTACCTAGTATGAATGAGCCTAAGTGATGTATTTCAGCATGCTGCCTGGCTGTGGGAGACATTATACCTGTTCTTCATCCTAAATTTAGCCTCATCTAGGTGTGGATTTTGTGTCCCACATGGGAATGAGTAGATCTGGACTGAATGTTGTTGGGGTGACAGTGGCCCCCAAAGGGGAGCTGAAAAGCAAGGGCTAACCCTGCCTCGGTTGTTTCTGGAAGCCCTGATGTGATTCTGTGACAACTGATGATTACCTGCTTGGCATTAGAGTTCCTCTCTCAATTGGATGGTCAGCAGCTCTTCTGTCACAGAGAGCCATCAGGTGCAGGTACTCATTGCCAGCGCCGTACTTAATTACCACCACCCTGGGATCCAAGACAGCAGAGTCAGAGTTGCTGGAGCCCGTCTAGGAATGGTGGCCAGTGGCTGTTGAGGGCCTGGGCAGAGGTGGCACCGTGGACACTGAATTTGCCATGAGTGGTTATGTGAGCCCCACAGAGTGTCTGCTCAGGAAGCCTCCATCTCTCAAGCCTGCAAGGAGGTTGCCAGCTTCCACTGACTCTCTTCTCATGGAATAAAGGATCCCCCTGCTACAGGTAGAATGTCAGTGGCAGCTGGATCATTGGCCTCCAGGATGGAAGATCAGCGATGTACCCACCACTGAGAATTTTGACATGTCTGGAAGACAATGAGTACTAGCTCCCCCACAAACCTTTCTTTCAGATTTTCCTACTCTTCACCACCCATCATGCTCTGATAGCCTCTGATTCCGTAGAATGTTTGCTTTGCTCCTGCACTTGCTGCCTCCTGTTCTTCAGTTGTCTGCCCGATTGTAAGGGCCATGACAATTATTTTACAAACCATATCAGAATGCCATGATTTTGTTTACTACAAGTGGCGTGAAGAGGCAGGCCCTGAGTCTACCTCAACCAGAACAGGAACCGAGTGCCATGCTGCTGGTGTTAATCTAATCCATAATCTAGCAGTCTCGCCACCTGAACTCATCAAACCCTTTGCACATGGTCACTCAACCAGCATACAGGGAAAACAAAAGTGCAGTTTCCTGTGTAACAAAATTAATCAGATCATGCACTATTGATGTGCTAGAACCTCTTTCATTTAAAACATCAATCTAAAAAGGTGGCTGTGCAATCTACTGTAAAATAGTCTGTGGCACAGTGGCTCAGTGGTTTGCACTGCTGCCTCACAGCACCAGGGACGTGAGTTCAATTCCTGCCTTGGGCAACTGTCTGTGTGGAATTTGCACATTCTCCCGGTGTCTGCGTGCGTTTCCTCCGAGTGCTCCGGATTCCTCCCACAGTCCAAAGATTGTAGGTTAGGTGAATTGACCATGCTAAATTGTCTGTAGCGTTAGGTGTATTAATCAGGGGTAAATGGAGGGGAATGGGTCTGGGTGGGTTGCTCTTCAGAGGGTCGATGTGGACCTGTTGGGCCGAAGGGCCTGTTTCCACACTGTAAGGAATCTAATCTAATCATTTATAAAAAGTAATTTACAGTGATCAAGCCGCATGTCATTTTTCAAATTCCTCTTCTGCCAAGGATCCAAATCTCTTTGAAAGGACAAGACACAAAGACTATAGTTTTGAAATTAATCTCAAACATTGCGCAGACTTCTCTCTCTCATGAAACATATCGCCTTCATCTGCACATTACAACCACCAGTCAATATTTTTGTACCTGGGTAGGAAGATTTCCCTCCTGTAACTGACTTACATTGTTACAAATGGGTAAGCAAACAACGAGTGCTTTTCCAGCCTCCAAGTTGCCTGCAAACTGACTACGACAGTAATGTATCTTATTAGCACTATTATTGTTATCACATCAATCTGAGTTAACTATTTTCTAATAAACTTGTAAATCTGACAAAGACAGATGATCAAAGATGGATGTTATACCTGCTGTGGTAAACATCTGTTGAACTGAGAGCTTAGCTTATTAAACAGCATTTAGGTGTACACTTCAGGGTTATCACTTCCTTTTGTTCACTAGGTTGGGTGTTCAGCTGAGAATGCTCGCTGAGGTCACCAGGGTAACAGTTAACAAACTGCTGTTCCTGAGAAAGGAGGTTTTGTTTGTGCAATCACACTGCAGGTTACCGCAGCACCGGATTATTTGAGCCACTCTTAGCTATAAAACAGCATTACATTGTGGACAGCTGCCAGAGTTTCATTGTCATGCAGAAAGCTGTCTGGAGCCAGATTTCTAGCCATTAGATAAAAAGCATGTGAAGACGCTCGAGAATCTGTTCCCGTCAATCACAACTTGAACAAAATGACCAGCAAAAGGATCTAGTCATGGTGCTGAAATGCTAAAGTCAAACCAGTTTAGCTCTGCAGTATAAAATGTTCATCTTTCTCCATGCTAACCCAGATCTAGAGAAAAAGATGTGCAATTCATCTTTGCTTGAAATCCAATCGTTTAAAGGAAACAGCAGATGGACTTACAATTATGTAGCATTTTTGTGTCCACTGAACATCTCAACACAGTTTATAGCATTGAAGTAGACAGTGCATAGTGGTAATGTCACCGTACTAGTAATCTAGAGAGCTAGACTAATGCTCTGATCACGCCAGCTACTGAAATTTAAATTCAATTAATAAATCTGAAATTGGAAACTAGTCTCAGTAATGGTGACCTTGACAACTATCATCAATTGTCCTAAAAACCCATTTGCTTCACTAATGTCCTTTAGGGAAGAAAACCTGCAGTCCTTACTTGGTCTAGCATAAATATGACTGGAAACCCATGGTAATGTAATTGAACCTTAACTACCTTCCAAAAAAACTAAGCTCTATTCAGGGGCAATTGGGAGCAGATGACAAATGCTGGCCTTGCCAGTGGCACCTGTCTCCCCATGGAAAAATTTAAAAGAAAATCTATAAATTGTTGTAACATAGTGAGAGAATGTGTTGTAATGTCATGAAGAAGTGCTGCACTATGAGAGGTGCCAGCTTTCAGATGTGGCTCATAGAATCATAAGAATCAGACAACACGGAAGAGGCCCTTTGGCCCATGGAGTTTGTACTACCAAAAAATACACTACTTCCTACATTGGTCCCACATCCCCATACAAGACCCAGAGAATGAGGCCTGTCTGTCCATTCAGGTAAAAGATTCCATGGTACAGTTTCAAGGCAGAGTGGACAGTTTTCCCCACGATTCTAACTGATTTTAATTCTGAGGTGATTGAGTATAAATTCTTTAAATGTCACTAGATTAAGAGACCAAAAGTAACTTTAAAATTCCCATATGCTAATCCTCTTCAAGAATTGAAATTTTAACTTATTTTCATTCCGATATAGATTAGATTCCCTACAATATGTGGGCGGCACGGTGGCACAGTGGTTAGCACTGCTGCCTCACAGCGCCTGTAGACCCGGGTTCAATTCCCGACTCAGGCGACTGACTGTGTGGAGTTTGCAGGTTCTCCCCGTGTCTGCGTGGGTTTCCTCCGGGTGCTCCGGTTTCCTCCCACGGTCCAAAGATGTGCGGGTCAGGTGAATTGGCCAAGCTAAATTGCCCGTAGTGTTAGGTAAATGTAGGGGTATGGGTGGGTTGCGCTTCGGCGGGTCGGTGTGGACTTGTTGGGCCGAAGGGCCTGTTTCCACACTGTAAGTCTAATCTACAAAAAGGCTCTTCAGCCCAACAAGTCCATACCGACCTCTGAAGAATAACCCACCCGGACCCATTCCCCATATTTACCCCTGACTAATACACTTCACACTATTGGCAATTTAGCATGGCCAATTCACCTGACCTGCACATCTTTGGATTGTGGGAGGAAATCGGAGCACCCGGAGGAAACCCACACAGACACGGAGAATGTGCAAACTCCATAGGATTAGGAGGATTCCAGTAGAGAATGGAAGTAATAGCTAATGCTAATAATGAGCAGAGGGTAGATTGTGACCACTGCCTGTAAACTCCCTTTCACGTCACACATCCCCCCACTTTGGAACCATATCATCATCCTTTCACCATCACTTGGTCAAAGCCTTGGAACTCCCTCTCTCAGTATACTGTGGGACATGCAGCCTGAGTGGTTCCTGAATTTGATAAAGTTCGCCACCACTTTATCAAGGATAATTAAAGAAGGGCAATAAATATTGACCTCACCAATACTTTCCCCATCCCATGATAAAAACCTATTGCAGTTGTAGTTCACACTGCAACCATACACAAAACCATGGATGCAATAGAAGTAAAATATGCTGCACTAGTTCCTTTGACTTCTGTGATTGAGGGTACTGAGTATAATGTTATGATTTGGGGGGAGACCATGAATATCTAAAGAGAAATTCAAACTCCCTGTTGTTAACTGAAAATGTGGCATTGCAAGGCTTCACATACTAAACAAAAATTCTACTGTACAAGAATCAAACAAAGGAAGCACTACTAACCTAACACGATATTTCATAAGCTTTTATTCAAAAAGATTGAAAATCTCAACAGACCACTTCTGTTCTGTTTTTAATTGCACCCAAGAGTCTCCCATATATTGCATGATCCTAAGTATTCTTTTATTTTTCCTGAGGCCAAGCCAAGGTGTGTCACAGTTATTAGAAATTCACTTTGGTTATTCTCAGTGTTCCCACTATTCTGAGGTTTGAGATTTCTTGAAGTCAATCCCCACACATTTGGCCAGGTTACCACACAGTCTGTAAGGATCTCGTGAAGGTCAACACCCAGCTCAAGCATGGGCTCATTGTTTTCTTGTTCAATGACACTAAAATAAAACACCCTTGTTTCTAATAGCCCTTTGACCATGAGATCATGGCGTTACTAGTCTCAGCTGATTCCAAGCAACCAGTCTGTCAGCTTTCTATCACTATCTCTCTTTGTCTACCTGTGCCTGAAGAACCCAAATCAGAATGGTGCTTGCCTGTATACAATCACACAGCAATGTCGCACACCTGGGATGTCCTGATTAACTTCAGTTCTCAGATCATATCCTTGATAAGAGAAGTATATAGATATAATGAAAACAACAAAGAACTGGTGCTGGAAATCTGAAACAAAAACAGTTTGTGGAGAAACAGAAGTTCTGGCCACACCCAGGAGAGAAAGTAGAATCAGTGTTTTGGGTCCAGTGAGCCTTCATCAGACTTGGATGGATACTTGATTTTCATAGAACCCCTAAAGTGTGGAAGCAGGCCATTTGACCCATTAAATCCACACCAACCTTCCAAACAACATCTCACCCAGACCTACCCCTGTACCTTGTCCCCATTATCCTGTATTTCCTATAGTTAATCCACTTAGCCTGCACGTTTCTGGCACTGGGCAATTTAGCATAGCCAATTCACCTAACCTGACCATGTTTGGAGTAACCTGGAGCATCCAGAGGCCCATGCAGACAGAGAGAGAATGTGCAAACTCTACACAGTCACCCGAAGGTAGAATTGAACCCAAGTCCCCGGTGTTGTGAGGCAGCAGTGCTAACCACTGAGTCAGCGTGGTGTCCCCAGCCTTTCTTGATCCAAGGAATGACCTGACTAATCAATTTAAATCTCAAATGAAGACAGTGCACTTCTCTTCAGTTGTACTGTCCTCTCTTGCCCAGCCTGACAGCTCTTCTAACTCTGACCATGTAAGCATGCATGGAAGGACCTTTGATGCATGTGTGGACATGGTGATCTGGCAACTTCAGAATTCTGGAGTTTCAATTGCCTCAAGTTGACAAATTTAGTTTTCCCTACAGCTTAAAGGCTACATTCCTACAGCAAATGAATTGTGCAATTGAACACATTTCATAACAGTAGTAGAAACCAACAGACTAAAACAATCCAGATTTGAATTCCAGTCTATACTAAGTGTATGATCTCAGTCACGCAGTAATACAATTGCCATGTGCCAGTAGGTTAAGAGCCAAAAGTGGAGAATCACTCATACAAGACAGAGAGGCAGTCAACACCCACTGGAGAGTGCAGTTCAAGGTCCTCAACTAAGATGCAGCCTGTGAGGCAAGTGCTTTTCACACAACCTACAACTCACGACCTATTGCCATCTCACAGCACTGGCAACCTGTTGTGAGATCACAAAAGCTTTATGAAAGCTAAAAAACAACTAAGCCTCCAGAGCAGATGGAATCTCTGCTGAAGCACTAAATACAGTAGAGAGGGACATAAATATACAACCTCGTTGCCCTTGTCTGGAAGAAAGAAGGCAAGCCAGGAAATATGAGAGACATTATAATTGTGACTACCTTCAAAAAGAAGAGACTGGTCTAACTGTGGAAATTACAGAGGGATTTCCCTACTGTCTACTACAGGAAAGGTCATCATGAGAATCCTCCTCAACCATCTCCTATCAGTGGCTGAAGAATTGCTCCCAAGTCTCAATTTGACTTCCATTTGTCCAGAGACACAGGCGACAGATTGTCAGTGTGCGTTAAATCCAAGAAAAATGTAGGAATTAACACCAGTCTCTGTACATGGCCTTTTTCAATCTCACAAAGGCTTTTGACTCTGTCAAACATTGAGGACTACGGAATATCCTCCTCAACTTAAGCTGTCCGCAGAAATTCTGATCATTCTTTGCCTGTTTCACAATGACATGCAGACTGTGATCCTCACCAACGGATCTACCACAGAGCCCAATACAAGTGCAAGCTGTGGTCAAGCAGGGCTGCATCATCACATAAATGGTCTTCTTTGTCTTCCTTGCTGAACCACTCCAGCCCATCCCCATCAAGCTCCACAGAGTGGAGCTAACCATCAGAACGAGCAGGAAACTTTTCAACATTTCCTACAGGCCATCATCAAGAACCACCGCAACTTCTGTTATCGAGCTGCAGTACACAGATAACGCCTGCACATGTGCATACTCACAGTCTTTGCTATAAACTGTCACTAATGCATTCAGTGAGGCCTATAAGGGAATCATCGTCAAACTAAACATCTGGAAAACAAAGATTCTCTATCAGCCTGCTACTGCCACACAATGTTGTCTCCTGACCATCAAATTCCACAGGGAGCCCTGAACAACACAAATCATTTACTATTCCTTGGAAGCCTCCTCGCAATGTGAACAAACATTAGGGATGAAATTCAACATTGACTTCAATGTGACAGTGCAGCCTTTGGACGCTTGAAGGACACCAAAGTCCGAAACCTCAAACCCAGCATCAAGCTACAGAGCAGCTGTGACCACCGCCTCGTGTGCATAAGGAATGTGGATCATGTACAGCAGATACCTCAAATCCCTGGAGCATTAGCATTAGCACCAATGCTGCCTTCAAAATATCCTGTAAATCCACTGGCAGGGTAGGTGTACCTTTGTGATGGTCCTCTTGAGGCCATTATTCCCAGTACCAAGGCACTGGTCACACACAACCAGCGGGCCACATTGTCCACATACCCAACACAAGCCTCCCTAAAGAAGTGGTTTGCAATGGTAAGCGATCACTAGGAGGGCAGAGGAAATACTGCAAGTATATCCTGTAAACCTCCCTAAACAAATGCAATATGCCCACCAAATTGTAGGAATCGCATGCTGTCAAACGCACAAACTCAAGAAGAAGCATCCACGAAGGCACCAACCACTTCGAGCGTCACCGAGTGGATCAAATGGAGACCCAACGGAGGCAGCAGAAAGAGCATGCAGAATCCATGGGATCCCACCCATGGTCCTCCTCAAACATCCCCTGTCCTGTCTGGGACAGAGTCCGCAGCTCTAGGATTGGACAATTCAACCACCATGGAATTCCTCCCCTCTTCTCTAGAGTGGAAGTAAGTCATCCGTGACCCTAAGAGACTGACAAAGAAAGTAATGAAAAAGAATCGACATATGCACAGGCATCTTGAGTTAAAGGTGTACTGGACTCCACCAAAGAATGCCTCAGCAAATCTTTTCGTGTTGCTAAAGAAGTGTGCATTCTGTTGCACCATTTATTTAAGCACTAAATATACACACGGGAGTAAGCAGCAAAAGGTTAGCCAAATGCTTTTCTTGCACTTTGTTGCTTTGCTTTATGTTGATTTATTAAAGAAAATTTGCTCATTTACATGTTTGGTTCTTGATGGTAGAGGGGATTGAATCCATCCAAGTTCCTTACCTTTGGTAATATCTGCAAAGTGTCGATATAATCCTGTAGGATTCTATAAAAGTATGTGGAGCTGAAAAAAGCAAAGCAGGTCAGGCAGCATCAGAGGAGCAGGGGAGTCGATGTTTCAGTTTGGAGCCTTTCACCAGGACTGGGGGAGGGGGAAGAGGCAGACAAATAACAAGAGGGTGAAGGTTGGGCTGAGGGAATTGTAGGTGGGATGGCGATAAGTGGATGCAGGTAGGAGGTGAATCATCGACTCCCCTGCTCCCCTGATGCTGCTTGACCTGCAATGCTTTTACCAGCTCCACACTTTATTGACTCTGATTTTCCAGCATCTCTTAATAGCTGCAAAGAAACAACCTCACCGTAACAAGAATGTCTCCCTCCATTACCGATCCCAGAGTTTGAGCAGGAAACTACCTGCAAGCAACAATGGACATTTGTTAAGTGACTGCGTGTGTAATGCTGGGTTCTGGATCAATACTATTTTAATTTGAATGTAATTATTAAATATAGAACCTATGTTTTAATCAGCTATTCCTCTGGATGATGGTGTACAATACATCTAAGAGAGAGATGGTGGACATTGGTACAATTACAACATTTAAAAGGCATCTGGATGGGTATATGGACCTCATTATCCACTTGGAAACCCTGCAGCTTTCTGGATTCAACCTCAAATTCAACAATTTTAGGGATTGAACACTTCCGATGTCCTTACTGCAATCCCTGCACAGCAAGGGTTTAGAGATTAAGGGATAAATGCTGGCAAATAGGACTAGATTTATTTAGGACATTGAGACATAGAGTCCTACAGCACAGTGGAAGAGCCTGTGGCCCAAACTGGCCCATGTCAACCAAATGTCCATCAATGCAAATCCCATTTCCCTGCATATGGCCCATATCGTTCTAAACCTTTCCTCTCCATGTATTTGTCCAAATTCCTTTTAAATGTTGTTGATGAAACCACCTCAACCACTTCTGCTGGCAGCTCATTCCATATGTGTACTACCATCTATGTAAAAAAAAAGTTACCCCTCAGGTTCCCTTTTATCCAAGATTGCCCCACCCCCCCCCCCCACTTAGTCTCCTGTGCTCTAAAGAAAAAGCTCCCAGCTTGTCCAAACTCTTCCTATAATTCACACCGTTGAGTCCTGGCAACATCCTTGTAAATTTCTTTTGCACTCTTTCCAGTTTAATAGCATCCTTCCTATAGCAATGTGACCAAATCTGAACACAATACTCCAAGTGTGGCCACACCAACACCCTGTACAACTGCAACATAACTTGCCACCTTCTGTATTCAATGCTCTGACACATGAAGGCCAGTATCCCAAAAGCATTCATCACTGTCCTGTCTTCCTGTGACTCCACTTTCAGAGAACCGTGCACCTGAACTCCAAGGTGCCTCTCTACCACTACACTCCTTAAGACCCTACCATTCACCATGAAACTCATAACTTGATTTGACTTTCCAAAATGCAAGACCTCTCACTTATCTATATTAAACTCCCTTTGCCATTTCTACTTCTACTGCTCTGCCCTCATCAACCTTCCTGGTCACTTCATCAAAGAACTCTAACAAATTTGTGAGGCATGATCTCCCATGCACAAAGCCTTGCTGACTATTCCTAATCAAACCCTGTCTTTCGAAATATATGTATATCTCAGAATCTTCTTAAGTAACTTACCTTCCACAGATGTTAGGCTTACTGGTCCATAGTTCCCAAGTTTTTCTTTGCAGCCCTTCTTGAATAAAGGCACAATATTCGCTAACCTGAAGTCTTCTGGGACCTCACCCGTGGCTAATGATCATGCAAAGATATCAGCCAGGGGCCCCGCAATTTCATGTCTAGATTCTTGCAATGTTCTTGGATATATCTGGTCAGGACCAAGACACTTACCTACCTTCATACATTCTAATACATTAGCATCTGGTCAGCATGCACAAATTGGACCAAAGGGTTTATTTCCATGCTGTACATCTCTATGCCTCAATGACTGTGTGGAACCTGGCGTTGACCTGGTGTTTCTGATCTTTGACTATTAAGCAAGATATAAAAGGGAGCTAAGGGGCAACTTTTTCACGCAGAGGGTGGTACATGTATGGAATGAGCTGCCAGAGGAAGTGGTGGAGGCTGGTACAATTACAACATTTAAAAGGCATTTGGATGGGTATATGAATAGGAAGGGTTTGGAGGGATATGGGCCAAGTGATGTCAAAGGGACTAGATTAGGTTAGGATATTTGGTCAGCATGGACGAGTTGGACCGAAGGGTCAGTTTCCATGCTGTACATCTCCTCCAAAGCTTACATTTTGCATAGGTTTGGACACTAATGTGACTTGCCTACACTCTGAGAAGAGACACAACATTCTTTTGCTTTCAAAGCTTCAGCTTTGGTTGGTAGGGAGACTGGCACTTTGTTTGGCAATGCACTGTTGCATTCTTGTTGTGGTCGGCCTTGAGCAATTTTCACAACACGTATGTTTCTGAAGTCCCAAAATCAGAGGTTGAGTTCAATACCACATGCAGTGGATCCCGAATCAGAGTTGTCTGACATAGTAAGTCATATACCAGTAAAATCTTGGAGTGGACTTGTAATTTACAGTCCTTTTTTACTCCCAGTTATGCACTCTGATCTTAAAGAGTTAGTGCAAACTGATGCAAAACTATAAGAATATATTGCTGCAGCAGTCCAACAATATAAATGGAGTACATACCCTCCAACTCTTAAGATAGTTTGTATGAAAGCTAGGTTTTGGGCTGTCTCTCAAGAGAAATGAGGTATGACACTCTGCTGGTTAATCTAATATAAAGCAGGATTTCATGTTGAGGCTGTATTTTTATTGAGAAATGCAATTTAAAAAGAGACAGCATGACTTTACAAACAACAGCATCACATCTAACACCTGCGACGCTGGAGCTTTTAAATCAGAAAGGTTTTGATCTGGCAGTTTTCTCACATACACATAGTGAGCACTCTCCTCTAATGTCAGGGGCATGTAGGCATGTCATTAAGACTCAGCTGCTACTATAAACACTTGGCTGCTTTCATCTTGCCATGCTGTTACGCATTGACTATTGTGTACTCTGCTGGGAACTATTTTTATTCACAGTATTTTACTCTCAGTTCCCAGTGCACATTTGTCACAGTTGTGCAATTGTACACCTCCAGTGTCTGCCTCTCCACAACCAAACTGAGCTACTTCAGAGTCTTGTTTTTACGGATTCTTGGGCTTGAAGTGCAGGAAGCTGTGCATTTGAGCAGCATATTAAAGGTGACATCAGCATTGCCTGAATAAACATAAAAGCAGAGTGACCAGTGCTGGGGGCCATCAAAACAGGACACAATAGCAGTGCACAGGGAGGATCGATGTCATCATGTACATGGTAACACCATTGTGTGCGAAGATGCAGCCCTGTTTGAGAGGCAGCGGATTGGGTGTGGGGGTCTTCAAAAGCAAACCTGTATCTTGGTCACCATTATATTGAGACTGCTGAGGCAAGCAAAAGAGATGAACACAACTCCGTACTGATGCTTTCATAAGAATGTGTGCTGGCGATCACAGTATTGGGTGTGAAGCTATCCAATATCAGGCAAACTGTTCGGTAAAACATCAGACATCAAGAAACTCATAAATATGAGTACTTCAATGTTAATATGTATAGTTTCGGAACCATTGTTAAAGGGCCTCACCTTTTCACATTCAGTCTGAATCTAGATTCCTTACAGTGTGGAAACAGGCCATTTGGCCCAACAAGTCCACACCGACCCTCCAAAGAGTAACCCACTCCCCTACATTTACCCCAGACTAATGCCCCTAACCTACACATCCTGAACACTGTGGGCAATTTAACATGGCCAATTCACCTGGCCTGCACATGTTTGGATCAAAGAATGGTGTGTTGCTTCCCTGGTGCCAGGATCAAGGATGTCTCAGAGAGGGTGCAGAATGTTCTCAAGGGGGAGAGGGGCCAGCAGGAGGTCATTGTCCACATTGGAACCAACGACGTAAGGAAAAAGGTTGAGATTCTGAAGGGAGATTATAGAGAGTTAGGTATGAATTTAAAAAGGAGGTCCTCGAGAGTAGTAATATCTGGATTACTCCCGGTGCTACAAGTAGTGAGGGCAGGAATAGGAGGATAGAGCAGATAAATACATGGCTGAGGAGCTGGTGTATGGGAGAAGGATTCACATTTTTGGATCATTGGAATCTCTTCTGTGGTAGAAGTGACCCGTACAAGAAAAACAGTTTGCACCTAAATTGGAAGGGGACTATCTTTCTGGCAGGGAGATTTGCTAGAGCTGCTCGGAGGATTTAAACTAGTAAGGTTGGGGCAGGGGTGGGTGAGGAAGGACCCAGGGAGATAGTGAGGAAAGAGATCAATCTGAGACTGGTACAGGTGAGAACAGAAGCAAGTCAAACAGTCAGGACAGGAAGGGACAACATAGGACTAATAAATTAAACTGCATTTATTTCAATGCAAGGGGCCTAACAGGGAAGGCAGATGAATTCAGGGCATGGTTAGGAACATGGGACTGGGATATCATAGCAATGACAGAAACAATGCTCAAGGATGGGCAGGACTGGCAGCTTAATGTTCCAGGATACAAATGCTACAGAAAGGATAGAAAGGGAGACAAGAGAGGAGGGGGTGGCATTTTTGATAAGATATAGCATCACAGCTGTGCTGAGGGAAGATATTCCTGGAAATATATCCAGAGACATTATTTGGGTGGAACTGAGAAATATGAAAGGGAGGATCACCTTATTGGGATTGTATTATAGATTCCCTAATAGTCAGAGGGAAATTGAGAAACAACTTTGTAAGGAGATCGCAGCTATTTGTAAGAATAATAGGATGGTTATGGTAGGGGATTTTAACTTTCCAAACATAGACTGGGATTGCCATAGTGTTAAAGGTTTAGATGGAGAGGAATTTGTTAAGTGTGTACACGAAAATTTTCTGATTCAATATGTGGATGTACCTACCAGAGAAGATGCACAACTTGACCTACTCTTGGGAAATAAGGCAGGGCAGGTGACTGAGATGTCAGGGGGGGAGCACTTTGGGACCAGCGACCATAATTCTATTAGATTTAAAATAGTGATTGAAAAGGATAGACTAGATCTAAAAGTTGACGTTCTAAATTGGAGAAAGGCCAATTTTGACGGTATTAGGCAAGAACTTTCAAAATCTGCTTGGGGGCAGATGTTCGCAGATAAAAGGACGGCTGAAAAATGGGTAACCTTCAGAAATGAGATAACGAGAATCCAGAGAAAGTATATTCCTGTCAGAGTGAAAGGAAACGCTGGTAGGGAATGCTGGATGACTAAGGAAATTGAGGTGAAAATGTGTTGCTGGAAAAGCGCAGCTGGTCAGGCAGCATCCAAGGAGCAGGAGAATCGACATTTCGGGCATGAGCCCTTATTCAGGAAATTAAAGAAATTGAGGGTTTGGTTAAGAAAAAGAAGGAAGCATATGTAAGGTATAGACAGGATAGATCGAGTGAATCCTTAGAAGACTATAAAGGCAGTAGGAGTATACTTAAGAGGGAAATCAGGAGGGCAAAAAAGGGACATGGAATAGCTTTGGCAAACAGAATTAAGGAGAATCCAAAGAGTTTTTACAAATACATTAAGGACAAAACAATAACTAGGGAGAGAATAGGTCACCTCAAAGATCAGCAAGGCAGCCTTTGTGTGGAGCCACAGAAAATGGGGAAGATACTAAACGAGTATTTTGCAGCAGTATTTACTGTGGAAAAGGATATGGAAGATATAGAAAGTTGCAAAATATATGGCAACACCTTGCAAAATGGCCATATTACAGAGGATGAAGTGCTGGATAAAGGTGTATAAATCCCAAGGACCTGATCAGGTGGACCTTAGAACACTGTGGAAAGCTAGAAAAGTGGTTGCTGGGCCTCTTGCTGAGATATTTGTATTAGCGATAGTTACAGGAGAGGTGCCGGAAGACTGGAGGTTGGCTAATGTGGCGCCACGCTTTAAGAAAGGTAGTAAGGACAAGTGAGGGAACTATAGACCAATGAGCCTGACATCGGTGGTGGGCAAGTTGTTGGAGGGAAACCTGAGGTACAGGATGTACATGTATTTGGAAAGGCAACGACTGATTACGGATCGTCAACATGGCTTAGTGTGTGGGAAATCATGTCTCACAAACTTGGTTGAGTTTTTTAAACAAAGAGGATTGATGATGGGCAGAGCGGTAGATGTGATCTATATGGACTTCAGTAAAGCATTCAACAAAGTTCCCCTGGGAAACTGGTTAGCAAGTTTAGATCTCGCAGAATAAAGGGAGAACTAGCCGTTTGGATACACAACTAGCTCAAAGGTAGAAGACAGAGGGTGGTGGTGGAGGGTTGTTTTTCAGACTGGAGGCTTGTGACCAGTGGAGTGCCACAAGGATCGGTGCTGGGTCCACTACTTTTTGTCACTTACATAAATGATTTGGATGCGAGCATAAGAGGTACAGTTAGTAATTTTGCAAATCGGAGGTGTAGTGGGCAGCGATGATGGTTACCTCAGATTACAACAGGATCTGGATCAGATGGGCCAATGGTTCGAGAAGTGGCAGATGAAGTTTAATTCAGATAAATGCGAGGTGCTGCAAACCTTAGCAGAACTTTTACACTTAATGGTAAGATCCTAGGGAGTGTTGCTGAACAAAGAGACCTTGGAGTGCAGGTTCATAGCTCCTTGAAAGTGGAGTCGCAGATATATAGAATAGTGAAGAAGGCATTTTGTATGCTTTCCTTTATTGGTCAGAGTATTGAGTACAGGAGGTGAGAGGTCATGTTGCGGCTGTACAGGACATTGGTTAGGCTACTGTTGGAAAATTGCATGCAATTCTGGTCTCCTTTCTATCGGAAAGATGTTGTGAAACTTGAAAGGGTTCAGAAAAGATTTACAAGGATGTTGCCAGGGTTGGAGGATCTGAGCTACAGGGAGAGGCTGATTAGGTTGGGGCTGTTTTCCCTGGAGCGCCGGAGGCTGAGGGGTGACGTTATAGAGGTTTACAAAATTATCAGGGGCATGGATAGGATAAATAGACAAAGTCATTTCCCTGGGGTTGGGTAGTCCAGAACTAGAGGGCATAGGTTTAGGGTGAGAGGGGAAAGATGTAAAAGAGACCTAAAGGGCAACATTTTCATATAGAGGGTAGTACGTGTATAGAATGAGCTGCCAGAGGATGTGGTGGAAGCTGGTAGAATTGCAACATTTAAAAGGCTTTTGGATGGGTATATGAATAGGAAGGGTTTGGAGGGATATGGGCCGCATGCTGGCAGGTGGGACTAGATTGGGTTGGGATATCTGGACGGTTTGGACCGAAGGGTCTGTTTCCATGCTGTACATCTCTATGACTCTATAATGGAGGTCAAACCCCCATGGCCATTTCAGTGATTGCAAAACAAAATTCACTCTGAACTCCAACCCTTAAGTTTGTACAGGTTCTCTGCTAGACTAAGATGGAACTTATGTGACACAGTTAGTTTGGTTGCAAGTGATCCAGATCCTGTTGTAATCTGAGGTAACCATCATCGCTGCCCACTACACCTCCGATTTGCAAAATTACTAACTGTACCTCTTATGCTCGCATCCAAATCATTTATGTAAGTGACAAAAAGTAGTGGACCAAGCACCGATCCTTGTGGCACTCCACTGGTCACAGGCCTCCAGTCTGAAAAACAACCCTCCACCACCACCCTCGGTCTTCTACCTTTGAGCTAGTTGTGTATCCAAACGGCTAGTTCTCCCTTTATTCCGCGAGATCTAAACTTGCTAACCAGTTTCCCAGGGGAACTTTGTTGAGTGCTTTATTGAAGTCCATATAGATCACATCTACCGCTCTGCCCATCATCAATCCTCTTTGTTTAAAAAACTCAACCAAGTTTGTGAGACATGATTTCCCACACACTAAGCCATGTTGACAATCCGTAATCAGTCCTTGCCTTTCCAAATACATGTACATCCTGTCCCTCAGGTTTCCCTCCAACAACTTGCCCACCACCGACGTCAGGCTCACTGGTCTATAGTTCCCTCACTTGTCCTTACTACCTTTCTTAAATGGCTCGGTCCAAGCTTTGGTGGAAATTGGTTGAGAAAGATTGATGTGGACGGGCTCAATATTTTTTTGATTAGAAAATGTCTACCTGTGAAGTCCTAATTAAATACCCAAAAGTTTTCGGGAAGATGTAGGGACGATCAAGGGAATCAAGGTCACCTTGCATGTTGACCAGGAAACAATTCCACAATTCTGCAAGGCCTGCCCCATGCCATTTGCCTTACGGGCAAAAGTAGAGGCAGAAATCAGAAGGCTGAAAAGTGAAGGCATTATCAAACCAGTCTAGAGTGCAGAAGTAGGATAACAGCAGTTGTATTGAATGTGAAGTCCAATTGCCTTTGCGGGGATTTTAAACAAATAGTAAATCCGTTTTTACAGCTGAATAAATACCCAATTCCTTCCGGTATGAACAAATTACTGCAAATGCACACTTTACTTCAATTCTAATGTTTAGACTCAAAGCATTAGTTTACTCTCTCTCCATGGATGCTGTTTGACCCGCTGTGATCTCCAGTATTTAAAAGTGAACCTGGCAGGTGATCTGTCCTTCACAAAGCTGGACATGAGCCAGGCATTTCCATAATTAATAACCATAAGGATTTTTACCAGTACAGGAGACTACCATTTGTGGTATTGTCAGTCTGTGCGATTTTTTAGCAGATCATGGAAAACATTTTGTAAGGTCTGAGGTCTTTCCTTCGGCTGGTGAATTATTATGGAAAGTTCATACATAACTGGCCTGCATCCTGACACCCTTGCATCAACTTGAAAAAAGTTTCAGCCTTGGAAATGGTCACATAGCCAAGTCATAGCTTTCAGCGAAGTGAAGAAACAGCTAACATCCTCCGAGGTGTTGGCACATAATGATCTGAAGCGAGATTTGATATCGACAGGTGATTCATTCCTGTATGGCATTGATTTATATCACTTCATAGATGGGCCCAATGGAGAGGAGCGCCCAATAGTGCATGCATCCTCAACTTTGGCTAATGCAGAGAGCTGCCAGAGGCTGGTACAATTGCAACATTTAAGAGGCATTTGGATGGGTATATGAATAGGAAGGGTTTGGAGGGATATGGACCAGGTGCTGGCAGTTGGGACTAGATTGGGTTGCAATATCTGGTCGGCATGGACCGAAGGGTCTGTTTCCATGCCGTACATCTCTATGACTGTATGTCTCTATGGGAGGAAACCCACACAGACACAGGAAGAATGTGAGAACTCCACACAGACAGTTGCCCAAGGCAGGAATCAAACCCAGGTCCCTGGTGCTGTGAGGCAGCAGTGCTAACCACTGAGCCACTGTGCCACCCCAAACAGATCGCTGTCATTATGCTAGACCTCTCTTCTGCAGTGTGCTGTATTGGCATAAAATGTATAGGACCAATTCCCGATGATTACATTATGACAGATAATAGGTCTATACAGTCACAAGTCTATGGTTGTGTCAAGCTAAGAGACCTGGACATATTCCAGGTTACTACACGGGTCTGTTTGGAAGCATTCCCGGGTTACTCCAGGAAGTCTGACCCAGCAAAAGTCATGTCTGCTGACAGCAAATGTGCCCTCCTGTGTTGGACAATTGTGTGAAATGTTTTCTTCTGTTGTAGGTCTCAATCAATTAACTTCCAACTCCAATCTCTTTGCTTCCTGCAGAGATATTTAGTGTGCTTACCCAGCCTGGACCATCTAGCCCAAATATTATAATGAGGGTGGCAGTGAAGTTGTAGTAGCGTGTCACTGAACTAGTAAGGCAGAACCTCAGGCAAATTTTTCTGGGGCCATGAATTCAAATCTTACCATTCAACAAAAATATGAAATGAAAAGGTGGTCAAATGGCAATCACATAAGAACAGGAGATCAGGCAGCTTCCGAGGAGCAGGAAAATCGATGTTTCAGGCAAAAGCCCTTCATCAGGAAGGGCTTTTGCCTGAAACATCGATTTTCCTGCTCCTTGGTTGCTGCCTGACCTGCTGTGCTTTTCCAACACCACTCTAATCTTGACTCTGATCTCCAGCATCTGCATTACTCACATTTGCCTATTCACATAAGGACTGTTGACTGTCATACAAGCATATCTGGTTCACTAATACTCTTCTGGGGAAGAAATATGCTGCCTTTGCCTGGTTTGGTCTAATGTGACCCAGATACACAGCAATGTGGTTGACTCTTAACTGCTCTCTGGGCGATAAGGGATGGGCAATAAATGCTTGATTAACCAATGGTTTCCACATCCCATGAGCAAATTGTTTTAAAAATTAAATAATTTGGGAATTTATCTTAATTCAAGGCACAAACAGTTTTAAATATACTTTGCATTATCCATTTGAATGCATTTCAATTATATATTTAATGAAATATTCACCCTCCCCATGCAGAGTTGACAAGTATTGCACAGTGGCTCAGTGGTTAGCACTGCTGCTTCACAGCGCCAGGGACTCGGGTTTAATTCCCGCCTTGGGCAACTGTCTGTGTGGAGTTTGCACATTCTCCCCGTGTCTGCTTGGGTTTCCTCCCACAGTCCAAAGATGTGCAGGTCGGGTGAATTGGCCATGCTAAGTTGCCTGTAGTGTAAGGTGCATTAGTCAGGGGTAAATGTAGGGGAATGGGTCTGGGTGTGTTGCTCTTCAGAGGGTCGGTGTGGACTTGTTGGGCCGAAGTGCCTGTTTCCACACTGTAGGGAATCTAATCTAATCTATTCTCCTTGTCAGGTGAGCTCAAACAAGAATCACGCAGAAAGCATCAAGAGTGAAGGAGACATTCTCATTGAAACCCTTCAAAGGCTGGCCCAAGCTACCAGGTGAGAACCCTCAAGCCTTAAGGAATTTCCAAGCCTTTGAATAAGTATTGGTGTGTGTATGTGTGCGTGTGTATACATATCAGATACATACCACAGACATATCGTGTTACAGTGCTTCGCGACTGGAGTAAGACTGCACTTGAATCAGCCTTTGAAAGCCTCCAGCTTTTTCCTGAGACTGACTTTGATCAATTGTTAGTGTAAGCCGGAGTTGGTTTGCATGATGAAAGATTCCGAAAGTTGCTGCTTTCATTTGCAGCCAGTTATGAGCTTACTGTCTGCTTCTCTTGAGCTTAGCTTTGTACATCCCCAAAAGGAATGGTAAGTTTTTGAACTAAGTTAAAATAACTTTGAAGCCACAAAGTACGCTCCTGGCATAATAATGTTTATATTCCTAACAAACAGAAATCCAATGAATTTCCGGTTTCACCTCAAACAACTTCACAGAAGGTGGACAGGAAAACATAAAACTGAATTAGACTAATATCCACGTGTCTGCTGGTTCATGATGTTCCACAATTTTTTTTAACTTTAGGTGAGAGCCTTCAATGTAAATGTGTAGATCTTCTACCATCAAAGGCCAAGGTAGATATGAAGATATTAATCTCTCGATATAAAACAAGCTTTGTGTGGACATTGCAACCTTCTGCTGGATTAGATGCTTCCTGTTCTGCCACCAGTTGCATGCTGTTTGTGTCTGCATGCTTGTAGCAGGGTCTTATTTTTCACCATGCAAATCCCAGGGCCCACTGTTCTGTGAGGTTATTGACAGAATACGCAGTTGGAGCAGGAAAATCAACGTTTCGGGCAAAAGCTTTTCATCAGGCCCTTAATGGCAGGAAAGGTTTGAGATTTAATTCAATAACAATCTTTGTTGTCCTCTAAGTTGGTGGCGTTGCTTTACCACCAAAAGCAGTTTTATATCTAATAATTGTTCATTTCAAACTGAGAAGACTGACTTTCAGCAATTTTCACAGGTTATGTTTGGCTCTCTTATTCCAGCAGTGCCAACAATAACTTGTATTTATGAAGCATTATCAATCTGTCATAATATTCTCTGGTGCTTCTTGAGAAGATTATCAAGCAAAGGTTTGACACCAATTCATGTAAAGGGATATTGGGAGAAACGATTACAATACAAGCTTAGCTAACAACTTAGGTTTCAAGGCGCATTGAAAAAGGATGGGGAGAGAGAGATGTAGTGCTTTAAGGTGAAAGTTCCAGAACTGAAAGGATATCTGCCAATGGTGGACTGATTGAAATAGTGGATTTTCAAGAGGCCTGAATTGGAGATGATGCAAGGATCACCTAGTGGTTTTGGGTTGGAGGATGTTACAGAGATGAAGAGGTGTGAAACGATAGAAGGATCTGAGAACAAAGATAATTAGTATAAAGTTGAATTGAGGCATGAGCAGTTTTGGGGCCAATGTAGTTCAGTAAACACTTAGCTCATGACTGTATGACTATGACTGTATAAAAGTTTGTAATTGAAATTTGCTCAGATTAAGAGAAAACCATTGTAAGTCACAGTGTGATATTACTATGCATTTAGTTTCGATTCATCTTACTACAATGTTTATATTGGTTTTACTAAGATGTTTACATTAAACAGGTCTTCCTATACATCCCTGCACTTGACAGAAAATATTCAAGACTTACACTTAAATACACAATTCTGTTGAACATAGATTGCTGAGGTGACACAGTGAAGGCACAACACATGGTTCTACAGAAAATGGACAGAACTGGTGAAGCTTCTTCTTATTTTGAGGGTTATTTTCACAAACTGTAGAATGGAGTTGTACTATTTGACTAGGTAGTATCAAAGATTTACATTACTTCAGTGCAGTGGTGGTTTCCATAGTCTTAAGTCATCCAGGTCAAGATGCTCATTTTCATCTGTGATGGGGTATGGTTCCTCTTGGCTCTCTAATACCTTGTCCAGCCAGTTAAGAGTGTTATCAGTCATTGAACCAAGGAGGAGATTACAAATTGTATTCAAGTCTGTTCCTCCAGCCAACATAGAAAGATATTGACATGGACAGAAACTCATTCAAACATTTCGTTCTCCTTTCCCTCGCAGTGTGTGGACTCATTTTTCATTTACTATGCCTTATGCATTGATAAGTACATCTTTGCTTCCTTCATCCAACCTCACAAAAGAATGTGTAATTCTGCTGTACTGAACATTAATGAGTTGTGATTATATTTAACAAATATTTCACAGTTACTGTCATGACATTAAATGAAGGTCCAATTTGCCTGCTGGATATCTTCCTGTTTTTGAGTTCCCTATTTGAAAGCAGCTCTGGCACACAGCATTGCAATCTCCATTTTGTGTACACAACACCTCACCTAGAATAGAAATCCATATCAGCACTGTACCACCCAAATGAGCCAACAAAGGTGTCCCAAGTAGCTTTAGCAACATACAAATTTGCATACATGCTGTAGTATGGAGCTATGGATAGTGATAGTTGAGGCATTAGTATCTTTCCATTACATGATTGGCTGGGAATCTCTGCTGTTCTTGTCACCTGCTAGTAATGTGTTTTGGAAGGATTTGCAAGTTCATACTCAACCTGATTGACAAGTTACAAAATTAAAGAACTGCAAATGCTGGAAATCTGAGGCAAAAATAGAAATTGCTTGAGAACCTCGGAAGGTCTGGCAGCATCTGTGGAGAGAAATCAGAGTTAACCTTTCAGGTCCAGTGACTCTTCTTAAAAACTGTTGGTAGCTAGGAAAAAGTTGTTTTTTTTTATGCAGAAGATAGGGTTGGGGAAACAAATGATTTTCAGAACTGAAGAAGGGTCATTAGACCCAAAAAGTTGTCTCTCCTTTCCCTTCACAGATGCTGCCAGACCTACTGAAGTTCTCCAGCAATTTCTATTTTGTTTCTGATTTACAAGTTGATGCTCAGACTATTTGATTCAGTTATGTAGGCCCCTTCCATCGCATTCGTGTTCTGGAATGGGACTCAAGCCTGAGGGTCTGGCTGAGAGATAGGGATGCTACCCATTACACTACAGGGTGACTGCTACTGGAAATATACAATATTATTTGGTTTAGTGTGAAGCTAGTGACTGTTCAGCCACTGTAATTACATGAGTTACCATGTTGCTTTTTTGCTCCCACATTATACAATGCCCCAGAGGTCCCTGAAGTACTTTAAGAGGTATTACAGAGCCCAGAAAGGTTGCCTTATGGAACATGGGACCAAGAGTAGACCATTCAGCCCCTTAAGCCACTCCACCATTGTAGATCTCTAGCTGTAGGTCTACCTCAATACTACTTTACCATGTCATCCCCATATCCCTTTATGTCATTATTAACTAGAAATTTATCAATCTGTGTCTCAAATTTTCTCAATGTTTGAGCTTTCACAGTCCTCTGGGGTAAGGAATTTCAACAGTTCGCTACCTCTAAACAAGTCCAGAAAATCCTGGATGTCTAGGAATATTTAGGACAGGATAAAAAGGAAAATAAAGGCTTTTAGCAGTGTGAAGCGAGCAAATTAACAGAGCCCCTATTGAAGAATACAAACTGCATAGGGCATCTTAATGAAGCAACTTAAGAACTTAAGGAACATAATAAAGCAATTAGGAGAGAAAGAGGTGGCAGGAAGAAATACTGAAGGGTAAAATTAGGTAAAATCCCTTGCTATAATCTGAAACAGGGGCACGATTTATATAATTATAACTAGGACTTTGGGTAGTGTTGTGGAACAGAGAGATCTAGGGGTTCATGCACATAATCATTTGAAGTTTGCATCACATATAGATTTGGTGGTTAAGAAGGCATTTAGCATGCTTGCCTTCATTACTCAGACTTTTGAGTAAAGGAGCTGGGACATTATATTGTGGTTGTACAAGACGTTAGTGAGGTCTCTTCTGGAGTACTGTGTCCAGGTCTGGTCCTGTATTGGAATGATATTATTAAGGTGGAGAGGGTTCAGAAGAGATTTGCCAGGAATGAAGGGTTTGAGTGATAAAGAGAGAGAGTCACGGAGATGTACAATGCAGAAACAGACCCTTCTGTCCAACTTGTCCATGCCAACCAGATATCCCAATCTAATCTAATCCCATTTGCCAGCACTTTGCCCATATCCCTCTAAATCCTTCCTATTCAGGTTGGGACTTTTTTTTTTCACTGGAGCATAGGAGGCTGAGGGTACCTTTGTAAAGATTTATAAAATCATGTAGGGTATAGATAAGGTGAACAGCAGGTGTCTTTTCCCTAGGATGGGGGATTTCAAGACTGGGGAGCATACTTTTAAGGAGAAAGGAGAAAAATTTAATGAGGACAAGACAATCTTTTTTACCCAGAGAATGGCTCATGTGTGGAATGAACTTCGAGAGGAAGTGGTAGATGTGGGTACAGTCACAGCATTTAAAAGACATTTAAATAAGAGATATTCGGATGTATATAAGCGCAGGCAGGTGGGACTAGTTTAGTTTGGGATTCTGGTCGGCACGAACTGGTTAGACCAAAGGGTCTGTTTCTATGCTGTAGGACTCGATGACTCTATATTGTCTTTGTATTTTAAGGGGAAGAGGATAACCAGAGAAAGATTAGGGCCCATTAATGGCCAAGGGAGGATTCAGTGCGTGGAGCTGGAGGACATTGGCAGGGTGCAAAATGACTACTGCACTTCTGCCTTCACCCGGGAGAAACCAAATATTGTTACAGAATTTGGGAACAGGAACTATGAGGTTCGTGAGCAGTTGATGTAAGGAGTGAGCAAGCATTGGAATGTTTGGCGTGCATAAAAGTGGACATGGCCCCTGACGTTAGTAGGACAAGTGAACAGGATAATTAAGAATATAGACAATAGACAATAGGTGCAGGAGTAGGCCATTCAGCCCTTCAAGCCTGCACCTCCATTCAATATGCTCATGGCTGATCATTCCTAATTAGTATCCTCTTCCTGCCTTATCTCCATAACCCTTGATTCCACTATCTTTGAGAGCTCTATCCAACTCTTTCTTAAATGAATCCAGAGACTGGGCCTCCACTGCTCTCTGGGGCAGAGCATTCCACACAGCCACCACTCTCTGGGTGAAGAAGTTTCTCCTCATCTCTATCCTAAATGGTCTACCCCGTATTTTTAAGCTGTGTCCTCTGGTTCGGCACTCACCCATCAGCGGAAACATGTTTCCTGTTGCCAGAGTGTCCAATCCTTTCATAATCTTATATGTCTCAATCAGATCCCCTCTCAGTCTTCTAAACTCAAGGGTATACAAGCCCAGTCGCTTCAGTCTTTCAGTGTAAGGTAATCCCGCCATTCCAGGAATTGACCTCGTAAACCTGCGCTGCACTCCCTCAGTAGCCAGAATGTCTTTCCTCAAATTTGGAGACCAGAACTGCACACAGTACTCCAGGTAATGGAACGCTTACCACTATCAATCATGGCACGGATTATAGGAGGAGGGAAGTTATGTTGGAGCTATACAAAACTTTGGTCACAGCTGGAGTATTGTGTGCCGCACTGGTCACTACATGACAGGAAGAATGTGATTGCACTTGAGATGTGCAGAGGAGATTCACTGAGATTATCACCTGGATTGATGCATTTTAGCAATGAAGAGAGGCTGGATAGGCTCGGGTTGTTTTCTTTAGAGACGATAAGGCTGACAGGGCATCAGATTGAGGTGTATAAGATTATGAAGGGCATGGACAAGGTGAATAGGAAGCAGCTGTTCCCCTTATTTGAAGGGCCAGTAACAAGAGGGCATAATTTGAAGGTGAAGAGCAAGAGATTTAGCGGGGATTTGAGGAAAATAGTCTTCACCCAGCAGATGGTGGGAATGTGGAATAAATTGCCCAGAAGGGTAGTTGAGATTGAAAACCTCACACTTTTAAAAAGTATTTAGGTGAAATATTATAACATGCGACTGCAGAAAAATTAGACTAGTGAAGATATGTGGGCCAAATGGCTTCTTCTATGCTATATGACTGTGTGACTCTGAGTGAAGAAATTTCTGCTCATCCAAATCTAAGCAGCTTGCCTTTCAGTCTAAGATTGTGTCCCTATTTCTGACTGCCCCCAGCTAGTCAGTTAAACATCCATTGTACTCCCTCTGTGGCACGTATTACCTTTGTTTTAGGTAAGGAGACAAAGACTGCATGCATACTCCAGGTGCATTGCACCAAGATACTATACTATTGAAAGATATATCTGCTCCTGTATTCAAGTCCTGTTGTGATAAAGGCCAGCCTACCGTTCGCTTTCCTAATTGCTTGCTGGAACTACATGTTAGTTTTCAGTGGCTTCTGAATTAGTGACTTTATTGTCCAGATTGTAATATAGATGAGCAGATGCCAGCTTTGCCTTTTTGCACAGATCAGTGTAAAGTCTCCTTAATAATAAAAAAGGGGACAACTGTTTTAAAAATAGATGTTCTTGAAAGCAACTCTGCATTATAAAGATGGATATTCACAATAGGATGTAATGTATTTGTTTAGGTGATTTAACTTTTCAAGTCTTTAACTATTTTCATGATCCTTTTAATGGGGTTAAATCTATTTCCTAGAATACTAGTGAGCCAGGAAGATCCACAATTGTGAGTTAGCTGTGTTGACAGAGTGCTACTAACACCTGGGCAACTGGTCAAAAAGCAGTTAAGCAGAGAATAACACAGAGGAGGTTTATATCACCAATGGATGTACAACAATCCTTACCAGAAAATGCCCCTCAGTGGCCCATCAGGCAAAAATATTTTGACATTGGCTGTGATTCCCTCACAATTGAATGGCTTACCAATATTTATTTGCTAGGCTTGCAAATGCAGAATAATAAGTGGACAGGTCCATTGATGGATTATTCCAGCATCCATGGTGTGAAAGGTGGTAAGAGCTTGAAGAGAGGAACTAAGGAGATAGCAATTTAGAATTGATATCTAAACCTCAATCTTACCAGCTTTTAAGGAAATAGCCATTTGGTACAATCGTGATTGATTATCTAACCTTCCCACACTTCCCCCATTCCTTAAATTTAAACATCTACCAATCTGAGTCCTGAATTTGCTCATTCACAGTGCTCTGGGATTGGGATTAGCAAAGAGTCATACCCATCTGAGTGAAGGGATTTCTCCTCATCTCACTCCTAAAGTGGCCCCTTCTTGTTCTGAGGCAGTCACCCAGAGATCTAAACTCTGCAGTCGGGGAGAACAACATCTCAGATCTACCTTACTGAGCCCTTAAAAAACTTCAACGTTTCAAGGAAATTATTTCAGATTGTTTTAAATTCTAGAGAATGTCAGCCCAATTCTTTCCTTCTGGTACAGTCTCCTTCTCTCAGGAACCAGGCTAGTAAACCTTTGTCAACTCCCTTCAAGTAAATCCTCCTTAGATAAGGAGTCTGATACACGACACAGGACGCCAAGACCCCATACAGTTACAGCTGAAAAATGTGTTGCTGGAAAAGCGCAGCAGATCAGGCAGCATCCAAGGAGCAGGAGAATCGACGTTTCGGGCATAAGCCCTTCTTCAGGAATAAGAAGTGTGTGCCAAGCAGGCTAAGATAAAAGGTAGGGAGGAGGGACTTGGGAGAGGGGCATTAGGAATGCGATAGGTGGAAGGAGGTTAAGGTGAGGGTGATAGGCCGGAGAGGGGGTGGGGGCGGAGAGGTCGGGAAAAGATTGCAGGTCAAGAAGGCGATGCTGAGTCCGAGGGTTGGGACTGAGATAAGGTGGGGGGAGGGGAAATGAGAAGCTGGAGAAATCTGCATTCATCCCTTGTGGTTTGAGAGTTCCTAGGCGGAAGATGAGTTGCTCTTCTTCCAGGCGTCATGTTGCCATGGTCTGGCGATGGAGGAGGCCAAGGACTTGCATGTCCTTGGCGGAGTGGGAGGGGGAGTTAAAGTGTTCAGCCACAGGGCAGTTGGGTTGGTAGGTGTGAGTGTCCCAGAGGTGTTCTCTGAAACGTTCCGCAAGTAGGCGGCCTGTCTCCCCAATGTAGAGGAGGCCACATCGGGTGCAGCGGATGCAGTAAATGATGTGTGTGGAGGTGCAGGTGAATTTGTGACGGATGTGGAAGGATCCTTTGGGGCCTTGGAGGGAAGTGAGGGGGGAGGTGTGGGCGCAAGTTTTGCATTTCTTGCAGTTGCAGGGGAAGGTGCCGGGAGTGGAGGTTGGGTTGGTGGGGGGTGTGGACCTGATGAGGGAGTCGCGGAGGGAGTGGTCTTTCCGGAATGCTAATAGAGGAGGGGAGGGAAATATATCCTTGGCAGTGGGGACCAGTTCAGTCAATCAAAGGAGGGTGTCAGTGGAAGGGTACTGGTTAGGTCGGCGGGAAAGGAAGAAGTGGAGGGCTTTGAGGCCTTCATGATGGGGGATGGAGGTGTATAAGGACTGGATGTCCATGGTGAAAATAAGGTGTTGGGGGCCAGGTAAGCGAAAATCATGGAGGAGGTGGAGGGCTGGGTGGTGTCCCGAACGTAGGTGGGGAGTTCTTGGACTAAGGGGGACAGGACCGTGTCGAGGAATGCAGAGATGAGTCGGATATGTGAAACAGTCTCTCTTCCACAGTTACACTGGCACCACCCCCCACCTTTTCCTCCGCTACATCGATGACTGTATCGGCGCTACTCGTGCTCCCACGAGGAGGTTGAACAGGTCATCAACTGTACTAACATCTTCCACCTCAACCTCCAATTTACCTGGACTGTCTCAGACTCCTCCCTCCCCTTCCTAGACCTCTCCATTTCTATCTCGGATGACCGACTCAACACGGACATTCACTATAAATCGACCGACTTCCACAGCTACCGAGATTACACCTCCTCCCACCCTGCTCCCTGTAAAATGCCATCCCATATTCCCAATTCCTTCGCCTCCGCCGCATCTGCTTCCTGGAGAACCAATTCCAGTACCGAACAACCAAGATGGCCTCCTTCTTCAAAGACTGCAATTTCCCCTCAGACGTGGTTGATGATGCTCTCTACCGCATCTCCTCCACTTCCCGCTCCTCTGCCCTTAAATTCCACCCCTCCAATCGCCACCAGGACAGAACCCCACTAGTCTTCACCTACCACCCCACCAACCTCCAGATACATCTTATCATCCTTCATCATTTCTGCCACTTCCAAACAGACCCCACCACCAATGATTTATTTCCTTCCCCTCCCCTATCAATGTTCCGGAAAGACCACTCCCTCCGCGACTCCCTCGTCAGGTCCACACCCCCCCATCAACCCAACCTCCACTCCCGGCACCTTCCCCTGCAACCGCAAGAAATGCAAAACTTGCGCCCACACCTCCCCCCTCACTTCCCTCCAAGGCCCCAAGGGATCCTTCCACATCCATCACAAATTCACCTGCACCTCCACACACATCATTTACTGCATCCGCTGCACCCGATGTGGCCTCCTCTGCATTGGGGAGACAGGCCGCCTACTTGCGGAACGTTTCAGAGAACACCTCTGGGACATCCGCACCAACCAACCCAACCACCCTGTGGCTGAACACTTTAACTCCCCCTCCCACTCCGCCAAGGACATGCAAGTCCTTGGCCTCCTCCATCGCCAGACCATGGCAATAAGACGCCTGGAGGAAGAGCAACTCATCTTCCGCCTAGGAACCCTCAAACCACAAGGAATGAATGCCGATTTCTCCAGCTTCTCATTTCCCCTCCCCCCACCTTATCTCAGTCCCAACCCTCGGACTCAGCATCGCCTTCTTGACCTGCAATCTTCTTCCCGACCTCTCCGCCCCCACCCCCTCTCCGGCCTATCACCCTCACCTTGACCTCCTTCCACCTATCGCATTCCAAACGCCCCTCCCCCACGTCCCTCCTCCCTACCTTTTATCTTAGCCTGCTTGGCACAGCCTCCTCATTCCTGAAGAAGGGCTTATACCCGAAACGTCGTTTTTCCTGCTCCTTGGATGCTGCCTGACCTGCTGCACTTTTCCAGCATTTTTCAGTTCTGATCTCCAGCATCTGCAGTCCTCACTTTTTTCCCATACAGTTACAGTAAACTTCATTTCATTTGTACTTTAATCTCTTTGTAATAAAGGATAATACTGTTTGTTTTCCAAATTGCTTGCTATACTTGTATTGTAACTTTGTGATTTGAGTTCAGGAACATATAGGCCGCCTTAAATACCTGTGTAGCTCAATCTCAACAATTTATAAAGTTCAGATTTTCTATTTTTTTCTTCAGAGTGGATAATTTCTCCACACTATATTCACTCAGCCTAGTTCTTGCCCATAATTTATATATATTCCTTTAAGCTTTTGTGCTGTCACCACAACATGCAGCAGAATCACTTAATTTTTCAGTGCAGTTATTTGGACCTGATTGAATTTTGACAAAAGGGCTATGTGGTTATTGGTTATTTACAGCATTTTTTTCTGTACCTTCCAGCTCCCATGCTGATATTGCCATTGGATCTTTGGCCTCTGAAATCCTAAAAATCATTGAGCAATGAACAGGAAGTAACAGTGATACAACTCCCAGTAATGCACTGTCACTTGGGACTGAAGAGGAATGGACCTTGTCCATTGGTCTTTATGTTGGTTGGTTTTCTTCAAGCAAAAGGAACGCTTGATTTGATGCAAGAGCAATTCCTTCAACAATTTTCTCCAAAATTGTGAAGTATGAAAATCACTTTGCAAGGTCATTGTTTAGCAACAGGTAAAAAGATGTTTTTGACTTCTTTAGCATGATATGACGTTTTAGTACAAATGATAAAATTCAGTGTTTTCCAAATGTTTCTTAATAGATTTCTGATTTTTTGAGCCTGTACTTTGAAGAAATTTCCACACCAGTACTGTATTTGTCTGATAACTTATGACACTTTAGACTTGTGTTCTTTTTTCCCTGTGAGTTGATGTCAGATCCTCAATCTTCAAATGTGGAGAAAAACATTTCTTTTCACTCTACTATATAAACATTTTAAAATTAATATGTAAAATATAATAAAATTATTTTTTAAGATCACCACAACAGCTTTCTCATTTTCATACTGCTTGGAAGTGAAAATGTTTTTAAAATACTGTCTCCTCTCAACCAGGCATTTTGTTGTTGACAATTTCAAGAAATCTTCTGCTTGGTCCATGGAGCAGTCTGTTTTTAATGTTTTCAACTCATGCTGTATCAGTGAAACAACTGCAATAATTAGAGAGAATATTTGTGCTTTAGAGATATTGTCATTGTATCTTACACTATTGAAACACCATTAAAATAAAAGGGAGACTTGTACTTCCCCCACTTGCCCAGTGAGAAATTGAGCCACACCGAACCAGTCCATACTGGAGTTTATGATTTTTCTGTGGCAAGTTATTGTTCTCAAGGCCTCTTATGTTGCATTGGTATTCTATCCATGGCAATCAGTCGATCAGAGTTGAACAATGTGGCACTGGAAAAGCACAGCTGGTCAGGCAGCATCTGAGGAGCAGGAGAATCAACATTTCGAGCATAAGCCCTTCATCAGGACTCCTGTTGAAACTTGATTTTTGCAAGTCAGCCAGGCAAGACTGGGGGCGAAAGCAAGAATCATTCAGGCGAGGTTGAGAATTGAGGAGAAAAAGGAGTAAGTAAGAAAGGGGAACCGAGAACTAGCGAAAATACAGAACATAGAACATAGAGTAGTATAGCACAGAACAGGCCCACGGTGTTGTGCTGAGGATTGTTCCTAATCTAAAATAAAATAGCCTAACCTATGCATCCCTCAATTCACTGCTGTTCATGTGCATGTCCAGCAGTCGCTTAAATGTCCGTAATGACTCTGCTTCCACCACCATCGCTGGCAACGCATTCCATGCGTTCACAACTCTCTGCGTAAAGAACCTACCTCTGACATCTCCTCAATACCTTCCTCCTAACACCTTAAAACTATGACCGCTCATCCCAGTCAATCCTGCCCTGGGAAAGGTCTCTGGCTATCAACTCTATCCATGCCTCTCATTAGCTTGTATACCTCGATCAGGTCACCTCTCTTCCTCCTTCTCTACAGAGAGAAAAGTCCAAGCTTAGTTAACCCCTCTTCGTAAGACAAGCCTTCCAGTCCAGGCAGCATCCTGGTAAACCTTTGCACCCTCTCCAAAGCTTCCATATCTTTCCTATAATGGGGCGACCACAACTGGACACACAGTATTCCAAGTGCGGTCTTACCACGGTTTTGTAGAGCTGCAGCAAAACCTCACGGCTCTTAAACTTGATCCCTCTGTTAATGAAAGCCAAAGCATCATTTGCTTTCTTAACAACCCTATCCACTTGAGTGGCAAATTTGAGGGATCTATGTACTTGAACATCAAGATCCCGCTGTTCCTCCACACTGCCAAGAATCCTGTCTTTAATCCTATATTCAGCATTCAGGTTCGACCTTCCGGAATGCATCACTTCGCATTTATCCAGGTTGAATTCCATCTGCCATTTCTCAGCCCAGCTCTGCATCCTATCTATGTCGCGCTGCAGCCTGCAATAGCCCATGATACTATTAACGGTACCTTCAACCTTTGTGTCATCGGCAAATTTACTAATCCCCCCATAACCTCCTTATCCAAATCATTTATAAAAACTACAAAGAGCAGAGGCCCAAGAACAGAGCCCTGCGGGACACCACTCACCACTGACGTCCAGGCAGAATACTTTCCATCTACAACCACTCTCTGCCTTCTGTCAGCCAAACAATTCGGAATGCAGACAGCCAAATCTCCCTGTACCCCATATTTCCTGACTTTATGAATGAGCCTGCGGTGGGGAAATCCATCTACACTGCATCCACTGCTCGACCTTCATCAACCTGTCTCGTCACCTCCTCAAAGAACTCAGTAAGCTTTGTGAGGCATGACAAATATTTTCCAAATAATTATAAATCCTATCCCTCAGAATTCTTTCCAAAACCTTGCTGACCACAGATGTAAGACTGACTGGTCTGTAATTGCCAGGGATTTACCTATTACCCTTCTTTAAAAGGGGAACAACTTTCGCCTCCCTCCAATCCTCCAGTACGACTCCCATGGAGAGTGAGAAATAAACTCAGATCTTGCAGGAGTTAAATTAGGAAACATATGGGAAAACAGTGGTGTAACAATAATTTCACGGAACTAGTAATTCAGTGATCCAGACTCTCGGGACCTGAGTTCAAATCCCACCAAAGTAGTGGCAATTTGCTTAGGGTCCTTGCTTTTGTGTGTGCTCATTATTTAGAAAAGAATTCTGTTGCAAAACTTATCACTGATGTTTTATGCCTATTAAGAGTCATAGAGATGTACAGCATGGAAACAAACCCTTCGGTTCAACTCGTCCATGCCGACCAGATATCCCAACCCAATCTAGTCCCACCTGCCAGCATCCTGCCCATATCCCTCCAAACCCTTCCTATTCATATACCCATCCAAATGCCTCTTAAATGTTGCAGTTGTACCAACCTCCACCACATCCCCTGCCAGCTCAAACCATACACCTGAATCCATACATCCCTCTGCGTGAAAACGTTGCCCCTTAGGTCCCTTTTATATCTTTCCCCTCTCACCCTAAAACTATGCCCTCTCGTTCTGGACTCCCCGACCCCCGGGAAAAGACTTTGTCTATTTATCCTATCCATGCCCCTCATAATTTTGTAAACCTCTATAAGATCACCCCTCAGCCTCTGACGCTCCAGGGAAAAAAAGCCCCAGCCTGTTCAGCTTCTTCCTGTAGCTCAGATCCTCCAACCCTGGCAACATCCTTGTAAATCTTTTCTGAACCCTTTCAAGTTTCGCAACTTCTTTCCGATAAGGAGACCAGAATTGCACGCAATATTCCAACAGCAGCCTAACCAATGTCCTATACAGCCGCAAATGACCTCCCAACTCCTGCACTCAGTACTCTGACCAATAAAGGAAAGCATACCAAACACCTTCTTCACTATCCTATCTACCTGCGACTCCACTTTCAAGGAGCTATGAACCTGCACTCCAAGGTCTCTTTGTTCAGCAACACTCCCTAGGGCCTTACCATTAAGTGTATAAGTCCTGCTAAGATTTGCTTTCCCAAAATGCAGCACTTGAAATGGATTGACTCAGAAATTAAAGCTTTCTTCATGTGCTATGACTTTAAGTTCAAAGCTGTGTTGACAATTGAGGATATTGGTGAATTCTTCTCCCATGCAAGCCCAACACAAATACGGAAAATAATGTCATTACATGACTGTATCAGCTAATAAAGCAATCATCAAGAATGTCTTCCCCAAAAAATAAGTGGCCCAATGACACATTAAATCCTCCCTATTTACTATGTGAATAGACTCCAAGCAATAGTGACAAAAATGAAATCATTAAATGTGCAAATGTTAATTGTGAATTTTCTCTTCTGGTATAAGGTGTATGACATATGTATGTCTTAATATATTCTATTTTTGAAACTTTTAGTTTTTGAGTTTGAAATAATGGCCATTGGGATCCCTGTGTATCTTAAGGGATTTACTTATTAACTTTTAAATATTTCTGTAGCAATGAAGATAACTTTTAAAATACAATGTGAGAGAAAGACAACGTGGAGAGGAATAGAATTTTGTTGGCATTGAGAAAAGTTTACCAGTGAACGAAGTAAACCATTGTGCATTCAGTTTGCCATTTACATAGTCAGGGGTTGATTAAAGGAGACACCCATAGTTTGAAAAAGATTTTCGTGTCAGTTTTGACAGTTTACCAGGGTAGCAAATGTGTTGCTGGTCAAAGCACAGCAGGCCAGGCAGCATCTCAGGAATAGAGAATTCGACGTTTCGAGCATAAGCCCTTACTCGAGTTTACCAGGGTACTTGACTGAAGCTGGATGTTTAAAGCAGTTGCTCCTGAGAAAGGGCAAAGACTGTTTAGAATTCTTAAGAGAAAGGTTACTTCAGTGTGCAAAGTTTCGTAAATGACCAGAAGTGTTTTGTTTAAACCCTAAAAGGATTATTTGAAGCCGAGAAAGTTTAGGTAGTTGTATGAATGCTTCAAACAGGAGTGTTAGATTCTCGAGACTGAGAGTTGAAACCAAAGTTAAATTATGCCATATTGAGATGATAGAAAACGGAATTCTCTCCGGCATAAGTACTATAAAGGGGTTCTTTTGGATTTAATGGGATTATGTTTTTACAATTTGTTTCAAAATCTTTAGAAGTATGTTTTAGATATAAATAAAGCAGATCTGATCAGTCTTCTTCAGAACTGAAAGATCATTGGACCCAAAATGTTGACTCTGCTTTTTCTCTACAGATGGTGCTAAATCTGCAGAGAATCCTTACAGAGAATGCAATTTCTGTTTTTGCTAAACCATTGGTCAATTCTATTATATCATCATTAATTTATGTTTTATTGCTAAAGTCAAATTAGTGAGACCACCTTGTTAAAATGAAAAATAATATAATCTATCAAGCCACATTTCAGTCTGAGGACTGTTTGTCAAATAGCAATATCAGCTGGGGCCATGACACCAGTCACGGAGTTTCCCTAGTCTCTGGGGAAAGGCAGTGCAGGACAGCAGTGTAAAAGCAATGTTGTTGGATTGTAAGATTGAGCTGAGACTTTAATCTTCAATGACAAAGTTTGAGCTACAGTTTTGTCATCACTGTTGCCCCCAGAGAAACTTTAGAGGGGCAGCTTGTTAAATGTGCTTCTGCTAGCCTGCAGCATTGATGCCGGTTATTTATATTCCAGTGTTACTGCTGAAATTGAGACTGCTGTCAGTGAAAGTACTATTGTGAAGATGTGTTAAGATATAAGAGAGGTGATAAATATCTACCTTTATTGCCCAAGCATGAAAATCTTGGAAGAAAACTGTGCTATGTGACCTTCTAATGCTTAGTAATGACACCAGAGGTGCACATGTACACTTCTAATAGGAAGTGTACCAGATTCTGTCTTGATAAAGAAGTTTGCTAATACGTACTTAACCAAGCTGAGATTAGATTAGACTTACAGTGTGGAAACAGGCCCTTTGGCCCAACAAGTCCACACCGACCTGCCGAAGCGCAACCCACCCATACCCCTACATTTACCCCTTTACCTAACACTACGGGCAATTTAGCTTGGCCAATTCACCTGACCCGCACATCTTTGGACTGTGGGAGGAAACCGGAGCACCCGAAGGAAACCCACGCAGACACGGGGAGAACGTGCAAACTCCACACAGTCAGTCGCCTGAGTCGGGAATTGAACCCGGGTCTACAGGCGCTGTGAGGCAGCAGTGCTAACCACTGTGCCACCGTGCCGCCCACTAAGCAGGCAGATTACATCACCAGGCAGTTTGCAAGGCAGGCTTTATGCCGGCAATGGCATTTTCAAACATCATTCTCCAGCTTGTACCTGTGCTCTGTTTCACAGAGCTGAAGACCATGCTAAATGACATGAAGGAGCCCACCCTTTCTGACCAGTGCTATTTAGAGTTCAACAATTATCAACAATTGCGGGATGATTTCTTCCGGATGCATGGTATATTGTATGAACTTTGTGTTTCCTACTCTTGCCTGAAGTTTCAGTAATTCACAGGGACTGGTCTGGCTAGTAATTTAGTCCATCTTCATTGATTTAAAAGCTTGTGCTGTAACAAATTGTTTCCTGATATGGGTGTTGAGAGTGTGCTGCTGGGAAAGCACGGCAGGTCAGGCAGCATCTGAGGAGCAGGAGAATCTATGTTTCGGGGATAAGCCCTTCATCAGGAATGAGGCTTGTGGGCCAAGGGGGTTAATTGGATGGGGATGGTGTTGGGGGTAGGTAGCTGAGAAAGCGATATGGTGGATGAAGGTGAGGGAGAAGGTGACAAGTCAGAGGGGGGAGTCATGGTCAGGTCCAGAGGGTGGGCCAAGTTGGAGGATTGGGACTGGGATAATGTGAAGGGGAAGTGAAATGAGGAAGCTGTTGAAATCCACATTAATCCCGTGTGGTTGCAGGGTCCCAAGGCGGAATATGAGGCGTTCTTCCTCCAGGCGTCAGGTGGTAACAGTTTGGCGGCGGAGAAGGCCCAGGACCTGCATGTTATTGATGGAGTGGGAGGGGAGTTGAAGTGTTCAGCCACGGGGCGGTGGGTTGGTGGGTGCAGCTATCCCAGAGATGTTCTCTGAAACGATCGGCAAGAAGGCGTCCTGTCTCCCGAATGGAGAGGAGACCACACCAGGTACAATGGATGCAGTAGATGACATTAGCAGTTCCTGATATGGGTGGCCAGGTATGTCTTCCACTTGGTATTGAGCACCACTGGGAGAATGATGAGAGGCCACACAGAGCAGGACAAGCTGCTAAGAGGGAAAGGAGAACTTTACGCTGGTTTAGGGGGGACATATCCACCAAGGATCTTTAGAGAGCAATGCTCTTACAGTCAATTTCAATGAGACACAGTGGCTGAGCTGTCATTGAACAGGCCATGATTGAAATCTGCCAACAGATGCAGCCACAACTGTAGCCTCAGAAAAAGGCAAGGACTACATTGTCTTTCGCTGTCGAGTGGCAAGCTCTTTGTTTTTATACTGCCTTTTCTGCTTCCTTCCAGGCTATTTCGGGAGCTATCATCAACATCTTGCAGCATATTGTATACTGCTGTATAAGTGAGATCATCAAGTCTCTGTATACACAGGCAGATGGCTTCATCTCTTTCCCTTTACACAGACTGCAGCCTGACACATGAGCTGGGATGCCACTGCATGGACATGAAAGTTTTGCACATGCCTTGCATGAATGTAGCCATTTTCACTAACTGCAGGGAATTCCATTCACTCCATATGTAATTTGTATGTAACCACAGGCATCTCGTCATGCAGGTAACTGTTTATCCAGAATCCTAGTCAGGATTCCCTCATAGTTTTGCATTCCTCTCTGCCAGTTGTGTTTGAGCCAGTCAAATGTTACTGCGTGGTTGCTTAGCAACAAGGTTATCCACTCATGTCTCCACATTGGAACCCACATACACACAAGCATAGTGAGGGCCATATTGGCATGCCATGCCTTCAGCATCCTCGGGTAACATTTCTACTGCCTGCACCATTCGAGGGAGGAGCCTCACAATACTCCGGATGTGGTAACACTTGTTTGTTGCAAGCTGTTCAAACTGGGTGGAGGCTGCTCGTTTACAGCAGATAACATTAGAGGACAACCTTGACCAACTAGGCCCACCCCCAGCCTGCAGCATCTCTGCATGGTCAGCAATAGTCTGGCTAACAAAGACAGTGTGGTACATACAGGAGCAGACAATGATGTGTAGCATAGGGCAGTAGGAATTGCCATGCATCCAATTTTGGGAATTAGAAATTTGATATCCATTCATTAGAATAAGTAATTTTTTAGACTAGACTCCCTACAGTGTGGAAACAGGCCCTTTGGCCCAACAAGTCCACACCAACCCTCAAAGAGTAACCCACCCAGACCCATTTCCCTCTGACTAATGCACCTAACACTATGGGCGATTTAGCACAGCCAATTCACCTAACCTGCATATCTTTGGATTGCGGGAGGAAACCAGAGCACCCGGAGGAAACCCACGGAGACACAGGGAGAATGCGCAAACTCCACACAGTCATCCAAGGCTAGAATAAAACCTGAGACCCCGGTGCTGTGAGGCAGCAATGCTAACCACTAAGCCACCGTGCCACCCACATTTTCAAGGGATAAGATTAAGGACATAGTACACAGCATAATTAATGCTTTTGTAGCATAGTGATAGTATTCCTCCTTCTGGGGCAGAAGATGTGGGTTCAAGTCCTACCTGCACCAGAAATGTGTCACAACATTTCCGAATAAGTCAATTTAAAATACCTACACTGGGCTGTTTGACAAAGGAAGAAATTAAGGAAATTGTAATTGCTTGGCACATTGGTAGAATGAATAGGAAATCTGTCTTCTTAATAAGACAGTTTTAAGGGAATAATAGCAAATTTAAGGAGAAGGGAGATAAATTAGTGGCCTCTGGATTATTAATGGTAATTGGATAATTTGCCAGAAAGGCAAATGATCATTGGTTTCATTAATTGGCTGAAGATGGACTGAAAAGGAAAACTTGTGTTTGGAGATATCTGGAAAATATTTTCTGAGGAGCAACAATTTTTCAGAGGGCGAGATTCATCGGAATAGGCTGGAGGCTAGGAGGCTGGTTCTGAAAATAGATGGTGCCTTTGTGAAGTATTTAAACTAATTTAAATCAGGAATGCCATAATATATACTTCCACTCACACCAGGGAACACAGGATGCTTATATTATTAGCCACTATTTAATACATTTAAATGATAGAGATCAAGTTAATGAACATGCGAGATGGAACCAAATAAACCATTCAAGAATTTCCTAAAAATGTTTTTATATGAATTCTGCAAAAAGAATTGAAGATTAAGTACTGGTATTATATAAGTGTTTCAAGAGAGTTCAGACATTAATGCTAATTCTGAATCCCTTTTGAAAAATGACGTTGGATCAGAACAGGAAAGGTTTGACAGAATTCAGTAAAAATAGTCAGAATATCTGTATGTATCAGAGCAAGAATATTGATCAGTAAGAGAACACTGAAATAGCTTTGGAGCAACTAAAGAACTGGTGTGGTTCAAGGCCAATCGGCCCATTGACTCAGTGCTGATTCTTTTAAAGAGCAGTCTAATTATTACCCCTCCATGATTGCTTCCCCATACTGCTCCAGTACTTTTCTCCTTCAGGTGTCAAGTATTTATCAGATTCTGTTGGAAGTTACCGTAAAATTTTCTTTTGCACTACATTCCAAGTTCGGATCACCTGTTGCTTCTGGTCCTTTTGCCAGTCTGGTTGCTGATTCTTAAGCCATTGGGAAGTTTCCCTTTATTTACGCTTTCTAAACTTTTCACATGTTAACAACACTATAAAATCTTCTATTAGTCTCCTGCACTTTAAGAACTTTTCCAGGCTATCCATGTAATAGTTAATCCTTATCTCTGAAATCATTGCAGTAAATTTCTCCTGAAGAGAATTATACACACTAGACCAACTGCTGTTCATTGTTTTGTCTTTGGTTCCCATGTCAAACACCATTCTCTAGATCCCAACCTCAACCTTTTCCTAGCAACTTTCTAAGTTTTAACTACATTATTTGCAACCTCATGTCCTGTTAAGCTTCCAGGCACATATTTGCAGTATCGTATAACTCCCTATATTCACTTATATCACCTAAGATGGCCCATGCCTCAGCTCATCAGCTGAAACCATTATTCATGCCTTTGTTACTTTCAGATGTCCCAATAAATTTGTCTGACCTTCCACATTCCATAAACTTAAGGCTATTCCAAAACTCTGCTGTTACCTTATTCACACCTAGCCCAGTTCATGTACTACTCCTGGGCTTATTGACCTACATTGGACTCCTGTCAAACAGCATCTTGATATTAAAATTTTCATAAAAGAGATTGCTAGAAAAACTCGGGTCTCATGGTGAGAGAACACTTTGGTGACAGTGACCACTACTGCCTCAAATTTACCATACCCTTGGAGAGGGAAAGGAGCAGTCACCAAGGGAAGATACTTAATTGGGGAAAAGGAAATTTTGACGCTATCAGACAGGAGTTGGTAAGTACAGACTGGGAGCAATTGTTCCACAGAAAGGCACAGCAGCCATGTGGAGACTGTTTAAAGAGCAGTTGTTGCGAGTGATGCACAAATTTGTACCTCTGAGACAGGTAAGAAGGGGTAAAATTGGATGACGGGAACAGAGGAGTTTCTTGTCAGAAGGAAGAAGGCAGCTTACATAAGGTGGAGGATTTAAAGAATTACAGGCTTACTAGAAAGGAGCTCAGAAATGGACTGAGTAGAGCAGGAGGGAGCACAAGAAAGGCTTGGCAGGAAAGATTAGGTAGAACCCAAAGGCATTTTACTCATACATGACAAATAAGTGAATGATCAGGAAGAAGGTAGGGCCGATCAGGAATAGCGTAAGGAACTTGTGCATGGAGTCTGAGCAGGGAAGTTTATTGCTTCGGTTTTCACTAAGGAAAGGGACCTTGTTGTGAATAAGAACTTTGAGAAGCTGGGATACAGTCTTGACCAGCTGAAGATTGATGATGTTGGTGTGTTGGAAATTTTGGCAAACATTAAGATTGATCAGTCCCCAGGGCCAGACCAGATTTATCCTAGGTTGCTCTAGGAAGCGAGAAAGGAGGTTGCTAAGCCACTGGTGAAGATTTTTGCTTCCTCACTCTCCACAGGAGTCATACCGGAGGATTAAAGGTGGCAAATGTTGTTCCTCTTTTCAGGAAAGGTAATAGGGTAATCCCTGGCAATTACAGGCCAGTTGTCTTACATCTGTGGTCAGCAAGGTTTTGGAAAGAATTCTGAGGGATAGGATTTATGACTATTTGGAAAAGCATAGCGTGATTAAAGGCAGTCAGCATGGCTTTGTGAGGGGCAGGTTGTGCCTAACTAATCTTGTTAAATTCTTCGAGGAGGTGACAAGACAGGTCGATGAAGGTTAAGCAGTAGATGTGTATATAGACTTCAGCAAGGCATTTGATAAGGTTCCTGAATGGTAGGCTCATTCATAAAGTCAGAAGGTATGGGATGCAGGGAGACTTGGCTATCTGGATTCAGAATTAGCTGGCTAACAGAAAGTGAAGAATGATTGTAGATTGAAAGTATTCTGCCTGGAGATCAGTGTTGAGTGGTGTTCCGCAGGGCTCTGTTCATGGACCTCTGCTGTTTGTAGTTTTTATAAATGACTTGGACGAGGAGATTGACGGGTGGGTTAGTAGATTTTCAGAAAACACAAAGATTGGAGGTGCCATTGATAGTATGGAGGGCTATTGCAGGCTGCAGCGTGACATAGGATGTAGAGCTGGGCTGAGAAATGGGCAGATGGAGTTCAAACTGGATAAATGCGAAGTGATGCATTTTGGAAGGTCAAACTTGAATGCTGAATATAGGATTAAAGACAGGATTCTTGGCAGAATAGAGGAACAGAGGGGATCTTGATGTACAAGTACATAGATCCCTCAAAGTTGCCACCCAAGTGGATAGGGTTGTTAAGAAAGCATATGGTGTTTTGGCTTTCATTAACAGGGGTATCGCGTTTAAGAGCTGTGAGGTTTTGTGACAGCTCTATCAAACCCTGGTGAGACCACACTTGGAATATTGTGTTCAGTTCTGGTCACCCTACTGTAAGAAAGACACAGAGGCTTTGGAGAGGGTGCAAAGGTTACCAGGATGCTGCCTGGACTGGAGGGCTTATGAAGAGAGGTTGACTAAGCTCGGATTTTCTCTCTGTAGAGGAGGAGGAAGAGGTGACCTGATCGAGGTTTACAAGGTAATGAAAGGCATGGATAGAGTCAATAGCTAGAGATTTTTCCCAGGGCAGGACTGACTGGGATGAGGCGGGTCATTGTGTAAAGAACCTACCTCTAAGACTACCCTATATCTAATATCTTAAAACTGAGAGTTGTGAATGCATAGAACGCATTGCCAGCGGTCGTGGTGGAAGCAGAGTCATTTGGGACATTTAAATGCCTGCTGAACATGGACAGCAGTGAATTAAGGGGTGCGTAGGTAAGGTTATTTTATTTTACATTAGGATTAATCCTGGGCACTACATCGTAGGCCAAAGGGCCTGTTCTGTGCTGTACTTTTCTATGTTCTAGGTCTGGCTGCATCTGTGGAGACAAAGCAGAATTAACTTTTCGGGTCCAGACACCTTTCTTCAGAACTGGCAGTTCAGAAGAAGGGTCATTGGACCTGAAAGTTAATTCTGATTTCTCTCCACAAATGCTGCCAGACCTGCTGAGTTTTTTTCCTATAATTTCTGTTTTGTTTTTGATTTCCAACATCCGCAGTGCTCACACTGTTTTCAAATTCCTTGGTAGCCTTTTCCTCTTCACACTGTTTTCAAATTCCTTGGTAGCCTTTTCCTCTTTATCTCTTTAAACATATTCAGGGTATCTGCAATCCTCCAATTCCAGCCTCTTGAACATCCTCAAATTGAATCATTCCACAATTGATGGCTGCGCCTTCAGTTGCCAAACCCTCAGCCCTGGAATTCCTTCCCGAAATCTCTCCACTTCTCCTCATCTTTCTTCAAGACAATCCTCAAAACCTCTCTCTTGACCAAATTGCCCTATTGTTGTCTTACGTGGTTCGGTGTCAAATCTTGTTTCAAATCACTCCAGTAAGGCAACTTCAGATGTTTTATGACATTAAAGGCATGAGTATTTGCAAGGCAGTATGATTGCAGAGATAATAGGTAAATTATAATGAAGTTTTATGAAGAATTGTCAAACTTGGTTATGGTGAGGATGTTTTCAGCATGTGCAAAGGAAGAAAAATTATGATGTTATCCTTTTTAATGCTCTACTCCTTGTCTATTGGGAAAATGGTCAGACAGAACTTGCAGTTATCTCTGCATGTACAGTAGAGTCAGTAACCATGATCTAGCTGGATCTCAATTGTCAATCAGTAATATTTATTTAATACTTCAAGACATTTGTTCCTCTGTAGCAAGTTTCAAAGAAGGTACATCAGAATTTGTTTTCGGTTATGCAGCATTATGGACTTGTGTTAAATCTACAATGACGGGAATGAAAGATTAGAATTTACAAATTTTTAAACAAAAATGTGATAATGTGCAACCTAAGACCAGGTGTTTGTGGAGAAATTCATTTAATCAGGTATGTAAAAGTCTTTTGAGGACTTTTTAAAGAGATTAGAACGATGCACCTGCACCACCTGTGGGCGGCACGGTGGCACAGTGGTTAGCACTGCTGCCTCACAGCGCCTGAGACCCGGGTTCATTTCCCGACTCAGGCGACTGACTGTGTGGAGTTTGCACGTTCTCCCCGTGTCTGCGTGGGTTTCCTCCGGGTGCTCCGGTTTCCTCCCACAGTCCAAAGATGTGCGGGTCAGGTGAATTGGCCATGCTAAATTGCCCGTAGTGTTAGGTAAGGGGTAAACATAGGGGTATGGGTGGGTTTCGCTTTGGCGGGTCGGCGTGGACTTGTTGGGCCGAAGGGCCTGTTTCCACACTGTAAGTCTAATCTAAAAAAAACCTCTCTTTGTTCAGCAACAATTCCCAGGGCCTTACTATTAATTGTACAAGCCCTGCCCTGGTTTGCCTTACCAAAATGCAACACCTCATATTTAAAGTCCATCTGCGATTACTTGGCTAATCTAATCAAGGCCCCATTGTACTTTGAGATAATCTTCTTCACTTTCCACTATACTACCGTTTGGTGTCATCTGCAAACATATGAGCCTTACCTCCTATAATCACACCTAAATCATTTAAATAAAAGATGAAAGGCAGTGGATCCAGCACCAATCACTGTGGCACACTGCCAGTCACCGACCTCCAGTCAGAAAAACAATCCGTCTACCATGCAGTAGAACATTTTGCTGAAGTCCATACAGACATCTACCATTTTGCCTTCATCAATCTTCTTTGTCACCTCTTCAAAAAACTCAAATCAAGACAGTGAGACATGATTTCCCATGCACAAAGTCATTTCGACTATCTGTCATCAGTCCTTGACTTTCGAAATGCATGTAAATCCTGTCCCACAGACTCCCTTCCAACAACGTAACTCCATTGATATGAGCATTGCTGGTCTGTGGTTACCTGGCTTTTGGATGCAAGTTTACTGGCTGAGCTGGAAGGTTTGTTTTCAGATGTTTTGTCACCATACTAGGTAACATCATCAGTGAACCTCCAGTGAAATGCTGGTGTTATGTCCCACTTTCGATTGGTGTGTCTAGGTTTTCTTGGGTTATTGATGTCATTCCCTGCTCTTTTTCTCAGGGGGTGATAGATGGAGTCCAAGTTGATGTGTTGTTGATAGAGTTTCCATTGGAATGCCTTGCTTCTAGGAATTCTCATGCATGCCTCTATTTGGCTTGTCCTAAGATGGATGTGGTATCCCAGTCAAAGTAGTGTCCTTCCTCATCTGTATGTAAGCATACTAGTGAGAGAGGGTCATATCTTTTTGTGGCTAGTTGATGTTCATGTATCCTAGTGGCTCGTTTTCTGCCTATTTGTCTGATATAGTGTTTGTTACAGTTCTTGCAAGGTATTTTGTAAATAACATTCATTTTGCATGTTGTCTGTATAGGGTCTTTCAAGCTCATTAACTGATGTTTTAAGTGCGTTGGTGGGTTTTCAGACTACCACGATGTTAAGAGGTCCGAGTAGTCTGGCAGTCATTTCAGAGATGTATTTGACGTAGAAGTTTCTGGGCACGTTTTGCTTGCTGGTTTGGGCTTGTTGCCGAGAAACCAGCAGACTGCATTCATTGGGTACCCATAATTTTTGAACACGCTGTAAAGGTAATTTTCCTCTGCTCTTCATAGTTCCTCTGTGTTGCAGTGTTTGGTGGCTCATTGAAATACTGTTCTAATGCAGCTTCATTTGTGGGGTGTTGGGGTGATTGCCTCTGTAGTTCAGTATTTGGTCCGTATGTGTTGTTTTCCTGGAGATGCTGGTTTGAAATTCTCCATGCATTGTTCACCCTGTTTGTTTTTGTATTCCTCCTCTTTAGTGAATTTTATGCCAGTAAGGATACTGTTGATGGTCTTGAAGGTTTTCACTAATTTGTTTCATTTAGTGATGCAAAGATGTCATCCACGTGGCGGACTCAAAGTTTGGCTTGGATGGTCTCAGAGAACGCAGATATCAGAGACCCATGGGTGTTCTATTGGTATGTCTGTAGATTTTGTTATTGAACCAAAAGACTGGCCAAAGAAACACTGACTACACTACTAGAAGAACTAAAGACACATGCACCAAACACCACTAACTTCATCAGCAAGGACAACATAGTCAAGCTATCAGACCTATGCCTTACCACCCACTTCGCTTTCAATTAACCGAATTTCTGATTATCCAAACGAGATCGCAAGGTCCCACTGCTTGGCTAACCAAGTTACGATTAGATTAGATTCCCTACAATGTGGAAACAGGCCCTTCAGCCCAACAAATCCATACCAACCCTCTGAAGAGAAACCCACCCCCCTATACTTGCCCCTAATACACCTAACACTACAGGCAATTTAGCATGGCCAAATCACCTAACCTGCACATCTTTGGACCGTGGGAGGAAACCCACACAGACATGGGGAGGATGTGCAAACTCCACAGATAGTTGCCCAAGGTGGGATTTGAACCCGGGTCCCTGGCACTGAGGCAGCAGTGCTAACCACTGAGCCACCGTGCCACCCTATTCCAGCATTCAATTATCCTAATAAAATACTCCCCGCCTGTGTCTAACAGATAATCGAGTTTCCTCTCCATTGGCCAAAGCAATCTCGTGGTTTTTGCCCTCCAGATATACCTTTTGTGTACTCGTACTGCTCTTTTATACTCGAGGGATTCACTCTATCTCAGCCTTCTATACCTTATAGATGCCTCCTGTCTCTTCACCAGAGTCTGAATCTCTCTGGTCATCCAGTGTTCCTTACACCCAACAGCTTTGCCCTATACACTAACAGGAACTTGCTGTCACTGAACTCTCGTTATCTTTTAAAGACCTCCAACTTCCCAACTATTGTTGAACTCAAGATAAACCCCTTTATTTTTTAAAGGAATCATACATTAGGTGTGGAGATTCTGGCTATACCAACATTCAATCCCTAAACAGCCTCAAGATACGGATGGTGAGCTGGCTTTTTGAACAGCTACAATCCATATATTGTAGGTCTATCCACAGTGCTGTTGAGGGAATTCCAGGTTTTTGATCCAGCCAGTGAAGGAAACCAATATATTGCCAAATCAGGACTGTGTGGGGCTTGGAGGGAAACAGCAATGCTGCTCCCATGCAGCTGATATCCCTGTCATTCAAAGTAAGATAGGTCACAAGTTTGGTAAGTGCTACCTGAAGAAACTTGACAACTTCTTGCAATACATCTTGTGAATGGTACTGTCACTGGGCATTGGTGGAGGAAGTGACTGCTAAATGCAGAACTACTGTATAATGCTTGGTGTCAAACTGCAAGTTTAAGAGCAGAACAATCTAGGCAACTGGACATTATTGCATCATAGTCCTTGCAGTTTGCTTTAAGGAGTTACTCATGATAAGACACCCAGTCTCTGACCTGCTCTTATAGTCATAGTATATTCCTGGACAAATCAGTTTCTGGTAAACCCCCAGATTGATGATTGTGGGAGATTCAGTGATAGTAATGCCATTGAGAATACTTACAAGCAGTGGTTGGATTCTTACTCATCGGAGATTAATCATGGGTTAATAAGTGACCAGCAAAGCTGAAAAATGTGTTGCTGGAAAAGCACAACAGGTCAGGTAGCATCCAAGGAGCAGGAGAATCAACATTTTGGGCATAAGCCCTTCTTCAGGAAAGTTGCTTTTCCAGCAACACATTTTTCAGCTCTGATCTCCAGCATCTGCAGTCCTCACTTTCTCCTAAGTAACAAGCAAAGTCAATGTATAGGTCTTGACATATTTGGACATAAAATAAAAACCAGTCTGAGTTGTTGTGATCAGTGGTGAACATGTGCACTGAAAATCCCATCTCTAGCCTTATGAAGGCAGGAAAGTCATTGATGAGGTGGCTGAGGATGGGTTGGCATAGGACATGGCCGAGATCTGGGGGGTTTAACATGGTGATAGCTCCATCTCAGGACCCCCGACTCAGTGACAACTACATTGTGTATGAATTTTAAAAGCTATGCAATAGTCATTCCTCTAGATTCTGACTTGAACACATCTGGCAGGTAGGTAACTGAAGACCTGGCCCAAATGAATGCTCAGACGAACTGGAGCATCCAAACAGAAGTCATCAAAATGCTACGCCAAGACATAGTGTCAGCATATAACAGTGCAGACAGTAAGGCTTTTTTTTTTAAACAGTATAATTAACTTAATACTAACATGTTTGCAATTACCAGTTCTTAAAGAAAAATTTTCAGTATGACTTAATATATTAATGCTGGCCACATCACATATTTTAAGTGGTGCGACTGTAAGATTGTGTTCAAATGAAGCATCCTATAGAAAGATTTTGGGAGTTTTCAATTTTTTTATTCAATCAACTTATACATATTTGAAATTACGTAAGAGTCATCAATTCCTTAAACTACATATAAACTTAATATTGGTGGTCTAGTAAGTAAGTCACACACAAAAAATGAAATAAGTCCAGTTTAATTCTGTTTCTACAACCGCATATTTCCATTAAGCATCTGCGTTGCAGGATACAATAGCTTTTTTTTTGGGGGGGGGGGGGGTTTAAGGAGGGGTGGAGGAGTGTCCTCTCAAACTATTACAACCATTGCAGAAAAGACAGTTCTATTTAGCCCTCCCAGAAATCCTAGAATGAAGCAATATAGATCAAACACGTTTCATTTCACCTGCTTGCATTTCTCAACGTATTAAAAGTAACTGCAAGTGGACTTTCATCTAATTTCACATTTTTATACAAAAGCTACACAGTGTTACACTTCAGAATACAATTAAATCTATTATGAATTAGTGCTCTACACAATTACTTCAGTTATTAAAAATCAAGAACGGCTATAACACTGCCACTATAACTTAACACTACAATACTATGTTAAGGAATATCATTTACTGTTCTATTCTACTTCAAAGCAAGCTACGTCAGTACCGTTACAGAAATTTAAAAAAAATAATAAAAAAGTTAACAGGCAAGGCTAGAGTTTTTAATAAGTTCCATCTCTTGATCCATCTTCAGCATTCTTCAAAAGTAGGCAGCCATTTTCAAATCCATTCCCTCTGTTACTCTTCGACCAAACGGACCAGAACAAAAAGTTTACTTTGATTGTTCCCACAGGAAACTCAGCTTTTTGTTAGTGTCAGGCACTTTCTGAGAAACTAGCCCACCCCTCGAGCCCTCTCAGCAATTCTACAGGCCAATCACAACGCAAGTTCATTCAGACAGTACAACTGCAGGAAGAAAAGAAAAAATTTACTGAAGCAGAAAGTCAAATAATTCAAATGTCAACTTAGGTAAAAGTTTGACCACAAGTGCAAGTGGAAATTGCAAAGGTCCCAAATTAGCTAACAATGCATAACAATTCATCCTAAATAATGTTCATACCTATTATGCAGATTCTATTTACAAGTCTGTATCAAACCAGGCCAGCTGATTACTGTCACCTGGGGGAAGCCCATCCATCAAGTCCTGGGCATGTCCAAGGTCTGGCAGCCCATCAACTGGGTACTCGGCACCAGGGTGGTGACCACCCATATCATGCTCCATCATTGGGTCAATACCCATGGTGTCTTGTCCATATCCACCTGGATGGTAAGAGCGAAAGCTAGGATCTATATTCACAGAATGATGGTAGGCATGCAAAAAGGAAAATGGGTTAAATGTTTGGAGGGGTTGTGGAAGAACAGCAGAAAGGGGGATAAAAATAAGAACAAACAAGAGACATTAAAACAGCATCCATCAAAAAAGTGAAAGAACATATCCATATTCTCCAGTTTTTAAACAGCAATGCAAAGTTGAAAAGCATGAAAGACCGAGGCCATATTCATTACTCAACAGTTACTGCATTGTTCAAATAAAAAGCCCTTTCTTTTCTAAAGAGGCTGCACAGACATAACGCACAATGTTGTCTGCAGGATATCAGTGATGAAATAAACCATACAAGCTACATTCAGGGGAGGCAGCCAAGGTAAATTAGTCAAAGACCAAGAATTGCTCTTACAAATAAGTATGAAAATTTGTACTAATCACAATGACTGTAAAGTCAGCTCATTAGCTCATGGTCAGGAATTTCAAGTAACCTTTTAGCCATTTCTAAAACCATTAAAGCGTCATACATTTCAGATATAACTAACTTAGACATCCATTTTTGAAGACAAAGCTTTCAACTGATAAAAAAAACTTACAATAAAGATTGAGCCATCTGTTCCCCCAGAACACCAGTATGTTACCACTTCCAAAATTAAGTGCTCAGCATTTAATAAGAATAAATTTAAATTGAAGCTTCTAATGGAAGCCTGATTGCCTCATATCAGCCAAAAGATTTGAATATGTAGTCAACGATAAAATTCTCGCAGGATAGCTTAGACCACAGAATCCCTACAGTGTAGATAGAGGCCATTCAACCCATCATGCATTTACCATGGCTAATCCACCTAGCCTGTCACTTCTGGACACCATGGCGCAATTTAGCATATGCAATCCACCTAATTCATCTTCATATTGTGGGGAAACTGCAGCACCCAGCAAAAACCGATGCTGACACAGGGAGAACTTGCAAATTGACAGTCACCCAAGGCTGGGAACAAACCCATGCCCATGGCACAGAGACAGCAGTACAAACCACTGACTGACTTTACAGCCGTCCAAATATTGTAAAACATATTTATATTCAAGCATTAGGTGCTGCAAGATGATGGGCAATTTAGTGCCCCTCCACTGCTCAGATATAATATTGAGACTGTCCTAAACACACCAGACTACAATGCTGTATTTTCCGTTTCTTAGTATCCTCGAGTGTTTGCATTCTGGTGAAGTGTTTGGAAGTTACCATTACAATGACTAAATCTGCTGTTTTCCACACAACAGCACTTTCAGTATTTAAGCCAGTCATGAGTGAGATGTCATATCATCTTCCATTTTGAACTGTAGGTCACATGAAATGAATAAAAAACTACTTCAGGAGTGAAAGGAAATAATTTGTAGCTCATCTAGATTAAGGTAGCATTGAAAGATCACATACCAATGTAAAACTGAGCTGTAGCAATTTATTTGAACAGCTGAGAGAAACATCTAATTTCTCTCATAGTAAATTATACCAAAAGCTAGGATAAATTAGACATACCATCTGGACGATATCCAAGAGGTTCACCTTGGCCTCCTATGTCAATTCCGAGATCGCCTGCCTGTTTACAATAAAGTTTTGAAAAATGGTTATATTTGCCATTTCAGTGGCAACTGCAAACTAACAATGGAGAATCTTAAATCAGGATATAAAATATTAGCTTTAAATTTAAATATTTAAATACTGCAAAAAACTACGGATGCATGTGCAGTCTGTCCTGAGTAAGCTTACCTCATTCCATGTCATAGGCTCAGTTCTGAACAGTGAGCTAGTAAGCTCAACCGAGAGACGTTTTTTGTAATCCTGTGGTTTGTCTTCAGACATCCGGAACAATACCGCTGCAGCATAGGTAGCTATATAAACACAAGTTAGACTTAGTTATGATTTGATCTTTTATCCCATTTAATATGCTCAACACAATCTCCAAATGTCAGTTTCAAAAAGTCGTACCCATGCACACACACACTTGCGATCTGTACAAAGAAACCAGGAGAACTTAGATCTAATTTAAGAGCGAACCAAGAATAAAAAGATAGTCTTTATACTCCATATTGGCTAAGTGCTAGGTCATCAAATTAGAATGCTACAGATGCTGACTGGAATGCAAACAAAAATACTGGATACCCTCAGCACATCTGTGCAGAAGGAAACAGGTAATATTTCAGGTTCTGAGAGGTGGTCATGAATCCAAGACAAATTGTTGTCATGTCCACAAATTGTGCCAGAATTGCTCTGTATCTCCTGTTTTGATTAAATTGGTAATTCCTTGCCTTAATTTTAGGAAGCGCACAACCCAAAATCTTACTTTAGCGTCACTATGAGCTTAATCAACTGATGGCCACATTGTACTTGGCTCTACTGGCATTGGTCAGAGATCATGACATAGATCTTAATATGGTCCAGGAAATAGTGCAGAGGAACACATTCGAAGATTACAATACCAGTTAAATTTGTGAAATTCCTGCTGCTTCTGCACATAAATTATATGTCAGAGTGGCTCAATAGGTTGCAGTCGTTTGCCAACAGGCAAGGCATAGCCAAGTTTCGTTAGGCATCACCCATTACTCAGCAAAGTATACTCACCAACACCTTCGTTTCTAGAGTGTAGCAGCTCCGTGAGAGGTGCTGTGGCCCCTTCAGCCTCAATAGCTTCAGCTGCTTCCTTATCCTGAGCCAATTCACACAGTACACCAGCAGCCACCCGTTGGATATTCTCAATTGGAGAGTACAGTAACTACAAGAGAAAGTTTAGTACTAAGCCCAATTGGACCTTCACATGTTATTAGAAAGATCCATTGTACCTGATATAGGAATGAAGTTTAGATTCTAATTTATAAACAATTTTGATAGCCATTTCCCAAATATTACCAACTGTCACAGGAGGTCACCATTTATTCTGTTAGATACAGCTAAGCAGTCAAACGTACAAAGCATAATTTCTAGCTACAAGGTAGGCACAGAAGCAATTTCTTGTGATACTTCTATCACTTTCTCAAACAAGTGCCAGTTACATACAACAGGCTTATTTAGCTGGGTCTAGATTAGAGTGGCGCTGGAAAAGCACAGCAAGTCAGGCAGCATCTGGGAGCAGGAAAATCGACGTTTCAAACAAAAGCCCTTCATCGGGAATTTTGCCCGAAACATCAATTTTCCTGGTACTCGGATGCTGCCTGACCTGCTGTGCTTTTCCAGCACCACTCCAATCTAGACTCTGGTTTCCAGCATCTGCAGTCCTTGCTTTTACCTTATTTAGCTGGGTTGTTTTTAATCTTCTCATTAAGAGATGATCTGGTCAGGTCCTCTCTCAGGTATGCATAAAATATCCCATGGTAGAACTCCAAAGAACAGCAGGGGAATTATCTGCAGTGGGGTGGGTATTACTTACCCCTTAAATGTATATACTAAAAGAGACTGCCTTGCCATAACCATATTTCAGCTTAGAGCTTCATCTGTACAAAAATGGCTGCTACATTTTCTACATTACGATAGGAACCATACTTCAAAGGAACTAAACTGGTTAAATGCATTGGGGCCTGGTCATGAACAGTGTTACTGAAATGCAGATCTTTATGTCTCGACTTCAGGGTATGGGAAACAAGAAGACCAAGTAGAGTACTAACATGATGTCAAAGTGGTTTAATTTTCATATTGCTGTTAATAACTGAATGTCAGAAGGCTCCAGTGGTGATAGCTAATTCTCTTAACAGTTCAGGAAAGGCAGAGGTTCTAATTGTGGCTGCTGCAATTTGTGACCAAGTTTAGCAAATTCTTCAGCTATTGAAATGAAGTTGCTTTGATAGCCTTACATAGATGAACACTCCAAGGAGGGAGCACAGATGCATCATGGTATTACGACAGGCTCATTGCAATAGTTGTTGGTTTCCTGTTTATACGCCTAACCGAAGGACAATTAGAATGAGACAGAATTCAAAATAGCTAATTTAATACGAGATGGGTACATTAGCTTCCTAAAGATTCAGTACGTTTACGCATACATAGCTGAGCCATACAGATCCAGAAAGGTTATAGGTTTAATTGTATGTCAGTGCTGAATTAACTGATGTCAGGCAGCTTGGATTAAGGAAATATATTGGCCAAAACTACTCAACTCCAAACTACTCTGGAGCAACAGTTCCCAGAAAGGACAGAACAGAGGTTGGATCACCATTCGAGGAGACAATCAGGTTGAGCTCAGCATTGTCTTTAACAACTCATCTTTCTCCAGTCCTCCTTCACTCCCCAGTCAAATGTACACAAACAGCTCTCATAGGGAATTATAATGGCCAGTTGGGCAAAGCGCCAGAAGGTTTTGTTGATCCATAAAATAATAGGGAACAAGAATCAGACACAAAAACAGCTTACCTGGACAAATAATGGAATGGTATTGAGTCCTCTGATAACAATCCTGTTGTGAACATCACGTGCAAGAATATGAAGGGCTCCTGTGCAGCCTTCCACAATTTCCTCCATTCGCACTCCCTCCTACCAAAATTAGGGCAGATTTTAAATGCAGATTTTTCACTCTAATTTCACTATTAAAGATATTCCAGAAGAAACTTACCACAAACTGCTGCTGTGTGCCTCCCATTGATGTACGACGCTGGGTGTCTTGATGTGCTCGAACCAACAACTGAACCAATCTTGGAATGGCACCTTGCTCACGAAGTGGAGCATGGTTAGCTGGACACAAGGCCAGATTGCGGATGAGACCAACAGTAGCCTAATAAACACAGAATTCATTATAAGTGCTTGTAGTCCAGACTGATTATACTCTCATAAATCCTTTAAAATTCAAGGCCAATTAGGAATGGGAAACAAATACTGGGAAACAAAACAAAACCCATGGGGGAATGCAAAAAATAAACAGCTATTTCAAAGAATTCAGTTTTAATCCTGAACCATCACTGGAATTATGTTATAAATTTGAAAGGCACAAGACAATGTTTTTATTTTTCAATACAGCTCCCTTAATGATTTTGACGAGTCTTCATACCCAATAATTAAGATGGGCCAACTTGCACACAATCCTTTGAGCTGCATATGGTCATCTAGCATCTGAGCCAGCTTAAAGGAAATATTTACATTTTGAACATACGATGGAAACTTCGTATATCACAGGAGCAATATTCAGAAGAAAATCAGCCAAAGACATGCTTAAAAGCTACAATAAACAATTTGTTTTGCCATAAAACAGATTTTCTAAAATGTTGGAAGACAAACACTTGCCATACCATGAAAAGGATTTTTCAGTGAACCCCCAGCAGACCACATCCTGTCTCACTGACTGGATGTCCTAAATGAGTGAGAAAATACCACGCTTCAATCCACAGTCATCAAATTAGGCGGCACGGTGGCACAGTGGTTAGCACTGCTGCCTCACAGCGCCTGAGACCCGGGTTCAATTCCCGACTCAGGCGACAGACTGTGTGGAGTTTGTACGTTCTATCCGTGCCTGCGTGGGTTTCCTCCGGGTGCTCCGGTTTCCTCCCACAGTCCAAAGATGTGCGCGTCAGGTGAATTGGCCGTGCTAAATTGTCCGTAGTGTTAGGTAAGGGGTAAATGTAGGGGTATGGGTGGGTTGCGCTTCGGCGGGTTGGTGTGGACTTGTTGGGCCGAAGGGCCTGTTTCCACACTAAGTCTAATAAATTTTCACTGGGGCTTATAGACAGCTTCAGGAATTGCTTAAAGGTTAGGATGACCACCAGATTTCCTAATGAGTTATCCTGCTGCACAGTCATAAGACTGAGGAATTTAATACTTACTGTTCTTAACAGGAAAAATAATTACCAAAGAACACGATACAAGATATGCTAAGGTCCAGCAAGAGCGCAAAATGAAAAGACGACAAGGAGAAGGAAAATCTGCAATCTACTGAGAGCTTTAAGTGTGCAAACTCATTGAAAATAAATAAATTTTTAATATATGACAAATTCAGATTTTTTTTTTAAAGAACAGAGATTACTGAAGGAGCAGAACAAAACAGGCGTTCATAATTTTTCATACCCATTACCAACTTCAGCTCAATGGAAAAGATGTCCTGCAGTATTACCTTAATCAAAGGCCAATGTGATGGTGGATGCAGGAGCTTAACCACGACAGGCAGCCCATAGTGGAGACGAACAGCATTTTGGGCCATTTCTGCATCCTGATGCCTGCTTGTTAAATGGCGTAGAGCACAAATGGCAGGTTCAGTGATGTCTTCTCTGTCACCAGCTCGGAGGACAGTGCGCACCAAAGCCTCAATACCACCAACCTGGCAGACCATCATCTTGTTCTTGTAGTTGTTACACGTCAGGTTAGAAAGGATACCTGCTGCGCATGTCACAACATTAATATCATCTGATCCCAGAAGCTGCACAAGAGTTCCTAGTAGACCTTCCATTCCCTCCTAAAGTAGAAAAGAAAGCAGTGCTTAAAAAAGTGCCCAAAATAAATGAATAGGATGCTCATTGCACTTTGAATCAACATATAAAATAAGCAAGTCTGATGCAAGCAGTGAATGTCAACACACTAATAAAGTCAGTTATTCTATTCCAGATCCAATCAGAACAAGTTAGACATTGCTGATACTCCAAACAAGCATGGCCAAATTATTGTTAAAATATACATCTATTCATTCATGCAAAGAATGGACTAGCAAAGTTTTGAAAAGGATTCAATTAAAAGAATTGTTACATGACAACATGGTGACTGTTTTCCACACACTTCCCCCTCAAGTTTGCTACATTTCTCTCTATTATCCCCTGCTCACTAAAATTAACAAATAACTACCTGCTTAGTTGCAGCATCTGACAGGTTTCTCAGGGTCCAAAGACAATTCTGAACAAGTCGCTGACTTGGATCTGTAAGGTGCAGTCCAAGAGCCTGCATCCCACCTGAAAAGGAGTGGAAGGTAATTTAGAATTTGTCCATTATCTGAAGTCAACAGGATGATCGTTAGAAAGAAACAAGCACTCACCAGCTTCCACTATTGCAGGTTTATTACTGGAGCAAACAGACAGCACTTTCAGCACACGGCTGGTGGTCCACAACAATTTCTCATAAGTATAGGTCCTCATGATATTGACAAGTGCCTGAGGCCCTCCACTTGCCAAAATGATCAACTAGAGAACACAAGACCTTTTAGTACAAATGAAGCAAACAGAATTGGTTGCAAGATTTATTTATACAAATCACTTACTTTGCTTTCTTGGTTGCCATACGCCAGTATCTGAAGACAATCTGTTGTGATGGCCAAAAATTTGACATTGGTCTTATTTAACAAGGCAACCATTTTCTGCAGTCCACCAGCTAGACGCACTGCCATCTTGGCTCCTTCCTGGTGCAACAACAGGTTGTGAAGGGTCGTTATGGCATAGAACAGAACAGAATCCACTGGAGACCTGCATAAGTTAGAGGAAATTGATTCACTATTAAACATATACCTAATTAAATACTGTGAAATCCAACTGTGAAGTAAATCTTCCAGATTCAACTATTAAAAGTCTCAATTTGTGAATGAAAGTTCAACCCATCATAAAGCTATGGTGATAAGCATCTTTCTTTAACAAAATACAATCAGCCATGAGGAAATTTTGGTCAAACAAATGATGCTCTGATTTCTTCCCCAATGTACTAGCAGTTGGCCTCTACTCTTTTGCCTGCAGAGAATCTCAGGCACAAACCAATGTCCCATCACTTCCATGGTATTGCTCAACAGAGTTAGTTGAGCAGTTCTGGGTACTTCTGAGGAACAGAGAAACACCATGAGTTAACAAAAGAACTCAAACTGCAGATATAAAATGACACCAATCCAAAGTTTTAATACCCACCCAAGCATTTTCACCAGGGCAGGGATGCCTCCTGATTTGAAGATAGCCAACAATCCTTCACGATGGTGAGAGAGGTTATGGAGAGTTCCCGCAGTGCAGCGTGCAGTCTCTACATCATTGGTGTTCTGCATGGTACGGACAATGGCTGATACCATCTGTGGAGAGCGCATAATGGCATGGCGGGAGGCTTCTTTTTTTGACAGCTGATGAACCATCACAGCAGCTTTGTTTACGACAACCTAAACCAGAAATGGGGAAGTGAGAATAGAAATGTGTTTGTACAGAATATTGAACATGGAGATGTCAAGGTTGCAAAGCTTTACATTCTCATTATAGGTAGAAATTTCTAAAACAACACCAAGCTTTATCAAATGTTGAATGGCTGTAATCACTAAAATCCCATGCCTGAGAGACCTACTAAATATTTAAGCAATAAATCTTATGACTATGAAAAAAAAATTGATACTCAAAACGTTTAAGTTGTATTATGAAAGTACCTGGTCCTCATCATTGAGTAGCTTTGTCAGTTCTGGAATAGCACGGGTAGCCAGTTCTGCATCATCCTGATAGTTGATTAGGTTAACGACAGCATGCTTCAGCATCTGAGATGGCTCAGCCAGACGCTGAACATTGGTTGGATGTGCAGCATCAAACTGTGTTGATGGGATCTGCATTCCTTCATCCAGTGTTTCAGGAAACATTGCAGCACGAACCCGTTGGGCCCTGGTCATAGCATATTGCCCATCGATATCTAACAAACAAGATAGATATTCAGGAAAATAATGCAAAGAAATTGCACAGAAAAAAAATCACTAATCTAAGGATTCATGAATGTTCATGCAGTCAGAGACAACTAATTGTATAATGGTTAAATCACAATTAGTAGAGTTCTAGACTAATGCACTGGGTATGAGCTCAAATTCCACCATTGAGGACGGTGGGGTTTAATTTCAATTAATAACTCCTGAATTTTAAAACTGCTAGCCTCAATGTTGGTCAACAAGATTGTTGTAACAAGTCAGGTTCACTCTTGTCCTTCAGGAAAGAAAACCTGCTGTTGTTAGCTTGGCCCATACAATATCACTGACTTTGAACTGGCCGTGCAATTCACTGTTCAAGGGTAATCGGAGATAGGCAACAAATGCTGACCTTGCTAGCAAAGCCCATTTGCTAAGAATAAAAACTCAAGACTACTTCTAAGGTTTGTGAATGAAGAGCATTAAGGTGGGCTCATTCTTCTACATACATGTAGAGAAAAAAATTAACATCATGGTTATTTTGCAGCACACATTTATTAACTACTAATATATTCTAACTGGAGTCCAAGCGAAGTTTGTAAAATTATTGAAATACTTGAAAATCAGACTAACCAGTTACTTGCTCCGGTGTGAAAGACTGAGAGAAACCTTGCTCCCACTCATACAACACTTGACTGGTATCCACTTCTTCCTCTTCTGGGTTGCCTTTTCCACTCAGCGAAGGGGCAGTAGTTGTGGCTCCAGAGTGAATGCCTGAATCCAAATAGGACTGCTGCTGCCAGTGACTGACCTGGGCTTTACGATCTGGCTCCATGGCCATGTCCAGTTCCATCAAATCAGCTATTGTCAGGGAAGAGAAAAGTGGCAGAAATTGAGCCTTTAAGGTGCATTATTTTATTCCACAACATGTAACTTCTGATTCTTACCCAACAGATTAGAGCCCACTCTCCACTTTTTCACCTCTCCCACCTTATTACTGTCTCAAGTCAAGAATGGACCTGGCCTTCACTCTTTCCTTTGGTCCTTGGTGATATTATCCAAAAATACAGGGTGACTTTCCTCTGATTACGCGTGCTTCTACTTCCCTTGTCTAATCAGTCCGCAGTATCCAATTCATTGTTTGACACCAGTTTCGTTTTAGACATTGCCGCGAACTCATTCATTTGCTACCATTCAATTACATTCATTGACTGGAGCCAACTACATCACCTGCCAACTCATCCCATTCAACCCTGGTCTGAACTTCTAAATCCACATATTTTTTCATAAAAATCACCTATTTCCAACTCCACAGCATCACCAGATTTTGCCATGCCAGTAAGCCACTGACAAATCATCTATGTGTATTTCATCTTTAGACTCAACTATTCTGTACTTCTCAGCAGCCTTTTATTTCCCACCCAACTTAGTGTTTTATGTTTTAGCAGTCATTCAAAACTGTTGCACACAGGCCTTCCCACAATAAGTCCTGCCTTTCCATCACTTGTGTCACCTTGAAGTGGTGCCTCAAACTCATTCACAATCCAATAAACATGCCACTGTAATTCTGCACTCGGGTCTACAGAACTCTGCCACACTTTGCTCGTGACACACTTCCCATTACCCACCAGCCTTCAGCCATTTACCATGGCCCTCCACTTCAGACTAATTTTATCCCTAATAACAGCTTTGTGTATTCCTTTGCATTATTTTGCCACAGGAAAAATTATAAATACAAGTTGGTGATTTCCTTCAATTTGAAAACATGCGACACTGAACAGAATACATTGCAGTACTTCATACTGCAAGTTCATCCAAACCATTTTCTGGACAAACTGCTTCGAAACTAGCCTCATTACAACTGGTTCGACAATAGACAAATTACTAAGCATACCAGCACATGGCAAACTGATGGTGCTCTGTAATCCTCTGCCAAATGGATATACTTAGCAATCCGATGAACTAGACAGGTGTCAACAAATCCACTTTTTTTGACCAATCTCTCTCTAGAGTAGTGGTTTGAGAAGACTGGACACAAGCAGTCCAGTAGTTCAAAATTCTTAACAAGGAACAGAAACGTTTCAATATTAGAAAATATTCACTGTGCTACTTTTGGCTGTGTAACACTCATTACCTTGCCAAGATCAGTATTCTGAATGTGGGTGGAGTAACAGACTGAAATAGCATTCCTGCCTACAATCTGAACCAGTTACCCAGGAAACATCACACTCCAAACGGTTTTAATCTCCAAATTAGCCAAAAATTATTAATGAGTACACAGAGGACGTGAAGCAACAATAGAAACGTTCAGTTCAAATACACTAGTAGAAAGTAGAAACCCCATTTCATCTGTGTTAAATGTGGAAGAGTGCTGAACATCTGAGTCAGTGAGCTAAGAGAATGAAAGCTAAGTACTGCACCTGAGGTAGTCATCTTTTCAGCTCAATTCAGCAAAAGTGGTTGCTTAGCCTCCAACACCTAAAATCAAGAAAACAGATTAAACTCAATCAAAATTAGCAATGCACTTAATTAAAACCATGTTAAAATTGTCAATTAACATAATTAGGATTCATGGAATGTACGAACACTTGAGGCTAAGTGAAATAAACAATCATTTTAGGGTATTATTGCATGTCACTTCATTAAACTATAGACCAAAAACTATAACCTAACATTCTTGCAATGCTCAAAACTTCACTGTTACTTCAAATTAGGCTTTGGTTAAACACATTAGAAGCTCCTGTCATCTCCAAATTCAGACTGCACTTTGGGCAAAGAGTTTTGAGATTAACGACATACATGTCAACTTCAGTTCTATAAAGTACATAGCATTGTTGGACTATGTTATCAGGTCAGCAAAAATTCCCTTTCATAGAATCTTTCTGAACTACCATGTAGCATGCCCAAAACTTGAGTTAGAAAGACCTTCAATACGTAAAATCTGTCGAAGTTTTCTGTTGTGCGGTGAATAAGGTGCAAAGGGACATGCACCTTGCAGAATGACAACTACCTTAAATTCTGTTGTTGTCAAATTCAACTTAATATATAACAAGATAACTTGTACACTTATTGGAAACTGTTGTCACAGGGCAAGTAATGATACAGCTAAAAGCAGGCACACACAAATTAAACTTGCTAATGCTAGGAATGTACTTGAAGTATATTACCATGATCTCATCTGCTGATTAATGCCATGATTTGACCATGAGAGATAATTAGCTCTGGATAAGTCATCATATTAGTGACAAAAACTCCCTTTCATAGAAGAGCCCTGTTTATTTTATGGTAACCTTGCAGAAGAAATCCACCAAAAGGCCTGTTCAAACAACCAACTATCAGACAAATCTCAAACTTGTTTTCTTGTAATTGGGATTTGAGGCTCCCAGTTTACTGTTCTACAACTGAATGGTTTTAGGCTATTTCAGAGATGGTTAAGAGTCAATCCCCACTGCTGTGGATCTGGAGTTATATGTAGAACAGGTAAGATAAGGATGATAGATTTCCTACAAAGGACACTGAATAGCCAGATGGGGTTTTAAAATCACAACTTGGTAGTTTCAGCATTTTAGTATATTTTTAATTAATTGACTTTAAATGCCTCTGGCCACCAGGATTTAAGTAATTTCATGGGGCATTAATCAAGGCCGCTATTAGTCCAGTAACATAACACAATGCTGTACTCACTCTTCATGCAGTCAATTCTTCAAAATAAATTTTATGCCACCCTTTCAGCGAGCATATATAAATAAACTATCAACAGAAAAACTGAAGAATCTTGACAATTGCTGTTCCAATGGATGTAACTGCTCTCAATGACAGCAGTTACCCAGGATAATGATTATTTTGGAGTTTGAAACAATGCATGGGGCAATAAATCAGCCATAGTTCAACTTTTGAGAAAAGATAGAAGTGCTGGATCTGAACAGGTGGTCAAACTGAAATTTTGAAAACTGAGCTGCACTTACATTCAAAAGCCATCAGTGTACAATATTTGGCAACGATGAGATCTAATATTTATCAGTAGACTGGAATCAGAGAGAAAAGGGAGGACTGCAGATGCGGGAGATCAGAGTCAAAAAGGGTGGCCCTGAAAAAGCACAACAGGTCAGGCAGCATCCGAGGAGCAGGAGTCGACATTTCAGGCATAAGCCCTTCATCAGGAGTGATGTGCTTTTCCAACTCCACACTGACTTAAATTGAGCTGGCTTCCAAACACCATCAAATTCTTCCTTTTTCATTATTTTCAAATGGATGTCAGGAATCATCCCACACCCAAGCACTATTTCCAACAAATGCTTTTAATGAGTGCTTTTGCAAAAGGGCTATACACAGAGGCACACAGCTCATGTATGCACTCTTTTCCAAAATGTTAATTGTGTCATAATCCAAAACAGAAACCTGACTGATTTTTCCCTTGCCCTAGTTCTGGGAACAGTAGAACTAGACATGCCACAATCAAATAACGAGGTAGAGATTACCAATTTATCAGTGGCCACTTCCCCTAGGGAATTCATCATCTATATTCACTTGTCATTAAAGTCAATTTAAAGAGGCATCAAATTGAATAACCTGTAGCAGCTGTATCTACTGAGACCTACATCACACAAAAAGGCCCATCGGCCCATCAAGCCTGCACTAGTCAAAAATCACCTAGCTATTCTAAACTAATTTACCAGCACATGGCCCATAGCCTTGTATGCCTTGGCATCATGAATATACAGTCTGTTCTGATATAACATGTTAGCTCCACTCCTGTGCAATCCCACATTAAGATCAAGTAATAGCAGCACCACTTAAAAAATGGGAGGAATCACATTATAGCCAATACAGGTAAGGAAAGGTCATGCTCTACAAATAATGACCAAAAGTTTTCAATCGCAATCACAATCAATTCACATTGAAGCAGCATGCATTCTAGCAGAGCCAACTGCACCCAGACCTCTACCACCCTTGGATGCACGAGTTCCAGATTCACATTTGCTACAAAAGTTTTCCTCACATCCCCTCTGAGCATCCTGGGAAAAAGTTCCTTCCTGTTTCCCCTGTCCATGAACCTCAATTTCATGCATCTCAGTTATGACCCCCTCAGTCACCTCTGGTCCAGGGAAAACAGTGCCCTCTCTCCAATCTTGCTTTACAAACTCTCCAGTCCAGGCTATGTCCTGGTAAATCACCTCTGCATCGCCTCAGGTGCGATCACATCTCTCCTATAATGTGGATTCCATAACTGCACACAACACTACCTGTGAGTTAACCAACATTTTACATAGATCCAGCATAATCTCCCTGCTCTCAATCTTTTTGCCTCTGCTAAAAGAGGCAAGTATATATACACCTTCATCACTTCATCTACCTGTTCTGCTACCTTAAGGGGCCGACAGGCATGCACATCAAGGTCCTTCGGATCCTCTATGCTGATGGATCGGTTATACACTTCCAGCAGAAAAGCAACACCACAATTTTAAAGTTAAAAGGCAATGCAGGGATAACATTGAACAGGTGCAAGCAGAAATTTCCTGAGTCTAAGTTGCAGGAAGGCACAAAACTAGTGTCATTGATATTGACTCCATCTCTCTTCCACAAAATTGTCTAATAATGATCCAAACTATTTACTAACATGGTTCTACACGTGTACCTTCTCCATGCCAGTAACACCAACTGTCCTGCCAGAGTTCATCTTCTACTGAATCCTTATCAATGTCTTTTGTTAGCCCTACATTTAAGTATTCCAACATGAATTAAATTTCAACTTTTTGTAAGCATAAATCAGAATTCATTTAGTGAACTTTTGCTAAACTTGCACCAAAACCTGTATCATGCTCATTTTCAAATCCTACGACCTCACTCTTATCTATAACCTTTTCCAGTCCAATAACCTTTCCAAGATACCTACGTTCTGCCAATAGTAGCCTTAAACAGTTTGGAATTTAAAGCACAATCATTAATTGAGCCCTCAGCTCCTGGGCCTTGAGACTCTAGAATTCTCTCCACCTGTCTTCCTGTAAGATGCTCTTTTAAAAACAGTTCAAAATATTGACAATCTGTTTGAATCTCTGACTGTCAAATTTGATGTGATGGGAGTCCTTTAAAATGTCTTGAAGTGTTTTCCTATGTTAAAGACACTATGAAAGGTGTTGGTGGGTTAGATAATGTGGAAGGCCACAAGAGCTTGAAACAAGAGATTAACAACTACATGGTTTGAATAGGGATACTGAGAATAAGGGTACATGAGCCATATATATTGAAGGGTACATGACCAGAACCTCAAAAGCATCATCAACATATCATACAGTGGAATTCACACAAACAAAAGCAGACTGGTCAACACCTTGCCTATTTAATTATGACTGATATGTATCTGAACTCTACCTGCTTGTTTAATGTCAATTATTAATAACCTAAAGAAAAATGTTGTTTGCTCCATGTCTGATTCTGTATCTAACTTAAGCATGTTGAAGAAAGGATACTTCAGTCTGACTTATTATTTAGAAGTGTTATATCTCTAAAGCTTGAGAAACTGAAACCCAGGTGGCAAGATAAAGGCAAGCTCTCAAAAGTCATAACTGCAGTTAGCTTTTCTCTAAACAATTCATAACTGCAACTGTAAACAAAAACTTTTCAAAAAAGGTAACTGGATTTCAAATGTGAAGTGAAAGTTGAGGACTGCAGATGCTAGAGATCAGAGCTGAAATGTGTTGCTGGAAAAGCCCAGCAGGTCAGGCAGCAGAGGAGCAGGAGAATCAACGTTTCGTTCCTGAAGAAGGGCTTATGCCCGAAACATCGATTCTCCTGCTCCTTTAGATTAGATTAGATTACTTACTTAGTGTGGAAACAGGCCCTTCGGCCCAACAAGTCCACACCGACCCGCCGAAGCGCAACCCACCCATACCCCTATATTTACCCCTTACCTAACACTACGGGCAATTTAGCTTGGCCAATTCACCTGACCCGCACATCTTTGGACTGTGGGAGGAAACCGGAGCACCCGGAGAACCCCACACAGACACGGGGAGAACGTGCAAACTCCACACAGTCATTCGCCTGAGTCGGAAATTGAACCCGGGTCTCAGGCGCTGTGAGGCAGCAGTGCTAACCACTGTGCCACCGTGCCGCCCACTAAATGCTGCCTGACCTGCTGCACTTTTCCAGCAACACATTTTTCAGTTCAAATGTTAGGTGTTCCTCTCTCCGCAGATTGCTTGCTGAGCTTCTCCACTTTATTTTTATATCCGATATCCTGCATTTGCAGTATTTTGCTTTCTTTTGAAAAAAGGAAAACTTCTATATCACCCTGCATCTTTGTAAGCCCTTCCCATTCATGTTCCTATCCAGATGACTTTTAAATGTCATAATTGTACCGGCCACCACCACTTCCTCTGACAGCTCAGTCCATATTATGCACCACGCTCCAAGAAAAAGTTGCCCCCTAGGTCTCTTTGATATCTTTCCCCTCTCACCATAAGCCTATGCCCTCTAGTTTTGGACTCCCCTACTCGCCCTTCGATTTTATAAACCACTATAAGGTTCTCCCTCAGCCTCCAATGTTCCAGGGAAGATAGCCCCAGTCTATTCAGCCGCTCCTTATTGGAGAACCTCTCCAACCCCAGCAACATCCTCATAAATCTTTATCATCTTTCCTACAGCAGTGAGTCCAGAATTGAATGCAGTATTCCAACAATGGCCTCACCAATGTCCTGCAGTCACAACATAAACATCCCAACTCCTATACTGAATGCACTAACCAATAAAGACAAGCATAACAAACATCATCTTCTTCACTACCCTATCTACCTGGGACTCCACCTTGAAGGAACTATGAACATACAGCTTATTGAGCTACATTCCCTCGGGTCTTACAATTAAATGCATAGGTCCTGCCCTGATTTGCCTGACTAAAATGTAACAGTTCACACGAACATTCTTGTTCTAGCCAAACTGAGGACCACACAACTGTTTCTCCAATATGTCATCATCAGCACTGCTGACTGGTCTCATTCAGAAACAAAATTATTAAGCAATTTTGCTTCATTTTCCAACCTGTTCATCTGGTCCAGCTAGCTGTTTCCTAGCTTGACTCAATTGTTTCCATTTTTGAGCATAGGCTGTCCACCAATATTACAAGCCTGACCCCCAATTACCTTGATTACTTCTTCTCACTTTATTTTCCTCCAAGGATTCCATTCCACACTCCCAGATTCTCCATCTCCATCACTTCTTTCTGATGTGCCACCTTCCACTGGAAGGCTTGACATAACATCTTTTTACTTGCCCAATGAATCACACCCCACCACTATTGCTTTGCAGAATTCTCTGACCATGCAGTTGTTTGTCATTTCAATAAACCTTCCTGCTCTCCTGTACTGTGCCTGCTGCAATATTCCAATAATGCATATATTCAAGGAACAAGACCTCACTTTCCACACTGGCACTTTACAATCCCTAGGACTCAATATCGAATTCCACATCTTCAACGTCTGACAGCATGATGTTTGTTCTCCATTTTGCTTACATTCCTACACCACCCCAGTATCTCCCAATAGCTTTGTCTTTTGTGTCTTGCTTACTTTGCTCTAAGTAGAGAACATTCCATATATCTTCTCTTTCAACACAATTAACTATCCCTATGTCTTTTGCCCTTTGCCCTCCACATTGTATTTGTCCCTGCTGCTTCTCTACCTGTCAAGAGAAAATAACTTCCAACCTATTTCAGTTTGAACATGTCACAATCTGCCATAATCCCTTCTTCACAGGTGCTGCTGATCCTGATTTTTTTCCAGTATTTAGTGAATGTTGGAAATGTGAAACACGCCATTTTGCTTTTATTTTGGGCTTTTAACTGTAGAGGAAATTAACATAAAAAGAAAATGGAGAACAAATTTGCATTGCTGGTATCTATGAAGATGCACCCTTTGCACCTTACTGAAGGCATGTGAACACATCTACTCTACAGCCACCTAAGTGCAGGCAAGACTGCAAAAGGTGGTTTATAATCCTGCTGGGAATTGCTCCCAGTTTGTGTTTTCACTGGATCATTTCCATATTCTTATAATTAGCTGTACACATTCAGGAAACAACCACGAGTTTAAGGCAAGTGTGTTAACTTATTCTACCACTCTGCTTTTTGCACAAAACAAATGAGTACTTAGCAAGCCAGGGCACATCAGATGGGGCAGGAGTTAAAACCCAACAAAAGCTCAATAGGAAATGAATGCAAATATTCATTAGCCGTGGCACTTGCTGCTGTCTGACTCTGAGCAGGACAAAGGATCACATTAAGTAGTGATTAACAAGGATGTCCTGCAGGCCCTTCATTTCACACATTTTAACTCATACAGAGCCACAGCCTGACATCAACCTCATTCACATCAACCGGGCACTGTTTTAAAAAAAACCACAAACAATGAGACCTCTGAGGCCTTCATTGGTCCAAGCATTGAGTATAGGAATTGGGAGGTCATGTTGCAGCTGTACAGGACATTGGTGAGGCCACTTTTGGAATACTGCGTGCAATTCTGGTCTCCCTTCTATAGGAAGGATGTCGTGAAACTTGAAAAGGTTCAGAAAATATTTAAAAGGATGTTGCCAGGGTTGGAGGTTTGAAACAGAGACTGTGGCTATCGTCCCTGGAGCATCAGAGGCTGAAGGGTGACCTCAGAAGTTTATAAAATCATGAGGGGCATGGATAGAATAAGTAGACAAGGTCTCTTGCCTAGGTCGGGGGAGTCCAGAACTAGAGGGCATAAGTTTAGGGTTGGGGGGGGGGGGGGGGGGGGGGGGGAAAGAGAGAAGATTTAAAAGAGACATATGAGACAAATTTTTCACACAAAGGGTGGTGCATATATGGAACGAGCTGTCAAAGGAAGTGGTGCAGGCTGCTACAATGACAAAATTTAAAAGGCATCTGGATCGGTATATGAATAGGAAGGGTTTAGAGAGATATATGCCAAATGCTGGCAAATGGGACTAAATTAAGTTAGGATATCTGGTCAGCATGGACAAGTTGGAGCGAAGGGTCTGTTTCCATACTGCACATCGCTGACTATGACCTCAACGAACTGGAGGGGAACAATATTTGCAAATTGAGACACCAAAATGCCCACGATTTCAAAAATTCACCTTTTAAACATTGAAACATAAGATAGGAGCAGGAGTTCATTTGGCTATTTGAGCCTTCTCCGCCGTTCATCATGATCATGGCTGACCATCCAATTCAATAGCCTAATCCTACTTTCTCCCCACAACTTTTCATCCCATTCATCCCAAGTGTTCTATCGCGCCACCTCTTAAATCGCTTGTACTTTGTTACACCTGTGCGAAGACCGTCAACACCATGCATTTTAGTGGTTCACTACTATTAGCTACATAAGCTCCAAGTTCACACTCTTACAATCCAAGCTGGAGAAGTACATTACAGAATCACCCACAAAATTGGAAACTCCTGAGAATGTGCAAAGTTGACTGACCTGAGTACGGTAGCATTACAGTGAGGTATAATGGACTTTCTGATAACCACACAAAAGGAACAAAAATTCTCCACCACTCCCATAAATATGATGCCATGTAATAAAAGCACCAGGTCAGTTATGGTACCCAAAAGCAGTGAAAATTCTCAACGTTAGTCAACTGCAAAAACAAACCCAGGCTCTTCCAAGTCTATTAAGCATATTTCCATATTATCCAGAATTACCAACATTTTCAACCATGCCAATATTAGAAAACTACAAGATTTTGTTCAAAAAATCTACGGCTCTGTGTCTGAGAATAGACAGCAAAAACAGGGATCAAGATCAGAACATCTTACTAAAGATGAACCTTTAAAGATAGGATGCATTACATTTAGAAATTTGCATTCAAAGATGAGCAGTGATGGTGATGTGGGTTTTAGGGATGAGGGAAAGTGTAGAGAAAAGGAGGAAAAAATAATCTTCAGGGGAGCAATGTACATCAGACAGGGGTTTGGGGGTGAGGATATTTGCAACCTTTGCCAGGTGACCAAAATTAACTTTCAATTACATAATGCCATTGCTCATTTCTACTCCCATAACATTACCATCCAACCGGTGAAACACTAATTTGAAATTTCTTCCCTAAAGTTCTTCACCTCTCTTCTCTTGCACATTCCTCCTTGGAGGCAGTCCTTAAAACATGTCTCTATATCTCCCTCTGCAGCAGTGCCATTTTATTTTATCATGTTTCTCAAGCATTTCAAACACCTAGTTACATTAAAGATGTTGTTGTGTATAATTACAAATTACTGTGACTGATGGGACAAGGCACAGTACTAAAGTACAGCAAGGGTACAAGGGTAATGAAGGATCATAATGGTAATTTGTCACTAGAGCCAAAAGTGGAAATAGGGTTCTAAATGAATTGGGTCAGTCTTCACAAGTGAGATGAACAGTATAGGTATAGAAATCAGGGAGGAAGATAGATATACTGAAAAGAAGTTAAAAGTCAGAGAGGAAGCTGATTGAAAGAAAAATCTCCACAACTAGATGAAATGTATCCCAGGCTATTCAATGAGCCAAGGAAGGAAATAGCAAGGCTGCTGGCAATAACTTTCAATTCCTCCATGGTCACAGGAGAGGTGCCAAAGGTTTGGAGGACAGTCAATGTGGTCCTGTTATTCAAGGAGGGAGCAAGGGATAAACCAGGAAACTGCAACTTAGTCAATCTAACCTCTAAGGAAAACAACTGAAAGCAAGTCTGAGGAACAGACTAAACCTGCACATGAAAGGGCATTGATTAATCAACAGTCAGCTTGGTTTTGTTCAGGGATGTTATGTCTGATCAACTGGATTGAATTTTTCAAAGAGGTAGCCATGTACGTAGATTGATGATGGGAATGTATTTAATTATTTGACTTCAGCAAGGCTTTTAATAAGGTGCCAAAGAGAGACTGACACCAATGCTAAGAGCACATGGGATTCAAGGAAATTTAGCTAATTAGATCCAGAATTTGTTGAGTGGCTGGAAGCAGGTAATGGTCATGGGGTGTTTTTAATAACAGGACACCTGTGTCCAGTAGGGCTCTGCAAGGATTCGTGCTGGACCCCCTGTGACAGAAATAATGACACACTTGAAAATAAGATCATAAACAACACAAAAATTGGTGGTTTGGCAAATAACATGGAGGACATCCTTTGATTATAGGACAATTTGGATGGGTTGGTCAGATAGGCTGAAAATGGGCAGGACAAACAAAGCAAGGGAATTCATGGACAGTAGAGCTCCAGGGAGCATGAAGGAACAGAGGGACCTTGGTGCTCATGCCCACATCCCCTTAAAGTATCAGGACAAGTAGATAAAGTAGTTATCATGACACATGGGATACTTACCTCCATTAGCCAAGACAGTTCAGGAGCAAGGTGGTTATGCTGAAACTGTACAAAACATTGGTCGGACCACAGCTAGTGCACTGCACGCAGTTCTGGAATCCACATTATAGGGGGAACGTGATTGCATTGAAGAGCTTGCAAAGGGGTTTACTAGCAAGTGGGAATCTAGAACTCACTGCCTAGAAGGATGGAACGGGCATAAACCACCAACATTTTAGAAATATAGATACAGTCAGTTCTAATTATAACACCATAGTTCCGTTCTTATGCAATCACCATTAAGAAAATCACAATAGCCACACCATTTAAACAAATGGGGCTGAAATCATGTTATAGCCAATACAGGTAAACAAAGTTCCCATTCTACAAATAATGGTTTAAGTTCTTCAACTGCAATCAATCCAATTTGCATTGAATAACCACATTATAGCAGAACAGACTATGTATGTGCAATGCCAAGGCATACAAGATTTGGGGATGCCAGTGTTGAACTGAGGTGTACAAAGTTGAAAATCACACAACACCAGGTTATAGTCCAAAAGGTTTATTTGGAAGCACTTAGCTTTTGGAGCGCTGCTCCTTCATCAGGCATACGAGGTTTTAGTTCATGTGTGGAAAATAGGATTAGAGTAATTAGGAGGCCAGCTTTGACCAACACAGATTTGAAGTGTTATATAGGGCCTGTGAGATATGACCAAGACATTAATGGCTGCTGGGGCACGTCAGCAATAGCAAGTTCAGGTAACGTGGTATTAATGCTGGGGAATTCAGCTGTACATTGAACTATTAAAATAGCCAGATGGAAAATGTAAACTAGATATGCAACTCTTTCAAACATTAAAAAATAGGTTCAGCCTTTGCAGTATTAGAAAATAATTGGAAAGAGTATACATTGGCACTTCAAAATAGACTGAAAAGATGTGGAAAGGAAATTGAGGTGACACTCCTGCTGTAAAGATTGTTGGGACAAAAAAAAATTAGAGATTGGAACCAGAATAAAGCCAAGCTTTGAAGAAAGTTGACAATAGGTTTAAAAGAGAGCAGAATCTATCAATAATTTTGACAAGGGGTGAACGAGGAATCTGCAGACCAAAAGTCTCCTGGGCTTGCATGATTGACAGATGTTGCAAAGTGACAAGATCAGGTCGTGTCAAAAATTGAGCAGCTTGGAGCTGGTCAGAGATTTTGGCTAACTAGAGGGAGGTAAGTTGGAAGGGGGTATTCACCAGAATACACTGTAGATACTAAATACAATTACAATCCAATTCTGCAGTTCTTGGGCACAAAAGTCTTGTTGCCTGACAAGTTGGGCAAAGATAATGGAGCTAGGAAAACTTATAAATGGCTAAGAGTGTTGAAGAAAATGTCCTAGTGGCAATAGACAAGGACAATGGAAGCTATAGGCCGACATCAAGGACGGATAAACCAAAAAGAAATCTAACATGACTGAAGTCAAGGTGACTAAACACAGGACACAAGTTAAAAGACTGAAAGAACTTATCACAAGGACTCTGACATAACAGCAATAACTTAAAGAAAAAGGTGGAAGGAACAGAATAGGAGATATCCACGAGGATTGAGGATGACAAACTACAGTTCCCTACAGCTGTTTCAGCTCAGAACCAACTTTAAATTTGTCTGTTATTTAAGTCTCAGGAACTCAGTCAAACATCTCACCTCCAAAGCAAAAATTAAGTAACTTATACTTTCAGTTCCTACAAAGCACTGACTGAACTCTCAATTTCAACCACACAACTGGTTTAGATCACCAAGACAGGATGCAATACAGACACACAAGATTTCCTACCACAGACCACAGGAAGAAAGATTAGTTGAGGTGTAAAAGCCCAATAATACTGATGCACAGTAGCATACTAAAGCCACGTACAAGCATTTCGCGCAGCATTAAGTAATCAACCAGGGAAAACCATCAAAAAGTGACAGGCGATCACTTCAAATTAACTAGGTAGTGACTGAATCAGAAGGAACCAATAAAACTAATTAATTCTTCAGCTTCTCAAACATAGTCGTCAAACACAAATGCCCTCAGACAATACAAATATGAACAAATCTTAATATCCACATCTCATCGGTAGGATTCCTGAAAATCTATGAATTGTCAGATTTATGAAAACTGGAAATAAAAAAAAAATCAATAAATTTAAACTACTCACTGACAGCATCTCTGGAACAGGAAGAGTTAACACATGAGGTTCATGACCTCAAGCTGGATAGTAGGTAATTAATCTGAAAAATCTTTTGTTCTTCACCACATTTGCTACTAGACCTCCTGAGTATTTTGCTTTCATTGCAGAGGACTGGTTCTATCTGGATTTCTTTTCTGATTTATGCTGGTGTAGTTTCACAGGTGTTTAGAACTGATACCTTACAGAAGCAACCATTTTTACAAGTCTAGACAAGTGCTGGCAGCCTTTCAAATGACGGAAAATCAAACAGCCACGCCCAAACCTCTACTCTCCCAAAATCCAAGTTCTCATCCTCAAGCAGACATTTGTTAATTTCAGTCCTCCCAATACCAAAGAGAGCGCTCAACTGTCGTGTTCCAATTGCCAGTCCAAGATCAGCTAACGTCATTCACCAGGAAGTAATGATAAGCAAAGCCAGAAATGATACATTTTCATTGAACGTTTTAGAACAGTTGGTTAGAGATTTAATTGCACTTTACATACTAAAGGATTCTTCATAGACACCATGAAGCAGCCTACTTCACCTTAACAAATCTTGACAAAGCAGTTCCTTCCTTTCCTCAGTATCTCTTCCCAAAACTGCCAGAATACAACTGGCTTCCTAAAGATAAACACCAAGTCACAATAATCATGAAAATTAAAAATTATGAACATCAGGTAGAGTTCAAGAATAATGTTGCTTTTCTGCACTTGCATTTGTAATTGTTAATCATTGTCTCTAGATTACAATGATTTCCATTTATACAGCACTATTTTACATAAATATCCCTTGTCTTAATGTTATAAAATAATTTACCACAGATGAGGGCAGATAAACAAAAACAAAGATGAGAAAGTAGCTTTTAAGGAGCAATTCGATGCAGGAAGGGGGGGGGGGGAGAGAAGAGAGAGAGAGATCCTTAGCAGCTAAAGGGTTGTCTTATAATGGTGCAGCGATTGAAACTAAAGTAACATGAGGTAAACATTGAAGCCTTGGGTGGGACTTCAAAGCAGAATTAAGGTATTGGTCAACCAGGATTAATGGACACAGGGAGAGTTATAAAGATCTCAAGTTTTATGAATGAGAGACAACCAGGAGTTAACTGGAATAGTCATGACTACAGGAGAAAAACAGCTTTAGGTTTCAACAGGGGAGTCAAGTCGTAAACAGAATGAGGCAATGCTAGAAGTGGCATGAATGCCTAGTCAGAAGCTCTTAGAGGTCAGGTATAAGACCAATGTTACAATGGTTCAGCTTCATAGTTGCCAGAAATAAAGATAATAATAGTAAGAAGGAACAGAATTAATATAAGGAACTGAGAAAAATACCTTTGACCTTCCCACGGTTTAGTTGGGAGGAAATTTCGGCTCATCTGGCTCTGGTTGCTAAGCACGCAATTCACTAATTTACAGATATCCAAGAATTGGGTGGCGATGTTAAGGGATAGGTGGGTGGTATCAGTATACATGGCAAAACTGACACTACATTCTCAGATGTCACCAAGAGCCAGTAAATTGATTATAAATCACAAGTACCTCATCACAAGAACACCAGGATACTGTACCTATTATTGTACCACCTCTGCTACAGTCAACAGGCCTTACTCACTGTTACCCTGGATTTCCTTTTAAGTAAAATAATGGTCAGATTTGGATTCTGCAATCAATGAAACTTTATCTGGTTTCACTTTGAACAGTTTCGAGCTGTGCGGCATAAAATTCTTCCACACCCATATGAGTCACTCTACACAACACCATTTACAGATTTAATTTCAAGATCTCGTCACTCATTCTACAACAAATGTTAGTCACCCATTCAATATCACTGCCTAATCAGGAGGCCTTAGCTATTGTCATACTTGTACTGAAGAGTGGGGTTTATGTATTCAATTTATTTCGAAAAGATGAAAAGCTTATAACTTCCAATATAAACTCCCAGCTAAAATTATGCCTTTCTTCAGAATGTTAAACATTGCTCTTATACTTTGGAACTTCACTATTAGCAAACACCGCCACAGTACTGAATTAACTTTGCCAAGAATGTACTGCAAACATGCCTATACTCTCAGAAGAAAATCAAGAGAGCTCTGAAATTTGGTAATTCATTCCATAGACAAACAAAAGGAAATGACATAAAAAGAGCTGCAGGCAGAATAGTCTCTGGCCCAGATTAGTCATCTTCCTCAGGAAGAGAGAGAGAAAACAAGAGCTCCTGGGTTACACGTCCACTCACTTTCCTGAAAGAATCAGACAGCCAGTACCAGTTAGTATGGAGAATTAATACATTTTATAATGGAAAAATCTGGAAACAAATTCAAGGTATTATCAGATGAGATAAGTTTGAAAGCCCAAGCTGTTGTAGAAGAGTGCAACATACACATTGACAAGATGTTTGTTTCACAAGCTTCACGAATATATCTCCAGACTTGCACTCAGTCAAAATGTCTATCTCGCAATAAAATGAAAACCCAGACTAGCAGAGGCCATACATCAGCTAAAATTCGTTCTGACATAAGCCAATACTCCAAAACCATGTCAAAAAGTGCTGTGCAGTCCATAGGTTTAACCAATCAGGTTACAGAAGACCAATTATTCTACTGTAATTAATCTGAATCACATTACTATGCTAACAGCTCAGTCATGCCAAAGCAAGCCCAACTAGGGCCCCAGTGACCTCAAGATGAACTCAATGGAAAAAGTACCAACTTAATTTCACTTGAGGTCATTGGAAAACTTTTCCATTGTAAAGGACTTAAAATGAATGCATTATCTAAAGCAAAAGCCACAAAAACAAAACTCTTATAAACAGGCTAAGCAGAAGTCAATACATTTAATCGCACCAAGTACAGCTGGACATTAATATGCATTTTAGATCTCCGATCAATAAAGCTACAGAAAGACTTTGAGATCAATATTGAGGTAGATTTAGGGAATAAACTTGGACTTTCAAAAACTTAATCACAGCTACCTCCTACAACTGTGCTGTAAACATCAATCACCAGAAAACAACTGAAAATTGCATTACAGAAACATTGGGTCTGTTATCCAAAATATTTTCTATTATCTACTTAAAAAGACTAATTAAAAAACAAAATGGTAGGTAGAATATAAAATGCTGATTGCACTAGCCAAGCAATTTGATGTATGCCTTTGTCACTTTGACTTTCCTACCATGCAATCCCTAGCTGGTAAAGCTGTTAGTCAGTGACCAATGTGGGTTTTGGTGGAGGGACAGGGGAGTAGAGCAATGTTCTTCCTTATCCAATAGTCAGATAAGGATGCTAGGTCAGCTAAGAGACTAGACCGCTGAAAAGGCAGACAACAGACATTGTTTAAAAAAGCAGGCAAAAATATACCACTTTTAACACAGACCAACGTGCGAAAAGAATCAGCCAAGGAAATAAGCTACCAGTATTATTGGAGCAAAGGACTGAAACTTAAGGGCTCAAACGGGAAGTTTTTTTTAAAACCTCAAGATTCAATGAATATAAAGACAGTTACTCATCTGTAATCAAGAATTCCAATACCAGAGATACACCATAATAAACCATTAGCTCTTCTTAAATTCTATATAATTCCATGCAACAAAACATGCAATAAATGCATTTAAATCAAGGCTACAAATTAAATTTAAATTTTAATTATTGATCATTCTGGTACACTTATGGGGAGAAATGAAAGACACCCTGAATCAGGGTGTTTTTCTTCAAAAGCTGAAGCACTCAGTATAATAGCAATCTGCAGAATCTTTGGCTTCCTACGCATAAGAATGACCCACTTACTTCAGATGAAGGAATTTCTTTAAAATATAATTCTGTTCTCAAAGTGAATGCAACATTTAGAATTAACATTGATTTTTAAAGAATGGCTTGCTTAATTACCTAGAATACACAACCTTGTTTCTAAAACCTTTTACCTTGCAAGGTCACTGCACAATGTAGAGCTGTCTACAAGTTGGTAACACCGAGTCCATGTTTATGCTAGATAAATACTAGTTTTAAATCAGTACATAAAAGACTCTGTCAAACAGACAAATCTGCACAAAGTCAAGTTTGAAAAAACCCACAAATAGTCACACTAATAAGCTGTATATTGGCTCAGAAATTGGAATGGCAGACAGACCAAGAAATTAAGGTCAAAACAACGTACTCAACATACAGACCTGCAAAAGGATTTACCAACATTATAAAGAAACCTGGATCGTTGTGCAGAATTTAAACTAAACAACCTTTTCTTCAAGCTTATTTATTCCTTTTCATACTTCAAATTAATTATGGTTACAACTACAGCATTCAGCTTTATGGATGAATTACTGACACCGCATCCAAGATTCTTAAATCACATGTTATGCCACACTCAAATGCCTTTATGACATTCTACTTTAAGTATTTTCTTCAATGCAAGACAGTCTTCAAGATTAACACTCAGAAAACATCTTACTTCCAAACAATTTCCTTCCATTCGTGAAGGCATTTTTTCATACAGGAAATTCTTTGAACATTCTAGCCTCCTAGCAATTTGCTGTTCTTTTCACATCAACCCAGATAGCATACAGGTTGCACAACTTACAGGACTAATTCTGTCATCACTCAACAGAGCCAAAGGAAATTCTAACTAACGTGACCAGGAAAGGTGGGCCAATTTTTCCACTGGCCAGGGAGAGGGCTACTGGTTGATGCCCCCTAGCTCACCAGACAAGGAATCAAAGCTTGGCCCTTCTGGTCACAACTCCACTGCGGATACAAATTTTTTGACAGAATCATCAGCAATGCAGATCTATTATCAAATCAACACAAAAAACATGAGGCCATAACAAGTATTTTATCTCTCAACCACACTAACCCTACAAACCTGGACCTGCTCTTCCCAGATTTAATTACTCCATCACTGGTAGCCAGGATTTCAAATGCTCGGCTCCCCAGCTTCAGATCTCCATACAAATTCAATTCATTTCAACCCACTAAGAGCATATCTTAGCTCAAGTGCTCCAATAGTTCACTTTTCACCACTTTGGTGCTGTATTTGATGTCTTTGCAAATACATAGCTGGAAGTTTACAATGTGGATGTAGCTGTTTGGGTTTTCATTGCCCAGCCCTGGCTGCCCTTGAGACTGCAGTGAGCTACCATCTCAAACCACTGCAGTCTATTTGATGTAGGGAGATCCATACAGTCATTGGGGAGTTCCAGGATTTTGATTCAGCAACACTGGAGGAAAAGTAACATATTTCCAAGTGAGGACAGTGAATGGCTGAGAGGAGAACTTTTAGATGCCCTTTAAAAAGCCGTTTTGCTGTCTTTCGCAGGGTGAGAGTGAGCCCAGCATCTTGAGCATGTGCAGTATGGCGAGTGTCAGCAAGCCCTTAGAGCTCACAATAGCAGCAAGTGTGGCTTCAGTAGTGAGAGATGACGCCAGAGCATGGGGATGTCAACATTGGTAGGCTCACCAGTGAAGGACTCAAGGCTGCAGCAGCACCGTTTGAAGATGGCAGAGACAGGTTAGCCTCTGCAGTCAGGAAAGGCAGCATTTTTAGATAGTGCCAGAATCAGGATGTTGGGCTACAGCTGCCAAGCAGGTTGACATGAGCAACAGTTGCATCAGTGGCAGCATGGCTGGGCTGGTGGTACTCCTAGACTACAGTAGTGGCAATGATGGTCCAAGCAGAACTCCTGGAATGTATTGTAATGCGGTGGATTGGTGGGCATGAAGCCTGATGTGGATTCTAGCTGAAATTGTGTTGCTGGTTAAAGCACAGCAGGTCAGGCAGCATCCAAGGAACAGGAAATTCGACGTTTCGGGCATAAGCCCTTCATCAGGAAAACCCTGATGAAGGGCTTATGCCCGAAACGTCGAATTTCCTGTTCCTTGGATGCTGCCTGACCTGCTGTGCTTTAACCAGCAACACATTTTCAGCTCTGATCTCCAGCATCTGCAGATCTCACTTTTTACTCTGATGTGGATTCCAGGTTAGTTACTGGCCTGGATGATAATTCCTGTTGTGAGATGCTAGGACTCCTCCTTGGGAAATCTCATAGACAAACTTGTAAATGTGGGCTAAAATACAGACACATTCTGTCATTTGCTGCTGTTCAGGTGCAGCCACAGCTATCAGGAAATAGAAAACTTGTGCCCAACAGGAAACCCATTCTGAATGTTTCAGAACCTTTACTGTGCATCTGACAGATCAGAACTTGGACGTGCACAATAGCACCGAATTTCCTTAAGCTTCAATCACAGTGGCAACATTCCTGACCTCAAGTACACATTGAGGCACTATAACACTCACTCACCAGAAATTAGCCTACTCACTGTCTAGGACTACGATGTTGAGGCCATCACAGAAACATGGATAGAAGAGGGACAGGAATGGTTACTGGAGGTTCCTGGTTACAGATGTTTCAGTAAGATTAGGGAGGGTGGTAAAAAAGGAGGGGGTGTGGTGTTGCTAATTAGAAATGGTATAATGGCTGCAGAAAGGCAGTTCGAGGGGGATCTGCCTTTGGAAGTAGTATGGGCTGAAGTCAGAAATAGGAAAGGAGCAGTCACCTTGTCGGGTGTTTACTATAGGCCCCCCAATAGCAGCAGAGATGTGGAGAAACAGATTGGGAAACAGATTTTGGAAAGGTGCAGAAGCCACAGGGTAGTAGCCATTGGCGATTTCAACTTCCCAAATATTGATTGGAAGTAGTTTGGACAGGGCGGTGTTTGCGCACTGTGTCCAGGAAGCTTTTCTAACTCAGTTTGTAGACTGTCCAACCAGAGGGGAGGCCATATTGGATTTGGTACTTGGTAACAAACCAAGACAAGTGGTGGGCTTGTTAGTGGGTGAGCATTTTGGTGATGGTGACCACAATTGTGACTTTCACCTTGGTTATGGAGAAAGATAGATGCGTGCAACAGGGTAGGTTTTACAATTGGGGGAAGGGTAAATACGATGCTGCAAGACAGGATCTGAGGAGCGTAAGTTGGGAGCATAGGCTGTCAGGGAAGGATGTCATTGAAATGTGGAACTTTTTCAAGGGACAAAAACTACGTGTCCTTGATATGTATGTACCTGTAAGGCAGGAAAGACATGGTCGTGCGAGGGAACCTTGGTTGACGAGGGAGGTTGAATGTCCAATAAATAGGAAGAAAGAGGCTGACATAAGGTTGAGGAAATAAGGTTCAGACAGAGCACTGGAGGGATACAGGATAGCCAGGAGGGAACTGAAGAAAGGGATTAGGACCGCTAAGTGAGGGCATGAAAAATCTTTGGCGGGTAGGATCAAGGATAACCCCGAGGCTTTTTTGCATATGTGAGAAACATGAGAATGATGAGAGCGAGGGTAGGTCCGATCAAGGACAGTAGTGGGAGACTGTGTATTGAGTCGCAAGAGATAGGAGAGGTCTTGAATGAGTACTTTTCTTCAGTATTTACAAATGAGAGGGACCGTATTGTTGAAGAGGAGAGTATGACATGGACTGGTAAGCTAGAGGAGATACTTGTTAGGGAGGAAGATGTGTTGGGCATTTTGAAAACCTTGAGGATAGACAAGTCCCCTGGGCCTGACGGGATATATCCTAGGATTATGTGGGAAGTGAGAGGGGAAATTGCAGAGCCGTTGGCAATGATCTTTTTGTCTTCACAGTCAACGGAGGTGGTACCAGGGGACTGGAGAGTGGTGAATGTCGTGCCCCTGTTCAAAAAAAGGAACAGGGATAACCCCGGGAATTACAGGCCAGTTAGTCTTACTTCGGTGGTAGGCAAAGTAATGGAAAGGGTAATGAGAGATACGATCTATTGAGTATCTGGAAAGACACTGCTTGATTAGGGACAGCCAGCACGGATTTGAGAGGGGTAGGTCTTGCCTTACAAGTCTTATTGAATTCTTTTGAGGAGGTGACCAAGCGTATGGATGAGGGTAGAGCAATGGATGTAGTGTACATGGATTTTAGTAAGGCATTTGATAAGGTTCCCCATGGTGGGCTTATGTGAAAAGTCAGGAGGCATGGGATAGTGGGAAATTTGGCCAGTTGGGTAGAGAACTGGTGAACCAGTCGAAGTCAGAGTGTGGTGGTAGATGGTAAATATTCAGCCTGGAGCCAAGTTACAAGTGGAGTTCCGCAGGGATCAGTTCTGGGTCCTCTGCTGTTTGTAATTTTTATTAATGACTTGGAAGAGGGAGTCGAAGGGTGGGTCAGTAAATTTGCAGACGATACGAAGATTGGAGGAGTTGTGGACAGCGAGGGCGGCTGTTGCCGACTGCAAAAGGACTTAGATATGATGCAGAGCTGGGCTGAGGAGTGGCAGATGGAGTTCAACCCTGTCAAGTGTGAGGTTGTCCATTTTGGAAGGACAAATAAGAATGTAGAATACAGGGTTAACAGTAGGGTTCTTAGTAAGGTGGAGGAGCAGAGGGATCTCGGGGTCTATGTTCATAGCTCTTTGAAAGTTGCTACTCAGGTGGATAGAGCTTGTAAGAAGGCCTATGGTATATTAGCATTCATTAGCAGAGCGATTGAATTCAAGAGTCGTGAGGTGATGTATCAGCTGTACAGGACCTTGGTAAGGCCACATTTGGAGTACTGTGTGCAGTTCTGGTCACCTCATTTTAGGAAAGATGTGGAAGCTTTGGAGAGGGTGCAGAGGAGATTTACCAGGATGTTGCCTAGAATGGAGAATAGGTCGTACGAGGATAGGTTGAGTGTGCTAGGCCTTTTCTCATTGGAACGGCGAAGGATGAGGGGTGACTTGATAGAGGTTTATAAGATGATCAGGGAAATAGATAGAAGAGAGAGTCAGAGACTTTTTCCTCAGGTACAAAGTGTTACAAGGGGACATAAATTTAAGGTGAAGGGTGGAAGGTATAGGGGGGATGTCAGGGGTAGGTTCTTTACCCAGAGTGTGGTGAAGGCATGGAATGTGCTGCCTTTGGGGGTGGCAGAGTCAGAATCATTGGTGACCTTTAAGTGGCAATTGGATAGGTTCATGGATAGGTGCTTAAGCTAGGACACATGTTTGGTACAACATCATGGGCCGAAGGGCCTGTTCTGTGCTGTATTGTTCTATAATGCAGAAATGGATTCCCAAGTAACTACACAATATGGTTTCACAGGTTTCGATGAAGTCAGCCCAATATTACCATGTTCCTTTCAGAACAGACATACTTAAAATGACAAAACAAACCGAAATATGGATACTCATCATGCCTACAACCACAGAGTCAAATAGCACAGAAAGAGACCCTTCGGTCCAACTGTCTATGCCAATCAGGTTCCCCAAACTAAATTCCACTTGCCTATATCCTAAATCTTTTCTATTCATGAACCTGTCCAAACAGGTTGTATCTGTAGCCGCCCCCATCGCTTCACTCCATATATATGTCCCAAGCTATGTGAACAAGTTGCCAATCAGGTCCCTTTTGAATCTTTCCCCTCATCTTAAACTCTTGCCCTCTAGTTTGAGCTTCCCCAGCCCAGGGATAAGATCTTGTTGGTCGCCTTCTCTATACCCCTCATGACTTTATAGACCTCTAAAGGTCAACCCCTAATTTCCTATATCCAGGGAGAAATAGTCCCAGCCTACCCAGCCTCTCCTTATTCTAACCCTCCAGTCCCATTAACATCCTTGTAAATCATTTCTGCACCCTTTCCAATTTAATAACATCCTTCCCATAGCATGGGGTCCAGAACTGTACACGGTTCCTCAGAAGTAGCCCCAACATCCAGTATAGCCACAACATGATGCCCCAACTCAAACTCAATGTTCTGGCAAGCGTGCCAAACGTCTTTTCAACACCCTGTCTACCCGTGATGCCACTTGCAGGAACATATGATCAGCCTTACTGAAAAACAATTCATATTATCTTTACGCAAGTCAGTATTAAGGATGACACAAGCTCTTACAGAACAAGATATGTGCTTCCTTTATGACCCTTGCCCACTTCTACTCCAGCCCCTTCCCTTCCTAAAAGCCTCCAAAAAATCACTTATCTCCAATATCTAATTTCTGAACAAAGTACACCACTGAAGAAAGATTTTGGATCATGGTGTACAGTAACAGAAGTACCATAGCACAAACGTCCAATCTTCATGGTGCTATTTGCATGTGTACAATCTTATTGCTTTGTTTGATTTTTCAAACTAGTAAATTTGCAAAGAGCTATTTTCAGTTCCCTTGACTCACTGGTGTTTAAATTCTAAAATCAAAACTAAGAACTGTGGGCATTGGCAATAAATTTTGTAACCCTTGATGTTTTAGAACCAAAATAAAAGCTTGCGTATCACAGCAGATTCCTCACCCGACCCCTGGTGCAGGAAGAATGGCTTACAAGTAGAGAAAGAGTTATATTTATTGACACATCCAACCAACATATAATACAGCTAGCACTGACACAATGAGCCGAACGGCAGCCCTGTGCTGAATTACTAAACAAATCACATCAGTTAAGAAGCACCCACATTTCAGCATCTGGTTTTAGATATTTACAGTTAAGAGGTGTAATATATAGAACTTTCCAGTGACTGTCAACCAGCGATGTTTCTCTCACCAATGCCTCATATGAGCTTAACAGGAACCAACACCCTGTTTTAATGCATTCCAGAGTCTTTAGAGCAGCTTCAAGCCTTTAATTTTGAATTTCCAGGCTATGTATAAAAATTACAATGAACTACTAAAATAAAAAGGTTTAATATCAACTATTTGCACCATTTTCTAAAGCTAGTTGTTACTACTCCTGCACACACATGGAATTCATTTGACAAACTTCAAAGGACCAGTAGTCTCCACACACCTTACCCTCACCACATTCTTTCCAATATGCCATACTGAATGCATTTCTACAACCACAACTTTACAGACAATCCTTTGCTGGTGTTGGCACAAGTTTTTAAAAATTCTTCAAAATAATGTAGGCATTGTACAAAGACCAATTTTGCAGCTTTTTACATATACCAAAGCAGGGAACCATTATTAAATGGAACTATGAAAGCCAGTCATGGACAAATTTGAAACCTATTAAAAGCTCTACTGTAAGGCAGCTGGGGGTACACAATGCAGATCACCAGTGCCAATGTCTTATCTTTCTGAAATTAATGAAAATCAAATCAAACTACCCACAAAAAAAATTGGGCTACATTCTAATGATATGATGGCACTGTCCCAATTAATGGGGAAGTGCACAAAAGGATTTAAATTAGTCTTGCAATTGCTTGATCAATTGATGGAAGACAATGGGGAACACTGCAAAAGGGCAAAAAGCCAACTTTACACCACAAGGCCCATCCCCCCTGAACAGTTTCCCCAGAGATGAGCAAAACATAAATCCACTGTTTACACCAAATACTTCTTAAAACTACTCCAATTAGACCAACATACAGATCATAAAAATCAGTGTGCGCGTAAAGAAAATAAACTTAAGTGCTAGAAATACTGGTTCCTCAGCTTCCAACTGGGAAATGGGCTAACGTTTTAGGTATGCTCACTGAGAATGACGGCCTTATCTCGGCCGAAAGGTTGCTCTGAGTTTTTCAGCTGCTGCAAGACTGGCTGCACCAATTCCCAGCCTAATAATCCAGATTCACGTCAAAACATTCCACATAGCTTCCATACTTTAAGCAGCTACGTGCCATATTTACATTGCTGGCACAGGCAAACAAACTCCCTTTCCATTATGAAGGGAACCAGAATGCATTTATATAGAACAGCCAACTTACAATTAATCTATAAACAGCTTATATTCCATTGTCTGAAAACAGCAGCCTACTTTAAAAACCCCTCAAAATATCTGACAAACATTGGTCGTTTATGCTATTGGAGTTAAGGTCAAATTCAAATAATTGGGCATTTTCCTACAATTATATTGCCTCATTCAAAATATTTCTGGCTGCAAAGCATTTCAAACTTTGTGAAATGAAAGGGGCTATAGCAAAATGCAGATACTCAGCAAATGTACAGGCTTATGTTTTAAGCTTAGGGGCAAGAGTCCTGAAAAATAAACACTCCAAAAGGTGAAGCATCAACACATCTATTCTCTCCACAAATGCTTGCTAACTTGATGAGAGTTCCAACATATTCTATTATCTATTTTCAGCATCTTCATCTTTGCTTATACCACAAACAGGTGCTTTGTTCTTTATATAGGCAAACAGTGTATACAGTCAGCACAGACCAAGTACAAGCTATAATAATGTTCAATTGAGCAAATATTGACTTGAAATCCATCACCCAACAACCACTGAAACTGGCAAAAGGATGATGGAAAAAATGTTGAAACAAAGGACAGCATTTTTATATAAAAAAAGTTACTCTTCCTAATTGCAACACTGAAGTCTTTTGGCTGAACAATTGATACATTCAATAATTCCCAATTTCAAATTCAGTTTTATAATATTTCATTCTGAGCATTTAAACAGGAACAGGTTGACTGAACCAATTATCAAGTGTAGCTTTCTTTATTCTGATTAAATAAATCCAAAGGGATCTGGTTTACTTCACATTAGGCCAGAATCTTAAAAGTAAAAATGAATTATTTGCATGAACAATTTGAAAATATTCTGGCGAGGTACAGAAAAAGTGGTACATGCAAACACACACAAGACTTTTTTCTCAACTCCCTTCCACCCTTAAACACCATTCCCCAAAGTCATTTGTCACAGCTGCCTGAGACTTAAAAAAGGTGACCTGACTTTTCTTAAAAAAAAACAGCAGGCATTGTTAATCACTAACTGAACTCCAGTAAACATATTTTCTGCATTAACGGAGCTACTTCAAACTTTGTACACTAGAGAGAAATATGTTCAACTCCAGTACAAAGCATGTGCAAAACAAAATTCAACAGTTTTTTTTCAATTCTAATATTTAGAACAGAAATATATTCTGAATACAGATGTTATATAATAAACACTCATGAGTAGAAAATACACCACGTATGTAGTGCAGGACCACAGTGAACAGGATACCGTGTAAGCTACACAGCAGAATTCATAAGGAAGCAAGAAAAAGGGCAGTCGAGGACTCCAGCTTGCTTTACATATGCACAGGGAGGGGTTAGCGCAACTGACAAATCCTTCTCTGCTCCCCCTATTGTTTACAATTATAGAGTTATCCAGTACAGTACTATGACGATTGGTGGCCAGCAGCCATCGAAGCACAGTCCAACTGGAGCCACAGTGTTCAGGGAAGGAGAGATAGAGGGATAATCGGAATACAAACGCTAACTTAACATCTTTAAAATTCCTTTCTGCTACACTTTTTAGTACAAACAAAAACACCTGCAATAAAATGCAACTTTGAAAAATGTACAGATAAAATTCATGCATCATCGCTTCAGGTGAAACTATGAGAACACAAATTGGTCAAAAAACAACTCATTTTCAACAGCTATCTCAACTTCATAACCAGATAGAGATAACCAAAATCTGTCACTGGAGTGCAACATTTATCTGACTTAATGATTCTTCTACTTTGGAATGCAAAAATAACAGTGGACACCAATAATCTATTAAATGAATTCTCATGCTTATAATAGGCTCAAGTAAAACAGCTAAAGTTACCAAAGCCAATGAGACACCAAAATACATTAAAACCATAAAGAAATACCAGTGTAGAAACTCAGACAGAAGAGCTTTTAAGTTTAGCCAATGTCTTCAAGTGCAAGCATACACTGTAGTACAAACTTCAAATCATGACCACAGATCTTTGACTGTAGGAAATTTTGTTTCTATTATGAGATACCAGAAGTGGATTTCAGGAATTGAATTTTGTGATTGCATCTATTTCCCTAGAAATTTGAACACTACTTTTAATACACTGGCCATATTATAGTGTGCTAAAAACATCTGGTCACTGCCACACATGAAAATACAGTTGGTCCAAATGAGTTCACATTTTTTCCGAGGTTAAAAACAATGAAGTTGTCCAATACTGCACATGATGCTTCTCCTCCCATTCAAAATGGAAGTGCCTCAACTTCACATTTGAAGTGTATCAACACTCAAGATTCCTACTTCTACACACAACTAATTTCCATTTGCAACTCTAACCAGTGAGTTGTAAGGAAAACAAACTTGCAAATCATACATTCAGGAACCAACTACACTGAATAGTAGATCTATAACTATCAATGCTAACATTTGAGATTTACACAAGCATAACAAAACTGACCATATGTAAATCAATATCCATAAAAGCAGAACGTAAGAAGGGACTAGATAGTAAAACCTGAAAACAACCACAATTGTTGCAACCGTGGTCACATTAAACTTCTATTTACTCAGCAAAAGACATCCTCACATGAAACCTGAGGCAACAAGAAAACCCCATATTACTAGAAAGAATTATTCTGGAAGAAACAAAACAGATACTTTAAACTTGTCCATTCTTGCATTAAATTTGTATTATGTTGGATGCTCCTTTCCCATTAAAAGGTTAAGCCAGTGCTCAAAATTTATATACTAGTACAAAAACAGATCTGTTTGCCTATGACTCAAAGCATTTATCAATGAAATTACCTTAAAATGCAAATACCAGACTGCTGCATAACTTGCCTACTCCTTTGTTAATGAGCAAGCTTTGCCCCATTTCACAGATTTTTCAACAAGTACTGCTCGAGATTCCAGACAATTTATCAATGTCACGAGCATATTCACATATACCTAAAATTTGGGGATCAAGCTGCATGCTGCCAATTCAGAAAACAAAATCACATCAATATAAACCCACTTTATGATTTCATCCAGTTAAGGCATTTATCTTCCCACACTCCTGTAGCCTACACATGCACTCTTATAACTTGGGATAAAAAGCTAACTCTTCAATGTTTGTAACACAAGTACATGCCTCAGTCTTGTAGCCAAATGAATACCTAAGGACCCTTAAGGCCAGGAAAACACTAGCCCCTTGAGCTCTAAATCCAAAAGGTAAACACCCTCTCATCGCCCCTGTCCAGATCGGAGCAGCAGGCCTTCAGTATATGTACACTCTTGTCTCTGTCCGCCCCCCCCCCCCCCCGCCCCCCTCCCCCGAGGAGGAACATCAGCTCCGTCAGGTAGAAACCCATCTTCACACACCCGCCTTGGGATTAAAACAACATTGGTTCCACCACCCTCAGGGTAAAGAATGGCCCCCTATCCAGTCCAACCCCCTCCAACAGCAACAGACACAATCACCCTCAGGGTAAACACTCACTCCTCTCTCAACCCCTTTGGGGTGAACTACCCCATTTTCATTCCTCCCTAATCCCCCACCACCACCACAGTAACCTTCACTATTGTTTCCCCTCAACCACCTCTCAGGGAAAACATCCCCTCCCCTCTTGTCCCCCCTCTCAAGGTAACTGCCGCTGCCCCTCTCTGCCACATCTCATGTAAACTCTGCCATCCCTCTGAGGTCATCTCAGGGTAAACCCCTCCCTGGATAAACTTCTCATCCTCTCCTCCCGCTAGCCCATTGGGGGTAAAGTCCCCATCCTCTTTTGATTTCTCCCACCAGCCCAGCACCCCACTCCTGTCTCTCCGCCCACCCCCGGAGTAAACCGCCTGTTCCTGTCTTCCCCACCCCAGAGTAAACTCTCCACTCCTGTCTCTCCCCTCCACCCCCAAACCCCCATCTCTGCCTCTATACTCCTGACTCTGTCTCTTCCACCAACCCCAGAGTAAACTCCTTCACCCTCTCCTCTTCTCTCTTCCCCCCCCCCCGGGCAAACTCCCTCACCCTCTCCTCTTCTTCCCTCACCCTCTCCTCTTCTTCCCTCACCCTCTCCTCTTCTTCCCTCACCCTCTCCTCTTCTCTCCACCCCCCCACTCCCCCCAAGGCAAATTCCCTCACCCTCTCCTCCTCCTCCACACCCTCCCCTCCTCCCCCTACCCCTCAGGGTAACCCCCCCCACCCTCTCCTCCTCCCCCCTTCCCCCACCCTCTCCTCCTCCCCCCTTCCCCCCCACCCTCTCCCCCTTCTCCCCCCCCCCCCGCTCTCCTCCTCCCCCCCCCCCCGCTCTCCTCCTCCCCCCTTCCCCTTCGCCCATCCCTCAAGGTAAACCCTCCCCCACCCTCTCCTCCTTTCCCCTACCCCTCAGGGTAACCCCCCCCACCCTCTCCTCCTTCCCCCACTCCTCCTTCCCCCACCCCTCGGGGTAACCCCCCCCACCCTCTCCTCCTTCCCCCACTCCTCCTTCCCCCACCCCTCGGGGTAATGTCCCGCCCACTCCAGTCTCCCACACTCAGTGTAAACTCCCCCCCCTCCCGGGTAAACTCCAATCCCATTCCACCCGGTAATAAACACCCGCCCCTCCCCCGATGCCACGTTGTTCGGAGAGTTAATCGACTTTTTGATCTTTTTTAATTCTGAAAGCGGGAGGAGCTGGCCACTCCCCCGCACACCCCCCCCCCCCCCCCCCCCCCCCCCAGCAGCAACCACCCCCGCAGCCCCAGTGAGGGAAGGGCCGGAGGAGGCCGGGCTCTCTCTCACCCACCGACGCTGAAGGACGGGCACCTCCAAAGTGAGGGAACCAACAGCCCGCCCGGCTCCCACAGTGATCCTGAGGGCGGAGGTGGTGAACTCTTGACTACTTTTATGTATTCTAAAATAGCCTTTTCTCTCAACACCCTCCACCACCCCGAGAGGCTCTGACAGCGGCTCCTTCCCCTCCTCATACTCACTCACTTTCCTCTGACTCACTCCCGCTCCGTCTCCCGCTCTCCAACCGCCGCCGCCAGCGACTCCGACCAAAATGGCGACCGGCAGCAATGCCTCCTTATAAAGAGGCAGCGACACGGCGAGTGCCCCTCCGCCTGCGGAACGTAGTGCGTAACTTTCCAGCCCACACCTGGCAGAAGGAAGAAGGAAACGGGGGTGTTCGGGACATAACTAACGACAAATTAACCTTTCTTCAGCCTTTATCATGCACAGACCATGCATAAACCTCATTTAAAATCATTATTTTAAAGCACAGTCTCGAGTTGGGTTATGTAGATCTGTTTCTTATTCGCTGATAGATTTTATTTTCCCCAATCCCCACCCCTACCTCTTTTCTACTGCCCCTTTGCCCAGGCCCGGAGTCTGCGGAGGGATACTGGATAGGCACTGTGGCCACAACACCTTGTGGTCAGGGAGCGCTGGAATCACACAGGCTGCAAGTAGCAGCTTAGTGGAACAAGTTTGCAACTGAAGCTCATGTGAGACTATAAACCATATGCATAACATCCTTTCATTTATTTGGACTTCGCGAATTTCACATAAGCTTCTGCACTGAAAAAATAAATTGCAAAAATTGTTTTCCCTTGCAGCCCCTCCCCTTTCCCAACAAACTTGCATTCTTTGCAATTAAGTTTTAAACTTTCTAAACACTCAACTTCAAAGACTTTGCAAACACAAAAGACGATGCATGAGGATGAAACGAAACCCGCACCATTTTTTTTCAGGGAGGAGAGTGAACTTGACAGTTTCGTGTTTGTTAAATGTATAAGTTCAGCCTTTCAAAAAAGCAATGAACTCACCCAGAAGTCACTTCAATTGACGGAAGTAGAGATATACAAAGTTCGCTGCTGGGCATCCCACACAAAGGAAAAATGAGGCAGCATTAGAGGAAAAAGAGTTCCAGTGTGCAAAAATACTTAATTTACAGCCTGGTTGGATTCCGGAAAGCAAAACTGATTTTTAAAAAAAAGACTAGAACAATGTGATCTTTTATTTACAAAATTAATTTTCTACTACCCTGAACTTTCCACATGAAACTTCTTGGCTCAACCTAACGAAAACAAAGCAAAAGCAATTCTGACTTATGGCTTTTGATACTGCAGCATTTATTCGTAAACGTTAAAGTAACCACACAATCCATGAAATGGGAGCCCATATGTTGTATTTATGATTTGTAATCGCTTTGGCGAAGATGGCATCCTGCGCATTATTAGCGAAAAATGTGACATATAAAATGTAATTATATTTTTACGTTCAGAACGAGAGGCTTTTACGCTCAAGACATCAAAAATTTCACAGCCAATGAATACTTTTGAAGGAAATTCCGTTGTGGAAGAGTCTCAGAAAATTTGTACCCCGGAAGCTTCTCCAAACAAAATTTTATTCATTTAAATTCACAAACTATTTTGGAAAAGCAGTTAAGATGTATTAATTCAGTGAAGATAAAAAGGTCTGAGTTAAAGTAATGGTCAAAGTATTAAGAAGTTAATTTTAAGAGTTTAAAAACAAATTAGCAAACTTTTGAACATGGATAAAACAAAATTCCTATTCCTGATGAAGGGCTTTTGCCCGAAACGTCGATTTTCCTGCTTCTCGGATGCTGCCTGACCTGCTGTGCTTTTCCAGCACCACACTAATCGAAACTTTTGAACATATTTTTCTTCAGCAACCGGTATAAGTCCACATGGCTGTCAATCAATAGAGCACTCGAAATTGTGTCATGGTTGTGTAGTATGTATTATGGTGTACCGACAAAGCGATAAGTTAAGTGGGTCGGCAAAGAACTGGCAAAGGGTAAAATGTGGGAAAATAGGAAATTACCCATTTTGGCAGAAAGAGCAAAATAAAAGCAAATTATCTAACTGGTGAGAGGCTGCAGAGCTCTGAGATGCAGACAGTGGTGCCTTGTGCATGAATCACATAAGATTTGTGCACAGGTACAGCAAGTGATCAGGAAAGCAAATAGAATAGTATGTTTCATTGCAAGGGAAATTTAATGCAAGATGAGGGAGGTTATCCTTCAATTATAGAGGACTTAAGTGAGATCGCATCTGGATTATGGTATACAGTACTGGGCAGCATTTATAGGCGGATGTTAATGCAATGAAAGCTATTCAGGGAAGGTTTCCGAGACGAATACTGGATTGAGCAGAAAGCCTTAGGATGAAATGCTAGGCCTGCATCATCAAGATTTTAAAAGAGTCAGAGTGGGTGGCACGGTGGCACAGTGGTTAGCACTGCTGCCTCACAGCGCCTGAGACCCGGGTTCATTTCCCGACTCAGGTGACTGTCTGTGTGGAGTTTGCAAGTTCTCCCCGAGTCTGCGTGGGTTTCCTCTGGATGCTCCGGTTTCCTCCCACAGTCCAAAGATGTGCGGGCCAGGTGAATTGGCCATGCTAAATTGCCCGTAGTGTTAGGTAAGGGGTAAATGTAGGGGTATGGGTGGGTTGCGCTTCGGCGGGTCAGTGTGGACTTGTTGGGCCGAAGGGCCTGTTTCCACACTGTCAGTAATCTAATCTCTAAAAAGAGGGACTTCACTGAAGTACATGAAATTCTGTTGAGTGGACTTGAGCAGGTGGATGTCTTGTGAATCTCCTGTGAGAGAATCTGGAATGAGGAGACATAGTTTAAAAATAAGGGGGTCACCCATTTAAATCAGAAATGTGGAAAAGAATTCTCCCAGAAAGATATGAGTCTTTGGAATTTCCATCCTCCAAAGACAAAGGATGCAGAATGTTCATATATTTTGAAAGCAGAGGTAGATAGATTCTTGACTACGAGGAGGATCAAAAATTATCAGGTGGATATGTCGGAATGCAGAGTTGAGCTTAAAATCAGATCTGCAAATGTGTTGCTGGTCAAAGCACAGCAGGCCAGGCAGCATCTCAGGAATAGAGAATTCGACATTGAGATGAAGGGCTTATGCTCGAAACGTCGAATTCTCTATTCCTGAGATGCTGCCTGGCCTGCTGTGCTTTGACCAGCAACACATTTGCAGCTGTGATCTCCAGCATCTGCAGACCTCATTTTTTACTTAAAATCAGATCAGCTATGATCTTATTGAATGGGGTAGCAAGCTCAAAGGGCCACCCGCCCTACTCTTCCTCGTTCGCTTGTTCATATTCCTACACCCCAAGGAGAACAGCAGCTCATGAAGGCAACACACTAACACCTTTTTCATGGCAACTAGGAACGTGGCCATATGCTGACCTAACCAAAGGCTCCCCCCATGAGTTGTTGAACAAATTTGGCTGACCAATATTAAAATGTATTCTCAGCTTTTTTTACATATCAAATTTAACTGTATACTTTGATAATTAATCATTCCCTAGATAACTACAGAATCATCTAACAGTCTCCCATCACATTTGAGTGTCATTGTGCAGCAACTGACTGAATGGTCAGCTGCAGTTTATGTTGCAGTAAAAACTTAGACATAACTTTATGGGAGTGACCACCTGATCCTGTGCCTCCCACAACATCTTGAACTTGAAGAGCACATGGGACAAAGACAGAAGTAGTAACAATAAATATCTGAGGCATGACCCCAATCAAACACAGCTCGCCAGTGGGATAATGTGGAGGTGCCGGTGTTGGACTGGGATGGACCAAGGTAGAAATCACACAACACCAAGTTATAGTCCAACAGGTCTTTATGAAATCACAAACTTTTGGAGTGCTGTTCTTTCACCAGTGGGAGTATATGGGATTGCGATACAAAGTCTGATAAGCTCAATAGGTTGGATGACATTCTGGAATCCTGTGGCACATATCTTATTATTGTATCCTTGTTTTTGTGACCCCTTTCCCCTTTATCTGCCCCATGTTCTTTCACATCTATCTTTGCATGTTCTCAATATCTGTTTGCTGGCTGTTGCCAATATCACCTTCTTTCCAGGCATTAGGATGTGGTTGATACCTGCACAATATAACTAGCTCTCTGGTACTTCATTTCAGATGGAATTACATTGATCTATGTGATACTGCCCAATGGAAGCATTATTAAGGCCTGCAACTCAACACAAGTAATATTCAAGGCAAGGTGCTTCTGTCAACTAGTATTTGATATTTTCTATACATAAACATGAATTTAATTCTTTTGATTGCAGCCTGCTCACTGGATATTATGTGTTCATCTCTTATGGTACAGATTTCATTGGTGTCCTGGCCTCTTGAGAATTTCAAATTTAAATGATCCACCCATGGGTAGCTGTGCCTTCAACTGCAAAGATCTGGAATTCCTTCCTAAAACCTCTATCTCTCTTCCTCTTTTTCTCTTCTTCAAGATGCTCCTCAAAAAAACCTACCTTTTTGACAATCTTTTTGTCATCTTGCCTAAGCCTGCAATCAAATGAGCCATGATCTTATTGAATGGTGGTAGAGGTTCAATCCACTGAATTGCCTACTCCCACTCCTATTTCTTATTTTCTTGGGATTTGCGTGACTTGCTGTTAAATCTTATTCCTGTATTGCTCCTGTAAAATATGTTAAGGCGTTCCACTGCTTGAGAGGTGTTTTATAAATATATAATGGGGGAGGGAATTAATCCAGACACCCAGGCAACATTTTGGGATCTGTATTCAAATTCCTTCATGCCTGATGAAATCCAGAGTCTAATAATGAGCAAGAAGCCATTGTCAATTGTTGGAAAAACCCCATCTGGTCACTAATGTCCTTTAGAGAAGGAAACTGTCATCCTTACCTAGTATTCCCTACATGTAAGTGCTGACTCACACAATGTGGTTGACTTTTAGGGATGGGCAATAAACGCTAGTTTAGCCAGAAACATCCACACCCGCCAAATGAATTTTTTGATTCTTGGATTTGAGCAGTATAAGAACTTATGATCAGAAACAAATGGAGCTAGACATGCCACACAATTGGTTATAATGGTCATTGGAAAGACTTCATAAGACTTCAAAACTGTGCAATGGTAGTCAAAGTGCAAACCCCAGACTTCTAACACACACTGCAACATGAAAAGGTAGGAATGGATGAAAGAAGGAATCATTAATCACTTGATATTGTACCAATAATTATTCCTGTTAGACTATTGATAGTTATCATCAACTAGGAGAAAGTGAGGACTGCAGATGCTGGAGATCAGAGCTGAAAAATGTGTTGCTGGAAAAGCGCAGCAGGTCAGGCAGAATCAAAGGAGCAGGAGAATCGACGTTTCGGGTATAAGCCCTTCATTCCTGAAGAAGGGCTTATGCCCAAAAACGTCGATTCACCTGCTCCTTTGATGCTGCCTGACCTGTTGCGCTTTTCCAGCAACACATTTTTCAGCTATTGATAATTATCAAACTGTATGTGTGTGAATGAAACAACCACAACAAATCAGAATCAAAATAATTTCATAATAAGTAAGAATTCTGGAACTAAAGCTGTGAATTGATACTGATTTTTGTGCCAAGATACTCCTGCATTATTATGAGGGAGTTGCATCAACAATGAAATAAACTGACAATTCTAAAATTATAATTACAGGCATTCTGTTTTCTGACAGTGGGGCTGTCGGACTGAGAGTAACATAGCTTACCAGGAAATAGAATTATTGATATATTAGGAATTTCAACAGTTTGTGTCCTGACCAGGCTTAATTTCAAATATAAACTAATGGAAATACATATGTATACAATGCTCTTACATAGAATTTTCATTCATAGAATGTGCAAGTTCCCTCATAATTTATCAATGTTCAAAGTTATATGATGTCATTTTAGAGCTTTGTAAGCAATTTAGGAGGACATTTTGGCCTACACAATGTGTAGTGTCCCTGCCTCTGAGCCAGAAGCTCCAGATTTGAGTCTCACACCAGGATGGGTATGTGAATAGGAAGGATTTAGAGGGATATGTGCTAAATTCTGGCAAATGGGACTAAATTAATTTAGGATATCTGGTCAGCATTGATGAGTTGGTCCAAAGGGTCTGTTTCCATGCTGCACAACTCTACGATTTTATAATTGTATTTGAGGCCAAGGTAGATGCTATTTATAATGCAGGTACACAGCTTGGTCATCAACCTGAAAGTCCTTTCAACACACAGCAATGGAAAGCATGAAAGCAGGAGAGATTCCTAGCCAATAATTTTGTGGAAAGAATGTTGGAGCCTGTACCATCCCAGTCCAGAGCTCCACACTAAAACACACATGTAAAAATGTATGTTGCCACAGCAACATGGACTCCCTGTATGGACCATAGTTCCCAACCACATTCCTTTGTTGTGAAAGCAAACACAAAATTATAATTCATGTAATCGTAACCTTTCACTGTAAGTTATTTGCTTATAACTCTTTTTAGTAGAGACAAGCTGAATAGTAACATATCCAACTATGCACAACGTCTTTCACGGCTCCCATAGGAAGGTTTTATTTTATATTCAGATATTGTATCATTCAATCAAATTAATTACCCTGTGTACTAATTATTTTAGGTGAAATGGCTTGTATTGGAATTTCTGACCTACAATTTCCCAAAATTTTGAAATATTGAATTTTGATTATTACTAAACTGATAATTTCTGTTCAAGTATATGTGAATCAAAATAATTAGCCGTAACTTGATTGGTTTTTAACTCAATTTTGTACTGATGATTGAGGTAATACCATACACATTTTAAAATAATTCAGTTGTTTAATTCTTTTTATCACAAAATGTATTAATGATTGTCATTACTATACATTAACTGTTGAAATATTGCGTTGTTCATTATACAGAAATACATTTGTGTGACTTTTTTAGGAGGATGCTAGTTAAAATCCTGAAAGTTAAATACATTTGTGCTCTGATATTTGTAATTTACTCTTAAATATGTTTTATGTGATTTCTCTACAGATAGCACAATGAAGAGATTTTACTCTCATGTTGAAAACAAGTAATTTTTTTGTAGCTAATGTAGGTATTACTAATACTCTATTAATAAATACTGATTTTGGATATCACACACTTCTGTCTTCGTTAAAATCAAAAACTATTAGCTCATTATTAACATTACAACCACACCCCTATTGCAGCGTTAAGGAAATCTCCAAGGACACTAATATTATTTTAGTTAAATAGCTTTGCTTTCAAACATTTAAGTCTTTCTTAGACCACTGCATTATAAATGGAATACGCAACCCACATAAAGGATAATCTTACCTCTCTGAATCTGCCTTTTCTCTATTCAAGCTACCTTCCTGTTCTATTTTTCGTGCAAAAAAAGGTTCAAAGTGGTATTAGCCTTGTCATTAAATATTTTAAAACTTAATTTTTGTGCATATTTGTAAAGAAAAATTACACAATGCCTTTGTAACATAAATAAAGTAAATGCAATAAGTATCCTTGGCCAGACAAATATTTTAAATTAAGATTTGAAGCTTGCATTATTTAGGTCCAATTATAAGCAACAACTGAATCGTAAATACACTCACAGAGACTTGCAAGAAAGATAAAGCCACTTTACATTAATGAAATGTATTAAAATATGTTGGTATGGGCAAGAGATAAAAATAACAGCAAACCTCCTTATTCAAAATGAACATATTTTCATTCCCTTAATGTAGAAAGTTGGAAAGAGAAAAACAACTTATGTCATGTAATTAAACTGGGTTGGATATTAATAGTTTAGCAGTGCTTAATGTTGCTTCAGATAAAATAGATTTTCTCCATCTCTGTTTAATCTTTTGAAGTGAATACACACTCAGCATGACAGCAAGTATTCATAGGCACACAGAGTTGGCATTACTAATATTCTATTCACAAATATTGCTTTTTAACATCTCGTGCTTTGGTTTTAGTTCTTACCAAATATTGTATTTCTGCATTAGTTGACCATTAACATTGCAACCCCACCCCTACTGCAGTGGTAAGGAAATCTCCATTATATACATATATACACATTAAACGTAATAATCTATAGAAATAATTTCAACCTGTTTAAATAAATGACCTCCATTCATACAGTATGTCCATAATGCATTGATAAATACACATATGTATTCACCCCTACATGTCCAGTAATTGCTATTAAGTGTTCACAGCTACAACTGATTACAAATCGTGAATGAAAAATCAAAGACCATTCACGAATTACTGGATGGCTACATAAGCTGTACTGACACAGGCAAACATGAAATATTATGTATTTCCAAGCCATAAAAAGTGAAACTTAGTGCTGTATAAAAATCCTTTATTCCCGAAAAGCACAAATCATGCACTTATTCAGATTATCCTTTCTCCTGTAAAACAACTTCCTTCATTTCATGCGCAAAGACAGTTTATTTCATTAAGTATTTTTAAGTACGAAATGATTTCTACCATTTTCCCTGAGAATTCGCGGTGTATAAATGTTTGTAGAAAGTCTTTGAATTGCCAGTGTTTTGGCCTTCACATTAAAATGATTAATAAAATCTAGCCAGCACCGTACTTAACTCTTCATGCCTGGTAGTATTATTCCGTGGCAACACGGCAAAAATACAATGCAGATTTTGCTTTGCTCCAATAAGGCGTTGTTTGGATAAAACTCACTTAGTGGTTTCAGACTTCAACGATATCATATTAAATATTGCAAATTTACGCAGGATTCGAACGTTGCGCAAAATGGAACTTGCAAATCTTGAAAGTATTCACCTTTGCACAAAGAAGGTGACTGCAGTAGATGACCAAAGCCTTAATTTAGATCACCCAAGAACTGTTTTGGAAAAGGCATTGCAAGCATATATAATGTTTTAAAACTACTTACAGGCTATTGCACGCGATTAGAACATTGTACTGCGACATTTGAAATAAAACAAAAAAATAGCGTATCAAGTGAGTTGACAAAGCAAAATAATAAGGGGTAGGGGGTGGTAATGCGTCTTTGTACAAGTAACAGAAGAAAAGCGGGCAGCTTTCACCCTCCATCGCCTTTAAAAATACTTATTTTTTCCAAATTATCAACAAATACAAAATGAAATGCTATAATTTATAAGTTGTTAATGTCCGTCTCCCAAATTTTGAAACGGTTTGAATCTTTAATCCTCAAAAAGATTGAAAACGTTCAAGACATTGAAGGCAAGATTAGATCCACAAAGGATTCTGGGACTGCAGATGTGGACTGCGACAAAAAACTTCAATAATCATCAGAACGAATATTTTGGGTCACAAAATGTAGGAAGGTAGAAAAAAGCAAAATCACCTGGAACGCAACAAGCAACCACACCATTTATTGGTTTTGCAAAACTTGTCAGTTGTGTTTTTCAGGTCCAAATTTAAAGCTCACTTACATATCCAAAGCACGCAGTTGCATGAAATCGATAATTTTTGATCTCCTGGTCAGCAGGCAACGTGGTGAGCTATTGCGGAGACTGCAGGCAGTAGACACGTCCTTGTCAATCACTAAAATGCATTTTGAACAACGAAGGTGCCCAGCATTTTCTCAAGCAAGTGAAATAGTAATAAATGCGTATTTATAAATCCCCGGTAATGAAAATGTGCGATTCATTCATCGATTCAAATTATAACACTTTCGTACCGAGAGAACGGCTGATCTGAATATAATCACATCTCACTGGGTGTGTGGCTTCTATTTAGAGAAATTACGCAGAGGGCAAGTTCTTAAGAACATCCCTGCTGTGCAGAGTGAAAACCATGAACAAACGAAAGACAGAATTCATCTGTGTATATGTATTATCAACAATGAAAACCAAGCCTTGTATGCCTTTTTCCATTATATTGTGAAAACTGAACCATTCTTTCCCCACTCTCCCCCCCCTCCCAAAATCTTCGCCATTTTCCCTCTGCGCATATTAGAATAACATTCGCTCGTATAAATTCAACCTGCGCCATCTTTGTTTGAATGTTCTTTCACACTCACTGTTGAAATCAGCAAAAGAAAACACATATATCGAATAAAGGGGATTTAAATGCTGGGCCACTTCACTGCTGGCCTCTTTGAGTGAACACATACTTTGTGTGTCTGTCCATATAAACTGAAACCAAAGGAGAAACAAAAAAAAACAAACATTACAAATTTATCCTCTGGAAAATATAACCTGGTGCAGACAGTGCAGATTTAATACCGGTATGTGCTATTTGGAGTGAATGATCCTGCAGCTACAATACAGAGAGGAGTAATAAGCTAATTAAAGTGGTAAAATAAATTAATGCAGTGCTCTTTGAACCCCCATAACCCGATATTGATTGTGACTTAATATCATTGTAGTTTTATTAATGATGTATCGCAGCCAAATTTCTGGTACGCTGTTTTATTTAAAGTTCCTTCTCAGTAGTTACAAAGCAGCAGCTCAATAGCCGAGGTGAATTTTAGAAGATTAATATGGGAGAGTCATGGCTAATTGTGCTGTGTCCACCCGAAAGCAGATCTGATGCCCCTTTAGGTATGGTGTGACGCTCTGACACAAAAATGGAAGTAATAGGGGTGATAAAACTCCCACAAGAGATTTAGAGAAAGATGAATGGTACTAAGCACACATAAAGACCATGAAATCATATCATTAAAAAACAATCAGCAAGCTGGTGAAATTAGGTTTCAACATTGTTGCTGTAATGTTTGTTTTAAAGCATTTCTTTGTCACTTAACATTTTGTGGAATGAAGTGCAGTACAATTGAATTCTTCGAAAATGCTTTCTACCAGTAGGCAACTCGTGGTATTTTCCGGGACGTTGTTTCATGCTATTATCAGAAGATTAAGATCTTGGATGTGGGGTGGTGGGGTGGGGGTGGGGGTGGGGGTAATGCTTGTGGAATCGTGCAGACTTGTCTCAGCAGGAACAGATTTAGGCGCAGTTTGTCTGCCCTGAGTGAGAATACATGAAAGAGTTCAGCTCATGACGGGAGAAAGCTGGACTGGGGAGAGTCCCTGCTGCTCTCCTGCTTGATATAAAGGAAGCCCAGCAGCTTGCTTCCTTAAGTTTTAGTGATATGCTCTCTTCCCTTCCCCCATGACAAGTAGGAAAATACAGTGTCACATCAAAATCAAGCTCACGGGAATATAGCTCAAACGGAACTCGAACTTGTGGCATGTGGCTGTTGGCTTTGTAATGTTGCATCATCTGCATTTATCAAGAGTCAAGTTTAATTGTTGCTTCAAACTATATTTTTAAAAAACTAAGTTATTTTTCAATGCAGTTGTGATTCTTCCCTTTCCTGTATTGTTTTACTTCATAGCAACCCCAATCGATGATCCACCTTGAACTCCTTCCTTTGCTCAAGTAGATGAAAATAAATCCATGACTATCTTATCTCCACCCTGAATGGAAAATGTTGTAAACGGGACTAAAATTTTCCATTAGTGCAACAGGCCAAAATCTCCCCCCCTCGTACATGCAGCCTCTACGTGCTGACAATCTTGAGCCCTGCAATGCGGGATGCTGTGCAAGCCAATATTGGCGCAAAACGTCAAATACATGGGTGAGGTCCTGCATAGCACTGCACTTAAACAAAAGACTGCGCCCTCAAAAGAGCAGGAGAGGAAAGAGGTGAGAATTGGAATTTGTTACAATTGTGAGGTTCATATTTCAAAACACTTTAGGATACAGAATTCATTTGACATGTTTTTAAGCTGATAATAAGCTGGGATAGTTTGATTGCCAGAAATCAAAAGAAGGCTCATATTATCTTATTGGGAAGAAAGTGCAAGGGATTCATACTTGCAGACAACATAGTAGTCTTCAAGATTATAATAAGAAGTCTCTGAGTATCCCAAAGTACCAGAAAGTTTTTGGTATTGAGTTGCATTTCTTTGTAAGGTGAAAGAAATTCGGATCAAGGAAATCTAATTAGCATTTCTACCAGGAAGCAAGATTAACATTTCACATTTTCATAGCAAGAGGGCATTTTTTTTTGACATTTTTTGACATCAGCACAGGCTTCCCTACAAACCAATAATATCACAGATGGGCAACAGAGATTATGTGTGTTCAACAGAGAGAAAAGGTTCCTTGACTTTGCAAGTTACTGCAGTCAGATGGAGGATTAAGATAGTCTTAGCCAAAGAGATGCATCCTGAACTAGGGTCTAGAATTCTGGAAGATTCTGGGGAGATGATGGCCTAGTGGTTTTATTACTGGACAATTAATCCAGAAACCCAGCTAATGCTCTGGGAACCTGGGTTTGAATCCCATCACTGCAGATGGTAGAAATTGAATTAAATAAAAAAAGTCTTGAATTAAGATTCACGTAACACCAGGTTATAGTCCAACAGAACTGTAGGATAACAATCGGGTGTTGTGTGATTTTTAACTTTGTCAATGTCTATGAGGCCCAACAGACTTTGAACAGTCCTAGCAAGTCAAACCTGGACACCCATGAGGTGCTGTGGGCCATCAACAGCAGAATTGTAGTCCAGCACAATCTGTAACCTCATGGCCCGGCATGGTGGGGTAGTGGGGCAAACCCTCGGACCCTGGTCAGGAGCAGCAACAGGACCCATGATTTCTGACCTTGCCCTTGCTCAGCCATTTGTCAAAGTAAAATTTTGGGAATGTAAAATCTCGGTGTGTTGTTCTTTTAGCTATCAACTGAAAGTTCATGATTCTTTAAAATGATTAGTCACTGGAGAGATCATAACAAAATCTATAAATATTCTGCTTGAATTTCAATGTCAATTTCTATCATTGTCCTTTATGATATTTGAAATATATAAGGAGTGGTTTTTCAACATCCTTTGTGCAGGAATGGAAAATATGTGTAAGTGCCTGAGTAATTTTCTTTACTGTATCACCTTATCTCACCAACACTCTTTACTGATTCTGTTCTTCATCTTCTCTTTCATAGCAGTAGATTCTTTTTTGACAATGACCAACAGGACATCATTTGTAGTGATGGAGTCATTAACTTTTCTCAATCAACTCTAAAGCCAGCTTAAACCTTCACATCCCAGAACATCTTATGGTTCTTCCCTATACTCTTCAAACAAACTGTTCATACTCAAACTCTTTCACCACTGTAAACAGTCTGAGAAATATGCTCAGCATTCTCTCAAAGAGCCTCGTCCTCCCCTTTGCAAGTCACAAGGGCATAGTCAGTCTATTCAGTTCTGGGAGGCTTCACAGTTCAGTTAATTCCTAGCTGACTGCCCAGTCCTCTTGCCACTACATGTCTACTGAGCATTGAATCATAGAGTCATACAACACAAAAACAGACCCTTCAGTCCAACCAATGCATGCCAACTGTAAATCCCAAACTAAACCAATCCCACCTGACTGCATTTGGCTCATATTCCTCCAATCATTCAAAACTGCTTCATTGATCGAAAATCTTTTTGAAACGTACTGAGGTAGTGCAAGATGCTACATAAATGCAGGTCTTTCTTTCTTTCTTTCTATCTCTATTGTCATTTAAACCCTACTCATTAGATCAAGAACCAGAGAGCATAGATTTAAGGTAATTGTCAAAAGGAGTAATGGCAACAGGTTCATGTCGTACAGTGGCGAGGATCTGGAAGCATTGCTTGCGAGTCTGGTGGAGGTGTATTCAATCAAGACACTCAAGTTGGAATTGAATTTTGATCTGAAAAAAGCAGAGAGTGTGCAAGATCATGACGGAAAGACGATAGGTGAAGTGCTCATTCAGACATGTGCTGAATGGCCTACCTCTGGGCTGTAACAATTCCATGATTCTGTAATTCTGAGTTAAACACATAATCTCTTATGAGTTGGAGGCTCAAGGCCGCTAAAGCAGAAATCTAAGCATTTGTGTGTGAAATTACTATTCAAAAGATATCAATGTGTACTGCTGTGGGAATAGGTGGGGAATGCGACCAATTGGATTGCTCTACGAAGATCAGGCATGGAGTCAATGGGCTGAATGGCCTTTAGCAGGGACATTTTGACTCTATGACTACTCTATGATTGATGATTCAGGTGTCTGCCCATCAGGGCTCCAATACAGACATCCTGTGAGTCATCATGTGCTTTAGGGAGGACTTCATATCTGAGAAAACCTTTCACACAAATGCGCAGATATAACCATTCAGAGAGCTGGCATAGACATGATGGGCCAAGTGGTCTTATTTTGTACAGTTCTGTAATTGTGATTCTAGAAGACCTCCTGCTGGGTCTTCCAGTTCCAGCTATTGACATGCCATCCTTAATTTTTCATTTCAGGAAAAATTACAGACCCTTTTCTCATCATTTGACCCTGATGTCGGGAGAAATCTGTCCTTTACCTTAAAATGTCCTACAGGACATACCACTAGGGTCAGGAGTGTCAACAGGGGTGAACGGCACTGCTTTGGGAGCTGGAGATTCTATATTCGTTCACGGGATGAGAGTGTCACTGGCCAGGCAGCATTTATTGTCCACCCTAATTGCTCTGAGGGCAGTTTAGAGTCAACTACATTGCAGGAGTCTGGAGTCACTTGTAGACTAGACTGGGTTAGGATGGCAGCTTCCTTCCCTAAAGGGCATCAGTGAACCAGATGGGTTTTTCCAACAATCAACAATCGATTCATGATCATCATTAGACTCTTAAATCCAGATTTTTATTGAAGTCAAATTCCACCATCTGCTGTGGCGGCATTCAAACCCAGGTCCCCAGAATATTACCTGGGTCTCTGGATTAACAGTCCAGCGATAATACCACCTGGAGGAAGAAATGAAGGCACTTAATTTAAATTATTCGTGACTTTTCCAGGGCCGCAATTACTAGTTTCTGTTTTGCATGAGCTTTTCTTGAAATCTCCTGAGACGCTTACAGTTATGAGGTGAGTTAATTGGAATGTGAAGAAGTGTTGGTTAAAGGAATGCTGGAAACAGCTCACAATAAGGTGGTGAGTAAACTGATGACATATTAAACATCTGAAATCTCCCAATAATCTCACGTGGAGGACCATTGAGCTCTCTGATTGGATTGCAGTCTTGAAGGACTGTGTTAGATTCTCCACTACTGACCTTGAAAGCTGTGAAACTACAAGAGGATGGGCTCAGTACGCTGCCCTCTTTGGGGGGGGGGCCTACAATAGGAGTTTGAGACAACATGCTGGGGCCCACATTTAGAGAAAAATTATGTTGTTTTTCAGCACTGTTAAATGAAGAGATGGATCAACTAGCACGATTGATTGAAAATATGTAGTAACACTAGTAGTGGTGAGCATTCCATGATAAATCTCACTGCTCATTTCATGACTTGACGCGGTCCCGCAGAGTGGTGCAAAGGCGCCTTAAACTGAGATTGTGGGAAGTGTTGGATTTGAGGTAAAATGATGTGTATCTGAAGTGCAACCCCCTTCTCAGGAGGCCTGAAGGTCTTTAGAGCAACTCCACCAGTGGAAATGTGGCAGAGTGCACACAGGTGCCCTGCATTCCCACCCCACTGGTCAGGTACAGAGTCACTTGCTGAATAGTCACTTTGAAGAAGGGGTATTCTAATGACATCTTCCTATTACTTTGGCCCAGCATCCCTGATGGTATGGCTTCCTAACTTTTTCCTATCCCTGCCTGGGTGCTAGGAATTCAGGGACTCAGGGGATGAGGAGGGACATTAGATATCTGGGGTGGAAAGAGACTTAATCAAAATGGAGGACAGTGTTCATGCTCTGAAGTTGTTGAACTGAATCTTGAGTCCTGAAAATCATAAAGTTCCTAAGCAGAAAAAGAGATATTTTTTGTCCAGCTTGGATTGGGCTTTACTAGAGTATTGCAGCATGCCTAGCTGAGAAATGTTAACATGACAGCAAGATGGTGCATTAAAATGTCAAGAGGGGAAAGATTTGAAAGAGACCTAAGGGGCATTTTTTTCATGTCAAGGATGGTGCATGTATTGATCAAGCTGCCAGAGGAAGTGGTGGAGGCTGGTACAATCACAACATTTAAAAGACATCTGGATAGGTATATGAATAGACCATAAGACCATAAGACATAGGAGTGGAAGTAAGGCCATTCGGCCCATCGAGTCCACTTCGCCATTCAATCATGGCTGATGGGCATTTCAACTCCACTTACCCGCAATTCTCCCCGTAGCCCTTAATTCCTTGTGACATCAAGAATTTATCAATCTCTGCCTTGAAGACATTTAGCGTCCCGGCCTCCACTGCACTCTACGGCAATGAATTCCACAGGCCCACCACTCTCTGGCTGAAGAAATGTCTCCGCATTTCTGTTCTGAATTGACCCCCTCTAATTTTAAGGCTATGTCCATGGGTCCTAGTCTCCTCACCTAACGGAATCAATTTCCCAGCGTCCACCCTTTCCAAGCCATGTATTATCTTTTAAGTTTCTATTAAGTCTCCCCTTAATCTTCTAAACTCCAATGAATACAATCCCAGGATCCTCAGCCGTTCCTCGTATGTTAGACCAACCATTCCAGGGATCATCCATATGAATCTCCGCTGGAAGGGTTTAGAAGGATATGGGCCAAGTGCTGGCACTTGGAACTAATTAGTTTAGGATGTTTGGTTGGCATGGACAAGTTGGAATGAAGGGTCTGTTCCCATGTTGTACATCTCTATGACTCTGAAAGACGAGCGCTGGGGCTCCATGCAGCATAATCATGGTGCAAAATCTCACCATTGCGAGTAGTAGGAAACAGAAACTTGGCCAAGCTCCTTCTCTCCCTCTATCCCAAGACCACTGCACCCAAATGCATTACTCCTCCTTGTCTGATCTAGTTGAATGACATAGCAGGCTCATTTCGCTGAATGGCCTACTTATGCTCCTACCTCATATACAAATGCTGAGCTTAGGAGCAGGATTAGGCATCTTAGCCCGACGGACCTGCTGCACCACCCAACAAGGTCACAGCGTGGAGAGACGGGTGTTAGATTAGGGTGGACAAAGTCAGAAGTCACACAACACCAGATTATAGTCCAACAGGTTCATTTGTAATCGCATGCTTTCAGAGCGCTGCTCCTTCATTAAGTGAAGAAGGTCAGGTCACGTCACCTGATGAACAGACTCGATGAGCTGATTGGCCTAATCCTCTTCCTACATCTTATGATCTTATTGATGATGTTTGAACATGGGATCTTTCTTTTGTGTGTGCTTATGTTGCCATGAGTGTCATATTGAGGAACTCAGTTCTAAGGTCTTTAAAGTTCAATAAGGTCAAACATGTCCCAGAAATGATCGAAGACATCATGTGAATGGGGATCTTGGCACTGTCAGCTAAATAAGAGGATTTCTGTTTTAGTGAATCAGAGGTGGATTTTCAGACTTGTCTTCTACAATCATTGCCAAAATCAAACCTACCACAGTCCTTTCGAAAGAGATCATGTGAAGTTTATTACATGAATAAACCAAAGTGCATGTGTTCACATTGAATGTTTTAATTTCCCTCTCTTATTTTCTTCCTTTCACTCATTTAATTCTGTTTTAAATTTGTTCTTGGGATGTGAACAATTGGCATCCTCTAATTGTCCCTGAACCATGTGGCTTACTGGACTATTTCAGAGGGCAATAAAGAGTCAATCGAATTGCCGTGGGTTCGGAGCCACATACAGCCCAGATCAGGTATGAGTGACAACTCCTCGTTACTAAAGGACGTTAGTGAACCAGATGTGTTTTTACAACAGTTTGGTTGGTTCATGACCATGATCAATATAATTTGCTGAAAATGCCGAGGTCAGGGAGGGAGAAGTGGTCTTAGATTCTTCCTGTTGATTATGATTTTGCTGCAGTTGCATTCTAATCGATAATTAAACTTGCCACATATTTAACAATACAAACATGTTCCTGCTCTGTCATTTTATCTGATGCCAGCTCAGTGGGTGGCACTCTTAATTGTGCGTCAGAAAATTTATGATTCAAATCTTGAACTCGTGACCTAAAATCAAAGCAGATATTCCTAATGAGAGAGTGTTGAAGATGTTGTGTTTTGGATATGATGTCAAATAGAGATCCTATCTCCAGTTGCACATGGACACAAATGATCCCATGGCACTATTTCAAAGAAAATCAGTGGAGAAAGTGCCTTTATCATGACCAATATTTATCCCTGATTTGGAGATGCCGGTGTTGGACTGGGGTGTACAAAGTTATAGTAAAAAGTGAGGTCTGCAGATGCTGGAGATCAGAGCTGAAAATGTGCTGCTGGTTAAAGCACAGCAGGTTAGGCAGCATCCAAGGAACAGGAAATTCGACGTTTCGGGCCAGAGCCCTTCATTCCTGATGAAGGGCTTTTGCCCGAAACGTTGAATTTCCTGTTCCTTGGATGCTGCCTAACCTGCTGTGCTTTAACCAGCAGCACATTTTCAGCTCTGTACAAAGTTATAGTCCAACAGGTTTAATTGGAAGCACACTAGCTTTCGGAGCGACGGTCCTCAAATATTTATCCCTCCCTTCAACATTGTCACATTGCTGCTCATGAGAGCTTGCTGTGCATAAATAGGACTTCCACATTTCCTACATTACAACGGTGACTACACTGCAAATGCACTTCACTGGCTGTTAAGAGTTTTGTGATCTCTTGTGGTTCTGAAGGGTGCTATATAAATGCAAGTATTTCTTCTGTTGTTTCCTTTTGGGATCAGATAGAAGTGGTGACATCTCATTCCTGCAGGTAATAAATTTCCATTAGAGACTTTAAAATGCAAAAGTTGCGACTCTCCCAACAAACTACAGGTCAAAAAATAAAATTTGAGCTAAAGGATATGGAGGAAAGATCCGGCAAATGATGAGCAAAATCTGTGCCATAATTTATGGGTTAAATTTCATGTGGAGGCTGTTTTTCAATTTACTTTCTGACTGAAGCAGCTTTAAGCCAGGTAACATTTATTCAATACTGTGAGTCAATCAGTGCTTTATTAAGGGAAGACACTCAATGTTTTCCTATTCTTCACCGAAACAATTCAAGTTGTGAAGCATTAGCAATGTTGACATTGACGTCAGCACTCAAAAATTGTAATAAAGACAGCCCTTCAACATATACAATCAGTGAACACTTGTAATGTCAGAAGTCCCAGAAGTGCACAGACAAAACATCAGGGTCTTTTCTCTATCATAGCATGGCCAGCTGGGCAAATCTGTTAAATGTGCTGTGATAACAAAGTGATGGGTCAAAGAGACAAAAGGCTGCTGTTTGGAATGGGAGTATGTGGGGAAACCTGCAGGCTGCATGCAAGCCTGAAGTACAGACAAAAGAATAGCAGGTGGTGTAGAGGAGATTGTCATCACCCTCAGGCCTGCAGGAGACTGAGGGGATGATATTTGTTTATCATATCCCACAGGATCAGACCATAAACCTCACAGCGATTTAGGAAAACACAAAAACATCAAAAGAGAAGATACACGCAATAAAATAGCCCCACATGGGGAAAGTAAAGGAGGGGGAACTCAAGCCAAAAATCAATGAATATATTGTCACTGTTCTGCACAATGTTGAAGCAGGTCTCTTTCTCTGTGGAAGGATAGAGTTGCTTGAGGGGGACTATTGCAAGATTCAGAGAGTCACTGGACTTGTGGTGGCTTAATGTAGTAATACAGTCAGTGCTACTGACAACCAAGTTCAAACTCTTGTGTTACATGTGGATCTTCCTTTGATTTTGAGTCCTCTAATTATTACCTGCATTTGTTTGATAGTCATTCAAAGGCTTGCACTTTTTAATTGCTAAATGTGTTGGAGGTGGGGTGGAGGCCACTACAAATGTGCACTCAACACTCAACAGAGCCAATGTGGAAACAGACCAGCAAGCTAAATTTGTGACTGAAATGACAGCAGCATCTTCAGATAAAGACAAGACCAGCAAAATCCATGAGTGAATGAAGGATTGTTAGACGTCCTGTGTGAGGCAAAGCAGTGCCTGAATCCGTCTTCCATAGGATGCTTTTCCTGCAACAAAGAGGCGAGAGCTTTGAGGGTTACCACCCACCATCAAGCATGTCATCTGCCATCGTCACAGTGAAAATTAATGAACAACAGTATGAACACACATTCACATGGGGACTGTTGCCAAACAAAAAGACCTTGAGGTGAAAGTTCATAGTTCCTTGAAAGTGGAATCACAGTAGTTAGGGTAGTGAAGGTGGTGTTTGGTACACTTGCCTTTATTGGTCAGTGTATTGAATATAGGAGTTGGGAGGACATGATATGTCTGTACAGGACATTGGTTAGGCCACTTTTGGGACACTGCATTCAATTCTGGTCTCCCTGCTTCAGGAAAGATGTTAAACTTGAAAGGGTGCAGAAAAGATTTACTAGGATGTTGCCAGGATTGGAAAGTTTGAGCTATAAGGAGAGGCTGAATAGGTTGGGGCTATTTTCCCTGGAGCATCAGAGACTGAGGGGTGACCTATTAGAGGTTTACAAAATCATGAGGGGCATGAATAGGCTAAATAGCCAAGGTCTTTTCCCCAGAGTAGGGGAGTCCAGAACTAGAGGACATAGGTTTACGGTGAGAGGGGCAAGCTGTAAAAGGGATGTTAGAAACAACTTTTTCACGCAGAGGGTGGTGCGTGTATGGAATGAGCTGCCAGAGGAAGTGGTGGAGGCTGGTACAATTACAACATTTAAAAGGCATCTGATGGGAACATGAATAGGAAGGGTTAAGGGGGATATGGGCCAAATGCTGTAAATGAGACTCAGTTGATTTGGGATACCTGGTCGGCATGGATGTGTTTGATTCAAGGACCTGTTTCTGTGCTGTACATCTCTATGACTCTAAGTCCTAGAGAAGACCCAAACCTAGAGCATCTGCACAGTGACAGGAAAGCTCCCCACTATGACACACCTCCCTGAGGATAGTCAGATAAATACAAACGATGAGCATAAAGATTGACAACTCCAAGCAGTTCTTCAGTTTTGGCAACTCTGATGTCCTTTTCTTTCTGATTTCTCAATTTTATCCTCTCGTGAAGGCATTGGGATGTCCAAGATCCTAGAACTTCAGAACAAGTTCTGTGTGCATTCACTCTCCCTCTAGTTGTATGGCACTCAGAGATACTGGGTTGGAGAGAAACATACTGGCAACCAGGTTTGAAGCAAGGTTGTAAAGCCTGGTTTTCACAGACTCAGGGGCTTAGAATTAAGAAGACTGATTAGAAACCTATTTGGGTTTAAGTTAAGCAGGACGGTCCACATTGATTGTGAAGTCTAGTGTGTTTATTAAGATTTTTCATTGCTACAGCTTAAATTGTTGACTGTGTTAAGTTTTGATTGATTTAAATAAACCCTATCATAGCCATTGCTGCTGGTAAAATGAAGTGTGTTAACAGTTCAGTTTTGGTTTCTAAATACAGTGATTGCTTGGTTTGCCTTTGGAAAGTTTGAAAAAAGTGAAAATGGGATACATTCTGATCAAAAGGCAGCTGACAGATCTGCAACATTAAGTTGAAACGTTTAGAGAGAATACCGAGTTGACATAAAGCCGGGGATCGCTCAATGTTAAGATTATTGATTCTGAGCGACTGGGTTCATAAGTTCCACAAGGGGTGCTTTTTCAGAGTTTTGTGAGCACCTCTCGAAATTCAGTCTGCTGTTAGAACGACTTACTGGATCCAGATAGTGATGGGGGTTTGTGGGCAGGTGGTCAGAGGTGTGCCTCAAAAATGGCTTAAAATCCCAGCCCCCTTTGGGAATATTCCAATTCATAGGATCATCAAATTCCTAGTGTGGAAGCAGGCCATTCAGCCCATCGAGTCCACACTGACCCTCTAAAGAGCATCTAACACAGATCCACCCCACTACCCTATCCCTATAACCCTACATTTCTCATGGCCAATCCACCTAACCTGCACATCTTTGGACTTTGGGACAAAACCAGAGCACCTGGAGGAAACCCATGCCGACATGGGGGGGGTTGTGCAAACTTCACCCAGACCACCATCTGAGGCTGGAATCAAACCCAGGTCCCTAGCGCTGTGAGGCAGCAGTGCTAACCACTGAGCCACCACACCATCCACAATACATATCTTTTAGATTGTTTTTACTGAAGTTTGAGAAATAGAGAATTCACAAACAACAGCAGGTCAGGTGAATTGGCCATGCTAAATTGTTCATGGTTGTTAGGTGCATTAGTCAGAGGGGGGTGGGTTACTCTTTGGAGGGTCGGTGTGGACTTGTTGGGCCGAAGGGCCTGTTTCCACACAGTAGGGAATCTAAAAAAACACTTAGATTGATTCATCCAGGACAAAGCTTGATTGGCACCACATTCACAAGCATCCAGTCCCTCCATCATCAACACTCACTAGCACAGTGTATGTTGTCTGCAAGATGCACTCCAGAAATTCACCAACGATCTTTAGACTTTTAAATCCATGACCACTTTCCATCTAGAACGACAAGGTCAGCAGACACATGGGAACACCATCACCTTCACGTTCCTCTTAGAGCAACTCACTATCCTGACTTGGAAATTTATCACCATTCCTTCACTGTTGCTGAGTCAAAATCCTGGAATGCTCTCCCCATTGGGCATTGTGATTCAACACAAAACATTAGACTGCAGCGGCTGAAGGCAGCAGCTCACCACCATCTTCTCAAAGGCAACTAAGGACATGTAATAAATGCTGACCCCCAGTGATCCCCCATGTCTACAACAGGATTAAAAACTGATATATGAAGAACTGATATAGGCCTCCCAATCCAAGATCATTATTGTCCTTCAGCTAGACCTCTGAACAAGCTTTCACCAGATTAACACAATCCAGATATTATACACACCTGGACATCTCTCCTTTAAAGACATTTTTCCTATTTTTCAAATTGTGTTCTGAACAGAGAAAAGTATTGTTTTTAAAGTAAGGACTGCTGTAGGATTGCTAGGTGTTTTGAACATTTATAGAGAGCATTGTTTACACAGCAGCTTTTTCAAGCAATAATTGAAGTTCAGTTGCAGATAAACTGGAGCTGAAGAGTTGTGTGCAGATAAAGATTTGATTGGCAGCAAGAAGCTGATTGGTTTTATAAGTATATTAAAAACTGGGGGCAAGAGTAGGCAATTCAGCTGCTCGAGCCAGTTCTGCCATTTAACATGATCATGGCTAACCTCATGTCAGTCTCAACCCCATTTTACTGTCCATGCTCCATAACTCTTCAACCCACTAATTAAAGATCTGTCCATCTCCTGCTTAAATTTACTCAATATCCCAGCATCCACCAAACTCTGGCATAGCCAATTCCACAGATTCATGACACTTTGAAAGAAATAATTCCTCCTCTTCTCTGTTTAAATTTGCTATCCCTTACCCTCAAACAATAATCTCTTGTTCTAGATGAGGAAGCATCATTCCATGTCTACTTTGTCAACCCCTTTAACATCTTATATCCCCAATTAGATCTCATCTCATTCTTCTAAACTCGAGAGTGTATAGGACTAAACTGCTCAATCTCTCTTCATAAAACAAAACCCTCATCTCAGGAATCAATTGAGTGATCCTCTTCTAAACGGTCTCCAATGCAACAACACCCCTCCTCAAGTAAGGGGACCAAACTTGTACACAGTTTTCCAGATGTGATAACTATCACCTTGTGTAGTCGCAGCAATATTTCCCTACTTTTACGATTGACACTTATTGCAAAAGGAATCAGAATTCTATTTGCCTTCCTTATTACCTTCTCTACCTAATTTTCTTTGATTCATGCACAAGGGCATCCAGATCCCTAAGCACCAAAGCACCTGAAAGTTTTGTCCATTTAGATAATAAATTGCTTTTCTGCTCTTCTGACCAAAATGAATAAAACCATACTTATCCACATCAAAGTTCATCTGCCAAATTTTGGCCCATTCACCTAATCCCTATCCTTGTTATGTAGATGGACCCTGTTTTTCATGTTATAATCCTAAAATCAAAGAAGCATCATTTTTTTAACCCTTTACTATAGTTGGCTTACTTATAACGCAAATTAATTATTATCTAGTGTGGTCCACCTCCACAATGTCAAATGCCAAAAAATAATTACATATCTAGATGAATGGCCATTAAAATATGATACAAACATGATATACTTGACAGTGACCCTGAACAGCGCCTTATACTTCTGGGACCATGTTATACAATTATAGCATTTAAAAGACATCTGGATGGGTATATGAATAAGAGGGGTTTAGAGGGATATGGGCCAAGTGCTGGCAAATTGGACTAGATTACGTTAGGATATCTGTTCAGCATGGACGAGTTGGACCGAAGGGTCTGTTTCCACGTTGTATGACTCCATGACACTAAGAAGCAAAAAGCAAAAGTAGAAACAACCTATGAAACAAACGTGCTGATCTACGTGGGATACTGTTTCCACAACACTCAGCATTGCCCTATCACATTCTGCAGCAGCACGCTATGCACCCAGCTACTAGAAGGAGCTTTGCTGTGTGACATTGTCTAACAATTAATTTTTTTTTGAGACCAGAATTGTGATTTCAACAAATTATCTTATTTTCTCTGCTTTTCTTAAATAGTACCTCAAATATGTGACTGCTGTCTTCTCTAAGCAGCTGGTTGTGAAAAACACATTTGGCACAGCATTTATGACAGACTTGAAGAAGCATTTTAAGTGGACAAGTCCAGCCACATTGATGATTCACAGCCTTCAAGAGTTCCATGTCTCTAATAATAGTCAGGAGATGCCTTCTCTTGAATTTTTACAGATTCAGAAAAAGCTAAAATGTGTCACAGAAGCTTTTGAATCTGTGAACTCGTGAAATCTCAACCTATTCATACCAGAAAACAAAATTATAACTCAGATCATGAACACGCTATTTGATTTTTCCACACTAGCGTAATACAATTCGCAACTACGCATGCATGAATCGATGATGGTGGCCATATTTGTGTTGCAAATGTACACTCTGATGATTAATATATTGTGTAATCTCTTGGTCTGACAGCATCTTTGGATATAGAAACAGAATTAATGTTACTAGTCCAGTAAGACTTCTTCAGAACTGTGTCAGTTCTGAAGACGACTCACTCTGGACTCGAAACATTACATCTGTTTCTCTTTCCACAGATTCTGCTGAGGCTCTCCAGTATTTTCTGGGTTTATTTCAGATTTTCAGGCAGTATTCTGCTTTTATTTTACTAAGAGGTCATTTTAAGTGAATGACACCATCGTTGTGGATTAAAGAAAATTGATTTCATTGGCCTCTGTCAAGCCTTGGGAGTGTTTTCTAATGTAAAGATGCTTTATGAGTGCAAATTGTTGTTTACAATATATTTTCAGAGAATTTAGCTGCTTTGGCTGATTTCAGGTCAGGAGAACGTGAGGACCACAGACACTGGAGATCCAAGTCGAGATGTGATGCTGGAAAAGCTGGTGGGGTTGCTTCGAGGATGTGTTCCGGAGATGTTCTCTGAAGCGTTCCGCAAGTAGGTATCCTGTTCCCCCCAGTGTAGAGCAGATCAAGGCCCCAAAGGAGTCTTCCACATCCATCAGAGAGTTACCCGCATTTCCACACGTCATTTACTGTATCCGTTGTTCCCGATGCAGTCAACTCTACATTGGGGAGACAGGACGCCAACTTGTGGAACGCTTCAGAGAACATCTCCAGGACACACGCACAAAACAAACCCACCACCCCGAGACCGAACTCTTTAACTCCCCAATGACATGCAGGTGCTGGGCCTCCTCTATCGCCAAACCCTTTCCACCTGCAACTGGAGGAAGAACGCCTCGTCTTCCACCTTGAGACCCTCCAACCACATGGGATCAATGTGGATTTTACCAGTTTCCTCATTTCCCCTCCCCCCCAACCTTATCCCAGATCCAATCTTCCAACTCAACACTGCCATCTTGATTTGTCCTACCTGTCCATCTTCCTTCCCACCTATCCGCACCACCCTCCTCTCCGACCTATTACCATTACCCCCACCTTCATTTACCTATTGCATTCTCAGTTACCTTTCCCCCAGCTCCACACCCCCACCCATTTATCTCTGAGCCCCCTCGGCTCACAAGCCTCATTCCTGATGAAGGGCTTATGCCTGAAACGTTGATTCTCCTGCTCCTCGAATGCTGCCTGACCTGTTGTGCGTTTCCAGCACCACACTCTCAACTCTGATCTCCAGCATCTCCTCATAAAAGGTCAGTCAACAGTGGTAACAAAGGAAATTTTACAAGATTAAAAGAAAGGGCTTATAAAGTTGCCAGAAGAAGTGACAAATCTGAGGATTTGGAGGTATTTAATATACAGCAAAGCAGGACCAAGAAACTGATAAGGAAAGGGAGAATAAAATATGGATGCCTTCTAGCAAAAACACATAAAAATGATTGTAAAAGCTTCTATAAGTACATAAAAAGGAAACATTTGGCTAAGATTAATATGTGTCCACTATAAGTAAAGTCAGGAGAATTTATAATGGAGAATTGAGAAATGGCAGAGAAGCTAAATTATTACAATATGTCTTTGTTACTGAGGGAAATCCAATAAATCTGTTGGGATTACAGATCCAAATGAGAAGTTGAAGGAAATTAATATTAGTGAGAAGGTTATACTGGAGAAATTAGTGGGGATGAAAGTTAATAAATCTCCAGGATCTGATATTCTCCAACCCAGAATGTTGAAGGAGCTGGCTTTAGAGCAAGTTGAGGCATTGATGATTATCTTCTAAACTTTTATAGATTCTGTACTATTCCCTGCAGATTGGAAGCTAGAAAATCCCAAATGGGAAATCATGTTTGATGAATTTGTTGGAGCTTTTCAAGGACATCATGAGTAAAGTTGATAAAGGAATTCACATAGTACACTGGATTTTCTGAAAGCTTGATAAGGTTGCCCTACAGAAGGTCAATTAGAAAATTAAAGTACATAGGAGAGAGATAATGTACTGACATGGATTACAGATTTGCTAACAGACAGAAAACAGAAAGTAGGAATAAATGGGTTCTTCTTGCATTTCCAGGCTCTGATTAGTGGGGTACTGCAAACAGCAGTATTTGGGCCCCAGCTATTCACAATATCTATTAATGATTTAGATGTGGATCCCAATCCAGTATTTCAAAATTTGCAGACAATACAAAGCTCAGAAGGAATGTGTGTTGTGATGAAGATATAAATAGTGTCAGGAGGATCTACTAAGATTTAGTGATGGGATGAATGGCAGATGCAATATAATCTGGAAAACTGTGCGATTGTCCACTGTGGTAAGAGGAACAGTGGTGCAGGGTATTTCTTAAATTATGTTGGAAACTGGGAATGCACAAAGGGAATTCAGTGCATATTCCTGAAGGCTAACATGCAGGTGCAAAGAAGCTATGCATTAGAGTCAGCATGGTTTTATGAAGGGCAAATCATGCCTAACTGATTTGTTTGAGTCCTTCGAAGAAGTAACAAGCAAATTGGAGAATGGGGATGCTGTAGATGTAATTTATCAATCTTTCGGAAGGTGTTTGATGAGATGCCACACAAAAGGTTAATTCATAAGTTTGGATCATATGAAAATAGGAATAATTTATTAGTCTGGATAGATAACTGGCTGATGGACAGAAGAGAGAGCGTCGGGATCAACTTTTTTTGTCCCAGCTATTTACAATCTACATTAATGACTTGGATACAGGGATAGAAGGAAGTGAGGACTGTAGATGCTGTAGATCAGAGCTGAAAATGTGTTGCTGGAAAAGCGCAGCAGGTCAGGCAGCAGCCAAGGAGCAGGAGAATCGACGTTTCAGGCATGAGCCCTTCTTCAGGAAGAACCGAAACATTGATTCTCCTGCTCCTTGGATGCTGCCTGACTTGCTGCGCTTTTCCAGCAACACATTTTCAGCTACAGAGATAGAAGGCTCTATAGTCAAATTTGCAGCTGAGAAAACATTGATGAGATGGTAAATTGTAATAAGGAAATAAGAACCTTACAAATGGATATAGACAGGTGAGGAAGGTAGGCCAAAATATGGCAGATAGCCTTTAACGTGGATAAGTGTGGGGTCATGCATTTGGGTTGAACAAATGGAAAGACAACTTCTTATCTTAATGGGGAGAGACTTTGGGATGCTTCGGTGCAGAGGGATCTAAGTGTACTTGGTCACAAGTCCTAGAAACTAGCATGCAAGTAGAGCAGATAATAAAGAAAGTGAATGGAAAGTTAGCTTTATTATCTAAAGGAATAGAATAGAAAGGTAAGGACATATTGTTGCAACTATACAAGGCATTGCTGAGACTGCACCTGGAGTCTTGTACACAGTTTTGATCCCCTTGTTTGAGGAAAGATGTAGTGGCATTGGAGGCAGTTTACAGGAGGTTCATGAGATTGATCCCAGAGATGAGAGGTTTGTCATATTAAGAGAGATTGAACAGTTTAGGCCTAATCTCAATGGAATTTAGAAGAATGAGGGGAGATCAAATTGTGATGTTGATGATGATAAAAGGTATGGATAAAATAAACATGGAGTGTATGCTTCCTCTTGTGGGGCATTCTAGGACGAGAGATCATAATCTTTGGATAAGTGGTAGCAAATTTAAAACAGAAACTATTTCTCCCAAAAGGTTGTGAATCTGTGGAATTCACTGCCCCAAAGTGTGGTGGATGCTGGGACAGTGGGTAAATTTAAGAAGAAGTTAAGATAGATTTTTAATTGGAAATTGTTTGAAGAGATACAGAGAGAAGGCAGAAAAATGGGTTTGAGAAACATGATGAAGGGCTTTTGCCCGAAACGTCGAATTTCCTGTTCCTTGGATGCTGCCTGACCTGCTGCGCTTTAACCAGCAACACATTTTCAGCAGTTGAAAAACATATCAGCCATGATTGAATGACAGCACAAACTCAATGGACCAAATGGCCTAATTCTGCTCCTATATCTTAAATTTATTAAGAAGGCTAATGGAATGTTAGCCTTTATTATAAGAAGATTTGAGTACAGGAGAAATTAGGTCTTTCTTCAACTGTATAGGAACTTCAAATACTGTGTGCAGTTAAGCCAGGGAATTATAGACCAGTAAGTCTCACGTCAGTAATAGGGAAACTATTGGAGAAAATTTGAAGGAGAAAATTAATATCCACTTAAGGCATTGCTTTTGCCAGAAGGGGTCATGTTAGAATTTGTTAGACTTGTTTGAAAGCGTGATCAAATATACAGATAAAGGGAAGTTCAGTTGATGTAGCTTATATGGATTTTAGCAAAGGTTTTAGGGTCCCACATGGGAGACTGACTGAGAAGGTTAAAGTACATGGGATTGAGGGAAATCTGGGAGACAGACCAGTAATAGAACACAAAAGATGATGGTAGAAGGCTGTGTGAGTGACTGGAGGCTGGTGTCCAGTGGTGTACCACAAGGATCAGGAGTAGGACCCTTATTGTTTGTTATATAGATAAATGATATAAACGAAAATATGAAAGGAATGTTAAACAGAATACACCAAGATTGGTGGACTGGTTAATAGTGAAGAAGATGGTGGTAGATTACAGGAAGATATAGATGGGTTGGTCAGATGAGCAGACGAGTGGCAGATGGTATTTAATCTTGATAAGTCCGAGATGATGCACTTTGGAAGAAGAAACAAGATGAGGGAGTATTTATTTAACTGAGTAGCTTAGAGGAATGGAGGGATCTTAAGGTAATTATTCACAGATCCCGGAAGTCAGCAGCCCAGTAATAGGATAATTGAAAAAGCGTATGGAATGATTGCTTTCATCAGTCATGGCATAGAGTACAAGAGCAAGGGGGTAATGTTGGAGTTGTACAGATAGGCAACAGCTGGAGTACTGTGTGCAGTTCTGGTCACCTTGTTCTAGGGAGGATGTGACAGCACTAGGAGGTGGTACAGAAGAGGTTCACCATGATGTTGTCTGGGATGGAGAAACTGAGCTAATAAGAGAAAATAGACAGACTGGAATTGTTTTCTTTAGAGCAGAGAAGACTTAGGGAGACCTGATTGAGGTGTATAAGATTATAAGGGATATGGACAGGGTGAATAGAGAGCAGCTGTTCCCCTTAGTTGAGGGGTCAATCAAGAGAGAGCATAGTTTTAGTAGAAGGAGCAAGAGATTCAGCGGGTGTATGGGGAAAAACGTTTCACTCGGTAGGTGGTGGGAATCTGGAATGCACTGCCTAGGAATAGAGGTTGGAACCTTACAACCTTAAAAAATATTTGGATGAGGACTTCAAATATTGTAACGATCAAGGATATGGGCCATGTGCAGGAAATTGGGAATTACGCACCTTTAATAGTAGTGATGTCAGTACAGACTCGATGGGCCGAAGGGCATTTTCTACCCTGTATGAATCTAATGAATTACATGTTTCACTGAGAACTCCTCTCTCCTTCTAAACTCCAGGGAATATAGGTCTAGTCAGCTCCATGACTCTTCATAGCACAATCCTAGGTCATTGGGTGAATGATAGCAATTGTTTACCTTGTAAAGTACATCAAACACTGAGAGCTGACAGATGCCTGACAAGAGAGCACTAGCTAATGATTTGGAAATATGGTAACTGTCTGCTTGTCTCCACTTTATGTTAAACAAGCATTTAGATTGTGAGAACATTTGACCTTTGAACACCATGACTACTTGCTGTGGAGATGATAAATGGCTTCTTTAACATCCGATTACGGAATAGTAATCAAATAACCCAGCTGCCAACACTGATTCTCAACTCAGTTGTATTAGATGTGACAATACAGACAATTCCCTCCCTTAAGTGTTGATATTAAATGAATGTGGATTAGTATATAACAGAGTCAATACATTCCTTAAAGGGTGTTGTGGCAATCTGTAAAACAATACATTGACCAAGCATTACTAAATTGGATTAATTACCTTGGAGAATTTCCTATCTGTTCCTCTTGATAAATTGCATTTTGTACTTGTAAGACGAAAGCCAATCAAACTGGACCTGAGCTTAAATTGAGGTGGGCAGCTTCAGAAGATTCTGTTAAAATGTAACTTTTACTTAGTTCAAAAACAATCTACAAATTGATTTATACAACTCAGCTGTTTCTTTGACAATGTTTATTTGAAATGGGTTACCCATGTGGAATTTAGGACTTCGATAACTCAACCAAACAGGGAGCAGCACTAAACTGAATTATAATGTTATGTCAAATATCCACAGTACACTCCAGGCATCACCATGTAAACTGAAAGATCCAAGACTCAATCCAGGATTGAAGTATGTTTTTAAACAAAGAAACAGGCCATTTGGCCCAAACCTTCTCCCACATTACTTTTTTATACTCATTCACAGCATGTGGCCATTGTGAACTGGGCCAGCATTGTTGTTTCTTGTGGTGGTTCTGTTCGCCGAGCTGGGAGTTGTTTTTTGGAAGTTGAGACTCCCAGCTCGGCGAACAGAACCACAACAACGAGCACCCGAGCTACAAATCTCACAAACTTTGAATTGTTGTTTCTACCTAATTGCCCAGAGGGCAGTTAAGATTCAGGCACATCACTGTAGGTCTGGAGTCACAAGTAGGCCAGACTAGGTAAGGATGGCAGATTTCCTTCTGTCAAAGGGATTGGCAAATCAGATGGGTTTCCACCACCAATCCCTCGAACAGTCAGCAATGGTTTCATGGTCATCATGAATCTCTTAATTCCAGACTTTTTTTAAGTTAAAATCATGCCTTGATAGGATTTGAACACAGGTTCAGAGCACAATAACTTAGTCTCTGGATTAATAGCCTAGCAATGATACAATTTCACCATCACCACTTTTCCCTAACTTCATCCAACCCTGCAAACATACCATTCTATTCCTCATGCAGGTAATCCAGTTTTCTCTCAAGTACATCGATACTATTCCCTTGAGCCCTCTCCCTGAGGTGGTGAGATTCACATTCTCACACTCTATGGGTAAAGATGTTTCTTCATTATTTCCTGTTGGATTCATTAGTCACTACCTTGTTCTTAAAGGTCTCTGGTTCAGGATTCTTACTGCAAATATTAGGGGAAATCTTCCCAGACCCCTGTGCATGTGTATGTCCATGTACGTGTGTGCACGTGTGTATGCGTGTGTGCATGTGTTTGCGTGTGTGTGCATGTGTGGAGGGACGTGGTTGGGGGCACTTTCAGAAGCCGAGGGTATTGAGAAAGTCATTAAGAAGCACAGTAGGCTGGCTGCCTGACATTTTCCCACCTCCAGCCATTATTCTCAGGAGACAATTAGAGCCATAATAGCACCAATTAGCCGGTATTTTCCTTGGGTACTGGCAGCTTGCCAGAGGCACATGGAAACCCCTGCAGTGCGTGTAGTTGATCTCCTTACAGGAGTTGAGAGTACAGCAAGAGAGTGGAGTGCAGGGCAGTATTGTCTGATCAACTTAAAATGAATATGTAGAATGCTCGTTAAATGAACATCTCAGTTTCTATCAGTTTGTCCACAGGCAAATGATTCCATTTTGAGGTGTATGCCTTGTAGATAGATCCACTTGATATCTCTGGCTGTTAGGATTTGTCACTGTTATTATTGCTTACCTATCCTGTAGTCCCTTCCTCCCTGTTCACCCAATCAGTGCCCAGCTTCATTCATAAGGCTCTTCAGCCAAAATGCTTGGCTCTCACACGTTCGATGCCGGGCCCTTGGCAGAGCAGTGATAAAGAAGGAAAGATCATTAGACGCTGGAGGTGGAGCAGGGAGCATTCCTGATTAAAGGCCTCTCCTGCTCCTCGGATGCTGCCTGACCGGCTGTGCTTATCCAGCTCCTCACTTTTTGACTCTGATCTCCAGCATCTGCAGTCCTCACTTTTTCTGTGGAGCAGGGAGTAGTCTATTCAATTCATTCAGTCTGCTTCGCCATTCAATGAAATCATGGCTGATCTGATAATCCTCAACTCCACCTTCCTGCCTTTTTCCCACAACCTTCTATTCCACCACTAATTTAAAAATCTCAGCCTTGAGCATAGTTAAAGACCCAGCCTCAATAGCCCTTTACGGCAAAGAATTCCACAGATTCTTTACCCTCTGTGTGAAGTTCATCTTCATCTCTCTCTTAAATGTGCTATCCCTTATTTTCAGGTTATCTAGCTTGATCACAGACTCTCCCACAAGGGAAAACAACTTTTGTGCATCTACTGTATCAAGTTCCCTCAGAAACTTGTATGTTTCAATAAAGTCATATTTCATTCTTCTAAATTCCAATAGGTACAAGCCTAATCTACTGAATGTCTCCTCATAAGACAGTCTCTTCATACCCAGTACCAGCCTAGTGAAACTGTTCTGGACTGTCTCCAATTCCAGTATATCTTTTCTGAGATAAGGGGCCCAAAATTGTTCACAGTATTCCACCTGCTTCCTTCTGACTACTGCTAAATCCAGTCCACCCAATCCATCATCGGTTGTCCCTCATTTCAATGATGATGTTCACTTAGAGTTTACGTGAAAGTATAGTTGGTAAGTTTGCAGATGACACCAAAATTGAAGGTGTAGTGGACAGTGAAGAAGGTTACAGCTGCAAATGTGTTGCTGGTCAAAGCACAGCAGGTTAGGCAGCATCTCAGGAATAGAGAATTCAACGTTTCGAGCATAAGCCCTTCATCAGGTTACCTCAGATTACAATGGGATCTTGATCAGGTGGGTCAATGGACTGAGAAGTGGCAGGTGCAGTTTAATTTAGATAAATGCAAGGTGCTGCATTTTGGGAAAACAAATCTTAGCAGGGTTTATACACTTAATGGTAAAGTCATAGGGAGTGTTGCTGAGGAAAGAGACCTTGGAGTGCAGGTTCATAGGTCCTTGAAAGTAGAGTCGCAGATAGATAGGATAGTGAAGAAGGCGTTTGGTATGCTTTCCTTTATTAGTCAGAGTATTGAGTATAGGAGTTGGGAGGTCATGTTGCACTCTATAGGACATTGGTTAGCCTACTTTTGGAATAGTGTGTGCAGTTCTGGTCTTCCTGCTATAGGAAGGATGTTGTGAAACTTGAAAGGGTTCAGAAAAGATTTACAAGGATGTTGCCAGTGTTGGAGGGTTTGAGATACAGGGAGAGGTTGAATAGGCTAAGGCTGTTTTCCCTGGAGCTTCGGAGGCTGAGGGGTGACCTTACAGAGGTTTATTGAAATCATGAGGGGCATGGATAGGATAAATAGACAAGGTACCTTCCCTCGGGTGAGAGAGTCCAGAACTAGAGGGCATAGGTTTAAGGTGAGAAGAGAAAGATATAAAAGAGACCTAAGGATCAATTTTTTCATGCAGAGGGTGGTGTTTGTATGGAATGAGTTGCCAGAGGAAGTGGTGGAGGCTGGTACAATTACAACATATAAAAGACATCTGGGTAGGTATATGAATAGGAAAGGTTTGGAAGAATATGGGGCGGCTGCTGGCAGGTAGGATTACGATTAGGTTAGGATATCTGGTCGGCATGGACGGGTTGGACTGAAGGGTCTGTTTCCGTCCTGTATATCTCTATGATTCTGTGACTCTATTGCAGTCTTTCTTAAGTGGTTAGCCATGGTGGGACCACACTTCGAGGAATCACTTTGAGACTGGAAGTTCACACTGAGGTCATGTATGGCTGAGAGTCTGCCACGTACTGCTGAAAGACCACCATGCTCGGCCGAGAGGCTGCCACACTGGGCCACTGAGAGGTCGCCATGTCTGTAGGAGGACATACAAATTTTAAATTGAACAGAAAGAAAAAAAAATCTTTCTAAGCTTTGTAGAAATAAGGTACATGTTGAGTAGAAGTTGGAAATAGTGTAAATCTTGGGAACCCAGTGCATATCCTTTTCGGCAAAAAAAAAGTGAGACCCCAATAATACCTTTTGTTGTGTCTATAATTGACAAGCTGTTCACAAATCATCTTCTCACACTTCACACAATTCAAAGCTGCTCATCCTGTGGATTTATTAGTGAAATGTTAATGATGGAGCTGGTTTGGTGGGGGCACGGGTGAGGGGGTGGGAGGGAGGAGTGTGGTGTTATTGGGAAGAGGGTTAAAAACAGGCAACCGCCTGTATTTCCTTTAAAAGAATCACATTGCAGCTGCTATCCCCTAACTTTTTGAACACAAAGCAGCCACTATACCCGCAAAATCATCCTCTCACAGGGTTATCAAACTGAGCTCAATTTATGAGAGTAAAGAGGTGTATTATGTATAGTTGACAGTGAATTTTCCTGGAATGTAAGATGTGGTGTAGAACAGTCATATAAATAATAAAGTGATACCATTGTTGCATTTTGATCCAATGTACCTTCAGGGCTTAAGTCATAAAATCAGTCATTTATCTCATGTCACATGGTATCACTTGTATCGTCAAAAAAGCACTTTAAAAACTTTCAGATCAAAGAAATGTTCCACTGTAATTGAAACTGAGAGCACTAAATGAGGGGCACTATTGTGTCTCTGTTCTGATGTAAACAAAACAATTCTTTTTTAGACAAAAAAAGGGCTAATTTCACAAATATGCAGTCTGGCTCAGAATGTCTGCAGTAGCAACGCAGACAACAAACTGAAGCAATCCATGCCCAAATGCAGTAAGATCTGCCCAATATCCAGGCTTGGGCTGAAACATAGCAAGTAAAACTTGGGCCACATAATTGCCAGGCAGTGACCATCTCCAACAAGAGACAATCCAACCACCGCCATTTGACATTCAACGGAATTACCATCACTGAATCCTCCACTATTAACAACCTGGAGGTTACCATTGACCAGAAACTGAATTGGACAAGCCAAATAAATAGAGTTGACAAGCCAAATAATAGAGTGACTACAAGAGCTGGTCAGAGGTGAGGAATCCTGTGGTGAGTAACTCCCCTTCTGACTCCCCAAAGCCTGTTCACCATCTACAAGACACAAGTGAGAAATGTGATGGAATATTCCCCACTAGCCTGGATGGGTACAGCTCCAATAACACAAGAAGTTTGACACCATCCAGGCCAAAAGCAGCCTGCCTGACTGGCACTGCATCCACAAACTCAGTAGCAGCGTGTGTTGTCTACAAGATGCTCTGCAGAAGTTCACAAAGATTCTTAGACAGCACCTTCCAAACCCACAAACACTTCCATCTAGAAGGACAAGGGAAGCAGGTAGAAACATCACTATCTGCTAGTTCCCCTCCAAGCCACTCACCATCTGACTTGAAAATATGTTGCCATTCCTTCATTGTTGTTGGGTCAAAATCCTGTAATTCCCTCCCTAATTTCGGTTCATCTGCAGCACATGGACTGCAGCAATTCAAGAAGGCACCACTTTCTCAAAAAGAACTAGGGATGGGCAATAAATTCTGACCCAGCCAGTGATACCCACATGCCAGGAGTGAATTAAAATAAGACACAGTCCGTCATCATGCAACACCCAAAGAATTGCCACTTTATTACGATTCTGGATTGTTGATAATAATCATCACCAAAAAACTTTCCAACAAGCCCCACAACAAAACTTAACTGCTCTCTCTGTTAAATCCTGGGTGCAGACCCTCAGCACCGTGGCCTCACCATCCTCAGGGACTATGTCTGGGAAAATACAATTGTTTACCTCCTATTTGAGCCCAAGAGTTGTAATTATATCGGGCATTGGTGAGACCACATTCGGACTACAGCATAATTCTGGACAGACGGAGGGAGGGATGGAGAGATGCAGGGATGGATGGACAGATGAATGGATGTATGGATGGATGGACAGATGGATAGATGGACAGACAGATGGAGAGATAGACGAGTGGATGGATGGATAGACGGAGGGATGGACGGACAGATGGATGGAAGGAGGGATGGACGGACAGATGGAGGGAGGGATGGACAGACAGATAGAGGGAGGGATGGACAGATAGATAGAGAGAGGGATGGACAGACAGATGTCCTCAGGTGGTGAAAAGAAATGGGGCTGGATGGAAGGCTGAGATGAGGAAGAATCAAGATTTCTCAAAGGAAGCCTTTCATTTGCTCCAGGTTACCAGGTAAACCTAAAGTTTAATCTTTGACACTTTTCTCACTGATTACTTACATTGTCGCAGTGACAAAACAATTGTGGATAAAAGAAGATGTTATTGCTTTCAACCTGAGGTACTTTATAAATCCAAGCTCTTTTTAAACACCCCTAGGAGAGCTTTGTGCAGGATTGACACTTATTTCCTTTGCAGCTCAGCACAAGTTATGGATTTAAAAAGTTCTAGAAATGTTCAGCACAAAGCAAGAAGTCATTGATGATCTTAGTGGCACGGTGGCACAGTGGTTAGCACTGCTGCCTCACAGCGCCTGAGACCCGGGTTCAATTCCCGACTCAGGCGACTGACTGTGTGGAGTTTGCACGTTCTCCCCATGTCTGCGTGGGTTTCCTCCGGGTGCTCCGGTTTCCTCCCACAGTCCAAAGATGTGTGGGTCAGGTGAATTGGCCATGCTAAATTGCCCATAGTGTTAGGTAAGGGGTAAATGTAGGGGTATGGGTGGGTTGCGCTTCGGTGGGTCGGTGTGGACTTGTGGGCCAAAGGGCCTGTTTCCACACTGTAAGTAATCTAATCAAGTTCGTAAGTTCCACACATTCATATGGTGAATCAACTATAAACAGCTTTGACATTTTCATTTACAGCTGTACGTATTTCAGGTGACACTTAAGATTCTTAACTGAAATCAGCTGATATCTCACAATCCTGCAGATGCTAGAGATCGAAAATAAAAACAGAAAATGCAGGAAATAGAAGATCTGACTGTACGCATGGTAAGGGAAGGAGTGTTAACACGAGGTCCACGAATCTCCATTAGAACTGACAAAAAGGCGATTAATCTGAAACATCAACTCTGTTTCCATCCGTCCACAGATGCTGCCAACATTTTCTGTATTTATTTCAGTTCAGTCTCAACCTTGTTAACTCAGAGGAAATTTTCATATCAGTGAAAATGGTCCAATATTCAATCGTTAACATTGTGAGCTAGTCTATTTAAAACTGCAAACACGTTATAGATTATGAAGTAGATATTACAGCAAGATAACTGATTTCTGTCTGTGCATCACAGTAGCGTAATTGCCAGGCAGTCACAATATTCATTGATGCAGCACATGGAATCCTGAAAGGTGAGCTCTCTTAAAGGCAAGGTAGACATGCAACAAAAATAATTCGACCATCACAAGCCCAGGCTACATTAGGTTTGAGGAGATGTGAGGGGTATGTAAGGGAATGTGGGAGGGGTGAAAATTGTTACATGTCCAGAATAAAGTATCATCCCCTGCTCCACTGCAAAAGCTGCATTGTCTTCACAGGTGTCAAGTTTAACATGTTATGATGTCTCAGTGGTTAGCACTGCTGCCTCACAACACCAGGGGACGCAGGTTCAATCCCAGCCTTGGGTGACTGTCTGTGTGGAGTTTGCTCATTCTCCCTGTGTCTGCGTGGGTTTCCTCTGGGTGCTCTGGCTTCCTCCCACAGTCCAAAGATGTGTAGGTTAGGTGGGTTAGCCATGCTAAATTGCCCATAGTGTCTAGGGATATGTGGGTTAAGTGCATTAGTCAGGGGTAAATATAGGATAAAAGGGGAGGGGAATGGATCTGGGTGGGTTAATCTTCAGAGGGTTGGTGTGGACTAATTGGGCTGAAGGACTTGTTTCCACACCGTAGGGATTCTGTGTTACATCTATCTGTTCTTGTCTGGACAAAGTCACTAGGCCTCCTACCAGACCACTGTGGAGAAAATTCATTGGCAAGTGATGAACAGAGGGGGTTGTGATGGTCTGAACACTTTCTGGCCGGGTGTCACAGGCATCTTGAAGCTCCAGCTCACCGTCAGCCAATGCAACCTGAGCTTCAGCTGATTCGTCTCAATTTCAGCTTCAAACAAACCAATGTCTTTATCCTCCTTTCTGCACCTGACTCACTTTTTTGAAAAATTATATCCCTGGGTTATTTCTCCTGTCCAAATTCATTCTTGTCTTTCTTTCCTGTCTGTAGAATCGTATTTTATTTCTTAAATTCCTTATCACCTTTCACCCCTCCCATGAATCATCTGCTTTGCAGGCATGTCTTTCTGTTAGAAATTGGGGTCCTCTTTATTACTGAATTTTTTTCATATTTAGTCTTCTCTGTAAAGCCTAACTAACTAGACTTCTGCAAATAAATACAGATCTCTAGCATGTGAAAACACAGGAGCTATTATAAGGATCACTGTGGTCATAACTCATGTCGAAGATTTATCAGGCTCCACACTACTCTATTAGTGTTGCAGAATTTGAGAAAGCGAGACATTTTTGTTCTCAAAAGCGATGTAAACTAACATTCGAATGGTGGTGGACAGGAGACAATGATCATCCTGACATCATGATTAGTTGACATGTCAATTTGGCTAAGAGGGATGAGAGAGATGATTGGCACAGTTTGGACAACCAGCTCCCAAAAATAGATATGTAGAATGTTGGCCTATATTTCAAGAAGATTGGAGTATAAGAGTATTACTGCAATTATACAAGGTGCTGGTGAGACCACATATGGAGTACTGTGAGAGGTTTTGGTCTTCTTATCTAAGGTTCATTTGAATGGTCTCTGGTATGGAGGGATTGTCTTAAGAGCAAAGTCTAGACAGGTTGGGAGATTAGCAGAATGGGAGGCAATCTCATTGAAACATACAGGATTCTTAAGGGGTTTGACAGGGTGAAAGTTGAGAGGATGTTTCCCCTTATGGGAGAGTCTAGGACTGTCAGTGTTAAAGGGTACCAATTTAAGACTGAGATGAGGTAGAATTTCTTTGGGACTCCAGAAAGCTGAGGGGACAGAGTCCTTAAGGCTGAGATAGATAGATTCTTGATCAGTAGGGGAATCAAGGGGAAATGCAGGAAAGTGGACTTGAGAAGTGTCAAATCAGCCATGATCCTATTGAATGGAAAACAGCCAACTTCTGTTCTCATGTTTTGTGGTTTTATGGTATAATAGGGGTAGATGGAGAGATAGATGAGTGAGAGGATTGAGGGGAATGAGCCACCATCTTCATTGTGATTTGTACAAGACAGATGAATGGACAAATGCATGGCAGATGCATATAATGCAGATAAATGTTAGGTTATCAACTTTGGTCACAAAACAGGAAGACAGATTATTACCTGAATGGGGATAGATTAGGAAAGGGAGTGATATAATGAGATCTGAGTTCTCCTTGTACACCAGCTCCTGAGAGTAAGCATGCAGGTGCAGCAGGCAGTGAAGAAGCAGATGGTATGTTGGCCTTCATAGCAAAATCAATCAAGTACATGAGCAGGGATGTCTTGCTGCAGTTGTACAGAGCCTTGTTGAGACTACACCTGGAGTATTATGTGCAGTATTGGTCTCTATATTTGAGGTGGAGTGATCTGGCGATGGAGGGAGGGTAACTAAGGTTTACCAGACAGATTGTTGGGATGGCTGGACTAACACATGAGAGATTAGATCAGTTAGGACCATATTCACTGGAGTTTAGAAGAATAAGTGGGAGGGGAGATGATCTCATAAAAACCTATAAAATTCTAACAGGATCAGACAGGGTAACTGCAAGAAGAATGTTCCTACTGACCAGAGAATCCAAAGCCAGGGGTCATAATATATGGGGTAGGCCATTTAAGACTGAGATGAGGAGAAATTTCTTCATTCAAAGTGTGGTGAGCCTGTGGAATTCTCTGTCACAGAAAGTAGCCAAAATATTGAATGTTTTCAAGAAAGATTCAAGTAGAGTTCCTAAGGCTGAAGGGATCAAAGGGGATGAGGAAAAAGTGGGAATAGGGTACTGAGTTGGATGACCATGATTATACTGAATGGCAGAACAGGCTCAAAAGGCCGAATGACCTACTCTGGCTCCGGTTTTCTGTTTCTGGGAATGAGAGCAGGAAGGGCAGCCCAAGTGAAGAGCAAAGACTGTTGCAATCAACTATAAGACATCAGGAGTGTACACTCCACTGCTGCAAATCCTTTGGGGTTCACTACCCCTGCTGCTCTATTCCACAGGGTGCCTTTGGGATTAGTAAAGAGTTCTCATCTGTCCAGGGTCAAATATTTCCTTAATTGGCCTGATTGACTGATGTATCATGTCTAGACTGCTGTGGCCTAACCAACTCAATAAACTCAGAAAATTGTTCCAAATTGTCAAAGGTCTACATTAGTTAACTGTGATTACAAACATCCCCCCCACCCCCCCATTCAGTATTCCCCTAGGTCATTATCCCTACATTTTCCTCTGCTTCTCAACATAAGCAGTGATCAAACTGCTCCAACAGGTTGCCCCTTACATTAATTCTGCAGTGTTGAGGATCTTTTTAAAAATTCATTCATGGGACGTGAGCATCATAATTGGTTAGCAAATATTACTCGTCCCTAGTTGCCCTTGAGAAGGTAGTGGTGATCTGCCTTCTTGAACCACTACAGTTCATCTGCTATAGGTAGACCCTCAATACCATTAGGAAGGGAGTTCCATGATTTCAACCCAGCGACATTGAAGAAAGACCAATATATTATGGTTGAATTCAGGTATTACATTCCCACTCATTGATTTTTAAGAAAATTACAAGTTCACAATTTCACTACCATGAACACTGTGCATTGAGTAAAACACATCAGGGAAGAGATCTGAGATATTCCATCTTGGCTTCCTTAAAAGATATGCTCAGGAAATTGGGAAGGTTCCATCATAGATTTCCTGGTTAAATTTCCCCTTATTTGTCCCCAGGGTGTGAGTGTTGATACAGGGTCAGTGTTTGTTGCCCATCACTAATTGTCCTGAAACAGGATAGCTAGCTAGAACGCTTCAGAGGGCATGTCAATCACATCGCTGAGAGTCTGAAGTCATGTGTAGGCCAGACCATGGTAGGTTTCCTCTCCTATAATGGACTTGAGTGAACGAGTCGGGCTTTTACACCAATTGACAATTGTCGCATGTTCACCATTATACTAGCTTTTCGTTCCAGTTTGTATTGAGTTTAAATTTCATCATTGGCCACAGTAGGATGTCAAATGGGTCTTTTCAGCAATTGACGATGGTTTCATGGTCACTAGCACATCCATCTGATGAAGAAGCAGCGCTCCAACAGCTAGTGTTTGCAATTAAACCTGTTGGACTATATCCTGGTGTTGTGTGATTGTTAACTTAGTACTGAAATTAGCCTTGAATTCTACATTTTATTTTTGCTAAATTACTTTGAACGCTTTTTTGAGGGATTTGAACCTATATTTCCAGTATTAGCTCAAGTCTCTGGATTACTATCCTCAGTGACAGTATCATTATTCTTACACCTCGCCTGGAATCTGAAATGTGGTACTGCATTAGACAAGAGTGAGGTTTTCCCCATGACAGGCAAATTGGGTGCAGTTTTGGATCCCTTGTTTAAGGCAGGATATACTTGCACTGGACAGCGATACAGCAAAGGTTCACTAAAATGGTACCTGGGGCAAGAGAGTAGTCCCATGATGAGAAACTCAAATAAATTGAGCCTATTTTCCCTGGAGTTTCAAAGAATGAGAGACAATCTCATTGAAACTTATGAGATTCTGAAGGTGCTTGACAAGGTAGACTCCAAGAGATTGCTTCCACTGACTGGGGGGGTCTATAACAGGGCTGGGACAGTCTCATGTTAACAGATGGATGTTATTTTGGACTGAGAGGAGGAGAAATTATTTCACTTAAATGTTTGTGAATCTTTGGAATTCTCTATCCCAATTCTCTCCTATTGTGTATGTTTCAGAGTGAGATAGACAGATTGTTGGCTTCTCAGGGAATCAAGGGACATAGGGAGCAGATGGAAAAGTTGTCTTGGAGTTCAATATTGAGACACTTCGCACTGAATGGCAGAGCAAGCTCAATGGGCTGAATGGTCTACTCTTGTTCCTGTTTTTTTGTGTTCTTTGTGTGTAAATAGTCAGGTGATCTCAGAGAGGTGGCTTATCTATGTGTGGAAAGCTGTCAATGGGCCTAGTAATCAAGGCCAACCTCTCCGAGGAAGCGGTAGAAAATGTGGATATGGTAAGGTAGCAGGATCAAGTCCTGCTGGAATCTGCTTAACCAGCTGTGACTCAGTGTTCTCAGTCAGAGGGTTGTGTGTTCAAGCCCCACTTCAGAACAGCAATCATAGGGTGACCCTTCAGTGCTGTACTATGGGAGTAGGCCAGTGTTGGATGTTCTGCCTTTCAGGTGGACAAAGACACAGTATAATATCTCACCCAAAAGACAGAACATCCCTACGTGGCCCTTTTGCCTGCACTGAGATACAACACCTTTCTAAAACATTTTGCCTCTGTACGGTCTGTATCCCTCTATTCCCTGCCTATTCATGTATCAGTCAAGATGCCTCTTAAACCTCGTTATTGTATCTCCTCCAGCAGCACCTTCCAGGCACTTACCACCCTCTGGGTAAAAAACTTGCCTCCCACATCTCCTTAAAACATTCCCCGATTTACCTTAAGCATATGTCCCTGAGTAATTGACATTTCTACCTGGGGAAAAAAAAAGACTCCAACTATCCATTCATCTCATACTTTTGTGACCAGAAAATCTATTTTTGCGATGCTGTTTGCGTATCAGATAGGACACCAGGGAATAACATCATTGCTCTTCTTCAAAACAGTGCCATGGGATCTTTTATGGTCATGTGAGAGAGTGGACAAAGACGCAGTATAACATCTCACCCGAAAGGTAGAACATCCAACACTGGCCTACTCCCATAGTACAGCGCTGGTGGGTCTGCCTATGATTGCTGTTCAAGTGGGGCTTCAACACACAACCCTCTGATTGAGAGCCATGAACACAATGGACTGAGCCGCACCTGGTTAAGCACATTCCAGTAGGACTTGATCTTTGTTCAATCTTATAACTGACTGTGGGACTTTGTTGTGTGTGAATTGATTGCTGCAATTCCTACATTATAATTAAGGCCACCTTTCAGAAAGAAAGGAACCACATTTGTTCAATGATGTGGGACATCAGGTTGCTATGAAAGGCACTACATTAATGCGCATTATTAATTTTAATTCTGCTCTCATTCAACCTGAAAATGAGTGACAGAGTAGAAATTTAGTTACATTGTCAGCTGAAGACCACTGGTCCATTGAGTGATCCAAACCATCCATCAATCTCCTTACAGGGATTTTGGAATCCATGGAAAATTTGAGCCAATCACTACCTTGGCTTAAATCTGATTGAGTGCTCTCCATAAGTACCAATGGGTTGCTGATATGGAGAGTGCCACACTTCTGCACAATTCGCCACCATCAAAAAGCGTCAGAGTAAGGTGACCATGTGATACCTGCCTTTTCATTGTTTGACTGCTTTGGTTGTGGCGATATCACAATGTTTTCTTGGACCCCACGCTGCCTCCATGAGATAGTGAGAGGCTATTGTCTGACAAAGACCAAATGTTTGCTGTGCATACGGAGGCTGATTGGCTCAGAAAAGGAGCCACACTCTGAAGTAATTCAGTGTTGGTCCCTACAACATGGCACCTTAACGGCACATCTGAGAATTTTTTGAATCATAAGGCTTTCTCCCTTGGCTTCCATTTCAGGGATGATAGTGTTGTCATGATACTGTTACCAGATTATGAATTGGAGATGTCGGTGTTGGACTGGGGTGTACAAAGTTAAAAATCACACAACACCAGGTTATGGTCCAACAGGTTTAATTGGAAGCACTAGCTTTCAGAACGTCGCTCACTGCCACCTGATGAAGGAGTGACGCTCCGAAAGCTAGTGCTTCCAATTAAACCTGTTGGACCATAACCTGGTGTTGTGTGATTTTTAACTTTGTTACCAGATTAGGGTTTCAAGCTAACAGTTTGGGGACATGCATTCAAATTCAATGGAGTGATGGTGGAATTTAACTTCGCTCAATAACACCTGGAATTAAAGAACTTAACCTAGTAATGGTGATCATGAAATTTGATTGTCATAAAAATACATCTGGTTCATTAATGTCTTTTAGGGAAGGAAATCTGCTGTCCTTACCTGGACTGGTCTACATGTGACTGCAGATCCACCACAAGTGGTTCATTTCTAATTACCCTCTGAAATAGTTTAGTATGACAATCACTTCAAGGGAAATGCATATTTGCAATGCCCAAATCTCATGAAGGAATAATGATTTCCCCTTTCTGCTGGGTGCTCTGGTTTCTTCCCACAGTCCAAGGACATGCAGGTTAGGGGGAAATTTGTCACTCCCACCCTACTGGCATTGTGGGTCAACTCACAGCAAGTGAACTGCAGTGATTCATGAGGCAGCTCACCACCGCCTTCTCAAGGGCAAACAAGGATGGGCTATCAATGCAGGCTAGCCAGTGATGCCCAAGTCCCACAAATTAATTTCTAAAAATACTAAATTGCTCAGAGATGTGTAGGTTAGCTGCAGGGAGGGATAAGGGAAATCGGTCTGTGTGGGATGCTCTTTGAAAGGTTGATGTTGACTTATTGGGCTGAATGGCCTGTTTCCACACTGTGGGAATTCTATGAATCTTAATGGATGGCACAGTGGCTCAGTGGTTAGCACTGCTGCCTCACAGCACCAGGATCCCAGGTTTGATTCTAGCCTCAGGTGACTATCTGCACATTCTCCCTGTGTCTGCGTGGGTTTCCTCCGGGTGCTCCGGTTTCCTCCACAGTCCAAAGATGTGCAAGTCAGGTGAATTGGCCATGTTAAATTGCTCATATAGTGTTACGTGCATTAGTCAAAGGGGAAATGGGTCTGGGTGGGTTACGCTTCAACAGGGTCAGTGTGGACTGGTTGGGCTGAAGGGCCTGTTTCCACACTGTAGGGAATCTAATCTTAAAAAAAAGTTAGCAAATTCCAGATCTCCATCACTCTCATGAGAAAATATTGTCAACTTACCTTCCACCAATTATTTTAAACCTACCTTGCCCGGGTATTGACCTGTCGACAAAGGTAAGTAGGTCCTTCCTATCCATTCTACCTCAGCCCCTGATTATGATATATATATAAAATTTTATTCACTGCTGGCAATAAATGACTTAAATATCACTTTGTGAATTTCATATTATAGTGAGGTGACTGTTTTACTGAGAACGTTCATCATAAAATTGCTGGCAGCAAGGCAAAGAGTAGGAAACCTATCATTTTTTTTGTCATTTTTAAAAATACATAGGCTTTTACTTGTGTGGTTTATAATATCCTCTGAAATGCTCAATTGGTTTAATGGCGTAAATTCCCTCCCATTATTCTATATATATATAAAACCGTCTGAACACTTGATGAGGTTAATGTCCTTTAATTACTCCCAGGTTTACATCAAAGAGAGATTTACATTAGTGCAGTGGTTTTATCAAGTCTTACAGAAGCGTCTTGAGGCATTTCATGTCTAATGAGCAACTTTGAAGTACAGAGACTATTACATTGGCAAGTGCAGCAGCCAATTTGCTCACAGCAATATCCTGCAAAAAGCAATGAGGTGAAAGACCAGTTATCTTGTTTTTGGTGGTGTCTGGAATGACATTTATTGACCAGCACATGATTCTCTATCTATAGAAACTAACTGAACCTCTCAATTAGATTGCCATCTTATAATTACTGTTAGCTATGCATTATGTTATATATAAACCTATCTGAATATCTCAACTAAACAGTTGCCTTGTAATCATTTACATGTATTAATTATTCCCTGTACAAATGTCTTTGTATACTATTAATTAGACCATGAGCTATAACATCAACTTTAAGCATGTTCAGACATGAAGTGCAATAGTGAGTCACAGCTGGTAACACACACACAAGCACACATGCATGGCAAGAGAGAGAGAGCTGAAGAGCTAATTGATATCTGCAGAAACTTCTATGAAAGAACTTCTTAGTGCCTAAGGGCAGAGTCTATGATTCATGGGTGTGGGTGGGGGTGAATGAGTATCTATTGTTAGTTTCCAAGCAGCTGCAGACATGTCTGAGACTAAACTTCTTCGCCAGAAAGATGAAATTTACAGCACAAAGCCTTTTTCCATGACAACCACGAAATGCAGGCTGTAATTATCTATTTGGTAGTAATGTCTATGCCCAAAGTGAAACTCTACTTTGTAAGAGATTGTAAACCATGATTAGTTGGCAAGATAGTTAACCCTTTGCACCCGAGGGCTATTTTGTACCAGCAGACTTTCTGATCAGGTCGTAACTGCAATCAAACAAATGTTGGATTGGACCTGCTTGTCAATCAGCATTTTGGATGTAATTTCTCAGCTAAAAACCCAAATCATCTTCACTAATGAAGAGTTGGATGTGGAACACGATATCTTTTACTCTGAGGTTAACTGACCGTCTGTGAATTCCCAATCGGGATCGCAATCCCCTAGGGTCAGCCTCAAGTCTCCAGGAATTGAAGATTAATCAGCACTTTCTCCATGATAATACTCAACTCTGGTGCCCTGCAAGGATACATACACAGCCCCTGCATACAGTACACTTGTGCAGCCAAATTTTGTACAAACGCCATCTACAAGTTCGCTGATGACACCACCGTTGTAGGCTGGACATCAAAACAATGATGAGTCAGAATACAGGAAGGAGTGCTTGGCGTCATGGTACAACGATAACAATCTCTCCCTCAATGTCAGCAAAACTAAAAAACTGCTCATTAACTTCAGGAAGAAAGGAGGAAGACATGCTCCAATCTACATCAATGGAGCTAAGGTGCAGAGGGTCAAGAGAGTGACAATAACCAACAATCTGTCCTGGACCTCCCACATATCAACAGTCAACAGGGCTTAACAAAGCTTCTTTTTCCTCAGGAGGCTAAGGAAATACAGCATATCCATAAGGAACCTTACCAACTTTTACAAACATGTTCCAACTGGATACATAATAACTTGGTATGGCAACTGCTTGGCCCAGCACTGTAAAAAAACTACAGAAAGTTGTGTACACAGTCCAGACCCTCACACAAGCTAACCTCCCATCCATGGGCTCCATTTACACTTCACATTGCCCCAGAAAGGCTGCCTACATCATCAAAAATCCCTCCCACACTGATAATATTCCATTCTAATCTTTTCCATGAGGCAGAAGGTACTGAAGCACAAACATATGCACCAGCAGGTTCAAGAACAGATTTTTCCTTGTTGTTATGAAACTGCAAATTTCAAATCTAAGTTTGATCTTGCTTTTGTACACCTCCTGTGCAGCCGTAACCTTGTATAGAGTCATAGACTTATAGAGATGTACAGCATGGAAACAGATCCTTTGGTCCAACCTGTCCATGCCAAACAATTATCCTAACTCAATCTAATCCTACCCGCCAGCACCTGGCCCATATCCCTCCAAACCCTTCCTATTCATATACCCATCCAAATGCTTCTTAAATGTTGCAATTGTACCGGCCTCCACCACATCCTCTGGCAGCTCATTCCATATACGTACCACCTATGTGTGAAAAAGTTGCCCCCTTAGGTCTCTTTTATATTTTTCCCCTCTCACCCTAAACTTATTCTCTCTAGTTCTGGACTCCCCCACTCCAGGGAAAAGACTTTGCCTATTTACCCTATCCACGCCCCCCCATAATTTTGTAAACCTCTATAAAGGTCACCCCTCAGCCTCCGATGCTCCAGGGAAAACTGCCCCAGCCTCCAGCATCTCCCAATAGCTCAAATCCTCCAACCCTGGCAACATCCTTGTAAATCTTTTCTGAACCCTTTCAAGTTTCACAACATCTTTCTGATAGGAATGAGACCAGAATTACACACAATATTCCAACAATGCCTCACTGTCTAAACACGCTATGATCTATACATTCTTGTATGTTATGATCTGCCTGTATGGCTCGCAAAACACAACGTTTCACTGTACTTAGGTACATGAAACAACAATAAATCCAATCAAATCCAATTCTGGTCTCCTTCCGATCAGAAAAATGTTGTGAAACTTGAAAAGGTTCAGAAAAGATAGACAAAGGATATTGCCTGGGTTGGAGGGTTTGAGCTATAGGGAGAGGCTGAACAGGCTGGGGCTGTTTTCCCTGGAGCATTGGAGGCTGAGGGGTGACCTTTTGGAGGTTTATAAAATCTCTGTCCCTCACGGATTGAAATTGATGTTGGAAGTCAAACTTGGATTTCTGAACCAACTCATAATCATTTGTCATTTCCACTGCTAATCCTTCAGTTTTAACTCTCTACTCTTCCACAATCAGTTCTCCCTACTTCAGGAAGTGAATTTTTAAACTCTACCAAAATAATCATCTCTCTGAAAGCATCATATGTTTGATCTATTTTTAATGCCCTTATCTACCTATCAAAATTACTTTGTTTGACCCTTTCAAACTCTATATACATTTGACCAGGTTCCCTCCTTAGTTTGTCTGTAGGCTTCTGGTACTGGCTCATATACACTTAAGATGACTTTCTTCACCTCCTCATTCTCCCCAGATACCTCCTCTGATAGTGATGCAAATACCTCATTAGCTCTACCTGCCAACTTTGTTTGGATCAACAATACCCACATGGTCACTGACCATTTCATTTGATTAGCCATTTTCTGAAATTAAATAAAAAAGTCTTCTACATCTTTCTCATCAAATTGAGGCAACACTTGGACAGATTTATAAACAGATTGTCACCAGGCCTTTAGTTACAATGGGATTGCTCTCCATCACTGTTCTCATCACTGCTCAAACTTTTCATCTCTACTTCCACCATTTATGTTGACTTTGGGTTCTCAGTTCCAACCACTGAAGTTCAAAGACTCTCCCTTTCTCCTTTTCTTCTGCTAGGACCTTCCTTGCCTTTTCTTTTTCCTCTGCTAGAGCTATTCTCTTTTTCTGCTTCTCTTCTGCTTTTAATCATAATTTAAATTTATCCATTTCCTTTGCATATTCAAGCTGCTTCATTTATAATTGAACTTTAGTTGTTTCTAATGATTCTGATGGAATTTCCAGCAATATTCCAGAATGTTGAATTATCGCTCCAATTACCTCCCCTTTGGTTGGACAAAGATGACCCCAACTATAGCTTGTCTATCAATTCCAAGTGTGCTTGCCTTGTTCACTTTCTCTAAAACTCCCAGAGTGACTTTTTTCACCCCCAGGAAACTCTTAGTGACTGAAAGAGCCATTACTACAGAAGACATGCCCAGTTTAAACCCAACTGAATGCAATACCCGAAAACAGAACACCAACACTTACCACTCACCGTCTTTGAGTCCAATAATCCTAAACCCAACCAGGAATTAGAGATTTTGATCCTGACAAAAGCTCCCAGTTTGTTATGGACCAGACCAACCCTCTCAAACTATATTGACAAGATAGGCTAAACACTTCCTTTTTCTTATTTTAAAGATAAGTGTAAAGCATTGCGTTCCAGATACAATTCAATTGGTCAAACTACTTGACTTCAAGCAAAACATACTTTATTTTACATTACCGCTAAAATACAGACAAAAGGAAAAGAAAAGTATTGGCTTAACTGTAACTCTACTGAAATGCTTAACTACTACTAATTAACTTGTGCAAGATGGTAACATCCCATAAACACACCCTCAGCAAAGGCAAACTCAGTAAATTAGATTGCCTCACATGCAATCCTAGCAGCAGGAAGAGAACACAGCTTTTAACCTGTAACAGAGAGGGGAACAAAAGCTTCCACACCCCAGCAACTGCAGAAAGCTAAAGCTAAAAATCCTGGCTCTGTGGGAGCTTGACCCCACCCATTCAGGCTTCTATTGTTCCAATTTTAAAAAAATCCTCAAGGCATCACAAACTGTTAACTTTATTGGTTTTGAGCAGACTGCTCAGTACCTCTGTCTCAACCCTTCTCCATAAAAGAGAACCAGGACAAAATACACTTCTTCAAGGCATAATATCATTACAAATACAAATCAGTCTTTCCTTTGTGAAGATCTTTTCACAATTTCAAGAGATACCAAAATACCTTACAGCCAATGAAGTACTTCTTGAAGTATAGTCATTGATGGAACTGTATTATAAGGGGTTAGGTTTGACGGTGTGATATGCTGATAAGACACAGTATACATCATCACAGGAAGTGATGCAGCATTATATTCTCTTTCTCTTGATGTCTCATGGCAAGGTAACATCATGGTAGTATTCATGTTTTCCTTATGTCAGCAGACTCTGTAAATGTTCTTTTCTGTTGTAACAAAATTACAGGAATTCTCACAGCACACACAATGTGTACACAGGCAATGCCTCACAACTAATAATAATCAACATTAATAACAATCTGTTTTGTTGATGTTAATTGGGGGATAGATATTGAGCAGCACACCATTTTATAAAATATCATTTTGCAAAAGCATTTGCATCCACTTGAGAGGCCTAGCTTTATTTAAAGCAAGAAAGTCAGCACCTCCAACAGAACACTAGCCTTAAATCCACATTGAAGTCACAACCTACATTTCTGTTCACACCTCTGTCAGATTTGAACCTGTGATCAGACTGACGTATACTCTGCCTTTCCAAACTGAAGTCAGTGAGCTCCACTCTAAATAAGCGGCATCTGCCTGAGAACGGATGGTTTTTACTTGGCATACTATTCTTCCAAACAGGGCTCTAAAGTGAAGTTAAATCTTTGTGCTTAGAAATCTTTCAGCCTTCTTAGTTGCCTTACTTTACAAAACTGTTCAAAGGTAAGAGATAGCTTTAAGTCGATCTTTTATACAGAGACACCCCATTTTGGGACATCATGCCATCAACAGTATTGGTCTCCTTATTTAAGGAAGAACTAAAACACATTGGAAGCAGTTCTGAGAAGGCTTACCAGACTAATTCCTGGAACGGGCAGGTTGTATTATGAGGAAAGGTTGAACAGACTAGGTTTGGGTCTGCTAGAGTTCAGAAGAGGCGACTTGATTGAAGCAGAAGATGCTAAGAAGTCTTGATAAGGTTGAAGTGGAGAGGATGTTTCCCTTTGGAGTGGAATCGAGAACGAGCGACAACTGTTTCAAAATTTGGGGTTGCCCATTTAAGTCAAAGATAAGGAGAATTTCCTTCTCCCAGAAGGTTGGAAGCTTTTGGGATAGTGTTCCTCAAAAGGCAGAGTTCTTGAATTTTAAGATGGAGGTAGATTGATTTTTGATAACAAAAGAGGTGAGGGGTTATTGGGAAGAGGGTGGTGTAGATAAGAAGATGGAGTAATCTGATCAACCATGAACTAATTTAAAACAGACCAGGCTCGAGTGGGTGAGTATCCTACTCCTGCTCCTAATTCATATGTTCATACTTTGAAGATTCTTGCCAAGCTGGTCAGAAGGGGAGTGCAGAGTCAGTGTTCATTAATTCTTCCTTGAAGTGGGACAGAATGATATACATGCTGCTTAAATTTTTCTTCCTTATGGACTTCTCTCCCCTATTGCTCCTGATTACCCATCAATCCTCTGGTCCCACTCAGACACAGACGCTGTACAAGCTGAGCTGCCTCTGCCCCTTCATTTTTTAATCCTTCTTGCAAGCAGCATTCACGTCAAAGCAAAAAACAACTATTCTTTATTTAGGCTGATGATTCAGACAGTCCCTAACTTAAACCGGCAGGAAAACCATATTTTTCATTGCAGCCCGTGGCGAGCAATTGGACATAAACACACCAAGGCAGGAGCAGATTTTTTCAAAGGATGGTTTGTTATTTTCACTTGGATGATGGCCATATGAGTAGGGAGAGCCAGAGAATGAGCAGATGCGTGTACTGAGCCACTGTGTAGGCCCACAGCCAGCTGTGTTCAAAAACGTTCCTAGTTTCTCCACAGCGAACCCTGTGGTAACCTTCAGTGGCCGTGGCTCATTCAATAACACTGAGGACAGGTACTATAGAGGGCTGCAGTTCACCAGCCATGCAGCTACGGCTCCTGCATTCAATAAGAGTATAGCGCATAGAAAATAGAAGCAGGAATAAGCCCTTTGAGCCTACTCTGCCATTCACTGAGATCCTGGCTGATCTGTGATAGATAACATGCAGGACAGAACATAGAAATGAATAGATATTTCCTCAAGAACTCCCATCAGAACTCTGTAAAAGCCTTCCTTACTCTTCTATTCCTAAACCCTTGTCATAAGGACTATCACACCATTTGCCTTCCAAACGAATCCACTCTGAACACTAGACAAAATATTTTTAAAGAAACTTTCCCCACTTTATACTTCATCTGCCACCATCTTCACTGTTCACTCATAGGGTTACAGAGAATCATAACAACAAGAAAGAAAGACCATCCTTCTGCAGATCCTTTGTATTTTCCTCACAACTGAATTTTCTACCTACCTTTGTAACTCAGTGAGTTTGGATGCCTCACTATCAGTTAGCAGCTGAGGTTCCAGCATAGAGTCATACAGTCATAGAGATACTCAGCACTGCAACAGACCTTTCAGTCCAATTTGTCGATGCCAACCAGATATCCTAAATAAATCTAGTTCCATTTGCCAACATTTGGTCGATATCCCTCCAAACCCTTCCTATTCATATACTCATCAAGATGTCTTTTAAATGCTGTAATTGTACCAGCCTCCACCACTTCCTCTGGCAGTTCATTCCATACACACACCACCCTCTATTTGAAAAAGTTACCCGTTAGGTCCATTTTAAATTTTTCCCCTCTCACCCTAAACCTATGCCCTCTAGTTGTGGACTCCCCTATCCCAGGGAAAATATCCACGCCCCTCATGATTTTATAATCTTCTATAAGGTCACCCCTCAGCCTTCAGTGCTCCAGGGAAAACAGCCCCAGCCTATTTAGCCTTCCCTATAGCTCAAATCGTCCAACCCTGGCAACATTCTTGTAAAGTTTTTCTAAACCCTTTGAAGTTTCACGCCATCCTTCCTATAGCAGGGAGACCAGAACTGCACACAGTATTCCAATGGTGGCTTAACCAAAGTCCTGAACAGCCACAACATAACTTCCCAACTCGTACACTCAATGCACTGACCAATAAAGGCAAGGATACCAAATGCCTTCTTCACTACCCTATCTACCTGCAACTCCACTTTCAAGGAACTATGAACTTGCACTCCAAGGTCTCTTTGTTCAGCAACACTCCCCAGGACCTTACCGTTAAGTGTATAAGTCCTGCCTTGATTTGCCTTTCCAAAATGCAGCTCTTCACATTTATCTAAATTAAACTCCATCTGCCACTCCTCAGACCATTGGCCCATCTGATCAAGATTCTGTTGTACTCTGAGATAACCTTCTTCGCTGTCCACTACACCTTCAATTTTGGTATCATCAGCAAGCTTAATAACTATACCTCCTATGTTCACCTCCAAATCATTTATATAAATAACGAAAAACAATTGGACCCAGCACCAATCCTTGTGGCAACCACTAATCATAGGCCTCCACTCTGAAAAGCAACTCTTTGTCTTCTACCTTTGAGCCAGTTCTGTATCCAGGTGGTTAATTTTCCCTGTAGCTAACCAGTCTACCATGAGGAACCTTGTCGTACGTCTTACTGAAGTCCATATAGATCACATCCACTGCTCTGCCCTTTTTAATCCTCTTTATTACTTCTTCAAAAACTCAATCAAGTTTGTGAGACATGATTTCCCACGCACAAAGCAATGTTGACTATCCCTCATCAGTCCTTGTGCAGCACACACTGCCAACCTGGAAATGATCTGGATATTCCCAAACTCTAAGGCAAAATAAGTAATTTTGGAGCTGTGATCCTAATACCTGCTGTTCGGAAAGTTCTCCCACAGCTGTAGCCTGCACAAAGAACATTTAGTGATGCCCTACCACCTATTATGCCTGTCTCTGTCTCTTAGCATTCGGGTGGTCATCTGTGACTGAGTTAGACTGCAAGGTTCTCGGTTCATATCCCAGGCCAGGAAACGAACACTGTAATCTCTGCCTTCTCAAGGACATGAAAACTCCCACAGCATTGCTTTGAAGAAGAGCATGAATGTTGTCCCCAAGTGTCCTGGCTAATATTTGCTCCAACAGGCAGGATACAAAAACAGATTATCTAGTCATGATCACATTTCAGTCAATGGGAGTTTGCTGTGTACAAATTAGCTGTTGTATTTCCTGCATTACAATGTTTCTAAAATTGGTTCATGGGATGAGAGTATTGCTGGCTAGGCCAGCATTTAGTGTCCATCCCTAATCACCCAGAAGACAGTTAAGAATCCAACACATTGCTGAGAGTCTGGAGTTACATGTAGACCAGACCACATAAGGATGGCAGCTTTCTTCCCAAAAGGACATCAGCAAATCAGATGGGTTTATCCCGACAATTGGCAATGAATTCACATTCACCCTTAGACTCTTAATCCCAGATTTTCATAGAACTCAAATTCCACTGTTTGGTATGGTGGGATTTGAACCCAGGTCCCCAGGACATTACCTGGGTCTCTGGATTAACAGTCTAACAATAATACCATTAGACCATTGCCTCTCCTGTGAATATTAGTAGAACATAGTCAATGAAGTACTTTCAAAAGTATTGACAATGAGGCACTTTGAGACTTCCAATGGTGTCATGAGGACAAAATCAGAACCCCCTTCCCCCAAAATTTGACATTTTTAATTTTTAAATTCCAAAAGGTGTTTTGTGAAAGATTTCTGTGGACCAAGAAAAGAAAATGTGGATGTAAATTCTGTGCTATCAGGCAAAAATCCTGATGTGGTATCCATGGTCTGCTTTATCTGTCGAGTGTTAGAGAAACTTCAAACAGCAAGAGAAATGTAACAGGAGGAGTTAACAAGGATCCAACAATCTCCATCATTCGCTGCATAAAGTTACTTCTTGCAGATTCTATTTGTGTTTTGCCTTTCCAAAGAACTAAGTTGAAAACTGACTGCTAACATATTCTGTGTATGCTGGTAGAAAGAAGATGTGGAAGATGTATTAGTGAACTGACATGTGTATTAGCCTGGGTTTCAGCATTTGTGCGCAGTAAATGTCACATGAAAAACACCCACTAGCCACCCTTGTATTGCAGGTAAAATGATAGTTGCTCTCTCAATACTAGAAGCCATCTAGCAAGACTCTCATGCAGTGAGAGCTGCCAGGCAAACCACCAAAGAAATAGGATAAAAGCATTTCAACTGACCAGCAAAAGTGAAGTTTGCTGAAATTATCTGTTCAATTATAAATGTTACCACTCACAAGAATAGGTGGAAAGGCAAGGGAAGAGGACGACATGAAGAGTCTTCAGAGTGGATATAGACAAGAGAAGTGAATGGGCAAAAACTTGGTAGATGAAATATAATGTAGGAAAATGTGTACTTTGTTCGGAAGAAGAGAGGAACAGTATCTGCAACATGCTGCAGCGTAGAGATATTTAGTAGCTTGCTTTAAAAAAAACACAACAATTCCTTCCACAATCCTTGTTTTTTTTAAAACAGCCTTTTTTGCATTTCAGTTCATAGGCAAAAATATAGAAAAATAAGATGCGCTCTTTGTAATAGAATATGTCCAAATGGCTCATTCTGTTCTTCCAAGTATTTCATGTATTATGTACTTGACCAGAGTTGCAACATCATTATTAATGTTCATTGTTTAAACATATTAAAATACAGCCACTGGCTCCAAGTTGGATCATTAGAGAAATAGTTTATATCAATGTTTTAAACTCCAGGCAGCTCATTTATGAAATTCAGCCTCTCACTATTTATCATATGCATCCTCATATTTCTCCATCAAATTTACCATCATCTTCTGTTTCCTCATCCAACCTCAGGCATTCACCTTGTTCTTCATCCAGGTTCTCCTCCACTTCATGTAACACATTCAATCTCATACACTGTCCAATCTCACCCTCCCTGTTAACACCACATGAGAAAGTAGCCCTAATGATGGGGTCCCTTGGTAGCCTCATTTCTTCTGGCATTTTGTCGATTGCCACAGGAATTTGCAATTCCAATTTAGGCAGACACATCCCTCAAGTTCTATTTTTCTTTAATACATCATCTGTTGTTCCAGTTGGAAAATATAATTCTGAGAAAGGGTCATTTGACCCAAAATGTTAACTCTGATTTCTCTCCACAAATGCTGACAGAACTGCTGAGCTTTTTCAGCAATTTCTGTTTTTGTTTCCAATTTCCAGCAGTTCATTCAGTTTTTATTTGAAAAATGTGGTACATTTTTAACTGCATTTTAAGAAACATTATCCAAACCAATTGATGTGTACTACAATACCTCATCAAATATTAAAATGGGATCATGAAATACTTCAAAACTTCCACCCTTTGTGTCAGTCCCCAGACTTCCAACTCCTAATCCAGTTTGTGTAATTTGGCACATCATTCTTCTTCTTGTACACTGGCCCAAAGATCAATTTGAGCTTCTGAATATTTTTCAAAAGCTCCTGGACTTACATTTTCAAATTCAAAGCCATTCAATTATCCATCTTTCCTCATTATCAAATAGGAATGTTTTATCTACTGGTTATAAAACATCCAGCTGCCTTCTGAGTGTTAATTTCTTGTCCAGTCTTTCAATAAAAGATATGCACGAATTTTCAATGTTCTCTATATGAATCATTAATGTAAATTGTCTGTGGATGTCAACATAGTGCATTTAATTGGCCTCCACTTATTACCCATCATGATCTCAGATCCTCTATCCTCCTCTATGCTCAATAGGATGTCCATGACAATAAAAAACAAGGTAATGATAATGGGTAGCCCTAGTATACCCATTTAATAAATTTGAGACAAACCCTCAAATTCTTTAAGCTGTTATTATTCAATTTGTGCTGGACTGAGTCAAAAGTTTTTGCAAAGTTGGGAAATATGACTGCAAGTTGTTTTGTAGCCTTCTCTACCCTTTCAAAACAATTTTGTAAAATAGTCATGTGACATCCCAACATACCAGCAACAAATCGCTTTCGTCTCAGATTAATATTGATAGCTTCCACTAACCTCTTGGATGTGATCTTATTCAGGAGGCACAATGAAACAGAACCAATTGTTTTAGGTCTTTAGTTATCAAACATTCTTTGGACTACAGGATCTTTGGATTTACTAACAGCACCATTTTGAACAATTTAATATTCTTTGATATTATGGATGTCTGAAGCATGTTGCCAGAAGGTCATAAGAAACTTTAAGACAAGAGACTGTAATTCTATCCAGGCCAACAGTTATAGTATTTTTAAATTCAACCACCTCTCTCTCATTAATATCTATTGATGTTAGCTTCTTTAGCGGCTTATAAGAATTTACTGATGTCAGCTTTACTATTACTTGTTGACCATTTTGTTCAAAAGTTTCATCCAATTCTTTAATACCAAGAGAATAGTTAATCCTTTGGGTCCACTCTTCATTTTCCTAGCTAGTCACTTCAAAATTGTCTTTGTGTGGTTTTATAGATTTCTTTTTGGCATACCTTATCCAACTTCAGAATTTTTATTATAAAATGTTTTTCTGTATTTTGGACAATGTCTTTATAACACTTCTTATTGTCTTCCTGATTAACAAATAACTTATTAAAGGGCAAAATACTGTGGGTAATGAAAACCTTACACAAACACAGTGCTGGAGGAACTCAATAAGACAGGCAGCATTTGTGGAGAGAGAAACAGAGTTAATGTTTCAAGTTCGGTATTTCTCCATTTCAGTTTTTGTTACATTAGTTTATTTGTTAAATAATCTTCATTCGAATGTTTATCCATTTTTTCCATCTGCTCTAATATCTTGCTCTTCCATATCACAGGATTGCATTTGTTATCTATAATAGAGAACCATTAACCAGGCTATCACCTTTCTCGATTGCTTCACTTTCCTCATCATCTTCTTTTACATCAGATTGCGAATATGTCTCTATTACCTCATCCACTAATTTAAGAAGTTCTGCCTACCTTTGTTTTATTCTGTCACAGGATGTGGGCTTCACTGGCTGGATTAGCATTTATTGCCCATCCCTAATTATCTGGAGGCAGTTAAAGGTCAATTACAGTGCTGTGGGTCTGGAGTCACATGTAGGCCAGACCGGGTAAGGATTACAGATTTTCTTCCCGAAAAGACATTAGTGAAGCCGATGGGTTTTACAACAATTGTTTAACAGTCGTCAGCAGAGTCTTAATTCCAGATTTTTATCAAATTCTATCTGCCAAGGTAGGATTCAAATTTGGGTGCCCAGAACACGGTCTCTGGAATAATAATACCGTGATAATAGCACGAGGCCATCGCCTCCCCTCTTATTTGATATATGTTTATTGATTTTTGTTGTAAACATCTTTGCAGATTTATTGCAAGCTCGCTGATATTATTTCTCTGGCTTTTATAGAAGTGATACTTCATCCTTCCACTAATTTTATCATTTCCTATCCTTTTATGTCAGTATGTCAGTGCCTTTCATGTTGGCCTAGCCCAATTTTAGATATATACTTTAAATTGCATATTTTACATTCAAATTCTCTGTCTTCAATGATACTTGCATTTCCATTAGCAGCATGCAATAGCATAGTAAGTATGCCCTTTATTATGCATCTCACAACTTATAGCAATCTTCCTAATTGCATGTTTATTTCTTACATGGTCTATTAAAGGTTCCCAATACCTGACCTAATGGGATGCGTCCATGATATTAAAGGAAGTAGTTGAAGAGACATTGGATGCATTGGTAGTAATCTTTAAGGAAACCTTACAAATCCAGAAAAAGTGCCAGAGGAATAGGAAATCTGCCAATCGAACACCTTGATTAAAAAAGGGAAAGAGACAGAAAATGGTTAACTATCAGTAGTTGTCGTAACATCTGTTTTTGGGGAAGAGTCAGTATCTATTATGAAGGATGTAACTGCAAAATATTTAGGAATACATAATATAACCATGAAAGGGAAATCATGCCTGACAAATTTAATAGAATTCTGTGAAGAGGTAACAAGCAGGATAGATGAGGGAGAACCAGTGGTTGTTATATATTTGTATTTCCAAGAGGCATGTGATAAGTATCATACGTTAGGCTATTTAAAGTCAAAAAGTCCTGGAGATGCACAGCATGGAAACAGACCCTTCATTCCAACTCGTCCATGCCGACCAGATATCCTAAGTTAATCTAGTCCCATTTGTCAGAACGTGGCCCATATCGTTCCAAACCCTTCCTATTCATATACCCATCCAGATGCCTTTAAAAAGTTGAAATTGTACCAGCCTCTACCAATAAAGGAAAGCATACCAACCACCTTCTTCACTATCCTATCGATCTGCGACTCCACTTTCAAGGAACTATGAATCTGCACTGCAAGGTTTTTTTGTTCAGCAACTCTCCCGAGCACCTTACCATTAAGTGTATAAGTTCTGTCTTGATTTGCTTTTCCAAAATGCAGCACCTCACATTTATCTGAATTAAACTCCATCTGCCACTCCTCAACCTATTGGCCCATCTGATCAAGATCCCATTGTACTCTGAGGAACCTTCTTCACTGTCCACTACACCTCCAATGTTGGTGTCATCTGTAAACTTACTAACTATACCTCCTATGTACACATTCAAATTATTTATATAAATGATGAAAAGCACTGGACCCAGCATCAATCCTTGTGGCACACCATTGGTCACAAGCCTCCAGTCTGAAAAGCAACCCTCCACCAGCACCCTCTGTCTTCTACCTTTGAGCCAGTTTTGTATCCAAATGGCTAGTTCTCCCTGTATTCTGTGAGATCTAACCTTGCTAACCAGCCTCCCATGGGGAACCTTGCCGAACATCTTAGCAAAGTCCATTTAGATCATGTCCACCGCTCTACCCTCGTTAATCCTCTTTGTTACTTCTTCAAACAACTCAATCAAATTAGTGAAAAATGATTTCCCACGCACAAAGCCATATTGACTATCCCTAATCAGTCCTTGCCTTTCCAAATACATGTAAATCCTACTCCTTGGGAATTCCCTCCAACAACTTGTCCACCATCAACGCCAGGATCACTGATCTATAATTGCCTGGCTTCTTCTTACCACCTTTCTTAAACAGTGGCACCACTTTAGCCAACCTCCAGTTTCGGCACCTCACCTGTGACTATCGATGATACAAATATCTCAGCAAGGGGCCCAACAATCACTTCCCTACCTTCCCACAGAACTGTAGGGTACATCTGATCAGGTGCTGAGGATTTATCCACCTGTATGCTTTTAAAGACGTCCTACATTTCCTCTTCTATAAAATGGACATTTTCAAGATGCCATCATTTAGTTCCCCACATTCTATATCTTCCATGTCCTTCTCTGCTGTAAACACTGATGCTACTCTTTTAGTACCTCCCCCAACTCCTGCGGTGTCACACATTGGCTGCCTTGCTGATCTTTGAGGGGTCCTATTCTCCCTAGTTAGTCTTTTGTCCTAAATATATTTATATAATGCCTTTGGATTCTCCTTAACCTATTTGCCAAAGCTATCTCATGCCCCCTTTTTGCCCTCCTGATTTCCCTCTTAAGTATACTCCTACAGCCTTTATAATCTAAGGATTCATTCAATCTCTGATGCCTATACCTGACATATTCTTCCTTCATTTTCTTGACCAAAACCTCAATTTCCTTAGTCATGCAGCATTCCCTACACCTACCAGCCTTGCCTATCACCCTAACAGCAACATACTGTTTCTGGACTCTTGTTATCTAATTTTTGAAGGCTTCCCATTTTCTAGCCATCCCTTTACCTGCAAATGTCTGCCCCCAATCAACTTTTGAAAGTTCTTGCCTAATATTGTCAAAATTGGCCCTCCTCCAATTTAGAACTTCAACTTTTAGATCTGGTCTATCCTCTTCCATCACTATTTAAGAAGATAAAAATCCATGGTGTTCAGAAGGTGGGAAGGTAAGTGATGAGGATGTCACAATGAGTCTGCAGAGGGATGTAGATACGTTTAACAAGTGTACAAAAGTTTAGCAGGTGGAATATAATTTGGAAAAATGTGAGGTCATGTGCTTTGGCAGGAAGAATAGAAAGGCTGACTATTATTTAAATGGAGAAAGACTGAAGAAAGCTGAAGCAGAGAGAGATTTGGGAGTCCTCATGCATAAATCACCTGGAATCACTAGACGATACCTGGAATATTGTGAACAATTTTGGTTTCCTTATCTAAGGAATGATGTTCTGATATTGGAAGCAGTTCAGAGAAGGTTCAGTAGGTTGATCCTGGGCATGAAGGGATTTTCTCATGAGGAGAAGTTGAGTAGGTTGGGCCTCCACTCATTAGAGTTTACAAGAATGAGAAGAGGTGACCTTATTGAAACATATTTGATTCTGAGGGGACTTGACAGGGTAGATATAGAGGGTTGTTATCCCTTATGGGAGAGTGTAGGACCAGAAGGTATCATCTCAGAATAAAGGGTATCCCAATTAGTACAGAGATGAGGATAAATTTCTTCTGAAAGGTTGAATTCTTTACTGCAGTGAGATATCATGGTTGGATCATTAGGAGAGGCAGATTCTTAATCAGAAAAGGATTCTAGGGTTGGAGGAAAAACAGAAAAGTGGGGTTGAGGATTATCAGGTCCGCCAGGATCTCATTGAAAAATGGAACTGACTTGATGGGCTGAACGGTCTACCTAGGAGAAAGTGAGGACTGCAGGTGCTGGAGATCAGAGTCAAAAAGTGTGACTTGCATTGGAAAAGCACAGCAGGCCAGGTAGCATCCGAGGAGCAGGAGAATTGACATTTCGGGCAGAAGCCCTTCATCAGAAGCGACTTACCTGATGGTGGGCTTATACCCGAAACATCGATTCTCCTGTTCCTCAGATGCTGCCTGACCTTCTGTGTTTTTCCAGCGCCACACTTTTCGACTGTGAATGGCCTACCTATAATGGTGTTAAGGTTTTATTGCATTATAAATTTCAAGGCACACTTCATACCCTAGTTGTTCATTTGGTTAGCCAATCCTCACAAATTCTAGTCTATTTCTTCTAGTCTGTTCAAACACTTCCCTATACCCCTCACTTTCACTCTCATTTTTTTCGCACTTCACCTTCAACATCTCCTCACCTGGGTATTGGGTATATTCTTCAACATGGAATATAAAAGGTGAGAGTTACTTTTGTTGACTGGTCCCACTCCCTGTTAATTTCATCATCTTGCCTAGATCCTTCTTTATTTCGCTAAGTGCATAATTATAGATGGAGAAAGGGAGGACTGCAGATGCTGGAGATCAGAGCTGAAAATGTGTTGCTGGAAAAGCGCAGCAGGTCAGGCAGCATCCAAGGAGCAGGAGTTTTGACGTTTCGGGCATAAGCCCTTCAGGAATGAAACGTCGATTCTCCTGCTCCTTGGATGCTGCCTGACCTGCTGCACTTTTCCAGCAACACATTTTCAGCCATAATTATAGATGGTATAGACTCTTCATAAATACATTGTGTACATGCATTCTTGTATAGAAGGCCATGATAGAGATATTGAATTCAGGAACATTGATCATCCCAGGGATAGTGGCTACCTGTGAGTTCTTTGTCTGACACGGCCATCACAAATAATGGCTTGTCTTTATACAAGGTTCTTTAAGCTGGTTCAATGTGGCTCCTCAGATACCATAACAGCAGTAAAACGAAAACATTGTCATTGGTTTGGCAATAGTTTTCACAAAATCCCTTATTCCCAAACGCTTTGATATGAGGGGTGAGAATGTTTACTGGAACACGGAGGGAAGGAAACCTAAGTTTAAGAACTCAAATGCACAAGTAGTAAATAAGATAAATGACCCATTGAGGGAAGAATGTTGGCCAGCCCTCTGGAAAAATTCCTCCACTCTTCATCAAATCACGCCACACAATCTTTAGCTCCACCTGAGCAAACAGATGTGGCTTTGACTTAACACTACTTCTGGACTACCTGAATCCAGTGGGAGAAAAGTTATAAAAGTTGAAACATTATCCCTTAAATACCACTATGGCTTTAGCAAATTGTAATCTGGAAAACAGAATCACATGTTCAGTCGATGGCCGATTGACAAAGTACAGAGACATACTGACTCATACACAGTGTTGGTGTGTGTCAGATAACAAGATGACCTTGTCGAAAAGCCACATGTTGATAGCAAGGTCAGCATTTATTGACCCCTTGCTGATTGTCCTTGAGAAGATGGCAATGGTGATGATTACCTGGTGGTCGGTAAATCTGAGGTGATACACTTGGGGCAAGTCAAACAAGGTAAGGGAATACATGATGAATGGGAGGATCCTAGGACGCACTGAGAGTCAGAGAGTCCTTGGTGTGCATAAACACTGGTCCCTTAAGGTATTAGGACAGGTAGATAAAATGGTTAAGAAGGCATATGATAACGATACCAAAATTACCTTTATTAGCCGAGACATAGAGTTTAATAGCAGGGAGGAACTGTATTGTGTTTAGTAGTGGAATCCACGTTATAGGAGGGCTGTGATTGCAGGCCCAGTCTGTGCAATCTCTCTTCATTACTGAAACTCTCCATCCAGGCAACTTCCCAGTAAATCTCCTCTGCACCCTCTTCAGTCTATTTTTCTTAGAGCAGAGGAGACTGAGAGTGGGATGATGAAGATGTATAAAATTACGAGAACCATAGACAGGAGACAGGAAGAAACATTCCCCACGATGTAGGGATCAGTAACCAAGGGTGTTAGATTTAAGGTATGGAGCAGAACGTTCAGAGGGGATGTGAGAAAAGCTTTTCGTCCAGAGGGTGGTGGGATCTAGAACTCACAGCCTGTTAGGGTGGGACAGGCAGAAACCCTCATAATATTTAAGTACTATTTAGATGAGCACTTGCAATGCCAAGGAATACAAGACTACAGGCCAAGTGCTGGGAAATGGAATTAGGTGGTTGTTGTTGGTCAGCACATTCAATGGGCCAAAGGGACTTATTTCTGTGATGTAGGTCTCTACGACTATATGACACTTCAGAGGGCAAATAACAGTCAACAGCATTTACTGTTGGTAATTATAGCGGAATAGGTGTCCTCATTGGAGCTCGTCCACTCCGACTGCTTTTCTTTCTCCTCCTGTCCTCTTTTCTTCTTTGTTTCTTCAAGTTTTAGACTCATCCAGTCAGAGATGTACAGCACGGAAACAGACCCTTCGGTCCAACCCGTCCATGCTAACTAGATATCCCAACCCAATTTAGTCCCACCTGCCAGCACCCGGCCCATATCCCTCCAAACCCTTCCTATTCATATACCCATCCAAATGCCTCTTAAATGTTGCAATTGTCCCAGCCTCCACCACATCCTCTGGCAGCTCATTCTATACACGCACCACCCTCTGCGTGAATAATTTGCCGCTTAGTTCCCTTTTATATCTTTCCCCTCTCACCCTAACCCTATGCCCTCTAGTTTTGGACTCCCCCACTCCAAGGAAAAGACCTTGTCTATTTATCCTAATCATGACCTTCATGATTTTGTAAACCTCTATAAGGTCACCCCTCAGCCTCTGACACTCCAGGGAAAATAGCCATAGCCTATTCAACCTCTCCCTATAGCTCAAACCTGGCAACATCCTTGTAAACCTTTTCTGAACCCTTTCAAGTTTCACAACATCTTTCCGATAGGAAGGAGATCAGAATTGCACACAATATTCCAAAGTCCTTTAGTTTTGTTTTCCTTTAAGTACTTACCTTCTGGGAGCAGCTCAGTTGCAGAGGCAGCGGTGGCAAAGACAACAGGTGGATGGAGCAACATGTCACAGTCAGCGGTATCACTTCAGTGATGTTTGGAGCAGTACCAGAGCGGGACTCTGCAGTGAAGTGGTTAATGCAGTGATGTTTGGGACCCAGCACTTACTCCTATGGTGGAAGTGGTGGTAGGGGCCAAAATGGCTAATGGGTCTTAGCCCAATGCAGGTGAAAACCTGCCCAGTACTGGAAAAGCCCAGCCTGGAGCGTCTACAGGCCCAGGGCTTACAAAAAGAATGTAATGTTTGACTTAGAGGCATGGATTCATAGAGATGTACAGGATGGAAACAGATCCTTTGATCCAACTCATCCATGCCAACCAGATATCCTAACCTAATCTAGTCCCATTTCCCAGCAGTTGTCCCTCTATACCCTTCCTATTCATATACCCATCCAGATGCCTTTTAAATGCTGCAATTGTACCAGCCTCCACCACTTCCTCTGGAAGCTCATTCCATACACGCACCACCCTCTGAGAGAAAAAGTTGTCCCTTAGTTCCCTTTTATATCTTTCCCCTCTCACCCTAAACCTATGCCCTCGTGTTCTGGACTCCCCTACCCTGGGGAAAAGATCTTGTCTATGCCCCTCATGATTTTACAAATCTCTACAAGGTCACCCTCAGCCTTCAACACTCCAGGGAAAACAGCCCCATGCTATTCAGCCTCTTCCTATAGCTCAAACCCTCCAGCCCTGGCAACATCCTTGTAAATCTTTTCTGAACCCTTCCAAGTTTCACAACTTTAGACTTAATTTTACTTCTTTATTTGTCACTTTTATTCTAAGAAGACTGTAAGTGCTGAAACTTTTAATTCGGTTATTTGCTTTTCTACTTTGTAACTAAGAATTTGTACAATAGACAATAGGTGCAGGAGTTGAAAATGTGTTGCTGGTTAAAGCACAGCAGGTCAGGCAGCATCCAAGGAATAGGAAATTCGACGTTTCGGGCATAAGCCCTTCATCAGGAATCGGTGCAGGAGTAGGCCATTCTGCTCTTCGAGCCTGCCCCACCATTCATTATGATCATGGCTGATCATCCTCAATCAGTATCCTGTTCCTGCCTTATCTCCATAACCCTTGATTCCACTATCCTTGAGTGCTCTATCCAACTCTTTCTTAAATGAATCCAGAGACTGGGCCTCCACTGCCTTCTGGGGCAGAGCATTCCACACAGCCACCACTCTCTGGGTGAAGAAGTTTCTCCTCATCTATGTCCTAAATGGCCTGCCCCTTATTTTTAAGCTATGTCCTCTGGTTCAGGACTCACCCATCAGTAGAAACATGTTTCCTTGTTCCAGAGTGTCCAAACCTTTAATAATCTTGGTACTTTGTCCCTAAGATGGCACCATGTGTGGCAACATCATACAGCATCCACTGTACCCTTGTCGAGTGTACTCAAGTATGGGCTACAATAAAACCTAAATCTAAAATCTGCATCCAAAGATGTAGGCTAAGCCAGGTTAGGATGGAAGATTTCCTTCCCTTAAAGACAAAATGCTATTTTTTTAAATGATTCAGTAGTTTCACAGCTATAAGCAGCAGCCTCCTACCTTATCAGGATAATAGGTTGCCTCATAGTGTCAACTGTATGTTAGGCATCACCTGGTGTGACTCAGGAATGCCACTCAGACATGGTAGTGCCTGTCATATTTGCAGCAGACAGGATGGGGGTTGAAAAGGTGTACAAGTCATCAGAATTCCTGATGAAGGGCTGAAGCCCGAAACATCGAATTTCCTGTTCCTTGGATGCTGCCTGACCTGCTGCGCTTTTCCAGCAACACATTTTCAGCTACAATTCATCAGAATCCAATTTTCTCTTCTTAACTGGCTGAGCTTTTAATTTCTGGTTCTAGTTTCTCATGCTTTCTTGATCAGTCAGCCTGCAGAAGTCACAGCCAGCAATGAATATCTCCCATTTATCAGCAATATATTTAATGACCTGGCTGATGAATAGATGTCATGGAAATGGAAACACACTGTCCAGGTAACTGTACAGGAAATCTCAGGCACACAACTGCCATCCATCTGATGAATGTGGCTGACCTAGCACAGACCTCATTGGCTTAGCAATGAGGATACTCTGATGGACTTCTGGGGTGACCTCTGTCCTGCCAAGAGCTGTCCAAGACAACGATGGTGGAAACTGCCTGTTTCTCCTGCCTGGCACGTATTGCCTAGGCCTCAATACTGTTACAACACAATGGTGAACACTTCTGTTAATTAAACCACACAACCAGAAAAGCTCACCTCACTCATAATCTGTTACAATGTGAGTGTCAGAGAACTTCCAAATTCTACTATTTAAAAGAAAATAATATCAATTTATTCTTTAACTCTGAAAGTGAACATTAAACAACAACTATTCACAACTCTAAGCCACCCCTTTCTCTTAACAGTTTGTTATCTGCCTCCAACTCTGTCACAATATATTGTTCTAATAAAACCTGTATTAAAATTACATCAACTTAATTTCAACACCACACAGCAGCTATCCTCATCAGTGTCTATCTTGTTCCAGCTGAAGATTTCCCTGGGTCATCTTCCTTTTCTTACTGTGAATATTTTTTTTATATGAAAAAAGGTACCTTCAATACAAAATGTTTTTGAACAGCATATTTTCTTGACAGCAGTTGCTGTGTTTGACTTTCAAAATGCCTGCTTTTTATTCCCCCAACATTGGATTGTCTCATTGGTTTAATATTGGCAAAAGCAATAAATTCAAATTTGATTGGGTCTTCGTATTCTGGGGTATAATTTAAACGGATTAGTTAAAATTCGAATTGTCCTTAAAACAACAACCAACTCAGTTATCTATTTCACAGCCAAATGTTACATATTTTCATTTTCCAGTCCACTCTGAGACTGCTAGGTAGTCACATGACAAATGCTCCAAAGCGTCCAGCACTCACTCTCTCTTAAAGGTACAGGACACGCCTTCAACTTCATAACAACACTGTCAAGGAGTATGCTGGGGATACGGGCTTGGTAGAATCGCAGCTCGGTATCCTCAGTTGGGTTGCTATTGGCCTGCGCTCTCTCTCACTCAGCTTAGACAAAACAGCCACAGCTTTTGCAAGCATGTGCTGATTTCAGCATCAAGTGGACACAGTGGTTAGCACTGCTGCCACACAGCACCAGGGACCTGGGTTCAATTCCAGGCTTGGGCGACTCTGTTTGGTTCAGAGTGTTGCTGGAAAAGCACAGCAGGTCAGGCAGCATCCGAGGAGCAGGAAAATTGACGTTTCGGGCAAAAGCCCTTCATCAGGAATAGAGGAAGGAAGGCTCCAGGGTGGAGAGATAAATGGGGGGTGGGACCGGGAAGAAGGTAGCAAAGAGTACAATGGGTGAATGGGGGTGGGAATGAAGGTGATAGGTCAGAGAGGAGGGTGGATCGGATAGGTGGGAAGGGAGATCGGCAGGTAGGACAGGTCATGAGGACAGTGCTGAGCTGGAAGATTGGAACTGAGGTAAGGTGTGGGGAGGGGAAATGAGGAAACTGGTGAAGTCCACATTGATGCCCTGGGGTTGAAGTGTTCTGAGGCAGAAGATAAGGCGTTCCTCCTCCAGGCGTCGGGTGGTGAAGGAGGCCCAGGACCTGCATTTCCTTGGCAGAGTAGGAGGGGGAGTTGAAATGCTGGGCCACAGGGCAGTGGGGTTGATTGGTGTGGGTGTCCTAGAGATGTTCCCTGAAGCGCTCTGCTAGGAGGCCCAGTCTCCTCAATGTAGAGGAGACCACATCTGGAGCAACTTTGGGCCACTCTGTGTAGAGTTTACACGTTCTGTCCAGGTGCTCCAGTTTCCAACCCACACTCCAAAGATGTGCAGGTTAGAGTGATTGACCATACTAAAATGAAGTGCCCTGTAGTTCCAGGGATGTGCAGGTTAGATGAGTTAGCCATGCAAAAAACGCCATGCAGGGTTGTGGAGGTGGAATGGGGTGATTCTGGATGGGATGTTTTTCAGAGGATCAGTGCAGACTTGATGGGCCAAATTGCCTCTTTCTGCACTGTAGGGATTCTATAAAGTGACAGATTACTGTCGATTACAATGTGCATAGATGTAAAGTTATCAGCATTGTATTGTCATGGCTGAAGACGACGTTGTGATAGTCCTGTGGACCATGACCTTTGTCCTCCTGATTGCTGGTTGTCAAACTAAGCTCTTACTAAAAATGAAGAGAGTTTGGTGATTCACTGCAGAAGGTGTTTGTAGATGTGGAATGCAAATGCAACAATGTCAGCTTGGAGCCACTCTCCAAAGAGCACCTGGTGCTATTTGTGATGAATTTCAGGTCAGCAAGGCCCAAATGTTTTCCATCAGTTTCGGTGTGTAAATAGCAATGTCCCTGCCACACACAGGCCCTGGAGGCCCACACGATGGGAAGAAAAAATTAAGGGGGAGCATTGATAAGCAGACACCCTCTGTGCAAGCATTGAAAGCAGCAAATAGAAAAACAATTCAGAGTGTTAGTGCCTGAATATAACCCAGTTTGACCCCACTACAGATCACAAATCGTTCCAGTGTCATACCTGGCCTAACCCATCAATTTGTCATTATTAGCTGTTTGTATTTTAATCAGAATTATTTAATGGACTGAATTTAAACTTCCCAATTGTCATGATGAAATCTAAACGTATATCAATCAATGGTGTGTGCAAAATGGGCTGAGGAGTGGCAGATGAAGTTTAACTTACATAAATGTTAGACATTGCATTTTGGTAAGGCAAACCAAGTCAGGACTAATAAATTTAACAGTTGGGCCCAGGGAAACATTGGCAAACAAAGAGACCTAGAGGTGCAGGTGGGAGTCACAGATAGACAGAATGGTGAAGAAGGCATTTGACACACTTGTCTTCATTAGTCAGTGCATTGAGTATAGGAGTTGGGACATCATGTTGTGGCTATACAGGGTTGGAAAATGTGGTGCTGGCTATACAGGACATTGGTGAGGCCACTTTTAGAAAATTGCATTCAATTCGGGGCTCCCTGCTGTAAGAAAGATATTATTAAACCTGAGAGGGTGCAGAAAAAATTTACAAGGAATTTTCTGGGATTGCATGGTTTGAGCTATAGGGAAAGACTGAACAGGCTGGGGCTTTTTTCCTGAAGCATCAGAGGCTGAAGGGTGACCTTATAGAGGTTTATAAAATCATGAAGAGGCGTGGGTGGGATAAATAGCCAAAGTGTTTTACCCAGGATAGGGAATCCAGAACTAGAAGGCATAGGTTTAAGGTGAGAGGGGAAGGATATGAAAGGGATCTGAGGGGCAACCTTTTCACACAGAGGGTGGTACATGTTTGGAATGTGCTGCCAGAGGAAGTGGTGGAGGCTAGTACAATTACAACATTTAAAAGGCATCTGGATGGAAACATGAGCCAATTGCTGGCAAATGAGACTAGATCAGTTTAGGATATCTGGTCGGTATGAACGAGTTGGACTGAAGGGTCTGTTTCCACGTGATGTAACTCTAATACTCTATAAGTGCCCAGTAACAAATTCATATAGTCATAGAGATGTACAGCACAGAAACAGATCCTTTGGTCCGACTCATCCATGCCGACCAGATATCCCAAACTAATCTAGTCCCATTTGCAAGCACTTGGCCCATATTCCTCCAAACCCTATTCATATACCCACCCAGACACCTTTTAAATGTACCAGCCTCCACCACTTTCTCTGGCAGCTCATTCAATACACACAACACCCTCTGCGTGAACAAGTTGTCCCTTAGGTCTCTTTTATATCTTTCCCCTCTCACCCTTAACCTTTGCCTCTAGTTCTGACTCCCCCACCCCAGGGAAAACACTTTGTCTATTTATCCTATCCAAGCCCTTCATAATTTTATAAACCTCTATAAAGGCACCCCTCAGCCTCCGACGCTCCAGAGAAAACAGCCCCAGCCTGTTCAGCCTCTCCCTGTAGCTCAGATCCTCCAACCCTGGCAACATCCTTGTAAATCTTTGCTGAACCCTTTCATGTTTCACAACATCTTTCCGATAGGAAGGAGACCTGAATTGCACGCAATATTCCAAAAGTGGCCTAACCGACGCCCCTACAGTCGCAACATGACCTCCCAACTCCTGTACTCAATACTCTGACCGATAAAGGAAAGCATACCAAACGCCTTCTTCACTATCCTATCAACTGCAACTCTGCTTTCACGGAGTTATGAACCTTGCACTCCAAGGTGTCTTTGTTCAGCAATACTCTCTAGGACCTTACTATTAAGTGTATAAGTCCTGCTAAGATTTGTTTTCCCAAAATGCAGCAGCTCACATTTATCTAATTTAAACTTCATCTGCCACACCTCAGTCCATTGGCCCATCTGGTCAAGATCCTGTTGTAATCTGAGGTAACCTTCTTCGCTCTCCATTACACCTCCAATTTTGGTGTCATCTGCAGACTTACTAACTATATCTCCTATGTTCATATCATTTATATGAATGACGAAAGGTAGTGGACCCAGTACCGATCCTTGTGGTACTCCACTGGTTACAGGCCTCCAGTCTGAAAAATAACCATCCACCAACCTCTGTCTTCTACCTTCAAGCAGGTCTGCATCCAAATGGCTAGTTCTCCCTGTATTCCATTACATCTAACCTTTCTAAATAGTCTCCCATGGGGAACCTTGTTGAACGCCTTACTGAAGTCCATATAGACCACATCCACCACTCTGCCCTCATCAATCCTCTTTGTTACTTTTTCAAAAAACTCTATCAATTTTGTGAGACATGATTTCCCACACACAAAGCCATGTTGACTATCCCTAATCAGTCCTTGCCTTTCCAAATATGTGTAAATCCTGTCCATCGGGATTCCCTCCAACAGCTTGCCCACCACCGACGTCAGACTTACTGGTGTATAGTTCCCTGCTTGTCCTTATCGCCCTTCTTAAACAGTGGCATGACATTAGCCAACCTCCAGTCTTCCAGCACTTCAGCTGTGACTATCGATGATACAAATATCTCAACAAGGAGCCAAACAATCACTTCCTTAGCTTCCCACAGAGTTCTCGGGTACACCTGATCAGGTCCTGGGGATTTATCCACGGTTCTGCATTTCAAGACATCCAGCACTTCCTCCTCTGTAATATGGACATTTTTCAAGATGTCACCATCTATTTCCACACATTCTATACCTTCCATTTCCTTTTCCAAAATAAACACTGATGCACAATACTCGTTTAGTATCTCCCCATCTCCTGCGGCTCAATAACAAAGGCCGCCTTGCTGATCTTTGAGGGGCCCTATTCACTTCCTCATTACCCTTTTTCACTTAATGTGTTTGTAAAAACCCTTTGGATTCTCATTAACTCTATTTGCTAAAACTATTTCATGTCTCCTTTTTGCCCTCCTGATTAAGTACACTCATACTGCCTTTATACTCTTCTAAGGATTCACTTGATCTCTCCTGTCTACGGAGATCTCTTCTGTCTACCTGACATATGCTTCCTTCGTTTTCTTGATGAAACCCTCAATTTCTTTAGTCATCTAGCATTCCCTAAACCTACCAGCTTTTCCTTTCACCCCGACAGGAATATACTTCCTCTGGACTCTCATTATCTCATTTCTGAAGGCTTTTCATTTTCCAGTCATCCCTTTACCGGTGAACATCTGCACCCAATCAGCTTTTGAAGGTTTTTGCCGAATTCCATCAAAATTAGCCTTTCTCCCATTTAGAATTCAACTTTTCGATCTGGTCTATCCTTTTCCATGACTATTTTAAAACTGGTAGAATTATGGTTTCTAGCCCTAAAGTGTTCCCCCACTAACACCTCAGTCACCTGCCCTTCCTTATTTCCCAAGAGTAGGTCAAGTTTTGCACCTACATCCACATACTGAATCAGAAAATGTTCTTGTGCACTCTCAACAAATTCCTCTCCATCTAATGATAGACAGGTCAAGAAGGTGATGCCAAGTTGGACTGCGGTAACATGGGGGAGGAGGGGAAATGAGAAACACACAGAACTATATCCGGCATTACCTCATGCTTCCATGAGGAAGTTGAATAGATCACTAACACCTTTCACCCCTGACATCAAATTCACCTGGACCATCTTGGACACCTCCCTCGCCTTCCTGAACCTCTCCATCTCCATCAATGGTGACCGGCTAATAACGGACATCTACTACAAACCAATTGACACCCACAGCTACCTGGACTACACCTCCTCTCACCCTGCCTCCGGTAAAAAAGCAATTCCTTATTTCCAATTCCTCCACCTCCACCACGTTTGTTCCTAGGATTATCAGTTCCACCATAGAAAATCCCAGATGTCCTCTTTCTTCAAAGAACACAATTTGCTCTCCCACGTGGTCAACAATGTCCTCGAGTGCATCTCCTCCACTTCCCGCACTTCTGCCCTTGAACACCACCCCTCCTAATGCAACAAGGACAGAACCCCCCCAGTCCTCACCTTCCACCCCACCAACCTTGCATCATCATCCACCACTTCCGCCACGTACAAACAGACCCCACCACTAGGGATATATTTCCCTCCCCGTCCCTATCAATGTTCTAGAGAGACCATTCCCTCTGCAGCTCCCTTATCAGATCCATGCATCCTACCAGCTCTCACCCCACTCCCAGCACCTTCCCCTGCCACTGCAGGAAGCGCAAAACCTGTGCCCACACCTCCTCTCTCTCCATCCGAGGCCCGAAAGGATCCTTCCACATCCAACAGAAATTTACATGTATCTCCACAAATGTCATCTACTGTATCCGTTGTACCTAATTGGTCTCCTGTACATCAGGGAGAAAGGATGCCAACTTGCGGATCATTTTAGAGAACATCTCTGGGACACCCATATCAACCAATCCCACCGCCCCGTGGCTGAACACTTCAACTCCCCCTCCCATGCTGCCAAAGACATGCAGGTCCTGGGCCTCCTCCATCGCCAAACCCTAAATACCTGACGCCTAGAGGAAGAACGCCCCATCTTCCGCCTTGAGACCCTGCAACCACACGAGATTAATGTGGATTTCACCAGTTTCCTCATTCCCCCTCCCCCCACCTTATCCCAGTCCCAAGCTTCCAACCCGGCATCGCCCTCTTGACCTGTCCATCACCTTTCCCATCTACCCGCTCTACCCTCCTCTCCAACCTATCAGCTCCTTCCTCATTTTCATCTACCTATTGCATTCCCAGCTGCCTTCCCCCCCCAACCCCACCCCCCTCCCATTCATCTCACAAGCCTCATTCCTGATGAGGGTCTTATGCCCGAAATATCGATTCTTCTGCTCCTTGGATGCAGCCAGACCTGCTGTGCTTTTCCAGCATCCCACTGTCACCCCTAAGATGTTTCAAAAAGGTCACTTCCCATTCTGAGTACTGGCCCAATCTACTCAACCTTTCCTCTTAAGACTGTTCCTCCATAATTGGTGTCAACCTAGAGAAATGTCTCTGGACTGCCTCCAGTGGCAATATATCTTTTCAGAGATATGGGGACTAAAACTGTCCACAGTATTCCAGCTGTGGTCTGCTTGACAAGGTCACGATCTATCAGCCCAAAATAACATCCATTTGGCGGAGCTTGTTAAAACATATTTGACCGATGTGGAAGGGGGATCTCGGTGGGATGTAAATTTGAGGTGTAATTGCTATGCTAATGCAATAACCAAAGACAATGGTGAAAGAGCATTACCATCACTTAATCCTCCACCATCAATATCCCGTGGATTAGTGGTGTGAAACATAACCAAACCAACTATATAAATGGTGTAGATAAAAACAATGACTGCAGAAGCTGGAAACCAGATTCTGGATCAGTGGTGCTGGAAGAGCACAGCAGTTCAGGCAGCATCCAATGAGCAGCGAAATCGACGTTTCGGGCAAAAGCCCTTCATCAGGAATAAAGGCAGTGAGCTGGAAGCATGGCTCTAGCTTATCTCTCCATGCTTCCAGCTCACTGCCTTTATTCCTGATGAAGGGCTTTTGCCCGAAACGTCGATTTCACTGCTCATTGGATGCTGCCTGAACTGCTGTACTCTTCCAGCACCACTGATCCAGAATATATAAATGGTGTGGCGACAAAAAGCAGGTCAAACTCTGGGAATTCTGTGGTGAGTAACTTACCTCCTGACTCATCAAAGTCTGCCCATCTTTTACAAGGAATAAGTCAGGTTTGCGATGGAATGTTTTCCAGTTGCCAAATAAGTTCAACTCTATCAATCCTCAAGAAATTGCACACCATCCAAGCTGGCCAATGACTATGCATCAGCTTAAACATTCACTTCCTGAAAGGACATGGGAACATCACCAGCTGCAAGCTCCCTTCCCAGCCACACGTCATCCTGAGAGAACTATAACGCTTTTCCTTCACTGTCGCTGGGTCAGGATGGGAACTCCTTCCCCTACAACAGTGTGGGTGTATCTATACCAAATGGATAAACAGCAGCTTCAAATTGGTAACTCAGCATTATCTTCTCAACTAAGAGCCGATGGCCTCACCAGTGAAGCCCAGTAGAATGAATAATAATTTTAAAAAGCATTTTGAAGTGATCTTCGGAGGAGTTGGCAAGCTAGAATTTAGGGAGCTCCAAAAGCCAGGTATTAAAATGGTTGAACGAGTAGCCAGCAACAGGAAACATAAAGAAACTAACAGTCTGTTGGTGTATAACAGTCTGAAAGGATTGTAAAGCAGCCTGCGAAACTAGTGCTGGCATTCAAAAATAAATGCCTGCATTTTCAGCACTCTGTTAAAGCCAACAGACAGCTGAATACAGCACCAGAGACAAGTAGGTGCCAGAGCGTGATCTAACACAGGATTCAGCAAACTAATGGGTCCTCACTCCTAAGGCTGGAGCTGGTCCACAATTGCATTGATCATTGAGCAAGATAACACTGAGGAGACCTCAACCAGAATGGAGGGGTCGCTACTGACCTGGGTAGCTGAGTGCTTACCCTATATACAATATAATTGTTTAATCTCTAATGGGATGTGGGCATTATTGCTCATGTGTAAGTGCCCTTGGTCAGCTGGCTTGTTCAGCCATTTCAGGAGGCAATTAAGAGTTAAGCTATGTACCTGGAGTTACAAGTAGACTGGATAATGACGTCAGATTTCTTGCCCTATAAACTATTAAGTGGCCCAGATGGATTGTTTAAAATTATATGCACAACATTCATATAAAAGCAAAATGCTGAGGATACCAGAAATCCAAAACAAACACAGAGAATACTGAAGAAACTCAGCAGGGCTGGCAGCAGCTGTAGAGAGTGGAATGGGGTAAATGTTTTAAGTCCATTGACTCATTTTCAATATTACTTTTCTCTTCAAGAATTCTCTGTGTTTGTAACATGAGTTTAATGGTCACTGTTTATAATTCCAGCTGCCTTGGTAGGATTATGAAGCCAATTCCCCAGAACACTCACCTGGGCCACTGAAGAATACCATTCCATCCTTGGATAAGGTGTATAATGCTTAAGCATGGTCAGCTGTTTGATGTCTTGTCCAGTGTAGCTATTCCTCCTTGTAAATCAAGAAATGGACACTGACAGGATATTCCGTGCCAGCGTTATCACAATGGAGTTTGAGACTGGCATTTAGGTGGACTTAATTGTAGGAACTACAATTGATTTTATTTCACTCTCTTCTCCCTAGCCCAGGGACAAAGCTATCTAACCATTATCCCAGCTGAAAGAGAGCCAGCAGCACATACCAGAGCTTGAACCTGGAACCTCTGTGGTCTGGATGGCCCTGTTCCAGGTTATCTGTTTTTTTAGGCTCCCAGACAATGGCTTAGAACTGACTCATGTCAAATGCTACAGCATTAACACAACATTAAATTCCTGGATCTGGACGGAGTTGCTGCAACACAGAGTGTAGGCTTCTGTGCCTAATGCCAAAAGCGAGTCCATTTGCTGACCTTATCAAGTACCGGATTGTGCGTACATAAGCCACAGAGCTCACCATGTTCCTGATGCCAGTCAGTTCTTAGGAGAAACATTTAAACAATTACAAAAGATTGGCAGAAAGACAAGCATCATAATGCCAAGTGAAAAGAAACACTATAACTCTAATTAGTAGAGCAGTGCAGACTGGGCCCCATAACAAAGGTGAAATTTTAGCTTTTGCCTCAGAAGCAAGTTATCAGAAATCCACACAGGCAAGGTTTGCTGTCTGCATGAAATCTGTCGAGTCTTACATTGATCTTTTAAGCCTAATTCTGGTCAGCTGCCATACATGAAGTAATTTCCCATGTTTAGCCTGTTCAATGTGGCTCCAGAATGACAGCAGATTTGTAAATTCAGGTAACAGATTCAATGAATCTGTCAACTATTTATGGAAAACAGACTTAACCTAAGAAATTTGCAATCCAATTGACCAATGTGAAAAAGCCCTGTAAAGTTTACTCTCTAATCCCCTACATATGGACACAATCTACTTGTCTGTGCAAACTTGAATCATTTTATACTGTGGCTCAGTGTTAGCGTCGCTTACCCCTAAGTAATTGAGGTTGTGGGATCAATTACCATGCTGGAATCTTAATCCATAATCTAAGATGACATTTCAAAGCAATATTGTTCGAGATGTTGTATTTCAGATGCAAAGTTAAACTGAAGCCTTTCAGCTCTCTCAGGTGAATGTATAAAATCCCAGTGTTATTGGAAGAGGAGCTCCCCCTGGTGTCTTTGCCAATATTTATCCCTTGACGTCAATAAAAGATCTGATTACGGCACACACTGATTGAGCGATCTTTCTCTCTCTAAACTTACAAAACCTTCGAAAATACTTTACTTGACTGTACAGTGCTTTGGAATGTGCTGAGATTGTTAAAGTTGCTCTATAAATGAGCATCACAGGAATAAGACACGTTCATTTAGCCTCTTGAGTCTGTCCCACCATTCAAGGAGTTCATAGCTAACTGCACTGACTCATCTTTGCCCCATATTCCTTTACAATGTTGGTGAACACAAGTCAATTAGTCTCAGTTTTAGAACTAACAATAGATCTCATATCAGCTGCTGTTAATGGAAGGAACTTCCAGACCTGCACCATATTTTGCACCAAGAAATGTTACCTAACATTATTTTTGAAAAGCTTGGCTCTAACCTTTAGACTTTGTTCTATCATTCAAACTCCAAAACCAAGGGAAATTAATTCAGTACTGCCTACCCTATAAGTTCCATTCTTAATATCTTACCATTCCCTCCGAGGCCAGTATACCCAGAGCTGCTCACAATAAATCCAAATTGATCAAACCAGACCTTTGTATATCTGAAACTCTACCCACTTGAATTCTAATTGTCTCTCTATACAAAGGCAAGATTTAATCTGCTTGATTACTTTCTCTACATGTTCAAGACCTTTTATTAGTCTATGTACCTGCACCCCAAGTCTCTTTGGACCTCTACTGTAGTTTTTGATTGTTGAGAGTGAATCCTGTTCAGACCACATCTTCCTTCATGTTACATTCGACCTCAGGCCTAGGCTGACGCTCTGGCATAGTAGTGAAGTGAAACAGTGACCCTGATGGGACGCTAAACTCTCAGGTTAAGCCAGCAACGTGAATGTCCGAGACCTTGTGGCCCTATTTGAAGAGCAGAAGCTGACCTCGTAGAATCAGTGATGTAGACGAAGGCCATTTGACCCATCGTACTCATGCTGATCCATCGTACCCATGCTGATCCTTGTGAGGAGGAATTTCCATAGTGCCCCATTCCTCCATTGTCTTCTCATATCACTTCAGATATTTAGACAATGTAGAAAAGCTGACAGTGTGGAAGGAAGCCACTCTGCCAATTGTGTCTTAGCTAGCCGGACAAGGGGCCAAATACCCCATCCCATGTCCCAGCACCTTTCCTTATTCCTGGTAGTTATGGGACTTCAGGTGCTTTTCCTTTCAATCGAGGTGAGGGTTTTATTGCTAAAGCTTCTTCAGGTAGCAAGTTCTAGACTGCTACCACCTTCTGGGGGAAGAAATGTTTCCTTATCCCCTACCTGATCCTCCTACTTTGAATCTATGCCTCCTTCAGAAATGTTAGTCGTCCAGTGCCAAAGGGAACGATGGAGAGGCAAAACACCTGCCTGGAGCAACGTTTTAACTGGTATTTATTCATAGCCGTGAACATCATAAAACATCCCAAGGCATTTCACAGAGACTTTATCAAACATAATTTGAGAGCACAGTACACAAGGAAATATAGAACATAGAACATAAAGCAGTGCAGCACAGTACAGGCCCTTTGGCCCTCAATGTTGTGCTAACCTTCTATCCTACTCTAAGATCAGATAACCTACACACCCATGACCAAAAACTTAAGCATTATGTTCAAGGAGGCCAAAGTATAGTATGGCAAAGTGATGCATGGAAGGAATTTCAGAGGCAAGGGTCTTGGCAGGTGAAGGCACCTTGGTAAAATGTTTAAAATTGGGAGATTGTAAGATTGAGATCCATATTGATGGGTTCAGGCTGATAGAGATAGGAAGCTTGAAGCTCTGAAGGAATTTGAAAGCAAAAATGAGGTTTTCAGAAACCAAAACCGAAATTGCTGGAAAAGCTCAGCATGTTTGGCAGTAACTTTGGAGAGAAAGCAGAGTTAACATTTCAGGTCCAGTGACCCATCCTCAGAACTTTTCAAATCAGTAGCCAGTGCAGGTCAGCAAGAAGACGACGTTGGATATAAATGGACCTTGGTGTGGTTTCAGTTATAGTGTTGTCTATATCTCAGAATCTTTCAGGAATTACTTTTGCTTCTTTGCATGTAACAGATTTAGCACACAGCACTCTAATATGTTACACCATACTTTAGCTCCAACCTCCAACTCTTTCTGCAGCTCTATTTACTTTTCTCTGAGTCCACACCCAGGCTTAATCAATCAAGTACAGTGATCATCATTAATAAACAGACTCAAACTATCAAACAAGGAATTACTGAACACTACTCATGGACTAGAGAGTTTTAGATAACCTCATATATACAGACGGTAGTGTAGTATGTTCTTACGTTATCTAAATGCAACACAAAGTAAGTAGTTTTCATTCACTTGTAAATCTCTGGTGTGTTTATTCACAGCTAGACTAATATGGTCACTATGGAATAATCTGTGGACAGTTTTCACCTAGTGTACAACCATGTAAAATGAATGTGTCCCTGGTCTTGTGATGACCTGACTTATTAGCATGTTGAGTCTCTTAATGGGACATCACTCTTCAATCAATAACACATCAGATAAAATATGGGAAGTCAGCCAGCGCTGGAATAATAAATTGTTGTCTGTATTGTTTTTCAGTGATGTTGGCTGAGGGATAAGTATTGGCCTAGGCATTAGAGATAACTTTGTTCTGCATAGAGGTCACTAGTCATGATATTGAGCACTGAAAACCCCTATCTTCATACTCCACATTGAAGTCATGTCCTTGTTGCATATGTGTCAGGAAAATTCAGATGCGACTGCTTTGTGTCACTCTGTCATTGCAATGTTGTATATTTTGAAATAGGGCCACTATATTTCCTCTAGTTTTCAGTGTGAACGTGATATAAATATTAATGTATCTTTGAAAAAAAAATTGCACTTGCTGATCTTTCATTTCCTATACAAAGCTGACACAGCAAGATTCCCAGACAAATTTCTAAATAAAGCTTGTAAAATATACAGCTGGACACAATTTACTTTAACACCATTCTCAAGTCCTCTTATGTGGACTCTGAGGAAAAATAATTACATTTGGAGAGCAGGATTTGTTTCTATCTGATTAAGTTTTAGTACATTTGATCAAGAAACTGGTTTAAAATGAAATTGTCAGTAGTTCCATAAAGAATGGGGCAAGTTGAAATCAAGTTAACGGCAAGTTCAGAATGTACCGTTGAACCTTTCAGTATGTTTTCAGGGCCAATCATTGCACAGGCAACTGTAAATTCAGTTTGATTCCATTCAGAGCAGTCAGTCGGTTCCTTCAGTTGTGCTGAACTTTTGAGTGGGAGATGAAAGCAAGATGCTTCTAAAGCTTTGGCCCCCAGTTTTGAATGAGTTAAAATCTCCTCCAACTTAAATCAGGTGATTCTGTGTTACAGTTCACTCATGGAGTCCAAATCGCAGTGGCAACTCACATTTTCACCTGTACATTATGTGGAGTGATGGCAGAAGCCTCAACTTTCTGTCCCATCCCGTAGTTGACGAGGAAACTCCAACTCTCATAATTTGCCCTTGTTTGGTCGGATTTTCATGTTTATATTAAGATGTGGCACTGGAAAAAGCACAGTAGGGTCAGGAAGCAGCTGAGGAGCAAGAGAGTTGACGTTTCAGGCTTCACCCTTCATCAGGATTTGGGAGGGGGATGGGGCTGAGAAATAGGTAGGGGAGGGGGGAGGGTGGGGGTGGAAGTAAGGTTGTTGGGATGGCGATAGGCAGGCGAAGGTAGGAGGTGATTGAGATAGGTCAGCGGGAAGTGTGAGGCAGATAGTTGGGAAGGAAGATGGACAAGTTGGGAAGGAAGATGGACAGGTAGATCAAGTCAAGAGGGTGGAACCAAGTTGGAGGGTTGGATGTGAGATGGAGTGATGGCATGGGGAGATTTGGAAACTGGTGAATTCAATGTTGAGGCCGTGTGGTTGTCGGCTCCCGAGGTGGAAGATGAGGTGCTCCTCCTCCGGTTTGCGGGTGGCCTTGTTTAGGCGATGGAGGAGGTAGCCCAGCATGGACATGCCATAGAGGGAAGTGGGAGGGGAAGTTGAAATGAATGGCCACGGGAGCTGGGGTTGGTTGGACTGGAGATGTTCCCTGAATCATTCTGCAAATTTGCGCTCTGTCTCTCCAATGTAGCGGATGCAGTAAATGAGTTTCAAGGATATGCAAGTAAATCTCTGCTGGATGTGGAATAATCCTCTGGGGCCTTGGACGGAGGTGAGGGGTGGAGGTATATGCTCAGGTTTTACACCTCTTACAGTAGTAGGGGAAGGTGCCAGGTGTGGAGAGGTGGTTGGTGGGGAGTGTGGACCTAACAAGGGAGTCGCGGTCCCTACAGAATGCCAATGGGGTGGGGAGGGAAATATGTTTTTGGTGATGGGGTCTGACTGAAAGTAGTGAAAACAGCAGAGGATGATGTGCTGGATTTGGAGATTAGCGAGGTGGAACGTGTGGACCAGCAGATTCTATCCTTGTTGCAGTTGGGGGGGGGGGGTGGTGTTCAAGCGTGGAGGTCTGGGAAATGGAAGAGATGCAACTGAGAGCATTGTTGATAACAGGGGAGGGGAAATTATAGTGTTGGAAGTTTACATTCAGCCTATTTGGCCATGATACCAATATATCTTCCTTTTCTTTCAAATCCTGAGGTGGTGCTTGAACCCAGATCTCCTGGCTGAGAGGCAGAGACACTACCGTGGTTTCTAATTTAAATTTGCCAATACACAAATGTGTGACCTGGAAGCCCATGTCAGGACATTCTACCCGTGATCTCTGGTAAAGCCTGTAGGGTGGCCTGGTTCTAATTTTACCACAAAGTATGCTTTTGAGCCCATGTGAGATGCTGGAGCTGATTCATTTCCATTCTTTGGTCAATCAAATGTACTAATTAAGGATGGGGCAGAAGGGGATTGGGAACTAAAAGAATCAGAAAATATCACCAATTTTCCAGGAGACAGCCTGCCACTCTAGCCTAAATTCAGAATCACAGAAGGAGGACAATTGGCCCATCTTTCTCACATCGGCTCTTCAAATGTGCATCATTTTCTAGTGACAATCTCTTGTTTTATGACCATACCCTTGCATATTGTTTCTATCCAGACAATCATTCAATGCCCTCTTAAATGCCTCAGTTGAACCTGGATCCATCACATTTCCAGGCAGTGCATTACATACATGCATGGAGGCAATGGCTGATATTATCACTAGGCTATTAATGTAGAGAACCAGGTAAAGTTCTGGGGACCCAGGTTTAAATACTGGTTGGTGTAATTTGAATTCATAAAAATTTGGAATAAAGGGTCTTATAATGACCATGAAATCATTGTCCATTGTCAGGAAAAACCCATCTGGTTCACTAATGTCCTTTAGGGAAGGAAATCTGCTGTCCTTACCTGGTCTGTCCAACACGTGACGCCAGACCCACAGCAGTATGGTTGACTCCTAAATGCTGACCTAGAAAGAAATGGCCACATTCCATGACAAATCTTTTAAAAATTCACTATGTGCAAATTTTTTCTCACGTTATCGCATGTACCTCATTTGCAGATTGGAGGGTGTTGCACTGCTAGGGGGGCAAACTCAGCTGTGCATAGTCAGCTGGCTGATCAACGCCTTTTTCACCAGGTCAGGTATGACTGAATGTTTAGTCAAGAAACATTGAATGTGGTGAGCTAATTTACTCTTACAGAGAGTCAATGCTGGCATGGTTGGGCTAAATGGCCTCCTCCAATGCTCTAACAGTTCCAAAACAGAAAATTCATCTCCTTGTTTCAGATTCCCTCCTGGTTTTGCTCCTTGCCATCTCTGCAATCTCTGTTCCTTCAACTTTTCAAATCTCTGAGATACTTGCTTTCTACCAATTTTGGCCTCTTGAGCATTCTCAGTTTTAATCACTCCATTATTGGTGGCTGCACCATGAATCTCCAAGGCATCAGCTCTGGAATTGCCTGAAATTAATACATTCCACAGCATCCACAGACCTACTGTTTGACCTAGCTTTTTATTCATCCAACCAACATCTCATTATGTGGTTTGGTGTCATAGGACCAGGGGCTATACAAAAATAATTTGTTGTATCACAGCATCTCACACAGAGGCCCATATCTAAGTCATTATCTAGAATGCACCACCTGAAGGTGAAACAGATTCAACAGCAACTTTCACAAGAGAACTGGATAGGACCAGAAAGCATAGTCTCAGAATAAGGGATCGTAACTTCAACTAAGAACTGAAGAGGAATTTCCTCACTCAGAGGGTAGTGAATCTGTGGAATTCTTTGCTCTGGAAGGCAGTAGAGGCTGGGTCATTAAGTCTATATGTTCAAGGTGGAGATAAGCAAAATTTTAATCAGTCAGGGAATCAAGGGTTATGGGGAAAAAGCAGGGAAATGGAGTTGAGGATTATCGGATCAGTCATGATATCATTGAATGACAGAGCAGACTTGAAGACTGGAAGGCCACTTTCTGCTTCCACACCTTGTAACCTTATAAGTACTTGAAGGCGAGAAAATTGGCAGGCCTTGAGGAAAGAGCAGAGAAGTTGGTGGACAGGGGAGGTGATGGTCTTGTGGAGACCCAGGGGAGTATTCTAGGGATCAAGGTTTGAATCCCACCACAGTAGATGTTAGAATTGGAATTCAATTTTAAACAACCTGGAACTAAGAGCCTATTGATGACCATAAACCCATTGCTGGGAAAGACCCATCTGGTTCACAAATGTCTTTTAGGGAAGAAAACCACTATCCATGCCTGGTCTGGCCTTCGTGTGACCCCAGACCCATAACAATGTGGAGTCTTAAGTGCCCTAACCTAACCTGCACATTTTTTTCACTCTGGGAGGAAAACAGAGCATCTATAGGATGCCCACACAGACATAGGGAGAACATGCAAACTCCACACAGACAGTCACCTGAGGCTGGACTCAAACTCAGGTCCCTGGCACTGTGAGGCAGCAGTACTAACCACTGAGCCACTATGCTGTCCTCTTTACTCAGTTTAGATGTATACATAAATTGGAACATTACAAGGGTGTAGCTACTATTCTATGCACTGTGGCATTTTCCAAGATGACCAATGTTGGCACCTTGTGGTTTCACCTTCTCTAGCAAGATGTGTTAGTGGGTAAGGTAGTTCATTGTTGAGGTAGTTCATTGCCACCAATCCTCCTTTTGTCTTTGCTTTGTCTTGGGAACATGTAAGTGTTTAGTAGTAGATGAGACACCACTGTCAAATATCAGCTGAAGAGTTACAGTTCTTAGGTAGCAGTAAGATTTTTTGCATGATAGCAAGAAGCACAAATCCATTTGGTCAGAGATAATTACAAGGACCAGACAGAACTGGTACAGATACATCTGAAAGTACGAGTAGAACTCCATATGTCCACCAACAGAACAAGTCCCTAGAATATGTAAAGCCAATGTAATTGAACATTAACCCTTTTGCAACCATTACTTTATACAACATTCACAACCCCAAGGACTCCTTAAAAGTGGTTAAAGAATGAATTTCCTCGCTGAAATAATTTTAACTGCCTCCCTATCCAGTTTACGCCAGGCCAAGTACTTTCCATTAGAAATCGTCGGATAGAGAAGGGTCTCCAGCTGTTATCAACACAGAGAATCCAGGAGAAACTCAGCAGGTCTGTCCAGTATCTTCAAAGTGTTAACTCTGTTTCTCTCTCCCCAGACACTGTCAATCCTGTTAAGTTTCTCCAATATCCACAGTACTTTTTTTTCTTCTCCAGATGTTATTTCCTTCTTCCCAGCCTAAGGACAACAAAACCACAAATACACTCCATCTGAGGTCAGTGAACGCATGACAGAGCAGGAGTGCAAATGGGGGACTGTCTAGTCTGTAAAGCAAACCAGGCAGTGCTTTCATTTACTCGACCATGAGGAGGCTCATAAATATATTAATATGAGGCAATAATTCAGGCATCTGTGTGTGACTCACAACTCAAAACTCCCACATCACAGCTATATCAACAGCTCTGAAAAGAAATAATTCAGAAGGGAAGAACTTTACCCTTGCCCCAAGTTTTCAGGCAATCAATCAAATTGGCTGGCAGTGGGAGCTGCAGCTAAAGAGGACATCACTGGACCCTTTGCTTTTGCTAGCTGTCTGCGACTTTAATGTTAGGAAAGATCATTCTATGAGTTGTGGCACATGTTGTGTCTCTGCCCAGAACAGTGAACCGCATGAGATCATCTTGAGCCATGTCTTGCTGCGTTGTGGAACCAAGCTGCTAACTCAAGAAAGGATTACTTTGATTGGTTGAACAACTTCATAACAATAACCTCATCAGGCACAGTGAGCAAAACCTAGACCTGGTCCAAACTAGTAAGAAGCCCATATGAGCCACAGCTGTGGGGAAAATTGTATTATGTTACTTAAGCATAAGGTACAATCAATAATCAGGGCAGGACTTATACATCTAATGGTAGGCTCTGGGGAGTGTTGCCATACAGAGACCCCGGGGTGCAGGTTCATAGTTCCTTGAAATTGGAGTCGCAGTTTGGTACACTTGCCTTTATTGGTCAGTATATTGAGTATAGGAATTGGGAGGTCATGTTGCGGCTGTACAGGATATTAGTGAGGCCATTTTTGGAATACTGCATTCAATTCTTGTCTCCCTGCTATAGGAAAGATATTGTGAAACTTGAATGGGTTCAAAAAAGATTTACAAGGGTGTTGCTGTGGTTTGAGGGTCTGAGTTACAGGGAGAGGCTGTATTGGCCTGGGGCTGTTTTCCCTGGAGAGTCGGAGGTTAATGGGTAACCTTATAGAGGTTTATAAAATCATGAGGGGCATGGATAGGTTAAAATGCCAAGCTCTTTTCCCAGGTTAGGAGAGTACAAAACTAGAGGGCATAGGTTTAAGGTGAGAGGGGGAAGATATAAAAGAGACCCAAAGGCAACTTTTTCATGCAGATGGTGGTGTGTATATGGAAGGAGCTGCCAGAGGAAGTGGTGGAGGCTGGTACATTACCATTTAAAAACTATGGGTATATAAGAGGAAGGGTTTACAGGGATATGATGAATGTTGGTATTATTCTGTAACCGAGGCTGGGACTTTTCACCATGACGATACTGGCTAACTCACTTGTAAGAGTGGCAACAGTACAATGGCTACTTGTGGGCACAGCTTGAGAAGGTTGAAAATGTGTTGCTGGTTAAAGCACAGCAGGTTAGGCAGCATCCAAGGAATAGGAAATTCGACGTTTCGGGCATAAGCCCTTCATCATACCCGACAGCTTGAGAAGGTGACAAGTTGGTTGGGTCAACTCTAACATATGCAAGTTCTGTTCATAAGTCTGCTAACAGAGTGGAAGAAGCTGTACTTAAATCTGTTGGTAGGTCTTCAAACTTTTGTATCTTCTTCCTGATGGAAGAAGGTGGAAGAGAGTATAATTGGGGTGGGACGGGTCTTTGATTACGTTGGCTGCTTTCCTGAATCAGTGGGAAGTGTGGACAGAGTCAATGAATGGGAGGCTGCTTTTCACGATAGACTGGACTGCTTCACAACTCTGTAATTTCTTGTGGTCTTGGGCAGAGCAGTTACTGCACCAAGCTGTGATGCTTCCAGATGGGACGCTTTCTATGATGCATTTATAAAAATTGGTAAGAGTCATCTGAACATGTCAAATTTCCTTTGCCTTTAGAGGAAGTAAAGGCGTTGTTGTGCTTTCTTGACTGTAATAATGACATAGACAGACCAGGACAGATTGTTGATGATATTTACTCTGAGAAACTTGAAGCTCTCGGCCATCTCCACCTTAGCACCATTGATACAAGCAGGGGCGTGTCCTCCACTCTGCTTCCTGAGGTCGATGACCAGCTCCTTCATTTTGCTGACATTGTTGGAGAGATTGTTGTCTGTATGTCTGTACATCATGCCAATAAGCTCTCCATCTCCTTTCTGCACTCCGTCTCATTATTGCTCAAGATCCAACCCACTACGGTGGTATCACCAACAAATTTGTAAATGGAGTTAGAGCTGAATTTGGCCGCACAGTTGTGGGTGTATAAGAAGTATAGTATGGGGTTGGGCACATGACCTTGCAGGTCATTGGTGTTGAAGATTATTGTGGAGGAGGTGCTGTCGCCAATCCTTACTGATTGTGGTTGGCTGGTCAATGGAGGGGATAGTTCTTGTGGCTGTATTTATAAGAAAAATGACTGAGTTATCTCTAGTGAACCACCCAATGGTTGTTTTTCTTTAATCAAAATAATTAACGAACACATTACTTAACCATTATCACGTTATTGTGTATAAATTGGCTGCCATGTTTCATGAATTACAACAGTGAGTAACTTTAAAAGTACCTAATTGACTGCAAAATGCTTCACGGACCTCCTGATGTTGTGAATGGTGTTACATAAATCAGTCTTTCCTGTTTAGCAGGGGGTCCTCCAAACTGCCGTTGGCTCTCACTTCACCTGTAAAAACACAGAGCCAGATTACACTTTGCCTTTAAGCCAGCAACCGTAAGATTCTCCATTCTCAGGGGTCCTTCATTTGAAGAGGAAAAACAGGCGAATAGGAGAGGCCAGCCCTTGGAGCCTTCCAATGGAGCACTGCTCTCCTGGGAACCCTACTCAGATCCAAAAGCGCCTTAGCTGTGTTCATTAATGAGTGGTACTGACATGACACAGCCCAGTGTTCAACCCAAGTCTCAAATGACCCGGTAATTGCTGTCAAACAGCACACAAGCTGATAAAAAAAACCAGTTATGCAAAAGCTCCAATTGGAGAGCCGTCTCGCCTGTGCTATAAAACATGCCAATAATTTTTTTTGGTGCAAAACTATTGAACTTTCTTGTTTTTTTAATGGTTCAAGTTTCACTGCAAAGTCCCAAGCTGCAGCTACATAGCACAGTTACTGCACAGCAATTCACACTGGGTTACAGTGAGAGACTGATCTTAAAAGCACTGAAAAAGAATAAAAAAAACTCCATTTAAATAGCACCTCTCATGACTACCAGACGTCTCAAGTTAATTTGCCTGAATGCTCACTGTTGTGCTTTTAGAACCATGGCAGCTAATACTTGTACAGCCAGCTTTTGCAATCAGCAATATTGTTTTTTAGTTATTTAGGGGAAGTGGACTTCAGTGTCTGGGTCAATTTTTATTGCTCCTCCCTAATTTCCCAAGAGTAGATGTTAGTGAGCTGCCTTCTTGAACTGTTCCAAGATTTTGACCTAATTTTGTCAGCGGCACATTGGCTCAGTGGTTAGCACTGCTGCCTCACAGCGCGAGGGACATGGATTCAATTTTCGCTTTGGGTGACTGTATGGAGTTTGCACGTTCTCCCTATATCTGCATGGGTTTCCTCTGGATGCCTGGTTTTCTCTTACAGTCAAAAGATGTCCCAGCTAGGTGGATTGACAGTGCTAAATTGCCCTGTAATGTATATGGATGTGTAAGCTAGATGAATTAGCCATGGGAAATGAAGGGTAACAGGGATGGAGTGGGTCTGGTTGGGATGCTCTTCGGATGGTTTCCAAGTCAGGACAGTGAGTGGTGTGGAGAGAACCTTGAAGGTGGTAGTGTCCCCATTATCTGTTGCCCTTGTTATACTAGGCAGATGTGGTCGTGGGTTTGGAAGATGCTATCTAAGGAGTTCTAATGAATAGTGAGCAGAATTTGTTTATTGTAATGGCGATTGAGGAATAGGTGAAGGTCAGGATATTGGAAGAACACTCCTAATTTTCTTTGGAATACTGACACAGCATCCTTTATATCCAACTGAGATGGATCTATGACTCAAATGACAACACCTTTGACAGTGCAGCAGACCTTCAGTTCAGCACTGAAGCATAAGTCGTGATTTTTGTGCTTCTGTTCTGGTGGGGCTAGAACGAAGAATCTTGTGACCTAGGTGTGAGAGAGATCACTTTGACCTGGAGTTTCTTCTTGCCAATGGGGATGGTAGCTGTGCATGGGCACCCCAAAGTCCCCATTGTAGCAAACTCCAGAGGAATTGTCTGGGAATTTGAAGATTCCAATGGTCAATTTCCCTACGCATGGGATCCTCCAAATGTATCCATTTAAATCAGAGAATTCAGAAGGTTCTGATAACATTGAGTAAATAGTTGCTCAGAAAACTATTAAACACATAAATATGAGTCTGCATTGAGTCAGGATTCCTCACTATGAACAACAGCAGTATCTTCCATGCAGGTATTAGGGCATTAGTGGGTAAAATGAACTTGAGGTCCCAGTCCTGAAATTCAACCTTCTGACTTAAATCTTGGCTGTGGGTATGATGGATTATGATTATTATTGGACATCTGATGGTACTAAAGGCCTGAAATTCATGGATCAGAGAAGATGGAGATTGTATTCTTTGTGAAGACCATACCTTTTTACTTTTTTGCAATTTTGATTGTGGAATGACATGGGAAAAAGACTGCTTTAAATATCAAGAATTATGGAAGATTTGCTGCACTTTTTTAAAAAGCAAATTACCAACACTCATTGCAAGTGCTGCTTGTTCCAACAGTGGAGGGGAATGTTACTGTAGACAGGCTGGTATATACAAAGTGAGATTCGGCCAGCAACAAATAGCTGATTGGAATGGTGACCACATGTCAATGACAAAGGCCTGCTGTCCTCTGGCAACAATGTGATAGCTCTTGGGTAACTGAACAATATGAACAGAAGAAAGGGGAATAATATATTTTTCTCTCTGCAGCAAAAAAAATTGAAAGCCTGTCGGAAGCCAGTTTATTTTCTTTCACTAGTTGCTGTAAGCTCTGGCTTTTAATCAGAAGACTTTGTAATTTGTGAATCAGTCACATTGTGCCTCCTATGAGAAAGTGAAAAGCACCTGGAGAAAAGTCCTTGCAGGACAAAAAGATTATGTCACAGAACTCCATGAACAGGAATCATTGAACTGCCTTCCCAGATTTTCCCTCCATTTATAACACGTGTGTGTACGTAGGAGAGTTTTATAAGGGGGGGTAGAGTTTGACATAGTAGATTTTCTGTTCACCTAGAGCTAGAATGTATTTGTTTGTAATAAATAGTAATGCTTTAGGACACAAACCTGGTCCATGCTTTTTGTTAACCTGGGTCTAAAGAGACTGGTAAATTGAGGATTTTTTGTGCTTTGATAAAATCTTTTAAGTTTACTGATGACTCTAGGAATGGCTAGATTTGATTTCCAGCACATTACCTCCAGTGAGGTGTGACAGCTTGGAGACGCTAGAAAATGGAATAGAGCAGAGATTCTTTGAGGTCCATGTGATGTCATAAATGTCAGTAATTTGGCAGCATTCTTGTCTCTCAGATGTAGTGGTCCGAGTTCAAGCTCAGCTCCAGGTCTTGAGCATCGAGCCTAACACTCCATATGGTAGTTGAAGGAGTGCTGCACACGTTAGTGGTGACATCTTTTGGATGAGACATTCAACTGAGGTCCCATCTGCCTGCACGGATGGATGGAAAAGATCCTGTGGCACTATTTTAAGGAAGAGCAGGGGAGTTATCTTCAGCGGCCTCGCTGATATTTATCACACGGTTAACATTGCGAACTGCTCATGATCAGGTTGTCGTTTGTGAGAATTTGCTGTTCGCAACTTGCCAAGTTAGAAGAACCTTATTCTTCACTTGAGGAATCTGCAGCCTTCTGGACTCAATATCAAGTTCAACAACTTTAGGGCCTAAGTTCTCCCATGTCCTAACTCCTACATACCAGGTCTTGTTTTCACACTGTCTGCTTTTTCCACACAATCCATAGTTAGCCAGTAACAATCCCCAGTTCACCCTCCTAGTCATATTATTATCCACTCCTTTGTCTATCCAACTGTTCTTCTCTCTCTGGCTCTAACCCACCTATCATTTACTGTGAAATCCCTCCACCCCCCCCCACCCCCCCACCCTATCCTCTGCATATAAATTGACATTTTCCTAGCTACTATCAGTTCTGATGAAGGATCACTCGAACCGAAACATTAACTCTGATTTCCGTCTACAGATGCTGTCAGACCTCCTGAGCTTTTTCTGTTTTGGTTGCCAAGTTGAGTCTCCTACAATACAGCCAAGACTACACCTCAAAAGCACGTCACCAGCTGCAGAGAGCTGTAAGTCAACATCCAGTGGTTGTGGAAAATACTTTGCAAATGGAAGCCTTTCTTTCTTAAAGTTTCAGTTGGAAGACAAGATCAAGCAAGACATGCACTCAAATATCTTCCCAACAAATTATGTCTAGGTGCATTCCCCAAGCCACACTGGATCTGTGAGGCCTCCAAGGAACCCTTGGTAGCTGACTGTTGCATTGCCTTTCATTAAAACTCTTTACTGGTGACCGGAATATTCGATTCCAGCTAGATTAATGATCTTCCTTTATGTGTTCTGTGGCTCCCTGAAGAACCAGAGAAGCATTTACCTATTCCTTTCATTGTCCCAGGCAGTGCCTGAGGGCTTCTCTATGGAGTGATGTGCGGTTACAGTTGCATTCAGCTGAATATCTTACGCAGCTAAATGGGAGTTAATTAACTCTTAAATCAAAAACTTTGCAAAGTGTTCTGAGTTATGCCCATGCATGCCACCTCGAAAACTAACATAAACTAACCAACAGTTTCAAAATCAAAGTGTTGTCACAGATAGATCCCTGAAAACTGACAACTCATAGAGAAACAAATAGTTACATAATAACAAACAGAATGCTGGAGAAACCCAGCAGGCCTGGCACTATCTATGGAGAGAGAAGCAGAGTTAGCGTTTCAGGTCTGGTATGACTCTTCCTGAGGCTGATTTCCTCCAGCAGTCTCTGCGTTTGTTTCAGATTTCCAGACATTCACAGTATTTTGCCCCAGGGTCAAAACTCGAGGGCATAGGTTTAGAATGAGAGAGTAAAGATATAAAAGGGACCTAAGTGGCCTAACTTTTTCACGCAGAAGATGGTGCATATTCGGGATGAGGATGTCATGGAGGCCAGAACAATTACAACGTTTAAAAGGCACCTGGGTGGGTACGTGAACAGGAAGGGTTTACAGGGTTATGGGCCAATGCTTGGTAAATGGGACTAGATTGATTTAGGTTATCTGGTTGGCATGGACGAGTTGAACTAAAAAGTTTGTTTCTCTGTTGTATATCTGTATGATTCCATGATTCTATTTGAGCAGTGACACAGTCACTTGAGGTATTGGCGATGATTCAATGTCTAAAGCTACAAGATTCTGGATTCTAGTCTCATCCTGCTAATGTAAACAAAAAATCTAGGCTGATACTGCAATGCAGCACTGAGGGTGTGCTGCACTGTAGGAGGTGATGGGTACTGTGTGAGGCATTAAATTGAGACCCTAACTGCTCACAAAAAGCCATTAAAGGTCCTTTGGTATTATTTGAAGAGCAGGGAAGCTCTCATCAATGCTTATTTGTCAATCAACATCATTTTAAAAAGCAGACTCTGTGGTCACTATCACATTGTTTTGTGGGAAGTTGCTGTGCACAAATTGTTTGTTGCATTTCCTGCATTAACACATCACCAAGCCTCCTTTGACAGCACCTTAAAAACCTGTGACCTTTTCCTCCCCAAATGACAAGGGCAGCAGATGCATGAGAACACCATTAAACTTAAGTTCCCCTCCAAGCCACACACCATCCTGACTTGGAACTACATCACTGTTCTTTTATCCTCACTCAGCCAAAATCTTGGACCTCCCTCCTTTCCTCAGGGCATTGAGTCCCTACTTCCCACAGACTTCAGAGGATCAAGAAGGTGGCTCACCACCACCTGTCCAAGGGAAATTAGGGCTGGGCAATAAATGCTGACCTGGCCACATTCCATGAATAAATGAAAAAAAGAGTGGCAATGATGTTCAGTATACTTTGGAATGTTCTGAGTTTGTGAACATTGTTAGATAAATACAAGACTTCCTCTTGAAGATTTAAAAACATTTCTGCATTATTCAGTACAATGAAGTAATCCGCTGTCACACATATAGCAGTCAATAATGTCTTTCTAACCTTGGAGTTTTGTTGCCTATTCCTGGACATATAATGCCTGACCATTTTTGTGAAGTGCTGGGAGACACTTGTGATATGACCCTAATTGCCATGGCTGGCACCTTGTGCTATGTGCCATCTCTGCCTGTCTGTGGTTCAGTATATGAATTGTTTGAGGTAGCTCGCTGGCACCAGTCTTCCTTTGTATATACTTTGTCCAGGGCCTGTGTAATGGTCAGAGGTAGATGATACACCACTAAAGAGTCTTTACAAAACAGGCCCTTTTCATTGTTAATGAGTTGATTTATTGTATGTAACACAACTACATTACTAGTTAGGCAGAGTGGCTAGGGCTCTTGGGAACTGTACAGAACTCAACTGCTTACTGCAAAGGCTATTGTAGAACTCATCATTTCCACCCACAGACTGTGTGACATCAACAGAAAGCAAGAAGCTTAATATAGCATGAAAGTTAACTTGTTCAGTACCTTACTACTGACACTCAAACTATCTGTGTTCCATTAAAACACAACGCCTGGTGCAGGATTTTAACATTTAATAGTCTTTTGAGTATAAGGTCTCCTCTCAGTTATCTCTTGCGAATTAGCATAAAAACATTTAAGGGGAAGCTGGATAGTACATGCAGGAGAAAGGAGTAGAAGAATATTTCAATATATGACGGTGGTGGAGGACGGAGATCTGGTGTTCCAAATCTTTTCATTATTCTTGTATGGAATGTAGGCAACACTGGGAATGCCCATCCCTAATTGCCTTTGAGATCAATAGCTTGCAAGGCCAATGCAATGCATTTGCTGATTGCAATTAGTCATCTCCTGGTGCTGTGCCGACTCAAAAGAAGTTGTCCATTATAGGAGATGGTTTTAATATTTATTGTGCTGTAATGGTTTAAGTATGATTTAGAATTGCCAATTTAAGGACTTGGATCAGGCTCCATATCCATCTATCTTTTTCCATTGCTTTTAACAGATTGATTTCAGAATAAATGTGCAGTTCAAAGAAGGAAAGTACAATTTTTTAAAACCAATCTCAATTTTAATCTTCATTCTGCTGGAGAATTTTCAGTGAGGTTTTGAAATGTTATTAGATTTAACATTGATATTAAAGTCATGCAACGGGGAGACTACTAACCTGCATAATGACACCACGAGGGTGAATGGTAAAGTATCAAAAGGATTGACTCAGTTACATTTGTTATTCAGTGATTCTTTATTTGCACGAAAGAACTCTAGGGCCCAATTTTGACGTGGACTGAGAAGTGCGACAAACTATTTAGCACACCACACTGCTGAGCTTGAAGTTCAGGAGACTTTAACCTGCTGTCCTCATTTAACAGAACAAGTTCAGTTAGGTGCAAAACCTAATGCAAATCCACACCAAGGTGGCTGATGGGAACAGGATTTTGGGGTCCAAGACCATAAGAAATAGGAAGCAAGTATGCCATTCAGCCCCTTGAGCATGGTCTGCCATTCAGTTGGATCATGGCTGATCCAACCCTCCTCACATTCACTTTCCAGTCCTTTCAATTGATTCTCCTATTGATCAAGATTCCCAGACTGATCAAGAATTTATCTATTTTAGCCTTAAATATACATGAAGACTCTGCCTCTACAACTCTCGGTGGCAAGGAGTTCCAAAGACTCACAGTCCTCTGAGAGAAGAAATTCCTGCTTGTCTCAGTCTTAAATTTGTGTCCCGCTATTCTGAGATGATGCCCTCTGGATCTAAACTCTCCCATGAGGAGAAACATCCTCTCAGCAGTTACTCCATCAAAACCCTTAAGAATCCTATATGTTTTAATGAGATCACCTCTCATTCATAGAATCATAGAGTCATAGAGATGTACAACACGGAAACAGGCCCCTCCGTCCAACTCATCCATGCCAACCAGATATCCCAACCTAATCTAGACCCACTTGCCAGCATCTGGCCCATATACCTCCAAACCCTTCCTATTCATATACCCACCCAGATGCCTTTGAAATGTTGCAATTATACTAACCTCCACCACTTCCTCATTCCATACATGTACCACCATTTACATGAAAAAGTTGCCCTTTAGACCTCTTTTATATCTTTTCCCTCTCACCCTAAACCATTAGCATTCCTGATTTCCTGCTGGACCTGTGTGCTAGCTTTTTGTGTTTCATGCACAAATATCGCCAAGTCTTTTATTCCCCAGTTTCTGGACTCCCTCACCCCAGGGAAAAAAATTGTCTATTTATCCAATCTATGTGCCTCATGATTTTATAAGCCTCTATAAGGTCACCCCTCAACCTCCGACACTCCAGGGAAAACAGCCCCAGCCTGTTCAACCTCCCCCTACAGCTCAATTCCTCCAACCCTGGCAATAGCCTTGTAAATCTTTTCTGAATCCTTTCAAGTTTCACAACATCCTTCTGATAGTAAGGAGACCAGAATTGCATGCAATATTCCAAAAGTGGCCTAACCAGTGTCCTGTACAGCTGCAACATGACCTTCCAACTCCTGTACTCAATACTCCGACCAAAAAAGGAAAGCATACCAAACGCCTTCTACACTATCCTATCTACCTGCAACTCCACTTTCAAAGAACTATGAACTTGCACTCCAAGGCCTCTTTGTTCAGCAACACTCCCTTGGACCTTACCATTAAGTGTACAAGTCCTGCTAAGATTTGCTTTCCCAAAATGCAACATCTCACATTTATCTAAATTAAACTCCATCTGCCACTTCTCAACCCATTGACCCATCTGATCAAGATCCTGTTGTAATCTGAGGTAGCCTTCTTCTAACCCGCAGTAAGAACAATCCCAGCAGTTTAGCCTTTGCTCATAAGACAATCCCTCCATACTGGAGAGATACAATCTCCATACAATCTCTCCCTTGTACAAGAAAGGATCAAGACAAAAGATGGAAAATTATAGGCCAATTTGCATAACTTCGGTTGTTGGTAAAATTCTAGAATCCATCATTAAGGATGAGGTTTCTAAATTCTTGGAAGAACAGAGTCGGATTAGAACAAGTCAACATGGATTTAGTAAGGGGAAGTCGTGCCTGACAAACCTGTTGGAATTCTTTGAAGAGGTGACAAGTAGGTTAGACCAGGGAAACCCAGTGGATGTGGTCTATCTAGACTTCCAAAAGGCCTTTGATAAAGTGCCACACAGGAGGCTGCTGAGCAAGGTGAGGGCCCATGGTGTTTGAGGTGAGCTACTGGTATGGATTGAGGATTGGCTGTCTGATAGAAGACAGAGAGTTGGGATAAAAGGTTCTTTTTTGGAATGGCAACCAGTGACAAGCGGTGTCCCGCAGGGTCCAGTGTTGGGGCCACAGCTGTTTGCATTATATATTAATGGTCTGGATGAAGGGACTGGGGTCATTCTAGCAAAGTTTGCCGATGATACGAGGTTAGGTGAACAGGCAGGTAGTACTGAGGAAGTGGGGAGGCTATAGAAGGATCTAGACAGTTTGGGAGAGTGGTCCAGGAAATGGTTGATGGAATTCAATGTGAGCAAATGCGAGGTCTTGCGCTTTGGAAAAAGAATAAAAGCATAGACTACTTTCTAAACGGTGAGAAAATTCATAAAGCCAAAGTACAAAGGGATCTGGGAGTGCTAGTCGAGGATTCTCTAAGGTAAACGTGCAGGTTGAGTCCGTAATTAAGAAAGCGAATGCAATGTTGTTATTTATCTCAAGAGGGTTGGAATATAAAAGCACCGTTGTGCTACTGAGACTTTATAAAGCTCTGGTTAGGCCCCATTTGGAGTACTGTGTCCAGTTTTGGTCCCTACACCTCAGGAAGGACATACTGGCACTGGAGCATGTCCAGCGGGGATTCACATGGATGATCCCTGGAATGGTAGGTCTAACATACGAGGAATGGCTGAGGATCCTGGGGTTGTATTCATTGGAGTTTAGAAGATTAAGGGGAGATCTAATAGAAACTGACAAGATAATACATGACTTGGAAAGGGTGGACGCTAGGAAATTGTTTCCGTTAGGCGAGGAGACTAGGACCCGTGGACACAGCCTTAGAATTAGAGGGGGTAAATTCAGAACAAAAATGCGGAGACATTTCTTCAGCCAGAGAGTGATGGGCCTGTGGAATTCATTGCCGCAGAGTGCAGTGGAGGCCGGAACGCTAAATGTCGTCAAGGCAGAGATTGATAAATTCTTGATGTCACAAGGAATTAAGGGCTATGGGGAGAATGTGGGTAAGTGGAGTTGAAATGCCCATCAGCCATGATTGAATGGCGGAGTGGACTCGATGGGCCGAATGGCCTTACTTCCACTCCTATGTCTTATGGTCTTATGATCTTATGGGAATCATTCTAGTGTACCTTCTCTGAATTGCCTCCAATGAAATGATATCGGTTCTTAAATAAAGGAACTAAAACTGCTTACAGTTCTCTAGATGTGGTCTCATCAGCTTGCACAGTTGCAGTAAGATTTCCCTATTCTTATACTCTAACATAAGGGTCAACATTCCATTCGCCTTCCTGATTACCTGCTGGACCTGGGTGCAAACTTTCTGTGTTTTGTGCACAAATATCGCCAAGTCAGTTATTCCCCAGTTTCTGCAGTGTTTCTCCATTTAAATAATATACTGTTCTTTAGTTTTCCATTCCAAAATGAATAACTTCTCATTTTCCCACATTATACTCCATGCACCAACGTATTGCCCACTTACATAACTTATCAGCATCTCTCTGTAAGCTGTTTGTTTCTCTCTCACCACTCCTCTTTTGTGTCGTCAGCAAATTTGGCTATAGTACATTCGCTTCCTCCCTCTAAGTCATTAATCAATATATTAAACAGTTGCAGTTCCAGCAGTGATTCCTGTGGAACCCCACTGGTCACAGGTTGCCAACCTGAAAACATTATCCACACTTGCTGTTTCCTGTCCATGGGCCAATTTTCTATCCATGCTAATATAGGTATAGGCCTTTAACCCTATGGTCTCTTTTGACTTAACCTTTTGTGAAGCATCTTATTAAATGCCTTCTGGAAGTCCAAATACAACACAACTACTGGTTCCCCTCTATCAACTCTGGTTGTGACTTCCTTGAAAAACTCTAATACATTAGTCAGACATAACTTCCTTTTTCTGATGCCATGTTGACTCTTGATTAGATGATGATTTTCCAAATGGGGTCACTGTCAAGATTCTGAGGAAGTACAGAGTGCACAAATGTCTCATGGTGTTTCCTTGGAGTGTCATCAAACAAAATCTAACAGTGAATAGATATGAGGTCTTAGATGTCTAAATGATGAGCTGGCTTGATAGCAGTGGGTTCTGGAGGGGAGAAGTCATGGAAGGATTTGGAGACAAGGATAAGAATTTTCAGGAACAAGTGACCACAGATGCTGGAATCTGTACTGAAGTCAACAAATGAGGAAATTACAGCAGGTCAGGCAGCATCTATGGAGAGATAACAAGCTAATGTTTCAAGTCTAGATGACTCTTCATCAGAGCTGAAGTAAAGTGTGGAGGGGACAGCATTTATGCAATAGTTTAGGGTGGTGGGGGGAACCCAGTACGGCCTGCTCCACACTGAGAAACCAAATGCAGACTGGGTGATTGCTTTGCAGAATACTTCCAGTCTATGCTCAAGCAGGAAGGATCCCGATGTTCCTGTTAGCTGCTCATTTTAACACAGCTTACTGCTCGCATGCCCACATCTCTATTCTTGGCACGTTGCAGTGTTCCAGTGAATCACAGCACCAACTGGAGGAACTCATCTCATCTTCAGACCAGGCACTTTACAACCTTCTGGGCTTGATATTTAGTTCAATACCTTTAAATTTGAACACTTCTTACCTTTATTTTAGCTTGTTATCATGTCCTTCCCTCTTCATCCCACTTAGAATAAGAACTTAGAATCACTATAGTGTGGAAACAGGCCATTCGGCCCAATAAGTCCATGCTGACCATCTGAAGAGTAATTCACCCAGACCTATTCCTGTGTCCCTAACTAATGCACCTAACCTACACACCCCTAAATTCTCTGGGCAATTTAGCATGGCCAGTTCACCGAAAACTGGAGCATCCGGAGGAAACCCATGCAGACTCGGGGAGAATGTGCAAACTCCACACAGACAGTCACCCGAGGCTGGAATCAAACCTTTCCCTGGTGCTGTGAGGCAGCAGTGCTAACCACTGAGCCATCCTGCCGCCACTATCCTTCAAGTTTGGCAGGAGGCACACTATTGTTCTATCATTCTCAGATTCCAATCCATATTTCTTCACTAACGCCCTATACCCAACTACTCCTAGTACTCCCTGCAAAGCTCCATTGATTTTTTTTGTTCTCTCAGTAATTGTTCCCTTCTTCTTGAGGCTGCTGTAAAATTTCACACTTTCTGACAGCTAAGTCAAGTTGCTGTTTTTTGGTTCAGTGGATTGTTCACCTTGAACTCAGAAGATTGTGGGTTCGAGTACTGTTCCAGGGACACATATTCCAGCACAGTGTAGAGGGAATGCTACACTGTCAGTCATGCTGCTGTCTGCTGACAGGTGGGTTTTGCACAAGGGATGTCCTTTGGGCTTGGAGCTACAATGCGGGAGATCAAATTCCAATCCATATTTCTTCACTAACGCCCTATACCCAACTACTCCTAGTACTCCCTGCAAAGCTCCATTGATTTTTTTTGTTCTCTCAGTAATTGTTCCCTTCTTCTTGAGGCTGCTGTAAAATTTCACACTTTCTGACAGCTAAGTCAAGTTGCTGTTTTTTGGTTCAGTGGATTGTTCACCTTGAACTCAGAAGATTGTGGGTTCGAGTACTGTTCCAGGGACACATATTCCAGCACAGTGCAGAGGGAATGCTACACTGTCAGTCATGCTGCTGTCTGCTGACAGGTGGGTTTTGCACAAGGGATGTCCTTTGGGCTTGGAGCTACAATGCGGGAGATCAAATTTTGTCGATAGATTCTATTGAGAAAAATAGTTTTACTGAAATCAAGTTATTCAGATCATAAATGGGACCAGATATGCTGCTTATTATTTTGATTCCATTTTTTGCAGCAGGGAAGTGAGATGGAGTGAGGTCATTATTCACTTTTTAATCGGTAAGTTTGTGCATTTTGACAATTCGTATCAGCCCATGCCTCACTAAGTATTTCATTCCATTTGGGACAAGTTTAGAGAAGTGTGCATCACAGTTTATGAGGAAGATAGCAAACCCAGTTTTGTTCATGGAGGTGGGGGCGTTGTTGATATACCATCCTTATAATTTCTCAGTCTCTCCTTGAATGTAGGGAAGCTGACTGTTTCTCTTATAACTATCCAACATTACTAGCTGTGAGAACTAACATGCTCTCCAGCTAAGTATTGCCAGGACACTGAAAGGAGCTCTTACAGACAGTCATTAGTGATATCTCTGAGTCATGACATCTCATTAAAACAGCATTATAATGTTTCCTGTTTGCCTTTAAGCTTTTATAAATATAAATTTACTTTGATGAAGTACCAGCAGATTAACAGTGGCATAAACAGAGCAATTCCATGTATCAATCATCTACACTTCCCTTTTTGAATTTAAGATTGTTCATAATATTCCAACATTTTAATTTATACAATGAAATCAATTATGCAGCGCAGCTTGTTTTTTCAAACTACATAGTTCAGCCTTATAAATATTTAATTTCCTAGTTATTTCTGTTGCTATAATGTGTGCAATTTATTTATGCTTCATCGGGGAATGGTGATAAAATGATATGTTACTTTAATAGCCCACTACAGGTACATGTTGCTGCTGTCTTCAGAAATAGCATAAATTGTTTGCACTGCTAAAATCTCAGCACTGTGGGTTGTTCAATTTCAATAGTATTCACACAAGAGTAAAAAGGCTATATATGTGGCGTTAAATCACACATGTTTAAGCACACGCACTTCGAATGGCTGCTCCTTGCCTCTCTGACTGCACACATGCTCAGGTCATGCTAGTGACCTCTCTAATTTTCCTTTGTTGTGAGCATCCTAATTGTTGCACAGTGTAGTCCCTTTAAGAGGTGATAGGTTGAGCACAGCCTGATTGTTGCACTGTGTGGTGCATTCTGGATTGCTACATAACTGTGCGCTTCCTGCACTCTAGAGGGAATGTGGTCCCATACCAATTCCTGCAATGTCAGGCGGAGTTCTGCCCTAACCAAAAAAGGATAGCATGTCACTAATGTGCAAGTAACTTGCAGTTATAAAGTGCTTTTCAGAACCAGTCTTATAGATACTTAGATCCAGAAAAGTTATTGTTGAAACATAGTCACTTTTGTAGTGCAGGAAATATGAGGACCAATTTTCACACAGTCAGCTCCCACAACTAGCTATGTGCTAATAACCAGATCATCTGTTTATTTGTTGCTGATTGAGGAATAAGTATTGGACAGGACATTGATTTTTTATTCACTCATGGGGCATGGCTTAGCCAGCATTTAATGCTCATCTCTCATTTCCCTTGAGACTCTATCATTAAAATGTATTACTTTTATTAAAATGATTTGTGGTGTTAATTTTCATCCATACAATTAATAACAATAAAGTTTCTCTATGGATTTAACTTGCAGATGACCTCAATATTTGTTGAATAGCAAATCAGATTTGAGGGGCTGAATGATCTCCTCCTTTTCCTATATATGTACCTGAATGGTTTTATGGCTACAAATCACCATTATTTTCAGCACTGCAACACCAGATTGCACCAGCAGGAAACGTAGGGCTGCGAATGTTTTGTATCGAAATCTCTTCTGTTATTGAAAACAAACCTTGTCATAATTTGTCTGGAACATTTTTGCTGCAACTTTAAATTGCTGTGATTTGTGAAACTATTGGTATGACTATGATTCATTCTATGGCACTTACAGGGAATTATTTATAACTCTTTACACTGTCAGCCTCATTAACTCCATCAACTATGACTTCATCACTTGTTTTTTTGGCTGAATCTTTCCTCCTCTCACGAACACACTGGAACAGATTTTCAATTCATATCTGGTATAAAACTGCCTGTTTGAGAAACTGTCCTAACTTCATTTCCATAGAAAACTACCTGATCCTGTACAGGAGCACTAACAGTGATCTCACATCTGCACCCAAAGAGGAGGAATCTGCTGTAGATTCTATTCCTAAACAACGTCCAGGGACACTGGCAGCGATGCTGAAAATCTGTGACTGTATGAAATTAGAGCTCTCTTGAACTCCAAGAGTAGACAGGGCATCCTGAAGTGCTGAAAGGGGAATGTTACCTATGGAACTGTTCCCCAGCCTGGACTCAGTATCTTGAAAGACAGAAGGAGGAAGAAGAAAAGAAAACTTGCATTTCTGTAGCGCCTCAGGATGCCCTGTAGCCAATTAAGTTTGTTTTACAGAACAGTTACTATTGTAATGTAGGAAATGTGAAGATACAAGCAAAATAGTGGAATCATTTTGTTCAAAAAAAGTTTACATCTTTAAATCAGATTTGTTATTAAATTAAAAGGTAAAGCTGTTATAGTTTGACTGAACCACCGAGCTGCTCACTTATTTGAGAGAGATGACTGGTGATGGTTTACCACATCTTTACCACACCTCAGGTGATGAGAGAGGTTGGAAAGGAGAGCACTTTATGGTAACCTCTGCTCATTCAGGAATTAGAGTCATAGAGTTATAGAGATGTACAGCACGGAAACAGACCCATCGATCCAACTCATCCATGTTGACCAGATATCCCAACCTAATCTCATCCCATTTGTCAGCACTTGGCCCATATCCCTCTTAAACCCTTCTTATTTATATATCCACCCCGATGCCTTTTAAATACTGTACTTGTGTCAGTCTCCAGCATTTCCTTTGGAAGCTCATTCCATACATGCACTGTCTTCTACATGAAAATGTTGTCCCTTAGGTCCCTTTTATATCTTTCCCCTCTCACTCTAAACCTATGCCGTCTAGTCCTGGACTCTCTCAACCCAGGGAAAAGACTTTGTCTATTTATCTTATCCATGCCCCGCATAGCTGTATAAACCTTCTTAAGGTCACCCCTCAGCCTCTGATGCTCCAGGGAAAACAGCACCAGCCTGTTCAGCCTCTCCCTATAGCTCAAATCCTCAACCCTGACAACATCCTTGTAAATCTTTTCTGAGCCCTTTCAGGTTTCACAATATCCTTCTGATAGGAAGGAGATTAGAATTGCATGCAATATTCCAAAAGATGCCTAACCAATGTCCTGTACAGCCACAATATGGCCTCACAACTCCTGTACTCAATACTCTGACCAATAAAGGAAAGCATACTAAACACCCAGCCATGCTGTTGGTATCACTCTGCATGGCAGACTAGTTGCCCAGCCAACTGAGTTAACTGACCCCCAAAGATTAATACATTATTAGCAAAGCGATAAAATCACTCAGCCATCTAAGGTAATTTTGTTGATTATGAATGTCATTACAGACATTTTCCAAATTTTAATAGCTTAAACACACAAATTTGTTTTGGAACTCAAGTGGGCTTTGAAAGGAATGTACCATATCTCTGCTGAGTTCTTGATGACTTCAAAGTTGTTGCTTGAAAGCATTTATCTTTCATCTTTCACAATGGGCCAACATGGATGGGAATAATTTAAACAACTCAAAGTCACTGAGTTCTCTCTTTTCTCTCTCTTATCCAGATCACACAAAGCATACTGGCAGCCTAAAGGTCCAGAGATGACCTGTGACGCAAGTCTTTTAAAATGCCAGTCACTACATCTTCACTTGGACAAGAAAAAAAAATTATTATTCTTGTTTGATTTCCCCTCTCCTTGTCAGTACGTTTGGATGGAGAACCGGCACATCTATTCAATGGGACAGCTAAGTAAGGAAGTCTGCTCTGTGGAGATGAGTTAATGTTAAATAATTAAGGTTAAAAGGAAAATTGATGACAGGATGTTGACTGATGAGTAAATTGTCAGGTTATAGATACTTCCTAATCAACCTGTTCAAAATCGTTGAGGCCTGGATTCAAGTCTCATCTGCTCCAGAGGTTGATGACAAAAAAAAACCCTATTTCTAAACCAGGAGGCCTCAGTCCAAGTCCAATCAGCTGGTAAGGTGTGTCATAACATCTTTGAACATGTACATTTTCTAATCAACCTCTTCAAAGATGTTACAACATACGTTAGGAGCTTGGCACTTGAACTGAGGTCTCCTGGCTTGGATGTAGGAATTTTTTGTTTAGTCAACCTACTCAGACATAATATCCAGGATTTGGAGATGCCAGTGTTGGACTGGGGTGTACAAAGTTAAAAAAATCACACAACACCAGATTATAGTCCAACAGGTTTAATTGGAAGCACACTAGCTTTCGGAGCATCTCTCCTTCATCAGGTGGTAGTGGAGGGCTCAATCCTAACACACAGAATTTATGGCAAAAATTTACAGTGTGATGTAACTGAAATTATACATTGAAAAATTGATCATCTGTTAAGCCTTTCATCTGTTAGAATACCATGATAGTTTCACTTCTTTCATGTGTAAATCACAAAACCCTTTTTTAAAAAAAGTTGCACTGTCAGGTTAGCTGTTAACAATGGTGATAGCTAGACAATATGTTGAAGGTGTTAGCCCCCTCTGTTCTCTGTCTATGCCATGATGTTTAGATTGATTCTAATCTAAAAAGTGAGATAACGGAGTTTTACATGAATTCATGCAGTCTTTTAGCTCAGAGTTCTACATGAATGCATGCAGTTTTTGAGCAAAGTACAATGTAACCCTGCAAGTACAAATTCACCCTACAAAATATATGTGCGCATGTGGGTCTTTGTCTGTGTGTGTGTGTGTGTGTGTGTGTGTGTGTGTCTGCCTGGGTTGGGGTTGTGAGTGTGAGAAAGCATATGCGTGTATGTAGTGAGTGCAGAGTATCTTAAGTCTGTGAGGGGGTGCATGTGTGAGTGTGGGAGTGTGTGTATTTGTAAGGGTGTGTGTGGGTGTCTGTGTGTAGGTGTGTCCGTGTGTATGTGTGTATAGGAGTACCTGTGTATGTGTGAGTGTGTATATAGGAGTATCTGTGTGCGCAAAAAGTGCAATAGTGGTCACCTGTAATATTACATGAACCCAAGATCCCGGTTGAGGCCCTCCCTATGGGTATCGAACTTAGCTATCAGCCTCTGCTCGGCCACCTTTCGCTGCTGCCTGTCCAGAAGTCCGCCTTGGAGGATGGTCTCCCGAAGGCCCAAAATCGAATGTCCTGGACCACTGAAATGTTCCCCAACTGGGAGGGAATCCACCTGTCTGTTAATTGTTGTGTGGCGCCCATTCGTCCATCATCGTAGCCTTTGCTCGGTTTCCTCAATGTACCATGCCTCCGGGCATCCTTGCTTGCAATGTATAAGATAGACAACATTGGCTGAGTCACATGACTACCTGCCATGTACAAGGTGGGAGGTGTCCCCAGGCGTAATGGTGGTATCTATGTCCACACTCTGACACGTCTTGCAGCGTCCACCATGACAGGGTTGTATGGAGTTGTCCTGAGAGCCGGGCAGCTTGCTACGAACAACGATCTGTTTGAGGTTTGGCGGTTGTTGAAAGGCAAGTAGTAGAGGTGTGGGGAAGGACATAATATCATACATGTCACAAGCAGCTGGGATTTTAACCTAGTTCTCCTCATCCAGAATTAGGGACATTATTACTATGCCAGATAAGCCTTAAATTACATGGTTACATAAAGGGCCAATATGAGAATAGGGTCTTGTGGCACAGCAGTAGTATCCATGCCTCTGGGCTTGAATTGGGTTTGTCTTAGAATGTGCCTGATCCATTCTGCCCTCACAAAGAGTGGTTACTGATGTTAACTCTTGTAATTTTTTTGCTGAAAGATTCAATTCGTATTTATTATAGCTCTAGTACCTGTATATACTGTAATTGCAGGAATTTCTAGGTCTGGGATAGTGCTGAACAATTCATTTAAAAACAGTTGTATTCCTTCTTCAACATGTCATGCTACAAGTGGCACAATAAGTTGGAGACTGGGACCTTATACCGTTGGGTCACAAGCTATAATACAGTGATGATATCATGATCACATTTTACTGCATACTAACCTTCACATGGAATGCAACAGTGATAGCCACGGAAACGCATCTTTACCTGTCAGAAAAGGGTGATAAAAATTTTACAAAGAGGAAACAGCTGAGGAGAGGGAAACTGTTCAGGAGAAGCCTTGTGATTTTGTTTAAAATTCACCTACAAGTTTGGATCCAAACAGAGGGACGAATCTTCCCAGAAATTGGCAAAGTGTAATTTTTGGAGAGTTTCTCTCTGTGAGGTGAGTTTATCATCAAAACTTCCAAAATTGCTGCAAAGCCATGCCTTTATGGCATCCATTTGTCACAGGTGGAAGTACTGGCCATTTTCAGCATCTCCTCAGATTCCCAGTGGCTGTGCTATATTTAAAGCCCAGCCATGCACCTGCTCAACTGCTGGCAATCTGCAGCATGGTCCCCTCCACCATCCCCACTGACCTAACACAATTACCACCCCCACCCTCCCACCTGCAACAACCTATCGCCTTCCCAGCTACCTTTCCCCTAGCCCTAGCCCCACCCACCTATGACTCTCTCAGCCCCCTTTCCCCTCCACATTCCTGATGAAGGGCTTTTGCCTGAACCGTTGCCTCTCTTGTTCCTTGGATGCTGCCTGACTGACTGTGCTTTTCTAGCACCATACGTTTGACTTCTAAGACAATTTTCCCAGAGGGAAATTGATTCCCCTGCTTTGCCAATGGGAATTTGTGTTTGGGGAGGAGGGGTGACGTGGTGGTGGAATAAAAAAAAACTAGCTTAATTGCAAGGCAGAGCCCCAGTGGCATAGTTGTAGTGCCCTATCTTTGAGACAGGAGGCCAGGGTCAAGCCCAACTGCTCTAGAGATGTGTAATAACTTAACTGACCTGGTTATTAGAAAATATCTATAACCAACGCTGCTTGTCATAAAAACCTAGCTGGTTTGCTAATTCGAAAACTGCTGTCCTTGCATGGTCTGGCCTACATGTGACACCAAATCCACAGTATTGTGGTAGACTCTTTATAGGTAATAAATACTGGCCTAGCCAACGATGCCCAAATCCCGTGAATGAATGAATTAAAAACTAAATAGAAAACTTAACAACTGCAAAAGCTTAATCTCGGGATCACCAACATGTGGCTCATTAAAAAGCAGTTCCTGACAATGATCAATCTAACCCATTCCTTCTCATTAATAGAAAATAGTACTTTAAAATGTACTTTTAATTTTAAAAATTGTCCCATATCTAAAAACACTCCCTGAAAATGAGTATTTTACTTTATTTTTTCACAGGATGTAGGTTTGCTGGCAAGGTCAACATTTAATGCCTATCTCCAATTGCTCCTGAGCTGAGTGGCTTGAACAATAATTTCAGAGGCCAACTAAATTGTTGTGGGTCTGGAGTCACATGTAGGCCAGACCAGGTAAGGATGGTAGATTTGCTTCCCTAAAGAGCATTAGTGAACCAAATGGGATTTTATGATATTATCAATAATAGTTGTCATGGTCACCATCACTAAAACTAGCTTTATGTTCCAGATTTAATGAATTGAATTTAAATCTAACCAGGTGCCAAGGTGGGATTTGAACCTGTTTCCCAAGGAATTTTTTTTAAAAATGAAAGAACTGTGGATGCTCAAAATCAGAAATAAAACAGAAATTGCTGGAAAAAACTCAGCAGGTCTGGCAGCATCTTTGGAGAGAAATCAGAGTTAACATTTTGGGTCCAGTGACTGTTCTGAGGAAGGGTCACTGGACTTAAAACACTAACTCTGTTTTCTCTCTGCAGTTGCTGCCAGATCTGCTGAGTTTTTCCAGCAATTTATGTTTTGTTCCTGAGCAATTAACCTGGGCCTCTGTAGGACTTGTCCAGTAAGTTTACATTACATCATCATCTACCAAGATTGATAAGCACTAGCACTTGCAAAATGTTTAATCACAAAATATGGAATTTTATCGAAAATTTGCTTGGATCAAAGTTGCATGAGTTTACACTTGCATGGTTTTGCTGAGCATAATGATGTCAAGTCCTTCATATTAATGGCTGTGTATTACTTTTAGCCAATAATGTGAATTGCTCGAAGGCACCAATTAAAATTATGGTAAAATGACTTGTTTTGTTTACTATACTTCTTTTGACATGTAAAAGTTGCTATGACCTCATTACAGAATCAACTGGAGGTGAATTTAACCTGAAGGTCACCACACTTCAGGTGAGGGGTGAGGTACAGAGACTGACACCTTGAAGGAAACCTCAGATGGTGTGGGATCTGAACCCATGCTGTTTGTATTATTCTGTATTGCAAACCAGCCATCCAGCTAATTAAACTCACTGACTATCCACTTGTGACAGAGTACCATTCAATTAATAACAACCTCCTTTTTTTCCAACCAGTGCAATTGGGTCCTTTGCATCTTCCAAGGCAAGTAGATGAGACCTCAAGAATAATAGGGGTGGCATGGTGGCTCAGTGGTTAGCACTGCTGCCTTGCAGTGTGCACATTTGCACATTTTCCCTGTGTCTGCATGGGTTTCCTTCCACAATCCAAAGATATGCAGGCCAGGTGAATTGGACCATAGTGATAGGTGCATTAGTGGGGAGTGGGTCTGGTAGGGGGTTTACTCTTTGGAGGGTCAGTGTGGACTTGTTGGGCTGAAGGGCCTGTTTCCACATTGTAGGGGATCTAATCTAACAGCTCATCCAAAACACAGCACCTGTGGCACTTCTTCAGAACATATCAGCCTTAAGCTTCACACTGAAGTCTTGGGATGGAATTTGAACTCAAACAGCTGCTCACTTTAGCTGTTTCACTATTCTTCTGTGCCTGAAACACTGGATCCTGATGAGTGAATTTCATGCAACTGGACATAGTCTAAAGACAAACTTGTCTGGATTTGCTGTGGTGTGTGATAATCAAAGTCTTATTACAATATTAATACAAAAGTGTATTATCTCCTTTGGAACTGTCAATGTTTTTTGAAAATTAAGATTAATTGAGGCTGTATAGAAGCCAAATAATAAATTGAATGACAGCCTCAGGAGCAGCTTACAACAGGTGTAGGAGACATCAGTGTAAGGTGTTTCAACAAACATTTCAAAGACGTTTGCAGCCCTTTAATGTGGGACAATTTGGAATGTCTTCAGGACAGTGCTTTGTACACAGGATGTTGCAAAACAGCTTCAAACAGATTCTATATTCACAGACTTCATGTTTTTACAAACTTTTCTTTAACGTTGTCAATAGACCATTTTCACATTTGAAAGCGAAGGAGATTATTTTCAAGCTTAAAGTTTGGGCTCAACTGATAGGTCAATATGGCCTCAACATGGAGTTTGAAGTTGTTCTGAACAGTGATTGTTCACTCTGCTCTTTCATATCCAATTAAATAGCATTGTCTCATCTTTCTCCTTTCATAGAATGTGGGAATCAATATCAAGGAGAAAGTGAGGACTGCAGATGCTGGAGATCAGAGCTAAAAATGTGTTGCTGGAAAAGCTCAGGTCAGGCAGCATCCAAGGAGCAGGAGAATCAACGTTTCAGAAGGGCCTGAAACATCGATTCTCCTGCTCCTTGGATGCTGCCTGATCTGCTACGCTTTTCCAGCAACACATTTTCAGCGCGAATCACTATCAAGGCTAACATTTGTTGCCCATCCTTAATTACCCAACAAGCTATGAGGCTCACTCGGCCAGTTCAGAGGACAGTTTCAAGTCTATCACATTGCTGTGGGTCTGGAGTCAGGCATAAGCTAGACCAGGTAAGGACGGCAGATTTTCTTTCCCAAGCGATATTCATGAACCAAATGGGTTTCATAAAGGATCAATGTTAGCTTTATGGCACTATGTATTAACTTAATTTAAATTCCACTAAATTGTCGTTAAAATGATAGCCTGGACCTTGGGATTGCTAGTCCAGTGATATTGAGTCAAATAGCATGGTCCTGGAAAAGCACAGCAGGTCAGGCAGCATCCAAAGAGCAAGAGAGTCAACGTTTTTGGCATAAGCCCTTCATCAAGCCCGAAGTGTGGACTCTCCTGTTCCTCGGATGCTGCCTGGCCTGTTGTGCTTTTCCAGTGCCACACTTTTTGACGCTGGCTCTCCAGCATCTGCAGTCCTCACTTTCTCCTAGTCTAGTGATATTACCAGTATCTCTCCACTGGGCCATGATGGAGTGTTATGAAGTTCATAGTTTGTGTTTTGGACTGCATTTCAAATGTATTCACTCATCTATTCTCGCTATTACTGTTGTCCGACTTCTCTGGTTTTCTCAAGCTTCCCCCTGAGCATGTCTCAGTGTTAGCTCCCTACTCGGTTTTACTACTTCTATTGGCTATGCTCAATTTCTCCTTCATTTATTGCCAGAACAAATCTGCTGAATCTTCATTTCCTATGTTCACACTTGCCTGTCTCTCTGTCTAACTGTGCCTAACAGCTGTTTTTATTCTGGATCTTTTACACTTGATCTAAACCTAATTGCTTGCCTTTCTTCTATCCATCTGATTCTAGTGGTTTTATGCCCACGGCCATGAGTTTGGGTTCAACACAGACTGGTTGAAGAGAAGGTAAGATCAAGGAGTGATTTCAAGATTGGGCTTCTTTATAACAATGTTTATTACATATTAAAACTAAATACCCCATAAATGGTATTCAAAGATATATCAGGCTCAAATCTTACTGTTAAATTATTGAAAGATTATTCTACAAATTTAATCACATAATACTGGTTGGTTTACTCCACATACTTCTCTCATTTTTCCTTATTGTTCTCAATCCCACAATGTGCTACTTAAGTCCAATGAGAAGCTCTGTAGCATCATCACAGGGTCCTAAAGCTCTTACATAAAAAGCCTCCACCACAACCACATTTTCAAAGTTGTTATCCTAGTGAGTAAAAAAAAACTAATGTTAATTGGCCTGGGGATTCCCTTGAACATGCAACAACTTGCAATTAAGTGTCACTGATAAGTAATGAAGATCCCATCACAAGTGGGCCAGGGTCAGATAGATAAGTTGGTTGGAGGCATATGCTTTCCCCCCTAAATACTCACCTTTCCCTCTGCATATTTCCAACGTGTTTGACATGTTTGTTATCTTCCTGAATGACCTTTCACCATTTCGCTCAGTCATCGGTTACAGTCTCTCAGGAGCCAGTCTGGGATGTTTGATCTCCCCAGGGATTTGTTGAGGATATCCCTGAAGCATATCTGTTGTCCTCCTCACCTGTGATGGGATTATCATGCATTGGCTGTATCAAACATTTCAGATACCACTGAATCAGAGTGGAAACAGGTCTTCTTCAATCCTAAAGGACTGCCTCAGAAGATAAAGATATAATTACAGCTAATCCTATGGTTGTCTTTTTCTTTTTAATCAGTAGATTTGAGCTGTTCTTTTCTTCTTAATTGGGACATTTTATACTGCATGATAATCCTTTATTCCTTCACCATTCCAGGTCCAAAACACTGGAACTCCCTAACATGCAACATTGCAATTGCAACTTCACCACAAAGTCTGAAGTAATTAAAAAAGTTAAACTGTTTAGTGTCTACTTGCTGTTCCTAATTGAGACCAGCTGGTGGTGATGTATAATCTTTTATCTACAAATTTGTAAAGAAAAATCACATTCTGGGGCCCTCTTGTGGTGCAGTGTTAATGTCTCTAGACCAAGAGATGGGAGTTCAAGTCCCACCTGCTCCAGAGATGTGTAATAATATCCCTGAACAAGTTGATTAGAATAATAGATTAAATAAAAACTGTGTTCTGATAATGTTTAAATTAGCAAAAAAATGTCCAAAAATATTGATTTAATGCAAGTTTGCAACACAAATTTCAGAGTAACACTTTTGGATGAACCATTAAATTTCCATTAATGCATTTTTAACAACTTGATTGAACTTTCCTTGCCAAAGCCTTACTATATAAGTCTGTGTTGACATTTTTTTACTGTCCTCCTGGGAGTCTACTGCCATAACTGGTGTCAGACAATTAACACCATGTTTCACTCTGTACGGCTGGTTTTGAGTGATAAGACTTCAATGCTGATCATATAGTCATAGAGATGTACAGCATGGAAACAGACCCTTCGATCCAACCCGTCCATGCCTACCAGATATCCCAACCCAATCTAGTCCTACCTGCCAGCACCCGGCCCATATCCCTCCAAACCCTTCCTATTCATATACCCATTCAAATGCCTCTTAAATGTTGCAATTGTACCAGCCTCAACCACATCCTCTGGCAGCTCATTCCAAACATGTACCACCCTCTGCGTGAAAAAGTTGCCCCTTAGGTCTCTTTTATATCTTTCCCCTCTCACCCTAAACCTATGCCCTCTTGTTCTGGACATGCCGACCCCAGGAAAAGACTTTGTCTATTTATCCTATCCATGCCCCTCATAATTTTGTAAACCTCTATAAGGTCACCCCTCAGCCTTTGACACTCCAGGGGAAACAGCCCCAGCCTGTTCAGCCTCTCCCTATAACTCAAATCCTCCAACACTGGCAACATCCTTGTAAATCTTTTCTGAACTCTTTCAAGTTTTACAACGTCTTTCCAATAGGAAGGAGACCAGAATTGCACGCAATATTCCAACAGTGGCCTAACAATGTCGTGTAGAGCCGCAACATGACCTCCCAACTCCTGTACTCAATACTCTGACCAAGAAAGGAAAGCATACCAAACGCCTTCTTCACTATCCTATCTACCTGCAACTCCACTTTCAAGGAGCTATGAACCTGCAATCCAAGGTCTCTTTGTTCAGCAACACTCCCTAGGACCTTACCATTAAATGTATAAGTCCTGCTAAGATTTGCTTTCCCAAAATGCAGCATCTCGCAATTATCTGAATTAAACTCCATCTGCCACTTCTTAGCCCATTGCCCATCTGGTCCAGATCCTGTTGTAATCTGGGGTAACCCTCTTCGCTGTCCAATACACCTCCAATTTTAGTGTCATCTGCAAACTTACTAGCTGTACCTCTTATGCTTGCATCCAAATCATTTATGTAAATGACAAAAATTAGAGAGCCCAGCACCGATCCTTGTGGCACTCCACTGGTCAAAGGCCTCCAGTCTGAAAAACAACCCTCCACCACCACCCTCTGTCTTCTACCTTTGAGCCAGTTCTGTATCCAAATGGCTCGTTCTCCCTGTGTTCTATGAGATCGAACCTTGCTAATCAGCCTCCCATGGGGAACCTTGTCGAACGCTTTACTGAAGTCCATATAGATCACATCTACCGTTCTGCCCTCATCAATCTTCTTCGTTACTTCTTCAAAAACTCAATCAAGTTTGTGAGACATGATTTCCCACGCACAAGTAGGTTTAGAAAACGATGATGGTGTCAAGCAGCCTTTCCTGCCATGGGATCTGTTGGATCTGCAAAGGCACTGCTGGTGGTTCTTCTCCACTACTTTGAGAATACGCAGTTCATGTTTCTGAAGAACTTGTTCTGTTGGGATCATTGCTGCATTAGTAAGCCATGACCTTAGTCTCAGGTTTGAAAGATCCTGGTTCTCATATACTCTTCCTCAATTGGTTGAAAATTGAGTTCGCATATTGGAGATGGTGAAGAATTTGTCACCTTGGTCTCCCTTCAAGAGGAGACTCCCAACATATTGAAAGTGGTCCACATTTCATAGGATCATGCCACATTTGTAAATCTACATTGTTTTCATTCATGGTCCGATTTTTGGAAGTTGTGGTGTTAGAATTGAGATCACAGATTTTGCATTGACAGTACTGGTGATGGTACTATTGCTGAACATTGTTGTGGAGTGAGTCAGTCAGCAACTTATGACGAGAACATTAAAATACAGAAAACAAAGTTACAGTCCAATTTATCATATTCCTTCATTGGCTTTGCTTCACCAAGAAATTCAATGTTGAAACACATGTAGAGGGAAGTAGCAATATTTATTATTAGATAACCTCTGCATATACCAAAGAAGGCTAGGCTTGTCCAGTCAATTGTAACTAAATTTTAAACTGTACAATGCATCTTGATTCTTTCCAAACAACATATTGAGCAATTTAAAAAGTTATTTTACAAGTGTGTGTTTTCATTCCTTCAGCTTTTAATTATGGGTGAATTAGAAAGAATTTTTTTTTGTTTCTCTTAATGCAATCTTTCTTTTTGTCTCTTTACTTTGCTTCCCTTACTTAATTTTACTTTGAGTCAAATATTCTAACTTCAACCTCTTGGCTTAGATTCTGCAGGGAGGATTCTTCAATCTGATTGGTTAAGGAGGCATGACATTGCTTATTTTGTTCACACAGGTTCCTTGTAAAGGAAGACACACTGTTTTGGAGCCTCAGCAATTAAAAGTTGCCATTTATTTACCACAGACTGAAAATTCTGGTTTAATCCATGAAATGCAATGGACTGCAAGAAGCTTGCAATGGTGTAAAAAGATTTGATTTATGAATAACTAATGAAATTCTTTGACATTCACAAGTCAACACTTTTAAGGTAAGTGCCAATCAATCATCTTGTGATTCTTTGTCTTGTTGGTTATTAAAATAAATGTCACAATAGGGGTAGGTTCCTATTGGCCATTGGCTGAGGGGTTTAATGTGATACCTCATCAACAGAAGGACCTAGAAAAAGTGATGAACTCTACAGTAACCACACCATTTATTAATGGAACGTAGAAGCATGGCAAGATCTTCCCAAGAAATGAGACTGCATGAAGAGAAACTTCAAAGAGGGATATGCTTAGAATAGCAAAATACAAATTTAATTCCTAACAATTTAACAAACCTAAGCTCACCATATCTGCCAAAATCCTCATCTGTGTTGGCTAGCAGTCTATGTTAAACAGATTGAGAGCACACTGATGTGACATTTTCCACAACATGACACCAAACAAAATATCCTGTGTGCACCGAAATATATTCACCTTCATTCCAACACTCTCAACCCCGAGCCTAAGTGGAAACACTTTACCGTTTTGGGGAATTGTGAAATGTTTTGCAGTCTTTACACCACAAGAAAACTCTCTCATTTACCTAAACTCTGCAGACATCATATCATTAAAACACTAGACACAAGAGCCGCTTCCACAAGACAGAGACCAAACAGTGCCTTTCATCATCTCAACATTCCCCAAAGGGATTCACAGCCAACTTCTGCAACATAGTAAAATGCAGCAGTCAATCTGCACTTGGCCTCACAAAGCACAACACAAACAGTGGTGATGTAAGCATAGTGAATATCACTGGGCTAGTATCCCAGGCTAATACTCTATGGCCGTGAGTTAAAATCCCATCATGGTGGCTAGTGGATTTTAAATTCAGTTAGCAGATTTGGAATTTAAAGATAGCCTGGCAATGGTGACCACGTGACCACTGTTTATTGTCTTAGGAACCCATCGATTTCACGAATGCTCTGTCGTGAAATATATCTGCCATCCTTTCATGGTCTGAACTACATTTGACTGGGAATTTACAATAACGTGATTGACTCTTTACTCTCGAATTTGGCTGAGCAAGTCACTCAGTTTGAGGGGAATTAAGTCAGCCTGGCTGCCACACTCTTCCACAACAGGAAAAAAAAGACAAGAAATAGTTTTCATCATGTCTCTTAAGGGATAGATATTGACCAGGATATTAAACAAAACATCCATGTTGTTCTTCAGGTAAGGCAATGGAATCAAAAATACAAAGTGTTAGAGAAACTCAGCAGGTCTGGCAGCATCTGTGGAGAGATAAACAGAGTTGAGTACTGTAAGACTGTTCTGAACAAGGTGAGGAGGTACCGGTGGTGTGCAGAATTATATTTGTAGGTATTTTGCTCAAAAAACACCCAATCTGCAGGCGATCAATCCATGTGACACTTTATAAATTCCTATTTTGGAAATAGAACCAATCTGACTCAAGATTGCAATACAGACAGACTCTAACCTCATACCTGTAATGCATTGCCTGAGCAGAGATATCACTTTTTAAAATATAAAACCTTAAGTTATCTCGGGAATGTGACTTGAAAGAAGTTCTGGCATTAACATAGTAGTGAATCAAAACCTACAACCCATTCTAAAAGATGAAAGACTAAACAGCAATCTAGGTTTGTTCAGTATATCATATCAGTTGCATGACACTGTGATCTTGAGCAATAAATTTTGTGTCTTATGATCCTGCCCCATTAGCTACCTGAAGGAGCAGCGCTCCGAAGGATAGTACTTCCAAATAAACCTGTTGCATTATAGCCTGGCACTGTGCGATTTTTAACTTCGTTCTGAACAAGACCTATTTGCATATGTCAAAGAAGCAGCCAGGACCTCATTTTAATCTCTTCCTCTTGTGTTGAATGGTGTATGAGGCAGAGTGACAACATTCATAGCTAGATTTTGCTGGAACAGGTCACTTGCCTATTTCTGCTTGGTTCTGGTGTTTGAATTTTCTAAACCCAAATATTTGAACTTTCCAAGCCCGAATATTTGAGAAAGGTTGATCTTAGCGTTAAGTGTACCACATTGGTGAAGCCTAATCTAGAACACTAAGGTGGATTAATATCAGCTGCTTCCGTTTGCTCAATACACGGTGTGCTCTAATATAGAGAAATACTTAACAAATCTCTTTAAACAACTTAGATACTGGATGGCAGGGCTAAGACCCAAGGACAACCAACTGTTCACCTGGACACTGCTGGAACTTAACCATCCAGTGCATAATCCACCCCACGGAATAAAAATATACTTTCTTTAACCAAAGATAAAACTCTGGTTGTAAATAAATGCTTATGCCTGTGCAGTTCTATAACCAGCAGTGAGATCTTAAAGAATCCCTCTCCTCAACAATGGGTCTGAGGCTGTTCACAATCTTGCTGCTATGTTTGAGCCTTTGGTGAGCTCCCAAATGTGTTTCTGCACTAACACCCTCCACCATCTCTGCACATTGCCTGACCCTGCCCCTGCCGCAGAAATTCTTACCCATGCCTTTGTCGTCCTGAATATTTCAATGTAGTTCTTGCCACTCTTCCATCTTCAAAACTTTCATAAACTGGAGGTCATCCAAACCTTTACTTGAACAAATTATTGTTCTCAATCAGCCGTGTGCTCACTGACCTGCACTTGTTGTTAATATTCTCATCCTTGTTTTCAATTACAGCATGGACTCTGCCTCCAGCCCTGTAACCTGCTGCAGACCCATAACACTCCAAGATATCCATGCTCCTCTAATTCTGGACTCTTGAGCATGCCTGAATTAATTGCTCTACTAGTGGCTGCCAAGGCCCCAAGCTCTGGAATTTCCCTCACCCATTTTAAACCACTTCATCTCTCTTTCATCCTTTAAAGAACTCTTTAATAACACTTTGATCAAGCTTTTGGCTTTCTGCCACAAGATCTGCTTAGGCATTTCAGTGTCAAATTTTGTTTTAAAACACTCCTGTGGACTATCTTTAGATGTTTAATTACATTAAAAGGTGTTCTATAAATTCCCCTTCTTCTTGAGGGGGATTAACTAGCCTCCTCTTGATTCTTCTGTCTTATATCACACCATAGATCGGGAAATAACTGCATAACATTATGAACTGTAGAGATCATCGCACTGAAATGATGTCCCCTTTAATTAAAGTGTACACGATTGAAATGATTGATGTCACACTTTATTAATGAAAACCACAGTATAGTTGGTAAAAGTTGTCCTTTCAAATACATTCAAAATTGAAAAACATTGTGAACGTGTTATCAAGTTGTATGCTACTACAGTAAAAAAAATGCACAAAGATGAGTATTTCAATACAAATCTCACAAAGGATAAAACCACGGATGCAGCGACATCACTATAAAAACACATTGTTTGGCTCCCAAAAAGAAGCTTATAACCCGCATTCCCACATGGAATGACAATGATTGTTCTACCTCCTTAAAACTTATGCTACTAAAAGCTCTTATTACTTAGGCAAACCAATGGTATTGTGTTCACTTCTTATCATGAGACATACATATTTTATGGTAATTATTTAAATAATCAATGTTTTGGCATTCTTAAAACTCTTGGACTCAAACCTCCTTAAATGCACATTTGGTTTAATATCATTGCACCCTCTATTTAACCTTTGTATTGGAGAAGTGGGATAATCAGCTAGGAATCTCAAAGAGAAATCACTCTGATGGTTTCCATAAGGAACTAGGTATGCAAAGATGAAGCTGGGTTCTATATTCCTATTATCCTTCTACCATTTTCAGTGAAAACCTCTCATAAAATAATCAGCACTTGGGCGGAATGCTGGAGGGCAAGAGACACGAGTAATGAAGTGGAGAAAATGGGTGAAGTGATAGACAAGTACCAATGAAATGCACACTTTTTCAGAAACCATTTCTGTGGATAACTCGAAGCTAAATATACAGGTTGAAAATGCACTGATTTTTGAATATGGTTAACTAAATCACCTCTATGCGCAGATTTATTCCATTTTTAAACAATAAATCCATTGTCACATGCAAATAAGTTATTTCACATCTTTTGAGACAAACCAGTTGAATTCAGCGTTGCTGAACTTCCTACCCAAGTTGCTGATTAACCTGAGTAACCAAAATATACAGTAGAACCAGTCCAGTTTCAGGGGATACAAATACTGCGGAAATCTTATTATCTTTGCTTTCTTGGATTTGTCATAAAGGTCATCAACCAGAAACGTTATTTCTATTTTTCTCATAAATAATATTGCCTGACCTGCTGAGCATTTCATATGTGTAGAGTTATTACAATCCTGAGGCAGCCACTGAGTTAATGCAAACTCTCTAGCTATTGAAGGAAAAGAAAGCACTGCAAAACTTGTACTGAATCATTTTACTTGTGAATGGAGCTGTACAAAGCACAGATATACTGGGTATGCAACTCACCTCTGTAATTTACTAACTGTGCTGTGTAAAAGGATGCATAACATTGTTTTTGAAGTTTTCCCCTGACAGGATAAAGAGATGCTCAAGTTGTTGTTTAAAAGGGAGAGCACAGCAGCATCTTTTCACTTAGACTCGGCAAAAGTGAGGACAGCAGATGCTGGAAAATAGAGTTTAGATCAGAGTGGTGCTGGAAAAGCATAGCAGGTCAGGCAGCATCTGAGGAGCAGGAAAATTTTACTGCTCCTTGGATGCTGCCTGACCTGCTGTGCTTTTCCAGCACCACTCTTTTTACTTAGCAACTATACTGGAAATTATTGAGGAAACTGCAACATTGGAGAGGAACTATGCCTCAGAAAGACTTGAAAATGAGGGTGAGAGTTTTAAAAGTTGAGGCACTACTTAAACAAGAACCAATGTAAATCAGGAAGGATTGGGCTTCATGTGAGACACAGGTAAGAGAGATTTTCGAGGGTGGAATTTGGGAGATGGGCCTGTGACAGATAAACCAAGTTTGGAGCAAATGAGGCATGGATGAGGGTTCAAGCATCAGAAGAACCGAGTAAGGGGTGTGGATGGTGATGTTTCGGAGGTGGAAATAAGCAGTCTATCTCATATGCTACTACAGTTTAAAAAAAAGCACAAAGATGAGCATTTCAAAATAAATCTCACAAAGGATAAAACCACGGATGCAGTGACATCACTAAAAAAAAACACACTGTTTGGCTCCCTAAAAAGAAGTTTATAACCCGCATTCCCACGTGGAATGAGAATGGTTGCTCTACCTCCTTAAAGATTATGCTACTAAAAGCAGATATATGGTGGAAAATACATAGAGGTCAAAAATAATCGCAAGATTGTGAACTGTCTGATCCAACGTCTGACAGCAGTTGGTGGTGAGGGAGCAGAGTTTGAGGCATGGATCAAAGGCATTAGTCTTTGTCTTCACAATATTTAACTGGAGGAAATATCTGCACAGTCATAGATAATCAGATAATTTAATAACAAGTTGAGAGAGGTCACAGTGACGCAAGGCTGGGTGTTGTCAACGTGTTTGAAAACTGTGCTTCTGCATGAGTTGCTAAGGGCCAGCATGCAAGGGAGAAACAGGAGGTGGTCAATGGGGTTAAAGTAATGGAAACAGGAAGGGAAACCACTGCTAGTGATTCTCTGGCTACAACGTGATATAGAGCTAGGCGAGTATGGCAGTTCCATCCAGGAAGACAATGAAGGTTAGCTGTTTGAAGAAGAATATGTAGTGGAATCAAGTGCTGCAGATTGAGAAGGACAAAGAGGGACAGTTTAACATAATCACAAGATGCTATTTGCAACTTCAATGAGAGCTCTGAAGCATGGGTGGAAACACAATTAGAGTCATAGAGTCTCAAACATGAATATCTGGGAATGACTGGCACAGATTTGTGGATTCTGTGGGTATTCCATGGCGGTGCATGAGAAACTGGGGCCAGTGGGGCTGGGAGAGCTGCCAAATCAGGAAAGGTGAAGAGTGTGTTCTCGAACTAGTAAGCCATTTGCCATTACTGAGACCCAGAAAATGGGTTAGTTTAAACTCACCTGCTCAGCAGGAAAGTGGCAGGATCTGGTCAACTGTCTATTCTAACATCCCACCTCATTTTATTTTGCATTGAAGTGAATAGAAAGTGGAATTTGTCAGGATGTAAAACAGGTAGCCAATCTGATTCCAACAGTTCCCCCATTAGGCATGTCAAGCGAGCTTGTTAACATTGTAAAGACTGTCGCTCTCTCATATTCATTCATGAGCTCACACTCAGGAATTGCCAGCAAGGGATTACAGCCTACGTATTGCACCAAAAACAATATAGTAAGTGTACAACATCAAAGTTCTGATGCTGCTGAAAATCTGAAACAGAAAATACTGGCAACAATAAGCAAGTCAGGCAACAACTGTGGAAAGAAAAATTTAACATTTCAGGTCAATTACCTTTCATTAGATGTAGAATTTTGTTTTTCTTCAATATGCACTCAATTGTGAATTAAAATTTAAAGGCAGATATAGGGTTGAATATCACTTGTTGAACACAAGTGACAAAATAAAACACTGACAATTAATTTATATTCTTGTTTTTTTAAAAATTTCTCATTTTAATTTGATTCCTCACCACTCTGATTTCATTCATCACTTGCTCTTGTAAACACCACTCATTGGAACCTCACCCATTGATTTCAATGACAGGAAGATTAAATATAGCACTCAGCTTGCTGCGGATTTCAGCTGCAAAAACAATATGCATTTAAGTTGGCTTCTTGAGTGATATCCCTTTTCTTTTTGCCTCCGAGCCTCCTCATATTCTTTTTAACACATTTATAATTGGCCATGACGAAGGAGGAAACAACACAACAACAACAGTAGACTGAGTTAACTACTACAGTTATAAGCAATAAAATACCAGCCTAGCTGCGTCTCAATGTAACTAAATCAATTTTGAACTGTACAGAGCTGATAAGTTGGGTTCATCCAACTGCAGGATACCCTTACCATTAGCTTCCTATTAATAAGAACCTAACAGAGGTAGAGTACTTCCTGCTCTCTCTAATCATCATCTTCATCGTCCTCAAAAGACAGCAAGCTGCTGTTTTTTATTTGCTTTGGTTTGTTCTCTGAATTTGAGGGTTCTGTTTGCTCTTTTCGCTCTTCCTTTTTCTTTTTGCTAGAAGTGGCAGTCAGGCCTGTAAAGTTGTCACCTGAAGAACGCTTTGCCGGTTTCCTGAATACATGCTTCCCATCCTCTGGCTCTGGATCCTCAGCTGGTCACAAAATACAAACAATTTCAGAATAAGCTGGAAAAGTATTTGCTTTCAGTGAAATACTCTATTTAATACTCAAAACACTCATACTTTTGGAGAACTTTCTCCTTCGTTTTTACATCCACACTACTCATGAAAAAGCCTCTGGCTTTCATTGATGGGTGACCTATGGAACAACACCTAATCCATCAGGTCAGACAGCAATGGATTGAGTGGGAGGGATTACAGGAAAATCATCTTGTCAACAGATACAGAGGATTGCACACAAAGAGGAAGCTAAGAATTTAATCACCTGATCCTCTTAATTCATCGTAAGATTACAGGTTTTGGTCCAACTTAAACCCAACTCTCCCCGACTTAAACACTGCTCTACTGCATCCCATTTTTTAAAAATGTATTCTTTATTCACAAGATACAGGAGACAGTGACAAGGACAGCATTTATTGCCCATTCTACATTGCCCTGAGAAAATGTTGGTGAAGCCACCTTCTTGAACCATGGCAGAGCATAGAGGTACAACTACAATCCTGTCTGGGAGAGTGTTCCAAGATTTTGTCCCAAAAACAATGGATGGTGAGTGACTACACAACAAATAAAAAAACGTGCCAAGGCCACTTTTCAACAACTGGAGAAAGTGGAATTACTGAGTAAATGCCTTTCTACACACTATCAATAGCTGAATCCAAGCAGCTCATAACAGATGTATTTTGGATACTTTTAACAGATAGCTGTTAAAAATAGGATACAGCACACGGCTACAGAAAGGAAAGCTGTTAAATGTACTTTCAAAGATCAAGTACTACATATTTACATACATTTCTTTGAGTTTACTGTATTCTGTTTGATTTTTGCTGCTTCTTCAGCTGTCAAGTCCCCCTGACGAAGGACTACAACCTGTGGCTGCTCGTCTTCTGGATCGCTCTGTCCACTGTCACTATCAACAGGTGGGAGCTGCTGGCTCTGAAGGAGGGAAAGAAAAATTAATTCAACTTTCAAAATTAGATTTACAACATTATTAGAGTGACCTTTCACTGCTATTTTAAGCATGTTAATCAAAAAGGTGGCAAGGATTTCCCTCCAAGGCTCCAAGATGGCATCAGCACAGTGGGTAGTGTTCAGGCTCTTCAGAGCCCAACCCCTCCTGGCTGATAGCATCGTTTTCTCTATGTACTTCTTGTCTTTTTTTCTTTTCTTCTTCTACTTTGAGGGTGGGGTGGTGTTAATAGCTACAGCGTCGGTGGCATGAAACAGGACTCCTGGTGTTGATGCCGGGAGGCTGGACTCTTCAGGGTGTTGGTGAGATGATGGCAGCAACTGAGCCCAGGTCTCCTAGGCTATTGGTGTAGTCGGAGTGGATTTCGAGGATTGGAATACCTTTAAGCTAAGTTTGAGATCCCAATTTGAACTTTTATTTAAATAATTTATTTTAATCCTTATTGTAACTCAAAATGGCACTGGGTTTGTAGCGTCAAAACACTTTTCACAGTATCTTCAAGATATATGTGACAATAAATCATTCGTTCATTTCCATGGTGTGGATTTCTGCATCTCCAATATCAGTACAATCTGGTTGAATATAGAAGCTATAGTTACTAAGTTAGCAGATGACACCAAAACTGGTGGCATAGTGGACAGCAAAGTGGGTTACCTCTTAAAGGTACCTTTATGAGATGGGCAGAGGAGTGGCAGATGCAGTTTCATCTAGATAAATGTGAGGTACTACACGTTGGGAAGGCAAATCAGGGCAGGACACAATGGTAAGGTCCCAGGGAGTATTGCCGAACAAAGACACCTTAGACTGCAGATTCATAGTTCCTTGAAGGTGGAGTTACAGGTAGATGGGTAGTGAAGAGATTGGTACACTTGCCTTTATTGGTCAGGGCACTGAGTATGGGAGTTGAGAGGTCATGTTGCAGCTGTCCAGGTCATTGGTTAGGCCAGTTTTGGCCTCCCTGATAAGGAAAGACATTTCTAAACTTGAAAGAGTTCAGAAAAGATTTACAACGATGTCGCCAAGGTTGGGGAGTTTGAGCTATAGGGAGGGGCTATCTTCCCTGGAGTGTCGGATGTTGAAGGGTGACCTTATAGAGGTTTATAAGGTCATGAGGAGCATGGACTGGGTGAATAGTCAAGGTCTTTTCCTCAGGGTATGGGAGTCCACAACTAGAGGGCAAAGGTGAGAAGGGAAAGATTTAAAAGAGACCTACAGGGCAAATTTTTCACACAGACGGCGGTGCGTGTATGGAATGAACTACCAGAGGAAGTGGTTGAGGCTGGTACAATTACAACATTTAAAAGGCGTCTGGATGGGTACATCAATAGGAAGGGACTACAGGGTTATGGGCCAAATGCTGGCAAATAGGACTAGATTAAATTCAGGATGGTCAGCATGGACAAGTTGGACTGAAGGGTCTGTTTCCATATTACACATTTCTTTGACTCTAAAATCAAGTGAATTTTCAGGAATAGAATTATAGGAAGTTGGAGGAGTAGGGCATTCAGCTCTTTAAGCTTGCTCTGCCATTCAACAAGTTCATGGCTGTTCTTCGATGTCATGGCCTTTTTCTGGTTCTATTCCCGTTACCACTGACATATTTTCGATGTAGGTTTTATCGCTGTGAGTACTTAAGTAAGGGGTACAAAAGTCCAGTGAAAAGCATACAATGTCGCCACACACAGTGCCAGCGCTGCCAGTCGCCAATTGCTGCTGCCATCATCTGGGTTCACGCTGAGCTCCAGCCATTGCTTCCATGGCTCCAGTTTTACGAATGATTAAGGTCCATGCTTTATTTAGTATATTTTGCATCAGAGAGCTATCAACATCTGCCTTGAACATACGGAATTTTAGAAAATCCACAGACCTCTGGGGTAGAGAATGCTAAAGATGCGTCACCATTTGAGTGAAGAAATTCCTTGCCTCAGTCTTATGTGGTGTTCTCTCTTATTCTGAGATGGTGTTCCCATATTCTAGACACCCTCCCTAGCCAGGGAAAACATCTTTCTTGCAACTATCCCTTTGAACCATGTACAAATTTTGTTTGCTTCAATGAGATTATCTCTAATCCTTCAAAACTTCAGTAAATACATGCCCAAGCTTCTCGAAAAATAAGCTAGCGTTACTAATACGGCACCTCTTGATAAACCAGCAAAAATTACATACCTGAAACACCGGGCATTTACTACATTATCACTATTTCCTTGACGTTTGTGTAATCAGTTGAAGGAGCAATTGACAGGGATCACTTTTGTAATTTTTTATTTAAATCACATTGTTATTTAAGTCATTATTGCTTTAAGTAAAACATAACTGTGATGTGTATACCTCCTGCATTATATTTTTATTACTTAGTGTGTGTTTTTAACATTGATTATGTGGACCTGTTGATCAAGTAGAATATCTGACCAACCGAAATACTCCTAGTTTCAAAGGGTGCAGCTTAACAAAAACATTGGCTGCATTGCCAAGAAAGGTAGGTACAAGTGATTGTACAAATTTGCTGGAAAATGATTGACAAATTGAGGACATTGCTGAAAATGTGTTGCTGGAAAAGCGCAGCAGGTCAGGGAGCATCCAAGGAACAGGAGATTCGACGTTTCAGGCATAAGCCCTTTTCAGCTCTGATCTCCAGCATCTGCAGTCCTCACTTTCTCCTCGAAAATTGAGGACATTGTTTAAAGCGCAAACTTTTAAAATGTGCATTGGCTCTAAAGCTGTTTCTAAAGTGGGATTTTTCTGTAAGGCAGTGTTGCATAAGAAAACAACCATTGCATTACAGAAGAACTATCCAGAGCCAATTATATCAAAGTTTTCTCGCAGACAGCAAACCAGGACGTTAAAAAACACTGAAGGGGGGATCCAAGATGGCGGCGACCCAGCAAGTTTGAGTCTACAGTGCTCCTCCCAAGACTTGGGCAAAGTGGGTCACCCACCCCCAGGACACTCACCAAATCATTTAAAATAGCTGTTTAGTATTGAATTTAAACAATTTAATCTTAAGCAGTAAAAATGACTAAAGGGAAGGGAACCCACAGCTCTCAGCAAGCCCACCCCCACTCTCTAGCTGCAGCAGAGGCGTCCGCAGCCACCCCAGGGGACTTACCTACGGTGGCGAGCCTTGTGGAAATCATCTCCAAACTGGATGCGAAGATCGACGCTTTTATGGAAGAATCCCGAAGTCGATGGGACTCACTCTCGGCCGCGCTGCAAAGGCACGACCGAGACATTAAAGGAATTGAGCGCTGAGTCGGAGGGATGGAGCTAAAGGCCCCGAACTCCGAAACTACAGCGCAATCGGCCGTGGATTGGGTCCGGACTCTCGACCAGCGAGTCCAGACCTTAGAGAACCACACTGCTGACCTCGAGAATCGAGGTCGTTGTAAAAATATTCGTTTGCTGGGCCTTCCTGAACGGGAAGTGGAAGGCCAGCTTACGTGGTTCCTTGAACAGTGGCTTCCACAGCTATTAAATCTGGAGGCTTATCAGGCCAGGTGAGGGTGGAATGGGTCTACCGGGTTGCAATACGCAGGCCCGGCTCGAACCAGCGCCCCCACCCGGTCCTATTCCGGCAGCAGAGCTATAAGGAGAGGCAGATACTCCTAGAAGCCTCTAGAAATCTTGGAAAAGGTCCCCAAGCCATGATCTATAAAGGATCCAAGATCATGTTATTCCAGGGCTTTTCCCCAGCTCTGGTCCGAAAGAGGAAGGCATTCGATGAGGCGAAGATGTGTTTAAGGGACTTAATATTCAGTACTCCTTACGCTACCCAGCGACGCTACACTTTAACCATATTAACATTACCAAATATATCCAGATGTTGGTTGGGGAGGGGGGGGGGGGGGGGAGGTAGGGTGCTCACTGTTAACTCAAGCTCTGTAGTATATGTAAATTTTCCTTATCCTATTGAGGAGCGCCGGGGTCAAGGGTGGGGCACTGGTTGGGATAGGATATGATGGACCTTTGGAAAGAAAGTGATACCCCCTAGGAACAAGGGGGAAAATCTTCATTTAAATACGTTTTACATTTTTTTAAATTTAGAAATAGTTTTTTATTATACTGTTGTGAGTGTATTAGAAAGCCCTTATTTTTGTGAATTTTATACGCTCTATGTTCGGGATGTTCTGGATAGGGTTTCCCCTCCCGAGGGGTCTCGGATTTGCCCGGACGATTATGGTTGATCAGTCGGTTAAGTGGTGCACCTGGCATATCAAGGGGAGTAATTCGCCAGTCAAAAGGAAGAAAATATTATCAAAATCTCAAGAAAGAAAGGGTTGATTTGATCAAGCCTTTTTTTTCTTCTTTTAGCTCAAAAAGCAGGGGAGTTGTTATTCTTATTCGGAAGAATTTTCCTCTCAAAATCCTAAATCAGATAAAAGACGAATCTGGACGATATATTCTGATTAAAGCCCTTATAAATGGAGAGGAATATAGGATTTTAAATTTGGATTGCCCCCCGGCACATCCTTTTAAATTTATAATGGAAGCCTTCTCAAAATTGATGGCTCTCGGTGCCCGTCATACAATTATAGGGGAGATTTTAATTGTATTATGGATCTGGAAATAGATAGGATTCCCAAGAGTACTGCAGGAGTATCTCCCAGATCTAGACAATTGGTGGATTTGAACAAAGAATTAGGATTAGTAGATGTATGGAGATGTCTTCATCCACAGGGCAGAGATTTTTCTTTTTACTCCAATCCACATAAATGTCATACCAGAATTGATGTTTTTTGCTCCCTCGATTTTTTAAAATTCCATATCATCCTGTAAAATAGGTAGTATAGCAATTTTCGATCACGCTGCTGTATATATGGAAATCAAGGCGAGGAACAATGGGACATCCCTGATGAAAGATAGTAAATTTGTAAAGTACTTCTCTCAAGAATTTAAAACTTTTTTAGAAATTAATTTAGGTACGGCTAGCATCAATGATGTGGGAGACCATCAAAACTTACGCGCGAGGTTTGATCATCTCATACTCAGCGACCCAGAAAAAATTAAAGGGAGCACAACAGTGTCTGCTTGAAGCTCGCTTAAAAGAGGCTGAAACAGCATTGGCCAACAGACCTTCTATATTATCAAATTGCAAAGGATTACGGCCCTTAGGACAGCTTGAAACACCACACATTTCCCTCTTAGCCATTTGGGTAAATTATTTGCAAAACAAAGGTTATATGAATTTGGCGACAAACCGGGTAGATACTTAGCATTTCTTGCAAAGGAAAAAAAGGCCCTCAAACTATCACGTCTATCGAGGAAAGTACGGGTATTTTGACTCATGATCATAAAAGGATTAACGCAATCTTTAGAAAATTTTTTTCTGATTTATATAAATCGCAGGATTGTGAAGACAGGACTAGGAGGTTGCAATCATTTTTTAAAAATTTGACCTTTCCGGACCTAACTCCGGAACAGATATCGGTCTTAAATGTTCCCCTAACAGTCCAATACTTGACGCAATCAGGCAACTTCAGAGCGGTAAGGCACCTGGCCCAGATGGCTTTCAAGCGGAATTCTATAAAGAATTTATAGGAATATTGGCTGGTCCACTTATGGACATGTATAACTACGCATACAGTCAGGGTTGTCTCCCGCCTTCGTTGAAAGAGGCAACTATCTCTCTTATCCTTAAGAAAGGAAAGGACCCAGAAGATTGCGCGTCATACAGACCAATATCCTTGCTAAATGTAGATTTTTAAATCCTTTCTAAAACGTTAGCATTGAGACTAGAAAGGGTATTGCCACATATCATAAAAGGAGGATCAGACGGGATTTATTAAGGGCCGTAGGTCATCCAATAATATTAGAAGAGCTTTGACTATGATTCAAGCCTGCCATCAGGGAAAAATACCAGAAGTAGTAGTCTCATTAGACTCGGAAAAGGCATTCGATAGGGTTGAATGGTCATATTTGTTTTACACATTGGAAAGGTTTGGCGTTGGAAAGGTGTTCACCAAATGGGTCTCAACATTGTATAGTGATCCCAAAACAGTTGTGGTTACCAATGGATTAGGCTTGGATAGCTTCAGTGTGGATAGGGGCTGCCATCAGGGATGTCCTCTCTCGCCATTGTTATTTACGCAAATAATTGAACCACTAGCAGAAGCTATACGGGCTGATCCTAATATAACGGCCCCGAGGATTGGTACAGGTAAACATAAAATTTCCCTTTATGCAGATGATGTTCTTCTATTCCTCCGTAATCCTCTGATGTCTGTGCCTCACTTAATCTAAGTTATTAATACATTTAGTGCATTCTCAGGCTATAAACTTAATTTCTCAAAATCGGAGGTTATGCCAATGGGTGGCCTTGCTATGATACCCCACTTAGTGGATATTCCCTTTCGGTGGCCCCTGGAGGGTTTCTTATATTTAGGCATTTTTATTACCCCCAATATTTGTTCATTTATACAAGGCTAACTTAGTGCATTTACTGGAAAGGATAAGGCAGGACCTCCAGCGATGGGGAGACTCTCCAATTTCCTGGCTGAGTAGAATAGCACTAATTAAAATGAATGTCCTGCCCCGTCTCCTATACCCTATGAGAATGCTTCCGGTGATGCTGCCGAGGCTGGCACTATGTAAATTATATGGCTGGCTGGGTTCCTTTATCTGGAATCATAGGTGGCCCCTCAATAAGCTGAAGAAGATACAGCTTCCAAAGGCAAGGGGAGGATTGGACTTCCCAGATTTTAGGAAATATCAGTTAAATTCCCTATCAAGTTACATAGCTGATTGGGTCTTGTCTGATCCACAATCAATCTGGCTGGACATCGAGGCTTCTCAAGTAAAATGCCCACTTATTAACCTTTTATTTTCAGACAAGAGGAAAATCATTACAGATCACTGTAAAAACCCTATAATACTAAACACAATTAAAGCTTGGAATATAATGCAGCAAAACGAGGGCAACTCACATAAAAATAAGACCATAAGACATAGGAGTGGAAGTAAGGCCATTCGGCCCATCGAGTCCACTCCGCCATTCAATCTTGACTGATGGGCATTTCAACTCACTTAGCAGCGTTCTCCCCGTAGCTCTTAATTCCTCGAGACAACAAGAATCTATCAATCTCTGCCTTGAAGACATTTAGCGTCCCGGCCTCCACTGCACTCCGTGGCAATGAATTCCACAGGCCCACCACCCTCTGGCTGAAGAAATGTCTCCGCATTTCTGTTCTAAATTGACCCCCTCTAATTCTAAGGCTGTGCCCATGGGTCCTAGTCTCCTCGCCTAATGGAAACAATTTCCTAATGCCCACCCTTTCCAAGCCATGTATTATCTTGTACGTCTCTATTAAGTCTCCCCTTAATCTTCTAAACTCCAATGAATACAACCCCAGGATCCTCAGCCGTTCCTCGTATGTTAGACCAACCATTCCAGAGATCATCCATGTGAATCTCCGCTGGACACCTTCCAGTGCCAGTATGTCCTTCCTGAGGTGTAGGGACCAAAACTGGACACAGTACTCCAAATAGGGCCTAACCAGAGCTTTATAAAGTCTCAGTAGCACATCTCTGCTTTTATATTCCAACCCTCTTGAGATAAGTGACAACATTGCATTTGCTTTCTTAATCACAGACTCAACCTGCATGTTTACCCTTAAAGAATCCACGACTAGCACTCTCAGATCCCTTTGTACTTTGGCTTTACTAATTTTCTCACCGTTTAGAAAGTAGTCTATGCTTTTATTCTTTTTGCCAAAGTGCAAGACCTCGCACTTGCTCACGTTGAATTCCATCAGCCATTTCCTGGACCACTCTCCCAAACTGTCTAGATCCTTCTGTAGCCTCCCCACTTCCTCAGTACTACCTGCCTGCCCCCTAACTTCATATCATCTGCAAACTTCGCTAGAATGCCCCCAGTCCCCTCATCCAAATCATTAATATATAATGTGAATAGCTGTGGCCCCAACACTGAACCCTGCGGGACACCGCTCGTCACCGGCTGCCATTCCAAAAAAGAACCTTTTATCCCAACTCTCTGCCTTCTGTTAGACAGCCAATCCTCAACCATACCAGTAGCTTACCTCGAACACCATGGGCCCTCACCTTGCTCAGCAGCCTCCCGTGTGGCACCTTATCAAAGGCCTTTTGGAAGTCTAGATAGACCACATCCACTGGGTTTCCCTGGTCTAACCTATTTGTCACCTCTTCAAAGAATTCCAACAGGTTTGTCAGGCATGACCTTCCCTTATTAAATCCATGTTGACTTGTTCTAATCAGACTCCGCTCTTCTAAGAATTTAGAAACCTCATCCTTAATGATGGATTCTAGAATTTTACCAACAACCGAGCTTAAGCTAATTGGCCTATAATTTTCCATCTTTTGTCTTGATCCTTTCTTGAACAAGGGGGTTACAACAGCCATCTTCCAAACATCCGGGACCTTTCCTGACTCCAGTGACTCTTGAAAGATCTCAACCAATGCCTCCGCTATTTCCTCAGCCAGCTCTCTCAGAACTCTAGGGTGTATCCCATCGGGGCCAGGAGATTTATCAATTTTAAGACTTTTTAACTTTTCTAGCACTATCTCTTTTGTAATGGCAACCATACTCAACTCAGCCCCCTGACTCCCTTTAATTGTTGGGATATTACTCATGTCTTCCACTATGAAAACTGATGCAAAGTACTTGTTAAGTTCTCCTGTTATTTCCTTATCTCCCATCACTAGGCTTCCTGCATCAGTTTGAAGTGGCCTAATGTCTACTTTTGCCTGTCGTTTGTTTCTTATATACTGAAAGAAACTTTTACTATCATTTCTAATATTACTGGCTAGCCTACCTTCATATTTGATCCTCTCATTTCTTATTACACTCTTTGTTATCGTCTGTTTGTTTTTGTAGTCTTCCCAATCTTCGGATTTCCCACTGTTCTTGGCCACTTTATAGGATCTCTCTTTTTCTTTAATACATTTCCTGACTTCCTTTGTCAGCCATGGTTGTCTAATCCCTCCCTGGATAATCTTTCTTTTCTTGGGGATGAACCTCTGTATAGTGTCCTCAATTATACCCACAAACTCCTGCCATTTTTGCTCTACTGTCTTCCCGGTTAGTCTCTGCTTCCAGTCTATTTTTGTCAGTTCCTCTCTCATGCCCTCATAATTACCTTTATTTAACTGTAACACCATTACATCCGATTTTGCCTTCTCTCTTTCAAACTCCAGACTGAACTCTACCATAGTATGATCGCTACTTCCTAAGGGTTCCCTTACTTTAAGATCTTTTATAGAGTCTGGTTCATTGCAAAGCACTAGGTCCAGAATAGCCTGCTCCCTTGTGGGCTCCATGACAAGCTGTTCCACAAAGCCATCCTGTAAGCATTCCATGAATTCCTTTTCTTTGGATCCACTAGCAACATTATTTATCTAGTCCACCTGCATATTGAAGTCTCCCATGATCAATGTGACCTTGCCTTTCTGACATGCTTTCTCTATTTCCTGGTACATGTTGCGTCCCTGGTCCTGACCACTGTTAGGAGGTCTGTACACAACTCCAATTATGGTTTTTTTGCTTTTGTGGTTCCTCAATTCCACCCACACAGACTCCACATCATCCGACACTATGTCATTCAATGCCATAGATTTAATTTTGTTCTTAACTAACAAGGCAACCCCACCCCCTCTGCCCACCTTTTCGATAAGGTGAAAAACCTTGGAAGTTTAACTGCCAGTCCTGACCCCCTTGTAACCAAGTCTCCGTGATGCCTACCACATCATAATCATTCACTATTATCTCTGCCATTAGTTCATCTGCTTTGTTACCTGAATGCTCGTAGCATTTACAAAGTGCCTTAATGCTAACTTTCTTATCATTAGAGATATTGGAAGTCATATGATGTCCTAAGTTATCCTTGCTTTTTTCTGCATTCTCAGTCTGCCTCAATTTTAAATCCGCCTGGACATATGCTATCCTGCTGCTTATCTTTCCATTTAACACCCTGTCGCTTTCACTTTCCCTTCCCCCCAACTCAAAAGTTTAAAGTCCTACTGACCACCCTATTTATCCTCTTCGCCCTATACTCCGATAGTGGGAGCATGGGGATTTCAACCGGAGTTTACAGATGCCACTTTTAAACTCTGGAGATCCAGGGGTATCTCATGTTTAGGGGACCTATATAAAGAAGGGGTCCTGATGTCTTTTGAACAGCTGCGTCAGAAATTTAGATTACCTAATGGAGACCTCTTTTGATACTTCCAAATTCGAGATTATATACAGAAGAAGACTACTTATTAGATAGTCTTTATAAATCAGATAGAGAATGTAGAGTGCTATGGCCAATGGGGGTATCTTCCGTCAGTACTATTTATCATTTACTACATGATGAAGTATGGGGAGATATGGACAATCTGTTTAAAACATGGGATCAGAATTTGGGACTAAAAATTTCTATAGAAACGTGGAATGACATTTGGGAAAACGCCAGAAGAATCACCATCTGCAACAGAACTCAGGCTATCCAGCTGAAGATACTTCATAGGGCCCACATAGCACCGGATCAATTGGCAAAGTTTAAGGCAGGTGCATCTCCAATGTGTCCCAAATGTAAAATAGAGGTGGGCACTCTTGTACATTGCCTATGGACCTGTCATAAGATTAGATTAGATTTACAGTGTGGAAACAGGCCCTTCGGCCCAACAAGTCCACACCGACCCGCCGAAGCGCAACCCACCCATACCCCTTACCTAACACTACGGGCAATTTAGCATGACCAATTCACCTGACCTGCATATCTTTGGACGGTGGGAGGAAACCGGAGCACCCGGAGGAAACCCACGCAGACACGGGGAGAACGTGCAAACTCCACACAGTCAGTCGCCTGAGGCGGGAATTGAACCCAGGTCCCTGGCGCTGTGAGGCAGCAGTGCTAACTACTGTGCCACCGTGCCGCCCTAGAAAAAAAAACGAGTTGGCCCGTACGGGGATCGAACCCGCGACCTTGGCGTTATTAGCACCACGCTCTAACCAACTGAGCTAACCGGCCCGCTATAAAGATCTGTAGATACTGGACGAAAGTAGCAAGTACCCTGACAGAAATTTTAGGAACGGAATTTAAAGTGGACCCTGTATCTGTCCTTTTGGGCTTTTCGAACTTACCCTCCCTGAGTATGCACGGGAAGAGATTATTTTCTATTCTCTCTTTCTGTGCAAGGAAAAATATTTTGGTAAACTGGGTGGCTGAGGGCCCCCTCGACTTTCAAATTGGCACAGATCAATTATGGAATGTATTCCCCTTGGCTTCCTTACAAATATGGTGCATCGAAAGACCGAATTATTTCATAAAATATGGCAGCCCTTCTTGAATTATATAAATACAGATATTTCGGCTATCCTAACAAGGGCTTTTATTTAATTGAGATTGCGAACGTGACTGGTCCAGGCCCCTTGGGAGAGGAATCCCGCACGAATACGGGTTTTGTTACATTTGATGTTAACACATTCCAAGATGTATCTCACTACCCAATTTCTGTGTTATCTGGTGGTTTTTCTTTTCTTTCTCTGGTTAGATTAGATTAGACTTAGTATGGAAACAGGCCCTTCGGCCCAACAAGTCCACACCGACCCGCCGAAGCGCAACCCACCCATACCCCTACATTTACCCCTTACCTAACACTACGGGCAATTTAGCTTGGCCAATTCACCTGACCCGCACATCTTTGTGACTGTGGGAGGAAACCGGAGCACCCGGAGGAAACCCACGCAGACACGGGGAGAACGTGCAAACTCCACACAGTCAGTCGCCTGAGTCGGGAATTGAACCCGGGTCTACAGGCGCTGTGAGGCAGCAGTGCTAACCACTGTGCCACCGTGCCACCCCTAGGGGTTAGTTGTAGGTTAGATTAGTAGTTAGTTGAGTTTTGTTTTTTTTTGCTTTCGGTATTTTTCTTTTGTTAAATTTTGGTTATTATTTATTTAAGATTTAATTGTATATCAATGTTTGTACTCGAGAGTTTTTTTTATTTTTGTAAACTTGTAAAAATGTTAAATTTCCAATAAAAATATCCATTAAAAAAACACTGAAATACTTTACTCTTAACTTGCTATTTTTTGCGACAACAAAATAAACTTGGATGCTATAAGAAACAACATATTTTTCTTTATGGAGTATGAAATGGAGAATGGAGGTTGGATATCAGTATATAGCTAAAAAGTACCAGCAGTAGTTTTGTCCTGCCACGTGAAGATCTATTGAGATTTTGTGGAGTGCACGTCAGCTGTAAAATTGCTATATTTTGGAGCAGTGAGGTGGATACCTTATGAGTTAAAGTAGCACCAGTAGTATTTGAGTTAAGGAAAAACTGCCCAACGACAGCTTTCAAATTGATTCAGCTGCTGTTTGTCATATCCCTATGAATGCGGTGTATCAGGCACATCCAGAAGCTATAGCTCTCAGCACTTTCATTGACAGTGAAAAAGACTAAACACCAAGAGACTCTCGAGAAAAGACTTGGGTCAACCCAATCAGCTACTGAATAAAACACAACTTTGTGTCACAATTATATTATATAAAAAAAATGTACTGAGAGAAACAAATCAAATCAAATTTGTAATCCCTGGACTTCGGTTTACAGAATTTGTTTCCATCTATATTTTTTCAACTATAATATTTCTGTCAAACTGTTTGCTTTGTATGTCTTATTCATGATTGAATGTTTTTTGAGTTTTAAAAGGTTTTATCTATGTCATACAGTAGTACATTAGTACTTTATTTTGCCATTTGTTAAGGAGTGCTTTCTGATAAGAATGAGTTACTTTCCTGGCAATGACAAAACCTGTTGTGAATGACAATAGCAGGCAGTCAAGTAAATTCACCATCTTGGTGGTTTGTGGAATAGTGGGACTCAATTGTTCGTGTAATCTTCCCAATTGAGTTGTGACAGTGGATGTAGTTAGAAGATAAAATAACTTTAATAATTTTACTTTAAAAAAGTGAAATTTATCACATTTGAGAAATTTTAAATCCAACAGATATAAAATTCTTTCTGGACCAATGACACTATTTATTAGTATTTAAGAACTTAATAGACCATCAAACATCCCGTTGCAATTTATTGAACAGGATCCGACTTTTTCCAAAGGGTTTTTACAGTAAGATTAAGAGCATTAAAAATCTCTTCAGTTCAATAAATTTTGATTGCTTCCTGTCTGATGGTGCCTCCACAGCTCACCCTATTGAAAAGCATAGAATCACTAACAGCAGGCAATGAATTTCTGTACTTAACTGCACATTTAGATGTCCAAAGTTGGAGTCAGCTTCAAAAGAGTTATGATGGCAATCACTGACAGTTTCACAGCCCTTACTACCACAATCTAGGCTCAACCTCTAGTCACAGTTAACTTTTCTGGCATCTCCCAACAATTAAAAAAAAACTACCATAAAATACTAAATCATATAGAAGCAAAGGCTACTCATTCTCCAGGTAGGAAATCTGTAGAACATGATCAATAATAATTGCAGAAGCAATGCAGAGATGCATACAAAATGATGTGTAACAACAAGTAAGGCACAACCCTCAACGTTTCTTGGTTTTAGTTGACTCTGCAATGATATTGATGCTGAAATCTAGAGCAACACCAGCTTATACTTTTAAGAACCTCATTGAAACAAACATACATTTTATATTTATACTTATATGTAGTCAATTGTCCTAAGGCACTTCACAGGCTGAATTATAAAACAAAATTTAATACCAAGTCACAAACAGATATTACAAGAAGGGATGAAGTGCCTTGTCAGAAGTTGGTGCTGAGGAGCATCTCTATTGGGGTTCAAACATTGAGGAAAGGAATTTGAAAGATGAGGGCCCGTCAGAAACAAATAAATGCAGTTGAGACCCTTGCAATTAAACTGAATGATGGAACAGATCGAAGGGGCTCTTGTTCCAATGCGCTAATATATTACCAGGCAAACAGTCACTGGACTTAACCAAAAGCAGGGGAAAAGAGGAAGACACATCAGCAAAATTAGTGACAAATTCTCATGCTATTCCAGCAACACTTGGGAGGAGTGACACTGGCCTGTTTTGGATCCGTGTCAGCATCAACAAATTGTGGGTAAACATATTTTATAGTCAAATTTTTTAAAAAGGAGAATGCAAAATACTCCATGTGCTGGAAATCTGAAATATAAACAGACCGGACAAGTCTGGTGAAAAACATTGGTTTCAGGTCCTACATGCAAAGTGTCTGCTGTAAACAGTGATTTGAACATTTCTGCTGATTAAGTTAGCTGCATTCATAATAGTTCACTGGGAACAGAAAGTCAGACTAGAGAGTCAGATGCACCCAACGGGGGTGTGGAGGTGGTGTCATGTGAGTTGTTTGTCTCTTGTTCATATTCAGATGACCTTGGAGGTGGTGGTGAAGAAGGTGAGGCATATTTACATGTTTGAACCTTGTGGTGTGTAATATATACAATTTTTAACCTGTTTAGCTTTTTGTGAGTTGTACCCTTTCAAACAAAATAGGAGTGCTCTCTTCTTATTGGTTTATTTAAAAAAAAGGCATTTATGGAGGTAATCATTCAGGTCAAAACCTCTCTGTCCAAAGCTTAAACAGCTAAACTTATCTTTACCTCTCTACTGATGCTAACACATGTTCACAAAATTTAAAAAAACTTTCACAAAGGAATTTAATTGATTACATTATTGGATTTTAAATGGCCTGTTTACAATGCCTTACTGGTGGCTGTTGGGGAGCTTGGAGGCAGTAGCAAATTACAATTGCACCTTTTACAGCGCAGAGACCTAGCAGTTTCACCAAGGAGTGCATGTTATGGTTTTAAAGTGATACAAAGTAAATCACAAATTTGTTGTGCGCAGAAGGTTTTTATTTGGGTCAGTGTGTCAACACTGGCTCTCCAAATGGGCAATTCATTTGATGCCATTCTCCAGCCGTCTACTAGTAACTCTGCATATTGTTCCTTTTTAAGTAACAGTCTAATTCTCTTTCAAAACTGAACAGCTTCACCACACTCCCAACAGTACATTTCAGAATTTAACTGCTCACTGAGAAAAATCTTTTCCCCACATTACTTATGCTTCTATTATCAATTACTTTAAATCTGTCACCTCTTGTTTCAATCCCTTCACAAGAACAATTTCTCCCAATTCTACTCAGTCCAAACTCATGACTTTGTATATCTCTATCAAATCTCCTTTCAGTTTCTTCCTCCAAAGAAAATAGTTCAACTCCTCAAATCAATCTTAATTGAAATTCCTCATCCTTGGAACCATTCTGGTAAATACAGCATCTTAAAAAACATTAAAACTGTTGTGGTTCTGTTCACCGAGCTGGGAATTTGTGTTGCAGATGTTTCGTCCCCTGTCTAGGTGACATCCTCAGTGCTTGAGAGCCTCCTGTGAAGCGCTTCTGTGATGTTTCCTCGGCAGTTATAGTGTTTTGTCTCTGCCGCTTCCAGCTGTCAGTTCCAGCTGTCCGCTGCAGTGGCCAGTAAAATGGGTCCAGGTCGATGTGTTTGTTGATAGAATCTCCACAGACTGCCATGCCTCTAGGAATTCCCTGGCTGTTCTCTGTTTGGCTTGTCCTATAATAGTAATGTTGTCCCAGTCAAACTCATGTTGCTTGTCATCTGCGTGTGTGGCTACTAAGGATAGCTGGTTGTGTCGTTTCGTGGCTAGTTGGTGTTCATGGATATGCATCGTTAGCTGTCTTCCTGTTTGTCCTATGCAGTGTTTTGTGCAGTCTTTGCATGGGATTTTGTATTATATTAGAATTTTGAAAGGTGGGCAAGCTTAACATAGAATTAGTTTGAACTACTGAACAACAGCATGGTAGAATTAAGGAAAACATGAAGGCATGCTACACTTATGTGAGGAACAAAGGATGGCCAGAGAGGGTAGGGCTGATCAGGGATAGCAGAGGAAACTTGCACCTGGAGTCAGAGGAGGTAGGGGAGGTCCTTAAGGAATACTTTGCTTCAGTATTCACTACTGAAAGGGACATTGATATTTCTAAGGACAGCATGAAACAGAGCAATGTGCTCAAACACGTTGATGTTAAGAAGGGTGTGCTGAAAATTTTGAAAAACATAAGTATAGATAAATCCCTGTGCTAGATGGGTTATTATAGGAAGCGAGAGAAGAGACTGCTGTGCCTTTGGCGATGATTTTTGCTTCTTCACTGTCCTCTGGAGTAGTGCCAGATGATTGGAGGGTAGAAAATGTTATTCCCTTGTTCAAGAAAGGGAATAGGGATAATCCTGTAAATTACAGATCAGTCTTATGTCTGTGGTGGGCAAAGTACTGGAGTAGATTCTGAGAGACAGGACTTATGACTACTTGGAAAACCATAGTTTGATTAGAGACAGGAGAAAATGAGGACTGCAGTTGAGAGTGTGGTGCTGGAAAAGCATAGCAGGTCAGGTAGCATTAGAGGTGCAGGAGAATCAACATCTTGGGCATAAGGCCTTCATCAGGTGGAGGGCTCATGCCCAAAATATCGATTCTCCTGCTTCTCGGATGCTGCCTGACTTGCTGTGCTTTTCCAGCACCACACTCTCGACTTTTGATTAGAGATAGCCAACATGGCTTTGAGAGGGCAGGTCATGCCTCAAAAACCGTATTGAATTCATTGAGAATGTGACAAAACACATTGATGGAGGCAGAGCAGTGGATGTGGTGTATATGGATTTTAGCAAGGCGTTTGTAAGGTTCCCCATAGTAGGCTCATTAAGAAAGCAAGGACACATGGGATACAGGGAAATTTGGTCATCTGGATACAGAATTGGCTGGCTCATAGAAGACAGAGGGTGGTGGCAGATGGAAAGTATTCAGCCTAGACCTCGGTGACCAGTGGTTGTCCGCAGGGACTGCTTCTGGGACTTCTGCTCTTGGTGATTTTTATAAAAATACTTGGATGAGGAAGTAAAAAGGTGGGTTAGTAAGTTTGCTGATTACATGAAGTTTGGTGGAGTTATGGATAGTGTGGAGGGATGTTGTAGGTTGCAATGGGACATTGACAGGGTGCAGATCTGGGCTGGTAAGTGGCAGATGGAGTTCAACCTGGTAAAGTGTGAAGTGATTCATTTTAGAAGGTTGAATTTGAATGCAGAATACAAGGTTAAAGACAGGATTCTTGGCAGTATGGAGGAACAGAGGGATTCTGGGGTCCATGTCCAAAGATCTGTCAAAGTTATCACCCAAATTGATGGGGATGTTAAGAAGGCATATGGTGTGTTGGCTTTCATTAGCAGAGATTGAGTTTAACAGCCGAGGTTACGCTGCAGTTCTACAGAGGCCTGGTTAGACCACACTGGAAATGTTGAAATTCAGTTCTGATTGCCTCATTATCAGAAGGATGTGGAAGCTTTAGAGAAGGTGCAGAGGTTTTTAACCAGGGTGCTGCCTGGACTGGAGGGCATGTTTTATGAAGAAAGGTTGAGCGAGCTATGGCTTTTCTCACTGGAGCGAAGAAGGATGAGAAATAATGAGAGGCTTAGAGTGGAACGCCAGAGACTTTTTCCCATGGCAAAAATGTCTATTATGAATGGGCATAATTTTAAGTTAATTGGAGGAAGGTTTAGGGAAGAGGGAGATTCTTTACACAGAGCATGGTAGGTGTGTGGAATACACTGCCAGCAGTGGTAGTAGAGTCATTTAAGCAACTCTTGAAATAGGCACATGGAAAATCATACAATGAAGGCTATGTAGGTTAGTCTGATCTTACATTAGGATAAAACATCGAACTGTACAGTTCTATGTTCTACAGCACAGAAAGAGACCATTCGGCCCACTGTGTCTGTGTCTCTTCTTCAGCCAATGGCCCCAATCCCACTCCCTCTACTAAATAAAACCCAAAGAACTGCAGATGCTACGAATCAGAAACAAGAATGAAGTTACTGGAGGGTCACAGCACCCGAAACGTTCATATTGATTTCTCTGCACAGATGCTGCCAGACCTACTGAGCTTTGCCAGCAACTTCTGTTCTTGCTTCCGCGCGCTACACTCATTTCCCAGTAAATAGATTCCATTCCTGCTTTGACACGGATATTTTAAGGTGTTTCAAACCAGGAATGACACCTGGCCTAGTCTGATGTTGGGGGCGGACTGACCTTGGTTTCCACCGTCGGCCCGGACTTGTAACCCACATCTTCCTTAAACTTCCTGAGGAAGGCGGGTTCGGCCGGCTTCACGTACGAGACATTGCTTCGTTTACTCATGTTTTACATGTACACATTGACAATGACCGCTTCCATTAAACCCCAGTTTTGATCCCGTTCAAAGTCAATGGAAGACATGCAGTGGGGGGGGGGAACAGGGGCACACAACCACATCACGTGACAATAAGGCGGCTCACTGCGACCGACGTACTCTTCCCACTTGGCCACGCCCCCTGTTCTGAAAGGTCCGGTGTTATCACGTGTCCTTCCCCGAAGTTCTCCGCCCTTTGATGTCCCACGTGTCCTGGACCCAGATCATGTGATCACGTTCGTTGCCACCCCCGCGCCCACACAGTACCACGTGAGCTCTCGCTGGCGCCTAAATTTAAACTAAACTGGCGGCCGCCATTTTGAAGCAATGTTTACAGTGATAACGTGAAAAGTTATTACTTTAATCAGAAAAGGACTTTGGTTGTCATCCTATACATATATAAAGAGGCAGGAAAATGCCTCCAACTGGGAAAGGTTAGTATGTGACCTGCGTTTCCCCCTCGGTTGTGTGTCGTCTCCTTTTCCCCGGCAATTGTTGCCGGGATAGGACTAATATATAAACTTCTGCCCAGAAAGATAGTGAATGAATAGACAACGCACAAACAAAACTGATGAAATTCACTGTAAGTCCCAGGGTAAAAATAATCTGCATTCGCAAAGATCTTGCATTTATAAAGTGCCTTTATCCTATTAAACCCCCTCCACCCTGAAACAGGAACGTTATCTGATAAAACGTTATCAACTAGCTGCAAAACGTAGTGCGACTGAGAAATAGCACTTAATTTAGATCTTATCAGCCATCTCAGTTTTCTGTGTTCTGTGATTAATTTCCACCGCTTGTTGTTATTCTTAACACTTCTCCTGATTCCAGTGTTAATGGAAATAATGTTGCTACCTCTATTAAAAAGTGGGAACAAGGTTTGTTAAATTTTGAATATTTTCCTGCGTTGGAAAATTAAGACTAAACGATCATAACCTTCTGTTAATTTACATTTCTACAGTCAGTGTTTGTCTTTCTAGAACTTCCCCAGATGAATGTTCAGCAAGGTGTTTGACTGGCATTGGCATCACTTACTATGATGTGGAAGTGCCAGTGTTGGACTGGGGTGGACAAAGTTAAAAGTCACAACACCAGGTTATAGTCCAACAGGCTTATTTGGAAATACAAGCTTTCAGAGCACTGTTTCTTCATCAGGCAGCTCCAAAAGCTTGTACTTTAAATTAACCTGTTGGACTATATCCTGGTGTTGTGTGGCGTACCATTTGCTACGGTTGACCATATGAATGGTATCTGTTGTTTCTTACACTTGTTCTTTATATTTACTTTCATTAGTTGGGCTGAAAGCTCAAGATAATAATGATAGTGACAGAAACAGGATCTAGGATATGCATGAACAGCACAAACAGTTCTTGTGTCAAGGCAGGGGGCTGCGTAGTAGTAGTGTTGCTGAATGAATAAAACAGAACCTCATCTCAATGTACAGGTGACATAGATTTGAATCCCTCGTGGTCAGATGGTGCAATTTGAATTTAATAAACTCTGGAATTGAGCTGGCCTAATGGCCACCATGTAACCATCATTGATGTTGTAAAAACCCATCTGATTCACTTATGTCCTTTAAGGATGGAAATCTGTCATCGTTATCTGATCTACATATGATTTCAGTCACACAGCAATGTTGTTTACTGTCAGGTGCCTCTGGGCAATTAGGTGTGGGAACTAAAATAGTGATCAAGCCAGTGACATCCACGTCCTGTGAATTAATAAAACAAAATCAGATTGAATGATGGTGAGTAAACAGTACAAGGACTAAGAAAGAAGCTGAGTTTGAAATCAATATCAAATTAAGGTACAGGAAGGGAAATAGTGAGAAAGAAAAGTTGAATTTGTGCACGAATAAAATGAACAACAGAAAAGTAACTGCAAATACTTTAAATTTTTAAATTCTGATAATTAGACTCTGAAGGAATAACACTCTGCAATTGTATTAATTCACTTGCATTATTAGGGAAGTTGACTGCCAGCAATTAGCACATCACATTGATTAGAAGGTACTTAGAAAATGAAGTGGGGAAGTTATTACGAACTGGTGAGTTTAGTCTGTCTGTATTGTTGCAAATACAGCTACTTCACGAGGGCAAAGTATTTCATTGATAACAAAATTAGCAAGGGGACTAAACGCAGAGTATTTCACTCAGTAATAATTAATTTACATATATAGCCTTTTATTTGCCCCTATCTTGCTTCAGTAATTGTGCATAGATAAAAGAGAGATATTAACACTGTCCATTATTTTAATGGTAATTTGTGTGCCAGATATTTTTAATTAACCTGTTCAGAAATGTTATTACACACCTCCAGAACTGAAGGGACTTAAACCTTGATCTCCTGGCTCAGGTAAAAGTGTGTCACGAGAACCACCTCCATTTCTGTACCTGAACACATGGTAGACAGCTGTGATGTGACTTGCTTGGTAAACACAAACCTTCAGGGACAGGTGTACATGGTGTTTTAGTATTGCTATTACTTTCATATGACAGGAAACGTATTATGGATGCCTAATTTCTCCAATTGTTGGTCTACTGAAATGCCAAGTGGAGAAATGGAATTGCTCTGCAACAGATCTCAATGGGCTGCTCCATAGAGTCATACTGCATAGAAACAGACTCTTCAGTCCAACCGGTCCATGCAGAACATAATCTCAAACTAAACCAGTCCCATCTGCCTTCTCTTGGCCCATATCCCTCCAAACCTTCCCTATTCATGCACTTAGATAAGTGTCTTTTAAACATAATTGTATCACATCCAATGAACTTCCTCAGGACGTTCATTCCACATGTGAAAACATCTGCCCCCATGTCTTTTTTTTAAAGTCTCTGTCCTCTCACATTAAAAGTATGCCCCCTAGTCTTGAAATCCCCCATTCTACGGCAAAGATAACTACTCTATCTATACCCCTGTTTATTTTATCAACTTCCATAAAGTTATCTCTCAACCTGCCATGTAATAAGTTCCAGGGTCTGGGACTTGTGGCCACATTGCACTTCAGGTTATCCTTTAATTTGTTCTTGTAGTGCAGCAATGCATCAAGCCCTCTTCAGTGGCACCTTCCAAACCTGTGGCGTCTGCTAGCCAAGAGGGTCAAAACAGCGGATGTGTGGGAACATCACCCCTTAGTAGTCCTCTAAGTCCTGCACTGCCCTGACTTGGTATTATATCACTATCCCTTCACTCTTATTGGCTTAATATCCTGGATCTCCCTCTCAAACAGTGTCGTAGGTATGTTTACAGTACATTGACTGAAGCAGTTCAAGAAGGTGCACTGCCATCTTCAGGGCAATTGGGCAATAAATACTGTCCTAGGCATTTTTGCCCTTGTGAAAGAATGAATTGTTTTAAAAAAACTCGCAAACTGTCTGCATTGTGCAGATTTGATTGACACAGTTTAAAACTAGGGAACTCTAGCTCACTGAGCCACTATTTCTTATACTGCATGTATCCCACAATTCAGTCCATTCTGATAGTGGACTTATGCTGGCTCCTGTTCACTGGAATGGTCAATGTGATTGTTAAAATTTGCATTCTTGAGTTTTTCACAACTTGAATGTGAAAGTCAGTGTCGCCATGTCATGGAGCATCACGCCATGATGAATCAGACGATGCAAGCTGCCACCACACCACTACGTATGTTGAGGAGAGCACTTGAGCATCCCTCACACTTTTGAAGATAGCATCTAATTGCATCTTTGTGTTCTGTGCTGTATTAACTTGTTTAAGAGCTAGATCTGTAAGAAATTAAATCTGTAGACTTGCTGTATGTTAGAGATAATATAAAATAATGTCGGAAATATGTGACTAACAGATTACTTTGACAAGCCAACAGCCCTGATTTTATGCTGACCAAATAATCGTTTCTGCAGCACAGTTGGAAGTTGCGTGTCAATACCTCCCTACATAGCAGTCTCAGGGAATTACCTGGAAATTGACAATTTTGACGGCCAAATCACGTGAATCTGGAATCCTGAGTATATCCATTTAATTTGAAAATTTGGGAGGGTTCTGGTATAGATAAGATAATTAGGAAATGTTAGACAATTAAAAACCTTGTCTACTTCTTGAGTAACTATTGAACTAACCCTGCAACTTACCATTGACAAATTGTGCTTCCCCAGCCCCCTTGCATGCCTCTGCCCAAGTCCCTCTGCCTGTTGGATTCAGTTCTCTCGCTCAGCCGATTCCTCCACCCATCCGAATCTCCCCTAATTTCTCAATCATTTACCTGGTACTCTAACTTTGCACTTGCCTTACATACACTTTCACAGGATTTGACAAAGTGGCTCACTGACCTGCTGGAATTGAACCACAAAACACAGCCACTGTGAAAAAGTATTGTGATTTGCCATCTGCTAACTATCCTACATAATGAGATCAGTTGAATCCACTGTATGTTCTTGGGTTCTGCAAGAGTCTTGATTAGAATCTCGTGTGCTAGAAATACAAAATTTTATCTTAAAAATAAAAAAAAGAACCAAACTGCAACCTGATTGGCTGTCACTTGGAAAATCTGGCCTAATATAATCTTAAGATTTGATCTGGTTCATTTAAGTTTGAATTGCAAAGCATTTTATTCCACAAAAAGATGCATTTGGGATCAATAACTAGCCACTGCAAAATATTGTGAATATTGGATCATTTCTCATGAGTGTGACAATGCTCCTCCTTCAACAAGGTTATAGTGTACTTGACTTTTTTCTCAGGCAGTCACAAAATACACAGACTCTGAAAAGTCTGGGCTTGGATGGATTTTAGGGCCAGTTTGATTATAGCCAGCAGGTACTGCCTCAGGAAAAAGGCTTTCAAGTTGTCTAAAAAAATACTTGTACAATTAAAGGGGAGTGGCCACCTCTTCCAGGTCAGCTTTTCTCTGGTTTGTTTTGATTAGCGAGCGGTACTGTTGTGAAGCTGCAGGACCCAAAGAAACAGGTTCATGCTGGTCTTCTCTCTGACATCTCTCCTGTAAGACCCTGTGTTTGATTTTTACCTTTTGTGCCAAGGAGTGTTTATGGGGATTCTTGCAAGTATTGGGAACAGCATCATCAATTAGTATAGTCTGTTGGGTTTTTGGATAAGTTGTTATTTGATATTCTGTTTTCTTTTGTTTTTGTTTCATTTGGTAATCTTGTAAATAAATTCTGTTTTATTTAAAACAAAGTGGTTTGACCAACTGCACCTCTCCTGGAATGTCTGCATTACACCTACTTAAAACATCCAGCAAAGTTAGGGTCTGGGCCATTTTCTTGAAATGTATTGAAGGGGTCTGGCCTGATCCATAAAGAAGTGATATAGTCTTTTCTTTGGTAAGGATGTCAAAGAATATGGAAGAAATGAATTCCAACCATGATCTAATTTAAACATGGAACAGGATTTGAGAGACTTAATTGCCTACTTTTGTTGCTATGTTTCCAATCCATGAAAGTGATTGTCTTCTCTCTTTTTCCCAGTTTAATAAATTGGTGGCATAAACTTGAGCAATGGAACCAATTACAGCTTTTAAATAGAATACTCTCCAAATTTTGATGTATTATTTTGAATTTGTATCCACATTAAAGTCAAAATCCATTCCTCAACTCATCTATTTAATTGGTCTAAATCTACTTTTAATGCTTTCTTTGATAGATAGCATGACAAAACTTCGGTACCTTAGACTACAGTTTCAGAGTCTACAGAAGATCCTAAAAGGAATGCATCCTTGTCAAAGTAAAAGGGTCATTGTTCACTTTTTCCCATTTCTAACCTCTGACAATTATTTCTGTTTTCTGTAAATTGAGTCTCTTCACTTCTAGACATTTAAATGTAAGTTAAATAATACTACTTCAAAAACAAAACACTTGATTTTTAAAATACTGCACATTGAAGTAGAATGTGTGGACTGAAATTGGAGGAAATTGAAATTTAGAGTTAGAAGTAACATGTCGGTGTTGGGGAAGAGCTTATTCCTGAAGTATTAATGAAAACTAAAGTACAAAATAATTTCACACCAATTTTGTGTTAAGAAGTGGAACAGGTCAAAGAGCCAGGACACTTGTGGCTGCTACTACTGCTGTTTGCTGCTACACCTGCTGGAAGATCTGCTACTGTATTATTGCATGCTCATTTATCATTGTCTCCATCCAATCATGCACAGGTTGACCCTATTTCTGTTGCCTTCCATTTTGACTTCGAGTTTTCCAGCTCTGATCAAATGGTAGAAAGACTAATATTTTATTTTCTGGATATCCTTTTTTTGGAGTTCTTTTTTTACTCTTGCAATTTCAGGCACCTCTTCCTTTGTCATGTTTTCTGCGTGAGTAACTTTTAGTGTATGTCTAAATATCCAAATTTCAAAGGTTTGTTTTCTGCCAGACCTTATGTATTGTCCATGTTTCTGAGGGGTTTAGGGAAGTAGATAGAATGTGGCATCTTCTAGGATTTTCCTGTTACAGGCTTGAATGTGTGGACAAAAAGAAACTTATCTTCACAAAATGTCTTCTACTTAATCTCTGTCCTTCTAACTTCCACATTACATCTACCATCGTCTGTTATTATTTGTGCTAAATAGACAAACCTATCTACTTACTCCAGAGTGGCACCATTCACTTAAATCTTTGCTCCTGTTTTTTAAGGAATTCTTCCAACTACCATTGAATTTGTCTTTTTGATGTTTTCACTTAATCCATATTCTAAACTTTTTGAGATTTTACTTGATCCATGATCCAGGATGCTGGTGAATTGATTTGAAAAAAGAAGCTAAGAAATGGTAGAGGATGTTTGATTGAAGAAATACTTTGTAGTTGTGATTGTGGGACCACAGACTGTTTCAGATTGATTAGGACTTGTCTGAAGCAGTTGGATATTGCTTACTCCTGCTAATGGTTATTTAGGAGCCTAGACTGAATGGGTTCAATGATTTCTTTCTGTACTGCATTATATTCTGATTCTGAGCAGAGTGAATGATTTAAAAGTTACAGTTAGGAGACTTATTTGTACTTTCTCCATCAGAAATTGTGGTTTTGCATTGAAGAACTTCATAACTGATTTATAGGAAGTTTTATTGAAATCATTTACAGCCACTATAAAAGAGAATATATCTTGTGAATGGATTAACGAGCTTTTTTTAATTGGGCATTTGTATCGCTATACTTGTGGAATTTTTTGAGGAAATATTTATTGAATGAGAAATGGTTCACTGAACCCAACACCAGGTTTTCCTCCTTCTTAGTTAAAGGGAAATATCACTGGGTAAGAAGGGAAAAGAGAGGATGAAAATACTTTAAGATCCCAAACCCCACAAGGTCTGAGAGGTATTTACATTTGGAAGTTTTGCCAAGTGGGAGCAGAGAAAAAAATTAAAACCTGAAACCCTTATTTAAAAGTGCCTCGGTCAGTGCCGTATAAGTTGTTACTAAGCTCCTGATGGTGTGATACAAAATGCCATCATTTGGATTGTAATACCCTTTGTATTGTTGCAATTGACTTGTTATGTATTTCTTCAGGAGATGCTATGGATATGACTTCTGCTCAGTTACCAAGGTAAGCAGTTATTTTTGAATGGAACAATGTAATGTTGCATTATTTCCTGCATATCATAACTAGTTATCCTTGATCTTTTAAATTACAAGTTGGCTGTGGTCAATGTTGCATTGCCTAGGATTTGAACGAAGAGAGATTTTCATACAATGTCTGCTGGAAGAGAAAAATGCAGTTCCCACAAGACAAAAGCAAAATAGTGGATATTGGAAATCTGAAATAAAGATTGTAAGTTTGCTTGCTAAGCTGGTAAGTTTGTTCTCAGACATTTTGTCACCATGCTAGGTATCATCAGTGAGCCTCCATTGCAGTGCTGGTGTTCTGTCCTGCTTTATAATTGTGTCTTTGTCTGCTAACGGTGGTGATATCATTTCTGGTTGTTTTTCTCAAAGGTTTGGAGATGGGGTCCAAATCGATGTGTTTATTGATTGTTGTTCTGGTTTAAATGCCAGGCCTCATGGAATTCCTGAGATGTGGACATCTGTGACATGATGACTAGACTACTCCATCATCGTAGCCCACAAACCTACCAACACGCTGAAACAGCTACTGATGAACCTAAAGGACCTTGTACCAACAGCCAGCAAAATGAATATCATATACAAACATCCTGCAAGGACTGCAACAAAACACTACACCAGACGGACGGGCAGAAACTAGCACCAACTAGCCACCAAAAGACATGATCAGCTATCACTAGTATCCTTACACACAGACAAAGAAGGACATCACTTCAACTGGGACAACACATCCATCCTAGGACAGGCTAAACAAAGATGCGTGGGAATTCCATGAGGCCTGCCAATCAAACTGGAACTCCATCAATAAACACATTGATTTGGACCCCATTTACCAACCTCTGAGAAAAGGAACTGGAAATGATATCTCCCACTGTAACAGACCAAGACACACACAAATAGAAAGCAGGACAGAACACCAGTGTTTCAATGGAAGCTCACTGATGATGATACCTAGCATGGTAACAAACCTACCAGCTCAGAGAGCAAACTTACAACCTGAACCTCAACCTGAGCTACAAATCTCAAAAATGGCAAATCTGAAATAAAATCAGAAAATGTTTTAATTTCAGGATAATGTTTTATTCAGACCTGTTTTACCCCCCAGCCTTTGACTGAGGGCAATCTAGTTTTGTTGGATTTATTTCTAATTTAATAAGGCCATATTGGCAATTGAATCTGGGTTTATCCTGGTTGGAATGAATCAACACTATGCGTATACTGAGCAATGGGGTACTGACTGGACTGAAACTTGAATTCAAAAGTGGTGCATTTTCTAAGTATCATTAATCTACTTTTAGTTGTTTTCACTCTGATCAATGCATACTTGAAATGATGTCCTGGGGCTTTCATCTTTAAAACCATTTTCTTTGTTAAATCAGTAAAAGTTGAAATCTAAAGTAAATGTAGTCTGGCAATATTTTAAAAAAATTAAATTGTTGGTAATATTTGAATTGGAGAATACTTTGCAATTTGAAGTTTTGTCACTGCAGTGCTGAAGGTGATTCTATCAAGGTCTATGTAAGAGTGCGACCACCAGCAAAGAACACAGAATTGTTTACAGATGGAGATCAAGGACTGTGTTTGGCAGTTACCTCATCAACCACTATTCGTCTTAATTCAAAACCTGATGCCAGGATCTTCACATACGATCATGTGGCTGATGTGGATACTACCCAGGTATTGTAGAGATAACATGAAACCTGGCGTTCTATAGTGAGTAAATATCAATTTTAATGTCATAACGTTGACAAATGGTGCGTGGAGAGGAAACATGAAAGTGTTCTTAATTTTAAGTTCTTTGCCACACTTGAACCGCATAATCTTGCTTCTCCTACTGGTCCAGTTAGATTGTTTATTACATGCTTTGCATGGGAAAAAAACATCCCATTGTCATTTCAGGCAGCAGGTAAAAGTGTTCTGAAAAGTATTGTTGAACATTACAATGCATTAATTGCACTTTTTAAACAAAAAATTACCCCAGAAATTCTAACAATGGTCCATGTTTATTTATATGTAAAATTTCAACTTAACTAGCTTGCATTCCTTTGCGAGATATTGTGTTGTGCAATATTGTGTTACAGGTTATCTTTATTAGCTCACTCACCAGCTCACTATATTCAATAATATACCAGGTTCCTGTTCATTCATTCATAACCCTTTACTAACCTGTTAATTACTACAACACAGTTTCATTCATTCATAAAACAACAGTTCTGTAGCATATGTTACTATCCAAATCAAAACAACCCTTTCTAATCAAAACCATCCTTTATAATCAAAACAGCCCTTTCAAAACCATTACTGCATTTTCACACCTTATTAGCCCTTGCTACAAGCAGTGTTTACCTCTGATTAAGTGTAGCATACAGAACAATACCATCCCCATCAAATCTCCACGAAATATTACAATATTGATCAGCCCTTACCAACCATCTTCTGGACCTGAATAGATTCCCCAATTAGTAAATACCTGTACAATATTATTCCTTTCAGAAACTAAGTAACAAGACAGGCTTCCATGAAAGTGCATGCCTGAATGAAACTCATACGGTTCAAATGTGGCAAAGAACTTAAAATTAAGAACACTTTCATGTTTCCTCTCCACGCATCATTTGTCAATGTTATGACATTAAACAAATCTCACAACCAGCTGTGATAATCAGTTTAATACCCTTTATTTTATTAAGTATAGGTACAATTTTTAACTTACTGAGAGCATATAGGCCTAGTATTTTTGCGAATATTTACTAACTTAAAAGACAAAAAGACTAACACCTCTGAATTATGCAAGCAGACCGGACAGGCACTCTTAATCCCACCAGAAGTAGCAACCAACATTTAGCATGTTTTAACCCGTCTCCTGTCTCTCAGGACTGAAGCTCTTCAAACCTTTATGTAGTATAGATAAACCAATGTAATGCCATAGTATTGGAATTTTAATATATTTAAGAACTCTGTATAAGGGGCTCTTGTAAAAACTGTATTTTGGGGGTTCTATTGTCCCCTTGAGCTTTTGCTGTAATTGCTGAATTAAAGAGGCTATTTTTTGCCACTCACTGATTTCTTTCATTATTTGAACACGATCTCACAGCTTTCACTGCCAGACTGAGAGGTTGTGTCTGGTGTTTCTTACTGATATATTTTTGAGATACCTTTCTCCCCTTTCCCCATGTCATTTTAAACATTGACTGATGATCCTCTGCTCCACAAGCATCCATACCACAAAGGACAGATTGTGTACCCCAGATCAACCATACCTTCAAAAAACATAATCCTGTTATTACTGAGATAATAGTTGGGTACTTTGAAGATAGGCCTTCACAGTTGAAAGGTGGGAACGTTGTTAGCTATTTTGCTATGTTTAAAAAAACAACTGTTGCCTGCATTTTTGCAGCCCTTTTTACAACCTAAGAATGTTCAAAGGTCTTTACAACCAATTAAGTGATTTTCTTAGTGTTACTGTTGCAATATGGGAAATGTAGCAGTTACCATGTACCACAAACAGCAATTCTGATAATGACCAGGTTTTTGTGTTGAGGGATAAATATTATCTTAAAGCTATACTAATTTTTTTTTGCTCACCCCATGGGGTATGGTCATCTCTAGCTAAATCAGCGTATATTACCTATCTATGCTGTTCCAATTAAATTATTTAAATAAAAAGGTGCAGTGTTACAAAATGATTTATGTGTCCCGAAAATGTTGAATCTTAACATGCAATTTCTTACCATCATTCTGCAGGAAGCAGTGTTTTCAGCTGTGGCTCGGGGCATTATTGAGTCCTGCATGAACGGATACAATGGTACAATTTTTGCCTAGTAAGTAATTTGTAAATTATTTTACAGTGAAATAATTGGTTTACTAACGAGTTATAATTGTTGTTTTGCACCATATTCAGATTATAATGAAGTGGTTAAAAAAAGATACCAAGTTTGTTGCTGGGATTCATTCAGTCTAATTGTCCCAATCATTAAAGGTTTTGCTTTTAGCTGTTCAGTGTAATTCCAGTCAGAATTCCCTTTTGCCATGTCAGTAGCAAGTGTTTGATGAGTTATCTTTTTGCCAATTATGTTACCAGTGTTTGGATCAGCAGTCCTCAACTATTCCATTTGCAATCTAATTGACCATAATTTACTAATGGAACGTAGGATATTCTAGACGGGATAGATTTGTAGGAATGCAGACATGAAGCTAGTCTAAGAATATCGATGTTGATATTGGAAACTTTGAATGGGTAAATGTTCTGTTTCTAATGCAGTCATTGTTTACCTTTTAGAATAGATATCTACCCATTTTACTGGATGATTGCAATATGGTATCATTAGTCTGTTTTGTAAATGCATCAAATTTTCTTTAAGTGGCATTCCTGAGATCAGTCGTTATTTGTATGTTCTAACAGAGATTTGTACTGTAACCTATGCTGGAAGAAGTTGTGGTGTGGTGTTGTAGTATGTTCAACACTCATGCGAGCTCCACACACAACAGCATTGTCCTTGTCAAGAACAAGAGCTTCTTTCTATCTCCACAACATTGCCCCACTGCCACTTCTGGAAATCTAATCCATGCTTTCGTTCACCTCCAAGTGCAATGATTCCAACAGTTTTATTGCAATGTTTTTTAATCCTCACTACTTGAACTCTTTTTTTTTTTGTCCAAACTGCATCTGTTAATTTCCTGTCATACATCAAGGCTTGTTTGTCCATTACTCCCACCCTTGCAAAACTGCATTGGCTGCCATTCCACTATGTATTAAGTTAAAAACCTAAATTATACATTTAACTTTATGACTTCAATCATCTCTGTCAGCAATCTGCTCCTTTTCTGGCGCATCTTTTTTTACATTCTCCAGCTCTGTTTCTTTTTGATGCTTTGTTGCTTTTTGAATCTGAAATGGGTGATTTTTCAAGTGGTTTGTTAAAATTGAATCAGCAATGGAATTTGAAACAGTTGTTAATCTCATATGTTCTATTGAACAAGGAAAGCTGGCTAAACTTTTAGACTGTTTAAAAATTCTCACCAACATAAAATATTGAATTGTGCACATCAACATTGCGAAGTGATTAATGAAAATTATATTTCTTTTTCTTAGTGGACAAACTGGTTCAGGAAAGACATTCACAATGTTAGGTGCGTAGACAATTTTGAACATTTTTCTATTTTACTCTGTCAGGTGATGGAAGACCTGATTTACCAATCTAATTCGAAAATCCATATTGCCAATTTAACCTATTATTAGGTATAATTCACAAAAATCTTACAAGAAAGCATAAAGGTATGCTTTTTAACTTGTAATGTTACAATATGGTGACATGTTATTTTGTGATCCTTTAAATATTATTTCTAGAATATAATCAAGAGTATAAAAAGAGCTGTATAAATGCAATTTTTTGTCAGGCATTGACTTGCTTGTGCTAAAACCCATAGCTAAATGATGGGGTTGATTTTGAAAGGCTTAATTTTCTAATTGAGGCAGTTGAGAATAAAGCCTGATTAATGTATAAGTAATTGTGCAGTGTGATTTTATGGTCAGTCTATTGTCATGCAAAAATTAACCTTTGGCATATAATTTGTTTTCTTCAACCATATTTACAGACGTTAAATTTTATATCTAGTAATAAATATTATGGTTTGTGTTTTCAGGTCCATCTGATGATTCTGATAACTTCACTCATAATTTAAGAGGTGTAATTCCTCGCAGTTTTGAATACCTCTTTTATTTAATCAGTCGGGAAAAGGAAAAGGTATTTTTCACAATTTTAAGCACTTGTTTACATTTACTTTTTAAAATAGTGTGAAGTGTCAGATTTAAAATACTTCTCAACACTTTAGTGAATTACCATAATTTGCAGAGATAAACATACTCATGAATGATGTGCGCTTTTGTTTTTGTTATTATTTGAGGGATGATGTTGGCTAAGTCACACGACTATGTTCTTTGCCAATTCCTTTGTTACAGCTGAGCATTTCAAATAATGCCTCATCAAATACATAGTATCTCTGAGAGCACTCATTCTTTCAATGCTACTGTGGACTGCAAATCTTAAGTCTTACATTTGAATGTGCACCTTCTGAGCCAGAGACTGATTGTTTGTTTGTTTGTTTGTTTGTTTGTTTTTAATGTCAAGTATATTTTCCTTGTTGAACGATAGGGAAGATTTGAAAGGGTGAGCCACATCATTAATATTCCTGTTGAACCACATCATTAATGTTCCTTCTGTGGCCAATAAGTTTTAGAGTGCGGCTTTACCGTGACGATTCTAGCACAGTAGTTACAAGACCTCCAGCCACAGCTGAGAAAGCCATCAACTAAGACAAGGCGTTAAATTACATTTTTTTTTTAAAGTTTAATAATCTAATTCTGTATTCTTTAACAGACTGGTGAAGGCAAGGATTTTCTGTGCAAGTGCTCCTTTATTGAGATTTACAACGAACAAATATTTGATCTGTTAGACCCTGCTTCAACAGGCTTATTTCTTCGAGAAAATATAAAAACTGGTGTCTTTGTGGAAGGGGTAGTCGAACAAGTTGTAACTTCAGCAGCTGAGGCCTATCAGGTAATTTTAACATCGCTTCACTGCCACAGTTGTGTCACAACATGTCCAAACAGATTGTATTTTAAAAATACAATGATCCAAATTGCTATGTACTTTGTTTAGTTATGATCACCATTATAATTAACCAGATCACTTTTTGGCAGATTGTCACTTTCAAGGAGAATTGTTTCTATATCCAGGTGTTTTCTAATGGATTGAGTTCATTAAATAATGAAGAGTATCTGTGGTGAAAGTACATCAAATTTTATCATATTCTCAGTTACAGTGAATCATGCTGCAATAGATTACTTGTTTATGTATAAGTGTTTGTGCATGATTAAAACTACACTTAAACATAAATTATCATGGAAACTACAGGAATGGCATTAATCCGTTGATTATGTTGAAGAGGACTGTTGTACAAACTTGCTAAAGCATTTTTAAGATTTGCAAGTTTGTTTTTACTTTATTACATGAACCATGATTGACCATAAATTTGTTTTATTCTGTTTGTTATGAAAACCCATGTTTTAATTATGCAATGTGATAACCACAGTTTTAAGAAACAAAATATTGAAGTGATTCTATTAGATTGGGATTCAAATAGAAAAATAAATGAATACAGTAGCAATTTTAAATATAATCCTTTTGAACAAATATGCAGGATTGTGGTCATAATGTGAGGAATGAAATTTCATCCATTTTGGTAGGAGTAATAGTAAAAAGGACTATTACTTGAATGATAAAAAGTTGCAGTATGCTGCTGTGCAGAGGGACCTGGGGGACCTTGTGCATGAATCACAGAAGGTTGGTCTTCAGGTACAAGTAATTTGGAAGGCAAATGGAATTTTGTCCTTCCATTGCAAAAGGGCTTAGTTTAAAAGCAGAGATGTTATGTTGCAGCTGTATAGGGAGTTGGTGAGGCCATGCCCAGAGTACTATGTGCAATTTTGGTCTCCTTACCTGAGAAAAGATGTACTGGCACTGAGAGGGTGCAAAGGACGTTCACTAGGTTGATTCCAGAGTTGAGGGGGTTGGCTTCTGAAGAGAGACTGAGTGGACTGGGATTATATTCATTGGAAGCTAGAAGAATGAAGGGGAATCTTATGGAAACATATAAAATTATGAAGGGGATGGATAAATAGGCAGAGAGAGGATGATTCCACTGGTGGGTGAAACTCGGACAAGAGCCTCAAAATTAGGGGAAGCAGATTTAGGTTTGAATTGAGAAGGAACGTCTTCACCCAGAGGGTTGTAAATCTATGGAATTCCCTGCCCAGTGAACTAGTTGACGCTACTTCAGTAAACATTTTTAAAACTAAGATTTTATTTGAACAATGAAGGGATTAAGGGTTACGGTGAGAGGGTGAGTAAGTGGAGTGGAGTCCACAAAAAGATCAGCCATGATCTTATTGAATGGCATAGCAGGCTTGAAGGGCCACTTGGCCTACTCCTGCTCCTAGTTCTAATGTTCTTATGTTTTTCTTATTTCTGATAGGTGTTATCCATGGGTTGGCGCAACAGAAGTGTAGCTTCCACTTCAATGAACCGAGAATCATCACGGTCTCATGCTGTCTTCTCAGTTACAATACAGTCAAAGGAAAAGATCAACAATCTAGTTAACATCCGAACATCGCAGTTGAATCTAGTTGATTTGGCAGGGTCAGAACGACAGAAAGATACACATGCTGAAGGGCTTCGGTTAAAGGTGAGCTGTCATCAACCTTCAGATTTGAGAGTTGGTTTCCCACCTGACTTTTTAGCCAGAGAGAACGAGAACCACAATTCCCTGTAAACTCCATTCCTGCATATTAGAATTGGGGTTGAACAAGTGCAAAACGCAACTGTCTTTGCAATAAAATTCACATGGCATCTGGATAAGTCTTGATTCCAATCAAAAAATTATTCAAATGATCTTTTAATAAATTTTTGTGGCTAATTGAAACCTTCAGTTTAATCAGCCTGCATTATTTGAAGATTAGGAGATGAAAAATAGACAATTCTGTTTTTTAATTGTTACTTTTTGTCTCTGCACCTTTTAGGAGGCAAGTAGTATAAACCGATCACTGAGTTGTCTGGGACATGTTATTATGGGCCTTGTTGATCTTGCTAATGGGAAAAGCCGACACATCTGTTACCGAGATTCTAAACTGACATTCTTGCTGAGGGTAATGTAAACATTTGATTGTTGATCATTTCTTAGAAATTTTATCAATTAAAAATGATGTGCCATTCATCAAAAACATAATTTTGAAAAAAGGACAGATTTTTAGAGTCTTGTTAGCTGCAAATTTAAAACCATGCTTTTGGATAAATGAATCTTTGGTAAAATTTCACCAACGTGTACTGATTAATATTATAGAAGTTTGAGATATCAATGGATAGCAAATTTTGGTGAATTGGTTACCTGCTACTGTTATAGAAAAAAAGCTGAACTATCAACTGGTTAAATAAAACATTTGTTGCAGGACTCTCTTGGAGGAAATGCGAAGACTTATATTATTGCAAATGTTCATCCTGGGTCACGATGTTTCGGTGAAACACTCTCCACCCTTCAGTTTGCTCGTAGAGCTAAGCTAATCAAAAATAAAGTGAGTTGAAGTTTTTTTGAAAAATCTGTTCAATGTTGGTCTTTAATATTAGTTAATGAAGTACTGGTTATATGTCTTATGTAATTGTGACCATGTAACAGCCTCCCTAATTGTTTATCTGGTTATGGGCTGGTTGAACCATGTAAACCCAAGAAAGTTAAGTCCCATAGTAGATTGAATCAACTAGGGCAGCCTTAGAAGTCTTTTGGTTGGTTTCAGAATCCAGACTAAGGGTGAGAAATAGATGGTCCAGTTCCAGCTTATATCCAGTGACCATTGATGGAAGGAAAATACTTGTGTATGTGCTTGGTTCCAGTGTCTTTCAGTTAAATAGCCTGCTGTCATGTATTCTTTCAAAAACAAATGTTGTTTTGGAAGAGTGCAGGGAAAATAATTTTAAAATAACAAAATGTGAAGAGTAATGTTTATGCCTGTAAATGATATGATCCCTTTAGGCTTTCTATTTAGTTTCAGTATTTTGAAATTGAGCGGTAATGATCCACGCAGATGCTCTCTTATGAACAAAATGGTTATGTTTTTCAATATTTGTTTTAACTTTATAGTCAGCCAAGCGTGAAGATGGATAATGCTGTGTAAGGACTTTTTATAATTTGGTGCCTTGTTTTTATTGGTGGGTTGCTGTGAAGCTGTTGATTGATGTAACATCAACTTATTCACCTTTTGTTGTAGGCCATAGTAAATGAAGATACTCAAGGCAACATTCCCCAGCTACAGGCAGAAATCAAGAAGCTGAAAGAACAGCTTTCTGAGCTGTCTAAAGGACAAATGTCACAGTGGGTAGAGGTTAAGAGAGGTAAGGAAGCCAGTTAAAATCTTAGGCATTGAAGAATATATGTATGTTGGGTGGTATGGTAAAGTTTAATACAGAAGAAACACTATCAAAGTATAGAGATGTTATCAAATCTGTAGAATGGCCTTGCAAGTGGAAAATGAATTTCATTGTTGATCATGGGGATGGTACGTATTGTTAGGATTAAGGAGACTGCCTAATTCTTAGAAACTGTGTTTAAGTAGAGGAGAGGGATCTAAGAGTTCGGATACGCAATTCACTAAAAGTGTCATTACAGATTGGTCACTGTTTTTTGAAAAAAGAATAAAATCTCTCAAAAATTGGAGCCCATCTTCCAGATGAATTGAAAGCAGAGAAATATTTCAAATTTCTGTAGGACCTTGATTAAAAAACACTCGGAACACTGTACACAATTCTGGTCTCATCAGGAAGATAGAGAAGCACTGGCTGAAATTCAGAAATGATTTACTGGAGTGATCCTAGAACTGAGAAGGTACAACTAACTGAATAGCATGGAACCAGGATGGTGCTGGTTGATCAAATATTCCAGATAATCAAGAGGTATGCAAAACTGTTGTAAACCCTGACCAAGCAAAGCTTCAAGATGTCACCATCTCTCAAAAAAACGATGTAAAAACATCAACAGACCTTTTAAAATTAATGTAAAAACACTCGGTAAGTAATAGGAACGTAATGGAGAGGTATACACATCACTTGGACATCACAGTAGATCGTGTCTTTTGCTGCTTTATCAAGACTGCCAGTTGACAAAGTGCTGATTAAAACAAAGTTTGCTGAACGATAGAAAATAGAGGAGATTTATTTTAAATTGTTCCCTTTCTGGGCCAAAGTTAAATGCATTGCTTTAACAAGATATCTTCTAACCAACTGTTCAGTGATGTTATTATACATTTAAGATGGCACTTGAACTCTGGTTTCCTGACCCAGAAGTGAAAATACTATCACTGTGCTCCAAGAGCCCCTTGAGCAACTTGGTGTATTGAAAATATGAAACTCACCAACATATGGTCCAATACAGGCAAATGGTGTAGATACATTTAAGGTAAAGATAGATAAGTACCTTAAGGAGAAATGAATCGAAGAACATATAAGCTAGGACAAAGTAAAAGAATGGGATGTGGCTTATGTGTGGAGCATTAACCCTGACATAGGATGGCCTGCTATAAGTTCTTTGCCTGCAAAAAATGTTTCTCCATGATGAACATTTTACAATATTTTGGGGGAGTTTGCAAAATTGCTTTTTATTCTTGCCTGAAGGTGTTAACTTGATCCAGCAATCAGAATTATTTTTCTGCCCAAATAAATAAGCTTATACTTATTTTTGTGGTTCTGTTCGCCGAGCTGGGAATTTGTGTTGCAGACGTTTCGTCCCCTGTCTAGGTGACATCCTCAGTGCTTGGGAGCCTCCTGTGAAGTGCTTCTGTGATCTTTCCTGCACCATTTGTAGTGGTTTGAATCTGCCCCTTCCTGTTGTCAGTTCCAGCTGTCCGTTGCAGTGGTTGGTATATTGGGTCCAGGTCGATGTGTTTAATGATTGAATCTGTGGATGAGTGCCATGCCTCTAGGAATTCCCTGGCTGTTCTCTGTTTGACTTGTCCTATAATAGTAGTGTTGTCCCAGTCGAATTCATGTTGCTTGTCAACTGCTTGTGTGGCTGCTAAGGATAGCTGGTCGTGTCGTTTCGTGGCTAATTGGTGTTCATGGATGCGGATCATTAGCTGTCTTCCTGTTTGTCCTATGTAGTGTTTTGTGCAGTCTTTGCATGGGATTTTGTACACTACATTGGTTTTGCTCATGCTGGGTATCGGGTCCTTTGTTCTGGTGAGTTGTTGTCTGAGAGTGGCTATTGGTTTGTGTGCTGTTATGAGTTCTAGTTGTCGCAGTAGTCTGGCTGTCAGTTTGGAAATGCTCCTGATGTATGGTAGTGTGGCTAGTCCTTTGGGTTGTGGCATGTCCTCGTTCCGTTGTCCTTCCCTTAGGCATCTGTTGATGAAATTGCGCGGGTATCCATTTTTGGCGAATACGTTGTATAGGTGTTCTTCTTCCTCTTTTTGCAGTTCTGGTGTACTGCAGCATGTTGTGGCCCTTTTGAATAGTGTCTTGATGCAACTTCTTTTTTGTGTGTTGGGGTGGTTGCTTTCGTAGCTTATACTTAAATGAATTTTACTTTTGTATTACATACATTGTTACCATTATAAATATGCTCCAATTACTTACTGTATAGAATTGAAACAGTAAATATAGATTTTGTTTCTGAACTGCAAGCAACAAGCTTTGTTTTGATTTAGGTGAAGTGTGAATCTGGGGCCTTGTTCATCCTTTAGTGGATGCAAGTGATACCATGGTGTTAACTCAAGAAAAAGAAAGAAGTTTATCAAAGTTTGGGAGAAGGTTTGTAGCTCGGATGCTTGCTGTTGTGGTTCTGTTCGACGAGCTGGGAATTTGTGTTGCAAACGTTTCGTCCCCTGTCTAGGTGACATCCTCAGTGCTTGGGAACCTCCTGTGAAGCGCTTCTGTGATGTTTCCTCTGGCATTTATAGTGGTTATAAAACAAGACTTTCCTTTTGATTTATACTTTCTAGAAGAGCAAGAGAATGCACAGATCAATGACTCATTGATCAGTCTTGTGTTTAGTAGTACAGTTATTAAGAAAACTACTGACTCTAATGAAGAAGGGTTTTTGAGATTAGCAGACTATATGCTGTTGAAACTAAGTGGTCTATTTCAGTCTCTGCAGCTGACTGTTCAGTTGGCCACCAGATACACAAAAAAAGGATCAATCAGTTAATTGTTGTTGCATAGTTACTTTATTTCAACTTCGTTTTTGCTCAGTTTGCAGTTTTTTATTGTATAAGACTAATGTAGGTTTACTGAAATTTGCTTTTAAAAAGCTCAACCGAATGAATGCTTTGCATGTTTTCTTTCACTTTTTTCAGATGCTGATTCTGTGGAGAAAAATGGAGTAGATGACCGTGAATGGAAGAATCGCTTTTTGGAAGCCATGCTTCTTTTGGAGAATAGTGAAAGTCAAAACCAGGTGAGGTTGGAGCTAAATTTATTTCTGTTTTGAGGGGATGTACAGGTAATCCTAGATAATGAAATAGTCCATGTCTGCAGCTACAAGGCATCACTGTATTCCCATGTCAAGTACTGTGTGATAAGTAACAATTCAGGGCACATAAGTGTTAGACAATGACCATTTCCAACAAGACAGAACCTAATCAATCTCCCTCTGATATTGAACTGAATTACCATTTGTGAATTCCCTGCCGTCAGCATTCTTGGGGTGACTGTTTGGCCCGAAACTTAACGGTATCAGCCATACAAATGCGAAAGCTGGGAATTCTGCGAAGTAATTCTCCTGACTCCCTGAAGCCTGTCAATGGTCTACAAGTGTCTTTGTCCAGAGAGCAATGGAATATTACACTCCACTTTCCTGCATCCATGCTGCTCCAGCAATCTCCAGAAGCTTAATATTATTCAAGACAAAATGTCATTGATTGGCAATCCATTCCCCATATAATCCACTCCTTTCATCGCCATCATAGAGTGGACACTAATTAGAAGATATATTGTGACTGCTCAGCAAAACTCCTTTGATATCACCTTCTAAACACATGACATCTACCACCCACAAGGCAACAGATCATGGGAGCACCACTCCTCCAAGTCATAAATCATCATGACTTGGAACTATTAACACCATCTCTTCCATGTGTTCTTTGGAGAGTTTGAAGGTTAGTGAACGTAGAAAAGGAAAGTACTTGCTCCAATTGTTATAATTTGTGTGTTAGACACTTGTGCCTTGGTTCTTTATTTTTTTTTTGTTTTTCAGAACCTGAAAGAAAAAATTGGTCAACTTAAAGATGTGTGCACCAAAAAAGAAAAGATACTTCAATCAAACAAGATGATTGTGAAGTTCAGAGAAACCAGCATAGCACGTTTGGAAAAGGTCCTGAAGGAATCCCAAGACACCCTACCTCCTGATGAAAAGGATGCAGTAATCGTTGAGCTGAGGGAAGAAATTCAAGCTTTAAAAGAGCAGGTGAGATATTTGGCAGGAAGCTGGCATGCTTAGACTTTTAACTTGTCTTGGAACGTAGAGAAGTACAGCACAGTACAGGCCGAGCATTTATCTTAATCAAAGATCAACCTAACCTACACACCCCTTGGATTTTACTGCTGTCCATGTACTTGACCAGCAGTTGATTAAATGTCCCTAATGTATCTGACTCTACTACCACCACTGGTAATGTATTCCATGCACCCACCACTCCCTGTGTAAAGAATCTACATCTGCCATCTCTCCCATACCTTCCTCCAATCACCTTAAAATTATGACCCCACGTGATTGCTATTTCTGCCCTGGGGAAAAGTCTCTGGCTATCTAAGCTACCTATGCCTCTCATTACCTTGTATACCTCTGTTAAGTCATGTCTCTTTCTTCCTTCTCTCCAGTGTGAAAAGCCTGAGCTCACTCAACCTCTCTTCATAATTCAAACCCTCCAATCCAGGCAGCATCCTGGTAAATCTGCTCTGCACCCTCTCTCTAAAGCGTTTACATCCTTCCTATAATGAGGTATCCAGAACTGAACACAATATTGCAAGTATGGTCTAACCAGTGTTTTTTAGAGCTGCAGCAAAACCTGACGGCTCTTAAACTCAGTACCCCTGTTAATAAAAGCTAAAACACCATACACCTTGTTAACAACCATATCAACTTAGGTGGCGACTTTGAGTGTTTTACGTACATGGACCCCATGATCCTCTGTTTCTCTACACTGCCAAGAATCTTGCCTTTAACCCTTTATTCAGCATTCAAATTCAACTTTGTGAGATTAATCACTTTGCACTTATTCAGGTTGAACTTTATCTGCCACTTCTCTGCCCAGCTTTGCATTCTGTCAATCTCTTATTGTCGCCTTCAACAGCCCTCGCTGCTATCTTCAACACCACAGACCTTTGGGCCATCAGCAAACCTATTAACTCACCCTTCCACTTCTTCATCCAAGTTATATATAAAGACTACAAAGAGCAGAGGCCCAAGAACAGAGCCCTGCAGGACACCACTGACCTCCAAGTAGAATACTTTCCATCCACTACCACTTGCTGTCTTCTTTCGGCCAGCCAAATTTCCCTGTATCCCATACCTCCTAACTTTCTGAGTAAGCCTACCACGGGAAATCTTATCAACTGCCTTTCTGAATTCCATATACACCACATCCACTGCTCGACCTTCATCAACTTGTCTCGTCACATCCTCAAAGAACTCAATAAGGCTTGTTAGGCATGACCTGTCCCTATATGAGGTATGACTCTGACCCTACATTTCTGGTCCAGCCCTGGGGACTTGTAAATTTTGATGCTTCCCAGAATTTACAGCACATGCATTTTCTTAATATCAATCTGTTCAAACCTACTAACATGATCCATGGTGAATTATCTTAGAAATTCAAATATACTACTGTATTCAAACTTCTTGAACTTACTTTGTATTTTTTACAGTTCTTTTCAACAAAGCAAGATGTTGAAGACAATTTCACTAATTGTTTAAGATTAACTTCATTTTTTAAAAATGCTCAATGGTGGTGTGTTATAGATCACGCAGATGTGGTAACATGCACTTTTTAACTGCTTTTTGTAGCCTGAAGGTATGGATAGTGAAGATAGAAATGCCAACTTTTTATTCATTGTATGGTGATCATGAATTTCTTCTGTTACTGCCTGCCATTGGCATGTGTTGTAAGGATTTATAGGCTGATAATTAAACCTGTTCACGAAATAATGAGCAAACCTTTGGCTGTCAAATTTTGAGGTGTGACATGATCCTGGAGGTTTTCATTCAGAGGCAGGATTGATATCTGTTGTGGTACAAGACCTTCAAATGATAACTTATGTGATGTAAGGTGCTGCTTTTTTTTAATCAATTAGGTTAAGGAAATGTGATTGAGTTTCATCTTTCCGTGGAGCAAATGGTTCCAGAAGTACATGCTCTAAATCATAATGAGTAATAATACAAATCAATGAAGGTGTAATAATGCTAATACGTAAAATACAGTAAAGAGGTGGAGATACTAAAAATGTGAAACAAACGGAAATGTCATTTTCCGTTTCAAAATGTTAGCAGTACTTGTTCATATTTAGAGGAAGAATTAAAAAGCGCAGGCATTATGTTAAACTTATACAGTGGCACCTCGATTTATCTGAACGACATGGAGGGGAGTATTTTGTTCAGATAATCGAATGTTCGGATAATTGAATGCCAGATAACACAGTTTAGCCAATAATCAGGACCTTGCGATCTTGTTCGGATAATCGAGGTTCCTCTCTACAAGACTTTAAAATAAAAGCAAAATGCTTGAAATACAAAATAAAACAGAAAATACCAGTAATGCTGAGCTGGTCAGATGGCATATGTGGAGAAAAGAACAGAGTTAATGTTTCAGGTCTTTGACTTTGCATTAGGACTTTGGTATGGAGAACATTGGAATATTATGCATTATTATCATCTATAAATGGAGCGTACACCCACTGAGATGGTGCAAAAGAGATATACAAGAATGAGTATACTTGTCAGGAAAGGTTGACAAGCTGGGTTTCTTTTCTGTAGGATACATTGACTGGATCAGGTGAAGGAAAGCTCATAAGGTGGAAAAGTGTCAGCATGCATCGGTTGAGCCAAATATTCTGTTTCTGAGGTGTATGTTGATTATAATTCATATTAAATGCCTTGTAGGAATTTATGCTGTCTTGTGTTACTAGATTGAACAAGACCCTCGGGTTGCCAGTTATGCAATGGAGAATCGTGCATTGCGGGAAGAAAACAAGTACTTAAACTCCTTGGACAGAGTGAAACATGCTAAGGAAATTACTTCCTGCATGGCAGCAGAATTAGAAAGGGCGTTTTTGCAAGCATCTACTTCTGATAAAAATCCTGGAGGTAAATATTCTTTTATACAGCTTCATAATTTAGCATCTGAAGTTAATTTGCTTGATAAAACCACTGCCTGATAGCTGATTGATTGTATCCACAAGCGTGTATTAGTACTATCAAAGACTATGTTGTGTTCTTTTCACTGTTCTTGGTTTAGCCCTAATATCTGCTGTGTTGTTCCCTCAAATTGTAATGTGCAAGAGATGCTTTGTCAATCCATTTATTAGGTCAGACCTTGTACCAGTCACCTATCAAAGTTGAAAACGTTTCTATAGTATCACAAGAGAGGCTTAAAGCTCGACTTCTGCAAGCTCAGAATGACATATCTTCTGTAAAACAGGAATATGAAGAGTTTCAGGAGCTGACTAAGTAAGTTGATTTGTATTCAATGTTTGAAGCATTTAACAACTAATAAAGTACAATCCATTGTAACTAGTTATTTAAAAGCAAAATACTGCGTTTGTTGGAAATTGGAAATCTGAAATAAAAACGTGAAGTGCTGGAGAAGCCCAATAGGCCTGGTAGCATCTGTGAACACAGAGAGGGTTACACAGAACTCATTAGCTCTGTTTTCTCTCCACAGATTCTGCCAGACCCACTGAGTTTCTCCAACATTTTGTTTTTACCAAAACTAGTTACTTTGTCAGTATGCCAATCTATTTTCTTATTTTGAGGAGTTGGGAGGATAGAATGGGCAGGTTTGATTCAGCCCCAGTGCAACTAAACTATTGACATGGAGGATGTTTGGATAATGCTGACCCAATGATTACTTTCCATGAATATCTTAAGTTTGTTTGCCTGAAACTGAAATTAGGTTAATGGGGAATTGAACCTAATTTTTTCAAATGACACCTCTGACCTTATTAAGTCTATGAATTTTGTTCTGTTTTCTGTTTCATGATTTGAGATGAATATTTCAAAATACAGCACTTCTGTAATGTTTACGTGAATCTTTGTTTCGATTTTGTTTAATATATGGATTCCGATGCAAACAGTTCTTTTTGTTCTTTGTCTGTTACCAGCAAGAATCGTTATTTTTTGCTCTCCTATCCTCCTTTACTCATCCAGATTTATAAAAGCATTACCAACTAATGGATATCTTGTTAATTGCATAGCCACTGTATCTATCATTTTGTTTTAAAATGTGTTTGACATTAACGTTACCTCCACCTTGATCTATCCTTGAGTTAAAACGCTGTAGAGATGACATTTCTACCTTCAGATGTTTCTGGCTTGCCTTTATTGTTTTCATTGAAATAGTCTTAATTCTTGGGAAAGGTAAGACCGGGGCCTGCTCTAGAGAAGTGTAAGGTTGCTCAGATATCCTTAGCACACTAAATGCAGTGAGTGTCCTTATTTTTTGTACATTGGCAAATCTCACTTTTTCCTGAGAGAAATTCCTGTTTGTTTCTTGAGACATTGAGATTCTTCTGGACTATGTGCCTTAGGGCCATCTTAAGATAGATCTTGATATTTGGCTTCTATATAATCAAAGACAGCCAATCCAGCAGCGAGTGCCATGTATGGTTTTCATTATACGCACGTCTTCCTGTCCCTCTACCTGGTGATGACATTATCAATTAGATGCCATTATATGAAATGAGGTTGCATGCAAGATTTCTTGTAATTAGGGAGCTGGAAAACTGCTGGTGACGTGGAGCTTGTGCTTAGCCTACACCTTCTGTAAGAGGAGATCATTACTGTTATTGGTTGGACAGGAAGTTGTTCAATCTGAAATTTATTCTGGGCAAAGAGCAAGATATCAAAAGGCATAATTTTTGTTATTTCCTGTTTACTGATTCATAAGTAACATAGCACAGACTTGTTCTCCAGTGTGTGCAACAGTTTCAGTATAAAGAAAACTGAAATACAATACTAGCCTTCTCCAGGAACTTCTCAAACTTAAAGTTCCAATTCATGACCAGTAATGGAAATGGTCACTTGCCCCGGCAGCATGCTTTAGAGATGTCTACAATGACTAGACATAAATCAGATTTGCCAAAGCAAGTGTAACCTTTGAGCATCAGGTTTTGAGTGCAGAGGAAGAAATCTGCCTATTGAAATTAAAACCTATAAAGTATAGAGCTGAAAATGCCTATGCTTGTGCAATTGGCTTGGTGCTACATAGACGATCCAAGAAACCTGATCGCTTTCACTTGAGCTGCGGTTGGTCACTTCTGAAGGTCAGCTGGCAGGTCAAGTTATCAGATGCTAAAGTGCTCACTTGAGTTGGCATGCCAAGCATCCTCACTATATCGGGACAGTCACAATTGTGCTGAGCCGGTCATGTAGTTAGAATGCCTGACCCGCTTACCAGACCAAATCCTCTATTCAGCTCGAGACTGGGGTGCATTGACATGGTGGTCAAAGGAAGCAGTGCAAGACAATCTGAAGGCTTCACTTCGGATTTGTGACATTGATTCGAACTCCTGGAAGAAGTTTGTGCAGGGTCACTGCAACGAGCAATTTAATAAAACTGATCAGCTGCTTTTGAAAGCAAAGGGAATTCCCAAGCTAGTACATAGTTCTTTTTCTGTATAAAGCCTACTTTGCGTCACTCATCCAGCATGTGGACAGTTACCTTCCAGCCAAGATGACCAGAGTTTACCAACATCTTGTGTTCTTTCTTCATTATAATTTTACTGTGAAGTGTTGGAGAAATCCTTGTTTGCTCCTATATGAGCCCATTTAGAGTTATCAGTTTTAATGTCCTTGCATATATGTGCTTGAAGCTCAATTTTTGACAGATTCCATATTTTCAATTTAATTAATTTTTGTAGAATTTCTACAAGTCGTGACTTGAATACTGGCTTTACAAGCTTTACTTATAATTCAGGGAAATAATTGCAAAGTATGCAAATACTGATTTTGTGTTCTGATTGATTAAATTATGACCATTAGGAAGCGACAGATGGAATTGGAATCCGAGGTTCACACCCTTCAAAAGGCCAATCAGCATCTAGAAAATATTTTGGAGGCAACAAAGGCTCTCACACGTCATGAAGTCTCCCAGCTAAATAAGATGCATGTTGAGACAATAAAGGTAGTATTTATTGGTGTACTCCATTACTGAAATAATGAGGACATTTTAAACACTAAAATACAGCTGTGGTTTGTTGAAAAATAACTGATTTCAATGGAGAGTTGAATTCTCAGGGCTTTATTCCATCATCCATTTGCACCATTTTGGCAAAAAAAGCTTTATTTTAACAATCGTATTCATTGGAGTTTAGAAGATTAAGGGGAGACTTAATAGAGACGTACAAGATAATACATGGCTTGGAAAGGGTGGACGCTAGGAAGTTAATTCCGTTAGGCGAGGAGACTAGGACCTGTAGACACAGCCTTAAAATTAGAGGGGGTAAATTCAGAACAGAAATGCGGAGACATTTCTTCAGCCAGAGAGTGGTGGGCCTGTGGAACTCATTGCCGCAGAGTGCAGTAGAGGCCGGGACGCTAAATGTCTTCAAGGCAGAGATCGATAGATTCTTGTTGTCTCGAGGAACTAAGGGCTACGTGGAGAATGCGGGTAAGTGGAGTTGAAATACCCATCAGCCATGATTTGAATGGCGGAGTGGACTCGATGGGCCGAATGGCCTTACTTCCACTCCTATGTCTTATGGTCTAATCGTAGAATTTAATATCTTGCTGCAAAAACCAAGGAGCTTTAGAATTGAAGTAAATTGTGCCCATTGCTGCTATAGTTAATGCTGTTGAGAAAATTATCCTTGCAACTTGAACCAATACTATCATTCATTAGGGAGTCAATGAATGCACCAGAGCACCATTTCATTTAGAGTTTGTTTGTGTAAATGCCTTTTTTTTCAATTGTTTCTGAACAGGCTTTGAAAACCTCTGGGATATTTTGTTTTGGTTGAAGAATTTAGAAGTAAAATGAGTCCCTGAGGATAATTGCAGTGAAATTTCTTGCCAGCATTCGTTACTTATCCCTAGTTGCTTTTGAGTTGCCTTAAACCACTGCTGTCTGTAGAGGGTTTGGAAAGAGAGGATTATTTTTCTTGCAGCAGAAGAGAGTTGGGGGGGAGGTGTGGGGAGGTGGGTTATGTTTGCAATACATACAATTGAGCATATATGGGATAGACTGGAATGAATCTTTCCCCTTGCTGAAGAGGTCTATGACCGGGAGTGTAAATTTAAAGTAAGGGGAAAGAAGTTTAGAAGGAATGTGAGAAAAATGTGGGTGGGAATTGGTGGGAATTTGGAACTCAGTGTCAGTAATGTTGATAGAGGCAGAAACTCTTAAAGCATAGAAATATTTTGATGTGCACTTGCAATGCCAAGGCATGCAAGGCTCTGGACCAAGTGCTGGAACATTAATTAGAATAGTTAAGTGGTGGTTTTTGACCAGCAAAGGTTCCTTTTTCTGTAGACCACTATGACTTTCTGTGGTGAAGGTAAACCCACAGTATATTTAACTGGGAAAATCTAACTGGGCATGATGAGGATTTTCAACGTATTCAAGTCATCATGGTATGTGATTTGCTGATATTCCTTAATTTATATAGTAAAACAAAATACATCCAGTTCCTACCACAACAATAATGTTATTTTTGAGCTAGTGTCGCTGTTTCTCTTTTCTCATTTACTATCCCATTGTGCTTAGATCAGGATTAAATAATGATGTTTACTGTTACAAGGTTAAGTTCTAATACCTATTTCATGTCTCATTAGAATTTGACCACTCCAACAAAGTCTATTTACAATCTACGATCTCGAATGATTCTGCGAATGAGTCCTGAAGGAACGCCTGGTCTCTGCACAGAAATGGAGCCAGGGACTCCAGAAGGTGATATTATGAATGAGCCTTTGCCACCTGAAATGAATGAACAGGCTTATGAAGCGATTGCTGAAGAGCTTCGAATGGTGCAGGTTAGTGTTTTTATGACAGTTGGATGACTCCAATAATTTGCTTGCTTTGACCAAAACACATTGCATAATGTTGTATTGGAAACATTTTACTTTGTTAATAACTTCTGATGCTTATTGCAAATAAGTTGTTTTATGTGATTTTCTGTTTAAAGTGATTGTGTAGGATAAGAAAAGTAGCATCATTACAAGTGGGTATGAGAGATGAACTTGCATGAATATTTTGCTTTAATACATTCTAGTTTAACCCCATAAATAAAAGTCAAGTTTTGGAGTGCAGTAATTTTGTTAAGTCGGTAACGATGCAAAATAAATTGCATAGCTGAGTAAAGGTGCCCTCCAACCCCCAAAAATGGCAAATAAGGAATGATCAGTCAATCAGTGTTTAATGGCATGGGCTTGGGGATAAATGTTGGACATGGCACCAGGCAAAACCCCTGCTTTTCAAGTAGGCCCAGTGACTTTGATGTCTTGTCTGAATGGTGTCTCCTCCAATTGTACAGCAGTCTGTTGGTATTGTTGTAGTCTTAGATTATATGTTGAAGGCATAACATAGAGCTAGATCACAAATCCAGGAAAGGAAAAAGAAGTGAATGCTGACTGTGTCCTCATAGAACTGAACTAATCTTGCAAAACAACAATTTATGAGCAGTTCTTTGAAATATTTCAGTGATGTTCCCAGAAGATAATTGGGTCATTATGGGCTTCATGAATTAGACGATCTGGCACCAGCAACCAACAGGAATCCTTTTTGATTAAAATTATGCATATCTTGTTAGTGCATCATTAACTCACCAGCAGAATAAACTCATATATTCTGTACACCGGTGCCTCTTTTGACAGTTGATGAGCCCAGGTTGTATGAATGCTGGTGTGTTTCTGTCTTGCATTAGCACTGAATTTTACGAGGACATCTGATAAGTGTTGGGAATAACAAAAGCACTTGTTAAATTAGACATTTACTCTCATTGAGTGTTAGAATGCCATACCAGTCGCAGTGGTGGATGTGAAATTATTTATATATACAAAAAGGGAACATGATAAATATATTAAGAAATAAAAATTTTGGAAAGCTGGAGGAAGAGTACCAAGTTAAGTGACTATCTGCAGCTGTAGTATCTGCTTATTGCTGCATGAAATTGATACTGACTGACTAATGTCAGCTTCTGGATTGAATTAATTTGGATCTATGCTTCCACAGCAATAACTGAAGAAGGGTACTGTGGAGAGACTCTTTGATATTCTCTTTGCTTCCCATGAACTACCTTTTTAAGTTCTCCAGAAGAACTCAGTGTCATCTTTATTATAAAATGTGGTCTGAGCCTGCCTGGTTGAATGGCAGCTTCTATGCCAATAATCTACTCTAAATGTGAATTTATTTGGAAATTAGCTTTTTAAAAATATATATTTTCATTTATGCTAAAAATGGTTAAATGTGTAAATAAACCAAAACTGGCTCTGGTCTTGTTATAGGAACAATTGTCTAATCTGCAGACTAAACTGGATGAAGCAGAGACCAAAAATGTAAAACTTCAACAGAACATTGACAAACTGGAACATCATTCTGCTCAAATGAATGAGGTAGGTATTTTTTAGACACCTGTGAATCTTGCAGTTCTTTGTCCCCAGTAACGTTTTCATTTAAACTTTCAAATATGTATTTGTCGATGAGAAGTATGAAAATTGCAATTTATTGCAGAGCTGAAAAATCTGTTTTTACAGTCCTTCCTTTATCTTTGCTGTCCATCTAATAATTGTTCCACCCCTGTTCATTGCCATTCTATCCTTTTCATCTTGTCTAATCTCTCTTATTCATAATGTCTTGTTCAGTGATGAGAAACACTCCTTTTTTGTATCCCTCATTGCTTACATTTTCCTGCTATCTTCTAATCCCAGTTCCTCCATACACTTCAGCTGTTAAGCCTTCGAGGAGAAAGTGAGGTCTGCAGATGCTGGAGTATCAGAGCTGAAAATGTGTTGCTGGAAAAGCGCAGCAGGTTAGGCAGCATCCAAGGAACAGGAAATTCGATGTTTCGAGCATAAGCCCTTCATCAGGAATATTCCTGATGAAGGGCTTATGCCCGAAACGTCGAATTTCCTGTTCCTTGGATGCTGCCTGACCTGCTGCGCTTTTCCAGCAACACATTTTCAGCTGTTAAGCCTCCCCAGTTACAGCGGTCTCAAACCTGGTGCTCTTGTTCAACCTTGTCTTTATTCCACCATGGCCCAGCTCTGTTTCCTCAAGTCTAACAGATGTAAACATAAGTGTTTTAAACAGGTGAACCTAGTCTAGTCATTCATTTGCTAGATCTAATTAAATAACACCAATTTTCTTCAGATTTGCTGTACTTTGGTGAATTGAGGGATACCTTGGCAAGCAAATGCAACCCCTCACTTTTTTTTTCCCCTCACTGCCAACTATAACAAGTTTCTTCTCTTTTCCTCCACTCCATGGAAAGGAGTGAGGAGCTTATTGCCATTAATTTTGAATGAAGTCCTTGTTCTTTTCCTTTTTTTTGTTTTAAATGCAGTGATCACTGCTGAAATGAGTAAGTATACCATTCAAATTCCAAGTGCTCCAGAGGTGTATAATCAACATCCGAACAGGTTGATTTAGAAATATCTGTAATTCTAGTTTTAAAATATATTACAATATTAATGCAAGTAATATTTTATTTGACCAAATGCTCTTAGCTCATCATATCTGAACGGAATGATAGGAACAAGGACCAACAGGAGCTGATGATGAAGAATGCATTTTTTGAGAAAGAGCTACAGGATTGTCAGAATAAAAATGAGAGTAAGTGAAATAAATGCTTAAATTATTGCAACTGTAATGCGTTGTTTTTTTTTTCACTTGTGCTGAAGATTATGATCTCTGGATCATATGTTAGCTTTAGTCAATGCTCTGGTGTCCCAAAGTTGAGCTAGATTTTAAAATGCCTGAGGTGATCAGGTACTCATTATTCTAATAGATGCATGAATTCAGTGCTATCTTCACTTGATCGGAATTGTAGTTAAAATAATACTGCAGCCTGCTGCTGGCCAAACAATATTTAAAACACTAATTTATATAGAATATACAGCACAGAATCCGATCATTTGGCCCAAACACATAAAGATGTGCTGACACTTCCCTCCCTTTCCTTGACTTCTCTGTTTGTGTTTCAAGGGAATAGCCTGCCCAGCTGTAACCATTACAAGCTCACTAACACTCACACCATCTCTTCTCCTTGCTCCTCCTCCATCAAAAGTATGAAAATCACCATTTACGATCCCTTTCCAGGTCTGAAGAAGAGTTATGTAGGACTCAAAACACTAACTCTATTTCTCTCTCCACCAATACTGGCAGACTTGCTGAGTTGCTCAAAAATTCTGTGTTTATTTCATATTTCCAGCATGCACACTTTTGCTTTCATTAGACCATTTGGCCGAATTGATGCAATTCAGTACTTATGCTAAATGTGAGTCTTCAGCCACCATATTCATGCTACTTCATCTCTCACTGTGTCCACATATACCTTTTATTCCTATCTGTTAATGATCTTGCATTTATGCATCACTCCTGTTCCAATTTGCAACTGCATGTCAGAACACTTCTTCCATTTAAACCTTTTGTATGATTCCCAGGATGAAGTGTGTTTGGGGTTTAGCCTGATTCTCCTCACAAATACCTATCTAAATAGTATCATAAGCTGAAGAATCTTAGAATAAACGTAACATCTGACATTGTATTCAAAGGCAGCAATGTGCCTTGCATTCAGTGTTTTGGCTATTTGTTGTACCATTCTGTTTTTAATTGCTTTACCACATCCTTATATTGTGAATCTGCATCTGTTATTGTTCTTCTGTTTCTCTAAACACTTCCACATGCTAATTCGTTATTTTGCTCATTCTTTCTTCCAGCATGCAATACTTGCATTTGTCATTACTCACTTTACTTCCCTATTTATTTGCCAAATTTCATCACTAGTTTAAATCTTTATAACCTTTTCTGGCTCTTCCCCGCCTTTGAGTTAGTTAATTATCCAATGAATTCTTTAGTGTTTTGCTGAATCTCATTGTTAATTAATTACTTAGAGTCCTAGAGATGTACAGCACAGAAGCAGACCCTTCAGTCCAACTCGTCCATGCCAACCTGATATGCTAACCTAATCTAGTCCCATTTGTTAGCACTGGGCCCACATCCCTATTAAACCCTTCCTATTCATATACCCATCCAGATGCCTTTTAAATGCTGTAATTGTACCAGCCTCCACCACCTCCTCTGGCAGCTCATTCCATACATGCACCACCCTCTGTGTGAAAAATTTGCCGTTTAGGTTCCTCACCCTAAACCTATGCCTTCTAGTTCTGGACTCTCTTTTCCCCCCCCAGGGAAAAGACTTAATCTCTTTATCCTATCCATGCCCCTCATGATTTTATAAACCTCTACAAGGTCACCCCTCGGCTTCCAACGTCCCAGGGAAAACAGCCCCAGCTTATTCAACCTCTTCCTACAGCTCAAATCCTCCAACCCTGGCAACATCCTTGTATGTCTTTTCTGAACCCTTTCAAGTTTCACAACATCCTTCTGATAACAAGCAATTCATACATTTGTGGAAAAAGCTTAAGAACTAGATACTTACTGATTAGACTTGTGACTAAATTCAGTGAGGTTATTCTTCCCTTGGGATAGTTAATTCATAGTGGTAGTCGTAAGGCTAGCATTTTGACATGTACTTTGATTAAGTGTGCTTTTTTTAAATTGGAAAATAACTTGTCTTTTTGGAACTTGCTCTATTGAATACTGAATTTTCCATTTTAACTCACGAACAGTTCAATTTGCCTGCTTTCTTCCAGTCATCTCTTTTTTTTAATGATGATTTTCTTTTTGTTACTATCCAAATGTATGGTAGTTGTCTCTAAAATTGTGAATTAATGATGGCAACTACTTTTGTTTTGACAGTATTACAGAGTGAAGTAAATGACTTGCGTGTTGTGCTGCATTCAGCTGACAAAGAACTTACCACTGTAAAGGAAGAATACAGCTCCTACAAAGTTAAGCAAGATGCAGAACATAGTCATCTTTCTGAGCAGTTCATCAATGTCCAGTTACAGCTGGATAAAATCAGGTATGGTTAATGGCATGTCTACTATATGGCATTTTTAAAAAAAATAAACTATTTGTTAACTGAACGGCTGAATCTTGTGGTCAGTTTTACATAAGGTAAACAGCAAGTATTTCTGTGACGTGGATTATATTTCCAACATTGATTTGAATCTTCTTTTGTGAGGGGCCTAGCAACAGTGAAACATCAAGCAGTATTAATGACTAATTGCAGCAAATCAGAAAGTAAAATGCATTGCTCAACCTTCACCCCTTTTATTCAAATTTGTAAAGTGAAAAATAAATATTTTGGAGTTACATCTTAAAAGCTTTTTAATACTTTGTTTTTTAAAAAGGAACTAAAATTGCAAAGCTTTTTGATTATATCAGAAAAGAAATAGTTGATGCCACACAAATGATACAACAAATTTTCCAGGGTAAGGTAGATTCTTCAGTAGCAGGTGTGACATGATACATCATTTAAAACCTAGCTACTCCTCACCTATAAAAGTCTATAAAAGTCCATCTTTCTTGGAGCTCTAATTGAATACCCCTCATCAGTCCTCTCCCCTGTCCCTCTTTCCAAACCACACATAACTGAAATGGATTATCAAAACACAAATAGCATGTAATGTGACTGTTATTCCTCCTTGTCTCTCCCTGCCAACCTGGAGACATTATCGGGATAATTGTTTGGTAGAACTTCAGTAAAGAATTGCTAAAAATTGAAACTTCTTATCTTGCACTTGTCAGAGCGCAAATGGAAGAAATAGATTTTAATAAAGGGACACCATTTTATAAAGTGTAAGAGGAGTGTGCTGATTATTCGGTAACTATTGGTAATTGACAAGTAACTATTCTTGGTTTATCTCCATGCCAATGATGGCCCAACCAAACAGCAATGTTCATATGGCTGATCATACCATTCTCCTTGAACACCTGTCCACCAACATCCAGGATTCTGATTGTAGCTGGGGAACCATTTGCAATGGCTCCTCTTTCTTCTTCCACAAAGTTAGCTATGGTGTCCCTCAGGAGCTATCCTTGGCCACCTTTTATTTCTCATTTTTATTATTTCCCAGCAACGTCAAACAAATGCGCATTTGATTCCAGATATATATTAATAACATGTATGTCTATATCACCACCATCATCTCTCTTGATATTTCCATTGTCTCCAAGTTGTTGGATTGCTGGTCTGACATGCAGTATTTCCTCAATTTAAATATTGACAAGGTTGAAACCATGTTTTCAGTACCTGCCACAAACTCCGCTCTCAAGCTTCCAATTCAGTCCCTCTCAGTGGCTGAGACTGAACTAGCATGCTTGCAACTTTAGTGACATTAGTCCCTGTTGTGAGTTTACATGTCCATCGCTCGAACAACCTGTTTCTACCTTTGTAACATCAGTTGATTTCATCCTTGCCTCACTGCAGGAACTGCTGAAACTCTACAGTTTATCTCTCGACTTTACTATTCCATCCCAGACTTCCATTTTCTATTTTTCTGTACTCATGAGGTCGTCTAAAACTTATTTGTCCTAATTTGCACCAAGTCACCCATAAACGCTTTTCTTGCTGACCTGCAATGGCTCCTGATTAACGGATGCTTCAATTTAAAAATTCTTCTCTTTGTTTCCAGATTCCTCTTTTTCCGCACCCTCAGTAAACATGTCCAACCATACAGTGCTCATGAACTGCATGATTTTAATTGCTTCCTACTAGTGGCAATGTCTTCAACTGTCAAAGCCCTAAACTATGATATTCCCTCGAACACCTCAACTGGTCTATCTTTCTTTCGTCTTTAAAGTTGCTGAATAAAAACTAATTCTTTAACCTAGCTTTTGATCATACTGCCCTAATAACTCCTTATGTAGTTCAATGACTAAGGAACCTATAAAATATATTATGCCTTTATTACATTAAAAGGAGCAATATAAATACAGTTGTTAATGAGATGAAACTGTCTGAAGGTTTTTTGGTTGTATGTTACAATGTGGAAGGTAAAATTCCCAGTTCAATGATTTATAATAGCTTGCAAGTCTGTGAGGATCTTAACTGTGCACTCGATGGAGCAACGTAGAATTACCTGATAGCAACTTCTGAATTTCTACATTTAACTGCACAATGGATTCCAGATAGCTGTCAATTTCAAAGGAGTAATGCCTAAGTGCTGACAATTTTATCATCATTACTGGTGCAAAATACATGCCATTGAAGTTGAACTGAAAAGCTTTTGTAATCTTTACTGGTTTGGTAATTGTACAAAATAAATTAGGTTCTTAGCTCATAAACACTTCTTTTGGTACTAGGCTGGAACATGAGAAAATTCTGGAAGAGAAGAGGTCTCTCCAAGACACTTATGATAACCTACAGGAAGTTATGGAGTTTAAGGCATATGAAACTGATCATCTGCAGGAGAATCTAGAACAGATGAAGGTAGAAAATGGAGAGTTACGAACTGAAATCTGTGTAAGTAAAGGAGACACTTAAATGTATGTAAATGATGTGTACAAGGAATGATTGTAGTTATCCTAATTTTGCCTTGTGTGTGGTGGGAGGAGGAAATTCAATCACTAGGCTCCTTTGACATTAGCATTCATGTGACAAGGACCAAAGGTTTCCTTAACAGTTAGTTGTTGACCATGACATGCAAAGTCAGGAGCTTTTGAGAGCAAAGGAAAGGTACTTTCTAATTAAGTGATACACTAAATTTAATGTTTCATTATTTTAGTATTGCAATCTAAAATTGGATGGAATTTTATTGGAGGGAATCTTAAAATTTAAGCTTTGAATTGGAACAGCTTAACATTCCCTCTGACATGTGTCTTAAAGAAGAGTTTAGACACTGATGATAATGATCTGCCCTCAATTATTGTCCAAATTTTCCAATTGTCTTGTGAAGAATCCAACAGTAGTTTCAAATAAGTATGATTTTCAGCATAGAACTTAGTTAGCATTGGGTGAGACTATTCAGTTTTCTTTTTGACACTATTTAAGAACTCTAGGTTTGTACTGGAACTAATGTATATAATTGCATTGAGAAAAGTAGTTTGGTTTTGTAGTACATGATTTAGTTAAAAATTATTGTGTTTCTCTAAACTGATTGAGTGGTAGCCTTGAATATATAGAAAGCAAAAGGTGAATCTTACTTGATTAATAGCAACTGCTATGGTAAATGGTTATTGATTCTCCCATTGTGCTATCAGCTAACCTGGTTGCTGTTGTCAGCTATTCCCACTCAACATGTAATGAATCTATATCTAACTATCCATACCATTCATATACAATGTGTTTTAAAACTCCACTTTGAAATATATATGAATTGTTTCCTTTTACTTGTTGCATATTGGAATTAATTTTGAATTTTCTCTTAAGTATTTTTGTCTTTTGCATTAAATGTAGTCTTTAATGGAGCATTTAGAGACAGAAAAAGAACGAACTCAAAAACTTGCTTCGCAACTTCAACAAGACATTGAAAACAACTCTAAGTAAGATATTTTTATACCTCAGTATACAGACTGCAAGCTATAAAGAAAAAAAACTTTCTACTGGCAATTTATTTTGTGTTTAATTGTTGTTTTTTTTTAAATGTGCCAAAGCTGCTGCTGATTTTATTGTGATATGAGGACCTGCACCAAACTGAAGAATCCAGTGCAGGATTGGTATGGTATCTGCAGATCTGGCAGATCGTTTTGTTGTTGTCAGTGTTGAGGGAGCTTCTGCAGCTGCAGTTTCCTTTGGGCACACTTAGAAATTGCAAATTTTACTAAGATGATCCTCAACTTGCTGAACTAAATTTCTGAACTTACCTTTATATGAGCTAATCAGTCATAGTATTTTCCAAGCGAGGTGATCTTTAATGCAGATATCTGTAAAACTCTTTTTTTAAGGTGTCTTTTAGTATTGTTTGTACTGACTGAAATAACACCATAGAGGCAGTATCCTGTTGTTAAAACATCCTTTTTTCCCACGTGGAGAGTCCTTGACAGTAATCCAACTCTGAATGAATAGAACCTCTGACATTCCTGTTTTTTTTTTATTTTATTAAACAGGTACAAAACAGTTCACAAAAAAATGTTAACATTTACAGCTGTATACACGAGACAGCAATTTTACAAGTGAGAGGAGCAGCAAAACCTGGCCCCAGGCCCTAGACTCCTGTTTATTTATTTTTTTCTCTCTTTTTAGATTAGATTAGATTACTTACAGTGTGGAAACAGGCCCTTCGGCCCAACAAGTCCACACCGACCCACCGAAGCGCAACCCACCGATACCCCTTACCTAACACTACGGGCAATTTAGCATGGCCAATTCACCTGACCTGCACATCTTTGGACTGTGGGAGGAAACCGGAGCATCCGGAGGAAACCCACGCAGACACGGGGAGAATGTGCAAACTCCACACAGTCAGTCGCCTGAGGCGGGAATTGAACCCAGGTCCCTGGCGCTGTGAGGCAGCAGTGCTAACCTTATTTATTTTTTTTCCTTTTTTTTGCAGTAGTGCTTATTTTTTCCCCAGCACCCATGGTGTGAACTCCTGTTGTTTTTTTTTCCCCAGCACCCATAGTGTGTGTGTGCAGGTATGAGACGCAGTGAGAGACACACAGTGCACAAATCTTTATTCAATTTCCACCACCAGGAAGATAGGAAAACACCTGGGTGGCCTGTGACAGGCAGTGCCCTTCACATCAAAAGGGCAATGCTCTGTGATCAAAACAGTGAAGGGGAGGGCAGGGACATTCCTGTTTATATCTGTCAGCCAAAGCTCCATGATTGGACCACATTAAGAGTTCCAATAAGGGAGCTCATTCTGAGGTTCACCTGGCTGACCTTGTTATAATCACTAAACTGACAGCGTTAATTATTTGTCCTGATGCAGTTCCCCACTGCAGATCTGTTTGAGAATTCTATTTATCCAAAGTAATAGACTTGACCCTAATGTTGAACTTTTAATTTTATTCCTTTATTTTTCTACTTTATACCTAACATTTTGTTACTAGGTATCTTTGTACCTAGGATAGCACTAGGAATGACAACTTTGCACACTATTCACACTACTCCTGTATCCTGGTACTTGAATACACAAAACACTAAAACTTAATTTTAATCCTAATTGACCTGTATATATAAATTGAACTTTCTGGATTGTAATCATAAATCTTTTGAGCCCTGCATGATAGAAAACCTTTGTGGTTTATGACTTTGTCCTGCTTCTGAATTTTCACAATGGACCCCTGGTATCTGTGTTCCAGAGCTTTGTGCTTGGAACAGATCCAGGATTCTGTACCACCTGCATGTCTAAAACAGCATGGCATTAAGCGTGCATTTCTCTATTTAAAACAAGGTTGACGTGAATGTGAGCCACAAAGAATGCAGGTAGTTGCTTAGCTTGTGCAGTTGTTGCTTTGTTCTTAGTCCATGTATTCTTCAGTCATGAAATTCACATTTTCTGGTGCTGCCTCCTCTTTCTATTGGATTGTAGAAAATTGGAGAAGAACAAAGATTTGATACTTTCACTATGCATTTGCATTATGTATTCTGACAACTTATTAACTTTAAGGCGACACATTTATCAAACTTTGATAACATACTGAGGTGTAGATACATACTTAATACATTTCTAGTGGGTACTTGTATGGGCCAAAACGTGCTGGAGAAGCCATTTTAACTGGGTTATTAAAAGTTATATTAAATATTTTGCTTCTTTCAATAAAGGTATTATTGTTTTGACAAGAGCTGTTCTGAACTGTGACTTTGTTTATTTTTCATTAATTCACATTAATATATCTTTTTTGCAGGGAGATTTTAAAGGCTTTAGATGAAAACGATCTGCTGAAACACCAGTTATCTGGTCTGATGTTGAAGACCGAACAACAGGTAAACATGATTCTAAGAAGATCTGATTAGAAACTGAGCATATCATTTTTGAAATTTCATCAGTTTCTTTCACTTTTGTGCAGGGTCCAATATCCTAGATTTGCTACTGTACTATTGTGCAACTTCAACTTCTGCTTTTGGCTTTATTGCTTCTATATTTCCAGCATCCTTTCTAGCATCTCGACTGCAACCATAACCGAGTTCTATTAACTAGCGTAAATTCGAAATTAAACCTACAATCTTTCTACGGTATTCAGATTCCTACTAGTTAAATTAAAGGGAAGCAATCTTCCTACTTGTGGCATTTAACTGGCTGGGGGAAAATACAGGTTTTGAGCATAAACGGACACAGTTCTTGGTCAAAGATGGTTGTTGTCAAATGGAAACAAATTGAGAAAAGCAGAGACCACTTTCCCAGCCATTTAATTCAATTGACAAGATTTGCAATCCAAGAATAAAAGGACATCCAGACAACCAGGATTGTTTAAATAATCTTTGAAAAGCCTTCTAGCTGATATGGCTGTCTGGCATTAGAAAATATCTAAAGACACAATGAGATGATTCTCGGGAACTTTTTGGACTGAATCCAAAAAAAGGACTGCAATATGCCATCTGAGTGTTTGTGTTTTTTTTACAAGGATCGTTTTTCAACTTGTTACTGGTGATTGTTGCTTCCTGATATACCCTAATGTATGTCTAGTGAATTGTAATAGAGTAGCTCAGAAATTAACTATTGGATCTTTCTAAAGTTGCCCTTCTGTTCTAACCTTAGCCATAGATTTATACTAATTACAAATTTCTTGAGATATTTGTTTGTTCCACTTGTATGCACCCTTTCCTGGAGGGTACCTTTGGGTACATCTGCAGTTCTGTGCTTTGTGCTTCGCCTATAGTTTCATTTGGTTGTATTCCTTCTTTCCCAGGTTCTCTGTCTTGACTTCAGCTCAACTTTTAAGAGGGAGGGAAGCCTGAACTGGGTGGTATTTAAGCACATTTTCAGTTTTCTGAAAAATCTGGGTTTTAAAAAAATAAAATGTTGAGAAATTCCCAAGAGCAAGCACTTTCCTTTACTATTAATCTGACAAGTTTAGCCAGTGAACATTGCAAACTTGATTTCAGCTTACTTTTGTGATCCAAGCCAGGGTTTCAGCAGGGGCTTTGAAAAATTTATTTTAGTGGACCATTTAGCATGTTCTGTAGGTGTGAAGGTTTTTGTACAATTATTGGACAGTGTCATCTATATTTGTTAACATGACATCAAATAAGAGATTTAACAAATAAGAATCCAGAAGTGGAATCCATATGTTTTCTTTGTTAAAATAAAAATCCATTTAAGTCACTTTACTTTTGCACTTAAAGGTCTTCTTATGAGACCATAGGCATGTCAATATAACATGAGCGTTAGTGCTGTAATTGGGACAAGACTGTTTATGTATGTTGCAACACTAGGGGGAGCATTTGCTGTATACGTGCAAATTCAGTAAATATCTCCTGTGATTATCATTTGCAACTAGACAGACACCCGAAATTAAGAATTCGTACTCGATCTGAAACCTGATTTAGGGAGCAAATTAAAACAGTAATATGTTAGGATTGATTGTTCCCCATAATGTTCAGCTCATTTGTCAGTTAGTATTAGATTACTTACAGTGTGGAAACAGGCCCTTCAGCCCAACAAGTCCACACCGCCCTGCCGACGCGCAACCCACCCAGACCTATTCCCCTACATTTACCTCTGCCCCTCACAATACGGGCAGTTTTAACATGGCCAATTCACCTAACCTGCACATTTTTGGACTGTGGGAGGAAACCGGAACACCCAGAGGAAACCCACGCCAACACAGGGAGAATGTGCAAACTCCACACAGTCAGTCGCCTGCGGCGGGAATTGAACCAGAGTCTCTGGCGCTGTGAGGCAGTCGTGCTAACCACTGTGCCGCCCATTATTAAAATTCTTATTCAAAATGCATTTATGTAGTGCTTTTAAAAGCAGACACTATCAAAACTATTTATACTCTTCTACAAATTAACATAACATATCCTTCAATAAATAAACATTACTGAGTAAAAGCTGTGAGGGCCCAGTATGTGATTTCAGATCATGACTTGACCTTAATAACTGCTGACTGAACTAAGTTAGAATGGCTTCCACAAAGCCTTTGCCACTTGCTTTAAAAAATCTGCTTAATCTGGGAATTGCTATTTCTATTTTGTATATTTGCGATGTGTTGTGAATTCAACAAGTTTATCTCCAATTCTAAACCTGAAATCTAAAGTGGCATATACTTCTGTCCCTGATGCTTTTCCAATAGGTAGCAAGAGGTGTGGTACTGTTATATTTTTTGGATAATTTCTGGATTTATGAATATTGTCTTTTACATGGCTTGTTAAGGCTATGGAACTGAAAAATAAGGAGCAGAGCCTGGATGATGCAAAAAAGACAATCGCTGATCGAGAGAAGAAGAATGCTGCTGACCAGGTATGAGAAGCGACCTGAAAAGCAATAGCATTTTTTGCCTCCTAATCCAAAAGGAAACCTTATCCAATGCTCTGTCCTCCATCTGTTTATGGAATTGAAATCTGGTGAACTTTTCTTCAAAGGAAACAATGAATATGATGCACTGATTTGGCCCCCATCTATTTCACAGCCTAATTAATATTTATTTGAATATTGCTGATAAAACAAACAGTTTGTTGAAGCTTTTCCTCTTGCATCTGTCAGATAATTTGCAAGAATGTAATGTAGAGGGTTGCCAGCTTCACACTGAGAAGAGAGTGCTGATTGGTTGCAAGCTATGTTGTTGAAAATTTAATCAAAATTTGACAGTTAGCTGTCAGTCATCATTGACTGATGTACTCTTCTTGGCAGTGCCTTTACTAAACAGAGTCCATTGCCATAGTGTACCTTTCTTTTCTGTTAATTTTCTCCTCCATTTCTAAAAACAAACTTTTACTGGAGAAGGTGTATCGCAGTCAAGTTTGATCCGATACTCCTGTACTGACAACTGCAGTTTCAATCGTGCTAGTGGATAATGGTCAAAGGTCCCTGTTTTTCCTTTCCACACTACCTATGCTGAGAGCTAATCCAACATAGCACAGCATGCAAGATTAGAAATTTCCTAGCCTGCTTTACTTAGTTACTTGCTAGCATAATCTGTTGTAGCATTTGAGTGGTCTCGACACATGACTTTCTTACTTTAAACTCAAAATACTTTTGAATCTGTTTTTAAATAAAAAGATTTGTTGTGTATACTGAATCCATTACCTTTTTAAAAAATTGATTTGCTCTAAGAATTAGTCAAGCAATTATTCCAGTAGGAGTCATTTTAATTTTGAAAATCCTTTGAAAAGTGTGATTATTTAACATTACATTAGCTGTTTTGATAAGCATGGAATCTGCACAAGTATGTACAACTGAATCAGATGTTGTTGCAACAGATGTTCAAATTTGATAGACCTTATGGGTTATTCTTTATGCATCTTTGCTTATCTTCATATTATAGTGAACTGACCGAGGCTGCAGCTCATCCACTGCTCTAAATTGCAAATGAGGATAAAATCCTACCAAGTTGCACGGCTATATCTTGTACCCAAGTTGTTTCCAGGACAGTTGAATTTTCAAGTGTAGTTTAATGAATATTATCATGTACTTCTGTAAAAGAAAAAGTGGCAAAGAAATTTGAAGGCAAAACTGAATGTAGCTAGAGTTTCTGCAGACTTGTGCCTAATACTTTAAGCAGATTGGGAAGTTGTATGTTATCAAAAATGCTATAAAAATACAAGTTTTAGTTGTTGGAGCATGTGGAGTAAAAAGAACACACCTTAACCACTAAAATGTTTTAAGAGAATCCTTTGGGAACTGAAATATAACTTGTTAAGTGATCAGACCAATCTTGTGAAGCCTCCCTGTGGCTTTAGGTATTTCTGGCTATTAATTTTAAAAAAAAATGGTATGACTTCTAATACTGTATGAACATAAATTTACATTTATAGCATATATTGATAATATATAGTTACTTATATTTCTCAACTTTATTTAAGACTGCTAGTTTATTCATCTGTGCATTAGCTACCATAGTATAGCCGCTCATCTAGCTATCACTGTATGCTTGGACTAAACATGTTAAAGGTGATCATTTACTGGAAAATGTTGGCGGTGTCTTTTGGGTAACATGGAAAGTGAGATTCTTGGACTAAAATCCAAACATTTTCTGGTGTACTTTGAGAATATATTTGGGTTTTTAAAAATATATCTTTTTCACATAGTGCTGGCTGCACCCAAAGCCTGAATTAACTGAAATCAGGCAAATTGAAAAAGACCCAAGTTCGACATGTTGGAATGAGAGTTGAAAACTCCATGGTTTCTTGTTCAGCAACTAATAGTTGGCAGTAATGCTGAAAATTAAGCACTTGCAACTGATGAGACATCCATAGCCTTTTCTGAAGTGTTAGAATTTACTAATTTCAGAATTTTTTTTATAGGAAGTAGTAGCAGTCCTGATGAATCAAATACAGGAAATGAGAGTTTTATGTAGTCAGAAAACAGAAGCTGTATCTCTCTTGACTCAAGAATTGGAGGATATCAAGGTGAGTTAAATTACAGGCTACAGTATGAATTCATCTGAATCTTTCTGTAACTCCAGATTTTTCACATTATTGTTGTGATGTAAAACTAGCGCTATAAACTGAACTCCTATGACTTTTAACAGAGTCATTAACTATACCTAGCAGCATGCCTCCATGTTGCATTGCCGTTGCATCACTGCGCTTTGGAAATGGATATTGAAAACGGATTTTAACTTTGCTGTAGCACACTTTAAGTGCAAAATGAAAACCGACTACTTTCCTCCCAAAAATGGGTTGAAAGTGTTTCTAGGATATCTCTCAGTTTTTATGCATCACCTCAGGATTATCCCAAATTTGGATACCAGCCTGGGGAGTTGCATTGAGGTAACTGCTCTTTTCATGGAAATTTATAGAAATCAAAGCACTGTAGACGGCTAATCAGCAAATAAACCTACACTTCTGCTAACCCTTCAAATTAAATTGCTAATTATAATTTATTTTTCTTTGTCCTTTCCCTATAATTTATGATGTGGAGGTGCCTGTATTAGACTGGAATAGACAAAGTCACAAGTCATGCTACACCGGATTATAGTCCAACAGATTTATTTAAAATCACAGGTTTTAGTGTCTACAGCCTGAATATCAAGTTTTTGCAGGTGATCAAAAGTGCCAAACGGTGTGAGTAAGGTGTCAACAGCTGAAAACAGATGAACGGATGATTTTACGCAGAACAGTATGGTGGGGCTACTTGTAGTGCAATATGAACCCAAGATCACGGTTGAGGCTGTCCTCACGGGTACAGAGCTGAAAATGTGTTGCTGGTTAAAGTGCAGCAGGTCAGGCAGCATCCAAGAAACAGGAAATTCGACGTTTCGGCAAGGGCTTATGCCCGAAACGTCAAATTTCCTCTTCCTTGGATGCTGCCTGACCTGCTGCGCTTTAACCAGCAACACATTTTCAGCTCTGATCTCCAGCATCTGCAGACCTCACTTTTTCCTCACGGGTACAGAACTTGGCTATCAGTTTCTGCTCAATGATTCTGTGTTGTTGTGTATCTAGAAGCGCACCTTAATGAAGACTGGGGGCGGAATGTCCTTGATCACTAAAGTGTTCCCTCCCAGCCTCCAATCTTTGGTTAAGCATACTCCAAGGCAGCCTTCGAGATGCACAACAACACAGAATCACCGAGCAGAAACTGGTAGCCAAGTTCTGTACTGATGAGGATGGCCTTAACCATGATCTTGGGTTCATGCCGCGCCAAATGTAACCCCATCATACTGTTCTGTGTAAAATCTACCTTAATGATCTGTTATGAAACTATCACATTGATAACTTATCTCACTATCTTAATAAATTTGTACAGTTTTGTTACTTTGGATAAACCCTCATGCGACTGTTATACCTATCCTGTTCTTCTAGCCATTTGGTTTGTCTCAAGCGCTATCTTTTAAAAAATTTTTTGGTGTAATTATCTGTCTGCCTTAATTAATTGGATCATAGGTCATCCCTTCACTTGCTATTCAGCTATTAACACTTTAACCACACCGTTTGACACTTTGATCACCTGCAAAGACTTGTTATTCAGCCTGTCAATCCTCCACTCTCACTGTCTGTAGTTATCTTTTTGGCACTCTTAATAACCTGAATTATCCTGCCACTATCTCTGTGCATATAGAATCTGTGCCTAATTGTTTCTCTCCATTTCACCTGACGAAACAGCAGCGCTCTGAAAGCTTGTTATTTTCAAATAAACCTGTTGGACTATCATCTGGTGTCTTGTGACTTCTGACCCTATAACCCAAGTCAGATTTCGATTCTATCCAATTTTCTATTCAGTGTAGTTGCTGTATAACTAATCACCTGATTTTATTTTCTAATAAAAATATTCTAATTTCCTTCTTTATCCTTCTAGTGATCTTAACACTGTCTCCTTATTATTGATTTGCTAAATAGATATCCTGTATATCTTCCATAATTTTCAAACTCTACAAACCTTTCTTCATGATAAGATCGTTAATTATTTGAGATGTTAAATAAACAGTAAATAATCAATTACACTATTATGCATTGAACTCATGATTTGAATTATTCGTCCAGCACCATAGCCATTACAGTGCCAAAATACATCATGAGAAGTTGCAACATTCATTGTCACGCATCTGGTCATTTATGCCTAGCAGAAGGAAATAAAGTTCCCACAAATTATCAGGTTAGCCATTTCATAGAATCTCCACAGTGCAGAAAGAGGCCATTTGGCCCATAGGGTCTGCTCCAACCCTCTGAAGAGCATCCCACCCAGACCCTTCCCATAACCTTGTGTTTACCATGGCTAATCCACTTAATGTGTACATCTTTGGACTGTGAGAGGAAGTCACAGCGTCTGATTGAAACCCATGCAGACGTGGGGAGAATGTGCAGACTTCTCACAGACAGTCACCCAAAGTTAGAATTGAACCTAGGTCCCAGGTGCTGAGAGGCAATACCACAATTCATTTACTGATCTGAGAGCCCTGATTGTGTACTATAGTGTTGCCCTCAGAGACAGTGACAATCTTCCGTCTTTGACATGAGAAACTGTGATCTTCTAAGATTTTATTGACACATGTTTAATTAACAATGTTTACTGTGCACTCATGCCCATTTGGATTGGTGTTAAAATTCCTTTAACTTTTTTTTAATGGAGCACTTGTTCCTAGCAAGTAAAAAAAACTTCACCTTTTTTATATGGTCTGAAAGAAACTCCAAAAAGCTATTGTGTTAACTTGCAGCATGATATAGACCCAAAGATCTCTGGTTTCAGTGGGCTTGCTGAGCAATAGAATCCCAGTGTTTTTTCTTGAGAATTGTAGTTAGGAATTTCACTCGTGCTCTTATGATGTGAAGTAAATTGACAGCAAGTTTTAAATTTCAGTTTTGCTTTGGTAATATTTTCTGTTGCGCCTTCAGTTAAAGTACAATGCTGCTCTGGTTGCTAAGGAAGAAAACAAAGCCTCTATTGAAAGAAAAGAGAAAGAAATCTTGGAGATGAAAGAGGCTGTAGAGAGAAAGGAGAATTCATGCAATGTGCAGGTGAGACCATAAAATTTAATACTCTTCAGATTTTTACACATAACTTTTTGTTTTGTTGGATTTAACCGGGAGGCATTGAATAATTCTAATCCTTTTCTTAATTCATTCATAAGATGTCATTATCACTGATGACACCAGCATTTGTTTCCCATCTTTAGTTGTCTTTGAATTGAGTGGCTTGCTATTTCAGTGAACAGTTAAAAGTTGATCACTATGCTGTGGGACTGGAGTCATAAATAGGCCAGGCCAAATAGGGATGGCAGATTTCCTTTCCCAAAGAACATGAGTGAATCAGAGAGGTTTTTATGACAATCAATAATTTCATGGTCACCATTACTGAGAATAGCTGATAGGTTCACCTGGTGTGTAGAGACGCCCACAATGTTGTTAGAAAGGTACTTCCAGGATTTTGACCTAGGGATGGTGATATAGTTCCAAGTCAGAATGGTGTGTGACTTGTAAGGGAATTTGCAGATGCTGGTGTTCCCATGTTTCTGCTGCCTATGTCCTAACAGGTAATGAGGATCACTAGTTGTCAAAGGAGCCTCTGAGTTATTGCATCTTATAGATGGTCCATAATGCTGCTACTGTATGTCAATGGTGAAGGTGAATATTAGAAGTGAATAGTGGGATATCAGTCAAGCAGGCTGTTTTGTTCTGAATGGTGTTGAGCTGCTTGAATGTTGTTGGAACTACACTCATCCAAGGCTGGAGGGTTTGAACTATCAAGAGGGACTAAATAGGCTGGGGCTATTTTCCCTGGAGCATCGGAGGCTGAGGGGTGACCATATAGAGGTTTATAAAACATTATGGGCATTGTTAGACTGAACATCCAAAGTCTTTTTCCCCAGAGTGGGGGAATTCAAAACTAGAGACTGTAGGTTTAAGGTGAGAGGGTACAGATATAAAGAGACCTAAGAGGCAACTTTTTCATGCAGAGGGTGGTGCATGTATGGAAAGAGCTGCCAGAGGAAGTGGTGGAGGCTGGTACAATTACAACATTTTAAAAGGCATCTGGATGTGTAGATGAATATGTAGGGTTTAGAGGGATATGGGCCAAGTGCTGGCAAATGGGACTAGATTAATTTAGGATATCTGGTTCATGAAGAGCATGGCTAGGATAAATAGGCAAAGTCTTTTCCCTGGGGTGGAGGAGTCCAGAACTAGAGGGCAGAACTAGGGTGAGTGGGGAAAGATATAAAGGAGACCTAAGAGGCAACTTTTTCATGCAGAGGGTGGAGCGTGTATGGAAAGAGCTGCCAGAGGAAGTGGTGGAGGCTGGTACAATTACAACATTTAAAAGGCATCTGGATGTGTATATGAATAGGAAGGGTTTAGAGGGATATGGGCCAAATGCTGGCAAATGGGACTAGATTAGGTTAGGATATATATTCGACATGGACAAGTTGGACTGAAGGGTCTGTTTTTGTGCTGTACAACTCTATGACTGTAAGTAGACAGCATTCCATCACACTCCTGACTTGAGTCTTCTAGAAAGTGGCCAGGCTTTGGGGAGTCAGAAGGTAAGTTGCTTGTTACATAAGTTTAACAAACTCATCAAGCAGGCGCAGACTCATTTGAACACTAGTTAACACTGGAATTTGACCACAGAACACAGTGCTTCATATTTTACAGCTGAAGCTAGCATATTTACATACTGTTTAAACATTTTTGTGTAGTAATTGTAACAAATTCAGCTAGGTGGACTTCATAGAATGAGGTTCCTGATTGGACTAGATTAACAGCCCCAACCAGGGAGTCTCAGAGGTTCTGATCACTCTGAGTTGAATCAGTGTCAAGGATTCTCCACATGTAAATATAGAGTGACTTGGTGATGGGATACTCTCCTCAGTGGTGGCAAGAGAAAGCCATGTGGTGACAAGAGAAAATCACGTGCTCCTAAAGAAATTGGATCACATAGTCATCTTTGAGTTGGGGTAAGCATTTCTGGCATCATGCTGCTATTTGGCAAGCTTGACTGGTTTAATCCTGCCATCAAAGACTAGGCCCAGTACGTGAGAAGAATGTTTCAGTATCAGAGCAAATGACATTGGGACAGGTGAAAATCAACAAATCATTCTCCTGACAGCTTGTGGAGCTGCAGCTTTTTCAGTTATTAGGAGCCCGACTTTCCCTGAGGCAAACTTTTCAAGAGTTGACAGATTTAGTTAAGGAGTATTACGAACCCAAGCCTCTTCTGATTCTGAAACACCATCAGTTTAACTTGGCAATTGAAAAACCAGGCAAATCTATATTGGGATTTTTGACTGAAGTGACTGGCAGAGGCTTACATAAGAACTAGGAGCAGGCGTAGGCCATCCGGTCCTTCGAGCCTGCTCCGCCATTCAATAAGACTATGGCTGATCTTTTTGTGGCCTCAACTCCACTTACCCGCCCTCTTACCGTAACCCTTAATTCCTTTATTGTTCAAATAAAATCTATTTTAGCTTTTAAAATGTTCACTGAAGTAGCGTCAACTATTTCACTGGGCAGGGAATTCTATAGATTTACAGTCCTCTGGGTAAGGAGGTTTCTTCTCAATTCAGTCCCAAATCTGCTCCCCTAATTTTGAGTTTATGCCCTCTTGTCCTACTGTCACCTGCCAGTGAAATCTTATCTATTCCCTTCATAATTTTATATGTTCAAGTTCCTCCCTCATCCTTTGAAATTCCAACGAATATAATCCCAGTCTACTCAGTCTCTCCTCATAAGCCAAACCCCTCAACTCCAGTATCAACCTAGTGAACCTCCTCTGCACCCCCTCTTGTGCCAGTACATCCTTTTCTCACGTAAGGAGACCAAAACTGCACATAGTACTCCAGGTGTGGCCTCACCAGCACCCTATACAGCTGCAACATAACCTCCCTGCTTTAAAACTCTATCCCTTCAGCAATGAAGGGCAAAATGTATTTGCCTTCCTAATTACCTGTTGTACCTACAGGCCAATCTTCTGTGGTTCATGCACAAGGAACCCAAGTCCCTCTGCGTAGCAGCATTTATTAACATTGTATTCCATCTGCCCGACCTTAGCCCACTCACTTAAAGTAACTGTTCATCTGCAAATTTTCAGTCCTCTGCACACTTTTGCTCTGCCTCTCATCTTAGTGTCACCTGCAAACTTTGACACACTTCACATAATCCCTAATTCTAAATCATCTATATAAATTGTGAATAATTACGGTCCCAACACTGATCCCTGAGGCACACCACTGGTTACTGATTGCCAACCAGAATAGAACTCATTTATCCCGACTCTTTGTTTCCTGTTAGTCAACCAATCCTCTATCCATGCTAATACTTTACACGTAATGTCATGCATCTTTATCTTATGCAGCAGCCTCTTCTGTGGCACCTTGTCGAAGGCCTTTTGGAAATCTAGGTACACCACATTTTGTGACTTGGGTTTAAACAATAATGAGGTGCTGCGGGACCATTCGTATGAGGGATTAATGATGTAATTATGCAGAAGCACCTACTAGCTGAAGCTGAACTAGAATTCAACAGACATTGCACTTGGTTTTATCAGAAAAGAATGCAGCTAGTGGAGCATGAGTGCAGGGTATTCCAATGGATATTGCCACTCTGAGTTTGAAGAACACCATTTGGGTGAAAGCAATTGCCTTCAGGACATATCCTGAACAGAGGGACTTTAGGTCAGACCACTGCAAAACCCCAAAACAAAGCCAAGTCTCGGCAAAACTGTTAAAATTTTCTTCAGGCTCCTGGTCGGCAAGCCATTGTAGTTCCTATTGGTGTGCGGACTTGAGACAGCAAAAGGCTCCCACTAGACCTAAACTGAGTAAGAGATTTCATAGACTAGTATCAATGAGCATGCACACCCTGGAAATTTCACGTACGTTTGGGTTGGAACAGTTAAATTGCTTAGCAATATCCAAATCCGGACAATCAAAATAAATATCTGGTTAAATGATCACCCGGTTCAATACTGGTACAGCCATTTGTGATCGCAGAACCAGTCTTTAACAAAATTCATTCTGAATTCTAAACTTTAAGTTTGTGCAACATCTCAGCTAGACTACAAACCTATACCAGGGAATCCCTACAGATTAAGTATACAACTTCGGTTCTGGTCTGTTATTGAGAAGCAGCTGGTTCAATTATCACTGATTCTAGCAAAAGGTTTGTGTCCAAGCTTGATGGTGCAAAATTAGTTGAGAACATTTTTCGATTAGAAATTGGCTGCCTGAGTCAAGTCATAATTTAAGTACCTGGAGGCTTTTCAGGTAGGTCTAGGAACTATCAAGGGAGGCAAGACCACCTTGCATGATGACCAAGAAGCAATTCCAAGATTCTGCAAGGCCTGTCCAGTGCCATCTGTCTCATAGGCAAAAGCAAGTGGCAGAAATCAGACTAGTCCACTTCACAGAATGGGCAGCACCAGCCATACTGATTGTGAAGCCCAATGGGTTGATTCATCTTTGTGTAGATTTTAAACGATGGTAAACTGCTTTTCACAGCTGGATAAATTCCCAATCCCTCACTTACAGGGTTTATATGCAAAGCAGGCAGGGGGATTCTGGCTTTCGCGAAGCTGGACATGAGCCATGAGTACTTGCAAATGTGATTAGATGAGGATATCCAGAAGTATGCTGCAATTAATACCCATAAGGGTTTGTACTAATATGAGATTGAATTCGGGATATCGTCAACCTTGCGATTTTTCAGTGGATGATGGAGAACATTTTACAAAGTCTACCCCAGGTTGCCATTTATCTAGAAAATGTGCTAATAATGGGCATTGAGAGAACTTGAACTCAGTCCTTAAAACATTTCTCCCAGGCAGGTGTAGAAGGGAAAAGTATGTGGTCCAGGCACCCCAAAGGATCTACCTGGGCTATTGAGTCGATAAGACAACGTTGTACCCGTTGGAAGTACAAATGAGGGTGATCAACGGACTCCTGGCTCCCATGTCAGTACCAAAGCTTAGGTCTTTTCTTGGGCTAGTGAATTATTATGGAAAGTTCACACACAGCCTCGCCTCCATCTTCGCACCTTTGCATCAACTCTTAAAAGGGGTCAGCTTTAAAAATGGTTGCATAGCCAAGCCATGGCCTTCAGGAAAGTGAAGAAACAGCCATCATCCTTGAAAGCATTGCCATACTATGATTCCACATGAAATCTGTTATTGATATGCAATACCTCCCCATATGGCATCAGGGTAGTATTAGCTCATAGGTGGTCCAATGGGGAGGATCTCCAATAGCATATACATCCAGGACTTTGGCTAATGCAGAGCATAATTACACCCAGATAGAGAAGAAAGATTTGGTGGTCATATTTGGATGTAAACTTGTAATAATAACAGATCACAAACCCCTGTTAGGTCTACTTAGAGAACAGGGCATTGCCACCTATAGCTTCAAGCAGAATTCAGCAGTGGTATCTTATACTAAGTGCATAATATTACAAGCAGAACACTGTCTGGGAGGACAAGTAGCAAATTTGGATGCATTGAGCCCCCTCCAGCTGGCAGATACACCACAGGTGGTACTGCCACAATAAGCGTCTGTATTGGTTTTAGACTTTCTGGACACATCCAGTTGCAGCTGATGATATCAGATTTTAGATGCAGAAACATCTGCTACTGGCAAAACTGAAACAGTGGTGATGATGGGAGAAACCAACGGATTGTCATAACCAGAACTGAAATCCTTTTGGATCTAGAGAGACCAAATCATAGTAGAGGACGGCATAATATTATGGGGTATAAGAGTGATTTGTCCCAAGCCAAGGTTACAACCAGATTCTGTCTGAACTCCTCCAAGGTCATTCAGGAGTTTTCAAATAAAGATGTTGGCATGATGTTATGTCTGATGTCCAGAGTTGGATGCAGACATAGCTGTGTTGGTGGGGCAGTGCCCAGAGCATCAACAAGGATAAAAATTATTGCTAGCAGCCCCCCTGTATTTTGTGGGGATGACCAGGTCAACCCTGGACTTGGTTACACATCAACCATGCAGGTTCTTTCATGGGTTCAATTTTTTTTGTCATTGTAGACACCCATTCAAAATAGTTGGACAGATTGGTTGCATAGAGTTCATTTGTCAAACATTGAGACAAGAATAGAAAAAACTGCTCAATGTTTTGTACAATGTGGGCAACCGTAACTGTTGGTCACAGATAATGAGCCATTGTTTACCAGCTGGGAATTTGAATGTTTCCTAAAGTTGAATGGTATCCATCATCCAATGATCTGGCATAAAAAGCAGCACATACATTGATGCGCAAAGCAATACCAGAAACGAGACTCAGCTAAACTGGAGAAACAGTTTACTTCAGCAGATGAAATATGGTGTAGGAACCATGGGAATGACCCTGCATGGATAAGAGACACGGTCAACGCGAGGTCAGGTCCAGTTTGAGGAGGTGCAACTGTCCTGAGCAAGCGCAAGGACCATGCGAAAGCTGAAAACTCGCAAATGGTTCAGGAGCAAAATGTGCCCTGTTCCTCAACTGCATTTCCGACTATTAGGGAACCCGTACATTCTCCCTTTCTGTCAAGTATCGGAAAATAGCACAGAATCTAAGATGGATACTGGTGGATGTTGCTGCCTCAATGTGTTTGCAGCCTGAAGAGGAGAGCGAATTTCTTCCAAGATCCTCCGGGCACAAGGGCTAAGCTGCACTGTATCAGAGGCAGAGTTGGAGGAACCTGGAAAATGCCCAAGAAGGAGCAACAAAAAACAAAAGAACAGGCCTATGTCCTCAAACTCGGGGGAGAGATGTAGTGATTATAACAAGGTCGGCCAAGTGGACCTGAGGGTATGAATTCCATGATTGCAGCTGTTAATCTGGTCCACTAGGAGCCATGGCTGACCAATATAAACATGAATGTCAGGGGTTTTGTTCACTCAGAGCAGGATCAGTGTCAAGGACTCTCCATGTAGAAATAGTGATTTTGTGACTGGATACTGTCCTCAGTGGAGATATTGCATATAGTATTTAGTTTTGTTCCAAGTTGACTTATTTGTAAACCTGAAATAAGCTGTGATTATTTCCATTTTGCATCAGTTACAGTGATATTAATTTTTCTTTACACTTAGGCAGGACTTAAAATCTACTGATGTGGTTTCTTTATCTATCATATTTCCTAACTATGGATGGAACAGTCTCCCTAGCCTATATCCTACATCCAGAAATGATGAATTGGATGAATGAGTTGTGTGGCAATAGGGATAGGCAATAAATGGTGGCCAGCCAGCATTACCCTTGTTCCACAAGTGAATTTTTTTTTTGAAAAAAGACAGATAGTTACAAAAGGTCAAAATAGTTAAAAGGTGGCATTTTGTTCAGTGAAGTAGGGAGGAATCCATCTCAATGCATGTTACTCTCATTAAATCTATTTTCATGCATGTGATGCATGTGAAAAGGAGCAAAATATGAGTAAAGGGAGTTATTTTGGAGTCTGGGTAAGTCTTCACTTATGGAGCATGAGGAATTTGCCAGCCCTGTAGCAAAATTGTTAAATCTGATCCCCAAAACTGACAAGGTAATGTTTCTGCAAACTTTTAAAATGTGTGTTGGCTATAATGCGATTACATCGCCAACACTTTTAAGCTCTGTTTCTAAAACCTGATTTTTCTATAACATGGGGTTGCACAAGAATACAACCATTGTGTTATAGAAAAACTACTTGTAGCTTTAGCTGAATGAATTCCAGCAGTACCTTTCTGTGTACATGGACCCTAGGCAATGTCTCTGTGCTAAAGTCCTGGGAGTTTGATGAATGTATATGGGGAGGGAGTCTGTTATTTGTATGTGGAAAAATCAACTACACCCATTTGACTTTCTCAGTAATTTTGGTTTGAAGTTGTAATGGCACATGCTAAAAGAGTGGCTTACTAGCAAAAAAAATTGTACCATCGGTACAGTTGTGAGTTTCATATTTATATAGAAATTACATCCCTTATCTGAGAACCTCTGCTTGTGCTACTGGAATGAAAAAAAACATCCTAACTCAAATCCCAGGTGCAGGAGCTAGTGTTCGTATGTTAAATTGTATGTTGCTCATTGTTCACATACGGGCGGCACAGTGGCACAGTGGTTAGCACTGCTGCCTCACAGCGCCAGAGACCCGGGTTCAATTCCCGACTCAGGCGACTGACTGTGTGGAGTTTGCACGTTCTCCCCGTGTCTGCGTGAGTTTCCTCCGGGTGCTCCGGTTTCCTCCCACAGTCCAAAGATGTGCGGGTCAGGTGAATTGGCCATGCTAAATTGCCCGTAGTGTTAGGTAAGGGGTAAATGTAGGGGTATGGGTGGGTTGCGCTTTGGCGGGTCGGTGTGGACTTGTTGGGCCGAAGGGCCTGTTTCCACACTGTAAGTAATCTAATCTAATTGCTTTTAAATCCTTAGATGGAGATGCTTTGTGAAGATTTGACCAATGCCACTCAACAGCTTGATCAGCTGACTGAGGACTCCAAAAAACAGGCAACGATATTGCAGATAATGCAAGAAGAAGCAGAGAAAAATGCAGTTACTATTAAAGAACTTCATGATCAGGTAATGAAATTAAAAGTCTCTACTTCTCTGGATGTAAAAATATAAGATATTGGCACTCAAGTTCTCTGCAATGTTAGTTGCATTTTAACTGCTGGAATGTTTGCTGATCGCTTTGTACTGAAGTCATAAGTTCCACTTTACAGTGAATTTTAGTTTGGTAGTTTTAAAATATAAGTAAAGGTAACATTAAGTTAGTTGTGCAGGTGGTTTCAGTTTCAGGTGGCAGGTTCTGACCTTTTTCTGTTAGTTAATAAATATAATCCGTCTGCTCTTCTTTTGACTTTTAAGTCTCTTTTAACAATGGGGCTATGGGAAGAAATTTAATAAATATTTTCAGGCATGAAATGATTAGACAGCTTTCCTAAATTATATTGGGGATGGTCAGGGTAAATGAGGTGCAGGTTAGCAGCAATCCACATTACTATGGAACCATGAAGTGTACTCTTATCTCTTTCAGTTCCACATCAAGGAACTTCAAACTTTATGAACTTGTCATTTGGTTAACAGGATCTTGGCAACCTCCTGCAGTGACTTGCTATGCTCATTTTCTGACTAATTTTGGAGAAGAGTACAAAACAGGCAATAGGGCCCTGCTTACATTAATTTGGGGCCTAATGCCTGTTTAAAACAATTGCCTAGAACACTGTTATCTGAGCTATTATGACATAAAGACTTATTCCTGAGAACTTTTATGACATTAGATATTATTCTGAGAAAATTAATCTTTTTACTCATTTCAGAACTGACGAAAGTCAGCAGCCTAAAACATTAACTTTCTTTCTCTCACCTGATGCTGCCTGATCTGACTCTTTCTAGCGTTTTCTGTTTCTCATTAAGATTTCCAGCATCTATGGCATTTGACTCGAAGGTAACTCAATTGTTATAGAATGTGTGATTATGCGCCACACCACATGGGTTATATTGTGTCCGTTCTTTTAAAACATTCTTCATAAATGTTGCTGTATTCATTTCCAGCTGAAGGGAAAAGATGCTGAAATTCAAGCAACAAAAAGTACATATGAACAGAAACTTCAGCAGATTGAGTCCTTCAGGGACATTTCTGCTAACAAGCCACAGGTGAGACCACTGAAAAGTTAGTATTTCTGTCCCCAACCCTACTCCTTTCTGCCCCTTTGTTCTACAAGCAGCAACTGTACTCGACAAAAATATTCTGGGTACCACATCCAAGTGGTTGCTCCCCAACTATAGGCTGATACCAGCACTGCATTTAGATCTTAAGCTTACAAGTAGTGGGCTGGCTTTGAGGTTTGACAAAGTTGAGCTTTTTATTGCTATGCTGGCTACACTATTTTCATCTGACACTTATTGCAGAGACATTTTTTCACTCCAACCAAATTGTATCAGGCCTAGCTGTTATGCAATTTTTTAATATAATAGTTATTGAGCATCATGAAGAAACTGTGCACAGACAAGTTCATTTCTATTTCAATGTTGATGAAGTTCACCACATGAAGTTAAGACCAGCTCGGAGCAAAATATTGAAGCAAAATACCAAATGTAGAGAGTTCTGTAAACTGAACAGCAATGTGCTCAGATGTAAATTGAAAATAAAGCCTAGAGCCAATGTCATGGTGGTCCACAAAAGCATTTTGAATGATTACAGTTGATGGTAATTGTTTCTTGAATTTGGCCTTGAAGTAGATACTGTGCTAAGTCTCATGGCTCACGCCAAACCTTACAAAGCCAGTGTTGCCATGGGGGAATGAGACTTTACCTGGATTTATCACACACTTACTCTTGCTCAGGACTTTATGTATAATTGGTATACCAGTCTATCAGAGGCAATTGTTCCCTGTCTGGATATCCAAATTGGGATTCGGTGTGAGCACTGAATTCGAATTGGAAAAAGTAATTTGTAGTGGGGGAAGTGGCTGCTGTTTGTGAAGAAAACCTTATTTTGATGTTTCAAGGCTTTCTTCTGATGCCAGCCACATGAACTGACAGATCTCTTTTCTTTCTGTTGACACTGGGCCTTGCTTCCTTGCAGATTCAGTAGTGGGTGTGGTCCTATGTGGTATAACTGCTAGTTACCCATGTAAGTCTAAGTATTCTGATCCCCTTAAGAATTTGGCTTATATACAACAACTGCCATTACTGCCATTGTAGTAACCTGTGTTCAAAAGTATGCTTATTTCCAGATGCCTTCCTTCCCCAGAGTCCAAGGACACCTTGTATTTCCCATATGGATCCTGTTAGATCTTTTGAGTCACAACAAGAGAAACTAGATGATCGAAGGGCATCCGAAGCCACCTTAAAACTGTTATTGAGTGAGATGGAAGCAGAAAGATCAGCCAAGAATGAACAAATTCTACAACTCAAGGTAACATATGAGGGCTTATGTTCATTATTCAACTTATATAGTTAAAATTTGGTTTTAGATATTTGCTTGGTAAAAAGGTTTTATGTAAGTGTTTTGTATGACGAAGTGTTTTGACGAAAGTCAGCAGCCTGAAACATTAACTTTCTTTCCCTCGCCCGATGCTGCCTGATCTGACTCTTTCTAGCGTTTTCTGTTTCTCATTAAGATTTCCAGCATCTATGGCATTTGACTCGAAGGCTGACCATTAAGAGCAAACTCTAGGCAGATAGACTGTTTTAGAATTTCATTGCTACTAATCCAAAGCTAGCTATAGTAAAACGAAGTTGCCTGGAAACTAGTGTCTTCCAGAATGGAAGTTGAATCTTCTGGAGAGAGCAGGAACTGGTTAAGAAGTAACTTAATCTCTCCAGTCCTCTTTCTTCCTTTTAGGGTGGAACTTCAGGACTTGGAAGCTTGGCAGCTGAAAGCACAGCCACCAGTGGTAGATAAATTAAAATTGGAGTGTGCAAGAAGCCAGAATTTAAGACATGCAGACATTTGAGGGTTGTAGACTTAGAGGACATTAGGATTGTGTAGAGGTGAAGACATGCATGATTTCTGAACAAGGGTGAGATTGTACATCATGGAAAGTGAACTTAATGTTCCATTTAAGTTTTAGAGGATGTAAGGTGTGAGTTACTGACACATGTTTATTTGAATTCGAAACTGCTGCTGAGAAATATTGGAATATTCCAACAATTCTCCTCTTTGGTCATATTGGTTCAGTGCCACCTCTAACTTAAAGGCTTGAGTATTCAGGTTTCAATCCAAGATTTAAGCACACAATCAGTACAGTACTGAGAGAGTGCTGCATTGGCATAGATATTGTCAATCCAATAAGATGCTAAACTGAAATCTTGTCTTGTCCCTGTTAATTAACTGAATGTGAATGAGCCCATGCCATTATTTAAAATTAGCAAGAAGCTTTTCTCGGACACAAGACAACATTTCTCCTTCAACTAGAACCACCAAAATGAGTCCTTCACCTCGTTTGTCAGTGGGGTTGTGCTGTGTGCCTAGAAGTCAAAAATTACTGCATTGTTAAATTAAAAAGTCAGGACATGTTTTGTGCTTATCTTGAGGAAAGATGCTGTTTTCTCTTATTTCCCCTTATGCTGAAAGAGATGCTACCTGTTTTGTAAATGGTTCCAAGAACCATGCCCATTCAATGCCATGCAGAAATTAGTAAGATGGTCAGTAAGTGTGAGTGGGCAGCTCAGCTACACCTGAATTATGGTCCTTGAGAGATGTCTACGCAGAATTTCAACCAGGATAACAAACCTCAAATAAATAGAGACTTAGCTGGCCTTTTGTTTAAATTCCTTCTATAGATTTTGACTGTGAGCCTGATTATAGTGTCTGAGGTTGCTTAATTTTTAGACCAGAGTCTGAACCTACATTATACTGTGTTCTATACAACACCCAATATATTTATCAACTGAACTACTGAGAGAGTTTGGACTTGTCTGAATTCTCTTTTTCTACACAAGTTCATAATTAATGAGCCTGTGTTTCACATCAACTGTCAAGATTAGAGTGGTGCGGGAAAAGCACAGCAGGTCAGGTAGCATCCAAGGAGCAGGAAAATCAACGTTTTGGGTATATCAACAGTCATAATTTTTGAAGCAAGATTTCAACTTCAGTTGTTTAACTCTTTAAACTGTGAAAGGAAAAATTGAAAAACATGTGCTTCATAGACGCATTATGCAACTATAGTTTAGAGGTCTTACACTAAGGATTTTTTTAGCACTTTTCCTTTAAGGGTTGCCTGTTTTTGTTTGTTAGTTTGGATTTTTATATCAAAGTAATAAATCATGTGGTGGACTCTGTAATATAGGTCAGAGAGAATGGCTATTATCCTGAATTCATCAATGAGGGCATAAAGATTGTTGTCCAGATATTATGAATAAATTCAGTAGTGTTATTTAAATTAGCAATTGGAACATGTGACCAACAGTATTGCAAGTGGAATGTTCTATAGGTGATGATGCAGTGATGAACACTTCCATTAGACTTCTTTTTTAAAAACTTTGTTATGGAAAAGTGTGCCTTCACAATACAATTATACTGTTGAGAAAATGTATATGTAATCTAATGTATTTTACAAAGAATTTCAAAGTTTCTAGTTGTTTAGATTTTGTTTGTCAATCTGCAGCTGATGTGTTTTTGGCTAACTTACTCAATGGGGAGTTTAAGATATACATAATATTTTGGCACTTCTCTTTTTGTCACTGCCTGAATGACTGGCATTTATAAGACTGCCAGGTAGAGCAATATTTCCTGAACCTGGAGGCAGTGATAGATTTCAGGCTGAAACGATTTGAAAATTCAGTGTTGGTTCATGAAGGTTCTTTTGAAATGTACAGTGTAAGGCAATGGAAAGTTGATAATAATGAAACCTAAATTTAAAAAATTTTTGACAATTTTTTTCTTCTCTTTTGTCCAACCAAAACCATTCTAGAACCAGTTATGTGAAGCAAAGAATCTGCGTTTGGAAATGGATGCTTTGGAGAGATACTGTCGGAATTTGGAAAGCTCTCTAGAAAAAGCACAAAATGGGTACAAGTCTATTATAGTCTCATGTTTAAAGCAACCATTTAAAATAAACTGCTATTTGAAAGCTTGTGAGTCCAGATGTAACAAGCTTTTATTTTAAAATCTACCACCTCATCTTTCATTGTAAGTACAATACATTCTCACCTATTCTGGAGTGAATTTACTCTTTGAAGCAATAATTGGTGATGCCCAGAAACATTTTGGCTTGTAGGTGAGCATCAATTGCCCTGTCTCATGCAGTTGACTCCGTTCTTTCAGGTTTGGGCATCATGTTTCAGAGGACTTATTTTTAAACTGCACTTTTAGAAACCAATGTGAACAATGTTCTTGACATATAATAAATATTTTTTTTCAAAAGTCATGTTATTTATGACTGTGTCAGTTTTAATAAATTTAAAACACGTAGCCTCCAAAAAAACAGTTGGATGCTACTAATCAGTAGTTAATGTGAAGATAGATCTGCAGAGCAACCAGATATCTTTCAGCATTTTAGTATGTTTACCAGATAGACTAAACATGCATCTACAAGAGCACTTAATATAAAAGAATAATTCTCTACTTTTGACTTCTCATAACTAGATCTGATGTTCATTTGCTGAACCCTGAGATCCACTTTTCCCTTCCTTTTTTTTTTCTTTCCTTGAAACATCCCTTTTTCTGTGCTATGATATTTCTTTGAGGTAACCACTCATGGATGCACTACCTGTCCCCTGCTTGACAAACTTTGGATTGCTACATATTTGTGCATTTTAGAGGGCCCCAAAATAAAACATGGCAGATGCTGGGAATTTGAAATAAATACGAAAATGTTACAAATATTCAGCAAGTCTGGCAGTATCTATGAAACAGAATTAGCATTTTGTCTTTGTGATCTTTCATCTGAATGAAATTTGTTTTCAAGGGCTGTTGGAGATGAGCAATAAATGATAGTCGCACCAGTGATACTTAGATCCCATGAGTAAATAAACAAGAAATGAAATTACTAATACGCTTTAATTAATATAAAATTACTGAAATAATCAACTGGACCACTTTTTAAAAAAAATAATCACTTTCAGATTGGTTAGATTTTATGGTTCATGTTTTCTTTTCTATGACATAATTACATTAAATTTGTTTGGATATTTTATAAAGAGGTGATGTAACCAACCAGGAGAATCTAAACGATGTTGAGAAGAAATTCAAAGAAGAAATGAAGGCCAAGGTAATCCTAATTTCTTATGACATTTTGTAGCAAAATTGGACACAATCTTGTGAGCAAATTTATTCTTCAGTTGTGTTTACAAATGTGCAGAGTGCCAGACTAACAATGAACAACTTTGTAAGCATTATCAGTGTTTTTGTTATACTTCCTAACAATTGCTAGACCATACATCCTGAAAAACAAAATTTGTTACAACTTATTGTGGTCACAAAATTGATATTCTTGATTTTAAAATTGCAGGAAGCAGCGTTACAAAAGCTAGCCATTGTGGAAACTGAGTAAGTGAATAATTTTCATTTTAATATAACCATAATATGAAATTTGCCCAGCTCAGTTGATCAAGTCACATATGAATCAATTAATCAGTCCTGAAGATAACTAGTTTGTTCTGTGCTGTTAATTGAATACATCAGTGTTCAGGGTTTCTGCAAATGGGTCCTAAAATTGGATTACTTCATCCCTGGGCTAGAGATGGAAAGCCCATTAGGGTTGCTATCGAGTAATATCTGCTGGGAACTACACGAATGTCAAAGTTGCATGAACATAAGAATGGGAGTAAACTATTTGGTCTGTCATGCCTGCTTTTCCATTATACCTCACTGCCATGAAGTTATGATTCCTCTGACCATCGATGAAGGCTGGTAAGCTGTCTGGCCTTGACGGTGAGGGTTTTCGTGCTTTGGAATCATATTTACATATATATTGTTCTCAGTAGAGAAGAGAGATAATGGTAATGGGAAGGGTATTTAAATCTGCAAATATTTTGTGTGCATTGAGAAAACAACTCCAACCTGCCAGCTTCCAGGTTTCTCCTGAGGTGGCTACAGTGAGCAGTACTCCTGTGAATACAAATATGGGACTTAACCATTCAGCCCCACAAACAATTCTAGATCTTAGCTGATGATTGACTTCAATGCTATTTTCACATCCTATTCCTATGTTACTTGGTGTAATTACTATCTAGAAATTGTTCAATGTCTAACCTGAACTATAAAATTCCTGAACATCCATAGCCCTGAAGGGTAGAGAATTCTAAATGTTTACTGAGTAAAGGTCTTCCTCCTCATCTCAAACCTGTAGCTTATTCTGAGAAAAGGATCAGGTTGGCATTTTCAAATACGCTAAAGCGGAAATCATTTGATTTAACTTGCTTAATAGGCTTAACTGTGGAATGGGCTTTCCGTGACTCAATAAATTGGCAGCTGCAGCAAGGTATGGACAGTCTTTGGAAGAAGGAGGGTGCCTACTCAGCACCTCTTAGATATAAGACTGACTAGTCCTGCAGTCTCCTCCATAGTCATGTTTATTGCCTACCTGGAAGCAAAACCTGTCTGTTGGACTGATGTTTGGATAAGGAGGCTGTTGAGGTGAAACTAGGCACACTGGAACATTAGAAAATATGTTTCCCTCTTGTATATGGATAAGAGGGTGCAATCAAGCTTTAAAACTCCTTTATAATTACAGCAATTCATCAAGGCTTGTTTGGCAGCATCTGGTAAATGTGAGTACATGGCCAAGGGTACCTGATGTATGCAAGTTAACCTCCACGCATCATCCTGACCTGAACCATGTCACTAATCCATCACTATTGTTGATCAACATCCTGGAACTCGTTTCCTAATAGCATTCTTAACAGCTCCTAACAGCAGGTGTCCCTGCAACCTGAGGAGTGAAACAGTTCAAGAAGGCAGCTTATCACCTTCTTCCCCAGAGCAATTAAGGGTGGCCGAACCAACAATGAACAAATAATTGATAATGGAAAAGATCCTTTTTACAAAGGTGTTTTGGTACTTGTTGAGTATTTTTAAAGATTTCCTGATAGCTATTTTTCTCCATGTTCCATGATAATTCTGTTTTAAGATGGATGGTATGTTTCCCCTGCTATTTTGCCCTTTTCATTTCCGAGGGTGTGGTGTTGATTCTTTCTAAGATATAACTCTTATCTGGCTAAGTATATCTTAACCATTCACTTTGAGCATCAGAATGCCTATTGACCACTGAGGTAGGCAAGCAGGAGGCTGGAAGAACACAGCGAGCCAGGCTCTACTATGCTATATCCAATGCAGAATCCACCAGCTAGCCTGGCTTGCTGTGTTCTTCTAGCCTCCTACTTCTTTATCTTGGATTCCAGCACCTGCAGGTTTTTTTTTGTTTCTATTGACCACTAAGGCCTGACAAACCCTACTTCCTGCACATGCATGGATTTATTTAGATATGATTTGTGAGCAAACCATGGTTAATTTTTTTTTTCCCTGCCACCAATTCTTCTAACCCACAACAGAGGGGCTAACCAGTATCCTGGCTGCTTCTCCAGCTGAGATTGATTTTGGTACTTAAGAGTTGTATGTTTGATTGTGTCTATATGGTACAAGATGAAATGATGGATTTATCTATAAAGAAATTGTTCACTTAGTTCTGTCCTCTGCTTATATCACTGCATGTCTATTTTTTAAGAAAATTAAGTACACAAGTCTGAAAAAGATTAAAGAAATAACTTGGCAAAATAGCTTTATATACAGTGCAAACTTTGCTTTTGTTTTAAAAGACTTCAAAAGTTAATGTAGCCCCGGCAATTACACTTATTAAATTTTAAATACAAATTGCTTCCATCTATAGACTAGCCGAGAAAAGATCAACACTAGAAACTATTCAGTCATCAATTAAAGGGTTCCAGGAAGAAGTGGAGCGGACCAGAAGTTTAGAAGCAAAAGCTTTCACTGATAAAGAAGAGTTTCGGTCAGCACTCGAATCTGCTTGTGAAGAGAAAGAGAAACTTGTTTGGGTAATGAATAAACAAATTTGTTAAGTTGAGAGCATAGAGAGTGGGCCCCATTTAAATAATGGAGAGTAATAAGATAACTTTGTACACTGTCATAATCTTCAGAAAACTAATCATTTTCTGACCTTGCATTTTTCCATTCCTGACTTCATTTTGTGCACAGGTCACTTTTTGTGACTTTTCTAAGTGAGATGGCAAATTAACTTCTGTTTTTCCATGCAGACCCATGTCCAGTAAGATTGAGTTCTTCTCACCTATCAACTTTAAAATCTCTGTTCATATAGTATTCTTAAAACCAGATTGCAAGAAACTGTTTTGGTTCCATGTAGATTTGGTCTGTAGCTAGATGCCCAAGTTCAGAAGCACGGCACACCATCTTTTTCATAAAAAACTTTTATTAATTATTTATTGTTAAATTGCAGGAGGTTGAAACTCTTAGGGTACAAGTGGCCAGCCTGACTGTTGAGAATGGCAAATTAGTTGGACATCAGAACTTGCAACAAAAAATACAGCATTTGGTTAAAGTCAAGAAGGAAAATGTTCGTCTACTTGAGGTATGATTTTTAAAACCACAGGAAATCTTTTCTTTGTTAGATTTTGTCTGGGCAATATTCTTGTTCTGTTGGAAGTCGCACAATGAGCACAATAAATAAGCTGTTTCATATGCTTTTTCTCTTTCTCTTAATTCCAATTCCTATTGGTCAAATTATAAATCGTTTTTTTTCTCATATACATTTCCCAACTTCTATGAAGACATTGACTGACTAGAGTAGAGGTCAGTGTGGTGCTGGAAAAACACAGCAGGTCAGGCAGCATCCGGGGAATAAGAGAATCGACGTTTCAGGCAAAAGCCCTTCATCAGGAATGAGGCTGAGCTGAGGGGGTGGAGAGATAAATGAGGGGGGGGGGGGGGGGGGGGGGGGGCGGGCTGGGGGAAGGTAGCTGAGAGTACGATAGATAGATGTAGGTGGGGATAATCGTGATAAGTCAGAGAGGAGGGTGGAGCAGATTGCATCATTTTCCGCCACCTACAAATGGACTCCACCACCAGAGACATATTTCCTTCCCCACCCTTATTCGCTTTCTGTAAAAACCATTCTCTCCGCAACTCCCTTGTCAGGTCAATGCCCCCACTAACCCACCCTCCCCTCATGGCACCTTCCCCTACCACTGCAGGAATTGCAAAACCTCCCTCTTCATCTCTGTCCAAGGCCCCAAAGGAGCCTTCCTCATCTATTAGTATTTTACCTGCACTTCCACACATGTCATTTACTGTATCTGCTGCTCCCAATGCAGTCTTCTCTACATTGGGGGGGAACAGGATGCCTACTTGCAGAGTGCTTCAGAGAACATCTCCGACACCTTCACCAACCAACCCCACTGCTCCGTAGTTGAACACTTCAACTCCTCCCTCCTCCTCCACCGAAGACCTGCAGGTCCTGGGCCGCCTCCATCACCCCTCCCTCACTACCCAACACCTGGACGAAGAACGCCTCATCTTCCGTTTTGGGACTCTCCAATCACACGGCATCTATGTGGATTTCACCTGTTTCCTCATTTCCCCTCCCCCCACCTTATCCCAGTTGCAGCCTTGCAACTTGGCACCACCTTCATGACTGTTCCAACCTGTCTGTCTTCCTTCCCACCTATCTGCTCCAACCTCCTCTCTGACTTATCACCGTTACCCCTATCTCCATTGTGCACATTTAGGATGGCACAGTGGCTCAGTGGTTAGCCCTTCTGCCTCACAGCGCCAGGGACCTGGGTTCAATTCCAGTTTTGGGTGACTTTCTGTGTGGAGTTTGCACATTCTCCTCGTGTCTGTGGGTTACCTCCGGGTGCTCCAGTTTCCAGAGGTTAGGTAAATTGTAGGTTAGGTGAATTGGCCTTGCTAAAATTGCCCATAGTGTTCAGGGAAGTGCATGTATGCTAGGTGCATTAGTTAGGGGTAACTGTAGAATAGTAGGGGATTGGATCTAGGAGGGTTCCTCTTCGGAGGGTCATTGTGGACTTGTAGGGCCGAATGGCCTGTTTCCACACTGTAGGGATTCTATGATTTCCTTTCCAAAGATTAACTTTTTGATTCGATCATAGATTAATACTTTTGTTCTATCATTTTGTCCAATTCAAATTGCCTTTGAGAAGATGGTGGTGAACTGACACCTTGGACTAATCTAGGCATACCCACGGTGCTGCTGGAGAGGGATTCTAGATTTTGATCCCATGACAGTGAAGGAATGGTGATATATTTCCAAGTTAGGTCGATATATGGCCTGGAGAGGAACCTGTAGTTTGTGTTCTGCCCGTGTCCCTACCCAGTGTTTCCAGGTGATGAGGGGCACTAATTTGAAAAGTGCCACTTGATGAGTTACTGTGGTAAGTGGTATACACTGCTGGCACTGTGCATCAATGGAGGATGTGAATGTTGAAGGTGGAAGGTATTAAGCCCTTTGAGTTTTGTTGGAGCAGCACTCATCCAGACAAGTGGAGAGTATGCCACAATAGTTCTGATTTGTACTTTGTAAATGGTGGATGTATTTGGGAAGGCAGGACAATCGTTACTTGCTGCATTATAACCAGCCCTTGACCTGATCTTGTGTATGGCATGTATGTTGTGGCTATACCGTTTATTCTCAGTCATGCTTTTTTTATATATTCCTATGGATTTAATAAATTAGATTCATACACAACTACTTTCCTGTTGTACATTCAGATCCACTTTGAGGCAAGTTTAACTGCTCCCATCCTAGGACAATATAAAGCACTCTCTCCACTGTCACTTGCAGCTCAAGATATATATTTCATGGCTTTAGCATATTACATTTTTAATATTTGTTTTATTTTAGGAAGTAAACATGCTGAAATTGGAGAACATGAAACTGAAAGAACTTAAGAAGAATGACCCAAATGAATTTCCTTTGCTTGAGAATTGTGTAAATAATGTGTAAATGTTATTTTTCTATTTCTAGTGGACCATATCAAGCTTGAGTTTTTTAAAAATCTGTCAACAGCAATCTGATTTGAAGTACTATATCATATTGTCCTTATGAAAAACTGAGTTGAAATTGATTTAAGTAATGATGTGAACCTCATACTTGGGTGTAGTTGCCTCCAAGAGGGTTTTTTTAAAACTGTTAACTTCAAATAGTAGTTGTTGAAGTATCTCTGAAGTCTCAATCTTTAACTGTCTGCATATCCAATGAACAGTTCATTGTAAATTTTGCCACCATTAGATTGTCATGAGCTATTCTTTATTTAGAATTGGTACCAAAACGTACCAAAACTTATTGTAATTTTACTTTTATGCATCTTTACATGTTAATGGATTTTTCTTTTGATTTGAGTGGAGAGATGTTAAACTTGCATAGTAGGTATTGATCAAGTCAAAGTAAAGTCAAAGTCAAACTTGCAGTCCGGACTCAGCAAACAATCAAAATCAAATTTATCAGGGAGTCACTGCAGTAACCTCTGTAACCTTCCATCCTCCTACTTCTGTGATAATTTTCAGATTGTTGCAATGCTCCAACTTGAAAGTCCTGAATTTTCAGTATAGTTTTACTGACTACTGACATATGCAAATAAACTGTTTTACTGGGCATGCCTGGTTTTCCCTGTATTTCACTCTATTTCTCCTCCTGAAAATGATAAGTGCAAGTGTATAATTATGAGAGTTAGTAACTGTACATAACCCTGGATAGGTTTCTGATATCTGGGCATGTGGGGTTCTGCCTAGATTTATAGATGGCAGTCTAGGATAGAAGTCTGTTTCCTTTCCTCTTTCCTCCTATTGCCCAAAATCCAAGGATTTAATGCTAATTAAAGCATCCTGTTTTGAACCTGTTTGGAACCTACTAATTTTCATAAATTAATAACAGAATAATAAGATGCTGAGAATTAATATTCCTGAAGCAGAAAGTATGTATATGTAGTTCAATATTATTGTGTAAAAATGTTAAAACAATGTGAGGTTATTATCGTGCTGTCATTTTGGGAACTGATGACAGACAAAAATGCCTTCTACCTCTCTTGCAGAAACAAACAAGTAATTATGTGAACTAACTGATGTATTGTTCGCCTCCATCAGATAAATTTAAATGGACAGAAGGTTTAATAGCATATTTCATAACATTTCTCATTCCATGCAATGTGGAGCCAGGAACGGCTATTTTTTTTATGAATCACTTAAGTCAGATATACATGCATCTACCCAATTGATTTCTCCCTAAGTTTAGTATCTTGGTCATACTATCTGTGGGAGCAATGCCAAATAGAGCCAAGCACTTCTGATGATGGAGAGGGGAAGCAAGAGTGTGATTCATGTTTGCTGCCTGGTTGGTATTTCTTAGTAGGTGAAACAAAAACAAAGCACGTATCGTTAAGTACTTAGAGGAGTAATAGAGCATTGTATGCTAGCGAGTTTTGAGAAGATTTCTGACTAACTTACATACTTAACATTGTATGTACTTACCTGAAAAGAAAGAGATGCACATTTCAACACATTGCCAATGAAATATGACCTGTCTGTATGCAATAAAATTATATTGATTCTTTTTTTTTAAGAAATGAACTTCTGAAATGAAATTTTCTTATATTTTTAAAGGAATAATGATGAGTATGGCTGTAATGTGTCTTTGCGTTTGCAAGTCGGATGTCTGCACTCTGGCCTGGCAAGCAAATTTGGGCAAGAACTGAAATCAACAATGGCTCAGTTATTTTGTCTTAAAATATGTGAAGTTGTGCCATTAATGGTGCAAGACTATTGGAATAATTTGTGACTGATGTAAGATGCTAGATTCTAAAGTGTTGATGAACATTGAAAGGGATCCAGTTTCTGCAAAGACTTCTAAATGGAATAAAAAAGAAGCAGTCTAAGTCCAGCAATTCACCATTCTTGTTAATCACACAATGTAAATAAAATGGCAGCTCAAACTGTATATGAGTTTTTAAAAGTTATGTACCTTGTCTTTTGTTTGTTGTGTCCAACTGAATGGAGTTTGTATGTAGAATTAATTTTTGCTATTGTAATGGACAAGACCAGACTACTCAAAACATTCTTAATCAGGCAGCCCATAACTTTGCAATTTGTTTCAATAAGTGTACAGTGATACTTACCCAGAGTAAGTAGCTAGGTTGATTACCAGACTTTAAAACAGAGAAAAATTACAGAATGAAACACAAGAACAGAATAAAGAACATGCACAGAACTCAGTCTATCCAAACTAGACTTAATTATACTGTTCTGAATATGCACAATAGTCCCAATAAACAAACCCCTTTAACACTGTAAAAATGATACTAAGGCTAACAGGTCGAAGTTAGAAGGGCAGAAGGGGAGAGAGTCTAGCAGCCTGTTTCCACACAGCCCACTGCTGAACTGACTCAAACTAAACTTCAATTTCTAGGACTGAACTATTCAGCTAGAAAGCTGGCCACACCCCTTGACTTGTACAGGTTACTTCTCAAAACAAAAGTTAGCACAAAGTCTCATCTGTTTATGTGTAAACAAAAAGGCTTTCATCTTTGTACCAAACCAGTCGTTTCGGAGCCTGGAGTGCTTTATGAATCCTCGGAAAAAAGACTGAGAAAAGGAACAGCTTTGTGACACTGTACTAACTCTAAATGAACATTTCCAGGTTTCACAACATCTATTTTAAGACTTTTTTGTTTCACTGATTAAAGATGAGTAAGGCAAGGATATCTTTGCCTTGTCTTGAAAATATTTAACATAACTTTTTAATCAACATGCAAGATATTTAAGTCAGCAGTGTTGCAAACTGCTCAAAGCTGTAACTTGCTGCAATATACATGCCTGAAAAGGTGGTCCGATCGCACATGAAAGAACATCGGAGGCTGGGATTGAATTTGTCTACAAACGTAAGTTTCCTATAGTTGCGTTTGCCTTTTATTGAAGAGAGCTATTTCTACTTATAATATCTTTGTCCACTGACAGCCAAAGAACTCAATTCACACTGACATTCCCTCTCCTCAAACACTTGGCAGTTTTGCATGCAATAACCACTGCAATGTAAGGAACTATAAATGAGTACCTCATTTTGCAGTTGTGTATAGTTACAAGTTACTCAGGTTTTTTTTCTGGGACGTTAAAAATGCAAGTGGGCCATTCAGTGCCTCAAATCTGATCTGTCATTCTATTATGATTGGTGTATCCCTCAGTTCCATTTTGACTGTCTTTGTTCTATATTACTTGGTTTCCTTTTTGTTCAAGTGTTCAAAATCTGATTTGAGAGTTTCAATTGACCCATCACCCAAGGCCTTTTGGGGTAAGAAGATTTGAGATTTCTTTTACCCCTTGTGCCACAAAGCTATTTTCTAATTTCATTCCTAAATAGTTTTGATTTTAAGATCATGTGCCCTTCATCTGGTTTCTCCATCAGTAGATTTTATTTCTTCATATGTATCTTATATCTTTCCTCAACCTTTATCATGTAAAGCTTTGATTAGATCATTCTTAAACATTTAAACTCAAAAAAAGGCAAATCAATTTTTTTGAAAACTGAGTTAAATCTTAAAAGGATTAAATTTATGTGCATTTCTGAGCTCTTTGGGAGTAATGAACAATCCTCTTATGGAAGAATTGGAGCACATGCAAAGAGTTTGGGTACAAACTCTGAATTAAATCAGACCTATCAGGAAGAAATTAGTGGACTCTTGGTGGTTCTTGGCAAAAGAAGGAAACTACAGAGGTTTTTCAAGATTATGGTAGGACATAAGAGGTTCCATGTAGAGAAAATGTTTCCACTTACATGAGAAATTGAAACTGGGGCTTTAAGATGGTCACTAAAATTTAATATGAAATTTGGGAAAATCTTGTTTAACCCAATAGTTAGTCACATTACAACCGGGAGTAGTTGAGGTGAAATAACAAGATTTCTTTAATGGACATGCAAATAGGTACATGCAAGCAATGGAAGGATATGCTGATGAGCTTAGATGAAGGACATGGGGAAGAGACTTGAGCTACATAGTTTTACAGGACAAAAACAGGCCCTTCGGTCCAAATCATCCATGCCCTCCAGATATCATAAATTAATCTAGTCCCATTTGACCCATATCCCTCTAAACTCTTTCTATTCCTATCCAAATGTCTTTTAAAAGTAATTGTACCAGCTTCCACCACCACCTCTGGCAGCTCATTCCATATAAGCACTACCCTTTGCATGAAAAGGTTGCCCCTTGGGTTCCTTTAAAGTCTTTCTCTCTCACCTTAAACCTATGCCCTCTAGTTCTGGACTCCGCTACTCTAGGAAAAAGACCTTGGCAATTCACCCTATCCACACCCCTCATGATTTTATAAACCTCTATAAGATCACCCCTCAGCCTCCAATGCTCCAGCGAATGTAGCCCCAATCTAATCATCCTCTCCCTATAGCTCAGACCCTCCAATCTGGGCAACATCCTTGTAAATCGTTTCTGAACCCTTGCAAGTTTCACAGCATTTTTCCTATAGCAGGGAGACCAGAATTGAACTCAGTATCCCAAAAGTGGCCTAAGCAAGGTATTGTACAGCCACAACATGACATCTCAACTCCCAAACTCCATATACTGACCAATAAAGACAAGCATTTCAAACACGTTCACTAGCACGTCAACCTGCGACTTCACTTTTGAGGAACGATGAACCTGTACCCCAAGGTCTCTGTTTGGCAACACTCCCAAGGGCTCTATTATCAAGTGTATGTGTCCTCTTGGATTTGCTTTACCAAAATGTAACACCTCACATTTATCTAGATTAAACTATCTGCCACTCATTGGACCATCTGATCAATGTCCTGTTGTATTCTGAGATAAACTTCACTCTTTACGATAGCACCAATTTTGGTGTCATCTACAAATTTGCTACTCATATCTTCTATATTCACATCCAAACAACATCAAGGACAAAAAGCAGTGGACCCAGCACTGATCCCTTGTGGCACATTGCCCGTCACAGGGCTCTAGTCTAAATGAGCAACCCTTTACAATCACCTTGTGTCTCCTCCCTTCAAGCCAATTTTGCATCTGAATAGCCAGCTTTCCCTGGGTTCCATGTGATCTAACCTAGCCTACCATGCAGAACCTTGTTGAACATCTCATTGAAGTCCATATAGACAATGAAGAGAGATGAAAGGCTTCTACTCTTCTGTCCAGCACCTTGGATGTTGCCTGACTTGCTGTGCTTTTCCAGCGTCACACTTTTTGACTCCATATCAACAATTGTTCACTGCTTTCATCAATCTTTAACACTTCTTATTTGAGTGGGGTGTAAAAACTAAGATGGACCTGTTGAGTTGAACGTTTGTGCTGTAAATATCTTATACCTATTGAAGTATATTTTAAAACTCGAGAGATTTTCTTATTAAGTTCATTCTGAATCCAGGAAGGTCTTTTGTCGATTGATTTTTGTCAGTTTTCTAACTGCTGGTGCAATTCAGGAAATTAGGCCATCGGTGGTTCCCTTTTAACCTATTTTTCAGTTACTGAATTTTTGGCGTGGGTGAAGTATTAGTTATTAGATCATGGATGTTGGCTGAACTGTTAGTTATTGGATTATGGAGAGAGGCTGGGTACCTTGCATATGAATATGTATTATTGATAGGGTTTAGATTAGTTTATGGATTATGGATAAAAAATGAGGTCTGCAGATGCTGGAGATCACAGCTGCAAATGTGTTGCTGGTCAAAGCACAGCAGGTTAGGCAGCATCTCAGGAATAGAGAATTCGACGTTTCGAGCATAAGCCCTTCATCAGGAATAAGAGAGAGAGAGCCAAGCCGGCTGAGATAAAAGGTAGGGAGGAGGGACTAGGGGGAGGGGCGATGGAGGTGGGATAGGTGGAAGGAGGTCACGGTGAGGGTGATAGGCCGGCGTGGGGTGGGGGCGGAGAGGTCAGGAAGAGGATTGCAGGTTAGGAGGGCGGTGCTGAGTTGAGGGAACCGACTGAGACAAGGTGGGGGGAGGGGAAATGAGGAAGCTGGAGAAATCTGAATTCATACCTTGTGGTTGGAGGGTTCCCAGGCGGAAGATGAGGCGCTCCTCCTCCAGCCGTCGTGTAGTTGTGTTCTGCCGGTGGAGGAGTCCAAGGACCTGCATGTCCTCGGTGGAGTGGGAGGGGGAGTTAAAGTGTTGAGCCACGGGGTGATTGGGTTGGTTGGTTCGGGCGGCCCAGAGGTGTTCTCTGAAGCGTTCCGCAAGTAAGCGGCCTGTCTCACCAATATAGAGGAGGCCACATCGGGTGCAGCGGATGCAATAGATGATGTGTGTGGAGGTACAGGTGAACTTGTGGCGGATATGGAAGGATCCCTTGGGGCCTTGGAGGGAAGTGAGGGAGGAGGTGTGGGCGCAAGTTTTACATTTCCTGCGGTTGCAGGGGAAGGTGCCGGGGGTGGAGGTTGGGTTGGTGGGGGGTGTGGATCTGACAAGGGAGTCACGAAGGGAGTGGTCCTTGCGGAACGCTGATAGGGGAGGGGAGGGAAATATATCCTTGGTGGTGGGGTCCGTTTGGAGGTGGCGGAAATGGCGGCGGATAATACGTTGTATGCGCAGGTTGGTGGGGTGGTAGGTGAGAACCAGTGGGGTTCTGTCTTGGTGGCGGTTGGAGGAGCGGGGCTCAAGGGCGGAGGAGCGGGAAGTGGAGGAGATGCGGTGGAGGGCATCGTCGATCACGTCTGGGGGGAATCTGCGGTCCTTGAAGAAGGAGGCCATCTGGGTTGTGCGGTGTTGGAATTGGTCCTCCTGGGAGCAGATGCGGCGGTGACGAAGGAATTGGGAATATGGGATGGCGTTTTTACAGGGGGCAGGGTGGGAGGAGGTGTAGTCCAGGTAGCTGTGGGAGTCAGTCGGTTTATAATAGATGTCTGTGTTGAGTCGGTCGCCCGAGATAGAAATGGAAAGGTCTAGGAAGGGGAGGGAGGAGTCTGAGACAGTCCAGGTGAATTTCAGGTCGGGATGGAAGGTGTTAGTAAAGTTGATGAACTGTTCAACCTCCTCGTGGGAGCACGAGGCAGCGCCGATACAGTCATCGATGTAGCGGAGGAAAAGGTGGGGGGTGGTGCCAGTGTAGTTGCGGAAGATGGACTGTTCCACATATCCTACGAAGAGGCAGGCATAGCTGGGGCCCATGCGGGTGCCCATGGCAACTCCTTTAGTTTGGAGGAAGTGGGAGGATTGAAAAGAGAAGTTATTCAGGGTGAGGACCAGTTCAGTCAGTCGAAGGAGGGTGTCAGTGGAAGGGTACTGGTTAGATTATGGATAGTGCATTGGATAGTGCATGGATATGGATTATGCATAGTTAGACTATTATGGATAGTGGGTGAGTTTGTCATAGAATGTTTCCGTCATAGAATCCATACAGTGCAGAAAGAGGCCATTCAGCCCAAGTCTGTACCAATCTCAGAAGAATATCCCATCCAGACCCCCCCCCCCCCCCCCCATCCTATAATCTCACCAGATAACCCAACAAGCCTGTAAATCCCGAGACACTACAGGGCAATTTACAATGGCCTATCCACCTCACTTGCACATCTTTGGCCTGAAAGGAAACCAGAGGTGTGAGTTATCAGTTCTTTTGTTATGGACAGAGAGTTAAGAATTATTGGCAGGGATCAAGTATGAGTTATTTGGTCATGAATAGTCAATGAGATATTACTTATTGGATTATGAAAAGTATTGCTGATAATATTATTGGGTGCACTAATTATTGGATAATGCAATGAGGTTATAGTTACTGGATTATTGGCATAGGGTGAAGTATTATTGATAGAGATCAAGTATGAATAGAGTATGTTATTATCAGAGCTGGGTATTATCTAATAGATTGACTGGGTAAACTATTAAATATATTGTTATTAACAGCGATCCGCCATTGGGGGCCCGCGTGACTACAGGAAGTGACGTTGGGGCCGGCAGTTGTAGAGACGGTTGGAATTTAAATTTTGAATCTGAGGCGATGCCCGCGGTCTCCCCCGGCGGCTTGGGGCCGGTTAGTGGCCCTGCTTCGGCCATGGCCCTGGCGGCTGGTTTATTCGCGGCTCTGGCTTCCACCGCAGCCAAATTCTCCCTCGGAGCCGACAGTGTCCCGGAGCTAGTAACCAGGGGGATGGGCGAGTGGGTGAGTAACTGACAGGGCGGGGGCAATGGGGATAGGAAGGGTCTGTGTGGAAAGGTGGGGACAGTGGGGATCAGTTGGGGGACAAAGGAGTCAGTGGGGGACAATGGGGAGGGGGACAAAAGGGGTCATTGGGGGACAATGGGGAGGGGGGACGATGGGGATAGGGGTCAGTGGGTTGTGGATTGAGTTAATAGGAGTGAGATGGGAATGGGGTAATGGGGTGAGGTGGGGCTGATAGGAAGGGTTGGTGTAGGTCAGGAAGGGGGTCAGTGGGTTGTGGATTCAGTTTATAGGAGTGAGGGGGGTAATGGGGAATGAAGGGATAATGGGAATGGGGTGAGGTGGAGCTGATGGGTAGGGTAAGTGTGTGTCGGGATGATGGGGGGCAGTGGCTTGTGGATGGGGTTAATGGGGATGGAGTGAGGTGGGGCTAATGGGGATGGGAAGGGTTGGTGTAGATGGGGGTTAATGGGGATGGGCAATAAGGATTGGTGCAGTTGGAAAGGGTCACGGGGGTTGGGAGGTGGAGAATGTATTGTGTAAATGAAGGGATAGTATGTCGGTCTTAGGCATACTGGCTCAGTGGTTAGCACTGCTGCCTCACATTCCCGAAGAAGAGCTTATGCCTGAAACGTCGATTCTCCTGCTCCTTGGATGCTGCCTGACCTGCTGCGCTTTTCCAGCAACACATTTTTCAGCTCACAATGCTAGGGATCTGGGTTTGATTCCAGCTTCGAGTAACTGTTTGCACATTCTCCTTGTGTCTGCGTGGGTTTCCTCCCACAGTCCAAAGATGTGCAGGGTGAATTGGCCATGCTAACTTGCCCATAGTGTTCAGGAATGTGGTGGTTGGGTGCATTAGTCAGCGGTAAATGTTGAGTTGTAGGGGATTGGGTCTGGGTGGGTTACTCTTTTGAAGGATTGGTGTGGGCTTGTTGGGCCGAAGGGCCTGTGTCCATACTATAGAGATTCTATAATTCTGTGAAGATAAATAAATGATAATTGTTTGCATCTTAAATGTACATGGAGTGTGAGGGGAAAGGTTAAATCTGGGGATAACTGGGAGGAACTGAGTACATGGTGTTGTGTATATAGGGTAGCAGTGGGACAGAGAATGAGGGTAAGTGATGGTGTGGAGGAAGGAGGAGCAGATGGGAGAAGTGGGCTGGGGCAATGTACAGAGTCACAGAGGCACCTCCCTACAAGTTGGCCAGAGATGCAGTCCTGCTCAATGAACAGTTCTAATCCCACTACTTCATCAACAGCTGTGGTGATGAAAAAACATGCTTGAAATCACAGCAGGCCAAGTCTAGATGACTTCAGGGCCCTGTGATAATATTGTGTGAAGACAGTTAAGGATTCAATTTCATACATGCAGTGCCCAACACCCAGGCATGCTTTTTTGGCTCTCTGAAATCCAAACCGTAGAGGCTTGGGGATAGATGACCAACAACATAATCTGAAAGCAATTATGGTTGTTACAGTTTCCTGCAGCTCAGTATTGGGAAGACCAACACTGTAGACTTTGACGTGTGTTTTCAAACTCTGCCACAATTCTAAAACAGCCTATCTTCCCCTGATACTTCAGAAAAATCCCAGGTTGGGATTCAGTTCATAAGTGTCATTGTTCACCTGGGTTAAACAGAATCAATAGCAGTTCTTTCCCCAAAAACTTCCTCCTGAAAATATTAGAATGTGATTGTCCAGTTGTTAGGACTGCAGTTTGGATGTGTTGGCCATGGCAGTGCATGCTGTTGAATTCACTTCTGTCACTGGGTATGTACACAATTTGTAAAGTCCATACTGTAAACAAAGTATGTACTAGCTGTCAAGCATGACATTAATTACATTTATTCTTTGAGCAAAACTACACAGTCCACTTCCCATTCTGTGATGTTTGCACTTTGTTCATTTGCTTAAAGGATTGAGAAGTTTCCATTTGACAGATTTTCACAGATGAAGATACTGTGAAATTCTTGGAATTTCTTTTTGAAAGTACATTATTGCAATTGCCTTGCACTTATACCAATATTTAGGTGGTAATAACCATATCATCTGTTGTTTGCTGCAAGGTTGCAATGGTTTTAATTCTGAATGTCAACTCTGATGTTTAGTGAATGATATTCTAATTTCTGGCCAACCTCAGATTTTACTGTATTGCAGTTGCACATATTGCTTCGAGTTGGCTGTGGTGGGATGGCATTTCTGTTTAATGCTCTGATGTGGACATTTTTTGCCAAAGCGCTACGGTATTCGTCTTCAGCACGGGCATCTGTGACCACCGTTGCTTCAAATTTTCTCTCCACAGTAAGTATGATTGGTTGCTTCATTATAGCATCTTATGTTTTTAAATGTTTTGCCTGTATAGAACAGTTGACTAAATACCCCAAAGTTATTGATAGTTACGAATTTGGAGCTCTGGCTGACTAATGTATTTACAGTCTGTCCAAGATGCTCAAGGGTGCAGTGGAAGGGTGCATTTACATGTGTGTTTTCAGAAGCCCAGGTCTTCCTTTCTCTCTGGTGTTGGGCAAGTCTCAATTTTGGATCCAGGCTGCTCCTATAGTAAAACAGCAGCTAAGTGAAGTAAAATTGCTGCACTTTTGATATACCTAGTTTCTTCATCTGTGGAATGATTTTTGAGAGCTAATAAATCAATGGTTTATACTATTGGTAAACCATTACCTCCTATTGAAGAAACTCATGCACATTTTATAATTGTAAAGCAACAGAAAATAATTCAAACCTGGAAATATTGTACATGCAATTAAACAAAAATGACAATTTAAAAACTGTTGAATATAATCCATTCAACAGAAATCAACACCTGGGTAGAGTCATAGAGATGTACAGCGTGGAAACAGACCCTTCGGTCCATGCCGACCACATCCTAACCCAATCTAGTCCCACTTGCCAGCACCAGGCCTATATCCCTCCAAACCCTTCTTATTCATATATCATCCAAATGCCTTTTAAATGTTGCAATTGTACCAGCCTCCACCAATTCCTCTGGCAGCTCATTCCATACACTTCCACCCTTTGTGTGAAAAAGTTGCCCCTTGGATCTCTTTTATATCTTTCCCCTCTCACTCTGAACCCTCTAGTTCTGGACTCCCCGACTCCAGGGAAAAGACTGTCTATTTGTCCTATTCATAACTAAGAATTGTATCAGGCTGTTATCTGAGTTATGGTGAGATGAATTGTAGAATCAGACAGCATGGTCATTTTGACTGACCATCACATTGCAGCTACCCTACTTTACTTGAATGATATGGAGAGATTCTCACTAAGGAGCAGCGAGTTCCCAAATGATGCTCTTTATTACTTTTTAAGTGGCTTATTAACAGTCCGACTTGCCATGAGTTGGATCTCTTATATTTGTGAGACAACCTAGCTGTTAGATAACAGCTGAAAATGTGTTGCTGGTTAAAGCACAGCAGGTCAGGCAGCATCCAAGGAACAGGAAATTCGATGTTTCGGGCCAGAGCCCTTCACTGGCCCGAAACGTCGAATTTCCTGTTCCTTGGATGCTGCCTGACCTGCTGTGCTTTAACCAGCAACACATTTTCAGCTGTGATCTCCAGCATCTGCAGACCTCACTTTTTACTAGCTGTTAGATAAACACAGTATTGAAACCAGGGCAGATTCATGATGCATCCAACTTGCCACCTGCTTCAAAAGACCTCCCTCTTGGACTCCAGGCAGCAACATCTTGGGCCACACGCACTATTTGCATCTGACATGCCAGCTTCAATGAGCCCTCAAGGCATATCTGACTCACTTTCTTAGTATTTCTGCACTTCAGCTCTTCACTTCAGGCTGCATAGGCAACTATCATTGTACTGTTGCGGCAAAATCATTGTGCTCAGGGACGTGCCAGGTTGCATCTCTTGGTTCTCTATATGCTATTAATTTTCACACAAAGCATCCTGCCTTAACTTTTTTCCACCTTGCCCTCCTCAGTCAAAGATACCTGACTCTCATTGCAACTGGATTGTGCCCTATTTAAAAGAGGCACAACGCCCAGGAGATTACTGCTGTTTGCTGCAAACCAGTCAAAGGGGCTAGCCTTCATTCAGGGAAGTGCAGTCTCTGCCCGGGGCAGTTAATTAGGACCTCATCGGGTGTGACAAGTCACACGATGGGCTGCATATCACCCGTCTTCACTCTTCCGGCCCTCTTATGGATTGTTTCTCTATGAGAATGAGACACATTCTGGTGTCTTGAGGGAGTACAGAGAGGTTTTTCCAGGCCGATTCCAGGGATGGCAGAACTAACATATAAAGAGTCACTAGGTTGGAATTGTTTTTGCTGGAGTTCAGATGAATGAGAGGGGATCTCAAAGATACTTAAATTTTGAATAGGACTAGACAGGGTAGATACATGGAGGATGTTCCTGATGATGGGTGTGTCCAGAAGCAGGGGGCCACAGTTTGAAGTACACCATTTAGGACTGAGATGAGAAGATATTTCTTCACCTAAGGAATGGTGAGCCTATGAAATTCATTGCCACAGGAAGTAGTTGATGCCAAAACATTGAATGTATTCAAGAGGTGGCAAATAATAACACTTGGGGCGAGTGGGATCAAAGGTGATGGGGAGAAAGCAGGATTAGGCTCTTGAGTAAGGCAATCAGCCATAATAATGATGAATGGCACAGCAGGCTTGAAGGGCCAATTGACTGCCTCCTCTCTACTATGTTTCCATGTAATATGGAAGATGAAAGTGGGCTGCACATCTATGACTGTTGTTGCAAAAGGGAAAATTCCTGAGCAAGTGAGTGGACAGTGCAGAGGCTGTGCAGAGTTAGTGTCACGGTTTGGGCTGGGTGAATGGGAAAGATGTTGCATGCATTAGAGAGTGGTGGAGCATAAGCTTTTGATGGAGCCAAGTGCAGTAGTGTGAGATATTTGAGTGTTACCTGGACGTTAACCTTCTCCCTGCAGGACTGGGCATTCCTCTAGAAGGTTGAGATTGTTTGTTTCAAAGGTGGTGACTTTGGATTGGACTGGCATGGTCTGATGTGGCCTCTGCTGGCCTTAGGCAGGTCATCATCTTACTCATGCACTATCCCATCCAGCGGAGTCTCTGTAGGCAAGGGTTTCACAGTCTGTCAAGTCCTGGGCCTGAAGCCACACAAGAACGCTCCAGACTGTAGGTGCATAGTAGCCTTCTAAAATGATGCTGCTGCCAGGAATGAGAGTCACTTTCAGGATCTCCATTGAGTTGCTCTGAGGCTGACATGTAAGCTGGAGTTGCAGGACAGTGTCGCTTTTTTTTTGCCACAAGGATTCAAATGGCAAACTTAGGAAGTAACCGTGAGGAAACTCACTTGGCCCAGCAGTGACCATCACTCCACCAAACTGTACAAGGCTCACAATTAGCAATGCAAAAAAGTAAGATTCCACCATTAGTCCTCCTAATGTACTAAATGATCTCCAACTTCCTATTCCTCTTCAAAATCATTAAGCATGTGGGATTTGTTGTCTAAAAATTGCTGTCAATCTATTATATTTATAATTCTGTTTTTTTTTATTACCAATAATTTTGTTTATTTGATTACCCTTCCCTTTTGATTTTGTGGAAGAAGCTTTTGTTTGTATTCTTGTCTCTATCATTGTGTGTTAATTTATTCCCAGGACTGCAGTAACACTGCTCATTAGGGAAAACTTCATGGTTTGACTTTCCCATGTGCTATTAAGATGAATCAACATTTTGTACTTTTTTGAAATCTGGTCATGGAGCATAGTTCTTGCTTTGAAATAGGCACTTTTAGCCTGAGAAAACATCAAGGGAAATCACAAAGGTGCTGTCTAGAGAGATGAATGCTGTGCCAAGAAATAAAATATTGAAAGGTGAACAAAAACTGAGACAAAGAAATGAGCCTTCAGGAGAATTCTGAGAAGCAGTGAAGCTATTTAAATACAAGAATCAAAATTTTTAATTTGAACAATGTAGGCTAATGAAGGCAAGAGTGATTGCTGCATAAGATGTGATTTGAAACATCTGTAAGAAACCATATGTATGAACATTATGGATTGGGCCTTTTGGCTCCTTTAGGCTGTACCATGGCTGATTTGATTAAGGCTTTAACTCCATGTTCTTGCTTACCCCAATAATGTTTAATTCCCTTGTTAGTCAAGAATCTCTGTGCCTATGCCTTTTAAAGTATTCGATGACCCTCGCCACCACTGCTTTTTGAGGAATGGAGTTCCAGAGACTTAAAATCCTCAGAACTTCTCATTTGTCCGTATATGAGAGATACTTTATTTTTAAACTGGTCCCTAGTTTTAGTCTGTCCTACAGGGGTAACATCCTTTTGGCATGCAGCTTAGGTTCCTCAGAAGCTTAGTATACAAACCTAAGTTAGAAATTAAATGGCTTAAAATTCATTGATAGAGGGTAGTCAAAACATTGGAATAGTAAAGTTTGGAACTGCCGAGATATGGAAGGGGAGGTGCTGTGGTGTAAGCAGCAGGTTGCTGAGGTAGAGTAGGTAATATTGTTGAGTTGCAAGTAGCAAGTGAAGCTTTGTGACAGGTTATTGAGTTTTATGTTCAGCTGAATGTTGAATATAATGCTTGTTGGCCAGAGTTTGATTATCCTGGTTTCCTTTTAAGGTGGTGGTGAGTTGCTGCCTTGAATACTGTAGTCTGTTTGATGTAAATAAACCAATTAATGCAGATCATGAATTCCAGGACTTGGACCCTGCTACACTTAAGAAATGGAAGCATATTTCCAAGTCAGGATGGTGAGTGGCTTGGAGGGGAACATTCAGTTTCCCATGGATATGTTGCCTTTGCCCTTCCAGTTGTTGGTAGTCATGTGTTTAGAAGATGCTGCCTACAAAGCCATTGTGAATTTCTGCAATATATTTTGTAGATTATGCATATTGTTGCTACTGAGCATCAATGATGTATTTACCTTGTCAGCTTTTACCAGCGCAAGAAAGCATCAGAAGGTCTCCGGCAATGGTGGGGAACCTTTTTACATTGTACGGTCACATTTTATTTAACTGAGATCCCATTAGGCCTCATAGTTGACAACAGAACTAATAAGCAAAAAACTTAGACAAGGAACCATTTAAAGACTTTTGTCATTCCTTATTGCAAGATAGGAATCAGATGTTTTGTTCCAACACCGTTGACCTTGCTTTAGTTGATCCTTCAGGTGAATATCCATCCTGAGATCTCAAACAAGCTTTAATTTGTCACGTATAAAAATGTTGATTCACAGCAGGTTGTGCCAAAACACAACAGCATTCGGCATGCATGTGGATGTGGATATTCCATATTTCAATGGGATCCTTCTTAGCATCAAATAGAGACTTCAAAATATTATCTTCTAGAGGTGAATCAATTCCATCTGTAAGTCATTTGCTTTGAAGGCATCAACCAGGTGTGGTAGAAAAGCTAGTTTATGTGAGATAATGTTTGTCAAAATCTGCAAATTGTGTTCTTCAATCACGGAGTCTAGAACAGCTATGTATTCTTTCGCATCACATTTCCTTAATGATTTGCTTGTATCGTGTTTGTTAATTACCTTTGCCAGTTAAGTGTTCAGCTGAAAGTTCCAATCGAGTAAGGATAGTTTTGAAAAAGGTCAGCTTTTCCTGAAATGTCTGGATTTTTAGCCACATCATATATAGATTTAGTTTTACCATGCAACAAAAAAATTTAGATCATTTTGCTTTTGCATTTTTGTGATGTCAGCATTTGTACAGAAATCCTCTTCCAAAATTCACATGGTTCGTTTGGTTCCTCAAAAAATCTTGTGCTTTGTTTTTGCAAAAATAAGTGTCACAAGGACAAATACTTGTAAAAATCAGTGCACTTTTGAATGGTATGGCAGACCCACACTGAAGGTTTCTTCATCAAGCTGAAGCATGTTGCAAAATTGCTGTGATACATTTGTTTGAATGTAGTTTACAATACCTATAATTTTTTTTAATGTGTCACTTAACAGTAGATTTGGCACAGAGGTTCTGTTGATGCAAAAGACAATGACAGGAAATCAAAGTATCTGGACCTGGCATTTCCTTTTTGTAGTAATGCAACAAATTCTTCATGTTTTCCTCTCATGGAAGGTGCACTCTCTGTGCATGTATTTGCTAAATTACATAAATTCAGTTTTCCTTCACGGCATTTTTTCGAAGATAGATACTGGAATTGACATCTTGCATGTCCTCGCTGTAAAGGTACCCAAAGCCAGTGATTCCTTGTGGCAATGCAAATTCGCAGTTATGACACCAATTTAAAAAACACCTGCACTGAGTCACTAATGTCAGTGGATTCATCCAAGGCAATCGAATAATAAATGTCTTCACTTTAGCAAAATGTATAAAGTTGTTCTGTTACACTGAAGTCTAATTCATGTTGTCGATTAGTTATGATTCTTCTTGAAACAGTAGCCGTTTGTACTTATTAACTTTACCTGAATCTAAACATCCTACAACTTCAACAATGCATTATTTTATGATTTCTACATTGCTAAATGGCTTGCATCTTCTTCCAAGAATATATGCTACTTTATAAGTTGCATCAGTGATGTCAGTCCCTTGTCCTGATATCCTTTTAAATACCTGCTCTGCTTTTGATCTTTTTCTTGACTTGGAGGTGCCAATGTTGGACTGGGGTGGACAAAGTTTAAAAATCACAACACCAGGTTATAGTCTATTTGGAATCATTAGCTTTCGGACTGTCACTCCTTCAGGTGGTTGCATTATATTTCTTCACTGTTGCAATTATGGCATCGCAGAGCAAATATGTCATTTTATCTTTCACAGCAACTATGTAATACTGATATTCCCATTCTTCATTGAATACTCTTCCTTTTTTTTAAATGTTCCTTTCTTAGTTTTTGATATAACTGTGTTACCAGTCAAAATTTTAAAAATGGTACACACATATAAAATATGGATTTAGTATTTGCAAGCAAATAGGCAGAAGGCCACAACTAGTTCCCCAAAAGGCCGCATGCAATCTTAAGGCTCTGGATTCTCCACCCCAGTTCACAATTTAGTGGATACAGGGTGATGGATCTATTAGACAGTTGCAACATTTTAAAAGAACTATTTGGATAAGTATATGAATAGGAAAGGTTTGGAGGGATATGGATTAGTAGCAGGCAGGTGGGGCTAGCTTAGTTTGGAACTGTGTTCAGCGTGGATTGATTTGGACTAAGGGTTTGTTTCCGTTCTGTATGTAGAGGGGATGGAGGCATGACTCTTCCTGTTTAATCTAGTCATTTTGGAAATCATTAATTTGAAACTCATGAGTAATGTGAATCATATCTTTGTAGGCCTTTAAATTTCTGGAAGCTGCTTCTGGCTACTATTCAAACTTGACTGCTCGGATTACTTTCCTTTCTCCAAAGCAGTATTTGATAAGTAACTTGCCATAGATTTCATGTCTTTCTATGTTCCAATATAAAAAGTGACAATGGCTTATTTATTTCAGGCTTTTCTTGGAAAATTGCTCTTTGGAGAAGTTCATGCAATGTTATGGTGGATTGGGGTCACAATAACTTTATGTGGATTGCTGCTGCTTCACACAGTTAAGGAAACGAAGGACCAAAATGATGCATACAAGAAAGAGGAATAAACTGTATTTGGGAAATGACTCATCAATGAAATAACTGGAAAATAAATGAACTGAAACTGTTGAGAGCATGGCAGAAGTTACCATTAGCTTTTTGTGTAATCTATGGTTCCCTGACAACCTTCAAGATATGTTTCCCTCCATTTGGTAATCGAAAAGAATGTAAGGGTCAAATAAAACAGACAACCTTGTCCTTTTTTCAATTACTAGAAGAGGTGCTGCTGAACATCTACAGAAAGAATGAAATTTTCACAACATCAGCCCTACCCTTTCTCTACTTAACCCATTTTAATTTCTCAAGTTATGAAGCAAACTGGGCTATCTATCCATCTCCACACAACACTCAGCCCTGGATGCTAATGCCTGCAGGTGAGTTTTCTTTTGGATACAACAATTCAGGAACCATTGTGTCCCAGAGTATGCATTTGTTTGTCTGCTGAATGTGCATAATATCAGACCAATTCCTAACTTTGAGTTTGTTTTTAAGCAGCTAAAATTTAGGCATTCCAATACTTGAAACCACTTCTTCTAAAGGATGAAACCAATCTAATGCAAATATTTGCTGTTCAGGGTTTCACAAAAAATTGTTGATACTGAAGGTATTTTGAAAAATAAGATAATGACAAAATTAGAATAAGGACTTTACAAGTAGATACCTAGACTTTCCAAAGGGTCTTCATGTTCCTACCGTAACAAAGGCTGGTGATTGGTAGAAACCCTGTACATTTACAGTCTCACCACAACATCTGTTAGTCATACAGCAGGAGATTGAGGACTCGGAATGCTTGGAATAGTAATGTAAGTGTAAATCACTACCAAATTCGGGGCTTCCAGTTCTACTGTCAGAATTGTACTTCTATAATTTTGGCAAGTTACCTTTTTCTAGATGAACAAATTGTACTTTTTTCTGTGAAAGATGAAAATCAGAAGTTTAATGCATAAATAAAATGAGGGCAAGTGTCAGTCTTTTTTTGTTTCCTTTTATTTACCCATAATTTTTGTAGACACAACCTGAGTCAATTTTAACCCAGAAGCAAGTTTTTGTATATTAAAAGGTTATTTTATTTCATTCATCCTGGCCCCAGAGGTTAATAAGAATGTGATGTCTAACTCTTGCAACTTTCCTTCACAGTAGAAACAGGAGATGGAACCGTGATTATAAGAATGGAACTTAACTCTCTGTTTTGGTGAAGAGCTAATGTTTCTCTGTTGAGTTGCTTTGATTTGAAGTAAAAATCTTTTTGAACAAAACCTACAGCTATGATTCTTAATTGATCTGCTCAGAATGATTTCTGTGGAGAACTTGATGAAATAGGTTAAAGTAAACAAAGGAAGAAAAGTATTTCTTTCAAAATATTAATTATGCTTGGATGTTTATCTGATGCAGGGGACATTTGTCTGGAAATCATTCTGAATTTATAGCTTTTAGCGCAGAACTATATGACCTTGTAATGAATGCTGGGTCATGACCTAAATAAGACAGTGATTATTTAATTTTTCTCCCAACTGAGGTCTTGGTCAACAATAAAACATTTTGTGTATGAAAAGATAAGTGAAACCCTGATCTGCATTAAATCAAAGGTTAACTTTGCCTTCTCAAGAAATAAAATTACAAAAGTGTGTTCATCTGTGGCGGCCATCTTACATTTTAAAAGTTACGATAAAGTTTAATTTATGGCTCTAAGGATTCATTGTTCCATGCAGGTAATGGCATAACAGAACCTTCAAGAGCATAGAAGAAAAACACATCTAAAATGGCAATGTGAGACAATGGGACAGCAACAAGAAATCTCACTGTAAAAAAGGATGAAAGTTTCTGTTAATCCTGCATTAGGAAATTGTTTTTTGGTCTTGCTAAACAAATTTAGATCTTAATTTAGTTAAATATTTGATATTAATGAGACTAGCCCACATCCCATGAATGACTTTTTTTTTAAAAAAGAAGCAAGCTTTCTGCATTTACCCTGACCCAGTCCTGTAAGAATCTTTTTGTATGTTACAATAAGGTCAGCTGTCATCTCCACTACACTGAGTACAACCTGTTCAACCTCTCCTTGTACAACAGACCCTTCATGCTTGGTATCAGCCCATTGAACTTTCTCTGGACTGCCTGTAATGCCAGTAATCTTTGATAAGGGGCCAAAACTGTTCAGTGCTCTTAGTGTGGCCTTGTATAGTTTCAGCAAGACGTCCTTATTTATATACTCCATTCCCTTTTTAAAAAAAACCAACATTCTCTATTGCTTGCTGAACTTATCTGCTATCCTTGTGATTTCATGAGGATTCCCAAATACTGATTTCTGCAGTCTTTCTCCATTAAATACTATTCGGCTCATCATTAAATCTTCCTGCGCAAGTGCATAATCTCAAACTTTTTGCATTCCATCTGGTATGTTTTTTGCCCACTTGCTTAATCTGTGTATACTCTGCAAACTTTGTGCTATCCTCACCACTTACCTTTCCACCTATTTTGTTTTGTGTGGAATCAGCAAACCTGGCTACAGTATGTTCACATCCCTCACCCAGTCATTAATACAGAATCATAGAGATGTACAGCATGGAAACAGACCCTTCGGTTCAACCCATCCATGCCAACCAGATATCCCAATCCAATCTAGTTCCACCTGCCAGCACCCGGCCCATATCCCTCTAAACTCTTCCTATCTGTGGAGCAAGATCATAAGACACAGAGTTTATAGCAAAAGATCTGTCATGCAACTGAAATTATTATATTGAACAAACTTAGATTGTTGTTAAGTCTTTCGTCTTTTAGAATGGGTTGTAGGTAGAATCTCAGTGTTGGGGTTAATGTTAGTATGGATAGAAGACTAGCTAGCTGGTGGAAAGCAATACACAAAATCTTTTTCACCTTGGTAGGATGTGACAAATGTGCTCCTGCAGGGTTCTTTGGTGGGCCCTCAAATTTTAATCTAGATGAATGACTTGGATGAGGGGATTGAAGACATGGTGGCTAAGTTAGCAGATGATATAAAGGTAAGTAAGAAAGTTTGTTGTGAACATTACACAATGAGGATGTTGACTGCTTAAGTAAATAGACAAACATCAGGCATGGAGTGTAACGTGGCAAAATCATTTTTCTCATTTTGCAGGAAAAGTGAAAAATCTCTTTCAAAGGAGCAACTACAGAACGTTTGAAGTGCAGAAGGATTAGGGTATTCTGATGCAGGAGTCAAAGGTTGTGTAGGTATAACAACAAGTGATTATGAAGTCTAATGGAGTGTTATCTCATTGAGAGGATTTAAACAGAAAAATCAATGTTATACTTCAGTTAAACAGGCATTAGCGAGACCATATCGCGAATACTGTATACTATAGAACATCGCAATACAGGCCCTTCGGCCCTCCATGGTTCCACAGATCGGTGCAACAATCTGAAGCCTATCTATCCTACACTATTCCATTTTCATCCATATGTTTATCCAATGACCATTTAAATGCCCTTAAAGTTGGCAAATCTGCTATTGTTGGAGGCAGTGCATTCCACATTCCTACTACTGAATAAAGAAACTACCTCTGACATTTGTCCTATATCTATCAACCCTCAATTTAAAGCTAATTCCCTCATGCTAGCTGTCACCATCCTAGGCAAAAGGCTCTCACTATCCACCCTTTCTAACCTGATTATCTTATGTCTCAATTAAGTTACCTCAACCTTCTCTCCAATGAAACCAGCCTCCAGTCACTCAGCCTTTCCTCATAAGACCTTCCCTCCATACCAGGCAACATTCTAGTAGCTCTCCTTTGAACCCTTTCCAAAGCTTCCACATTCTTCCTATAATGCGGTGACCAGAACTGTACGCAATACTCTAAGTGCGTCCATACCAGAGTTTTGTACAGCTGCAGCATGACCTCGTGGCTCCGCAACTCAATCCCTCTACCAATAAAAGCTAACACATCCTGTGCCTTCTTAACTACCCTATCAATCTGGGTGGCAACTTTTAGGGATCTATGTGCATGGACACAGATCTCTGTCTGCTCATGTATGTTACCGAGAATCTTGCCATTGGCCCAGTACTCTCTATTTCTGTTGCTCCTTTTTTATGCTGTTTAGATCTCCTTTTATTTAAGGAAGAACGTAAATGCATTGAAGGCAGTTCAGAGGAGATTTACTAGATTGAAATTTGGAATGAGTGAGTTGCTTTAGGAGGAAAGATTGGCAAACTGGCCTTTTTTTTAACTGGTGTTTGGAAGAGCAATATCATATTATACAATTGATGTAAGGCCCTGAGTAATGTTTTTTAGAACAGACCTAGGGGTTAAGGTACATAATTCTTTGAAATTTGTCACACATAGACAGTTTAAAGACATTTTGGTATGTTTGCCTTCATTGTTCAGACCTTTGTGTATAGGAGTCGGGGTGTCATGTTCTACAGGATGTTAGTGAAGTCTCTTCTGGTGTACTGTGCACGTTTCTGGTCACCCTGCTATAGAAGAAGGATATTATTAAATTGGAGTGAGTTCAGAAAAGATTTACCAGGATGTTGCTGGGAATGTAAGTTATAAGCTGGATGGACTGAGACTTTTTTCCATGGATCATAAGCGGTTGAGGGCTGACCTTTATAGAGGTTTATAAAATCATGAGTGGCACAGATAAGGTTAACAGTAAGGATCTTTTCCCTAGGGTGGGGGGCGTTTGAAACTGTGACATATTTTTGCGATTAGACAAGAAAGGCCGTGAATAGTTTGTGTGGAATGAATTGCCAGAGAAATTGGTGGATGTAGGCACAATTTTAAAGACTTTTGGATAAGTACATGAATGAGAGATTTGAGAGATATGGGCCAAAGTCAGGCAAGTAGTACTAGTTTAGTTTGGGAACGTGGTCAGTGTGGGCTAGTTGGACTGAAAGATCTATTTCCATGATGATTTGAATGAAGTGTGTAAGATCCTGACAATCCTTTTAAAAGTGCAAATGGAAGGGATGTTTATTCTTGTGGGTGAGACCAGAACTAGGAGTCTGTTTTGAAGTCGAGAATGTGGTATTGGAAAAGCATAGCATGTCGGGCAGTATCAGAGGAGCAGGAGAGTTGACGTTTCAGGCCTGAAATGTCTACTCTTCTGCTCTTCAGATGTTGCCTGACTGTGCTTTTCCAGCAATTTCAACTCTAATCTTCAGTGTCTGCAGTCCTCACTTTCGCCTAGTCATTGTTTGAAAGTTAATTCTTTCAGGACAGAGGTCACTTTTTTTTCTCTCGAAAGGTTGTGCGATTTTCAGAATTCTCTGGTTCAGAAGGTGGTGAAGACACTATTGTTGCATTTTTGTTTAAGGTGGAGGTAATAAATTCTTGAGAATCAAAGGTTATTGGGGTAGATGGAAATGTGGAATTTAAGATGTGAACAGATCAACCATGGAATGAGGGAGCAAGCTTGTAGGGGTAGAAATAAGTCATCCACCCTAATTCATATGTTTGTATATTCTGTTGATTGTGGGACTATTTATCTCTGTCTAACACTTTTTTTTGCCCCTGCTGTTTGGCATGTAACTAGCCCTGTTTTGTATGTCACAGGGTAGACACTCATTTTAGGTTTGCTTGCTGCTGCTCCTGGCATGATCTCTGCACACTTCTTGAATCAGGGTTGATCCTTTAGTTTGATGTTAAAGATAGTGAGGGATATACCAGGCCACAAGGTCACAGTCTTTGGGTAAAAACAATTCTGCTTCCACTGATGATCCAGAACTTCAAAGCACAGTTACTGAAATGTAACTTTACACAGTTAAGTCAGACCATATATATTCTGACCACAATATTTCAAAAAAGAGCGGAGGTGTTCTGCCTGGTGTGTTTGGCCAATATTTATTCCTCAAACAAAATCATTCTTTCTGCTGGAAATGCTTTAATATATGAACTAATGCTATCCTGTCCTCCGTGGTACGGCTTAAAATATTTGCACTACTAAGGACAAAATTATCAGCAAATGTAAAGACTGAAGATAGTGTTCCATCCAAAAGGCCAGAGAGAAATCTATGATAGCGGAGATTCTATGTGGCAGGGAGAAATAAAGACTAGCTGACATGCATGCACTAAACCTCCTAGCTTTGCTACTAATGTACTAATAAGTTATTCCTTTAGCCTCATTCATATCATATGTGCTTGGCAGCAGTGAGGCAGGGTGCCAGCTAGCCAGAGCTTCAGCAGTTTACATTCATGAGGACTTAGTGAAGTGAGGTTCAATTTATTTCTATTACATCAATCTTATATTTCCCAACGTCACTAATCTCAAAAACAGAACCAAGCTTAGGTAGTAGGATAATATCGAGTTACATTCAAACCCTTATGGTCCACTCAAGTACCCTAATAGCCAGGTGTTAACCTAATGGGCTTTGATTGCTACTTGCCTGTGCATTGCTCAAAATATGGTTAAGCAATTTTTTGATTTTTGACACCAGCCCATTTAAAAACTAACAAGGATTTTTCACCGCTCCCTAACTGTAAAAATAAACACTCCAATGCACAAATTTTCTGTAAAAAGATTAACTAAGTCAAGATTTGGTGAGAATATTTCAATTTGCCACTTGCAAAATAAAATACTGCTGCTTGCTATCCTGTAATACAGCTTGGAGCTGTGCTCCAGATCAATGAAACAGAGTTATAAAGTCATTATAAAGAGAAATCCAGCAGGGACCACTGCGTTGCTAGGATTTTAGGCAGTTAATAATGCATTAAAGCATCTCACCGCTATCAAGACTTTTCTCAAAGTAATCTTGCAGAATTGAAGCAAATTCAAAAAAGGTTAATTTGGGTTTTGCTGAATTGACTAAAGCAGCCTGTTTTTAACACATTCAACGCACAAGAATTCATGTGATAGGCCCACTCCTGCACCTGTCAGCCCATTGAGCTCACTCTGCTTTCAGTAGAATTATGCTGATTTTTGGCTTCTGCTCAGTTTTCCTCCCCACTTGTCATACCCCACAATGTCCTAATAAAAAGGTCTGAATTTTGCATGGTGCCTTGTCCCAACCCATGCTTCCCAGTGTTTGGGAAGCATGCCCATAATCCTCACGGTTGCCCTGCAACAAATTAGCATTAGAAGCAGTAAGATTTCAGCCCTTTCTTGAAGTTAAATTCCACATTTAGAAAGTTACTGACCATTTGGAAATAGTGACCGCTCTGTGGACACAGTAGTGCTACCAGGCATTGTGGCCACTGCAGACCCATCCTGAGCCTAGGTAAGTCTGGGCTTGGGGTCTCAGCAAGGGAAGGATGAGGGGTTGATGGAAGCAGGATACAAGAGGCCAGAGGGAAAGGCTGAAGGGGATTGAGTTATCTTTGGGGAGCAGCCTCTGATGCGCTCAGGGACCCACAAATGAGGACAGGGAAATGTATTTGATGCCATGATGCTAGAAATGGCAGAAGATGCTGCTTTGAATGCTGAGGCTATTGGGGTAGAATATAATGTAAAGGATACCCTGTCATGTTTCTTGGAGAGTGTGAGAACTGAAGTGTGGGAATGGTGAGGGGGTGGTGGTCAGATACGGTTGAAATAAGGTCTATCATAATGGGTGAGTGTCTTTTGGTTGAGGAAATGGAAGTCATGTTGAAAATTCAGTTATAGAAGATGGCATCATCAGAATAGATGCATTTGAGATGGAGACACTGAGAAACGAATGGAATCATTAGGTGCGAGAAAGTTCAGTAAGGGGATATATCAGAATCCTTGGGTTTGTAATGAATATTAGTAGACAGCCTGCCCCCAGAAATGGAGTAAGAGATTTACCAGGATGTTGCCAGGGCCTTGAGAGTTTTCATTATGAGGAGAGATTGGATAGAGCAGAGGAGATTGACAGAATATGATGTATAAAATTGAGGGAAATTGAAAAGGTAGACAGGAAGAAAATATTTTTCTCCTTTTAACGGAGGGGTAAATGAAAAGGGGATCTGGTAAAGAGAAAAAAAATTTGAGATGTGTGGAAAAGCTGTTTCACCTAGAGGGTGGTGGCAATCTGGAAGTTGCTGTCTGTAAGGGTGGTGGAAGCAGAAACCCTCAACATTTAAAAAGTATTTAGATATGCACTTGTGATGTCGAGGAATACGAGACTATGGGCCAAACCTGGAAAATAAGATTAGAATTGTTAGGTGGTTTGTGACCAGTGCAGGTGTGATGGGCCAAAAGGCCCTTTTCTGTGCTGTAGATTTCTATGACTCTAGCTGTGCGGGCAAAGGGATAGTCATGAAGTTGCCAGGCCACCTGCATGACATGGGTCCACTTCCTGCTGTAGCTAAAATTCATTTGGCAGGGAGATGGCTCTTGGGTAGCCATTAAGTTTGTTAACATGTATTCAATGGATGGAGGCATCACTGGCTGGGCCAGTGTTTTTTTTCCCCTAATTGCCCAGAGGGCTGTTAAGAGTCAACCATATTTCCGTAGATTTGGAGTGACTTGTACGCCAGATGAGGCAAGGATTTTCTTGTCTATAAATTTATATAGATTCCTTGCACTCTTTAAATATTAGACAGTTTGGGAAGGGCAGACCACTAGATGGATTTTATTTGCCTCTACTCTTCAAACTCACCTGCAGGCAAATATAATATCCAGCCCCAAAATTCAGTTTGTCCCAGTCTTATGTATATTCACCCGTATAGCATCCACAATTCTCTGGGGTAAAGAATTCTAAAAGGTTCACAACCTTTCGACTGAAGAAATTTCTCCGCATCTCAATTCTAAATGTGTACACCCCCTTATCCTGAGACTGTTGTCCCTCCCAACATCCCTTCTAAGCTGCTCTGAGGGTCTGCACATGGCAATTATTGATTGCACCACTGATTTGATGCTGCATAGGAACCTCAAAAGTCTGTGCAGAAATGAAAAAGTTAGTGGGATCACAGCCCCACATGATTCCATGACCAAGAGAAACAGTATCTCACTGACAACCATATTCCCTATTGAATTTTATATTTAAACATCATGTCACATTTCCCTTTAAATTAACCAGATTTGTCTCGTATTTTAATAAATGCAAAGAGAGTTGATGGTATCGTGGCTTGAGTTGTGTGCAATCCTTTCTCATAATAATGTATGATTGTTTGCTTTACAGCAAAGATACAGGAAAACATCTTGTCCTGAATCATTTCCTGTTGTTTCAGTTGCTGTTAAGTTCTTTAATGTCCGAACATTAAAAGGAAAATAAAGGGAGATCATTTAAAAAGGGATTTTGTGAATTCTTCCATATTTCAGACACCTTTAGATACAATTTTTCGTGAAAAGAGAAGCAGAAAATATTAGCAAAGACAGCTAGCCATACAGTAGCTGTGGAGAGAGAATTAATATTTGAAATTGTTGGGTGTTTCATTAGAACTGAAAACAAACAGTATGTAATCAGTGAATGGAATTGAATTTAATTTCTCATATTTCCAAACGCTGGTTCAGATATTAAATGTGTGCTTCAGACTCTTAAGACAGACTGTAAATTGCCAATTACAATTATGAAGCCCAAACCAAACAGGGACCATAAGTGTCTGAACTATGAAAAATGAATAAAAACTGTAACTGTTCAATTTGAAAACAGCAAGACAAGGGGGAAATAACACTCCACATAGAGCAGTTCATGTAAACAAGTTTTAATCACCCATCAACTCTGAATAGGAGGAAAATATATTTAAAATATTTCTCATTTTAAGAGTCATGTTGATTATATTTGTACAGTGTTCCTTCCCTTAACCCCTTCACCGCCTCCCTTGAGGTTTTTGTCTCCATACTCAACAACCAGAATTGCTTGAGCCATAGTTTCCTCTGGATTAAAGCTAATGTCTTGACCCATCCAACACAAACTTTCTCCTTCCCATACCCAGCCACTCTCTCAGGCGATTTAGTCTCTTTTCAGCCTTCGCATCCTCTTCAGCTGTGAGCTGAACTTTTAACTTTCTTACACTCTTTAGCAGGTGACTTCCATTGTCCTCATGTTGCTCTCCTTCCTGTGGCAACTAGGAAATAGGAGGTCTCCCTGACTGCAGATCTAATGAGAGGCTTTAAGGGGCAGAAACACCTGTAAGACGAGGATGAGTGTAGCATTCCCTCAGTCCATATATCATCTTTCATGAAGACAGTTAAACTTCCAATCAACTATCACTCAGCAACCGTATTAGTAACTGCAGTTTGAGCATGTCCAAAGCTATCACAAACCTATGCACTGAACATAACCAATTCTTAATCCATTGTAGCTGCTGGATAATAAAAGTTGATATGATAATGAAGTGATGCATAAGATGATGTAGCAGTAACATTAGCAGTTATATCTTAGTGACAGTAAAAAAGATAGCCTTAACCAGAACAGAGCTTTCTGAACCTCAGCTACTGCCAAAATTCCCAATTGAGAGCAAAGCTTCCCAAAATTCAACAAGAGGAGTGCTTTGCATACCTCAAATACAGCCAAATTTCCCAAACTTCAACCAGAACAGAGCTTCCCAAAATTCAATGAGAGCAAATTCCCAAACCTCAATGAGAACAAAGGTTCCAAAGCCTCACCTAGAGCTTGGCTTTCCAATCCTCAGCTATAGCCAAGCTTTCTAATCAATAAGAGCAAAGCTTTCCAAACTTCAACTAGAGCAGAGCTTACAAAGCACCAACTAGGACAGAGCTTTCAAATCTTCAACTAGAGCGGAGCTTTCCAAGACTCAACTAGAGCAGAATCTCCTATTCTTCAAATAAATCAGAGCTTCCAAACCACAATTATAGCCAAGTTTCCCAATCAGTGAGAGCAGAGATTCCCAAGTCTCAAATGGAGCAAGCTCTCCTAACCTCAATTAGAACAGAGATTCCCTATCAATGAGAGCAGAGCTTTCCAATCCTCAACTACAGCCAAGCTTTCCATCAACGAGAACAGAACATCCTCATCCTCAACTAAGCAGTGCTCCCCAAACAATGACAGAGCTTCCTAAACCTCTGAGTACAAAGCTTCCCAAATTCTTGCCATTATGACCCTATTTTGGAGGTCTCAGATCTAGGAGTACAAATGGTTGGAGAAGAGGATAGGATGCTGTTGGCGTGGGGGTTTGGAAAGGGAGGGAGACACCAGTGAGAGTGGTAGTTATGGAGAGAATCTGTTTACTCCACAGGTCTTTAAGTAAAAAGCACAAACAATCCAATTAGATTTAGGATGTAACTTAGGCCATGGCCACTGTTAAAATCAAAGTACAAGATTGAAAAGATAATTAAAACTGTCAGCACTTGGTGGAACTCCATGGTAGCCGTTGCTGCATTGGAGTTCACAACACCAAAATCTTGGTTGCTGACGTTATTGGGTGTTCCAACCACAGTTTGGTAAACCCAAAAGAGAGAGAGACATACATACAGACAAAATTACAGCGCATTACAGGCCCTTCGGCCCTTGATGTTGTACCAACCTGTGAAACCAATCTTATGCCTATCTAACCTTACCATCTATGTGTTTATCCAATGACCATTTAAATGCCCTTAATGTTGACGAGTCGACCACTATTGCTGGCAAGGCATTCCTTGCCCTTACTACTTCCTGAGTAAAGAACCTAACTCTGACATCTATCTTACATCTATCACCTCTCAATTTAAAGCTATGTCCTCTTGTGCTAGCTATCATCCGAGGAAAACAGCTCTCACTGACCACCTTATCTAATCCTCTGATCATCTTGTATGCCTCTATTAAGTCACCCCTTAACCTTCTCTCTAATGAAAACAGCCTCCAGTCCCTCAACCTTTCTCATTGATCTTCCTTCCTTACCAGGCAACATCCTGGTAAATTTCCTCTGCACCCTTTCCAATGCTTCCACATCCTTCCTTTAATGTGGTGACCAGTACCGTACACAATACTAAAAGTGCGGCTACACTAGAGTTTTGTACAGTTGTAACATGACTCCATGGCTCCGAAATGCAATCTCTCTAGCAATAAAAGCTCACACACTTATGCCTTCTTAACAACCCTACCAATCAGAGTGTCAGCTTTCAGGGATCTATGCACATGGACACTGAGATTCCTCTGCTCATTCACACTACCAAGAATCTTATCATTAGCCCAGTATTCTTATTCCTGTTATTCCTTCCAAAATGAATCACCTCACACTTTTTCACATTAAACTCCATTTGCCACCTCTCAGCCCAGCTTATCTATGTCCCTCTGTAACCTGCAACATTCTTCTGCACTGTCCACAACTCCACCGACTTTGGTGTCATCTGTTTAATTTTTGAACCCACCCTCTACACCGTCATCCAGATCATTTATAAAAATGACAAACTACAGAGGACCCAAACAGATCCTTGCGATACACGACTAGTAACTGAACTCCAGGATGAACATTTCCCATCAACTACCACTCTGTCGTCTTTCAGCTAGCCAATTTCTGATCCAAACTACTAAATCACCCTCAATCCCATGTCTCCGCACTTTGTACAGTAGTCTACCATGGGGAACCTTATCAAATGCTTTACTGAAATCCATATACACCACATCAACTGCTTGACCCTAATCCACCTGTTAGATAACCATCTCAAAGAACTCAACAAGGTTTGTGAGGTAGGACCTACCCTTCACAAAACTGTGTTGACTATCCCTAATCAAATTATTCCTCTCTAGAGGATTATAACTTCTCTCTTATAATCCTTTCCAACACTTTACCACAACCGAAGTAAGCTATAATCACCAGGGTTGTCGGTGTTAGATTTGGAGGTGGGTGAGCACTTTGGTGGTGACCACAATTCAGTTTTGTTTACTTATATTGTGATTAGGCAAGATTTAGGATGAGGAAGAAAACTGCAGGGGATGGAAACAACTGAAATATGGAGCTTGTTCATGGAACAGCTACTGTGTGTCCTTGATAAGTATGTACCTGTCAGGCAAGGAGAAAGTGGTGGAGTGAGTGAACTGTGGTTCACTCTTCGTAGCTCTCCCTTTAGGTCCTCTAGCACCCTAACTGAGCCTTCACGTCTCATTTTTACATAAGCCTCCTTCTTCCTCTTGACAAGAGATTCAACTTCTTTAATAAGCCGTAGTTCACTCCCTCCACCATTTTCTCCTTGCCTGACAGGTACATACTTGTCAAGGACACACAGGAGTTGTTCCTTGAACAAGCTCCACATTTCAGTTGTTTCTAGCCCCTAATATGTAAAATGTAAATTGAAGGATTTGCAAAATCCAACCAGAGTCACACGGTAATTACTCATAGCTAAAGGGGAAATCGACTGTCATATACAAGTAGAAAAGACTATGAGTCTAAGCTAGCAAAGTCTCCAAAGTGCAGGACAGAATTGTGGGTTCTGAACCCATGGAAGCTCAAACCATGAGGACACATCATGTTTTTCCATTTAGAAGCACAATACTGCAGATGGTGGAAATTTGAAATACAGAAAATACTGGAGAAATGCAGCAGGTCTGACAGTATCTATGGGGGGAGAAAAAACGAGAGAGACAAGAATTAACATTTCGAGTCTAATAAAACTCTTCCTTAGAACTGAAACACTGTTTCTCTCTCCACAGATGCTGCTACGTTTCTCCAGCGTTTTCTTTGTTGGTAGTATTTCCCACTTATCCCATAAACAGCCTTGTAAAATAATCTGTCGGCAGCATCTTTTCAAAGATTTTCTGAAAATCTAAAATAAACATTGTCAATGCTATCTTCCTATAAAATCTTTAACAAACAGAAGATTTTGGTTCTTTAATACTGTTCTTTTCCTTTTCAAACAGTCTAATAAAAAAACAATTTGTGTTGGATTTTTTTTCCCCCTGTATGTGAAGTGCTAGGTAGAGTGCATAATTTTCCATTAATTTCAAACATATTTAGTCTTGGTACCAAGAGACATACGTTTGAATATCATCTCGTGCATTAGTCCACCTTTAATCGGTATGAAAATGGAACCTTTAATTTGCAGCTAATAAAGCCTGTAAAATGATGAGCCATCACTGATTACAACACAATTCCAAACCATTCATTTGTCTTGAAGATCTCTGAAATTTCAGAGTGAAACCAAGGTGCACCCCTTGGAGAGTTCAGGATGGAGGTGGAAAGAACACAGGACCTTATCTGTAGAAGAATTTCCATCCATTGTTAGTCTTGGGCTTTCAAATAATCTTGCTCCAAAATTGACTATCAGGAGATTTGCAGACTAAGGCAGCACTCTTTCTGTTTACCCTCACTTTGTGAACTAGTGAAATTTGCCTTCTCTTCACTGGAATAGCACTGTCCGCGTTAGAAATGCAGGTCCTTTTTAAGGCTCAAATTGAACAACTCGAGTCATTTGAAAGCATTTGTTATTCATTGGATATTTTGTTCAAGAGCTAAGTTCTTGGGGGCCGTTTTTGTGGTGCTGTGTTGGTGTCCCTACCCCTGGACTGAGAGACTAGGTTCAAGTACCACCCTGCTCAAGAGGTATGTAATAACATCTCTGAACAGATTGATTAGAGAAATAGGTTAAATAAAAATAAAGTTGAGTTCTTGGGGTGGAGGTGCTGGTGACATAGTAATGGCACTGGACTAGTAATCCAAAACCCCAAATTAATGTTCTGGGGACTTGGGTTCAAATCCCACTATGGCAAATGGTGAAATTTGAAAAAAAACGAGTAGGTTTATAGAGTCACAGATATCCTAAATTACTCTAGTCCCATTTGTCAGTATTTGGTCCATTTCTCTCTTAAACTCTTCCTGTTCATGTACTCATCCAGATGTCTTCTAAGTGTTGTAATTGTACCAGCTGCCACCACTTTCTGTGGCAGCACATTCCATACACACACCATCCTTTGCAGGAAAAAGTTGCCTCTTTTTGTTATTGCGACACTTCCTCTGGTGGGCAGTGTGTTTTGTTATCTGATCAATAGTTGTTTGAGGGGATCCAAGATGGCGGCGACCCAGCAAGACTGAGTCCACAGTGCTCTACCCAAAACTTGGGAAAAGTGGGCTATCCACCCCCACCACACTCACTAAACCATTTATAATAGTTGTTAACCTTAAATAGTTACCTATTAGTACATTTAAATAGTCTAATACTAGCTGGAAAATGAGTAAAGGGAAGGGAACAAGCGGCTCTAAGAAAGCAGGGACCCCTCCCCTACCCTCTCCCTCTTCAGCTGCAACAAAGGTGTCTTCAGCTGCTTCAGGAGATTTACCAACGAAGATGAGCTTTGAGGAGATGTTTGCCAGGTGGGAGGCGAAGATTGATGCTTTTATCGATGAGTCTCGGCAGAGCAGAGAAGCACTATCAGCCGAGCTGCAGAAGCAGGGCAGAGACGTTCAGGAATTGGGGTGCCGAGTCAGAGAGGTGGAGTCGAAGGCCGCAGCCTCAGAGACTGGGATAAAATCGGCAGCCGACCACATCCGTTTTCTCGAGAATCGAGTCCAGAACCTAGAAAACCACATTGATGACCTCGAAAATCGATGTCGTAGAAAAAATATTCGGTTGTTGGGCCTGCCCGAGCAGGAAGAGGGAGGTCAGCTGACAGCATTCTTAGAGCATTGGCTGCCACAACTTTTAAATCTGCACAATGGATCAGGCCAGGTAAGGGTGGAATGGGCCTACCGGGTCACAGTACGTGGGCCCGGCTCAACCCAGCGCCCACGCCCGGTCCTGTTCCAGCTGCAGAGCTATAGGGAGAGGCAGATGCTCCTGGAAGCCTCAAGAAATCTGGGAAAAGATCCCCAAGCTATGACCCACAAAGGATCCAGGATCATGCTGTTCCAGGACTTCTCCCCAGCTTTGGTCCGAAAGAGGAAGGCATTCGATGAGGCGAAGAAGCGTTTAAGGGACTTAAATATCCAGTACTCCTTACGATATCCAGCGACGCTACGCCTTAGCCACGAAGGATCCATATATAACTTCGGATCACCGGAGAAGGCTAAGGAATTCTTGGACTCTCTTAAATAAACTGTAAGAGATTGTGGACGCTGGTCTGCCTTTCCCATTATTTTGGTTTACATCCCTTCATCTTTTCTTATCTTTCCCCCTATGTGTGTATGTATATATATATGTTGGGGCGTTTGGTTAATGTTGATGGGGTGAGGTGGTTACCTTATTCTATTTTACTTCTGTTTTTAGGAGCGGGGTTGTTTTTCTTTCCCCTGTTATTTTGTGGTATTATATTTAAGTATTACATGTTGAGATTGTAATCTTATAGTTATATATGGTATTAATATTCCCAAATATATTTAGATGTGGGTGTGGGTGGGGGTGGGGTGTTCACTGTTAACTCTAGCTTTATATTATATTTGAATTCTCCTCATTTTATTGAGGAACACCTGGGTCAAGGGTGGGGCACTGGTTGGAAGAGGGTAAGATGGACTGTGGGAGAGGAAGTGACGCTCCCTGGGAACAAGGGAGAAAATCTCCAATTCGGAATGTTTTATATTTTTTATACTTAGAAAGAGTTTTTTGTTATATTGTTTTGAGTGTATCAGAGAGTCTTTACTTTTGTAAATCTTGTATGCTCCATGCTCGGGATGTTCTAGATAGGGTTTCCCCTCCCGAGGGGTCTCGGATCTGTCCAGATGATTATGGCTGAACAGTCGGTTAAGTGGTGCACCTGGAATGTCAGGGGGAGTAATTCGCCAGTTAAAAGGAAGAAAATATTATCAAATCTTAAGAAGGAGAGAGTTGATATAGCTCTCCTACAGGAGACACACCTGTCGGATAAAGAACACTTAAAATTACGACAGGGCGAATTTGATCAGGCCTTTTTTTCCTCTTTTAATTCAAAAAGCAGGAGAGTCGTTATCCTTGTCCGGAAGAACTTCCCTTTGAAAATTCTAAATCAGATAAAAGACGAATCTGGACGATATATTTTGATTAAAGCCCTCATAAATGGAGAGGAATATGGGATCTTAAATGTATACTGCCCCCCGGCACACCCCTTTAAATTCATAACGGAAGCTTTTTCAAGACTGATGGCCTTTGGTGCCCGTCATACAATTATAGGGGGAGACTTTAATTGTATTATGGATCTGGAAATAGACAGGATTCCCAAGAGTGCCGCTGGAGTATCTCCCAGATCTAGACAACTGGCGGACCTGAATAAAGAATTAGGATTGGTAGATGTATGGAGATGTCTCCATCCACATGGTAGAGATTTTTCTTTCTACTCTAATCCACATAAATGTCACACAAGAATTGATATGTTTTTTGCCCCATCGATTTTTCTAAACTCTATAGCAACCTGTAAAATAGGTACTATAGCAATCTCTGACCATGCCGCTGTATACATGGAAACTAAGGTAAAGAACAATGGGACATCCGCTCGGCATTGGCGTATGGACCCCTTCCTGATAAAAGATAGCAAATTTCTAAAGTACTTCTCCCAAGAACTTAAAACTTTTTTAGAAATTAATACTGGTACGGCTAGCAATCCGTCAATGATGTGGGAGACCATCAAAGCTTATGCACGAGGTTTGATCATCTCCTATTCAGCGACCCAGAGGAAAATGAAGGGAGAGCAACAGCGTCTGCTCGAAGCTCGCCTAAAAGCAGCCGAAACAGCATACGCTGATAGACCTTCTATCACAAAATTGCAGAGGATTACAGCTCTTAGGACAGCTTTAAACACTGCGCTTACTCAAACGGCTAAAAGGGAAATATTATTTGCGAAACAAAGATTATATGAATATGGCGACAAACCGGGTAGATACTTAGCATTTCTTGCAAAGAAAAAGAAAGCCCCTCAAACTATTCCGACCATCAAGGAAAGTACAGGTACCCTGACTCATGATCATAAAAAGATCAATGCGACCTTTAAAGAATTTTATTCTGAACTATATAGATCGCAGGATTGTGAAGATAGGATTAGGAGGATGCAGTCATTTTTTAAAAATTTGACCTTCCCGGGCCTGACTCCGGAACAGGTGTCGGCCCTAAATACCCCTTTAACAGTCCAAGAAATACTTGAGGCAATTAGGCAACTTCAGAGCGGAAAAGCACCGGGCCCGGATGGTTTTCAAGCTGAATTCTATAAAGAATTTACAGGAATATTGGTTGACCCACTTATGGATATGTATAATTTTGCGCATAGTCAGGTCTGTCTCCCGCCCACGCTGAAAGAAGCAAATATTTCTCTTATCCTCAAAAAAGGAAAAGACCCAGAAGATTGTGCATCTTACAGACCAATATCCTTACTAAATGTAGACTTTAAAATTCTGTCAAAAATGTTAGCACTAAGACTAGAAAGGGTACTGCCATATATTATAAAGGAGGACCAGACGGGATTTATTAAGGGCCGCAGATCATCCAATAATATCAGAAGGGTCTTGAATATGATCCAAGCCTGTCATCAGGGAAAGATACCAGGAGTAGTAATTTCATTGGATGCGGAAAAGGCATTTGATAGGGTTGAATGGTCATATTTATTTTACACATTGGAAAGGTTTGGCGTTGGACAGGTGTTTACCAAATGGGTTTCAACATTGTATAATGACCCCAAAGCAGCTGTTATTACTAATGGGTTAAGATCGGATGGCTTCAGTGTGGGTAGGGGCTGCCGTCAAGGATGTCCTCTCTCACCATTGTTGTTTACACTGATAATCGAACCATTAGCAGAAGCCATCCGGACTGATCCTAATATAACGGCCCCGAGGATTGGTACAGGTAAACACAAAATTACCCTCTATGCAGATGACGTTCTCTTATTCCTCAGTAATCCTTTAATGTCAGTGCCTCGTCTAATTCAAGTTATTAATACATTTAGTGCATTCTCAGGCTATAAAATTAATTTTTCAAAATCGGAAGCCATGCCAATGGGTGGTCTGGCTATGATACCCCACTTAATGGACGGATCCCCTTTTCCCTTCCGTTGGTCCCTGGAGGGCTTCTTATATTTAGGTATTTTTATCACGCCAGTATTTGATCAGCTGTATAGGGCTAATTTTGTACAATTAATGGAAAGGATAAGGCAGGACCTCCAGCGATGGAGAGACCTTCCGATTTCCTGGCTAGGGAGAATAGCATTAATTAAAATGAATGTTCTGCCCCGTCTCTTATATCCTATGAGAATGCTCCCGCTGATGCTGCCAAGGCTAGCCCTACGTAAATTATATGGCTGGTTGGGCTCCTTTATTTGGAACCATAGACGGCCCCTTATTAAGCTGAAGAAGCTACAGCTTCCACAGGCAAGGGGAGGACTGGACTTCCCAGACTTTAGGAAATATCAGTTAAGCTCCCTACTAAGTTACATAGCTGATTGGGTTTCATCTGATCCACAATCAATTTGGCTGGATATCGAAGCCTCCCAAGTAAAATACCCACTTATTAACCTTTTATTTTCAGATAAGAGGAAAATCATTACAGACCACTGTAAAAATCCCATAATATTAAACACAATTAAGGCCTGGAATATAATGCGGCAAAATGAGGGTAACTCACATAAAACATCCCCCCATGCACCAATAGTAGGCGCATGGGGATTCCAACCGGGGATTACAGATGCCACCTTTAAACTCTGGAGATCCAGGGGCATCTCATGCTTAGGGGACCTATTTAAAGATGGGATCCTGATGTCCTTTGAGCAGCTGCGTCTGAAATTCGGAATACCTAATGGGGATCTCTTTCGATACTTCCAAGTTCGAGATTATATACAGAGGAAGACTACATTAATAGATAGTCTTTATAAATCAGACAGAGAACGTAATGTCTTACGACCAGCGGGGGCATCCTCCATTAGTACTATATACCATTTGCTACATGATGGAGTCTCAAGAGACATGGATGACCTGCTTAAAACATGGGAGCAGGACTTGGGGCTAGAAATCTCTGAGGATATGTGGAATGACATTTGGGAAAATGCTAGAAGAATTGCTATCTGTAACAGAACTCAGGCTATCCAACTAAAGATACTTCATAGGGCCCATATAGCTCCGGCTCGACTGGCAAAATTTAAGGCAGGAGCATCTCCAATGTGTCCTAAATGCAAAATAGAGGTGGGTACTCTTGTACATTGTCTGTGGACTTGTCAGAAAATCCGCAGATACTGGACTAAAGTGGCAAATACCCTGACAGAAATTTTAGGAACAGAAATTAGGGTGGACCCTGTATCTCTCCTTTTGGGCTTTTCGAACCTCTCATCTCTGGATATGCACGGGAAGAGACTATTTTCTATTCTCTCTTTCTGTGCAAGGAAAAATATTTTGGTGAACTGGGTGGCTGAGGGCCCCCCTGGACTTTCAAATTGGCACAGATTAATTATGGAATATATCCCCCTTGACTTCCTCACAAATATGGTGCACCGAAAGACTGAATTATTTTATAAAATATGGCAGCCCTTTTTGAATTATATAAATGCAGATATTTCGGCCATCCTAACAAGGGCTTTTATTTAGTGAAGATTTCAGACCGGGCTGCTCCGGGGCCCCTTGGGAGAGGAATCCTGCGCGAATACGGGTTTTATTATATTTGATGTTTATACATTCCGAGCATGTAAGAGACTTAGATATACACTCTGGTTAGTTATAGGTTAGATTAGTAGAAAGTTGAGGTTTTTTTTCTTTCTTTTTTCGTTTCTTTTTTTTTCTTTTTTTGTTTTCTTTCTTTCTCTTTTCTTTGTTAAATTATGACTATTGTATATATGATTTAATTGTACATCAATGTTTGTATTTGAGAGTTTTGTTTATTTTTGTAAATTTGCAAAAATGTTAAATTTCAATAAAAAATCTACAAAAAAAAATAAATAGTTGTTTGAGTGATTAGGTGTTTTCTTTTAAAAGAACTGAGTTCTTGCGACTCTTGTGGTGCAGTGGTATGCCCTTACTTCTGGGCCAGAAAGCCCCTGTTCTAGTCTTTCTGCTCCTGAGTTGTGTAGTAACACATCTGATCAAGTTGATTTAAAATAACTAGGTCATGTGGGCTCAGCTCGATTATTTGTGATAAAACTGTTGATTTTTAGACCAATAGGAAAAAATAATTGTGTGCCCAAATGTGTTAAAACAAAAGAACAAAGTTATTCCCCAGTAGTCTGTTGGCTTCTAGATTTAAAAAAAACTGTCTAGAGGGAGTTGTGGAAACTGGTGTTTGTTCAAAGTTTGTGAGAAGATTTGTAGCTCGGGTGCTCGTTGTGGTTCTGTTCGCCGAGCTGGGAATTTGTGTTGCAGACGTTTTGTCCCCTGTCTAGGTGACATCCTCAGTGCTTGGGAGCCTCCTGTGAAGCGCTTCTGTGATCTTTCCTCCGGCATTTGTAGTGGTTTGAATCTGCCGCTTCCGGTTGTCAGTTCCAGCTAACTACGAAAGCAACCACCCCAACACACACAAAAGAAGTTGCATCAAGACACTATTCAAAAGGGCCACAACACACTGCAGCACACCAGAACTGCAAAAAGAGGAAGAAGAACATCTATGCAATGTATTCGCCAAAAATGGATACCCGCGCAATTTCATCAACAGATGCCTAAGGGAAAGACAATGGAACGAGGTCATGTCACAACCCAAAAGACTAGCCACACTACCAAACATCAAGAGCATTTCCGAACTGACAGCCAGACTACTGCGACCACTAGGACTCATAACAGCACACAAACCAACAGCCACTCTCAGACAACAACTCACCAAAACAAAGGACCCGATACCCAGCATGAGCAAAACCAATGTAGTGTACAAAATCCCATGCAAGGACTGCACAAAACACTACATAGGACAAACAGAAGACTGCTAACGATCCGCATCCATGAACACCAACTAGCCACGAAATGACACGACCAGCTATCCTTAGTAGCCACACATGCAGATGACAAGCAACATGAATTCGACTGGGACAACACTATAATTAAGAGGACAAGCCAAACCGAGAACAGCCAGGGAATTCCTAGAGGCATGGCACTCATCCACAGATTCAATCAATAAGCACATCGACCGGGACCCAATATACCGACAACTGCAACGGACAGCTGGAACTGACAACCGGAAGCGGAAGATTCAAACCACTACAAATGCCAGAGGAAAGATCACAGAAGCACTTCACAGGAGGCTCCCAAGCACTGAGGATGTCACCTAGACAGGGGACGAAACGTCTGCAACACAAATTCCCAGCTCGGCGAACAGAACCACAACAACTGGTATTTGTGCTAAGCTATAGATTGACAATAAAACCTTTGTAAATCTCTGAAAGTCTTATGCTGCCTAATTCAGCATATGAATATTGGTCTACGAAACGAGCACAAATAAGTCATTCCATAAAAGTGTTCATTCTGAGTTACAATTCTAGGTTCACATTCCATGTGAAGGAACATTAGAAAAAGGAGCAGAAACAGGCTGTTTGGCTCTCCTGAGCTACTTTGCCATGTTAGTCTTACATTCTGTTCATAGGATGCAAAATACCTAGAAGCTAAAGTTAACAGGGCACATAGGCATTGTGAATTAGTTTGTATTAAAATGTATATAAAGAGGAGCCAGGAAGGCCCGTGTCTAGACCTACTTGTTCCAGAAGTATGTAAGGGCACCTCTGAACAGGTTGATTAGAAAATATCTATAAAGAAGAGTTTGCCAGAAGAGGGTGGGAGTGTACTTGATTGGAGAAGCAAACTCTGTGTGAAGAAATAAAGAAGCTCTAAGTGTCTTGATCTCTGTATGTGCTTTACAAATATGCTCAAGGAATTCTCTAACATTTCATGCAGTAAAATTCCATCTTAATTCCAAGCACTGATTCCCAAAAGGTTTATCCTTGAACTTTGCCTGAACAAATGCACTGACCAAATTGTTTCTTAAAAAAAAGTTTAATTTATACAAGGTGCAGACATATTTCTGAGTTACACAAAACATAAAGCCGCATAAGGTCCACTTTATAATTGTGTTACAAAGATGAAACACTTTAGATTGGTTCCAGATGTAGATGTCTACTTAAGATGTTGAGTAATGTAACAAAATGGGAGATTTTGGTTCTGTTTGGTTTAAAATATTTTTCTAGCAAAAATGTTTAATGGTGTTTTGTCCTTAGCCATTGATATTTTAAAAAACTTTTACTGTACGTAAACTCAAAGTGTCATCCTTTGATAAGGTTATAGTTCAAATTTCTCTTTAAATCATTATAGGACAAATTTTAAGCTTCACTGCTAGATTCCTGGAGCCATTTATACATAAGATAAAGGGAACCACAAAATCTCACACGTAATGTTGGTACAAATCCATTATCTACTAGGCATGAACACTTTTAAAGTAGCAATGATTTAAGTTTTGCAAAAATATTTCTCAGAAAATGACTTTGTCCTGCTTGGGCCTGTAACACTGGATGGAGTTTCGGCACACAGGCCTTAATAATTCAGCAAAGGGTCTAGGCTTGAGCAATTATGCTCAGGAGCCCACAGCTGGTTGTTTTACAGAGGGATAGTGTTGATCTTGGAAGTTATTTGCCTGGCAGTCCTCTCCAAGCTCCACGCCATAAGAGTAGAAAATGCAGATCCAAACGATACTTTTATAATACTTTGAAGCATTTGTAACTCAACAGCTTCCAAAGTTACTTTTCATCCACACCCCATGTACGTTTGCTTTGTTTCAGAAGCACAGGAAATTATGTTAACAAAAACACTAATAATACTAAAGCATGATGCCCAGTGATGCACAATGCATTTCTCATTAGTTGTCAGTACGTGGGTCACTCCACTGCGATCTGTCAGTGGTCCAGTGAGCAACTTTGTTTTTAAAACTGTCCAGCAAAGTGGAGAAAAAAAACTTTCATCCTATTAAAACGGATTTTATCAAGTATTTAAATAATGACTTAGTGTTGTTACTCAGTTAATGCTTCTGTGACATCTTCCTTAGTCATTTCTAAGTCATCTGTATTAACCGCTTTGCCCTTCCTCTTGCAATGAAGACCAGAGAAAGGGTTGAACCATCCCAAGGAGAAGTTTCCATCAAACGCTGCCTTCATTCCTTCCCATCCCAATTTCTTCTCCCAGGTGGGTGTTTCATTTTTGAGACGCTCTATGCCCTAGAAACAATTATGACAACAAAATATAATGGCTGCAGTGAAATCAGTTTGATGTCAAATATATCCATCAGAACATAATTCGGGGCTTCTCAGGACACTTGCAGGAATGCCAAATTTCAAATGGAGCAATAATTTATATTGCATGAGAAAAGAAGTGCTGATTGCTTTCATCCAGTATAAATTGTTATTGATGTAAAGCTGTGACAGCATGCCTTTTCTTTCAGCAAAATGCAAGTTCTGTATTGCATAGTGATTGTAAATTGTAGCAAAAGTCCTTCAGAAAGATAATATATGGTAACCTATTATTAATGCTTTCTTCAACTGAAGACCCTTTGGAAATGTTTTAAAAGCTCCTCAGCAGGCATTTTATTGTGCTTATGTGTCTTATTATACAAATACACATAGCTCTAAGTTAAACATATCATTTAGTAAGAAAGTTCACAGATGTGGGCCACCAAATAAAGACAAGTGCACTCTCAGACAAACTAACTTTAGCAAATCGCATGGAGTGCTTAATTTAATGTAGGTCAGTTCAATATTGAAAAATTTGCAGAGTTGCATAAATAAGCATAAATGCTAATGGGAGCAATTTCTTTACAGAAATAATTACTGTACTAAAAATCGGTGGAGATTTGGATTAAAATTCCACAATGGCAATTGGAGGAGTTTAAAATCAGCTAATGAAATCTGAATTTATAAAGCTAGTCTCAGTAATGATAACAATGACAACTATCATCAACTGTTGTAAAAATCTGTCTTATTCCATCAGGGTAGAAAATCTGCTGTCCTTAACTAGTCTGGCCTCTGTCAGATCCACAGCAACAAGGTTGACTCTGAACTACCCCTTGAAATAGCTTAGCAAGACACCCAGTTCAAGGGCATTTGGGAATGGGCAACAAATGCTGGCCTTGCCTATATCCCAGGAGAGCATTTTTATTTTAACATGGCTTAAATGAGAGAAAAGTTGTGGTAATGATATTCTAACCTTAGGGTGAAATAAAACATTGATTCCTCTTACAATACTTTGTATATACAGTTCATAGCTGCATCCCTACTTTAATATCTGATAAAAATAATAACCAGTTTGCTTGTTATTCCTAGATGATGTACTTGGGGCACTTCTCCAGTCCACTGAATAATTATTCCTTTCTCAAATATCTAAGACTTGGATAGGTTTATGCATTAAAACCATCAGGAGTCAATTATACCCCATGAACTTAAAAGCTGAGAGGCAGAAAGCTCCAATTCCATCAAGGAAAAGGTGAATAACCCAGCTCCAGAGGACAAGCAACATTTAGTTAAATGAAGCACATGGATATTTCACATAGAACATATACCTGGATTAAGGGTCAGATATCAGTAAAGATTTTGTGCAGATACCAAGACTACTCTCATGATAGGCTGCAGCGTTAAAAGACAAGGAAAAAAAAAGTCAAAGTTAGTCAAAGAGGAAGAAAAAGGTGAAAAACAGATTTATTCAATCAGACTGAAACTATGAAAATGATGGTTAGATGTTGTGTTGATGTTAATGATTATAAAAAATTAGCAGTAAATCTGTTAGACTGATGCAGTAGTTCCTCTTTATCAGTGTGATCAACAGCTCACCTGAAGGCTGCTCCTTTCACTATCTCAAACATTACACATTTTCACCTCACTTGCACTGGAAAAGTCTTCATTCATCTGTTGGTACACGTGTCATAGAAGTATTCCATAGTTTCCCCCAAAGAGATGGAATTTTTTAAACTCACCTAACTCATCAATTTGTTGACATAAATCAGCTTCTCGAAGTGCCCTCTCAGCTACAGAACAATTCCTAACACTCTTGTCTCAGAGAGAGATGGGTGTGGTTTCAAGTCCAACTCCAGGACTATAGTACAAAGATGGTGTTCTGAGAGAGTGCCAACTTTTGGATGAGATGTTAAATACACACCCATCTGCTCTCTCAGGTGAATGTAAAAGATTCTATGGTGTAAACTTGAAGAAGGAAAAGGAAGTTGGCCCCAGTGTGCTGGTCAAGACTTATCCCTCAGTCAATGTCACATTACAGCTAATCTGGACATTTTAAAACTGCTCAATGTGATCACTTACTGGGTGTAAATTGGTTTGAAGTTTTAACAATGACGATGCTTCAAAATTGCTTTGAAAAACACTATGGTTGTGAAAGATGCTATATGCATATAACACTCTCTTTTTCAGTCCATTGTTTACACTGTGTAAAAAAAAAATTCACTCTACTTCCAAGTGGATGGGTCTGGCCCTATGTAGTATCTGTGACTATCATAAATATCCTACTGATTACCTTGCATTTATCCTTCAGAATTTTGAATAATTTTGCAAGATCAGCTCCAGCATAAAATGATTAGTTTCTACAACTTCGCACTACACACTGATGGCCAATACAAGTTGTAAATATGCATGACACAACCCAAGGGTTGTCTCAAATAGAAGTAAACAGAGAAATAGATATCAAGTCTTTGGTGGGAGGAATAAGGAAGTAGAATTGAAGGCCTGTTGCAGAGTGAGATTTTGAGGCTTTTCAAGCAAGAAAAGCAGGGGGATAGAAGGAGAAATGGGGACAAGAAATCTGCCACCATTGTGCAGTGGTAGGGAAGACATAAGGCCAGAGGAGATTGTAGAAAAAAATGTGGCTAACGGGGATCTGTGGGATGGGCCAGAAGAGGGTAGTGAAATTATCAAATCTAGAAAAGTGTGGAAAAAGTGGATGGGAATAGGTGATTCGATATAGACATGGTGTTTAAAGTTCAGTTAAACAGATCCCCAATGCTTTACAGTCCAGAGCAATTGGTCAGGAAATGTGGTGTAAGTAATGGCTTTAGAGTTCATAGTGAGAATGATAAGGTCTTCTGCTATCCTAGGTTGAAAATAGGAAGACATTGCTGCGGGAGAAGCAAGGGAGTTGAAAGGGGACAGGAAGAGTCCCAGAAATGAATCATTATTGATGATCTCAGCTGAGACATCCTTCAACAGCATGAACCTTGAATGGAAACAGGCCTCTAATACCCTTTCACTCCAACTAGGGACTTTTTGAAGAGTCTATTTGCTGTTAAATTATGAACTATCTCAAGGTTCTCTTACTAGTTCTGGGAATGAGGAAACAGGGAAATGAGGAGGAGGCCACTTAGCTCATGAAGTCTCCTTTACCATTCAATAAGATAATGGTTTAAATTTGACATCAATTTCAACTTCCTAGCCCCATGTACCATGATTAGTTTAGTGTGCAAAATTTATCAATCTCAATCTTGAACATACTGAAAGACTGACCGTCTACAGCTCTCTGGGGTAAAGTGAAAGTTGCATGGTCGTACCAGACCATGGGGTTGCTTTCTCATTAGAGAGACACGACTGGTAGTGTCATAACCTGAGGGTCACCATGCCTCAGTTTAGGAGAGAGGTAAGCCCAGATGGTGCAGGAATGAACCCATGCTGTTGATGTCACTCTGCATCATAAACCAGCCATCCGGCAACTGATTAGGGAACACCTGAGATTCACAACCCTGAGTGAAGATATTTCTCATTTCAGTGCTAACTGGGAGCCCTTCCTTATCTCCAGGAGAGGAAATAGCATCTCAACATCTAGCACTCTACAAATTTTATACATTCCAAGCAGATCAGCTCTCATTCTGTGAAACTCTGGGGAATATACTCCTACTCTTCTCAACCTTTCTTCACCACAGGAACAGCTGTCTCAGGCCAGGCATCAGTTAATCTTCACTGCAAATACTCAGTATCAAGTATATCCTTTCTTAGGTAGAGCTGACAAAATTGTACAATGGGCATTGTACATGCTCTGGGAGCAAATGGACTGCTCCTAATCCATATGTTTGTATATATGCACACACTATAGATGTAGTCTGACCAAAGCCGGTAAAATTGCAGTCAGGCTCCTTACTGTTATATCCAAATCCCCCTTGCAATAATGACCAACATGTCAGTTACCTTGCTAATTGTTTACCACAATTGTAGGAGCAGTGGCAGCCATTTGGTCCAAAAGTTCTGTTCCAGCATTCAGTGAGATTATGGCTGATCTGATTACCCTCAACTGTCTATGCTTTGTGTACAGGATACATAAACCTCAAAATATTTACTAGTCTCTCTCTCACCCGTTAAAAAGATAGTGTTTTTCCATTCTTTCCACCTAAGCGGATGATTTCTAATAATAAAAGCAAAATACTGCAGATTCTGGAAATCTGAAATAAAAAAAAAGTACTGGAGAAACTCAGCAGGCCTGACAGCATCTATGGAGAGAAGCAGAGTTAACATTTTGAGTCCACTGTGATTCTTATGAAGATCTTGCTCAGTTGCTACTAATGATAATTTTCTATTTCTGCACTTGCTACATCATTTTCCCCATTTTTGCCGAATTGCCTAATTAGTCTAAATCCCTTTGCAGCCTCTACATCCTCCTCCTCGCTCACCTAGACACAATATATGCACGGAAGTCTCAACATTTAACCCACTGCTTCTCCTTCTATCCTGCCCAAATGGGGAGAAAGACAATCCAACACGTACTGCCTACAATAACAGCGATCCATGAACTCAGATGACACAATACAAAAGATATTTGTGCAACACAAAGTTTCTTTGGTGCAATGCAGTGAAATAAACTTGCCAGATTTGCCTCTAATTGCTTGTCCTTAAGACCCAATTTAAAATAGAGTGCCCTCTTAGAGATACAAAATGAAAAGTTGGGCTTGTTGGGGCAGAATGCTGATAATAAAAACCCTACAATAAAAGATGATAAATCTGCAACAACAGGTGAAAATTTTACACTTTCGGTAAAACCCACTAAAGCAGTTTCTTTTCTATATAAACCAATCACTGGATAAGGCAACTACTAATATAAAAAGGGAGTCAGATACAATAAGAAATCTTTAACAGATATTAAGATATAGCTACAAAAATGAAAACTATAAGTTACAAGAATCCACAACACGGATAAATTGAGAGGTGATAATAACGTCCAAGATACTTTCTTCCATTTTTAAAATTCATGCCACATTTACCTTATGTAACATTTTAGGTATGTACCATTCCATGTGGTTTCATGAAATATTTAATATAATTTTAGTTTTCGCTGGTTAATTAATTTACGATGACCACTGATCCCGTTAGCAAGCAATGAAGTCAGCTTCAGCATTTCCCTTATCCAAAGTAATTCTAACATACCCCAATGAAAATGTAGGAGATTGTGACACATTGCAGACGGCTCACAGCAGAGAGCAAGATTTGCCATTCCCTCCAATCTTAAACACTTCCAGAAATTCTAAAATGGACCCTTGTTGTGAAGAGAGTCCACATAGCTTAACGTGTATCTTAACTAATTCCCTGGCCTCCAATTTTTCACTCAAAGTGGGTATGCACTGTCCTGAATTAATTCTAGAATAGCCAGCCATTCTTTGTTACCAGGCATGTGTTTTGCTGGGTAGTCAAAGATACAACAGGAAAGCGAAACATAATCCTGTTCTCACTTCCAGCAATGATCTTGAAATAGTGATCAAAAGTTTAAAACCTTGCTGAATGTGCTAGTTAAATCAGGGTGTTCCTGTTTATAAGTCACTGAAAGCTAAAATGCAGCAAGATACTAGGAAGGCAAGTTGGGATATTGACTATTACTGCAAAATGTCTTGCTTCACTTTTATAGAACATGGGTGAGATCTCACATTAAAACTTAATTCAGCCTCTTTACCAAAAGACTTATAGAGTGAGAAAAGCAGAAGTTCACCAGGATAATTCCTAGGATGAAGTGACTGTCCTTTGAGGGGAGGTAGGACCTGTATTCTCTAGGGTTTAGGTGAGATGATCCAATTTAAATGAACAAAATTCTTGAAGAGATAAACAGGGTAGATGGGAATGCATTTAGGGCTGAGGAGAGCAGGAATTTCTTCATTGAGGGTGTTGAATCTTTGGAACTCTCTACGCTAGATGTTTGTGGAAGCTCAAATCACTATATTCAAGACAAAGTTTGATAGATTTCTAGATACTAATGATTTTAATAGATGAGTACAGTGTAGATGATCAGCCACAATCTAGTGGCATGGTGGAGCGGGCTTGAGGGGCCGAATAGCCTACCCTGTTCCTATGATCTAGGAATACGGAGGAGGTTTGTACAGCATTGCTTGAACATTTACTCAGTTGCCTCCCTAAACTATGACTAGTACTAGGCTCTCAATAGAAACCTATAGTTCTGTTATGAAGATGTGGGTGTACTGTATCTTTAAGAGGGTTAAAAAGCTAGCTTGGTGACAGCACCAAGTATTCTCAAATAGATACAATGTAACATGTGGTTCAGCTACTAGGGTAGCTGGTTGCCTGGAAACAACAAAACAGATTTGAATTAGGTAAAACAGTTTAAATTATATCCTGAAAAATACCAAACTCCAATTCAGTTTGAATTTAGTACATTGACAATCTTAAAAGCCAATGACACAATCTGATGCTTTGGGGGTATAAGACTTGGGAAAATTGAACAGTTAAGAGGAGAACTGTGAAGCCACTAGCAAGTAAAAGACTGCCCAAAAAAATAGCTCTCTTGGAGGTACCTTATCAATCAGCAACCTGAAGCAGAATCCCCAAGAAGATTACCAAAATACAGAAAAGATGTGAAAGCTGCCTGGTTTTGACATAAGTAGTTTTATTTTATAAATTGTAATTGGGAGTTTTATTGGACTAGAAGAGAAGATAAAAAGATAGGTTAGAGGAAGAGGTTGTAAACAATTGTTACATAATTATTTTGTTATACTTTAAGAAATAGTTAATTTTTATTTCAACTAGTTCTTGGCCTATTGAACTTTCAGATTACTGCACGGGATAAATAGTGTTGCCGGTTTAAATTAAGCAGGAGAGTATACCCCATATTGTAACAGTTCAAACAAGTCACAAATGCAAAAAATGATAATTAAAATTGCATTAAAGCAGTTGTTTGCAAAGTGGTTAAGGAACTGTCAGTTTCCTTGTATTGCAAAGTGAAATTTTAACAAAATAGAAATACAAGTTTGTAATAAACTTGTGTTTCAGGCATTGGCTCATACAGATCAGCATCACCAAGAGCAAACTGTTGCGAAGTCAGCTAATGCAAGGTTAGACCAAGATGTGACGGTGCAGACAAGAGTTGTATTTCATTGCCAGAAGTACTATTTGAGATTGCTGTGGAACCATTTCCTGGTCGTCCTTCCTCACCCTAAAAAAAAATCACAGGGCATTTACCTTGGAAGGTATTAATGGAGGTCTCATGCTATTAAATAAAACCCTTTGTTAAAAGGCAGACCTCTATACAGCCTGAGTGAACAGGTTATGGAATATTGGTTGAAAATAACAAGCTATAGCTATCTTAACACAAGCCAAATGCAGTGCAAGTGAACAGATACAGACACTCGATACAGGTGTCAAAAATAATGCTGCAGTCAACCAGAACAAGGCAGCTAATGTTGAATTAACTGCATTCCTTTGGACAATGGCTATTGTTAAAAATTGCATGACTAAGGAGCATCCAAGTTTACAATGGTTAAGCAAAAGGCTCTTGTAAGCACATTGGCAGTGTTCCTACCTCTAAGGCAAGAGGCCGAGATTGAAGTCTCACCTGTTCCACAGGTGTATCTAATCAGCCTGTCAAGACATTATAAAATATGAGAGTTAAGCAGGGTTGCCAGAGTTACAGGAAGGGAAAAGTAGTGAACAGAGTGACCTTGTGGAGGTGAGACCTGCTGGTTATACTGGGAAATTCCAATTGAATAATAGTGGTGGTTCCAAACATATTTTGTGACTAAAAATAGATTGTAGGAAAGTACTAAAAAGTGAATAGAATGGTGAAAGGTGATTTTGGTTAAACTGAAGACAGCAGAATCCACAATTTTTCATCTCCCAGGCTGGCAAGTGTTGTTAATGTGGATGTATTTTGCTTGTGTTTAATATGATTGCCAAATCAATATAAAATAATGGACAAAAAGAAACGACTTATTGACTATTAACAATGAGATGTTTTGGACCCATCATTTAGTAAGTTTAGCCAGAGCAGTTCGTGTAGCAAAGATGAGCCTTGCTCACCCAAAGTCAAAAAATCCTGAGTAAATGAAGGATAAGGTACTTGGTGTTTAATTAGGTCAGTTGCATAGTGGTGATTGAACAATCTTCAGTGAAAAATGTAAACCTTTATGATTTTCACTAGTTTCCTAGCTTGTCATTTCAGCTACACCCAACTCTATACCAAACAGATTAATCTCAATTCCTGTATCTGAAATAACCCTAAAATCCAAAGATACTTTGTTTTGTTCCTTTAGTACTGTTAGCCATGCAGATCAGTAAACATCAGCTAAAGCCAAACACTACACAAATTATTTGTAAAATGTTTTATTTATTCAGTAATAGCACCCAACTCTCACAGTATTCAGATTGCATCTGAAGCAAACAATTAGACAAACACAAAAATCCCAAGCCCCATGTTAAATGTATTCTTCAGATGTAGTTTCGTTTTCTCCCAAATACACAGAGGTCACAAGATTCAGAAATAATGATCTAATTGCATTTTTGGCAATGCTGTTATATAACAAAACATTTAAATCAGTTTTATATTATTTCTGCAAAGCAAATTCAATTGGCAGCTTTAATGCAAGACTAAAACCTCGAATTCTGTTGACTTGATTTTAAGTAATGCCTCTGATGGCCTACCAAGTAATACACGAATATTCATTTTCTGGATTCCAGCATTGCAGGAGATGTCTTCTTTTCACAGCAATTTTAAATTTTTTTTAAACAAAAGCTCAATTTGTTTAGTTAAGTTCTATTCCCACAAAGTTACAATCCAATTTTAGAGCTGCTCAACTCCTAAAAGCAACCAACATCTTGGGTCTTGAATTTTAAAAAACTCAAATGTGCATGTGCATTAATTCAAATCTTCTTGCATTTGTTAGAAGACAATATCCCCAAAATCCCACGATATACAAAGACAATAACGATGATATTTATTGAGGTACTCCTCTAATTCTGGCCAGTTTTAAAACAAAAAACTTCATACTAGCAGTCCTCAAACTACAGTCTACTACTTTTATGAGGTATACATATGCTAGGGTACAATAGTTCATGTACTACCTGCCCTGACAGAACCTTCAGCAAGTAACAGTTTTTAAAATGGGTCTAGAGAGTGCATCACTACACTATCCAATGTACGGACTACATTGCAGTGCTCAACGAAAAGAAAAAACAGGATTTTCCGGTTTTCTACTCTGGGAGCTTCAGAAACCACCATGGCTGAGACTGACCAACACTTAACTGGAGTTTCAGTAAGGGGGGGGGGGGGGGGGGGGGGGGGGTCTTCAATACATTTAGACACAGCCATTGGATTGAGCTGATGGAGATTCAAAGATGCAATTTAAATCTTTTTTGTGGCCATTTTGTATCTACCCATGCATAATGTCTATAAACTTGACTAAATGCATCAAGAATTAACAACTTCAAAATAAACATTCTGTGGATGCAAATAATTAAAAGACAAAACAATCTTGTGAACAAAATTTGATCTAGCCCTAACATTAGCCTATTCTGAATAAAGCCCTCTGTTTATGGCACCAATAGATTGTGAACATGGGAGCATTGCCACAGGATGGCTATAAAAACTTGCTGTTTGGCAGAGTTGGTCAGGAACAAAGTCAAGACCAAGCCCTAGGAATCACTTCACTTCAATCCCAGTTCTCAGATCTGAATACTAGAGCTTTTTAAGTTGTACTTGTGGACTGATATGACAAGAAGCAATGTTTTCATAACATTAGCACATCATGGACACTGATTCAATTTAAGCTGTAAAAAGACAAATCTATAGATTCTTGTTGGGTAAGGTACATGAATGGTGGGACAGTCCTGAGCAACTGATTTGCCTATTCCTGTTCCAATTTAAGGAAAGAAATGACAGCTTGGAAAAACATTGAAAAAAAATCCACAACAATGTTTAAAAATAAATGAGGTAATAGACGGAATTTTTCTTTTAAAAAGATTTTTTAAAAATGTCATGCTTTTAAATGTAACTTCTGAACGTGTATAAAAAAGCCATTTTGCCTACAGTATTTGGAAGACTGAATTTACTCTGCCTGCTGAAAACTGCAAATATTAGGGATGAATAAATTTATACAGGACAACATCAAGCAATAATAGTTTAACATTATGGACAAACTTGTAGGATTAATAGCTAAAGTTCTTAGCATATTCATTGTTATGTTGACTTAACATGCTAAGGACAAGGAAAATGGAGATGGGTCAGACCAAGAGTTATAAAAACTAACATCCGAGAAAAGTCATTTTAAAAGATGCAAAAGAAATTGTATCATGTTGACGGTCCAAATAACAATGATTTTGGCACATCAGAAAACTGGATGGCCACATAAAATTAGATGAAATCCCTTGTCACAAACGTGTACACCATGAAAAGAAGTGGAGGAAGAGCAATGTCATCAGGTGTGAACCAATATCAGTGTGTACACCATTGCATTAAAGGCTCTTTCCACAACCTTGATTAACAATCTTCATTTTACAGGATTTGTTTAGTAATGGTCCTTTTAAAAGGCCAAGTGATTTCCTAACAACAAGGAGGGTCATCTGCTTCTTTGGTATAACGCAGATCGCACAAGAAGACTAACACTGAGGGGGCAAGGCCAGAGCACACCACTCTCCCACTATGTATCAAGTGAACCAGAGTGTAAATTGTTCACACAAGAGCAAAAACAGGACAGAGTAAGATCAGGAAGTCAGCATTTTGAAGGTTACAAAGTAGGGACAGAAAATTTAAGCAAGCAGTTTCATCTCATCTGTGATTAGCATTTGCACACCTTAGCAACACCCCATAGCACTCAATAATTACTGTAATACCAGGTTAATAAAGGCAGCTTATAATTCAGAACTGTAATTGTTACAGAACGTTTAGGTATAAATCAATAAAGGCAAATCAAGTCTAAAGAATTAATCCAGACCCTATTATATATCCTGAAGTTTCAGAAGGATGCCTGATCCTTAACAGTACTTTCAATCACTTGATTTACTTCAGTTTCCTTTATTTCAATTTTACAGCTCAAACTGCAGACTTTAGAAGCCTGCTTGTATCATACAATATCCCAGTGTCGAAGAAAAGGAAGTGAGACATTTTACTGTCTTATTATTTTCATGGATCAAAGACTGCTGGAATAAAGTCGAACCATGGCGTGCACCTTTTTCATCATCCATGCTTCTAAAAAAACACTTGGATCAGGAAGGATACAGTCGCTTGTAAATAACTTATATAGTAAGTTATGACTGGTACTTGTGAAAATAGTTATTAAGTAACCAGTTTGAATTGGATTGCTGGCCTAGGATGACTCAGACCACATACTGGTACGGGTCTACCTTCCCTTGATCTGGAGTTGCGAATGGACTGAGCCATTCTATTGAAAATGGATGACCGAACACAGCTTTCATATTCATCCATTTTGTTTTTTTAGCCCATCTTCTCTCTTCCTTTTTCAACTGCTCTATTCCCTGGAAACAGAAATAGAACAGCTTAAATCATGTAGGTAAGATCAGGGGGGGAAGAAGGACTTTTCTACCCACTACAAACAATACCAGAACATACAATCAGCAAAGGTCACTGACATTCAAGTCAACATCCAATTAAATTTTCAATCAGTTAAAAAACCCAAATACTTGTAGTTAAGCATATAATTTTCAATTCCCCCAACCTATTTACAAAGGGTGATCATCTCGCCTTCTAGTAAGTGGCTGCCCAAGTGATTGGTTTCCCAGTTTTTGGTCAATCTCATTTCAGAAACTGGGAACAGCAAGGTGTGTAGACTTCAAATTCTCCTCCCACCATTGTTCAGTAGGATTGCCTCTGCAGGTGGCCTACTTGGGACTTAGCCACTGACTAGCCAAGGGGAAATTAATAATGGTGCCCCAATGTTCTACCATGATGCAGTACAGCTGGGCACTGAGATGCTATGCCATCAATCCAACTGTTGATCACATTTTTAAACACATCTTTATAGGAGAAAATTTCAAATCAATAAAATCACTAATTAGAGCACACATGACACATCACAATATATAGAAAACTACATGAAAATGGTCGGTCATTCTTGGGCACAGTCTTCTTAAACTGCAACAGCAAGTACAAAGCACTTTAGCAAAATAACACTACAACATCAAATAGCCAACAGGTACACATTCAATACTTTGCATTTATAAGGTGCCTTTAACAAAAGAAAACATCCCCAGAGGCTTCTAAAGAACACGAAGTGACAAAATTTTACACTAGACTAAATAAGACGACATTTGGTCAGGTAATTAAATGGTTGGTCAAAGGAGGGTTTTCAGGGGGATGGGGGATGTGGTTTAGCAGAGAAGGGGAGGAGAAAGAGGGGAAGAGTCACTAACACAGGGAGAAAATAATGGAGTTTCAGACCCAGACAGATGAAAACATTTGTTATCATAGCTGATCTCCTCTGAGTCTCAACACCACTTTGTCTACTCCCCAAATTCCTTGAAACGATTTCTATTTAAAAATCTGTTTATCTCTTCAAAGTTACTCAATACCCATCATCCATTCGCCTCAGAGTTCCAAAGATTCATCGCCCTCAGCAAAGTAATTCTTCGTGTTTTAAATCTTCTACCCCTTATCCAAAAACTATGACCTCTCAGTAAAAAGATAAAATGACTGGCAGTGTGCATATATTTGACTTTCACTTGGCCATTCAACTCCTAAAAAATCATGGACTACTTATCTAACAATGACAGTTCCCCAGCTGTGTTTGGGCATGGAGTGCAGGATACAAACTGCTGTCCCAAGTGTTGCCATTACCCACCTCCTTTTTTCATTGTCCAGCCATTCATCTCCCTATAGGAGCACATATTAATGCAATTTCTTTCAGCATGACACAGGGGCAGCTAGTTCAGAGATATTTCAAATGGTCAACATTGCTGTAAGTTTGGTCAGATTTTCAACCAGGCACATATTTACAATCAAAGTCATAACAGCACGGAAACAGATCCTTCAGTCCAACTTGTCCATGTCAACCACATTTCCCAAAGTAAACTAGTTCCAATTGTCTGTGTTTGGTCCATTTCCTTCTAAACCTTTAATGAATAGGAAATGTCCAAATGTCTTTCAAATGTTGTAACTCTACCTGCATCTACCACTTCCTCTGGCAGCTCATTCCACATATGAGCCACCCCTCTGGTCCTTTTTAAAATCTTTCCCCCCTCAACATAAAAATATGCCTAGTTTGGAACACTCCCACCCTAGAGAAAAGACCTAGACTATTTACTTTATCAATGACCATGATTTTGTAAACGCCTATAAAAGGTCACTCCTCAACCTTCTACGCTCCAGTAGAAAGTCCCAGCCTATCCAGCCTCTCCTGAAAACTCAAACACTCCATTCCCAGTAACATCCTGGTAAATCTTTCTGCACCCTCTGCAATTTAATAATATTCTTCCTATAGCAGGGCAACTAGTACATCATACTTTAAAAGTGGCCTCAACAACAATTTCAACACGATAGCCGAACTCCAATATTCAGTGGTCTGAGCAACGAAGGCAAGCGTGCTAAACACCTTAACCATCCTGTCTACTTGTGACTTTTTTAGAAGAACTATGTACCTGATGAAGAAGCAGCGCTTCAAAAGCTAGTGCTTCCAAATAAACCTACTGGACTAAAACCTGATGTGTAATTTATAACTAATGGACCTGAACACTTAGATCTCTATTCAACAACACTATCTAGGGCCCTCCTATTAACAATGTAAGTTCTGCCCTTATTAATTTTACCAAAATACAATAGCTTGTATTTATCCAAATTAAACTCCATCTGCCACTCCTCAGCCCATTAATCCAATTGATCAAGATCCCTTTGTAATCTAAGATAACCTTGTTCACTGTACACTATTTTGGTGTCACCTGCACAATTACTAACCATGCCTCCTATATTCTCATCCAAATGGTTTACATAAATGACGAACAACAGTGGACCTAGCACTGTTCCCTTCAGAATACAGCTGGTCACAATCCTCCAGTCTGAAAAACTCTCCATCACCACCCCCTGTCACCTACCTTAAGTCAATTTTATCTTCAATTAGCAAGCTCTCCCTGAATCCAATGTGATCTAACTCAGTCTAAGATGTGAAAACTTGGCAAAAGGCTTAACTAAAGTTCATCACACGCGAGTATGCATTTATGCATTAGTTCTGGCATCTACAAACAACTCAAAGACAGACAAACTGCAAGAATAACTAAACCCAAAGCTTTAAACCCATTCCAAAACAATGAACCCCCACTTGCTTGCACTACTGGGCTAATCACCACTTTTTTTTTGAATGGAAAACACTGTGCACAAGGAGGGAATTGCACTTAGAAGAGAGATGGTTGCATTGAGAAGACAGATGGATTTGCTATTATAGTGCTCACCATGATGTTTGAGCCTTTATGTTCAGAAATCTGGAATTGCAAATCAGATTGATATACCCCATGGCCAATAAGGGGAAAAAAAATGGTCACTGCGAAAAATCTGCTTAGTTACCCTAAATTAATTGATCAACTTTGATTGGGACTCATTGGTGGTTATTTTTCATGAACAGATACATATTCAAATCCTTGGAATATAATAAAAATGATTGAACTAAAACAACATGCTACTGGGCTGTGCAGTGGGTAAGATTCAAACCTTTTCAGAACCTGGACACAAATCCTGGCCAGATCAATTAAATCAAAGACTCCTGTGTCTGTTGACCACAGACATGACAACACATTTGAGTAGTTTTAATTTAAGTGGCAATGGATCTAGAGCAGTCTGGGCTGATGGGCAAAAGCCCTTACCAATTACAGTGCAGCTGCTCCATGCAGCATCTTGAACAATGTGGTTGGCGCATGGCAAGAAGGCAACTCACTCTTGGGTCTGACCATACTTCCTGCTGCCTGGGAATTGTTATAACAGTAGACATACACAGCCCTCAGTTTGATAAACATAAACAACTCCGCCACAAGACTAACTGAAAAATGCAACCATTCAGACACCAATTTTGCATGGGTCGTCTCTCATGACAATGATTTGAATGCTGGGATTTTGACATTCATTTCAAGCAAAATAAATGATGGATACTGCCTGAACAATCACTTTCTTGGAAGTTGGTGCTGACTAATTAGTTTATATGCATCACTACTGTTAGCATTTAATCATGAGTTCAAATCTACAACCCTGATGAAAGCAGCAGCATCTATTTTTAAATTTTGGCCAATTTGTTGGGAACACAACAGTAAGAGAAAATCCAAATTTAAATTTACTTGTGTGTCACCAAGAATCATTTTGTTGAACATTGAAACAGTCACCAAGTGAAACTTTAAACAAAAATTGCAGCCCACATCAAGGCATGCTTGTAACCCCATGTCTGACTACAATAAGTTTACAAACTATAAGTATAATCGTAACAGACTAATGGAAGTCTTAAACTAACTGCATTCCCTGGTCAAAAGCTAACTGTGGTGGTGGTGGTAGTGCTCTATGGTTCACAGAAGGTTTGAGTTGCTTGGAGAACATGTACTTTCACATGTCTGTTGTAGCCTAGGAATATGGATATTGTCAGAAGTGACGGTTAGAGGCTCCAACATCGCATGGCTGATCAGGAATCCCTCCCAGTCTTACAGGGGTGGGATTTGAGAAAGAAACAAAAGGCTGCTTTCCAGTCACTCTCACCATAAAAAGGGTCACATTCAGCTGCAATACTCGTTTCTCACATTGGATGGTCTCGGAGTTCACATGTAAAAGAAAAAATGGGCACTTGATCAAAATAGGAAGCTCTCCCAATATTGGTGAAACCATACTCATCATGAAAGCGGGAAAAGGGAGGACTTTGAAGCACGGTAGCTCAAGAGGAAGCTTGTTGCACCCTGATGCTTCCCATGTGATTTGAATCTGTAAGCAGATACAGAAACTTAAGAAGACCCATTCTCCAATTATTAAAAAGCCTCACATTGGCAAACGGAAACAATTTGAAGAGCAGGGAAGCATTCCCAAGCAAAACAGATTAATTAATCCATTTACCTCACTGCTGCTTGTACAGACTTTGATATGCACAAGGCGGCTGCAGGGATTTTCAAGAGGCATTAAGTGCCACGGCTGGTTTTTAGGCAAAAAATGCAAGTTTTTGTTTTAAAATTCCTTTTTTCCTTCCTCAGCTCATACACTACACTCCAGGTCTCACACTCTTCCAAGGAGAAAGCATTCCACTAGGTGCCTGCCCCTTAATAACAGTCTATGTATAATAAGCAAATGACTGGGTGGGTTGTTTCACTTATTCCTGGGACTTTAATAATATAAACAATGAATGCTTTTGACATGTATGGAGTGAAAACATTAAGTACTCACTGTTTCATCCGAACAGATGGAATGTACTTGGGTGCCAAACATGACGGCAGTGAAAATAAGGAACAGAAGACCCTCAAAGCACAGTAGAATGAGAAGTATCACTGTGGATGGTGGCGAGAATGAGCTGCATTCTAAGAAAACAGACAGAACAAACTCATGTCAAACACAAAGTACCACATATACCATTACAGGCCAACCACATGCTTCAGATGCAGTGCCATCTGCCAAAGCCCATCTTTGCCCAGCTCAAGGAAGACACTCAAATGAGAATGACAATTCTCAATGACTCCCTGAAGGTTTTCTTCAAGCAATGCAACATAGATGTCAACACACAAGGGACCCTCATTCAGAAGAAACCGATTGGAGGAACCTCCTACATGAGGGGAGCCATTTCTTTGAGAAACCCTGTCAGCAAGGGGAAGCATGATAAAGCAACTGGAGAAAGCAATCTCAAGGCCAAGGCCCAATTCCACCACCAGAAACACCTGCAAAATGTGTGGTTGGAGATGCGGCCCTAGCATCAGACCCATCAGCCACACAAGAACCCATGACACACACTAACTACATCATAGGCAATCATACTGGTTAACGAGTGACTGCTGATGACAAATGCATACAATCTGCATTCATTCACAGACTTGACTGAAAATAAATAAGTTCCATTTTAAGAAAGACCATATGAAAGTTTTATATGGTCGGGGAAAATATCGAATTATGAAGTATTGGTAGCATTTGGTTAATACTTTTAGAATACACATATCTGAAGACTTTATTGTTTTGAAAAATCACTTCTGCCTGTTGTAGAGGGACAAACTGTTCAGTGGATTTTAATTACCTTAACAGGCAAAACAACCAGAAATACTACAACATCAAATCAGAAGTAGCATTCTTAAATTAAACAGCAAAGCAGACATTTCAGTCCAATTTCTTGTTTTTCCAACAATCTCTTAACAAAAAAACAATGAAAGTTCAACAGCCAAACCATTAACATTCTTTTAACATTTCACAATGCCTTTTGGATCATGTTTAACAAATCTTCATTGAATGGGAGCACTATAAACAATTGCATGCCTGATGGCACAGCCACACCCCTGAGGGCAGGGGTTTCTGCTGGAAATACTCAGATGATCAGGCAGTATCTGTAAGCAGAGAGAGAAAGACAATTAGCATTTCAGCTCTGTGACCCATCCATTAAAATTAGAAGCCTCTATACAAGTAACAGATATTAAGCAGAGTGGCAGGGAAAGGGTAAAGCAGGTAAAATAGGGCAACTATGAACAAAAGAGAACATCTGCCAATAAGGTAGAAGGCAGGGTTAAATGACAAAAGGGATGCTATCGCATGACAATAGATGTGGTACTCAAACAGCAGCAACAGATGGGCTATACAGTTAAATCAGAATCATTGCGGCCATGTCAGAAAAGAGATCTGGGAAGGGGGTGCACTGATTTCCACTCAACCTCCATTCTCTTTCAAACAGATGTCTCAAAGAGGACGGCATACTTTGCAAAAACAGAAAACAAGAGAATCAACAAATGAAAATGGAACAGGTGGTTAATGCTTCAGACTAAAGATTTACCCATGAACAGATCTACACTATTATCAAACTTTTCTATATATACATAAACATATTTTCTTTGGAATGGATGAGTCTCAATTAATATATCATACTTAAATTGAGCACTAACGTACAGCCATATTTACATTGCAAAATAAAAATGACAATTAAGATAGAGGATACTGCCAGCTATGAAATGAGAGAGTACTTCCCTTGCCCACTGTCCCCTCACTGGTACCACCCCACCACCGGCGTTTCAGTCTGCAGAGTGTAGTAAAACCCCAACCTGGACCAATCTGATAACTGAAAATCATCCTATCTTGGCTGCATACAAGGCTGAATCAGAAGCAGCTTAAGTCTCCTGTGTAAGCTTTACACAGATATTATAATTTATGCCAGGGTGCAGGGGATAACCTATATAATTTTTCATTAGAATCGGTATAGCCCATTGAGTCTACCCTAACCATTCAAACAGCATCCCACCCAAACTTAACCCCCTATCCTTTCCATGCAAGCCCACATTTCCCATGGCCAATCCACCTAACCTACACATCTTTGGACAGAAAGGAAACTGGAACATCTTGAGGAAACCCATGGAGAGACAGGGAGAATATGCTAACTTCACATGGACAGTCATCCAAGGCAGGAATCGAACTCAGGTCCCTGTGCTGTGAGGCAGCAATGCTTATCAATGAGTCACTATGCCAGTCATAAAAATATACTGTGTATACTCGTGTTTAGGTCGAATTTTGAAGACAGCTTTTTAAAACTGAAACTAGGGGGTCAACTAATACAGGGACACAAGTTTTGAGGAGCTAAAATTCATGCTGCACTTTTTAACAATATTAACTTTTGGATGTATGGTGAACAAAGCGTGATAAGTACTGATAGACTTAGTACCTGTCTAAATGAATGAATGAAATCAATCAAAATGTGCTGTAGTAAACCAAGTGTGCTAAGTAGAGTTACGAATGAATGAATAGAGATGCAATATCGTAAACAAAGAGTAATGAATAGTGTTACCGGTATGAACGAATGCAATTTAATGCAATATATTAGGGTTGACTTTTATGCAAGGTATGGAAAATACAAGATTTTTTGGCCAGAAATAAAGGGGTCAACTTATACATGTGCTCAATCTGTACACAAGTATATGTGACATATAAAATATGGTTCTTTACTTGCCCTTTTCCCAATTACAAACACCCTATGTTTCAACATAAAATTATGTCAGAGTAGGAAGGCACAAATTATAATTTTTTTTTAACCAAATGATCCTTGGTGGGCATCTTTGTGTTCATTAAGTTAAATTTAATTTACAAAAACAGAATTGAAGTTTCTGAATGATACTTACTTGTCCACTCTTCTTCAAAGCAATACAGAAAGTGAAAGCAAACCATGATAAGGGCATGTAGTGATATCAAAGCTATGTACATCTGAAATAAAGAACAAGACTTTTTCAGTAATTCAGTTCAATTTGAATTACAACTAAAAGTTAAATCACACACACACACACACACACAGCCCCTTCCACTCACCCAGATTAATTTCCAAATATTAGGTTAGAACCACCTCTTCCTTTTTACATTAAAACTATTGGCTAATAGTTCTCCCAGATGTAATTTAAGAATTTTATTTCCTCCTTACATTGGAAACCACAACTACTGAAGTTAACAAATGGGTGGTTAGAATCTCCTACCCATTCTTAGTCTTCGACTTGTGAAAGGTGATTACATATTACATTTTATCCAGGAGAAATTGCTCAGCATGTCCAATTGGTTTATACACTAGTGAAGTGATACTATTCAGAGGATGGGACTTGCAGTATATGGATGCCCTAGCTAATACAATGAGAACTGCTGGGATCTTGTATGTCAGCGTACAGAGCAGTAGTCTCACTGCACACTCTTATGAAGCAAGCAGTGCAGAATGTTCCATTGTAGTTAACATGTGGAGTAAAATACATACATTGCACATTTGATTGCCTAAATATTATATTCAGTCTGGCTCAGGTGATGCAACTTTGAGTTCACAACGCCACCAAACTAAAAATATGAAAACCAAACTCATCACAGTCTACGTAATGCAAAATAATGCAATAATGAAAATCCGAAATAAAAACAAAAGGCTAGGGAAATTCAGCGGGTCTAGCAGTATTTGTGGAGAGAGATACTGAGTTAATGTTTTGAGTCTAGTATGAGTCAGTATGAATTCCAGATAAAAGTCATACTGGACTTGAAACTTTAGCTTTAGTTCTCTCTCTCCACAGATGCTGCCAAACTTGTGGCGTTTCTCCAGCACTTTGTTTTTGTTTCAGCACAACTTTTATTTCAAGATGATTTTGGCTGCATTTAAGTATTGAAAACACACTATTAGCAGTACTTACTGTAAACAACACAAAGTATTTCTGGTTATTCTCTCCCACACAGTTGTTAACCCATGGGCAGTGGTGATCCATCTTTCGAATACATCTCTTGCATACACTGGAATGTATTTAAAAAGAACTCCAGTAACTTCTTCAAATTTTTTTTATAGCAAGCTACACAATAATGATTGAAATCCCATTATTCCAGTAATCCCAAACTAGAGGTGACATTTTTAAAAAGCTTAGCATATACTTCATCAAGAAAACACTTATTCCCACTCTTGCCTAGATGTACATTAAAAATAGCATAAAGGTCAATCTTCTAGATGATATTTCAACTTATTCTGATTCATCTCATTCTTCCTATGTACTCTGTTGTTGTTGACCAGAATGGGTGTTGCCAAATTGGCAGCAAGACAGGGTTGCTGAACATCAAACAGCTGCATTGCAGGAACAACTAAAGATTTCACAAACATGAATTCTCTCCAATTATCTATACAACATTTCCTTCAGAGTATCTTACTGACACAGGAGTTGATTAACTGAGTTGTTTAGATCCCTAGTGCAGTTCAGAATAATGCCAACAGCATAGATTTGATTCCCAAGCCAGCTGAGGTAGACGACAGCTAACTTGTCACCATGGCCCAGAGAATGGAAGGCAATGGAAAATTTCCTAATTCTTAGTGCTCGCAGTAGCTTTTCTAAGTCAAGGATTCTAATTCAAATTTCTTAAAGAGTCGAGCCAGTGGAAATTTTACCACAGCAAACACATTTCAAGAAGAACATTTTCCTGAGCCCTAGCACTTAAAAGGACCAACAATATTTGTTATGCTGAAAGGTTTATTCTGTACAGATCAGATGTTCTGCCTTAATACAACTTAATTTTGGTATTTCTTGAGGTTTTTTTTTTATAAAAAGAACAGATCCTAATATTCAACAAGAAAAAGTGCAATGTCATTATTGTGAAGTAATAAGATAGTCTCTGGTTTTATACAGTGAATGGCAGAACCCTTAATAGCATCAATGTACAGAGGGATCCATGCCTATCAGTCCACAGTTCCTTGAAAATGGCAGCATAGTGGATAGGGTGGTGGTCAATAAGGGTACGGCAGACTTGCTTTCATTAGTCAGGCACAGAATATAAAATTTGACAAGTCAGGTTGCAGCTACATAGAACTTTAGGTAGGCCACATTTGGAATATTGTATACAGTTCTGGTTGCTACACTAGCAGAAGGATGGAGGCTTTAGAGAGGAAACAAACTGTTAGCTAGGATGTTGACTGGCTTGGAGGGTATTAGCCATGGAGAGAGATTGGACAAACTTAATTTGTTTCCACTTGAATATCAAAAGAGAGGGGGGCAAGCTGACTGAAGTTTATAAAAATGAGGAAGGGCACAATCAGACTTTTTCCCAGGACAGAAATGTCAATTACTAGGGGAAATAGGTTTAAGCTGAAAATGTGTTGCTGGAAAAGCGCAGCAGATCAGGCAGCATCCAAGGAACGGGAAATTCGACGTTTCGGGCATAAGCCCTTCCTAATGAAGGGCTTATGCCCGAAACGTCGAATTTCCTGTTCCTTGGATGCTGCCTGACCTGCTGTGCTTTTCCAGCAACACTTTCAGCTCTGATCTCCAGCATCTGCAGACCTCACTTTCTCCTCAAAATAGGTTTAAGGTAAAAGGCAAAACATTTAAAGGAGATGCGGGAGTTTTGTTTATACAGGTGGTGGTGGAAGCTGATACAATAACATCCTGACAGATACATTAACAGACAGGAATACAGGGATGTAGACAGCACAAAGATAAAAGATTTTTTACTTTAGAACGAGATCATGTGTCCACACAATCTTGATGGGCTGAAGGGCCTGCTCTTACGCTATTCTGTTTTTTGCTCTTTGAAACCTGTTCCTTGGAAATGTTGATCTTAAATTGACTTGAGTAAATCTTGTTCTACCCATTTTAAAAGTGATAAACATCGGAATATTTCAGAAGACAAACTAGTATTTGGAGTTCAGCATTTTCATATTGCTTGTTACCTGCAATGATGTGCTCGCTCTGGTTTGATGCTGCAGCACTTGGGGCATTTGTATACCACTTGGCCCGGCTTCAACTGTAAACTTTCAATGAACTCTTTAGTGGCATTCCCTTTTGGTACTGCACCCTGCCAAACAATAAATAAGGGCATCATAGTTTGTGAGCACAAAGTATCTGGTACCTTGTTGAGTTCCAGCTTTGAACATGAAACACTTATTTGTACTGAAACACTGCAAGTAATATAGTGAGGGTAAAACTGGTGCTGTAGGAAAACAGATTAAAAATCACTTACAAAATAAGCATGATTCAAGATCTCAGTACACAAAGCAACTGCAGAACATTAATTTCCTGTTCAACTGAAGAATTTATTAAGGTAAAAGTTTTAGATTTCACAAGGCTGTTGATGTATATGTTACAGTTGACCTACTTAGACTTTATTACAATATGCCCTTAACTTTCAACAAAAAAAAAGCCATGTCTCCAAGATACTGATTTCCATCCAAATTTAACAGCTGTTGAGATTGGGTGGTGGTGAGGGGGGGCTCAAAAAATTCAAGCAATACATGATAATTGGCTTCCTAATTGTTTGGTGAACATGCATCGTAACTGTCTCCTTGCAGAAGTAAATGAAGGTGGAGTAGGCCACTTGGCCCCTCCAGCCTGTTCTGCCACTGAATAAGACGGATTATTGCTGATCTGATCGTAACTTCAAATCTACATTCCCACTTACTCAATAACCTTTCATCTCCTTAAAAATCTGGCTGGGGTGGGGGGGGGAATTGAGGTTTTCTGTTCTTAAAGCCATAAGGTCTCACTTCCCCATATTATACTCCATCTGCCACCTTATTGTGGGCGGCACGGTGGCACAGTGGTTAGCACTGCTGCCTCACAGCGCCTGAAGACCCGGGTTCAATTCCCGACTCAGGCGACTGACTGTGTGGAGTTTGCACGTTCTCCCCGTGTCTGCGTGGGTTTCCTCCGGGTGCTCCGGTTTCCTCCCACAGTCCAAAGATGTGCGGGTCAGGTGAATTGGCCATGCTAAATTGCCCGTAGTGTTAGGTAAGGGGTAATGTAGGGGTATGGGTGGGTTTCGCTTCGGCGGGTCGGTGTGGACTTGTTGGGCCAAAGGGCCTGTTTCCACACTGTAAGTCTAATCTAATTATTGTCCACAAAACAGAGTTAAGTAAAGCAGGTTTACAGATTGTGCAAACTTCATCTACTTTAGACAAAAATGGAACAGGATCAGCCAAGATTTAGGTTTTGTTAAAAAAAGCTGACGGAGAGCCAAGGGGAAGAATTGTATGCACATGACATTTGTTTCAATGCCTTTGTGGTTTGGGGTTTAAAGTTTTTATGTTCTTGTAGAATGAAAGGTTTAGTGACCTAAATGTACCTAGCTGCCAAGATATCAATTTAGTGAATATAGCTTTATTGTTCAAATCAGCCAGATACTTCAAATGGAAAATATTTTAAGTATTGTTAATTCAAACTGGGTTTCTCTTAACTGAAAAAATGTAAACAACTCACTGGGGAAACACTTATTAATGCAGACATTTGATGTCGCCAGAATCATTAGACAATCCAATTTCACAATGTGGATAGAGAAAATGATGCGCCAAATGCTGCACAGGAAAATACAACATACCTAATAGTAATAAAGTCTACTATAATGATTCTGCATCAACATGCAAGGAGCCCTGGACAATATTCCAGCTTGTGCCAATAAGTGCCAAGTTAAATTTTTTTCCAAACAAGTGCTATGCATTGTCAATGTACAAGAAAGATCTACACTTATCTCCTTCAGGTTCAACAGCATTTACACTTGCTGCAATAATAATTAACCAGAGGCTAGGTATCCTTTCCTGAACAACTTACTTCCTAGCTCCCCAATGTTTTACCATATTTCATAAGACACAAGAAAGTGATGGAATATGGTCTTGGCAGAATAAGTGCAACTCCAACATTGTTCAGCCAACTTAACATTATCCAGGACAAAGCAGTTACTTCAGGAGCACTGCAGCCATCACCTTAAACATTCACTCTCTGCACCAAAGCACTACAGTCACAACACGCACCAACTTCAAGATGCACTGCAGCTGGGCCCAAAATATTCTTTGGCAACACTTAAACCAACATCTACTGCCTAAAACGGACAAGAGCAGCACCACATGGAACAATCACCACTTGCAACTTCCCATCCTAGCTACACACCATCTGGACTTGGAACTATATTGCTGTTCCTCCACTGTTACTGGTCAAATTCCTGGAACTCCCTCCTAACAACACTGAAGGCATCTACACCAGTCGGACTGCAACAGTATAAGGCAGTGGCTCATCACTAACTTCAAAGGCAATTTGGGATAGGCAACAAATGCTAACCTTACATCCTGTTAATGACCGAATAAAAAATTAAAGGCTGCACTAGACCCAATGCTAAGTCTGGTATCAAGTTAATAGCTAATTGCTATTCAATAATGCATTTTTGGAAGCACAGGTGGCCAGAAGATGACAAAGGATTAGGTTCAGCCACGTTTTGTTACTGACGATATATCTTACGGGATACCATGGAGAATGGTCATCTTGACAGCTGAAAATACAATCTTGCCTGAAACATGATCAGTATTTTGGGGGAGGTGAAAGAGGGAGGAGAGAAGGGAAAATTAAAAAACATAGCAAGACAACACATGCTACAAAAGTCCATCATATAATGTAGACTTCACTAGTTCAAAAACAAACTGATCCCTTGACATCAAGCAATTTAAATAAATTGGCAGAGGAGACATATTTTGCTTAAGCAAACCCAGGAGATTGTGTTCCTGTATTTAACCTGGTTTTAAGTACAAAGTACATGTTGGATGACTATCTGCTTACTCTGTGCTAAATGCTGTGACCTTTAAAAAAAAACTGGATAGAATAGCTAAATGTCATATTGCTGGTATTCTATACCCAGACTTTCAAAGGCAATCTGCTAGTGCCCTAGATATTGCAATCTTGCTTTGTTTGAATAATAACTGCTGTTGCATCTGTGAAGTGCTGTATTTAGCAGTACGCAAGAGCCACTGTTATCATTCAGTGTTCCAATAATCTAAATTATTTATACAATAAAAATCTGAGCTTCTGGTTATCAGATAGCTTGTGCAGATCCCAGCAGTTCAACAATGACTGTTCAAAGGCAATGAGACAATTCCCTTGCAACAATTTGGTTGCATGCGAGAATTGAGCAACACAGCAAGTTACAATAGATTTTAGTGTAAGTAATTTTAAAGTGGTCATTCTGAAGTTTGACTTTTCCTCACCCTGCAATCTGCTTTCAACAGCTGGGCTCTCAGCTAACGTAACTGAAAGCTGCACAGACACAGCAACATCAAGCATGCCAGTTAAAGCAAGCATAAATATGACCCTATAGTCTTTATATTGCTCTGAAGATCTGGGCAATACAGATTGAAAATTAATACTTTCTAAAATCACACCAAATCAGCTTTGTTCAGGTCTAAATGCAGTTACCATTGTCCTCAAGGTTATCTGATTCCAATTTAATACCTCCCTAAACATTTTACAGTCTTTAACAATCCAAGCTTCTCTAATTTATCATATTAAGCTTATTTTGTTCTATTTTAATCCAAATGGCTGAGAAAGATCGTGTCAGACTGGTAGTTTGTCTACTTGAGTTAGGAGGTCCAAATTAAAGTCCCACTTGCTCTAGCAGTGCGTAATATCATCTGAACAAGTTGATTGGGAAAATATCCCAAAACAGTTGATATATGCAAATCTACCAAGTTGATAGCACATATACAACTGCATACTATAACTTTATTTATAAAAACTATTTTTTCAATTATACTGGTCACTTGTTACAATTTAAATCAGGCTTATTTATTCTGATGACTGAACAAACATGCACTAAAATGAGAACACCTTTAAATTACCACAGATCACGTCTTGCAAAGTTAACTAACTGCTGTCTGAGGGGCACAAACACCTGATATTACCAGAAAACACCCAGGAACTTTAATAGATGTGTTCAATGGAAAAACAAAGGCTGAAGCACTACATCAGCCTGAATTAACTATTCCTCTTCACATAGATTTCTTTATTGTTTTTTTTGTTTAAAAATTGAAGTGATGGTGGGCATGCAGGGCCAGAAAGGAAATTATTATTCCTCTCAGATTCAGCAAGACAAAGTTTGGCCACAGCAGTGACTACTGAATGTGGACGGTGACAGGCAAGACAGAAAATCTACACGTTGTCAACAAAGATGGATACATCTTTACCTTGTAGATTAAAAAAAAACATTACTTCCTGTTATTTTAGTACAGAAAAAATAAAGTGATTCTACAACACAAAAATGTTGTCTCAACTTTATCTAGCTCCCAGGAGATAAAGTAAATCCTCTTTGTTTTTGGGTGTTGCCCAACATCCACACAACTATTCACTTTCACTTGATAAATCTGCAATATCATGCACATCGCACACAAACATCGGGGCAAGAATAAAAATCCTTGCCATCATGAAGCAGCCAAGAACCACCAAGAGGGAAAAACGATTGCTTGTGCTGCTCATTTGTTCTTCTTTTCAAAAGACATGAACACCTTGATTTTTTTAAAAGAAATATGGGGGGGGGGGGGGGTGCTGGACACCTTCTGGTAAGACATCCACGTACAAGTAATCCCTAACAACATGATCTATACAGCACTTTCAACACTGAGCAAAAGCAGACCACTGAGTGAGACTGGAGACTAACAGGCTGCTGGTGCGGGAAAGAAGCTGAAGACAAAATAGAAGTCACATATATAAGAACTGCAAGAGGTCATGAGTTAGAAGCCAGAGTGGACTAGTTTTGTTTCAGTAGAGAGCTGAAGGTAAACTACAACACTACACCCTCACTTCTGACATGGCTGCAATCAGCTGACTTGCATTTGTCTTACTCCAACTTGAGCACACATTGCACTTTGCTAATTTTTTTAAAACCCTGTGGTAGTTGTCTGTTCCAGTTAAAGTATATCTTTGTAATTAATACAGTTACCAGAGACTGCACAAGCACAGTCTACAGAAACTGCAATTGATACTAATATTTGTCAAATATACGTTTTTCTCAATGATTAAAGGTTTTATGTTATGAATGAATTTGTTAAATGCTGCTATAGGTTATGAACCTTTAGGTCCTATACATGCTTATCTTTTCCATCAAACTGCATTGTTTAAATTTGTGACCAAACCATGGACTTCGAATATATCTGACCAGATAGATAGTTGCATTCTGTCCCCTTGTCCTGTGCATTGGTGAGTTCATTGATTTTTCTGTGAACCCATTGCTCCTGTAAAGTGGATGATTAGAGATCATAATGAAGTAACCTCTAGGGCATATGAAGCACATACTCCAGAGAGTGGTAGCTCCCAGAATAGGAAGAAACAGAGCATATTGTCTTCTAATTGGTCAGTTGGTAATAATGGTATCTACATTTATGCTGCTTGGATTATTTCTATTGGGTTACAGGTGGATGGGGATGGGGATGGGGTTGGGGTTGGTCTGGGTGGGATGCTTTTCGGAGGGTTGTTGCAGCAGTGGGCCAAATGGCCTCTGTCTGCACTGTAAGGATTCTATTACTAAGAGAACCAATAGTGAAGTTTCATTTGCAAGAAATTAAACAGGCACTGTTGAGGTGCACAGGATTTCTCAGATAAAATACACCGAACCAAAATCTGACTTTGAAACAGTAATAAAGTAATTGGATATCTCAAAGGATTTCATTTTATTCTCATCTTTTTAAGTCTAGGTTGCTGCTCGAGATTGTTCTCACCATAATTCCTGTACCATTTAAACAGACTCCATGCTCCACTCACTTGCTACCATCACACCCTATTCAACTCCAAAATGAGAATGGAACTTCATTTCCCCTCCATCACAGACCTCACTACCTCCCTGTTTCAGCCTACATGCTGTTGAAACCTTCTTCCAGGCCCTTGTAAACACCTGACTTGTCTGTTCCAGTACCCTCTTCCCTCCACTGTCTTCAGCTCCCTTAAAGCTTTGCTAGTTATGTCCAACTCTTATTGAAGTTCTCTCTTACAGCAGCAGTGTGATTGTTGACCTACACTGAAGCCCTCAATGCTTCCATTTTAAAACTTGCATATTCTTGCACATACCAAGCACTAAACCTCCCCCAGTCTAAAGGTCCTCACCAAAACAACACTCTGCTTTGATTTCAATTACACTTAGAACATCGAACATAGAAAAATACAGCGCAGTACAGGCCCTTTGGCCCTCGAAGTTGCACCGATCCAAGCCCACCTAACCCACACTAGCCCACTATCCTCCATATGCCTATCCAATGCCCGTTTAAATGCCGATAAAGAGGGAGAGTCCACCACTGCTACTGACAGGGCATTCCATGAACACTCAGCTTGCTGAGTAAAGAATCTACCCCTAACATCTGTCCTATACCTACCTCCCCTTAATTTAAAGCTAGGCCCCCTCGTAATAGCTGACTCCATACATGGAAAAAGGTTCTCATTGTCAACCCTATCTAAACCCCTAATTATCTTGTACACCTCTATCAAGTCACCCCTAAACTTTCTTTTCTCCAATGAAAACAGCCCCAAGTGCCTCAGCCTTTCCTCATATGATCTTCCTACCATACCAGGCAACATCCTGCTAAAACCTCCTCTGCACCCGTTCCAGTGCCTCCACTTCCTTCCTATAGTATGGGCGACCAAAACTGCACACAATACTACAGATGCGGCCGCACCAGAATCTTATACAACTGCAACATGACCTCAGGACTCCGGAACTCAATTCCTCTACCAATAAAAGCCAGTACACCATATGCCTTCTTCACAGCACTATGTTGCCTGGGTGGCAACTTTCAGATATCTGTGTACATGGACACCAAGATCCCTCTGCTCATCCACACTACCAAGTATCCGACCATTAGCCCAGTACTCCATTTTCTTGTTACTCTTACCAAAGTGAATCACTTCATACTGACCTACATTGAACTCCATTTGCCACATTTCTGCCCAGTTCTGCAGCTTATCTATATCCTGCTGTAACCTGCCACATCCTTCCTCACTGTCAACAACTCCACCGACTTTCGTATCATCCGCAAACTTGCTCACCCAACCTTCTAGCCCCTTCTAGTCTACCATGGGGAACCTTATCAAATGCCTTACTAAAATCCATACACAACACATCTACTGCTTTACCCTCATCCACCTCCTTAGTCACCTTCTCAAAGAATTCAATAAGATTTGTGAGGCATGACCTGCCCTTCACAAAACCATGATGACTATCTCCTTGATCACATTATTCCTATCCAGATGTTCATAAATCCTATCCCTTACAATTCTCTCTAAGACTTTGCCCACAACAGAAGTGAGACTCACCGGCCTATAGTTACTAGGGTTATCCCTACTCCCCTTCTTGAACAATGGAACCACATTTGCTATCCTCCAGTTTCTGGCACTATTCTTGTAAACAACGAGGACATAAAAATCAAGACTAATGGCTCTACAATCTCTTGCTTCCCAGAGATGCCTCTTCAACTTCTTTCAGATCCTCCCATTTGATCAATCCCTCCCAAATAGCTTTTAAAGATATTTTGGTCCTAATATGTCATCACTAGTTGGGACAGCATTTATAACTCATCTCTTTGCTAGGTTATTTCACAGGGCAAATAAGAGTCAATTAAATTGCTGAGGAGCCTGGAGTCACATTCGGGCCAACCTGGGTAAAGATGGCAGATTTCCTTCCATAAAGGGCATCAGTGAACCCTTTGGGTTTTTACAATAAAAGTTACATGCTTGCCATTAGACTCACGTTTAATCCCAGATCTAAAATTTGTCATTGTGAAATTCAAACCCATGTTCCCAGAAAAAAAACAAAACTGGAGAAACTCAGCAGGTCTGGTTGTATCCGTGGAGAGAAACAGAGTTAATGTTTTGAATCCAATTCTTTAATGCTCCCAGAACGTGAGTCTGAGCTATAGAGTACTAGTGCAGTGAAATTACTAGCTCACTGCCACCTCAGCTCAGGAAGCTCAGACTTCATTTTTGTCAGATTGCATTCTGCAAGATGCCTTGAAGGCATTTTCTACACTGTATATGTAAATGCATATCACATTTGTTGACACATTAACTCAGCTAGGATAAATATGTGTACAAAGCTTTTTGAAAAGCTTTACTATCTTGAATTTAACAAATGGAAAGAAACACTCAGCTGTGAATGGATTCTAGTGAGCTTAAAAGAAACCCAGTCCAGGTGGATTGAAAACCACAACTAGAAAGTAAAACAGAAGGAGCAAGTAGAAAGCCAGCAAGATTGTTCAGGTACAGAGGACAAAGTAATTATACTAAAGTTTATAAATCACTGGTTAAATCTTAGCTAGAATTTCATGTCCAAGTCTGAACATCAGATTAGAATGTCAAAGCCCCAGGGAAGGTGCAAGGTGATTATTAAAATGTTATGGATGAGGTATTTTAGTTACGTTGGAGAAACTAGAAGTAGTACAACTGTTCACTGTACAGAGAAAATTAAGGAGGGATTTAATAGAGGCATTCAAAATGATAAAGGATTTTGATGGATTAGACAGGAAGAAATTGTTTCCACTGGCAGGTGGTCAAGAACCTGCGGACAAGGATGGAAGGTGACAAAACCAGAGAATTATCTTTTTGCACTGAATACTACTTAGAACATGCTGCATGAAAGGATGGTAAAAGCAGATTCACATAGGTATGGTGAAAGAAAAAAAATCTCTGTAGGAGTACAGAGGAAGAGCCAGAGATGTGGGAATAATTGGAGAACTTCTTCAAAGAGCCAGAAAATACAAAAATGGGCCGGAATCACATCCTGTCATTCTTTCACCCTGTCAGAGATTTGTATTTTCTTCTGTTCATACTTTCCAACCTCTCTCAAAACACTTGCTTAGACAGATTTCTGGAGGCACTAACACTCATTGATCTGTTGCCAAGGGCCATTCACATTGGAAGGGCAATAACAACCCAACTGATAAGATATCGTGGATGAACAACAAGAGTCAGGTCTCTCCCAAGGTGCATTTCCAAGCAATGAACAGTTGCAGGCACAGGAACAAGCTGATGTTTTCTCTCTCTACCCTCATTCCCCTGACCAATCTCAGAGGAAAGAAAGTCAAATGTAATGTCTCAATCATACCCCAAATTAGCTAGCAGCAGAGACCAAAAATTGCTCGTTTCTGGACTGTACAATTCAGTACGACACAGTGTGGTGCATTTAGGTTGTAGTCAGAAACAGTTTCATAATGTTTACTTGTACGACAATTTAATAAACCAAACTTCACACATTCTCTTAATGAAATGAGAACAAACTGATAACCAGAGATTAATATGGTATGGGATAAACCCTTGATATTCACAAACATAATTATGAGTGAGAGACTTACAGGATCCGTCAGCATTGCTCGGGAGTGAGAAGCCAAAGCAAGGAAAGCTAGTGTATTGAAGATAATTCCATTAATGATACTGTACAATAAGTCTTTTGCTGGAACTAGCATTACAAAAATAACAACAAACTCTGCGTAGAAAATCAGCATCCAGGTCACGATGGCACAGGCCAGACCACAGCCATCTTTGATGAACCAGATCCTATCCATGGAGTTATCACTGGAAGGTGGCAAACACTGGTCAGCTTGCAGGTACTCAGCTCGCCGCTCAATATCCCTGTTTCGATTAGTGGATGACATGATCTAATAAGTAGTCCATAATTAAACCTGTTCAAGCAGAAAATAAAGCAATTTCAATTTTTTAAAAAACATAACTTTAAAAAGACAACTCAAAAGCTGATCCTTAATTTTGACAATACCTTTGTGTAAACATTAATGGCGCTGAACAGCATTAAAGTCACATTTTTATATACAAAGCTACCCAATATCAGGTATGATACAGGTTCAGTCACAATATATAAATCCAACTGTCAGAAAGAAAAGGGCAGTAACTAAATTACCTTGGAAGATCAACTTTGGGGACAGAGGGATTTATATTAAAAAAAATATAGGTTGTGCCCATCGCTGGTAAGGCCAGCATTTATTCCCCATCAACTAAGTAACTTGCTGGGCCAACTCAGAGGGCAGCTCAGAGTCATTCAGGAGTCCAGGACTAGAGGGCATAGGTTAAAGCTAAGGGACCAAGGGGTAACTTTTTCACGCAGAGGTTGGTGGAATGAACGACCAGCGAAAGTGGAGGAGTTAGTACAATTACAACATTTAAAAGATATCGGGATGGCTATATGAAAAGAAAGAGTTTAGAGGGACCTGGGTCAAATGGGACTAGATTAATTTGGGATATCAGGTTAGCGCGGATGAGTTAGACCGAAAGGTGTTTCTGTGCTGCACATCTCTCTGACTCTATAAAACCAAACGGTGAGACAGAACTCGAGTGGTCATGAGTACGACACAAAAAACTTCGAGGTGCCTTTTTTTCCCACCAAGAATATCTAGGAGAGGGTGAGCTCAGGGGGACGGAGATGGGAGCTGATGGAAAAGTGAAGGGTTTGAACGTGAGGAGAGACACTCACCCGTTAAAAAACCCCCTTGGGCGGATCCTTCCTCCCCTGTTCCCCCTCCCCACACACACACACAGCAGGCAGGACCCCTCAGGCAGACACTGGGGAGGAGCCGCCGCCAGCCCGAGCCTCAGGCTTCATGAGCACCGAGAGGAAGGCCCGGCCTCCCCAGAGATAGGGAAGGGGTGGGGAGGGGGAGGGGAGGAAACTCCAGCCGATCCCCGTGGAGACACACACACACACCAGGGGCTCGGTGCGGCTCTCCTCATCCACGCCGCCGCCGCCGCCAGCTACCCCTCGGGAAACGGAGCCACCCGTTACCGTGGACGCTCAACAGAGGGGCGGCTGAGGAAAACCGGAAACGGAAATGGACCCTCCAATTCTGCGGGGCGAGAATCCGGAACTGACGTAGGCGTCCGGTGCGACCCAACGTCACAAAATACGGTCACCAACCGCCTGGTGAACAACAATAACAGCGTCGCCGTCGTCACATCGGGCGGCGTTCTAATTCAGATTTCACCGCAGTCCCCGGCAGAGTTGGGTTGACGCCAATCCGCCCGAGTTTTAAAATAAAATTCCGTTGGTTGAGGGGGGGAGTGACGGTTGGTCGGCCGGCCGACGCGGGAGTGGTGTCGGCGCATGCGGGTCGCGTGGTGATGACGCGGGTGTAAGATGGCGACCGTGGTGCTGAGCGAGGCGGAGAAGGTGTATGTGATGCATGGAGTACAGGTAGGAGGCGGCACCGAGAAGCTCCTGCTGCCAGAGCCGCTGTGCTTTATCCAGCACTGCGTTCTCGGCTATTGTGTAATGAAGCAGGCTTACTTAGTAATGTCGTGGTCAAACGTTCTCTGCAAAACAGTGTTCACAAAACCTTTGAATTCAGGGTTAAATTTGAAAGTGATGCAAACAACAATCTCCAACGTTAAGGCAATGGCACAGGTATGAGGGGAGAATTTGAGTCATAGAGATGTACAGCATGGAGACAGACCCTTTGGTCCAACCTGTCCATGCTGGCCAGATATCCCAACCCAGTCTAGTCCCACCTGCCAGCACCCGGCCCATATCCCTCCAAACTCTTCCTATTCATATACCCATCCAAATGCCTCTTAAATGTTGCAATTGTACCAGGCTCCACCTCATCCTCTGGCAGCTCATTCCATACACGTACCACCCTCTGTGTGAAAATGTTGCCTCATAGGTCTCTTTTCAATCCTCCCACTTCCTCCAAACTAAAGGAGTTGCCATGGGCACCCGCATGGGCCCCAGCTATGCCTGCCTCTTTGTAGGATATGTGGAACAGTCCATCTTCCGCAACTACACTGGCACCACCCCCCACCTTTTCCTCCGCTACATCGATGACTGTATCGGCGCTGCCTCGTGCTCCCACGAGGAGGTTGAACAGTTCATCAACTTTACTAACACCTTCCATCCCTACCTGAAATTCACCTGGACTGTCTCAGACTCCTCCCTCCCCTTCCTAGACCTTTCCATTTCTATCTCGGGCGACCGACTCAACACAGACATCTATTATAAACCAACTGACTCCCACAGCTACCTGGACTACACCTCCTCCCACCCTGCCCCCTGTAAAAACGCCATCCCATATTCCCAATTCCTTCGTTTCCGCCGCATCTGCTCCCAGGAGGACCAATTCCAACACCGCATAGCCCAGATGGCCTCCTCCTTCAAGGACCGCAGATTCCCCCCAGACGTGATCGACGATGCCCTCCACCGCATCTCCTCCACTTCCCGCTCCTCCGCCCTTGAGCCCCGCTCCTCCAACCGCCACCAAGACAGAACCCCACTGGTTCTCACCTACCACCCCACCAACCTCCGCATACAACGTATCATCCGCCGCCATTTCCGCCACCTCCAAACGGACCCCACCACCAAGGATATATTTCCCTCCCCTCCCCTATCAGCGTTCCGCAAGGACCACTCCCTTCGTGACTCCCTCGTCAGATCCACACCCCCCACCAACCCAACCTCCACCCCCGGCACCTTCCCCTGCAACCGCAGGAAATGTAAAACTTGCGCCCACACCTCCACACTCACTTCCCTCCAAGGCCCCAAGGGATCCTTCCATATCCGCCACAAGTTCACCTGTACCTCCACACACATCATCTATTGCATCCGCTGCACCCGATGTGGCCTCCTCTATATTGGTGAGACAGGCCGCTTACTTGCGGAACGCTTCAGAGAACACCTCCGGGCCGCCCGAACCAACCAACCCAATCACCCCGTGGCTCAACACTTTAAGTCTCCCTCCCACTCCACCGAGGACATGCAGGTCCTTGGACTCCTCCACCGGCAGAACACAACTACACGACGGCTGGAGGAGGAGCGCCTCATCTTCCGCCTGGGAACCCTCCAACCACAAGGTATGAATTCAGATTTCTCCAGCTTCCTCATTTCCCCTCCCCCCACCTTGTCTCAGTCGGTTCCCTCAACTCAGCACCGCCCTCCTAACCTGCAATCCTCTTCCTGACCTCTCCGCCCCCACCCCACTCCGGCCTATCACCCTCACCTTGACCTCCTTCCACCTATCCCTCCTCCATCGCCCTTCCCCCTAGTCCCTCCTCCCTACCTTTTATCTTAGCCTGCTTGGCTCTCTCTCTCTTATTCCTGATGAAGGGCTTATGCTCGAAACGTCGAATTCTCTATTCCTGAGATGCTGCCTGGCCTGCTGTGCTTTGACCAGCAACACATTTGCAGCTCTTTTATATCTTTCCCCTCTCACCCTAAGCCTATGCCCTCTAGTTCTGGATTCCCCCACCCCATGCCCCTCATGATTTTGTAAACCTCTATAAGGTCACCCCTCAGCCTCTGATGCTCCAGGGAAAACAGCCCCAGCCTCCATTAGATTAGATTACTTACAGTGTGGAAACAGGCCCTTCGGCCCAACAAGTCCACACCGACCCGCCGAAGCGCAACCCACCCATACCCCTACATTTACCCCTTACCTAACACTACGGGCAATTTAGCATGGCCAATTCACCTGACCCGCACATCTTTGGACTGTGGGAGGAAACCAGAGCACCCGGAGGAAACCCACGCAGACACGGGGAGAACGTGTAAACTCCACACAGTCAGTCGTCTGAGTCGGGAATTGAACCCGGGTCTCAGGCGCTGTGAGGCAGCAGTGCTAACCACTGTGCCACCGTGCTGCCTGTTCAGTCTCTCCCTATAGCTCAAATCCTCCAAACCTGGCAACATCCTTGTAACTCTTTTCTGAATCCTTTCAAGTTTCACAACATCTTTCCGATAGGAAGGAGACCAGAATTGCACGCAATATTCCAACAGTGGCCTAACCGATTTCCTGTACATCTGCAACATGACCTTCCGACTCCTATACTCAATACTCTGACCAATAAAGGAAAGCATACCAAACACCTTCTTCACTATCCTAACTAACTGCGACTCCATTTTCAAGGAGCTATGAACCTGCACTCTAAGGTCTCTTTGTTCAACAACAGTCCCTCAGACCTTACCATTATGTATAAGTCCTGCTCAGATTTGCTTTCCCAAAATGCAGCACCTTGCATTTATCTGAATTAAACTCCATCTGCCACTTCTCAGCCTATTGGCCCATCTGGTCCAGATCCTGTTGTAATCTGAGGTAACCCTCTTCGCTATCCACTCCACCTCCAATTTTGGTGTCATCTGCTAACTTACTAACTGTACCTCTTATGCTCGTATCCAAATCATTTATGTAAATGACAAAAAGTAGAAGACCCAGCACCGATCCTTGTGGCACTCCACTGGTCACAGGCCTCCAGTCTGAAAAACAACCCTCCACCACCACCCTCTGTCTTCTATCTTTGAGCCAGTTCTGTATCCAAATAGCCAGTTCTCCGTGTATTCCATGAGATCTAACCTTGCTAGTCAGTCTCCCATGGGGAACAGTGTTGAACGCCTTACTGAAGTCCATAAAGATCACATCTCTGCCCTCATCAATCCTCTTTGTTACTTCTTCAAAAAACTCAATCAAGTTTGTGAGACATGATTTCCCACATACAAAGCCATGTTGACTATCCTTGTCTTTATCAGTCCTTGTCTTTCCAAATACATGTATATCCTGTCCCTCAGGATTCCCTCCAACAACTTTCCCTCCAACAACTTGCCCACCACTGATGTCAGGTTCACTGGTCTATAGTTCCCTAGCTTGTCTTTATCATCCTTCTTAAACAGTGGCACCACATTAGCCAACCTCCAGTCTTCCGGCACTTCACCTGTGACTATCGATGATACAAATATCTCAACAAGAGGCCCAGCAATCACATCTCTGGCTTCCCACAGAGTCCTGGGGATTTATCCACCTTTGTGTTTCAAGACATCCAGCACTTCCTCTTTTGTAATATAGACATTTTGCAAGGTGTCACCATCTATTTCCCTACATTCTATATCTTCCATATCCTTTACCACAGTAAATACTGATGCAAAATACTCGTTTAGTATCTTCCCCATCTCCTGTGGCTGCACCCAAAGGCTGATCTTTGAGCGGCCCTATTCCCTCCCTAGTTACCCTTTTGTCCTTAACGTACTTGTAAAAACCCTTTGGATTCTCCTTAATTCTAATTGCCAAAGCTATCTCATGTCCCCCTTTTGCCCTCCTGATTTCCTTCTTAACTATACTCCTATTGCCTTTAGACTCTTCTAAGGACTCACACGACCTATCGTGCGTTTCCTTCTTTTTCTTAACCAAACCCTCAATTTCTTTAGTCATCCAGCATTCCCAATACCTAACAGCCTTTGCTTTCACCCTGACAGGAATATACTTTCTCTGGATTCTTGTTATCTTATTTCTGAAGGCTTCTTATTTTCCAGCCGTCCCTTGACTTGTGAACATCTGCCCCCAATCAGCTTTTGAAAGTTCTTGCCTAATACTGTCAAAATTGGCCTTTCTCCAATTTAGAACTTCAACTTTTAGATCTGGTCTATCCTTTTTCATCACTATTTTAAATCTAATAGAATTATGGTCGCTGGCCCCAAAGTGCTCCCCCACTGACACCTCAGTCACCTCCCCTGCCTTATTTCCTAAGAGTAGTTAATATTTTGCACCTTCTCTAGTAGGTACATCCACATACTGAATCAGAAAATTGTCTTGTCCACACTTAACAAATTCCTCTCCATCTAAACCCTTAACACAATGGCAGTCCCAGTCTATGTTTGGAAAGTTAAAATCCCCTATCATAACCACCCTATTACTCTTACAGATAGCTGAGATCTCCTTACAAGTTTGTTTCTCAATTTCCTTCTGACTGTTAGGGGGTCTATAATACAATCCCAAATAACTTCCCTGGGTGTGTTTCCAGGAATATCCTCCCTCAGCAAAGCTCTAATGCTATCCTTTATCAAAAATGCCACACCCCCTCCTCTTTTGCCTCTGTTTCTATCCTTCCTGTAGCATTTGTCTCCTGGAACATTAAGCCGCCAGTCCTGCCCATCCCTGAGCCATGTTTTTGTAATTGCTTGATACCAGTCCCATGTTCCTAACCATGCCCTGAGTTCATTCACCTTCCCCGTTAGGCGCTTGTATTGAAATAAATGCAGTTTAATTTATTAGTCCTACCTTGTCCCTGCCTGACCTGATCCCCTGTTGGGAAATGTGCAGACCAAATAAAATGGACGACGGGAAAAATTTCTGTCTGTAACAGCTGCTCCTTTTATTTGAGGTATTTTAGGTGCTGGAGGTAATTTCCTCTAATTCCAGGAGCAGCTGTTGCATTGTTTTGGGACTTTGGGAAAAAAAGTCAAAAGAACACTAGTTTTAAAAGGGAGAAGAAAACGTGTTGCTGGAAAAGCGCAGCAGATCAGGCAGCATCCAAGGAGAAGGAGAATCGACGTTTCGGGCATGAACCCTTCTTTAGGAATTCCTGAAGAAGGGCTCATGCCCGAAGCGTCGATTCTCTTTCTCCTTGGATGCTGCCTGACCCACTGCGCATTTCCAGCAACACATTTTCAGCTCTGATCTCCAGTATCTGCAGTCCTCACTTTCTCTTAAAAGGGAGAAGAACAGACAAAGGAAGCACATGGTGACGTCAGTGCAGGAGGGAGAGAGAATTGATTAAGATTAAAGAGCCCTTTAGGGAACATCTCTGGGACACCCGCACCAATCAACTACACTGCCCTGTAGCCCAACATTTCAACCCCTCCCCACACACACAAAAACACACAATCTGCCAAGGACATTCAAGTCCTGGGCCTCCTTCACCGCCGCTCCCTCACCACTTGACGCCTGGAGGAAGAACGCCTCATCTTCTGCCTCAGAACACTTCAACCCCAGGGCATCAATGTGGACTTCACCAGTTCCCTCATTTCCCCATTCCCCCACCTCACCCCAGATCCAACCTTTCAGCTCAGCACCAACCTCCTGACCTGTCCCACCTGCCAATCTCCCTTCCCAGCTATCTGTTCCACCCTCTTCTCTGACCTATCACCTCCATCCCCACCCCTATCCACCTATTGTACTCTTTGCTACCTTCCCCCCAGCCCCACTCCTCCTCTCATTTAACTCTCCAGCCTGGTGGCTCCCTGCCTTCAGTCCTGATGAGGGCTTTTGCCCAAAACGTCGATTTTCCTGCTCTTTGGATGCTGCCTGACCGGCTGTCTTTTCCAGCACCACTCTAATCTAGACTCTGATTTCCAGCATCTGCAGTCTTCACTTTTGCCAACTAGGAAACATTTGAAGAAACAATCCACAATATTCAACAACAATGCATTCTGTTGAAAGTCCAGAATTAAACAAGGATGATCCATCCAAGGCTCAGTCCGGAAGTTATTCCCAAAACTTAATATGTCTGACAATTAGATGTGCTTTGGAAAGTACCAAAGGCCTATTAAAAAGATAATGAGAAAGGAAAAAGTAGAATCTGAAAGTAAACTTGCTATAGAGGTAAAATGAAATAGATTAGTTTATGCAAATGTTGGTTGCTGAGAAGGAGACAGGATAAGCTATCTTAAGGACTTTGGAGAGACATTTAACATGACAAGTTTTGAGAAGATTTGTAGCTCAGGGTGAGGTTTTGGCTGCAGGTTTGCTCGCTGAGCTGAAATTTCCTGACATTTCGTTACCCTACTAGGTAACCTCTTCAGTGGGCCTCAGGCAAAGCAATGCTGAAAATTCCTGTTTTCTATTTATATGTTTGGGTTCTTTGGGTTGGTGATGTTATTTCCTGTGGTGAAGTCACTTCCTGTTCCTTTTCTCAGGGGATGGTAGATGGAGTCTAACTTGATGTGTTTGTTGATAGCGTTCCGGTTGGAATGCCATACTTCTAGGAATTCTCGTGTGTGTCTTTGTTTGGCCTCTCCGAGGATAAATGTGTTGTGCCTGTCAAAGTGGTGTCCTTCCTTATTTGTATGCATCTGGACAAACAGGCAGAAAACTAGCCACCAGGATACATGAACACCAACTAGCCACAAAACAACATGACTGTCTCTCACTAGTATCCTAACATACAGATAAGAAAGGACCCCACTTCGACTCAGCGAGCAAGCCTACATCTAGACATTTCCAGTAGGAAGGAAGGACTGTAAGAGGAGCAGTAATCTGCCATGGATGTCGAAGGAAATAAGGCAGGCTATCAAAGTAAAAGAGAAGGCATACAAAGTGGCCAAAAACAGCAGGAATGTAGAAGATTGGGAAAACTTTAAAGGTCAACAGAAAGCTACAAAATGAGATATAAAGGAAAGTAAGATAGAGCATGAGAAAAAAAACTAAGAATATAGAGATAGACAGCAAAAGTTTCTATAAATATGTAAGACGAAGAAGAGTGGCTAAAGTAAATGTTGGTCCTTTAGGTGATGAGAAGGGACAGTTGTGGGATATGATGAAATGGCTGAGGAATTGAACAGGCACTTTCCATCAGTCTTCACAGTGGAGGATATTAATAACATGCCAGTAAGTGACAAAGAGATTAAGGTAGATGAGGACCCCCTGGAAACAATTGTTATGGAAGAGCTAGTGTTGGGTAAGCTAATAGATTTAAGAATAGATAAGTCTCCTGGCCTGGATGGAATACATCCCAGGGTACTAAAAGAGATGGCAGGAGAAATAGCAGGTTCACTGGCAGTAATTTTCCAAAATTCCCTGAACCCTGGGGCAGTCCCAGCAGGTTGGAATATAGCGAATGTGACACCACTGTTGAAAAAGGGAAGTAGACAAAAGATGGGGAATTATGCACCAGTGAGTTTAACCAGTGTGGAAGATGCTTGAGTCTGTTATCAAGGAAGAAATAGCAGAACATCTCAAAAGAAATTGTCCTATTGTATAGAAGCAGCATGAGTTCATGAAGGGCAGGTCGTGCTTCACACATCATTTGGAATTCTATGACGACATTTCAAACAAGGTGGATAATGGGGACTCAGTGGATACGGTGTACCTAGACTTCCAAAAGGCCCTTGACAAGGTGCCGCACATGGGGCTACTGCATAATATAAGAATGCATGATGTTAGGGGTAGAATATTAGCGTGGATAGGTTGACTGACTGGAAGCAAAGAGTGGGGATAAATGAGTGCTATTCTGGCTGGCAATCAGTGACCAGTGGTATGTCTAAGGGATTGCTGTTGGGACCACAATTATTTACAATTTATATAGATAATTTGGAGTTTGGGACCACATGGTGGAGCAGGCTCAAAAGGCCGGAAGGCCGACTCGTTTATGCAAACAATTTCCTGATTCCATGATTCCCCAAGACAGTGTAGGTGTGATATGTTCTAACGTCGGGGCGACCCTGTAAACTGCTTCTGGCTCTGCTGCTTCCCCAGACAATGGAGATGTGAAATGCTTCATTATTGGGGGATGATCAAATTTGATTGGCTGGGGGATGGCTATGAAAGCATTTTTGAATGGAAGGGATTGAATGAGAGTTTAATTTGATAAAGCAGTAGAGTAGTAGAAAATGACTGGCCAGAAGAAGTGAGTCATCCACATTTCTGCATGAATGTCGTCCCCACCCACTTCCAAAGTGTTCTGCATCTGGAAAAAGATAGTACAGTTTAACCCTTTAACATTGCGTTAGCGTCCAGGGAGAGAGTACAACTTAATCCTTTAACATTACAACGGTAAAGTCAACATAGTACCAGAGGACCCTGGAGTTGCTGTCTTATCAGAGAGAGAGACAACGGAGAGTGGTTTAAATGTTGAGAGTTTGGAAAAGCACAGCAAGTTAGGCAGCATCTGACGAGCGGGAAAGTTGGCATTTCGGGCTGGAGCCCTTCAGGAAGGGATGTGGAAGGACTCTGGCTTGAAACTTTGATTTTCCTGCTCCTCGGATGCTGCCTAACCTGTTGTGCTTTTCCAGCACCACACACTCAACTCTGATCTGCAACCTCCGCAGACCTGTCTCCTACCTGATACTGAGTGTTACCCTGCATTAGGCGAGAGGAGACCTTGAGAAGGTTGGATCTTCATGGTGATCTCAAGTAGGACCTGAGTGTGCAATTTTAGTCTCTGCAAAGTCTCTGTAAAGTTCAGGTTTGTTAAATTAGATTAGACTTAGTGTGGAAACAGGCCCTTCGGCCCAACAAGTCCACACCGACCCGCCCATACCCCAACATTTACCCCTACCTAACACTACGGGCAATTTAGCATGGCCAATTCACCTGACCCGCACATCTTTGGACTGTGGGAGGAAACCGGAGCACCCGGAGGAAACCCATGCAGATACGGGGAGAACGTGCAAACTCCACACAGTCAGTCGCCTGAGTCGGGAATTGAACCCGGGTCTCAGGCGCTGTGAGGCAGCAGTGCTAACCACTGTGCCACCGTAATCCCTGGAGTGATAGGTTTGACTATGATGAGAATCTGATGAAATTAGATCTGCATTCTCTGAAGTTTAGAAGAACCGGAGGTTATCTCATGAAATGTGTAAGATTCTAAAGATGCATTTTGGGTGGAGGCTGAGTGGTTGTTTCCATTGATTGGACAATCTCCAGCACAGGCACAGTCTCAGGATAAAGGCTCTATCTTTTAGGACCAAGATAAAAAAATTCTTTAGTCAAAGGGTGGTAAACCTTCTAAATTCTCTTTCCCAGAGTTTTTGGACAGTTACTGTTGCTTATCAAAAGATTCGGTTTCAGAATTGAATTAACTCTTGTTTCTTTCTCCACAGATACTGCCTGATCTGCTGAGTTCCTCCAATATTGTCTGTTTGTATTTCTGATTTCAGATTTCATCTGCAACATTTTGCTTTTGTTTGAAGGTTTTGGGGCACGTGGCAAAGTGGAGTTGAACCCCAAGATCAGTTATGATCACATTGAATTCTGGAACAGACTCAACTAGCTTTATGGTCTACTTCTGATCCTATCTCTTTATAGAAGCATTGTCCCTTTTGTTTCTGCAATATATTACATATATGTATATAATTTCTATAATGTGATTTTCTGCAGTTGGGGACTGATGTCTTAAGTGACTTTCTCCAATCTCCATTCTTCAGGATGATCTACGAATTGACGGTCGTGGGTGTGAAGATTATAGACACACTGAGGTAGAAACAGATGTTGTGTCAAACACAAGTGGATCTGCTAGAGTGAAAATTGTAAGTCCTAAGCAGTGCTGCCTTTATTCTAAATTGAAAAATTTATCACAATACTTGATTTGAACATTAACTGTGATTCTTTGGAAGAGACAGGATTGTCACCTGGATGTTTCAAACTCACGCCAGTGTGTATGTTCATTAAAGAAAAGTATCACTTAGAACATCACAGCGCAATACAGGCCCTACAGCCCTCTATGTTGCAAACCTACACTATTCCATTATCATCCATATGTTTATCCAATGACCAGTTAAATGCCCTTAAAGTTGGCAAGTCTGCTACTGTTGCAGACAGGGCATTCCACACCCTTACTACTCTTTGAGTATAGAACCTACTTTTGATATCTGTCCCATAGCTATCATCCCTCAATTTAAAGTTATGTCTCCTAGTGCGAGCCATCCAAGGAAAAAGGCTGTCACTGTCCACCCTATTTAATCTTCTGATCATCTTCTATTTCAAGTCCCTCAGCCTTCCCTCATAAGACCTTCCCTCCATATCAGGCAACATTCTGTTAAATCTCCTCTGCGTCGTTTTCAGTGCTTCCATATTCTTCCTATAGTGCGGCAACCAGAACTGTACGTGGTAGTCCAAGTGCAGCCGTGCCAGAGTTTTATACTGCTGCAGCTTGACCTCATGGCTCCGAAATTCAATCCCTCTACCCATAAAAGCTAATACACTGTATGCCTTCTTAACAACCCAATCAACCTGGGTGGCAGCTTTTGGAGATCTGTGCCCATGGACACAGATCTCTCTGCTCATCTACACTACCAAGAATCTTACCATTAGCCTGGTACTCTCTTCCTGTTGCTCCTTCCAAAGTGAATCACACATTTCTGCATTAAACTCCCATTTGTCACCACTCAGCCCAGCTCTGCAGCTTATCTATGTCCCTCTGTAACCTACAACATCCTTCCACACTTCCCACAACTCCACCGACTTTAGTGTCTTTCATAAATTTACTAACCCATCCTTTTACACTGTCATCCAGGTCACTTATAAAAATGACAAACAGCAGTGGCTCCATAACAGATCCTTGCAGTACTCCACTAGTAATTGGTCTCCAGGATGAGCATTTTCCAACAACCACCACCCTTTGTCTTCTTACAGTTTCTGATCCAAACCACTAAATCATGCTCAATCCCATGCCTTCATATTTTCTACAATAGTGTATCATACCTTCTCAAATGCTTTACTGAAATTCATATACACCATGTCAACCGCTTTATACTCATCCACCTCTTTGGTCACCTCAAAGAACTCAGTAAGTTTTGTGAGGTGCGACTTTCCCTTCACAAAACTGTGTTGACTATCCCTAATCAACTTATTCTTTTCTGGATGTTTATAAATCCTGTCTCTTATAATCCTCATCTGAACTGTCATGTCTTCCCAGTGGGTTCCCTTGACCTCATGGTCACTTGCCTCTTAACTGTGAAAGATGAAAATCTGACTCTTGGCTTGCTTCAGAGACTGTGCCAAAAGAAATCTGGGCCAGAGGAAACTTTCCAGCAAATCTGTGAATTGGTGGTGAGTTGAAAATGTGGAGATAATCAGTTTGCCCACTGTTTATCCCAACATACTTTCAAATTAAAACAGTTGGCATTTCTAGAGGATTGGCAGGCTAAGATTAACAGCAGCTCTGTTTGACAGGCCAAAATGTGTGCATTGAAGAGACAGTAGATACTGACAGATATATAGAGTTTGTCACAGATCTGCCATAATTTCATTGAATAATGAAGCAGGTTTGAGGGCTGAATGGCCTACTTCTGTTCCTGTGAGAATCATGAATGCTAGTTCCTTTCCCAAGATGAAAAGCTAATAGAGATATCATCATCAACTTCTTATTCAAGCAGGACTTTGCTGAAATACACTTGGACGATCAATAAGGTTTTTTTTTAGACGATTACTGTTGTGGAAATTAGATTCTGGTGGCAGAATGGTCTAGGCACATTTTTCATGCTAGTGAATTGTCTCCAATTGCTTGTATCATCAGAGGAAGCAATGTTTTCTCATTAATAGTACACAATACACAGATGGTGGAACACTGCCTGCTGCGAACCACTGAAGGAGGCACCTCATTTCTCTATTTGGCAGCTCGGGTAGCTTTTCAATAGATAATCAGCCAGATATCCCATTGAAACCTTTCCCTGTTGTATGAAAGTTATCATATTGGACCACTGAAACAGAGAGGTGACTTAGTTTGGCCTTCAAAGTGGTGTGGTGAGCAATGATGCAGATTCCCTCCAGCACAGAAATCATATAACACCACATCTTACCTCTTATTGCAGTTTTCAGAGAATATGTTAAAAGAATCGAGATATTGGCACAATGTAATTTCACTTGTTTGAAGAGTTGGTGCAAGTAGGGAGTCAAATGACGACCTCCTACTCTGCAACCATTGGGTGATTCTATGTTGAAGGAGCCAGAAGGATGATGTGACACAAATTCTTCTGTGTTGCAGACCAATTTGCCATATGGTACAGTTGTCCTGTTTTCCCCCCTCAGTTGAAGCAAAACGCTCAGAGCCACAGTATAGTTTTACCTCCTTCATCTTTATTCCAGGCCCTGGAGGGAGAGAGAATGTTCACCCATGTGCACAGAGACATGAGTTCTCAGTCTTCACTCAAACAGTAGTTCCTTAATGAATTATAGAGTCATTTTACAGGGAGAAACATCCAGATAAGGCAAAGTACGTATTGATTGGATTGCCGTTCTAATCAGCGAGTGTCAATAGTAAAGATTAAGCCATCTGCTGTTACACAATGAATGTTCTTAACCTTAACTGGCTTCACATAATGAATACTTTTCACCTTATTAAACTGACCTTACATACTGAATTCTTCCAATAATGTTAAATGGCTCTACATAATGAATACTTTTCCACCTTGTTAACCCATGACCCTTGCCTCCAGCACCCCATTGTTAACTGCAAGTTCTTATTTGATCTGAGTCATGCTTAGCTGAACCATTTGCTTCACAAAACCCAAAACTTAACTCTTTCCCTACCTGCTCATACCCTACACATATTCTCAGTCCTATTGTTCCTTGTATGAGTGCAGTAACCTGCATGTTCACACCTGACAACAACTGTTGTCTTTAACTGGAAGCTGAAGGAAATCATAGTAAAATATAATTAAAGTGACCAGTGTTTTCTGGGCAGTCACAATGCCACCCTGAATGTAGCCAATTAAAATGGTTCCTTTATTCAGGCACAATAGTGAAGCTAGATCTAACCTGGTGCTACTTAGAGTAACTTTCCTGCATTCCAGCTTCAAACAACAGCTCAATCTGGAGTAAGTATGTCTTGCGAGTCCTTATCTTGCTATGAGCAAAATTCGAATTTGGCTGTGTCTTATGCTGTAGATTTATGATTTTCAACGTAACTATTACTTTTTGAGAGCAAGAATGAAGGAAGTATTGAGGCTTGTCGGTTGCCATCAGATGCAAGAGAAAAAAGCACCACAATTTCCAAGGTCCACATTCTTCAGAGGAAGAGACTGGGCTGATTCAAAGGCGTTTATCCAATTTCAGAAATCTGCTGTTATGCTTTCGATGTTAGAATTAAAGTATTTATCGTGTCTAATGCTGTTGCAAGCTTCATTTATGTTCTGAGTAATTTTGTTTCACAAGATATTGATAAAACTTGAAGTTTGGAAATCTGCAAGGCACCAAGTTGAAAAGCCTGTCAACATAATGAATATGCTTCTGTATCTATTGTTTATCCAACATCACATGCAGGCGCTTGATATAATTGTTCCTTTAAGAAAAGGCAGCCAAGATGTTCCCTCTGCATCACGAAACATGTGATGTTGGAATGGGTCCAGTTCTGCCAGGCTGTTGCTGAATGTGCCAACCATAGTCTGTTACCAACATCCACTTCGCATTCTGAGTTTACTTGGTCAGCAATGCTCTGAGCTTTGATGCAATTCATTGCTTTGGAGAGTAGCTTTTTTAAGCTGGGCCAGGGTGAAACATTAAAATGATGCTTCACTTGAACAGACCATTCAGCCGATTGGGTTTGTGCTGGGAATGCCATTCTGAGCTTGCTCAGATTCACGTTTTGTACTGGTTTATTCATTAGTCACTGCATTTCAAAGTTTCAAAGACACTGTAATAGGCAAGATTTGTTTAGAAATGTGAGTGTTATTGGAAAATAGATAGCACAAGTTATCTGTCAAGGCTGGTACCTTTCTTACCTTTCCAGAATGTCTGTGTGAAGGTAGATCAGGTAAGTAGCTGCAATAATTCCCAAACTGTTAGGCAGAGCTCATCAACCAGAATCCCATCACAATCAAGGAGGTTTGGAGTATTAGGAAATGAATGCTAACTTTAAGAGGGGAGTTAGTGTAGAGTCTCAGAGTGTCTGGCTTTCAGTTTTCTTGAAACCAATCTTTGACATTCTGAATCAGAGTTGCCAGCTAAGCTACCAATTGGCAAAAGTGGCATTTTGATATCAGTGGATTGAGGCGAAATTTGGGGGTCAAGGAATGCTGTAGTGATGGAAATAAGCCATTTTTAAAGATGGCTTCAAGTTTATTTCAGGATGAAAGAGAACACTGCTTTTAACCATTTCAGGATTGGGAAGGCTGCCAACCTCTAGGACTAGCGCTGGAGGGTTTATTTTTGGAAAGAGCTATCTAGCATGCTTTCGGTCTTGCCTTTGTAAATCAGGGACGGGTTTGTACCATCTATAACCCAATGTAACTAAAATGTATTCTAGCATGCATGGTAGTCACACTGGAGATGTCAGTGCCAGCGATGCACTTAAGACAATTAAAGATATTGGGTACGATGTTCCTTCAGTCCACCACCAGTATTGATGCTGGCACATACAATAGCAAGGTTAACTGGAGTGGGTTGAATTGAGCAATATGCATGTTAGTCACATTGGTTTAATTGTTAAAAGACTGAGGGAAATGCTTCGTGTTACTGTACTGTTCAAAGTTCTTTGTTAGAGAAGTAGAAAACGTATTGTGGTATTTACTTTTTCACAGGGTCACACAGATATTCTCGTAGGTGTTAAAGCTGAAATGGGCACACCTAAACTGGAGAGACCATACGAAGGCTTTTTGGAATTCTTTGTGGACTGGTAAGATGCTTGTCAAATGACAGACCTCAAGGCGAGCTCCACATTAATCCACTTAATTAATAAGGATCTGTTTGAAAAGATGTGAAGATCATGACAGGCATAAAAAAAAATTCCTCATCTCTGTACCTCTGGACGTGACAATTTGAATACAGGCCTGATAGGCCTCCCATCTCTCACCATCTGTGAACTTGTGGCTAAAATAAAACCTGCTCGTTCCCAAGTCTCATCAAGTCCCCTTTCCCGTCATCTCTCTGCATATTAAGCCTATTGGCTCTTGGCTAAACAATAGTTTACTTTTAAAATTCTCATCCTGTTTTTGAATTCATCCATTGCCTTATACGTTCATTTGATATAGGAGCAGAATTAGGCCATTCAGCCCATTGAATCTGCTCCGCCATTCAATCACCCCCATTTTCCTGCCTTCACTCCATATTTGTTCAATCCATTGCAAATTAAAATTGTCTAACTCCTCCTTAAATTTACTCACTGTCCCAGGATCCACCACAGTTTGGGATAGCAAATTCCACCGATTCACAACCCTCTGGGAGAAGTAGTTTCTCCTCAACTCCTATATTTTAAATTTGCTGCCCCTTACCTTAATCGCCTTGCCCCATCCTATCTCTGTAATGTCCTCAGTTCCCCATTCTGAGATAACTGTACACCTAAAATTAGGCCTCTGAAGTATCATCAGTTTTAATTGCCCTGCTGTTGATGTTCATGCCTTAAATTTGGGGCCTGAGTCCCAAGCCCAATTCTTACCTTACCTATCTTTCCTATTTTTTTTAAATGTCATTTAAAAACGTACTTTTTAGGATATAGACCAGTCACAATTGGATTATGATTGTCCCTAAACTGTGGTTTGCAAGGCCATTTCAAAGGACAGCCAAGAGTCAATCACCTTACTGCGGGGCTGGAATCACATGTATGGATCAGGTGAGCCTAACATATACTCGTTCCTAAAGGATATTAACAAGCCAGGTGGGTCTCTAGAACTATTGATTACTGTCATGATCGGAGCCAAGGTTATTAACTGAATTTGAATCTCGCCAGTTCCTGTGATGGGATTTGAACCTATGTCCCCAGACCAATCATCTGAGCCTATGGTTTACTAGTCCAGTGACATTACCACCATACCACCATTACCTTTTTTACCTCTACAACCAATCTTTTGGCCCTTGTATGTGCAACAGTCTCAAATATTCCTACAGAGCACCGTATTATATAGCTCTAAGTTGTTAGCAAGCGATTAATGGACTTAACAACCACCTGATGAGGAAACAACGCTCTGAAAGCTAGTGATTCCAAATAAACCTGTTGGACTATACGTGGTGTGTGATTTTTAACTTTGCACACCAGTTCAACACCAGCACCTCCAAATCATTACATTACATAGTGCACTGAACATGCATGTATGTGAATTGTACTTCTATGAATAATCCACTAGATGGTGATAGTGGAGTGCTTTCTAATGTTGATTGATTTCATTTAATATGTGAGACTGAAATGAGGGCTGGGATCAGCTGGAATGTTTCTCTACCTATTTGAATTCAAAGAGGTAGATAAATCAGAATGCAGTATTTTCATCATATCTGAACACAATATTATTGAGTTATTTTAAATATGATTTTGCTCACTAGCTCTGCCAATGCAACCCCTGAGTTTGAAGGGCGAGGAGGAGAAGATCTGGGCACAGAAATCGCCAACACCCTGTACAGAGTGTTTGATAACACCAGTACCTTGGAGTTGAAGACACTGTGCATTACTCCCAGAGAACACTGCTGGATCCTGTATGTAGATGTACTGGTAGGTTTTCTTCAGAAAGCAGAAAGTTGGAGTCATAAATTTAGAAAAATTAAAACCGATATGTTTATGTAATGTCAGATTTGGGATTTAAAGACCGTAGTTTAATGCAGGAAAGGAACACTATAATTCGGCTTGCCAGGAGTTGAAGAGTTTGATATTGACCTTGGCTTTTTTTAAAATTAGAACTGGTTTATTTTAACGGGGTGACATCTGTCATGCAAAGTGAGACAGCACTGAAATTAGACTGTCCGATTGCTGCACACTCTGGGAAAGTATGGCACAGCTGTTGAATGATAGCTGGCATGATGCAAGATTTCGACTTGGGCGCATTTGATCAAAGTCCTGCCTCAAAGCAGCCACACAGCCCATGCACCAAATTGCCTGACTTGGTCAAACACAATGGATTCAGCAAGAAAGCTGAAGAAGAATGGGAATGATTTACTGCCAGCCCTGACTCCCTGGGTCAATCTGTGTGTTCCCATGGTGACTGATGCTACCAAAACAATTTAGCAATTTCAGCTAAATGTTTCTACCCCAGGGGAAAAAAAACACTTTCTCCCAAAGAACCATGGACACCCAGTCAGTGAATCGATTCTGCATATAACGTACATACCACTATTCTAACCATCAAGTTGTCATGTCCAAACAGTAACATTAATTTTCTGTAGGAATATCGAATAAAAGGATAAAAAGTTGTTGACAAATGTCAACATCTTTAAAACATGTGGGTTATTTCCATAACGTCTGGACAAAGCCTGACCATTAACATGCTGAGAGTTACTATTGATCAAAAACTAAAACTGTCCTGTAAATTCTATGGCCACCAGAGTAGGTCAGAGGCTAGGATTGCTGCCTCATATAGCTCACCTCCTGACTCCCAAAGCCATTTTCCATTGGCAAGCCACATGAGGAGTGTGATGGTATACTGTCTGTATGCCTGCATGGGTGCCTCCAGCAACACTTAAGAAACTTAACCCCATCCAAAACAAAGCAGTCTGTTTAATCTGCAATTCATCTCCTTCCTTATCAACTCACTTCCTCCACTATGACACCCAGCAGCAACAGAGTATGCCTTCTACAACTTATCAAGGCTGCTTAGATAGCACCCTGCAAAACTGTGACCAAACCATTTAGAAGATTAAAGGCATCAGATGCATGGGAACACCACCTGAAAGTTCCCCTCTAGGCCTTATGTCATCCAGACTTGGAACTATACCACCATTCTGTCAACATCACTGGAACTCCCTCTGTAACAGCATTGTGGGTATATCCACATCCAAAACTCTGCAGCAATTCAGGAATCTGGTCTACCAGCACCTTTCAAGGACAATTAGGAATTGGCAAGAAATACCGGCCTAGCCAGCGATACTTATTTCCCACTCGATAATGTAAAAAGAGGAGAATGGTAAGAATTAGATGCTTATCTCAGGATGAGATGTTCAGAATCCGTACACCCCATCATTGGGCTGAACTTAATGACAGTGATTCACGTATAGTAGTGCATATGTGAATTAGAAACATTTTTTGGGCATGCAAAATTGTGTCAAATTTCCAAGTTTTTATATATTAAAATGTACTACGAGACAATTTTTTTTCCCTGTAGAGTACAGAATTTGGAGAGCAATCGTTTTAGTCTGAAAATTTTGGTCTTTGTTCTTGCATCTTTTTGTTTGATCATTTTAACGTTTTGTTCCATAAATGTATGTGAAAGTATAGTCTTTATTTCTGCAGTGGTTTATGGATTAATGACAAGTAAATGATGTTTTGTGCATGATCAAAACATTCATATGGTTAGTGTGGCTAGCTATTATAGCTACAAAGCTTGGGCATTCTAGTGTGCATTCACCGTTTGTCCAATTCAATTCATTGACAGCTATGGTTGTGCTGTATGCATTTTTCCTAATCTCTGTTCTGTCCTGCTTTTGATTAATTTGTGCAATGCAGTAACTTTTTTTGCATGTTTTTCATGTGTTTCCCCAACAAAGGACAATATTCTCAATGAGACCTGTTCTCTCCCCTCTGCCCCTTCTTTACAATCTGGCTATGTGTTTTACACAACCTTCCTAAGAGTACATTTTGAAAAGGCTTGGCCATAATACACAACTTTTGTTAACTTGAAGTTGTCTGTTTTTCAGTTGTTGGAGTGTGGTGGAAACCTTTTTGATGCAATCTCTCTAGCAGTCAAAGCAGCACTTCATAATACTAGGTAAGAATTGGATTCGTGTGTTTTATGTCCTGGGCAACATTCCCTTTAAGCTTCTAGGCCACACAGCTGTTCATAGGCCTGTGCAGCAGCAGAAAAAAAATGGAGGAAAGATATGTCTCAGGGGCACTACCAAAAGTAATATAGATCACCAGTTATTATTAAATATAGTACCACTTGCACTGAATGGACTGTGTGAATTTTGTTGTATTTTTGGAATGTATGCTATGCCCCTTTTAATAACATGTAGGATATGATCATGCATATGGTTATCTTCAGCCTTTTGGGGGCATAAAGCACTGAGGGTTTTTGCTTTAGGAAAGATGTGAATGGTGCATTGGAGAGAGTGAAGAAGAGATGTGTAAGAATCTTATAAAGTTGGACTGGGGATGTTGGGACTTATTTCATTGGAAAGAAAAGCCATGAGTGGGTTGGACAGAGTAGACAGGGAGAAACTGTTCCCTTACATAAAAGCATCAACAACGAGAGGGCACAGCTATAATTTACAAAAGATGCAAATGTAATGTAGGAAGAAAACATTTTCACACAAAGGGTATGGGCTAAATGCTGGCAAATGGGACTAGATTAATTTAGGATGTCTGGTTCATCATAGACGAGTTGGGCTGAAGGGAGTGTTTCTATGCTGTACATCTCTATGATCCTCCAACAAGCAGTTAGGGTCTGGGTCATGCTGTCTGGTGGTGTGGTTGAGCTAGGTTCAATTGAGGCATTCAGGATGATTATTTATATAGGATCAATATTCAGCGTTATGGGTTTAAGGCAGACAAATAGCATTGAGTCGTTACACTCATTCAAAGAGCTGCTGCAGATACTGGGCTGAATGACCATTTGGTGCATCATACTTCTGTGATACTGCATGAGCACCAGAATCATTAACTATGTAAGAACATTCATCAAGGGCAGCATACCAATCCTTAATCCCATGTCCAGGTTGTCGCTCTGTTTATGCCTACAAGATAATGGTGTCACATAAGCAGGTGGGATTATATTAACATTTGCACTATCAATCCTGACCACTGACCGAATTGATTAATCTTTTTATACCAAATCGTAAAAACTCGACTCATAAGCCAAGGGGTTGGTTGTTTACTCTCTCTCCGATTTACCTTCTCAAGATGACCCACTGTACTTTCCTTCCTTGTGTGTTTAGCACATTTTCTCTGATATAGCTGTGTTTATGAACTGGCAACACTTAAAATAGCAGCCGTCAAACTTTAAAGTGTCAGTTGCTACTTATTTGTACTTTCTTGGATTGCAAAAACAGTTCAGGCGTGGCCTCAGAAATGCAGCATCAACTTGCTGACTATAAGCTTACAAGACTTAACATCACTCTGAACCAGTGGCATTCACTTAGGATTAGATTTCAAGATTGTTAATGAATTAACAGTGTTAAATATCCAGCCTGTTGGATGGCTTGGAATTAAATACTTGTAGTTAGAAATGTCTCCAGAACTTCATCGATATTGTGCTTAAGAGCTGCTGTGGATGAATTTGTAGCTTTGTCTTTCTCTGAAAGCTTTGAGATAATTTGCTGAAATGCTAGAGTAATGAACGTCCATATGGAAACCCAATAACCATTCCCCCTGGATTCCGGGCTCCTGGTTACATGTTGGTAGTGCTTCCTGAGCCAGCTGGTTTAAATCTCACTTTCTTTGATCTCAGACAAACATGTTATATTTGTGTGTGCTCCAAAATCTCTCAATTTTCTACTGTTTATCATTTTATAAAATAACTCCTGTAGGTACTCGTGCAAAGAAGTTGGCTGAAAGACCACTTCTTTACAAAGAGGAGATAAAGTGCAATGTAACCATTTTCATTTTATTTTCTCCATCTTTTCAAGAATTCCAAAAGTCCGAGTGCTCGAAGATGATGAGGGTGCCAAGGAAATTGAGCTCTCTGATGATCCATATGACTGCATTCGACTCAATGTGGAAAATGTACCTTGCATAGTCACTTTAAGCAAAGTAAGATAAACCTACTTCTATGTACAAATACCTTGCACAAAACCTTTTTACATAAATGACCTCTTACTGATTGCATATAAAATTGGTATTGAAATACAGCTATTATCTTCATGTTTAAGCTATGTAATTAAAACTGTATTACAACCAACTTCTAAAGAAACATTTGATTTAAAAATAGACTTTTCAAAAGATTACTCATTCAACGGATAGCAGTTTTTTTTAAACCTAGGTGCTCTGTGGAAGGTATTGTGTAGGGACTGATTTCCACTAGTTCCTATAGCTTTTTTCAAAACAAAATTCTACCTTTAAAAAGGTAAATGATGAGGATAATTAATGAGGATTTGTTTGAAAGATTTTGAGAATGGAAGTGAATGGTCTTCTGTCTATTTAAAAGCCTTTGAATGGTCAGGTAATACAAGACAACATAAAGGCGTGCAGGTAAGTACCACAAGAAGGAATCAATTGAGGTGTTCAAGAGGGTATTGGATGATTATTTGGATAGAAATGGTGTGCACAGATATGGGGCAAAAGCTGGAAATTGGGATGAGGGAAAAGAATCATGCAGGCATGCTGGGCTGAATGGCCACTTACTGCACCATAACAGTTGTGTGAAAATTGAATGAGCAGATGTGCTTGTTCCATCTTTCAGTGAGATTAATGTCAGCTGCAATGTTGAGTTGATCTGTCACTTTGTTATTAACCCCTTGTTGTTTTTATCAGGCCTCTGCCAAAACCAATCCAATTACAAGTTGATTAAAGACCATTGCACAGTGTATCTGTTACGTAGAATGCGACCTCTATGAACAGAGGTGATATAAGTGTGCCTGCCCATTAGTATCAGGAAACATTAGGAACATTTTCAAGCCTGTGTCACACACATGAAAAACCACTCAGAACCCAGCTTTACACTTTACTAACACTGCTTCACTTAGCAACACTTGTTGACCAAAGACATTTCCATGCCAGCATTTAATTTTCAGTGCTGAAGACACTTAGGAAGATTTAAGTTCTAAAATTCCTTTACCCAGAAAAGGCTGCATCGAAACGGTCTTGCCCTAATCGGAAGTATGTTTCCTAGTATTTTTGTCAAAATATTTTGTGTTAAGAGATTGCCATGTTTTCTGCTGACATAGTTTGATACACAGCATAATATTTACAGAACAAATCATCTGTATTGATTGTGTTGTGCATTAAAGTGAGAGATACTACTCAGTATGACAGCAGGGAAGAGGCCCAGGTTTCTTGAAACGTTCAGCTGTCAGCACTGAAGTACCAGATAGTCATTGCTGCATCGGAACTGTCAGCCCCAAATTTCAGTCGGTGTTCCCACTGGAGGTCATTATCCACGGTACTTGCCAAATTGCATTAGGTCATCAGAGATAGCAACAGGGATAGACCACGTAGCCTGCTTCGTTATTCAATAAGATCATGGCTTCCAAACCCTGACTACCTTACTACCCAAGCCTATTCATTAACTGAGCAACTGGAACCCTCTGAGCTATAGAATTCCCAAGATGCACAATCCTGTGAGTGAAGACCTTTCTCTTCATCTTTGTCCACAACAGCCACCCACTTAACCTGAGGTTGTGACCCTTTCTTTTAGACTCTCCAGCTAGAGGGGGCAGCCACTCCATATTGCGTTAAACCTATCGCTGATGTTGCTTGCTTTCCATAGATCGGACACAGGCATGTAGTTGATGCCACTTCGCAGGAGGAAGCGTGCTGCATGGCCAGCCTGTTGGTTTCTGTCACCAGCAAAGGGACCAGCACTTGCTTCAGGAAAGTTGGAGGAGGCAGTTTGGATCCAGAAAGTATCTTTGAAATGTTAGAGGTATGAATCAAGGCGTTAATTAAATGCTTGGGTTTGGGGTCAGTCGCCTTTACTTTCATCCTGTTGTTTTTTGTTTTGGGCTTTGACATTGCAATCAAAATCCTGCTGTGCAGTTTGATTGTTGGCAGTTAATTAAGCTTTGTTTGAGCATAAAGGCGAACAACATCACTCCTATTGGCTTCCACTATATCACCAATTGTCATCTCCTATATGAAAGGGTGATTTGGTTGACCATCGGGATAGCTCAATTATTTGCTACGTGGTGTGCAAGTATATTACAGGTAGAAATGTCTGCACATACCCCTCCCTCTCCCTTCTCTGTGAAAGTAGTTCACTCACATTTGATGGTTCTTTTTGACCCAGTGTGGATCATGGAACACCAGCTCAATGATGGTCTTCACACTTGAACGGGCTGACTGATGGAAATGTGCAGCTCCAGCCAAAATCCATTGTCAGAGGAAGACTATCTATGGGTGTTGTAGAGGGTCGAATGTAATTATTTCTGCTATTGCTTCTTCCACTGAACTGAGCCCTCCCCCTGTGCTCCCATCCTCCCCAGTTAGTGTTTCAAATGTTTACCTGTTTCTCTTCGACAAATCTCAAATCTAACATGGTGGGTGAAAAGTGAATCACAATGTGCTGCTCATGTGCAGTAACTGTTAGCAATGCAGGGCAGCCTTTTGTTTCTGTCACTGATTGAGTAACAGCATTGGTCATGATGGTTCAAGGAGAAAGTGAGGACTGCAGATGCTGGAGATCAGAGCTGAAAATGTGTTGCTGGAAAAGCGCAGCAGGTCAGGCAGCATCCAAGGAACAGGAAATTCGACGTTTCGGGCATAAGCCCTTCATCAGGAATGAGGAAAGTGTGTCCAGCAGGCTAAGATAAAAGGTAGGGAGGAGGGACTTGGGGGAGGGCGATGGAGATGTGATAGGTGGAAGGAGGTCAAGGTGAGGGTGATAGGCCGGAGTGGGGTGGGGGGGCGGAGAGGTCAGGAAGAAGATTGCAGGTTAGGAAGGCGGTGCTGAGTTTGAGGGATTCGACTGAGACAAGGTGGGGGGGAGGGGAAATGAGGAAACTAGAGAAATCTGAGTTCATCCCTTGTGGTTGGAGGGTTCCCAAGCGGAAGATGAGGTGCTCTTCCTCCAATCGTCGTGTTGTTATGGTCTGGCGATGGAGGAGTCCAAGGACCTGCATGTCCTCGGTGGAGTGGGAGGGGAGTTAAAAGTGTTGAGCCACGGGGTGGTTGGGTTGGTTGGTCCAGGTGTCCCAGAGGTGTTCTCTGAAACGTTCCGCAAGTAGGCGGCCTGTCTCCCCAATATAGAGGTGGCCACATCGGGTGCAGCGGATGCAATAGCTGATGTGTGTGGAGGTGCAGGTGAATTTGTGGCGGATCCCTTGGGGCCTTGGAGAGAAGTAAGGGAGGAGGTGTGGGCGCAAGTTTTGCATTTCTTCCGGTTGCAGGGGAAGATGCCGGGAGTGGAGGTTGGGTTGGTGGGGGGTGTGGACCTGACGAGGGAGTCACGGAGGGAGTGGTCCTTTTGGAACACTGATAGGGGAGGGGAGGGAAATATATCCCTGGTGGTGGGGTCCGTTTGGAGGTGGCGGAAATGACGGCGGATGATACGCTGTATATGCAGGTTGGTGGGGTGGTAGGTGAGAACCAGTGGGGTTCTGTCCTGGTGGCGGTTGGAGGGGCGGGGCTCAAGGGCGGAGGAGCGGGAAGTGGAGGAGATGCGGTGGAGGGCATCGTCGATCACGTCTGGGGGGAATCTGCGGTCCTTGAAGAAGGAGGCCATCTGGGCTGTACGGTATTGGAACTGGTCCTCCTGGGAGCAGGTGCAGTGGAGACGAAGGAATTGGGAATATGGGATGGAGTTTTTACAGGGGGCAGGGTGGGAGGAGGTGTAGTCCAGGTAGCTGTGGGAATCAGTCAGTTTATAGTAGATGTCTGTGTTGATTCGGTCGCTCGAGATAGAAATGGAAAGGTCTAGGAAGGGGAGGGAGGAGTCTGAGACGGTCGGGGTGGAAGGTGTTGGTAAAATGGATGAACTGTTCAACCTCCTCGTGGTAGCACGAGGCAGCACAGATACAGTCATCAATGTAGCAGAGGAAAAGGTGGGGGGTGGTGCCAGTGTAGTTGCAGAAGATGGACTGTTCCACATATCCTACGAAGAGACAGGCATAGCTGGGGCCCATGCGGGTGTCCACGGCAACTCCTTTAGTTTGGAGGAAGTGGGAGGATTGGAAAGAGAAGTTGCTCAGGGTGAGGACCAGTTCAGTCAGTCAATGGAGGGTGTCAGTGGAAGGGTACTGGTTGGTACGGCGGGAAAGGAAGAAGCGGAGGGCTTTGAGTCCTTCGTGATGGGGGATGGAGGTGTACAGGGACTGGATGTCCATCGTGAAGATAAGGCGTTGGGGACCAGGGAAGCGAAAATCATGGAGGAGGTGGAGGGCGTGGTTGGTGTCCCGAACGTAGGTGGGGAGTTCTTGGACTAAGGGGGACAGGACCACGTCGAGGTATGCAGAGATGAGTTCAGTGGGGCAGGAGCAGGCTGAGACTCCTTCCACCTATCACATCTCCATCGGCCCTCCCCCAAGTCCCTCCTCCCTACCTTTTACCTTAGCCAGCTGGACACACTTTCCTCATTCCTGATGAAGGGCTTATGCCTGAAACGTCGAATTTCCTGTTCCTTGGATGCTGCCTGACCTGCTGCGCTTTTCCAGCAACACATTTTCAGCTCTGATCTCCATGATGGTGTACAAATAGAGCATGCATTCTGCTGCCTCTGCTTACAATGTTCATAGTGGTAATGGTGGAATTGCCATTCCACCTAGCAGCTGAAGACATCCAGTTGTTTTTTTGTTTTAACTTGTAAGCTCAGTTTGCCAGTTCTTGTGTCCAGAATGTTCATTCTTTTCAGTGTCACTTTGATTTGGATACTCTCATCAAGTTGCCAACATAATTTGGTTTCCGACATAATTTACAAATTAATATAGCTGTCCAACTCAATGTTTTCACTGTTGAAATAATAATCACCTGCACAGTTTAAAAAGACCTCCCCCCTGACCCCCGCTCCAAATTAATAATTTTAAGCTTCCTAATCCAGACTGCTAGTGTGTTTGAACTGTGAAGTAAATGCATGCTTTTAATGGAGTGAAAGCAACTGAGAAGTGGAGATTACAGATTCCCATCATTCTACTCTATTAAGATGCTACGATGTGAATTAAACCCTCCTACACTCTATTTGAATATTGGATATTGGAACTATTACTAACAAAATGCTATTGTACAAAAGCTGCATTAGGTTATTGCTTGAACAATACTTGAGGGTAAAGCACTATCAAGTGATATTACAGAAAATTTGATCTGTTTAATGGTGGAGGTTTGTGCTTGTGGTGAGACCATGCAGTTGGTGGTGGGGTTAGAGAAATCACGGGGAAAAGGAGCCTCATTGAGGTTAAAGAGGTTGAGCTTGAGGGATTCTGTGCACAGTCTCTAATGGAATTTCTCTTTCTTGATATTTCTCTGTTGACTTAACTTGACCGATGAGTCAACATCCTGTAATGTGAGATTTATAATTGTGTCGAAGGACTAAGGAAGTGGGTTTTCAAATAGGCTATGGAACTTTCAATGCCAAGATGGAAAATCACTCTTAACTTTTTTTTATTAATCTAGGTTATATTTAAGTTAATCTTTCCTTGTGCTTTGTTTCCCCCTGCTCTCCCTCTTCACCCTTTTCCCCCCCCACCCCTCTATCTCTCTCTGCCCCCTCCCTCTCCCACCTATTACGCTCCCCTTCTTTCCTAAACTCCCCCTCTCAGACAGGAAACCGAGTTGGAAATGCATTGCATATATCTTTACAAACCGCTTTGGAGAAAGAAGAAAGTTTAGGAAAGAAACGTCAAAAAGTTGGATTTCTTGGTTGACTTCTGCACTGTACTTTTTTTCTAATAAAAGATTATTTAAAACGTTTGTGCAGCTGAAGAGAATTTACTGTATTTAATTTGGGAAGTTTATACTTTTCCCAACAATTAATTGTACATTATAAAAATTGCAACTTGTGTGTATTTGATATACTACTTTGGAGGCATATTACCTGCATGATTGGGAAGTGTTATATATACTTGCCTCATGCTGAAAAAGGCATCTTGCTTTTGAAACAAGGTTAGACTAATTGACTGTCAGGAGCAGTCACAGTGTCAGCATGATATTACTTCCTACTGTTGTCCCTGTGGACTGCAATTTATCCATCTAAAGGATATTCTTCATTTTAGAATCTCTGACTCAAGCATGTGTTGAAAATCCACAAAAGATTTTCATTATCTTGGTTAGTACCAGTTTCTTAAGCTGAGTCCTTGTGTTCTAATTGACACTGACACTCAATCAATACTCATTTCTGTGACTAATTGATTTGCCCTCCTAGCGCCCAGTGAGAATCCTCTTTGCATATTGAAGTTTACATCTGATGTTTGTGGAGAGTGGCAGATAAATCAAGGTATTTTGTATTCTTCATTGTACTCAACAAACTGCCTAAATTATGCAAGTTTTATTGATATCTATCTCTAATGACTCTTTAGCCCTTTCTCTCTTTCCTCCCACCCTCATTCCCTCTCCTGCTCATTTACCCCTCTCAATTTTGGCTGCTCACACCCATATCTCTCATACCCCTTTCTCACTCTCATCCTGCTTCCTTCCTTGCGTATGCATACCTCCTCAGGGCGTGGACCTGACGATGGAGTCACCGAGGGAATGGTCTTTCTAGAAAGTGGATAGGGGTGGGGAGGGTAATATATCTCTGGTTCATGGTCCCCACCAACCAACTTTCCCCTCCCACCATCTTCCCTCGCCACCGCAGGAATTGCAAAACCTGTGTCTGCACCTCCCACCTCACCATGTCCAAGGCCCAAAGGAGCCTTGCATATCCCTAAGAGTTTTACCTGCACTTCCACACGTGTCATTTACTGTATCTGTTGCTCCTGAAGTGGTTTCCTCACATTGGAGAGATAAGGCGCCTACTTGCAGAGTGCTTCAGAGAACATCTCCGGGACACCCGCACCAACCAACCCCACGCCCGAACACTTCAATTCCTCCTCCCACTCCATCAGAGACATGCAGGTCCTACGCATCCTCCATCACCACTCCCTTACCACCTGATGCCTGGAGGAAGAACGTCTCAGCTTCTGCCTTCATTGCATCAATGTGGATTTTCCCAGTTTCCTCATTCCTCCAATATCCCCACCTTATCCCAGTTCCAACCTTCCAGCTCAGCACGGCCCTCGTGACCTGTCCATCTTCCTTCCCACCTATCCGTTCCACCTTCCTCTGACCCATCACCATCACCCCCACCTCAATGCACCTATCGCACTCTCCGCTACCTTCCCCCACCCCCCTCGTTTCTCTCTTCACCCTCTCGACTGACAGCCTCATTCCTGATGAAGGGCTTTTGCTCGAAACATTGATTTTCCTGCTCCCAGGATGCTGCCTGACCTGCTGTGCTTTTCCAGCACCACACTCTCGACTCTAATCTCCAGCATCTGCAGTCCTCACTTTCGCCTATCTGGCCTTAGGGATCTCGTATCAGATTTTAGTTCCATAAATTTCTCCACTGTCCTTTTTTTTAATGCAAACTAATTTCCTTTAATTCCTCCTTCTCACTAGACCATTGTTTCCTTCGCATTTCTGCGAAGCTGTTTGTGTCTTCTGTGACGGCCAAACAAAATAGTTGTGTGAGGACAGGACTGGCAGCTTAATGTTCCAGGATACAAATGCTTCAGGAAAGGAGGCAAGAAAGATGGGGGGAGTGATGTTTTTGATAAGGAATCGCATTACAGCTGTACTGAGGGAGGATATTCCTGGAAATACAACTCAGGGAAGTTATTTGGGTGAAACTAAGAAATAAGAAAGAGATGATCACCTTATTGGGATTGTATTATAGACCCCCTAATAGTCAGTGGGAAATTGAGAAACAGATTTGTAAGGAGGTTTCAGTTATCTGTAAGAATAATAGGGTGGTTATGGTAGGGGATTTTAATTTTCCAAATGTAGACTGGGACTGCCAAAGTGTTGTGTGTACAAGAAAATTTTCTGATTCAGTATGTGGATGTACTTGCTAGAGAAGTAGAACTTGACTTACTGTTGGGAAATAAGGCAGGGCAGGTGACTGAGGTGTCCAATGGGGGACCACTTTGGGGTCAGTGACTATAATTCTATTAGTTTTAAAATAGTGATGGAAACGGATAGACCAGATCTAAAAGTTGAAGTTCTAAATTGGAGGAAGGCTAATTTTGACGGTATTAGGCGATAACTTTCAAAAGCTGATTAGGGGCAGATCTTTGCAGGTAAAGGGACGGCTGGAAAGCGGGAATCCTAGAGAAATGAGAAAACGGGAGTCCAGAGACAGTATATTCCTGTTAGGGTGAAAGGAAAGGCTGGTAGGTGTAGGGATGACAAAAGAAATTGTTTGGTTAAGAAAAAGAAAGCATATGTCAGGTATAGACAGGATAGATTGAGTGAATCCTTAGAAGAGTATTAAGGTAGTACGAGTACAGAGGAACCTTAGTTATCCGAACATCAATTATCCAAAGAAGATCTCAAAGTCCCGATAGGAACATTACATCAAAGTGCTGTTTCAACGCTGATCACGTCTTTTGTTGACAATGTTTAAAAATGAGTCTCTCTCTCTCTCTTACTGTTGGTTCTAGTCCAGCTGCCCTGGAAGTGCAAGGAGTGGGGGCCTCACAGGGGCAAGGACGCATGGGCTGGGACATGGTTCACGGGGGAAGACGGGGCAAGGGTGGGGGCAGGGGCTCACGCACACTGTGATGCTGGGGAGCAGACTATGCAAGTGCACGCTGTGTCAATCCTATTAAACTGATTTGGAGGGTGGAGAGTGGGAAGCTTCAGCAATGCTGTAGATCCCTTATACACAAGTGTGTCCCTGCTCAGAAACAAACCCTGAGACGGAGAGAGGAAACAAGGCAGGCAAAACGAGGAAAAAGGAAACTTCAGAAAACTCCAGAGCCCCAGAGGAGAGGCATTGAATCAATTAACTGAATAATCAATTATCAGACCCAAATACTGCCGGCCCATTGTGTTCAGATGATTGAGAGGGACAGCAGGAGGGAAAAAAGGGGAGGTGAGAGAGCTTTGGCAGAGTAGAGTTAGGGAGAATCCAAAGGGTTTTTACAAATATATGAAGGTCAAAAGGGTAACTGAGGGAAGGAATGGGGCCCCTCAAAGAGCAGCAAGGTGGCCTTTTTGTGGAGCCACACGAGATGGGGGAGGTACCCCTAAATGAGTATTTAACGTCAGTGTTTAATGTAGAGAAGGGCATGGAAGAAATGTCATGTAGGGAAATAGATGGTGATAGCTTGAAAAATGACTACATTACAGAGGAGGAGGTGTTCGATGTCTTGAAACGCATAAAGGTGGATAAATCCCCAGGACCTGATCAAGTGTACTCTAGGGAAGTGATTGCTGTATCACCGATAGTCTCAGATGAGGTGCTGGAAAACTGGAGGTTGGCTAATGTGATGCCACGATTTAAGAAAGGACAAGCCAGTGAACTATAGACTGGTGAACCTGATGTCAGTGGTGGGCAAACTGTTGGATAATCCTGAGAGACGGGATGTACGTGTATTTAGAAAAGCAAGGACTGATTAGGGATCGTCAGCATAGCTTTGTGCATGGGAAATCATGTCTTACAAACTTGATTGAGTTTTTTGAAGAAGTAACAAAGAGGATTGATGTGGGAGTCCTCTCCCTTTCTCTCGGATCTGGGGTGGAGGGTGCTGCATGCAGTGGTCCCCTGCAACCGCAGATTGCGGTGGTTCACGGACTCCCAGCCCAACTACTTGTTCTGTGGTGCTGTGGAGTCTGTGGGCCATGTATACATTGGGTGTGGGCACTTGCACTCCCTTTTTGATTTTCTAAAAAAACCTTCTCTGTGTTTGGTTGCACTTCAGTCCCACGCTCCTGATCTTCGGGCACCTGGTACAGAGGAGTGAGGGCAGGTCTGAAGACTTCCTTGAGGGTCTGCTCCTGGGCCTGGCCAAGCAGCGGGCTATGGAGGGGGTCGTTAGGGCCAACTGCCTGCCCCCTTCCACGGTTATGTTAGAGCCCGGGTGTCTCTGGAGAGGGAGTATGTGGTGTCCACCAACACCCTGGAGTTGTTCAGGGAGAGGTGGGTGACGCAGAGAGTGGAGTGCATTATTTCCCCCTCCAACTCTATTTTGATTTAATCCCAGCCCTCCTCTTCACTGTTTGATTACACAGCATTGCCCTTTGATGTGAAGGCGCTGCTTGTCACTGGCCACTCGGGTGTTTCTTCTCCTCCTGCTGGTGGAAACTGAATAAAGATTTGTGCACCTTGTGTCTTTCACTGTGTCACACAACGTGGGTGCTGCGGAAAAAGTAAGCACTACCGCAGTTAGGCCGTAGTGTGAGGGTAATTAAGAAAAAAAAAGGATTGATGAGGGAAGAGCGACAGATATGACCTATATGGACTTCAGTAAGGCATTCGACAAGGCTCCCCATGGGCACTGGTTAGCAAGGTTAGATCTCATGGAATACAGGGAGAACTAGCTATTTGGATACAGAACTGGCTCAAAGGTAAGAGACAGGGGGTGGTGCTGGAGGGTTATTTATCAGACTGGAGACCTGTGACCAATAGTGTGCCACAAGGATCAGTGCTGAGTCCATTACTTTTCGTCGTTTATGTAAATGTTTTGGATGTGAACGTAAGACGTACAGTTAGTAAGTTTGCAGATGATGCCAAAATTGGAGGTGTAGTAGCGAATGAAGAAGGTTACCTCAGATTACAATGGGATTTTGATCAGATGGGCCAACGGGCTGAGGAGTGGCAGATGGAGTTTAATTTAGATAAATGTGAGGTGCTGTATTTTTGGAAAGCAAAAGGACTTATACACTTAATGGTAAGGACCTAGTCGAATAGGCTAGGGCTGTTTTCCCTGGAGTGTCAGAGCCTGAGGGTGACCTTATAGAGGTTATAAAATCATGAAGGGCATGGATAGGATAAATAGACAAAGTCCAGAACAAGAGGGCATAGGTTTAGGGTGAGAGGGGAAAGATATAAAAGAGACCTAAGGGGCAACGTTTTCATGCTGAGGGTGGTATGTGTATGGAAAGAGCTGCCAGGGGAAGTGGTGGAGGCTGGTACATTTGCAACATTTAAAAGGCATTTGGATGGGTATATGAATGTGAATGGTTTGGAGGGATATGGGCCGGGTGCTGGCAGGTGGGACTAGATTGGGTTGGGATATCCGGTCAGCATGAACGAGTTGGACCAAAGGGTCTGTTTCCGTGCTGTACATCTCTATGACTGTAATTGCCATTATTTCCTTCTCCATTATCGTTTGTCCTATGTCCAGTGTTGTAAAACAACCATTTTATTGAAAGAACTCCTTCGGTCTTTCTGCTATTCAATCTCAATTTCACTGTTGTTTATTAATGCTCCCAATTTTGTAGATGAAGTTGGGAAAGTATTTTGGGACTAGTAAAAATCATTTGTTAATCTTAAAATTCATTTTATTTATAAATGGGACACTCGCTACTTTGAACTTAATGTCACCATTTTGGGAAACATTTCGTGTGAACATCTCAGTAAAGACAATGTTGAATTCTGGACAAAGAGCAAGATGTTGGAGAGCCTCAGCAAGGCAGTAGGACTCTGGTAAGTCAGGCGAGTGTCTATGAGAAACAAGAGCAAATATATTAATAAGCATATTGGAAATGCACTGATTGGATTCCCTCTGTCTAAGTTAAATTCAAATTCTCAAACTCCTGTTTAGCTTACTGCTCATTGTCTAGATTAACATTGTCACTGTGCTACTATGCCTCTTCTGTATCCAGTGGTTCCATTGAGTACCACTGGATAATAAGCCTGTTGTGAAAGCTTTTTAATTCCTGAAAGTGCAAGAGAAACCCATTAGGTCTAGCAGCATCTGATGACAGAGATACAGAGCATTTTGAGTGAAATATCACTCTTAAGTACTGACTGAAGAAGATCGAAATGTTTTATGCTGTGGGGCTTTTCTAACTTGCCCACAGTATCCAGGAATGGGCAGGCTATGTGGATTAGCCATGGTTAGTGCAGGGTTACAGGGATAGGGTGGGAGAGTGAGTTTGGGTGGGATCTTCTATGGATAGTTAGTGCAGACTCGAGGTGCAAATGGCCTCTATCTGCACTGTAGGGATTGTATAATTCTAACAACTGCTGGCTGCACAATAGATGTAGGGGTGGCACAGTGGCTCAGTGCCTTACAGCGCCAGGGTCCTGGATTTGATTGTATTCTCAGAAGCTGACCATGTGGAGTTTACACATTCTTCCCACGTCTGCACAGGTTTTCTCTGGGTGATCTGGTTTCCTCCCACAGTCCAAAAATATAAAGGTTAGGCAGATTGGCCATGCTAAATTGTTCATGAAGTCCAGGGATGTGCAGACTAGGTGGATTAACCATGGGGAAAATGTAGGGTATTGGGGTGGGTCTAGGCCACGTGCTCTTTGGAGTTGTGGTGCGGACTTGATGGGCCGAATGGCTTGCTTCCATACTGTATGGATTCGATAACACACTCAGATTTTATTTCAGATTTCTGCATCAGCAATAGCTTGCTTTTCCTTCATTGAATTCATGCATTTTCAGCCCCTCAAATGTTATCTCTGGAAAGATCTATCGGGAATGTTTTCTGCAGAATTATGGGCAACCCCTTCTCTGAACCATCTTGAGATTGTGAGTTGGCTTCAGACCCTGTAGCTTCATGTAACCTTTTTAGAGACAAAGAAACTGCAGATGCTGGAATCCAAAGTAGACAATCAGGAGCTGAAAGAACACAGCAAGCCAGGCAGCACCAGGAGGTGGAGAAGTCAATATTTCGGGTGTAACCCTTCTTCAGGACTGGGGGTGGGAGTCAGGGGAACTGCAGATTAAGGGAGAAGTGGGGGCATGGTGGTGAAGTGGGAATAGGTGAAGACAGGAAAGATGATATCCTGGACTCCCAGTGGGAGATCAGATTTTCAGCAACCTTTGATGAATTCTGAATCCCTGGAGCTGACTGAAATTATTCTCCAGAATAAGCAACATAGTTCAATAATTACAAAATAGAACTTCAGGGTCAGGGTAGTGGTGACCTGATTGATGCACTTAAGATTATGGAGGTATTATAGAGTGAACTATAGCATTTTGAAGTTCATGATCAGTCCTGTGAGACACCCAAATAGAGTACTGACTTAAATAAACGCTAATTTAACATTCTGATGCGGATTTAATGAGCCCTCAGTTACCTTGTTGTCAGCCATGTTGAAAGTTACTGAGCTGTGGGTCATTACATTTAGATTCAGTCTATTCAATAAGATGCTGGCTAATTTGATTGAAGCTTGAATCCCACTACCCCTCATAAACCTTTTACTGTCTTGTTGATCTAGAATTTACCTATATCTGCCTTTAAAAATATTCCGTGATGCTGCCTACACTGCTGTCTGGGCAACAGAGTTTCAACCTTTAGAGGGGAAATCATTTCTCATTGCTGTCTTAAATGGGACAGCCCTCATTTTCCAACTGTGACCCCAGGTTCTAGTCTAGGATGGTTTCATGCATCTGTTGCTCTAAAGCTATTGTTTGTTTCCTCCATGTTTTATTCCAAGTGATAGATGACTGAGGAGGTAAAAAGGAAGGGAACATTTTTTATTTAAAAAGAGCTAAAAGAAAACGTCGTATTTGTTGTTTGCTGTTGCTAAGGCTGTTGTATGTTGGAACTCTGCATGGAACTTTCACGGATAGATGCCATATCCATTAAGTAAGCTGGATTCAATGCCCCTGCCACCACCACCGCTCCCCACCATTCTGTTCACAGCCTCTGAAGAAAAAGCATGCTAATCTGAATCTGTAATGTTTTGTTTCTTTTTTGTAATGCATCTGGAATCGATTATAACCCATGTGAGGCATTGCTGGGTGTGGGAACATGTTGGCTGATGCATTTCCATTCAGCTGAATTTTCTGCTTACATAGAGTCTTGAGCAACAAAGCAGTGTTTCCCTAAGGGTGTGATTTGTAACATTAGTGATAAATTCCATTAAACTGACGGCTCTGGCACCTCTTCTGCAGCAAATTTGTACATCTAGCTCGATTATGATTCCCGATTTTGAAAGATTCGGAATGATTGTGGAAGAAAGTTATAGGGTCTTAACAAGTTCGGCACTTAACAAGCCCAGTGACTACTTGAAACAGTCAAGCAAATGCTGAATCTTACAGAGGAAACCTTCGACAACATCTTCCACTGCTGTGATCTCTATCACTTAGAAGGGCAAAGGCAGCAAAAGTATTGGAACACCACTACCCAGAGTAAGAGTTACATCAGCTAAATACTTGTGGCTCAGAGTTCTTGGTTAGGGCCAGAGCCACCATGTCTGGGTCTGGGGGCTAGGATTGGGGCCAACAGCAGCACCAAGACAATGATTTCTAACCCATGTCCCCATCTACATGTTCCTGTTCGAACCACACGCCATCCTGTGTTGGAACTACATTACAGTTCCTTCATTGTTGCTGGGTCAAAGTCTTAGAACCCCCTCCCTGACAGAACCGTAGGTACCCTCACAACCCATGCACTGCAGCAGTTCAAGAAGGTGGCTAACCGCCAATTTCCTGAAGGCAATGAGTGATGGCCAATATCCATGAACGAACAAGAGAAAAGGTCAACCTTGTGTTTTGGCTTTCTCGAATTGCACTTGTCATTGATAACCACCCACTGCAAGCATGTTTCTATCTTGGTGAGTATTTTCCTCATTATTAGCTTTACCCATCAATTTAGTGTTGTCTTCAAATTTTAACCTCACATTTCCACTTCCTGAGTCTGAAGTAAGGTGCAGTATTGAGTCCCAGTCCAGTATCAGCGACCTCAAATAATCAGCAATGGATCAGTATTTCTTGTTATGAAGTGAAATAATCAGGTCATATAGAACCGCAATGTTGCTGTAAAGATGATGTGTTGCCCAAGTTTTTATCCTGTACTCATCAGGACAAATGCTAGAATTCCAAATTTTGAATGATCACGCCAATTCATACTTCAGGTAATTGGTTGGCAAGTTGATTTTGATTGCCCTGAAGATAAATAGGTTCTTTGAGTAATACAAAAAAGACAGAGCTTGAATATGTTGTTTTTGTTGTAGAGAATGGACATCTGTATGAAAGCTTCAGCACATGTCTTTCGTTTAAGCAATATATTGATAGGGATTCGGTTAACTCAGTTGGAGTGATGCTAACAGCACAGGTTCAATTCCCACACCAGCTGAGATTTCCATGGAAGCTCCACATTCTCAAACTTGTCCCTCACCTGAGGTATGATGACCCTCTGGTTAAACCTCCACCCGTCATGTCTTTCTAATGGGAGAGTAGCCCTTAGGTCGTCTGGGACTATAATGACTTTACCAATACCTTATACAGAGATATTTAATTGCATACATGGTCTTTGTGATATTGTAACAAATGACATGGCATACAATTGATGGTGTCATTAAGTAGCTTATAAATTTGCATTGTGTGAAATAGCTAACTGACAGATTTATCTGCTAACAAAAGCTGTCACCGTTTCTATTATAAATAAATGTTGCAATATAGCGAGTGATATTTTTCATCTTCAATGAGGACTATCTATTAAACCTGCTTGTAACTTGTTCATTCATGAAAAATGAGGTAATTAGCAATGAAACAAAAATTACTTTTCCAATTTTATGGCTTCAGAAAATCTCAGAAGTGTAATAGCACAGGAGGAGGCCTTTCTGAGAAATCCTTTGAATCTAATTAAAGTAATTAATTGTTTTTACCTCCGAGAGCTGCTGCGGCTGCATCATTAAGTATATTCAAAACTAAGGTGGACAGGTGTTTAAGCAGTAAGGGAATCAAGGGTTTATGGAGAAAAGTGGAATTGAGGATTTATTGAATTAGCCATGATCTCAGTAAGTAGTGGAGCAGACTCTGTGTGTGAAGTCATTACTGTTTCCATCACCGTTTCAGTCAGTGGATCTCAGATCACAGCAACTTCCTACATAATTTTTGTTTTAACCTACTGTTGCCTGTGATTCTTTTGCCAATCATTAGAAATCTCTATTCCTTGATTACCAGGCCTGCCAATGGAAACAACCTTTCCTTATCATAATCCTCCAATCGCTATTAAATCTTCCCTGTAATCTTCCCAAGAGAATAAACTCAGCTTTTGTTCAGTTTCACTATGAAACTGAAGTTCTTCATTTGTGGTATCAGTCTGGTAAACTACTGCTGCACTGACGTCCTTCCTGAAGGATGGTCACCTTAGGCAATGATATTGCACCCCGTACCCCCAGGTAGGAGGTAGGAGCCCAGTGTGGAGCATGGAGATAGGGGACCAGTGTGGAGGGTGGAGGTAGGGGCCCAGTGCATGGCGTAGTGGTAGGAGCCCAGTGCGGAGCATGGAGGTAGGGACCAGTGCAGAGCATAGTGGTAGGGGCCCAGTGCAGATGGAGGAGATAGGGGCCCAGTGCAGAGTGTAGTGGTAGGGGGCCAGTGTGGAGCATGGACGTAGGGGCCCAGTGCGGAGCGTGGTGGAGGTAGGGGTCCAGTGCGGAGGGTGGTGGAGGTAGGGGCCCAGTGCAGAGCGTGGTGGAGGTAGGGGCCCAGTGCAGAGCGTGGTGGAGGTAGGGGCCCAGTGCGGAGCGTGGTGGAGGTAGGGGGCCCAGTGCGGAGCGTGGTGGAGGTAGGGGCCCAGTGCGGAGGGTGGTGGAGGTAGGGGCCCAGTGCGGAGGGTGGTGGAGGTAGGGGCCCAGTGCGGAGCGTGGTGGAGGTAGGAGCCCAGTGCGGAGGGTGGTGGAGGTAGGGGCCCAGTGCGGAGGGTGGTGGAGGTAGGGGCCCAGTGCGGAGCGTGGTGGAGGTAGGGGCCCAGTGCGAAGGGTGGTGGAGGTAGGGGCCCAGTGTGGAGGTAGGGGCCCAGTGCGGAGGGTGGTGGAGGTAGGGGCCCAGTGTGGAGGGTGGTGGAGGTAGGGGCCCAGTGTGGAGTGCGGAGGTAGGGGCCCAGTGCAGAGGGTGGTGGAGGTAGGGGCCCAGTGCGGAGCGTGGTGGAGGTAGGGGCCCAGTGCGGAGGGTGGTGGAGGTAGGGGCCCAGTGCGGAGCGTGGTGGAGGTAGGGGCCCAGTGCGGAGGGTGGTGGAGGTAGAGGCCCAGTGCGGAGGGTGGTGGAGGTAGGGGCCCAGTGCGGAGCGTGGTGGAGGTAGGGGCCCAGTGCGGAGGGTGGTGGAGGTAGAGGCCCAGTGCGGAGGGTGGTGGAGGTAGGGGCCCAGTGCGGAGGGTGGTGGAGGTAGGGGCCCAGTGCGGAGGTAGGGGCCCAGTGTGGAGGGTGGTGGAGGTAGGGGCCCAGTGTGGAGGGTGGTGGAGGTAGGGGCCCAGTGTGGAGTGCGGAGGTAGGGGCCCAGTGTGGAGGGTGGTGGAGGTAGGGGCCCAGTGTGGAGGGTGGTGGAGGTAGGGGCCCAGTGCGGAGGGTGGTGGAGGTAGGGGCCCAGTGTGGAGTGCGGAGGTAGGGGCCCAGTGCAGAGGGTGGTGGAGGTAGGGGCCCAGTGCAGAGGGTGGTAGAGGTAGGGGCCCAGTGCGGAGCGTGGTGGAGGTAGGGGCCCAGTGCGGAGCGTGGTGGAGGTAGGGGCCCAGTGCGGAGTGCGGAGGTAGGGGCCCAGTGCAGAGGGTAGTGGAGGTAGGGGCCCAGTGCGGAGGGTGGTGGAGGTAGGGGCCCAGTGTGGAGTGCGGAGGTAGGGGCGCAGTGCGGAGGTAGGGGCGCAGTGCGGAGGGTGGTGGAGGTAGGGGCGCAGTGCGGAGGGTGGTGGAGGTAGGGGCCCAGTGCGGAGGGTGGTGGAGGTAGGGGCGCAGTGCGGAGGGTGGTGGCAGCCAGTGGTCAGAGGTCCCTGTACTGGTCTGCTCTGAAGACACTTTGGAGAAAGACTGTGATGTTCGTCTTTATAACTTTGCTACTTGTTTTTCTGACCTGTGGTCAGCTGCAATGTAACTTTTCTTCATTTCTTTATTCTGTAACTGAGGATTGTACCTAAGATGGCTCTGTACGTGGTGACCCTTTTTTCCTTGTCGTCATTTTGACAATAAAGCTAATTCAATTCAATTCAGTGTTGCAATTTTGGAAAGTTGACAGTCAATTTCTCCCATAAATAGCAAAGCAAAACAGACCAGGAATGGAAAGGAAGGGGACAAAATGATAGGAGTTGAATCAATTCAGGAATTAACAAGCAAAGACAAAAACCCTATGTTGGATTGGCATGGTGGTCTGGAGAGATGAAAACTACCTTCTTTTGTAAAGTGTGCGTGTCAAAGCATTGCCCCACGTAACTACAGCCTAATTCTGACCCAGAAACAGAAATCACTGGAGCAACTCAGCAGGTCTGGCAGCATCTGTGGAGAGCGAAACAGTTAACGTTTCTGGTCCAGTGACCGTTCTTCAAGAGCGACCCCAATTCTAATCCCTAGGACAGGATCAGATAGACTGCGGAGCATCATGCTGAATGAGATGATTCCTGAGGGAAAGTGAAATCTGCTCGGAAAATAACTGAGTTAGGCAGAAGGCACAGAAAAGGAACTCTGTGGTCAGAGGAGGACGGATCCACTTGCAATAGTTGAGAACAGCCTGAAGTAATCATGAACTCCCTCCTTGCTTTGGCCCTTGTTTCCTGTTGCAGGCAGGCTGCCACATTTCCAGCTTGGACTGGGACCAGGGTGAAGTAAAGGCACTGCCGCTGTTGTGAAAACAGGAGGATGCTGTTCTCGAACATTCTGAAGCCCACGTCCTGCCTGAATGTCTCAGCGTCACACAAACTCATCGATGTTTCTGTGGGCTCACAGGGCCGTGCAAAAACAGGAAGAATTCAATACAGCATCGTCAACACATATCAAAGCTCGATTTACTGTGGGGAGGGGTGAGGTGGGGAACAGAGGGTGAGGGAGGAGTAAGGACAGAATTACCAGAGTGTCTCAGCACAGGAGGGGGGCCATTCAGCCCTTCTGTCGATGTGCAGGCTCTCCAGATGAGCAATGCACCTTATCTGTGCGTTCTCCCAACCTTTCAATCTGATTAGGACAGCACGGTGGCTCAGTGGTTAGCACTAGGGACCCAGGTTCAATTCCAGCCTCAGACAACTGTCTGCGTGGAGTTTGCACATTCAGAGATGTGCAGGTTAGTTGGATTCGCCATGCTAAATTACCCCATAGTGTCCAGGGATGTGCAGACTAAGTGGGTTAGGGTGATTGGGTGGGCAGGGGGCAACTCTGGGCAGGATCCTCTTTGGAGAGTCAGTGTGGTTTCGATGGGTTGAATGGCCTGTTTCCACACTTTAGGGATTATACAATTGAAGCTGCCTCCTGTGCACTCTCCTGACAGATTGTTCCAGGCCATGTACTGAGTGAGATAGTTACTCCTCTTGTCAATGTTGCTTCTATTACCAATCGCCTTTAGCCTGTGCCCTCTCCTTCTCCATCTTTCCACTACTTTTGCCCATCCGTCTGTCCAGAAAAATGTGGAAAAATCCAATGGTTGCAGTAGATTGATTAGAATATGTATTTCAATGGACTGTTTGCATCTACGGGGGAGCTTCCCCATTTTTAAGAACTCTTCAAAACAGATCAGTAAGAAACTCTGAAAGAAAACCAGAAAAATATTGGAAATCACAACCACCTGATGAAGGAGCAGCACTATGAAAGCTAGTGCTTCCAATTAAACCTGTTGGACCATAACCTGGTTCTGTGTGATTAGAGATGAACAGGTTGATTCCTAGTCTGTGCTAACTTGACCAACTTCAGCCACTGTACATATGCAATCCATCTAAGTGCCTTTGATTGGCACCAGGAAAGTCATGCCCAACATTAGATCCTTCTGATTGTGGTCCAAGGAATCTTTGCTGGAAAGTGTGGTGTGGGTTTTAGATGGGGATTAGATTGGATTAGATTACTTACAGTGTGGAAACAGGCCCTTTGGCCCAACAAGTCCACACCGACCCTCTGAAGCGCACCCACCCAGACCCATTCCCCTACATTTACCCCTGCACCTAACACTACGGGCAATTTAGCATGGCCAATCCACCTAACCTGCACATTTTTGGACTTTGGGAAGAAACCGGAGCACCCGGAGAAAACCCACGCAGACACGGGAGAATGTACAAACTCCAAATAGTCAGTCGCCTGAGGTGGGCATTGAACCCGGGTCTCTGGCGCTGTGAGACAGCAGGGATATCAAGACTTAACTGTGATGCTAAAAGTCTGCTCACCTTGGCACACTCATTAAGGTGAGGATGTCAGATACAAAATAGAACATGTGAGCAAGCAACAGGAGTAGGCCATTTGGCCCCTCGAGATAGCGCTATCATTCATTGAACCATGAAGATTTTACAGCTTGGAAGAGGCCCTTTGGCCCATTGCATCCATACTGTTTGAATATTTCTAAAATGTCTTGAGGACTCTGGCCTGAACCATCCTTATAGACAAAGAGTTCCAAATCCTCTTTGGGTGAACATTATCTGATGAGATTCTTGAGCTTTTTGTTCCTATTATTTTCTCATGTTGCCTTCAGAGTTCAGCTTCTGCTATTACCTGGACACCACATGCCAGAATGGGAGCCTGCTTTGATTGTAACATACTTGACTGAAAGTTATCAGGGATACCGATACTTCTACGTCAAAATAGTCCTGGTCATAAATCACCTTAGTCACAAGATTCTGGCTATGTGTAAAACATTGATTAAGTTGTCAGCAGATTCTCCTAGATTTTTCTTAAATAAATCTTGCTCTCTATTATCTGATTGGTATTTGATATAAAATAATTGCGAAAAATGTTCTTAGAATATTGTTTAAATTGATTCAAGGGGTGAGGGTCTCACTGGTTAGGCCATGTGTTGCCCATCTCTAATTGTCTAGAGAGCAGTTAAGAACGACGAATCTGGAGATGGTGCACAGATCAAAGGAGGTGGTGGTGAGGGCAGACCGAGAGTCATCAGAGCACATGTGGAAATTGCTGGGCTATTTTCATATGAGGAGAAAGTGAGGACTGCAGATGCTGGAGATCAGAGCTGAAAATGTGTTGCTGGAAAAGCGCAGCAGGCCAGGCAGCATCCAAAGAGCAGGAGAATCGACGTTTCAGGAGGGCTCACGCCCGATACGTCGATTCTCCTGCTCTTTGGATGCTGCCTGGCCTGCTGCGCTTTTCCAGCAACACATTTTCAGCTATTTTCAGATGAGGTTGTCAGGGTACAGCATGTTAACGAGAAATCTAAGACGCCCAAAAGTAGAACTTTGGGGGGCACCAGATAAAGGACTATGTTGCCAGTGTTGGGAGGGTTTGTGTTATAGGGGGCGGCTGAACAGGCTGGGACTGTTTTCCCTGGAGCGTCAGAGGCTAAAGGGTGACCTTATAGAGGTTAATAAAATCATGAGGAGCATGGATAGGGTAAATAGACAAGGTCTTTTCCCTGGGGTGGGGGAGTCCAGAACTAGACAACATAGGTTTAGGGTGAGAGGGGGAAAGATTTAAAAGGGACGTAAGGGGGAACTTCTTCATGCAGGGGCTGGTGCGCGTATGTAATGAGCTGCCAGAGGAAGTGGTGCAGGCTGGTACAATTACAGCATTTAAAAGGCATTTGGATGGGTATATGAATAGGAAGGGTTTAGAGGGATATGGGCCAAGTGCTGGCAAATGGGACTGGATTAGGTTAGGATATCCAGTCGGCATGGATGAGTTGGACAGAAGGGTCTGTTTCTGTCTTGTACATCTTTATGACTCTGTGACATTACTGTGGGTCTGGAGTCACATGTAGGCCAGACCAGGTAAGGATGGCTGGTTCCTTTCCTAAAAGACATCAGTGAACCAGATGTGTTTTTCCCGACAATCGGGAATGGATTCATGATCACCATTAGACCCTTAATTTCAGATTTTTGTTGAATTTAAATTCCACCATCTGCCATCACCATTACACTCCCATTGTTGCTCTTCTGTTATAGTTTGTCATTTTAAATCATAATCTACAACAGGACCTACAGTGTAAAGAAAGAAGTTCACTGATCCTTCTCTAGGGTTCTTCTCTAATCCTGAAGCAATTCTATATCACATGAATTGTCTCTCCCAAATACTTCTGTTCACTTCCTTGTCTGAAGGTTTTGTGATTTTAAATCTTCCTGCATGCTCCATATTTATCTGTTGTTGTTTCTCTAACTTAAAGAATTTCTTTGAGTACAGTTGCAAGAATTTTCTATTTTTTTTGTAAATGTAATTGATGTTACTGTATTAACTGTTACATTTTCCTCTGCAAATTTTCTAAAGGTTGTAATTGTTTTCTTTCATTACTGGATAATGAAGATAAATTGTAAATAAAACTTTGTCCTTAAGAGCTTTCTTGTCTTCATGTAGATTTTAAACTTCTATCTTAGACTACAAGACCATAAGCTATAGAAGCAAAGTTAGGCCATTAGGCCCATTGAGTCTACGCAACCATTTGATCATGGCTGATAGGTTTCTCAAGGCCATTCCCCTGCCTTCTCCCCATAACCTTTAATTCCCTTAATAATCAAGAACCTATCTTTCTCTGTCTTAAATACATTCAATGATTGGTCTCCACAGCCCTCTATGGCAATGAGTTCCATAGCCTCACCACACTCTGGCTGAAGAAATTTTTCCTTATCCTTATTGTAAAGGGTCATCCTTTGATTCAGAGGTTGTGCCCTCGGGTTCTAGTCTGTTCTCCCCTGAGTTTTTCATGCCATGTTATATTGTAAACAAGGCACCACACTGACATATTTTAGTTGAATAACAAAAACTTGTTTCTCCTTCACAGTAATGTTTTTAATAAATTGCACTTCCACCTTATGCCAATTAGTCAAGTTATGCTTCAGTTTTCCCAATGTTCTTACAGTGTGTCCTTTTTAGAAAGTTGCTACTGCAGCTTTTCCTGATATTGCAAAATACAGTCATAGTGATAGAGACGTACAGCACAGAAACAGACCCTTCGGTCCAACTCTTCCAAACTTAATCCAGTCCCATTTGTCAGCACTTGGCCCATATCCCTCTAAACCTTCCTATTCATAAATCCATCCAGATGCCTTTTAAATGTTAATTTGTTTGATGTAGCATTTCAAGTCTTTTCTCCCCTTCCCAGCAGAAAATTTGTCCTTAAATGTAAACATCTTCACTCTTCCACTGAGAGACTTTAACCACATTCATTGCCTAATATTGACTATTGTAGCCAAGGTTTATAATTCAGATTTTTCCCCTTCAAGCTTTGGTAAGAATCCGCTTGGGTTTTCACCAGTTTTCTCAATTTTGTTTTGCTGTCTTTAGCTGATTTGAATTTTACAGGCAGGCATGGTGTTGTGGCTTCTTTGTGCTGCTTTCACAGGCTCTATCTGTTTTTAAGCTGCAGAACATTCCAACAGACCGTCACAGTTCTCTGTTTGGAAAATCCTTCCTTCTTTCTGGATGGCTGTGATTTGAGTAAAGTTGATGATTTCTTCAGCTTGTAGGGTAAAAAATGAGGTCTGCAGATGCTGGAGATCACAGCTGAAAATGTGTTGCTGGTTAAAGCACAGCAGGTTAGGCAGCATCCAAGGAATAGGAAATTCGACGTTTCGGGCATAAGCCCTTCATCAGGTTTCCTGATGAAGGGGTTATGCCCAAAACGTCGAATTTCCTATTCCTTGGATGCTGCCTAACCTGCTGTGCTTTAACCAGCAACACATTTTCAGCTGATTTCTTCAGCTTGGCATGAATTGGATAAATCCGCACCACAGTTCACCATGTTCATTATCACAATGGTGCCCATTGTTGACCTTTCTTACCAGTGTTAGTCTAAGGTACTGATACCATGAGTCCACATGAAATCTCTGGCAGAAGATGGACTCGGTCTTAGTTAAGCAAGACATGCTTATTACATATTACTGAGTAACTAGTTACATTATCACTAAGATACACAACAATCTCTTGTGAGACATCAGGCTCCATGGAAGACTGTATACTCAGATTGCTAGGTGCTATTAACCATTCCTACACAGCCTTGATGATAAAATCAAAAGCAGAGCAGACATCTGGTTAGCTCTGCCCAGGAGCAGCCCTTTCAGATCTAGATGTGCTATTTACACCTGATATCGGTTAATTTATTCAGCTCCTAACTGCCTCATACAACAAACAAGGCTGCACACTCCCAATTTGAGAAACTTCCAAATCACTCCTTTCTAGATGAAGTGCACTCACACCTTTCTAATGTGTCAAACTAAGCTTCAATGCCTGACTATCTGGATTTCAAAGCCCAGTTGGCCCTTTTCCTATCCTGCATAAAATCCCACTCACCTCTCTTTTCAGAGTTATCTCCCCCTCAATGTATAGTCCTTCTCCATGAATCAGCTTTTTGATTTAAATTCTAAAACTTCACCTACAAACCACATCACAGCATATCACACCTGTAAAACATTAACCAATCACAGAGCTCTCCTGAACCCTGCTACTTCAGCTTTGTTGTTCCAGTTCAGTTCTGCTGTATGTTCCCCTCCCTGGGAAATCCTGCTACGTTAAAGGTGCTCTACAAATCCATCATTGTTGATCTGCTGTCTGCTCAGTCTTTGACAGGTTTCTCCTTCCACACATGTGCAGTACGTACCCCCTGATGGCCATTCGTGAGGCTCTGTTACTCCTCTCCACCTGCCCCATCGCACTCCGAGTTGATTCACTTCATCAACCTTCTCTATGTCCATACCTGTCCATCCTCTCACCCGAGGAGAAAGTGAGGACTGCAGATGCTGGAGATCAGAGCTGAAAAATGTGTTGCTGGAAAAGCGCAGCAGGTCAGGCAGCATCTAAGGAGCAGGAGAATCGACGTTTCGGGCATAAGTCCTTCTTCAGGAATTTGATTCCTGAAGAAGGGCTTATGCCCGAAACGTCGATTCTCCTGTTCCTTGGATGCTGCCTGACCTGCTGCGTTTTTCCAGCAACACATTTTTCAGCTCATCCTCTTACCCTGCCCCCTGGGGTCAGATGGCTGGTTTGCAATCCTTGTGATGCCAACAACATGAGCTAAATTCCTGCATTAGCTGAGGTTACCATTAAGGACTCACATTCTCAACCTCACCCCTCGCTGAGGTGTGGTGACCCTCAGGTGAAACCACTACCAGTCATCTCTCTCTAATGTGAGAACAGCCCTGTGGTCTGGTTACCTTCCCCTTGCCGACACCAAGTTACACCATTTCTGCAAAATATCCTCTCTCTCAGAAACAAAGGCTGGCAAATGATGTGCAGGTTAGGTGGATTGGACATCCTAAATTGCTCATAGTGTGCAGGCTGGGTGGATTAGCCATGGGAGTTGCAGGGTTAGAGGGATACAGTAGGTGGAGTAGGTCTGGGTGGGATGGTCTTTGGAGGGTCAGTATAGACTCGATGAACTGAATGGCCCACTCCTACACTATAGGGATTCTAAATACACCCAGTTCAAGCCTTCACTCTGTTCAGAATCAATCTTAGGGTCTTGTTGCCACTAAGGATCTGTCTCACTGACAGCAGCAGCTCATCATTTAATCACTACTTTTCCCCTTCTTACACTTTACTGTCCTCTCTCTTTTACCGAAGATCCCTTTGTGATGCATTCAAACTGCGATTTGATTTTTAAATGAACTAATTTTGCTCAATTAGTTTGCCTCTCTAACCTTTGTGGCTTTGATTGTCTGCGGAACTTCTCTATAAACTGATTTCATGTTCTTGCCTCTGTACCTCCTGCTCCCATCCCATTGTTGAATCAAGCCCAAATCTTGACGTTTCCCTTGTGGAAGATTAGTGTTTGATTCACCTCTTGGATTGGGATCCTTGGCAAGTTACAATGCTGCGATGGTTTGTTTTCAATTTAATGGCTCTTTGTGAGCAAATATAACTGACCCACTGTTGTGTTTCTTACCCAAGTGGGGATATATCTTGGGGAGGGTGGTGTAGGCAAGGGGATCTAATAGCCAGAACTATGAGGTAGAGATCTGGAATGATTCCTCTTTGGATGTGTTGACTGGACATAAGGTTTCAATTACTTTTTTTTTCCTGCAGTTTCTTGAATAAGTCAGGGCAGGACTGTTGCCTTACTTCCAATTGCCTCTGACACCATGGAGCTGAGAGCAATTCCCCTCGTACTCCTGGTTCTGTGTCTCCTGCAGATGACCCATGAACAGGCAGTCAGAAACAAACCGAGGAAGAATGGGGCTGCAAAGAAAGGTAAGCTGGGTCCCTCTCCTTTAAAAGTCAGATGGGGTTTACTCCAGTGCCAGCCAGGGGTTAAAGGACCCAAGGTCTGTGCTTACCTCCACTGAGGAGGTAACACGGACAGCAATGAGCCCTGTCTGCTGATTGTCAAGGTGCAGGAGTTGTGAAACTGTGATGCCCACCAGTGTCAAATAGCAGGCATTTCAACACAGCCAGTGAGGGAGGTGAGCTTCAGGAAGGGACTGGACAGAGGGAGTGTTACAGGGCTGCAGCATGCATCATTATTCCAGAAAGGAGGAGGAGTGGAGAAATAAGTGTGGAGTGAGTAGAACTGAAGATACATGTTAAAATACTGTCTGACAACATTTCACATCTTCACCTCTTTTTTATGGAATCAGGAAATTATGGAATCAGAATTTGTTGGCAGTGGTTAGGCTTCCCACTGCTTAAAGGTCTGTAATCTCACTAGACATTACAAACAAATCTGTTTATTTGAATTGCAAACTGTGCAGATATGTGGTTTATGTAATAGTTGTGGTTATGCCACGAGGTACTATTTTTGATTTCTCATTAATCACTGTCACTTGTCCTCAATTAAGAAGTAATATAATCTTTCTGATACACGGACAAAGTTAAAATTCACACAACACCAAGTTATAGACCAACGGGTTTATTTGGAAGCACAAACTTTTGGAGTGTTGCTCCTTTGTCAGGTAGCTAGTGGAATGGGGTCATAGGACACAGAATTTATCGCAAAAGACCATAGAGTCATACACTGATGCGATATATGGAACAAACCTAAATTGCTGTTAAAACTTTCACCTTTTAGAATGGGTTGCAGGTTTCGATTCATTCAAATCACTGGCACTTCCAAATAAACCTGTTGGACTATAATGTGGTGTCGTGTGATTTTTAACTTTGTCTACCCCAGCCCAACACCAGCACCTCCACATCTGTGAAATGTTGCAGGAAAGTGGTTATGGCAGTGCCCATTGATCACAGAGTTTACTTCTGGCAGGATAATTGAGACACTGAAGATGTGGAATCTTGCACTTCAACCTGCAAGAGCAACCAAGAACTTAGCATCACGTCTGAAAAATCCCACCCCAGAAAATGCAGCACTCCCTCAGTAACGTAACAGGAGAGACCACCGAGATTGTGTGCACAAGTCAGTGGAGTGGGACTTGAACCCAGAATCTTCTGATTCAGAGGAGGTTGCGGGTCCTTCACTGAGATGGAACATAATAATAGAGTGGGGTCATTATAATTGAGCAGAATGACTTCCCTGTTATTCAGGATGCAACCCTGTTAGTCACTGGTAATACAGAGGTTTGTAGAGAAACCACATACAGTTGACTTCATGAGATACTCTGACTGCAAACACTGAGAGATATAATACACTACTGCAAAGAGGGATATAGATCTATGTTTCTCGATTTGCACTCATCAGGACACAATACAAGAATGCCAAATTTCTACAGTTTACACCATAGGAGAAAAAGGTGCTGATTTGTTGGCACCTTGACTCTGAATAGCCAAGACATTGCCATGGAGAAAACATAGCGGAACTAAAGGCTTCCCAAACTCCCATGTTTTTCAAAGAAGAATACAAGGCTTGAACATATTCCTTTTGTTTGCAGAGAATGGGTCATTGCATCTGAATGTGTGCCATTTCAAGTAGGTTTAAATGACTCGCTTAATTAAACTTTTTGGAATTGCCCTGGAGCTTGCTGAAGCTATATTTGTGGTTGCTTTCTTTGCAGCAACATTTCATCCATTAAGAGTCAACTTGACAACTAATCAGCACCCTTTTGTCATGTAGCATAAATTGTGATCATTTGCAATTTGAAATTCTTGTGTTTGGTCCTGATGTGTGTAAGTTGAAGAGCTTCAGCAGCATGTCCCTTTTATCAGAAACCCTGCTACTCTTTAAAATAGTGCCTTGGGATCTTGAACAACTACCTAATAGAGAAGACATGTCCCTGGTTTAATGTCTCATCAAAAAGACAGCAGCTCTGACTGTGCAGCACTCCCTCAGTACCGCACAGGAGTGTTAGGCTTAGCTATTGTGCTTAAGTTTCTAGATGTATGTGAGTAAAGGATGGAGGGTATCAGTACAATAAGGGCTGTCATTGGCTGTATTTCTGCTACAAACAATGGAGTTTATTAATGTATGATTGACTAGATTTCCAAGCCAAGAATGTCAGAAATAAGGGCATTTGCTTGGAGTGTGGCAATCTATTTCCATTGGTGCCCTTGCCGTGTGACTGGCTACAGCATGCCTTCCCAAAGTAAGGTCAAAGATCGTGATGCCTGCCAAGTCAAATAGCTGCCAGCGTACAGCTGAGTGCATCTCTTTGTGCTGGGAATGCAAGATTCATTAAGGGACTGAGAATGGATGTAATGGGTGAGGGGAGTGTTTGATGATGCATGGCTAGTATGCTGTGAAAGTGAAATTCTGGTACAATGCATCATTGAAGTCGGAACAGAGAGAGAACCAGGAAGGGAGGAGGTGGAACCTAATGCTAGCTAACACATTCACAGAGAACGGAATTATAACAGATAGTGAGCAGGAACCAGTGTCGAATCCTCTATCTGTGACTAAACCTATTTTAAATAATTGAATAAAACAATTATCCTGAGTTATATTGGTGAATCATAGTCATCTTCTTAGTCAACGTAAATTAAAAAATTATTAGTGACAGAATATACAGGTTGCCAAAGTTTTCAGACTTGTGTTCATCAGGTCAAATGCAAGATGGCCATGGTTTTCAATGCCAGTGTGATGTCAGGTGTGTAGCTAATGTTCCAACGATTGACTGACCAAACACAGGAAAATATTTGTTCCATTGTGGGCAGAGTACAGCCAACCGATGGTGCCTACAAAACTTAGAGCTATTAGATGGGATTCCACAATTGGGCACCACTCGCTTAACAATCCCAAGTGTGCCAGCATTGACAACCAATTAAAATAACCTGTTAGCTCATCAAGTGTCTTATTTATGCATCAGAGAAACAATATACCTTCCTGTGCAGCCTCGTACCTTTGGGAATTACCCATGAGGCTTTTGGGACTTATAGTTTTTCCATTCGTTTATCCATGGCAACATCTCAACCAATCAGAATGACCAACTGACACCTTTTACATCCTTAGCATAAATTATTGTCATCATTTGATTCTTGCATTCTTGCATTTGTCCTGATGACTGCAAAATGAAAAGATTTGGCAAAATGTTACTCTTGTCAGTGATATTCACCCCTCCACAACCAAACTGATATAAATAGCCAATGTCTTTGATCCCCACTCCCCGTCGGTATTTATAGGTTGATTTTCTACACACCCAACCTTTTGCAGCATGACCACTCACTTCATATCCTTCACCTTTGGACAGCGATGGTGACGCTAAGTATGATCGAAGACATCAAGGATCAGATTGCTCAGATCATTAACGAGGTGAACGTACTGAAGGAGAAACAGGCACTGCAGACAGGTAAGGGGGAGTGGGCCGTGATGGTGCTGGGGGTGAACTAAACAAGTGGGGAAGTCTCCTTACGTTTGTAAGACTGTACCTGGTGTACTCTGTACAGGTTGGTCTCCTTACTGAAAGAGGGTTAATACTTGCACTGGAAACAGTTCATCCTGGAATGGAAGGGGTTGCTTCATGAGGAAAGGTTGGGTGGGTTGGGCTGATACTCACTTGGAGAGGTGACGTTACTGAACGATGAGATTCTGAGGAGGCTTGAAGGGGTAGCTGCTCAGATAATGCTTCCTTTTGGGGAGGGTATGGGGCAGTTTCAAAATAAGGAGTCCACTATAGACGGCAAAAATAAGCGGGACTTTCTTGTCTCATTAATCTTTGAAATAGTCTCTGTCAGTGAGTAGTGGAGGCTGCGTCATTGACTATGTTCAAGGCGGAATTATATTAGTATTGATTGAGACGGGAGTCAAGGCTGATAGGGGATAGGCAGAGACTTAAGGCTGAGACCACAGCCAGATGAGCGAGGAACATATTGAAAGGTGAACATAGAACATAGAATATAGAAAAGTACAGCACAGAACAGGATCTTTGGCCCATGATGTTGTGCCAGGGATTAATCCTAATGTAAAATAAAATAACTATGCACCCTCTAATGCCTGAACACCGCACCCCACCTTTCTTATAGATACAGATGAATCTCGATTATCTGGCATTCAATTAACTGAATTTCAGATTATCTGAACAAGATCACAAGGTCCCGATGTTTGGCTAACTGTGTTATCTGGCATTGATTATCCAGCATTCGACTAACCGAACGAAATACTCACTGCCCATGTCCTTCGGATAATCAAGGTTCCTCTGTACATAAAAAATAGGAGCAGCGATAGGCCATTCAGCCCTTCGAGCCTGCTCGGCCATTCATTATGATCCTCGCTGACCATCCAACTCAACAATCTGTTCCTGCTTTTCCCCCTTATATTTTGATCCTTTTAACCCCCCAAGTGCTATCTCCAACTCCTTCTCGAAAACATTCAGTGATTTGGCCTCCGCTGCTCTCTGTGGTGGTCAATTCCACAGCTTCCCCACTCTCTGGGTGAAGACATTTCCCCTCATCTCAGACCTAAATGATTTATCCTGAATCCTGAGACTGGAACCTCTGGTTTTGGACTCCCCAGTCATCAGGAACATGGACTGAGTGAGATCCCACCTTGGATCCTTACTTGGTCACAGACTATCTCCTTTGGTGGCACGGCAGTATTATACATTCTTCAAACTCCAGTGAGGATCCAAGATTTGGCTTTACTCAGGCTACTGATGGAGAGTAGAAGAACCAGGGATGTTCAAAGAATGTAAGAGACAGGAGCCAGGGTCCACTATCTGACCATTGAGCCTGTTCTGCTAGTCACTAAGTCATGGCTTACATCATTGTGGCCTTAACTCCACATTCCTGCCTGACCCTGATCATCTCTCTTGTCAATCAAAAATCTGTCTAATTTGTCCTTGAAAGTGTTCAATGACCCAGCCGCCACTGCTCAGGGTAAGAGATTTCCAAACACGCAGAGAGAAAAAAAACACAATTTACCTCAGCTCTGTTTTAAATGGGAGAACCTCTGTTTTGAAATGGTGCCCTTCGTTCCAGAACGAGAGAGATCCTCTCAGTATCTATCCTGTCAAAGCCCTTCAAGATCTTATATGTTCGATACAATGTCTCTGAGTCACTGGCTGGGTATATTCAATGTGGTCCCCTTATGGTTATGGAGGGGTAACAACTTGGACTCAAATATCACGTATGACAAATGATGAAACCGAATAATAATAATTTTAATAACTTGTGAAGTGACACAGAGAAGCAAAGAAGAAAATGACTGGATTGTTATAAAAACTCAACCTGGTTGATAAAAGCAGGTGGTGGCCTAGTGGTATTATCACTAAACGGCTGATCAAGAGATTCCCCAGACAATATTTTGGGGACCTGGGTTTGAATCCTGCCATGGCAGATGTTGGAATTTGAAACTAATTAAAAAATTCTGGCATTAAGATTCTCATGTTGATTGTTGACCACATTGAAACCCACCTGGTTCACTGAGGTCCCTTTAGGGAAGGCAACTGCCTTACCTGGGCTAGATTACATACAAGGAGAAAGGGCAGATGCTGCAGATCAGAGTCAAGAGTGCGGCACTGGAAAAGCACAGCAGGTCAGGCAGCATCCGAGGAGCAGGAGAATCAGCGTTTCAGGCATAAGCCCTTCATCATCATTCCTGATGAAGGACTTATGCCCGAAACATCGATTCTCCTGCTCCCTCAGATGCTGCCTGACCTGCTGTGCTTTTCCAGCACCACACTCTCGACCTAGATTATATGTGACTTCTGTCCCACGGCAATGCAGTTGACTGTTAACTGGCCTCTGGGCAATTAGGGACAGGTAATAAATACTAGTGATGCCCACAATCTGTGAATGACTAGGAAAAATGAAGGGAGGCTAACGTCCCAGGCTGATGATGGAATTTGAATTTGATAAAAATCTGGAATTAAGATTCTATTGACGACCATGTCGAACCATTGTTGATTGTTGGAAAGCCCCATCTGGTTCATTCATGTCCTATAGGGAAGAAAAATGTTATCCTTACCCAGTCTAGCCCACATATGAATGCAATCTCAGATGATGGCGTTGACTTAATGATGACTAAAGCAACTAGACATGGTACAATATCTATTTAATGGTTTACTGGTGTTGGGTGCATCTTAAGAAGAAGCTACACAAGCCTTCCTTCCAAAGTAAACCCAACAACATCCACATTAGCTAATGTTGGGGAAGCGAGTCATTGCATTATCACTAACCCATCCCACATCCCATGTTCTCTGTCCAGTGTGCCTGAGAGGGCTCAAGGTTTACCGTAAGTGCTTCCTCCTCATGGACGGACAAAATAACTTCCATGAAGCGGCTGACGATTGCATCATGCATGGGGGCATCCTCGGCGTGCCACACAACCACCACGAGAACAATGAGCTGTACAACTACGCCAAGACGACCCTGGGGGACGGGCATGACATCTGGGTTGGCATCACTGACATCGCAACTGAGGGAGACTGGGTGGATGTGTCTGGAAAGGCCACCAACTACACCAACTGGGAGACCATTCGCCGCCAACCCGATGGTGGCACAAGGGCCAACTGTGTGGCAATGTCAGGCCCGGCTAACGGCAGGTGGTTTGACGACGCCTGTGCGCGCCAGAAAAATTACTTCTGTCAATTTAACATTCTTTAATAGCTGCAGAGTTTCACCTCACGTATAGCCTGACTGGTTTAGTCTCGCTACGGGTGCTTTAGGGGTTTTTGTTTCAGTGATGATATCTTGCGAGCAGTACAGGTACAAAGTGATTCTCATTGACCCAGGTTGACTGTCCTCTTCATTCCTCAACATTCTGTCCATTCAGGACTGTGTCTGTTTCGGAGATGGTAAACCAAGGTAACCACCATGATGCCAGGATGCCACCAATCCTGGACCCACATGAATACCACAGGCCATACGGATAAAACCCAGTAGAACACCCCTTCTCCCCTGCCCTTGTCTTTCTCTGTGCAGTACAGTGAACTTCAGGAGCTGAGCAGAGTAGGGGAGGCTGGAAGGGGCGGTTAGGTTGGTCAAACCACCCCACCCCCATCATCTCTCTCCATGCCAGGCTGCTTCGACACTGAAGCACAGGTACACCTGGTTGTACTGCCCTTGTTGTGGTTTATTTGCTAACTCAGCTGTGCAGGAATTCATAGCTTGCTTGGCTCTGTGGCTAGTCCAGGTTTCTTGCCATGCCCGTTGTAAACACAGTAATGCATGCTACTGTTGTGACCTGAAATAAAACCATTCATTCAAAGACAAAGGAAGTTGCTGTATTGTATTTCCATCCAACTGAGTGTGAGTGAGTGTGTGTATGTATGTAAGTGCATATGAATGTGTGCCTGTGTATGTTTGTGTGTGAATGCGTGTGAGAGCATATGTGTGTAAGATTACGTGTGAGTATGTCTTGATTTGTGTATATGTGATTTTTAACTTTGTATACCTCAGTCCAACACCGACATCTCCAAATTATGTCTATGTGTGTGTTCATGTGTATGTGTGAGTGTGTAAGAGTGTGTTTACGTATGTGCATGGCTGTGTGTGTGAGTGTATGAGTGTGTGTGTGTGTGTGTGTGTGTGAATGTGTGTGTGTGTGTGTGTGTATGTGTGTGTGTGTGTGTGTGTGTGTCTGTGTGTGTGTGTATGTGTGTGTGTGTGTGTGTCTGTGTGTGTGTGTGTGTATGTGTGTATGTGTGTATGTGTGTGTGTGTGTGTGTGTGTGTATGTGTGTATGTGTGTATGTGTGTATGTGTGTGTGTGTGTGTGTGTATGCCCTCTCACTAAAAAAGATAGTTGTCATTCCTGCAGCTGGAGGTGCATCATTTAATCCTGCCTCATCACCACCCCCATCTCCGGCACGGTCTTGAACACAAACTCTGCCCCTTGCCTCACGGACATACTCTCTCTCTCTCTCTCTGAAATCTGAATTTACTTCAGGAACTACACATATTATGTCACATGTTTGCTCAAAACCTCGTGAGGGGTTTCCTCAGCTTCAGCTACTATTACAGTTTATTGAAGGTTGCATTATTATTATTATTATTATTATTATTACAGTGATGCCCAAAAAGTAATTCCAACCCCCACAATGAATGAATGTTGTGGCAGATCACTGCCCTTGCTCCTATTTCTCAGACAGCGGCCATGGTTTTGCCTTTGTCATTTGTATCTCCTCCAACCATCTTTTATTTCATTCCATTACTCTCCCACTTCACCTTGCACCTTCAGTAAATGCTGGCCTAGTCAACAACACCCAAATCCCCTGAATGAGAAGGGAATACACTTGTGGAATGTGGGCATCATTGGCTGGGCCAGCACTTATTGCCTGTCCCTAGTTGCCCCTTGAGAAGGTGCCTTCTTGAATCGCTGCAATCCATGTGATAAGGGGTGACCCACAATGCCCTGAGGGAGGGAATTTCACGGTTTTGACCCAGTGACAGTGAAGCAACAGGTGTTACATATTTCCAAGTCAGGACGATGAGTGGTTTGGAGGGGGGTGCATGTTGAAAGAGGTTGGTGTTCCCATGTGTCTGCTGCCCTTCTCCTTACAGATGGAAGTGGTCGTGAGTTTGGAAGGTGCTGTTCTGAGGATCTTTGGTGATTTTCTGCAGTGCATCTTGTAGCTGGTACATACTGCTGCTACTGAGCGCAGATAAAGGGAGTGGATGTTTGTGGATGTGGTGCCAATCAAGTGGGCTGCTTTGCCCTGGATGGTGCCGAGCTTGTTGAATGTTGTTGGGACTGTACCCAGATACGTAGGGACTAATCCATCCTGCTCATGCTCACTCTCCTCCACAGACTTTATCTTCTGTAATTATACTCCTTCCCCTGCATTTTATCCCAAACTCTATTCTGATGAAAAATCACAAATGTAACGTGTTAACTCTCTCTTCTTCCTCTCTCTCCCAACAGATGTTGCCTGACTCTGTGTTTTAAGCATTTTCTGTTTATTTACTGTCAATAAATAATTTGCTCTCTCTAAATCCCCCTAATTATTATTAGCGCAATTGTATCGCAATAAAAACAAAGGATTTAGGAATAGGAATAAAGAAAGCAGGAAATGAAAAAAAAAGCAAAAACAAAAGAGGCCATTCAGCCCCTCCAACCGGTTCAGTAAAGTCATGGCTGACCTGAGCTTCTGCCTCTTGCCATAACCCTCAGCTCTCCAATAGTTCAGCAATCCCTCTATCCGAGATGAAAATATACTGAATGGCCCAGTCTCCACTGCTGAGTGCGAGAAGATAACTGTGAAAACGATTGTCCCTCCAAGAGAAGAAATTCTTTCCCATCTCCATTTCAATTATAGAGTCATTGAGTTATAGAGACATAATACATCACGGAAACAGATCCATGAAGACCCGATATCCTAACCAAATCTAGTCCCGTTTGCCAGCACTTGACCCATATCTCTTTAAACCCTTCCTATTCATGTACCCATCCAGATGCCTTTTAAATATTGTAATTGTATCAGCCTCCACCAATTCTTCTGGCAGCTCATTCCATACATATGTACCACTCTCTGTATGGAAAAGTTTCCCTTTTATATCTTTCCCCCTCTCACCCTAAACCTATGACCTCTAGTTCTGGACTCCCTCACTCCAGGGAAAACGACCTTGTTTACTTACCCTATCCATGCCCCTCATGACTTTATAACCATCTAAAACGCCTCTGACACTCCAGGGAAAACAGTACCAGCTTATTCAGTCTCTCCCTTTAGCTCAAATAGTCCAAATAGCTCAGTGTGAAACTATAACCTCTGTTCCAGATTCTTGCATTTGCTTCAAGACTAATCAAGAATCAACTAAACCCTTCCTGGAACTCTGTGTCCTTCAAAGCTCACCACCTCCCCACTCCCACCCCTCCATGCCAACACTGGTGGCCTTGTGTCTAACAACCAGGGCCTTGAACTCCAAGGAAGGTGAAGAGGTTTTACAGCATGGGAAGAGGCCTGTTAGCCCATTGCGTTTATGTCAAATGTCAAACATCAATCTATTCTAAGAGAAAGCGAAGAGTGTCAATGCTGGAGAGACAAGAGGGTGGTGCTGAATTGGAGAGATGGATCTGGGATGAGGCAGGGGCTGGGGTGATTTGGATGTTGATGCCGTGTGGTTGTAGGATTCCAAGACCCTCTTGACCTATCCTACCTGTCCATCTTCCTTCCCACCTATCTGCTTCACCCTCCCCATCGACCTATCACAATCGCCTCCCACCTGTATCCACCTATCACCATTCCACTTAACATCACCCTGAGCCCCACCCCTTCTAAATATCTCTCAACCCCTTTCCCCTCCACACTCCTGATGAAGGGCTTATGCCTGCAACATTGACTCTCCTGCTCCTCAGATGCTGCCTGATCTGCTTGGCTTTTCCGGCACTACACGTTTCAACTTTAATCTATTAGATTAGAATAGATTAGATTGCCTACAGTGTGGAAACAGGCCCTTTGGCCCAACCAGTCCACACCGACCCTCCGAAGAGCGACCCTCCGAAGAGCAACCCACCCAGATCCACTTCCCTCTGACTAATGCATCTATCTCTATAGGCAATTTAGCATGGCCAATTCACCTAACCTGCACATTGTTGGACTGTGGGAGGAACTGGAGCACCTGGAGGAAACCCACACAGACACGGGGAGAATGTGCAAACTCCACACAGACAGTTGCCCGAGGCTGGAATTGAACCTGGGACCCTTGGTGAGGCCGTAGTGCTAACCACTGAGCCACTGTGCCGCCCCTAATCCCATTCTAACCCCATTTTCCAGCACTTGGCCCTTAGCATTACATAATAATGTGTACTCATCTAATTAGTTCTTAAATAGCTTGAGGGTTCTTGCCTCTACCATTATTTCTGGCAGTGAATTCCAGATGCCCATAGTCCTCTGGGTAAAAAAAATCCCTCAAATCACCTCAGAACCTCGTGCCCCTTTTTGTAAAACTGTGCCCCACAATTGTTGACTCCATGAATAAGGGAAAGATTTCTCCATATTTATCCTGTCTATGCCCCTCAGAATTTTGTGCACCTCAACTGCAAACCACCCTGCTACCCCACCCCCCCCAACTCCCAACCTTCAGTCTTCTGTGCTCTGGAGATAACAATCCCAATCGAGCCAGCTTCTCTTCACGGAAACATTCTGGTGAATCTCCTCCGCACCCTCTCCAGTACAATCACATCCTTCCCATAGTGTGGTGACCAGAACTGCACACAGTCATCCAGCTGTGGCCACACTAATGTCTTATACAGTTCCATTATAGTCTCCTTGCTCTCGTATTCAATGCCCCAACTAATAAAGGAAAATATCCCACATGCCTTCCTGATCCCACTTTATCCTGCATTTTTCAAGGATCTATGGACATGCATACTAAGGAACTTCCGATCCTCTGGACTTCTTATTGTCTTGCCACTCAATGTGTACTCCCTTACCTTGTTAGCCTTCATTATCAAAGGAGGCTAGAGAAGGTAAACCACATCGAAACTGTTGAGCAACAAAGATTGTCCAAAAGATAACAAAACACCAAACAACTGAAAGGACAAAATTATTTCCTTCAACCTTTCTACCTCAAGGCTTTGCTGTCCTTCTTTAAAACTTTCCATAAAAGCTGCCTTGTTGACCAAACATCTTGGCCTCCTCTCAAACATATAGAATCCCTACAGAATGGAAATAGGCCCTTCGGCCCAACAGGGTCAGGTGAATTGGCCAAGCTAAATTGCCCGGTAGTGTTAGGTAAGGGGTTAATGTAGGGGTATGGGTGGGTTGCGCTTCGGCGGGTCGGTGTGGACTTGTTGGGCCGAAGGGCCTGTTTCCACACTGTAAGTCTAATCTAATCTAATCAAGTCCACACTGACCCTCTGAAGAGTAACCTACCTAGACCCATTCCCCTATTACTCTATGTTAACCTCACTAATGCACCTCACCTACACACCCCTGAACACTATGGGCAATTTAGCATGGCCAATTCACCCTAACCTGCACATCTTTGGATTGTGGGAGGAAACCTACATGGGCACGAGGAGAATTTGCAAACTGCATAGAGACAGTCGCCTGAGGCTGGAATCAAACCCGGGTCCCTGGCGCTGTGAGGCAGCAGTGCTATTGATTCGCCCCTGATTCTCACCACATGATTCAGTTTTCACAATCTTGTGGTGTCTTTCTCTGAAGGAGGCCCTGTGTCATTAAAGGTTGTTGCGACAATATGAGTTATGATTAGAGCACAGCAGGTCAGACAGCATCTGAGGAGCAGGAAAATCGATGTTTCGGGCAAAAGTCCTTCATCAGCAATATGAGTTATGTCAACCTAGCTACTGAACCTGTGTTTTTTTCTGATATTGTTATTTTAAGGCAAAGAGACTGAGAGAGGACAGCATTGGGAATTGAGGATTACGGAATCCATTGCCAAAGTTTCCAGTTCAATACCTTCAGCCACAAACTGCTTAAAATTAACCAAACGTGTGGCTGTTTCTTGGATACTTTATAGCCCAGGAATGGGCCATTCAGCCCGACATGTGCTTGCAGCGTTTCTGCTCAGCACTAGCTTCTTCGCCTACTATTTGTCTAACTTCAATGATGTAACCTAAGAACGTAAGAAATGTGATGGAGTGCAGCTGGTGGAACACCAGTGGGGTTGGTGCTGGGCCCATAATTACTTCTAATATCTATGAGGGCCTTGGATGAGGAAAGTGAATGTACTATTGTCAGGTTGTGGCTGACATAAAGATAGGTGGGAAGGCAAGTGGGGAGGATGGCACACAAGAGTTCACAAAGGGATATTGACAGGTTAAGAGGGTGGGCAAAAACCTGGCAAGTGTAATGTAATGTTGGATAAATGCTCTTCACTGTAATAATTTACTGTTGTTTAAGTGGGGAAAGATTCCAAAAAGTTGCAGCGCAGAGGGATTTGTGTGCATTAATCGCAAAAAATGCCAGCATCCAAGGTCAGAGGTTAAGCAAATGGAATGTTGGGCTTTATTTCAAAGAGAATGGGGTATAAAGCCAAGGAGGTCTTGCTAAAGCTACACAAGGCAGTAGTTAGACCAGGAGAAAGTGAGGTCTGCAGATGCTGGAGATCAGAGCTGAAAATGTGTTGCTGGAAAAGCGCAGCAGGTCAGGCAGCATCCAAAGAACAGGAAATTCGACGTTTCGGGCATAAGCCTTTCATCAGGAAGGGCTTATGCCCGAAACGTCGAATTTCCTGTTCCTTGGATGCTGCCTGACCTGCTGCGCTTTTCCAGCAACACATTTTCAGTAGTTAGACCAGACCGAGAATATTGTGAACAGTTTTGTTCCCCTTTTCTATGGAAAGATATATTGGCATTGGAAGCAGTCCAGAGAAGATGTATTAGGTTTGATTCTAGCTATGAGACTTTCTTATGAAGAGACTTTTAAGTCGGTTAGGCATGTACTCTTGGAATTTGGAAGAATGAGAATGCACCTTATTGAAGCATACCAGATTCTTATGGGGCTTCACAGAATGGATGTGGAGAAGTTGTTTCCCCTTTTAAGAGACTATTAGACCAGCGGGGCTTTATCTCAGAGTAAGGGGTCATCCATTTAAGACAGAGATGAGGAAGAATTTCTTCTCTCAGAGGGGACTGAATCTGTGGAATTCTTCATCTCTGGCTGGACTGTTTACTGTATTCAGGGCTGAGACAGACAGATTCTTAATCAGCAAAAAACCAAGGGTTATGGGGAAAAAGTAGGAAAGTGGAGTTGAGGACTACCTGATCAGCCATGATCTTATCGAATGGCAGAGCACAATCGATGGGCTGAATGGCCTACTTCTGATCCTATGTCTTCCATTCTTAAAAAAAGAACATTGAGCTTTTTGACCCTGCTCCAACATTCAATATATCTTTCACATCAATACTGCTTTTCTGCCATTGCTCCTAAACCTTTTGTACTTTCCCCTCAGAAGAAAAACCATCAATCTCAGGCTTGGATAGACAGAGGGACAGGGTTAATGTTTTACCTTTCACCTGTGGGCTGAGGATTCTGAAGATCCACAAGAAATTCCACTTTTGTCTATTGAAATTCATTTTCTAATCACATACCCATTCTGTAAATCTGTTAATGTCAATGAATGCATTTTATTGGAAGCCTCCTCTGTACTAACTGGAAGCACATAATTTGGGATTGTAAAACAATTTTGAATTTGTCCTTGTGTCCCCAAGTTAAAATCCTTTCTGTAAATTGTGAACAACATGATCCCAGCACGGTTCACATGCGAGTAACCACTTGAAGCCCATAGTGTCTAATCTTTGGTCATAGCCAAATAATGGTCCATTCTTCCTTATGTCCCCTGGTCATGCACTGTGTCCTCAGTCCCAGTGTGGAACCTTATAGAATGCCATTGTAAACAAGCCGAGGAACATATGAAAATTGTGGGAAGATTGAATTCATTGTGCCCTGATGAGTGATTCTTTTTTTCTTAGAGATGAGGGCAGCTTCCTCAACAAAGTGGCAGTGGAAATCTGCCTTCTAAACAATACTAGCTCAATGCAACACAAACTCACCGGTGAGAGAAACATCTTTTGTTCCCATCATCAGCCAGACAAAGTGACAGAAACCACTGACGGAGGAATCCCTAATTTGTTTTGCCTTTTCAGGACACATATTGTTGAAGAATCAGCAAAATCAAGAAGTCATAAGTTATAATTAACTCCTCCTTTGACTAAGGGTGTCTGGCATATACAGACTCTCAGCTCCCCACTATTAATAAAATCCACGCAGACATTTAATTTTCTTGGTGATACAGAACATGACTATTGCTGAACAGAAAGACATGTTGCCAAAGCTTTTCATTTCACACTCATTAGGACAAACACAAGAATGCCAAATTTCAATCGATCACAAGAATTCATGCTATCAGGAAAAGGTTGGCAACTCCGACTGGCTGGGGCATTTTCATGAAGAAAGCATCAGGAAGTGAAAAGAATCCCAAGTTTCCAGGTAATTAAAAAAAGCACAAAAGACTTGAAAAATATTCCTTTTGCTTGAGAATCGGTCCCTGTGTTTCTTCTCGCATAAAAATAAATATCACATCATGAAATCAACTTAAATTGGTTGTTAGCATTGACCGTTTAGTGGGTGTTGTCCAAGTATTGCCTCGCAGCACATGGTCTGTTTTGGGGTTTATAATCATTAGTAGGTTGTGTCTGGGCTCTACTCGAGCTATTACAAACAACTGAAAGACCACAATGTTTGTGCTCATCAGTAAATTATTAAGATGGATGGCTTAAGTATCCCACATCCAGTCACAATCACAAACATCATTCAATGCATCGTCAGTCCTGAGTCCTGAAAAAGCACTCTAACTTAATATAGGCACTCCACTGGGCTCTGTAACACAGTGTGCATAATGTTAGTTAATCAAATTAATAACATTGTCTGCAACACAACCAATGATAATTATTGCCTTTGTTGTCTACCCCAGGAAAGCAATATATTAGTGAATTAAAACAAATGATGTTTTAAATGAAAACACAACATTAATGTCTTCCAGTCACTGTACACTTCTCACACATTGTAATTAATGCCAAGCAATTATTACAGAGGCAATATAAATAGAAAATCTTATTTCTTAGATTTTTAGCAGGTCAGACACTATCTATGGTGTGAGGAACATGGTTAGCATTTCAGGTCTTTTACCTTTCATAGACAGATCTGACAATGAATCACAGATCTGAAGTGTTAAATCTGTCTCTCACTCTGCAGAGGCTGCCTGACATGCTGAGTGTTTTCAGCACTTTGTGCCCATGCTTCAGATTTCCAGCATCCACTGATACATCTTTAACAGAACAATCTTAGAAATGGTTCCAATTAACAACCGCAAGCTGTAACTCTTTACTAGTTAGACTTACTGGTTTGAAAGGGTCATGCAGAATTGAACAGAAATGTGTAACTTACCAAAGAATAATACCAACTGTAGCAATGGTGATGTGCCAAAAGGGCAGATCCTCTTTTTTCTCTTCAGTTGCCTATAGGAAGTTGGTGACCCACAATATCACTAAGGTCTGGGGGAAATGCTGAATAATCTGTCTTGATCACAGTTATCTGATATGTGGATATTTGATGTTCTTTTTGCTGTGTTTCGACCATAAGACATAGGAATGGAAGTAAGGCCATTCAGCCCATAGAGTCCATTCTCCCATTTAATCATGGCTGATGGGCACTTCAACACCACTTACCCACACTCTCCCCATAGCCCTTCATTCTTTGCAAGATCAAGAATTTATCAATCTCTGCCTTGAACGTCCCGGCCTCCACTGTGCTCTGTGGCAATGAGCATGTCCCCAGTTTGCCTGTTGCACATATTTGCCTCAGTTTAAAACTTCCTTTGTCAGTAACTTTTGCACATTGGCTTGAGTACGTTTTACTTGTGATAAATTACGTTAATGAAAAAAACTTGGTGGAATTATTTCTTAAATTAAACCAGATATAACCTGAAATCTGTATCAAATTGCCATACTGTCACTCTGGTTAAACCTAAGATTTGTTATGGCAAAAGACAGGACTGCAGATGCTGATTGAGAGATGGGAGCGTGGTGCTGAAAAAGCACAGCCGGTCAGGCAGCATCCAAGGAGCAGGAGAACCTATGTTTCGGGCATAAGCCCGTCATGGAGGAGCGAGAATAGAAAAATAAAGTCAACCTCAGTTCTAACAGTAGAGTTAATGATTGCATTTGTCCTCACCCTCTGTGGTGCAGTGAGTGAGTGAACTGAAACAGAGATAAGGAGTTTGGCCCCACTGAACAGAAGGCTATCTGGTCTTTTGCTATTCAATATGCCTCGCCTGACCCAGGTCTCAGTATGAATCAATCAGAGCCAGTGGGTGTCTGTAAATGGCACAATTAATCTGCATGTCTCTAGGAATCTTGAAAATATGTCACATTATAGGGATCTTACTCTACAGAAATCATGCCCCTCACTGTGGAGGAGAAAGTGAGGACTGCAGATGCTGGAGATCAAAATCGAAAGTGTGGTGCTGGGAAAGCACAGCAGGTCAGGCAGCATCCGAAGAGCAGGAGAACTGACGTTTCAGCATAAGCCCTTCATCAGGAATGAGGCTTGTGGGCCAGGGGGACATTCACCCCCCACCCCAACCTTCATATACCTATCACAATCCCAGCCCCACCTAATCTCAGTCCCAAGCCTCCAACTTGGCACCGCCCTCTTGACCTGTCCATCTTCCTTCCCACCCATCTGCTCCACCCTCCTCTCTGACCTATCACCTGTCCCCCACCCCTTCATCTACCTTTCACATTCTCAGCTATCTTCCCCCCCAACCCCCAACCCCACCCATTTATCTTTCAGTCCCCTGGATTAACTTGGGGCAGGTTCATGCCCCCCACCCCCCTCAGTAATGTTGTAGTAGGACAGGAACCTTCTCCTGTTCATTATTAAAATTCAAACAGCTAAAAGAATTCAGAGCCACAACTTGTTCCATCTTAACATCTTGCTCTGTTGGAATATCAAAAAACTGTAATGTGATTCTCTCATTTCTTGCTCTGCAGATGCTAGTTTCTGCGTTGTTTCCTGAATCTTCTACTGATTTGTTCCCTGGAAAGTGAACTTATGTATCAAACCCATGGCGAGTAACCAGACTGCTCCTTTGACTGTGTTTTAAACTCATGGAAACATAGAAAATAAGAGCAGGAGTAGGCCATTCAGCCCTTTGGGCCTACACCACCATTCAATGTGATCATGGCTGATCATGCAATCTCAGTATCTCACTCCCGCCCTCTCTCCATACCCAGTGATCCCTTTAACTGCAATGGCCATATCCAGCTCCCTCTTGAATGGATCTAATGAACTGGCCCCAACACTTTCTTGTGGGAGAGAATTCCACAGATTCCCACCTCTCCGTGAAGAAATTCTTCTTCAACCCAGTCCTTAACGAATAAATCTAAGCCCTTATTCTTAGACTGTGACCCCTAGTTCTGGACTTCCCCAACATTGGGAACAATCTTCCTGCATCTAGCCTGTGCAGTCCCATCTGGATTTTATGTTTCTTTGAGATCCCCATCCTGATACTTCTCAATTCCAGCGGGTATAAGCCCAGTTGATCCAGTCTTTCCTCGTATGTCAGTCCTGCCATCCTGGGAATCAGTCTGGAGAACCTTCGCTGGACTCCCTCAAGAGCCGGAATATCCATCCTCAGACTAGGAGACCGACACTGCACATTGGGGTGGCATGGTGGCTCAGTGGTTAGCACTGCTGCTTCACAGCACCAGGGACCCAGATTCAATTCCCACCTCGGGCAACTCTGTGTGGAGTTTGCACATTCTCACCGTGTCTGCCATGAGTTTCCTCTGGGTACTCCGGTTTCCTCCCACAGTCCAAAGATGTGCAGGTTAGGTGAATTGGCCGTGCTAAATTGTTAGGTGCATTAGTCAGGGGTGAATGTAGGGGAATGAGTCAGGGTGGGTTGCTCTTTGGAGGGTCGGTGTGGACTTGTTGGGCCGAAGGGCCTGTTTCCACACTGTAGTGAATCTAATCTAATAATAATAAAAAATAATACTCATGGTGTGGCCTCACCACGGCTTGGGATAGCTGCAGCAAGCCATCGTTACTCTGACACCGTAATCCTCACAGGCTTGATCAAAGTGGGGATTTGGTGGTAACAACTTTTGGGAAGGAGCTGCTGGTAACAATCCTGTGGTTGTCATTCACACTTTCTCTAGACTCACCGTCAGTCCTTCATTTGTCTGATGACCATCTCATTTCGCTCTGTAGCCCATCCCATTCACCTTTTCGATCTCTACCTCCACTTCCTCACAGACCTTTCCAATTGTTCATTCCTCACCCTCTCCTTTCCCAGCCCCTCGATGCTAAAACCTGTGACACCTCTCGAACACTTTCTGGTTGAGGAAAGGTCATTGAAAGGTCATAAGGGGAAAGGGGAAGATGAAGAGGTCTGGGCCCCTCATTGAGGCAGAATTGATTGACAGACAAATCCACAGTAAAAAAAGAAAATGACTTTATTAAAACAAAGAGCAACTGCAATCCATCATTCCAAAAGTTTATTTTTTTCACGTTTTTGGAAAACGTAACTGTCATTAGTCTCATCTGGTGAGTCATTGTCTCACAAATCCAAGCATTTTACACATGCAGCCTGAAAACAAGCGTTTTTTAAAAAAAACATAAATAAATTACCAGTATATACTGTCCAGGGTTTACATGAATTCAAATCCCGCCCACTTGTTTCACGATATCTGTCTAAGCACACTTGGTTAAAGTGGGGATTTGGCTGTAACCAATAGTATCTATGAAGGCAGGAGGCTACAAACAATTCAGACTCACTCCAGGATCGGGGGCTGGGAAATGTCGTGTGGAAAGTACAGTGAAAGACAAACACTTCACATTTACACCACTGGTTTAAAGAGCATGATTAAAGGGCAATCCTCTGATCTTCTCCCTCTGCTAATTTTGCCAGAGGCTTTGTATAGTTTTACTAACAGTAAAGACCGAGGAATTTAAGGGATGAGCTCAAAATTGTGATGTCAACATTGGATTTGTTGCTACAATTGGACAACACTTACTGAACAACTGTGTGTGTGTCAGAAATGACACGAACAAGCAATTTAAGGTCATCAGTTGGACTCTGAATGACTGATTGATGGTTAATAGCTAAACATTTTCATACACAGACCTTCTGCAGACAGAAGGAAATTGTTCAGGTAGTGCACTTTTGAGTTAAACAAAAATTTGTTCCCCTGGGGCACACCCTGACCACAGTCGATTTGCCTTCTTACAATTTAAACAAAATATTATCTGTGCCCTAGTGCATTCTCCATGGCAACCGTTCTCCACTTGCCAACAGATCAGCAATCTGTTTTTCATGCAATATAAGTTGTTAGTCCCTTTGGAAATTGCCATTCTAGCATGTGTCCTGATGAGTCTAAGACACAAAGCTCACTTGGCATCTTTCTGTTGCCAATAACTTTAAGTGCTCATGCCCCAATAGCTCTCTGTAACTCATGGTCGGGAGAGTCTGCCTGGTTTTGATTTCCAAGCCAAATCTTTGCGATAGGCTAATGTACAACATGTCAAAATTCACACAGACATTCTGTGCTGAGAACTACAGGGTCCTGCACCAACACTTGCAAGTGCTTCATAGGCTACCAGACAGAGAGGTCCACCCAACCTAGACCATTATTAGCAAGCCATTACTGGGTTTTGGATATGACTGGCTAAGTCAGCTATTATTCCCAATCTCTGGTTATCCTGGAGAAAGTAGTGGCAAGATGACTTTATGAACCACTGCAGTCCTTGGATGTTGATACACCCACAGTGGTTTTCAGAGATTGAAGAGTGTTACTGAGTGTACAATTTACAGAGTTTGGAAGTCACCAACACAACAGGAATTTACCATCATTTCTATTAACTGTACTGACCGATACAAGCTCTAGATAGGTGTAGCCTGCAACACACAAGTACAAACTGAGGTACATCTGACACATTAATTATATATAACACAAAACTCCTGTCACTTTAGGTGCAATAAATCATTTGGTTTTCTGGGACAAAAGGGACAACTTTTTTTTTTAAAAAAAAGACAATTTAAAAAGTAATCTTTACTCTCATCTGCCTCCTGCGCAACTCAGTAACTGAAAATGATTTAGCTGTGAAGAGGCAGGAACTGAATCTTCACTGTACTCAGCCAGTGGGCATTCGTGTTCCATGTGAACTGGGACAAGCTGTGACCTGGGTAAACCAGTTCAAAAAGATGACAACTAGTTATAATTAGTTTGAAGGACACTCCTCAGAGAGTGTTGGGTGAAGCGAGGAGCCAGACATCTAAGAATTATTACAAACCATACGAAATAAAAAGAACAAATGCAATGTCTCGTTCAGTGGCTGATCAGGTTCAGTGTCTACAGCGGGCTACATTAAGGAATTTGTGCTAGTCTGGACTTACAGTCACAGATAATGAGCAGACAAAATAAAATTACAGACAAGTGGCTTGTGCTGAATGCAATGCCACTTTCAAATGAGTGTAATGGCAATGGCCATCCCTAGCAATACCACAGAGAGGAGGCGTACCTTTATAAGTTTAAAACACTTCCCTCTGTGTTTCCCATTATCTGTGTTGAAGGGGAGCCGTGAACAGTGCAGGTGATGTAAAGGTGATGTTCGGGATGATGTGGAACTAAGCCCCACCACGAGACACAGCAAAAAGCAGAAGGCAGAGCATTACATCAAAACAAAAATGCCCCAAAATGTTGCCACATTCAGAAAAAGGTTAAAACCAGGGAGGCACAGCCCATCAAAATATTATTTCTTTGTAGTCGTCATGTGTACACGCACACACAGTTTGTTAGAACCAAGCAAATGGTTTGCTAGGAACTGGAATCTTGTTCATCCTTCTCAAGGATACTCTTCTCCACGTCCTGTTTCTTCACTGAGAACGTATACAGGTCATTGGCTACCATGGACATGCCCTCTGGCCAGGTGTCTTTGGACACGGTGCTGCGGGGAGGAGGGAGAGAAGGTGGCATCTCACCCATCGGACCATCGAAAGAACGATACACGTCCACCTCGGGGACAGTCGACATTCCTGACTTGTTGAAGTAATCAGCGTAAATACGGTCCTCATCAATCACGGCGTAAATGTGCGATTCGTTGTCCTGTCTCCCCTTCACAAACTTCCTCCTCTGACCTGGCTTACGGCTGCTCACACCAGGATAGTACGTGCCAAGGGCAGTCAACTGTTGTTGCCTTTTCCTGTTTGGGTTAGGATTAAAGAAACCTTCATCCTCAAGGAATGTACATTGCACATTGAGAATTGATAAATACAGATTGGAATCAAGTAGAATAGTGGAGAGGGATACAAATCTATGCATCTGTTTTATTCCCTCAGGGAATTGATTACTCCTGCTAACACCTCTCTCCCAAGCAGCCAACCTTACAATTGAATGCTGGAGTCAGCATTTTGAGAAATATAATTATGGTTTTGTTACAGGATGAAGTTTAGCAAATGGTGGATTGGGAGGTCAAAATTTCAGATTCTGAACCATCTCAAACCTGTCCATATCTTCTGTTGAGACAGGGACAAGGCATTCAATACAATACAGCACAGGAACAGGCCCTCCAGCCCACCAAATCTGTGCAGATTCCCAAGCCTTATTTAGACTTGCAACTTACTGCCCATACTTGGTACCCATCCATCTGTTCACCTCCTGGTCATACTTCTATCAAGATACACCTTAACCATTGCTAACACCACCTCCACTGGTAGTGCATTCCGGGCACTCACCATCCTCTGTGTGCAAAACTTCCCTCCCAAAACCTACCCCCTCACCTTGAACCTGTGCTTTCTTTGTAGTTGACCTTAACACCCTGGGGAGAAAGCCTCTGACTCTCCAACCTATCTGTGCCTCTCATAATTCTGTAGAGCTCTGTCAGGTCATCCCTCAGCCTCCATCTTTCCAGTGAAATCAATCAGAGATTATCCAACCTTTCCTCATAACTAAAACCCCCCAGATCAGGCAAAATCCTGGTAAACCTTCTCTGCACCCTGTCCAAAGCATCCACGTCCATCTGGCAGCGTGGAAACCTAAACTCTACGCAATATTCCAAGTGTTTTGTCCAGCTGTAACATAACTGGCTAACCTTTATATTCAATGGTCTGGCCAACGAAGGCAAGCCTGCTGTATGCCTTCTTGACCTTATCCAACCTGTGTTGCCACTCTCAGGGATCTGTAGACCTGGACTAATGGAGCAAGTGAAGTCACATGTGTGCAGGGTGTTCTAGCTAGGTGGATAAAGAACTGGTTGAGCAACAGGAGACAGAGAGTTGTAGTTGAAGGGAGTTTATCAAAATGGAGAAAGGTGACCAGTGGTGTTCCACAGGGGTCAGTATTGGGGCCACTGTTGTTTGTGATATACATAAATGATCTGGAAGAGGGCAGACCATGTACTGGTGGTCTGATCAGTACATTTGCAGATGACAAGAAGATTGGTGGAGTAGCAGAAAGCATAGGAGACTGTCAAAGAATACAGGAGGATATAGATAGACCGGAGAGCTGGGCGGAGAAGTGGCAGCTGGAGTTCAATCTGGGCAAATGTGAGGTGATGCATTTTGGGAAATCTGTTTCTAGAGCGAACTACATTGTAAACGGAAGAGCCTTGGGAAAAGTTGATGAGTAGAGAAATCTGGGAGTTCAGATCCAATGTACCCTGAAGGTGGCTGCACAGGTGGATAGAGTGGTCAAGAAGGCATATGGTATACTTGCCTTCATCAGACGGGGTATTGAGTATAACAGCTGGCAGGTCATGTTAAAATTGTACAAGACATTGGTTCGGCTGCATTTAATATACTGTGTAGAAGTCTAGTTGCCACGTTACCAAAAGGATGTGGACGCTTTGGAGAGGGTGCAGAGAAGGTTTACGAGGATGTTGCCTGGTATGGAAGGTGCTAGCTATGAAGAGAGGTTGAGTAGGTTAGGATAGTTTTCATTAAAAAAAAAGGGAGAAGGAGGGAGGACCTGATTGAGGTCTACAAAATCATGAAGGGTTTAGACAGGCTTTTTCCCCAGGGTGAGGAATAATAATAATAATAATAATAATAATAATAATAACAATAACAATAACAACAACAACAACAACAACAACAACAACAACAACAACGCAAGGGCATGCATTCAAGGTGAGAGGAGAAAAGTTTAAGGGGGATACACACGGAAAGAACTTTACACAGAAGGTGGTAGGTGCCTGGAACGCGTTGCCAGCAGAGGTGTCGAGGCAGGCACAGTAGATTCATTTAAAATGCATCTGGACAGATGCATGATCAGGTGGGGATCAGAGGGATACAGATCTTTAGGAATTGGGTGATAGGTTTAGACAGTGGATTTGGATCGACACAAGCTCGGAGGGCTGAAGGGCCTGTTCCTTGGCAGTAGATTATCTTTGTTCTTTGTACTCCCAGATCCCTCTATATGTCAATGCTCCTAAGGGTTCTATCATTTATTGTACAATTCGTACCTAAATTTGATCTTCCAAAATGCTTCACCTTCAAAGTCCATCTGCTATCTCTCTGCCCAAATCTGCAATCTATATCCTTTGACACAATCCTCCTCACTTTCTGCAACTCTGTCAATTTGGGTGTCATCCACAACTTACTAATCAGACCACCTACATTTCCTCCAGATCATTTAGATATATTACGAACAACAAATCCCTGTGGACCACTAGTTACTGATCTTCATTCTGAAAAGCTCCCTTCCATCGCTACTGTCTTTGATAACCAAACCAGTTTTGTATCCGTCTCGCCAGTTCATCCCAGATCAGAGTTAATTCTGGAAAATTCTTTTTAAAAAAAAAAGTCACCTAGATACCCAGGAAGCATAAACAAACTACAATAATTTACTGCTTTGTTAAATGTAAAATTGATAACATTACTGAGGGAAAAGACATTAACTACATTTTTTTTTTGAAAGATCTTAAATTGCAACAAAGGTTTACTTAAACCACACGGGTAATTTGAATGATGCATTACATACGTTTCTGTCACTCTCTCGGGCCTTCCTTTGATTACTAGCCTCAGGCCGAAAACCATAAACTAAAACGGAGGCAGAGCACAATAGAAAGCAGTTCAAAGAATTGGGGAAGTTATTGCTGCGATTAATCAACTGTCCAGCTTTGATTAAAGAGCACAAGTTAATAAAACAGAATAAAGCAACTGCAGTCTGCAGAGATGGCAGAGAGATTGATGCAACCCCCTTACCCCAACTGACAGACAGAATCAAGGGAGTCACCTCATCTCATTCTGACCGAGTAACGTGCTGATTGATCCAGTTTAACCAGATCAGTGATTGCACAGAAAGCTCAGATCTTCATTCGTCAATTTACAGCAATTACGCTGGAAAAATAGGACCGCAAAGTAGGGCCATAGCAACAGATGCCAAATTGAAGGGATTATCCCAACAATCTACTAAAACAGTCAAATTGGATCTACAATTAAGCTTTGGTGACACCAGAAGCATGTGTTAGAGAAATGACAGAGACAATATATTACCGATAAAACACTAAATGAATCTGCTGAAGTACAGACACTGAGTCAGGTGATAAAGTTTTACAAAGGTCAGGATGGTTGAAGAAAAACAGAATATTAAAAAGGTGCTTCACTGTAGAGTTTTATAAAATGTCCCAACTTAGAGATCAATTTGCGAGCAACTTTTTTGAAGGAGAGAACTCACCATCTTTAAAATAGAAACTGCTCCACTATGGACAGAAGGGCATCAAAAAGACGCTCTGTGCACTAGTCGATCCCCTGTGGCAATGCTCATGAGACAGATGATACAACAATTCAAGCAGATCAGGACTCTTTATAATCTCTTATGTTATAACCACTAAATCGGATTATGAAGCAAATATGAAGACTGGGCCTTCAAGACTCGATTACTACTTGCTCAGGGAAACTGTCAAATTGCACTATGGTCACCAGCTTTGTGTTCAGGCTCAATAAGAAGTGACTTTTGATAAAATGCTCCTGTGGAATGGTTACAGTACAGGGACAGGCCATTTGGTTCATGGAGCCAATGCTGGCTCACTGCATGAGGAGTCTTACTCTTCTCCCCTTTCCACCCCTGTAGCTCTGTGCTTTTTCTTTCTCTGAAGCTTATTCAATATCACATCGAAGGCCATGATTTCAGGCAGTGCTTCCCAGATTATAACCAGGCTCTCGACATTACAGTAGTCTCTCCAACCCTGCCTCCCCAACCTCCACCCCCATGTTGACAGATTTCTGGCCATTATGGAAATTAAGAGAAACGTGAGGGGGCAGGAAAGTGGAGTTGAGGTACATAATCAGCTGTTGATCATGTTGAACTGGACAGAACCAAGGGGCAAAATAGTCTACCGCTGCTCCAATTTCTCATTTAAAACCGATACTTTTAATTATTGGACTTACAGAAGAGAAAAGGTCAAGAGGCTTGATTCATGGTTAATGCCTACCATAGGGTCATAGAGATATATGGCATGGAAACAAACCCTTCAGTTCAACTCGTCCATGCTGACCAGATATCCTAACCTAATCTACTCCTATTTGCCAGCACTTGGCCCATATCCCTCTAAACCCTTCCAATTCATATACCCATTCAGATGCCTTTTGAATGTTGTAATTGTACCAGCCTCCTCCATCATTTCTTCTGGCAACTCATTCAATATACACACTGCCTTCTGTGTGCAAAAGTTGTCCCTTAGGTCCCTTTTAAGTCTTTCCCCTCTCATCCTAAACCTATGCCCTCTAGTTCTGGATTCCCCCACTCCAGGGAAAAAGACCTTGTCTATTTACCGTGTGTATGCTCCTCAGGATTTTATAAATCCTGAAGGTCATCCCTTAGCCTCTGATGCTCCAGGGAAAACAGGCTCAACCTATTCAGCCACTCCCTGTAGCTCAAATCCTCCAACCTGGCAACATTCTTATAAATCTTTTCTGAACCCTTTCAAGTTTAACAACATCCCTCCAATAGCAGGGAGACCAGAATTGCACACAGTGTTAAGTAGAACAGTATAGCCACCACCTGTAAAACTGGAGCAGCACTTGGAGTGGTGCCAGAAAATCAGAGGCCAGTTTACCAACACTCAGAGGTTTAGGGTTATTTATTTAATTTGGGTTATTCAAGAGATGGATAGAAAGCATTTCCTGTACTCCAGATTCAAACTGCTTGTCAAAACCTTTTGGAGTTAATGACATAGAGTCATAGTCATAGAGATGTACAGCATGAAAACAGACTCTTCGGTCCAACTTGTCCATGCCGACCAGATATCCCAACCCAATCGAGTCCCACCTGCCAGCACCCGGCCCATATCCCGCCAAATCTTTCCTATTCACATACCCAACAAGATGCCTTTTAAATGCTGCAATTGTACTTGGAGAATGACTGTCATGGGTAGTGGTGTATGAACAGTTTGGGAGCCATTACAGTATACCCCTTGCATATCTGAAATAAATTAATCATAGTTTTGGAACAAATGAATGTCTATACTCTATCTTCTTCGTTTTACCAGACCTTTCTCACAAAGCTGTTCTTTCTCTCTCCCACTGATAGGGCCATGTGACAGGTGCAACACAGCACAGGTCAATAGATCACAGCAGCCATTTTAAAATGGCAGCATCACTCTCCTGCACTGGGAACACACCTCAAAACTCATCAAAAACAGCAATTGCAGATTCAATGTACATGCTAACTATAAGTTTCCCTGACAGGCTGATGAGAAAATGTAAAGCGAGTTTGGACAGAGAGAGATGGTTGAAAATCCTGATGTTTTGGCAACTGGGAATTTTTAAACAGCATTTCAGCTGACCCTCTGTGAGCAATAAACTCCAACCCTTTAGAATTCCTGGCAAATCCTCCTGAAATTGATGCGGAAAGGAAGCCAAAATACCGAGAGACTTCTGCATCTTCTACATTCAACCTCAATTAATCTAACTGCCTGGGAAATGTTCCAGTTTCGATGGGCTTGGCTGCTGTTATTGTTGGAGCTTTGTCTGGTTCAGAACGAGCCATTTGAATGGGTGGTGAAGGCAAGGAATGTTTAAAAGGAATTGAATAAACACTTGAAGCTAAAACGGAACATTTATCAGGCAAAGTACGGGGAAAGTGAGACTAATTGCATAGAATCTTCACAGTGTGGAAACAGGCCCTTCGGCCCAACAAGTCCACACCAGCCCTCCAAAGAGCATCCCGCCCAAAACCATTCCCTTATCCTATTACTTAACATTTCCCCCTGATTAAAGGACTTAATTGAGAAAAGAAGCAAGTCAGTCAGGGACAAAGCAGAGAACAAGGTGGAACTGATAAATTAAACTGCATTTATTTCAATGCAAGAGGCCTAATAGGGAAGGCAGATGGACCCAGGAACATGGGACTGGGATATCATAGCAATTACGGAAACATGGCTTAGGGATGGACAGGACTGGCAGCTTAAAGTTTCAGATACAAATGCTACAGGAAGGACAGAAAGGGAGGGGGAGTGGGTTTTTATAATTACATTAAAGACAAAAAGGTAACCAGGGAGAGAATAGGGCCCCTCAAAGATCAACAAGGCAACCTTTGTGTGGAGCCACAGGAGATGGGGGAGATACTAATTGAGTATTTTGCATCAGTGTTTACTGCGGAAAAGGACATATTAGAAGGAGGAAATGCTGGATGTCTTGAAACACATAAAAGTGGATAAATCCTGATGACTCGATCTGGTGTACCCTTGAACTCTGTGGGAAGCTAGGTAAGTGATTTCTGGGCCCATTGCGGAGATATTTGTATCATCGATAGTCACAGGTGAGGTGCCGGAAGACTGGCGGTTGGTTAACATGATACTACTATTTGAGAAGGGTGGTAAGGACAAGCCAGGGAACTATAGACCAGTGAGCCAGACGTCGGTGGTGGGCAGGTTATTGGAGGGAATCCTGAGGGACAGGATGTACATGAATTTGGAAAGGTAAGGACTGATTAGGGATAGTCAACATGGCTTTGTGAGTGCGGAATCATGTCTCACGAACTTGATTGAGGTCTTTGAAGAAGTAACAAAGAGGATTGATGAGGGCAGAGCGGTAGATGTCACCTATATGGATCTCAGTAAGGCGTTCAACACGGTTCCCCATGGGAGATTGGTGAACAAGGATAGATCTCATGGAATACAGGAGAACTAGCCATTTGGATACAGAACTGGCTCAAAGGTAGAAGACAGAGGGTGGTGGTGGAGGATTGTTTTTTAGACTGGAGGCCTGTGACCAGTGGAGTGCCACAAGGATCGGTGCTGGTCCACTACTTTTCATCAGTTATAGAAATGTAGTGGTTCTGTTCGCCGAGCTGGAAGTTTTTGTTGCAAACGTTTCGTCCCCTGGCTAGGAGACATCACCAGTGCTGTGGAGCCTCCTGCGAAGCGCTTCTTTGATGTTTCTTCCGGCATTTATAGTGGTCTGTCCTTGCCACTTCCGGGTGTCAGTTTCAGCTGAAACTGACACCCGGAAGCGGCAAGGACAGACCACTATAAATGCCGGAAGAAACATCAAAGAAGCGCTTCGCAGGAGGCTCCACAGCACTGATGATGTCTCCTAGCCAGGGGATGAAACGTTTACAACAAAAACTTCCAGCTCGGCGAACAGAACCACTACAACAAGCACCAGAGCTACAAATCTTCGTACAAACTTTGAATTTATAGAAATGATTTGGATGTGACCATAAGAGGTATAGTTAGTAAGTTTGCAGATGACAAAACTGCAGGTGTAGTGGAGAGTGAAGAAGGTTACCTCAGATTACAACGGGATCTTCATCAGATGGGCCAATGGGCTGAGAGGTGACAGATGGAGTTTAACTTAGATAAATGCGAGGTGCTGCATTGGAAAAGCAAATCTTAGCAGGACTTTTAACCTTAATGGTAAGGTCCGAGGGAATGCTGATGAACAAAGAGACCTTGGAGTGCAGATTCATAGCTCCTTGAAAGTGGAGTCGCAGGTAGATAGGATAGTGAAGAAGGCATTCAGTTTGCTTCCTTTATTGGTCAGAGGATTGAGTCCAGGAGCTGGGAGTCATGTTGCAGCTGTACAGGACATTGGTTAGGCCACTTTGGGAATATTGCATGCAATTCTGGTCTCCTTCCTATTGGAAGGATGTTGTGAAACTTGAAAGGGTTCAGGAAAGATTTACAAGGATATTGCCAGGGTTGGAGGATTTGATCTATAGGGAGAGGTTTGACCTATAGGCTGGGGCTGTTTTCCCTGGAGTGTCGGAGGCTGAGGGATGACCTTTAGAGGTTTGTAAAATCATGAGGGGCATGGATACGATAAATAGACAAAGTCTCTTCCCTGGGGAGGAGAACTAGAGGGCGTAGGTTTAGGGTGAGAGGGGAAAGGTATAAAAGAGACCTAAGGGGCAACCTTTTCACACAGAGGGTGGTATGTGTATGGAATGAGCTGCCAGAGGAAGTGGTGAAGACTGGTATAATTGCAACATTTAAGAGACATTTAGATGGGTATATGAATAGGAAGGGTTTGGAGGGATATGGGATGGGTGCTAGCAGGTGTGACTAGATTGGGTTGGGATATCTGGTCAGCATGGATGGGTTGGACCAAAGGGTCTATATCCATGCTGTATATCTCAATGATTTTAACCTACACATCCCTGAACACTATGGCAATTTAACATGGCCAATCCACCTAAACTGCACATCTTTGGATTGTGGGAGGAAACCAGAGCACCCAAAGGAAACACACACCGATGCAGAGAGAATGCGCAAACACCACACACACAGTCACCCAGGCCTGGGTTGAACCTGGGTCCCTGGCACTGTGAGGGAACAGTGCTAACCACGGAGCCACTGTGCTGCACTGGCTGCATCACGAGCTTGCTATCTGTGACTCTACTTTCCGGGAGCTATGACCCTACGCTCCAAGGTCTCCTTGTTCAGCAACATTCCCGAGGACCTTACCATTAAGTGTATAAGTCCTGCTAAGATTTGCTTTCCCAAAATGCAGCACCTCACATTTATCTAAATTAAACTCTGTCTGCCACTTCTCACCCCATTGGCCCATCTGGTCCAGATCCCGTTGTAATCTGAGGTAACCTTCTTCACTGTCTGCTACACCTCCAATTTTGGTGTCACCTACAAACTTACCAACAAACCTCTTATGCTCACATCTAAATCACTTATATCCAAATGACCTCCCTATCGTGCTGAATTATTCCATGCAGAGGATAGTAGCCTTCAGATTTCACTTCCATATGAGGCACACAGACACACAGAATATATGGGGCTTACAGCAGGAGTAGGCCATTCAGCTGTTGGAGACTGTTCTGCCATTCAATACAATCATGGCTGATCATCCCAGCTCCCTGTTTCTGTTTTTTCCCCATATTCTTTAGCCCCAAGAACTGTATCTAACTCCTTCTTGAAGACATTTTGTGTTTTGGCCTCAACTGCTTTCTGTCACAGAGGAGTCCATAGGGTAACCACTCTCTGGGTGAAGACATTTCTCCTCACCTCGGTCCTAAATGGCCTATCCCATACCCTTAGGCTGTGAGCTCTGGCTCTGGATTCTCTGATCACTGGGGACCATTTAGCCCTGTTAGAATTTTATAGGTTTCTATGACACCCGCCCCTCCCCTCATTTTTCAAAACACCAGTGAATATGGTCCTAACAGATCTAATCTCTCCTCATACATCAGTCCTGCCACCTCAGGAATCCTTCACTGCCCTCCCTCCATTGCCAGAACATCCTTCCTCAGATAAGGAGTCCAAAACTGCACACAATTCTCCAGGTGCTGTCTCACCAAGGCCCTGTATAATTGCAGCAAGACATCCCTTCTCCTGTACTCAAATCCTCTCACTATGAAGGACAACATACCATTTACCTTCTTCATCACCTGCTGCATCTGCAATGTTTACCCTGAATGACTGATGTACAAGGTTTCATTGGGAAAGGGGAAAGTGCAATCTATCACCATACAGATAATAATCCGCTTTCCTGTTCTCGCAACCAAAGTGATAACATCACAGTTATCCACATTAAATTGCATCTGCCATGCACGTGCCCACTCACCCACTTTTCCGAATCACACTGAAACATCTTTGCATCATCCTCCCACCCAGCTTTCTGTCATTGGCTATTGAATTATTAATATACAGAGTATCAAAATTCTGTAGTTGGGTTGTAGCAATTTAGTCGATTCACCAGGATTAACTTGCACCCATCCAGAAGTTTGTGTATTTTTTAGGCTGCAAAAAAAATTTACAAATATTTCTGCTTTGAAGTGAAGTTGAAACCTTTATCAAATCGGTGTGACGTGTCAGAGAGTTGGCCAGCAATAATCCGAGAGAACACACGAGATTAGATGTGAAACATTCTCGGAAAGTGACTGTGTGCTGAGTAACAAACATGGGGTAAGCCATTCAGTAGGCAATGATGGGGAGTGGGGAGTGATACTGCAGACAATAAAAACTGCAAGTGAACAGGTACAAGACTGAAATCAAGTCAGGGGATCAATCAGATAGGTTTTGCCTGGCTAATTTACAGCAATCATTAAAATGATGCTCTTGCCTGGAGGTCACTTGAATGCAGGGACTAACAGTTTATATAACCAACTCAATTCTTCACTAATTTTGAGAGTTTCTAATGCTCATCTTATCCCCATGACTGTCAGTGGGGCCAAATGTGACTGGACTTAAAAATTCCACAAAATCCTTGTCATTGCACACTGGGTAAGGCACCTTATTTAGTCTAGTGTGGACTTCTATTTAAAGGGGTGATTTATATAGACAATTGTAAACACAACTATGGTCAAGGGTGCATACATGGGCATTTCAAAATGCAGATTTTGGTTTGTGGTATTCTAACAAACGACTTTCAGATGAGCAGATTAAAAAGTCTCCACCTTCCCAAACTCCATGATTAAGGTCACGCCCACAACAAACACAGGAAACATTTGGCTGGTTTTCGAGCACAAATGGAGAAATTGAAACGTAACAGGAAATTTTAGACATATTTTGGACAAGGGAGCACTTGAAGGCTTGGCAATCTTGCTGGTCCACGCTCATCCTGTTCAGTGGATAAGAAGTTTCCTAAAGTTTTGCTCCATTATTACAACATTTAATTATAAAGTTACAAAGTATTTACTGGACATTCGGCCCAATAGGGAGCATACTGCTGTTCAAGTTCCACACAAACATCCTCCCAATTCTTCTTAATTGAACCCCATCACCATACTCTTTTGTTTCTCTGTCCTTCATGTGTTAATCAAGCTTCCCCTGGAATGCAGCTTTTAAAATTCCATTCATGGCCTTCACTGGCTAGGCCAGGATTTATTGTCCATCTCTCTTTGCCCTAGGGGAGGTGATGGTGAGCTATATTCTTGAACTGCTGGGGATCTCAGGAGGAGGCTGAGATAAATCAGCATTGAGAGTATGGTGCTGGAAAAGCACAGCAGGTCAGGCAGCATCCAAGGAGCAGGAGAATCCATATTTCGGGCATATGTCCTTCATGAGGAAGGGCTTATGCCTGAAATGTCGATTCTCCTGCTTCTCGGATGCTGCCTGACCTGCTGTGTTTTTCCAGCATCACACTCTCGACTCTGATCTCCAGCACTTGCAGTCCTCACTTTCTCCTCCCTGAGATGAATCAGTCACTCAGCACTTCTGGCTGAAGGTGGATGCACATCCTTCACTCTCGTCATTTGCACTGAAGTGCTGGGCTGTCCCATCATTAAGGCTGGGGTATTCAGAAAGAGTCTGCTTCCGGTTTGTTGTTTAAATATCCACTACCATTCCTGACTGGCTGTACAGAACTGCAGAGCTGAGTCCTAATCTATTGCTGTGGAATTACTTAGCTCAGTTTATTGCATCTTACTTCGCTGTTTGGCATGTAAGTCACCAAAGTTTGGGAGAAGATTTGTAGCTCAGATGCTCGTTGTTGTGGTTCTGTTCGCCGAGCTGGGAATTTGTGTCGCAGACGTTTCGTCCCCTGTCTAGGTGAGATCCTCAGTGCTTGGGAGCCTCCTGTGAAGCGCAATCCACTCATCCACAGATTCAATCAATAAGCACATCGACCTGGACCCAATATACCGACCACTGCAGCGGACAGCTGGAACTGACAACCGGAAGCGGCAGATTCAAACCACTACAAATGTCGGAGGAAAGATCACAGAAGCACTTCACAGGAGGCTCCCAAGCACTGAGGATGTCACCTAGACAGGGGACGAAACATCTGCAACACAAATTCCCAGCTCGGTGAACAGAACCACAACATGCAAGTCATTTTGCTTTGTAGCTTCACCAGGTTTTGTGCTGCTCCAGGCATGGCCTCCTGCACTCTTCATCAAATCCGGGTTGATTGTACAGTTCGGTGGGAATGGTAGATTGGGGAACATGCATGCTGTGAGATTATACATTGTAGTTGTAAGTCATTTGCAGCTAACGTAAAATCCCTCAACTTTTGTGGATGCCATTTTGTCACTGCTATAGCACACAAATTTCATTCTCTTGATTTAAAAGAATTTGTGCTCTCAGCTAACAGTTGCTTAGCTTTGTTAGGTTGGCCAGTAGTAACCTCAATCTTCTCATTGTGGTTGTGTGCTTGTTGGATGATTAGAATGGATAAGCTTGAGTTAAATTATAACAAGTGACCCCTGAAGGTATTATTGGGGGAACCAGCGACCATCATTCTTTTAGTTTGAAAATAGTTATGGAAAAGGATAGGTCTGATCCACAAGTTAAAATTCTAAATTGGGGCAAGGTCAATTTTGAAGGTATTAGACAGGAACTTTCAAAGGTTTATGGGGTGGGGGGAGGTTGTTCAGAGGTAAAGGGACATCTGGCAAGTGGGAGGCTTTCGAAGGCGAGATAATAAATTCAGTTTGCAGCCCATTCCATAAACACACCACTCTCTGGGTGGAAAAGGTGCTCCTCAGGTCCCTTTTAAATCTTTCCTCTCCCACCTAAACCTATGCCGTCTAGTTTTGGACTCCCCCACTCGGGGAAAAAGACTTTGACTGTTCACCTTATTTATGCTTCTAATGATTTTATAAAGCTCAATAAAGGTTACCCCTCAGCCTTCTACTCTCAAGGGGAAAAAAAATCCTAGCCTATCCAGCCTCTTCTCAAAACTCAAACCTCCCAGTCTCAGTAACATCCTTGTAAATCTTTATTGCACTTCTTTCCAGTTTAACAATATCCTTGCTATAACAGGGTGACCAGAATTGTACATAGTACTCCAAACTGTCGCCGTACCAATATCTCGTACGGCTGTAACATGACATCGCAACTCCTGTACTCAGTGCTCTGACCAATGAAGGCAAGTGTGCCAAACACATTCTTCACCTGATGACCCCACTTTCAAGGAACTATGTATTTGTACCCCTAGGACTCTCTGTTTGACAACACTTCCCAGGGCACTACCATTAACTATGTAAGTTCTGCCCTGCTTTGTCTTACCATAAAGTATTACCTAACATTTATCTAAAACTCCGTCAATTATTCCTCAGCCCATGTGGGATCAAGATCCCATTGTATTCTTAGATAACCTTCTTCGCTGTCCACTATACTACCAATCTCAGTGTCATCCTCCTATATTCTCATCCAAATCATTTATATAAGTGATGAACAACAGAACAAGCACTGATCCTTGGGGCAAACCGTTGGTCACAGGCCTCAGTTTGAATAACAACTCTCTACCACTATTATTGCTTTCCTATCATCAAGTCAATTTTGTATCCAATTGGCCAGCTGTCCCTAGATCCCATGTGATCTAACCTTATTAATCAGAAATCCCTATTGAATTTATTAGTGATTGTCCAAAATGTACAAACTGGACTTGAGCAGCTCAGATTTCTTGTCAAGACAAAACAGAAATTGCTGGAGAAACTCAGTAGGTCTGGCAGCATTGGTGGAGACAGAACCAGGGTTGACACTGAAAGTCCAATATGACTCCTCTTCAGATATTCTGTTGTTGGTCCATCACCAAACAGCATTCAAGTAAGTGACTGCCAACAAACACCGCACCCATCGTCTAAAGCCAGTTGGGCGGGACACTGTCAAGGAGAGGAGTCTTGAAGGAGAAGTGGGAAGGCAGAGGAAGAGGAGTGAATGGACGTACCGTTGTCTAACACAGCAGATAATCACAGCGATGACAATGAGAAGGACCACACCTCCAGCGACAGCAGCAGCAATCGTTATAATATCCATCGAATCTGTTTCAGAAAGAGAATATTGTTCAGTAACTTGCCTATGAGAAGAGTGCATTGTTTACATTGATGTCCTGGGTCTAACATTGGGGCATACCCCAGCAAGTGTCAGAACTGAATGGGAGTATACTTTGGCAGGATTCAGCCTCTCAAACCATTTGATGATGTCATAGTTGACCTTTATCTCAAAGGAACAGGAAATTCGATGTTTCGGGCAGATGTGAACTGGATACTCCAGAAGTGATGCAGCTAGTCAAATCACTCAGCTTTAAGCAAAACAGAATTTAGCTACACACTACAGTTGAAGCACAGACAAAAGAAAACAGAATTTAGAATAACCAGAACTCCACCAATAAACACATTGATTTAGATCCTATATACCTTCCTTTCAAAAAAAACAAATGACATCACCGACCTTAAGAAACTAAGACCTATAAATAGGGAAGTGGGACATGCCATCAGTGCTTCACCAGAGACTCTCACTGATGATGTTACCTAGTGTAGTGACGAAACGTCTGAAAACAAACCTTCCAGCTCAGCGAGCTAATTTACATACTTATCATTAACCTGAGCTACAAATCTTCTGAAAAATTGCTAATAACTTAACTATTTGAAAACCCAATTGACTCAACATCACAACTTAACAAAGGAGCTGTTCCAATCCCTACCACATCCCTTAAACGCACCCCTTGGCAAATGATAAATTCAAACTCAGATTCTTACAGGCAGGAGAGATTGCAGAGTGGAGTGTCAGGCAAGAAACATCAGTTGAAGCATGGAACCTTGTTTCATAGTAACAGCTTCTCTGCTACCAGCTGTTCCTGACTGCTTGCTATAACAAACCAAACTAGAAAAACAACCTGAACTGGGAGAACTGGCCACTCCCCTGCCTTTGTTTAAAGTTGATACCCAGACATATCGGCACTCCTGCCTTTACAACCTCTCTTGAAAAAACCTAGGACAGCATAAGCTTATTAAAGGGGCAGCACTATTACACCCATCAGCCTGCTCCTGGCCCAAATTCTACCAAACATTTCGTATTCGTGTATCTATTCAAATGTCTTTTAAACATCTAAGATAGACATATTTTTAAATCAGTAAACAAGCAGAAGGTTTTGGGGAAAAGGCAGGAAAGTGGAGTTGAGGGTTATCAGATCAGCCTTAATCTCATTGAATGGCATGGCAAACATGATGGGCCGAATGGCAGCCTCCTCCTCCTCCTATATCTTACAACGTGGGGTCATTCTGACAATTTAGTTTAACCACACCATTAGGACAGTTTGGAATCAAAAATTCTGACATTATATACATCATGTTACAAATATTCAACACTGGATTTTTACAGCAAAATAGTTACTTGTAATTCAGAGCATAATGTCTCCACTTCCGGTTGCTTTTATGTTTGTTCAGCCTCATATAGGATAACATTAGTTCACATAAATATTCTGGAGAAAACATAGTACAGAGGAACCTCGATTATCCGGCATTGTTGATTATCTGAATTTCGGATTATCTAGTCAAGATCACAAGATCCCAATGCTTGGCTAAACTGAGCTACCCAGCATTCGATTACCTGAACATTCAATTATCTGAACAAAATACTCTCTTCATGTGTCATTTGGGTAATCGAGCTTCCTCTGAATAGAATGTCTGTTTACAGGTTAAGATGCAGCTTTCAATAAAAGTCAATACTTTGAATGTGAATAAATTGTATAAAATATGCCGGTTTTAACTGAAGTGCTACTTTAATCAGGTCACCTTTTAGTTAATTTGATGTGACTCAGTGTGACTGCTTCCTACCTTCACGTACCAGCACCTGAAACATCAGACTCAGCTGGCCACTTGAAGTTTCACAGTTGGACACGTTTAGCCAGAACCTGTGGTGCAGTTCCAGGACTGACTCGGGGATTGTGTCTGATTCCCTGTAGCTCAAGTGGACGCCGTCACTGATCTGCTCGATGATCACAATGGTCACATGCCCATGTTCACACTTAGGGATCAACTGCTTCATAAAAGTAAGCTCAGCCACGTGGTCCGGAGGAACGGAGATATTCCATGACGCAGTTAACCTGTTAGGCATTCCAGATCCCCAGTTAGGACTGAGGAGGTGCACTGGGGAGTCGACGTCTGGGATAATGTTCATAATGTAGTCCTCTGCCAGACAAAGACAAACAGGTGAAGTGCAATGGGAAGATGATGGTGGAACCCTCTCACCTGGTTTTGTAATGTACAACAACCACCAGGGCCACCCCCGCAACCCCTTAGTGTAAGGTGACGGCATTGGGTCAACGTCACTGGGCTGAGAATAGAACATAGAACATTACCGCACAGTACAGGCCCTTCGGCCTTTGGTGTTGCGCCAACCTGTGAAACCAATCTGCAGCCCATCTAACCTACACTATTACATTATCACCCATATGTCTATCCAGTGACCATTTAATTGCCCTGAATGTTATCGAGTCCACTACTGTTGCAGGCAGGGCGTTCCACACCCTTACCACTCTCTGAGTAAAGAACCTAGGAATGCAGAAGTAAAGACAGAAACCATTGGAGAAACTGTTCTGAAGGAGGATCAATGGATTTGAAACGTTAACTCTGCGACCCAGAGCTTCCAGGTTTGGCCAGCAATTTCTATTCACAGTTCCGATTCCCAGCATCTGCAATTCTTTGCCTTATTATAGTCATTCAGAGACCAAAGCTAATGTTCATCAAGACCATGGATTCAAAACCCCACTAGACCAATGGGGGGAATTTACATTCAATGAATAAAGCTGGAATATTAAGCTAATTTCAGTGATAGCGACAATGACAACTGCTATCAATAAACCCCGATCAGATTCAGTAATGACCTTAACGAAAAGAATCTGCCAACCTTACCCAGTCTGGCCTACATGTGACTCCAGACCACAGCACTGCCTTTGAAATGGCCCCATCACATCACTTCGTTCAAGGGGCAATTAGTGATGCCCACATTCCATTAAGGAATGATAAAAACTTTCTTACAAACTATTATAGAAATCAAGGAGCAAGAGAAAGTAGGCAGAAAGTAAAAGACTACCACCACAATTCACTGGCCAACTGTGAACAATAAGCTGCCATTATCTAATGGGTCAAGACTAAAAGGTCATTCTTTCAGAAGGATTAGAGGGGAGAGGAGGATAAATATTTTCACTCAGGACCTTTGGGTTCTGGAACACACAAACAAATAAAAGGTGAGGAATGCTGACTACGGAGAATTTTTAAAATGATCCTACATTGGGGCGGCATGGTGGCTCAGTGTTTAGCACTGCTGTCTCACAGCGCCAGGGACCCAGGTTCGATTCCAGCCTCGGGTGACTGTCTGTGTGAAGTTTGCACGTTCTCTCTGCGTCTGCATTGGGTTGCTCTGGTTTCCTCCCACAGTCCAAGGATGTGCAAGTTAGGGTGGATTGGCCATGCTAAATTGTCTCATAGTGCCCAGGTAGATTAGCCATGGAAAATGCAGGGTTACAGGGATAGGGTATATGGGGTGGATTTGTGTAGAATGCTCTTTTGGAGATAAATTGCCCACAGTGTTCAGGGATGTATAGGTTAGGTGCATTAATCAGGGGTAAATGTAGAATAATAGGGCAGGGAAATGGGTCTGGGTGGGTTACTCTTTGGATTGTTGGGCCGAAGGGCTTGTTTCCACACTGATTCTACAATTCAAATGATTTTGCAAGGCCAAATTACAAAATTTTCTACACTGTACCCAACTATTGAGTGAGCAGTGTAGTGCAACGCTGTTGAAAGAGCCTGCGTCTCTGTATGACTGTACTAAAGCAAAGAACCGCAGTTGCTGGAAATCAGAAACATGCTTTGAAATTGCTGGTGAAACTCAGAAGGTCTGGCAGCATCCTGGAGGGAAAACAGAGTTAACGTCTCAAATCCAGTGACCCTTCTTCAGTACGGTTTCTACTTGACAATGAGGATGTTTCAATTGAGAGACTAGTGTTATGAGATTGAAGGTGTGTGCTGTACCTTTAACAGAGAGTGAATGCTGTTCTGAACTAAGAGATTACAAGTACCTGTGTATGTGACTAGATGGTAGTCCCACAGTGTACTGGAAAATTGAAAATATGTAACCTTTGGCTGTGAAATGGATAGTTGAGTTTTGGCTGCTGATTTGACAACAATTCAAATTTAACCAATCAGTTCAAATTATGTCCCAGGATGCTAAAAGCCAATCAAATTTGAATTTATTGTTTTACCAACATCGAACCAATAAGATGATCCAATATTGGAGGAGTATAAAAATGTGGCCATTTTAAAAATTGGTCAAGAGAGAGAAACTCCTTGAGTGCTAATTGCCCATCTAACATCTTGCTCTCAAAGAAATTTAAAAACACACTCTGTCAGATGTACCTTTTCTTGTGAAACATAGCTGCAGTAAAAAGAAAGAGAATGATCCAGACAGATTAGCACCTGGAAGACTGAAGAGACAGAAGGA